>NC_138190.1:41179282-42555577 GCF_964194105.1 Spermophilus citellus | reverse complement strand
AATGTATATCCTAATGAACTGAAGAGGCCCAGCTTCGGAGAAGCAAAATGATTTGTGCCAGGACATATGGATACTAATAAAGTCAGGGAAACAGCCTGGAATCTAGGTCCTCCTGACTATATAGTCTCCCTACTGCACCTCTTGGGGATTCCACTGAACCAGTACTAGGGAACTGTAAGACAGACCAGAGCCAGAAGTATCACCTGAAGCTGGGAGTTGAGGTCATCTTTCTGTCCCATGAGATCCTCATACTCAGTTTGCCGCTGCTGTAACTCAGCTGCTAGCCCAGTGGTCTGTTCCCGGAGCATATTCAGTTCTTGTGTCTTTGCTGTTTGGATCTGCAGAAAGTGTGGTGATGGGATATGGAGTGAAGGGGCCCCAGGGACCCAGGCATGAGGCATGGGCCTCTCAGTTCCAGAAAGGCATGAAGAAAAGTAGAATGAGAGAAAATTTCAAAAGAAAAACAGTGAGGATAATGTATAAATGTGGTATATTCATGCAATGGAGTACTTCACAGTGATAAAAGAACAAACCCAAGCTATATTTGGATAAACCTCATGTATACAAAGGTGCCAGAAAGTAGCCAAAGACAAAGTAACATTGATTCCATTTATATAAAGTAAGAGCCAATGAAGTGAATCTATGTTGCTAAAGTCAGAATGATGGTTATTTCTGAGGGAGTATTGACTGGAAAGGGTAAAGGGGACCTTCTAGGATACTGAAAATACACTATTTTTTGATCTGGGAGGTGGCTACGTGGAGACAGAGAAATAGGAAGACTGAGAGATAGAGAGAGAGAATTCACTGAGTTATACACTTAAGATTATTGTATTTCATTCACTTTACTGGAGAGAAACTAGAATGTCAGAGAAGCAAGGATGGATGACTAGAGAGAAGAGGGCTGGAGCCAACAGAAAACAAAAACAGAAACAGGTACCAGAAAACAGCATGGTATCCAAACACCCTGCCTGGGTATGGACCAGAAAGAAGAGAGATGGGAGAATGAGGAGGGATCAGCAAGGGCTCTCATGTGTCCTGTACCTGCTCCAGGGCAGCCAGGCTAGTCCTCAAGGCATTGTTCTCAGCCAATAGCCCTTCCACTTGTTCCTGCGCATCTGCACTCTGGATGGACACCTGGCCCCACCCCCACGACAGGTGAGAGCGGGTCCAGAACAGGAAGGCAGGACCTACCCGCAGCCAAGAAAGAAAGGAAACAGACAGACACACGGACCACAGACCAGGACTAGGAGAAGAAAGACCCCAGGGACCTGCCTACCTGTGTAGCACCCACTCACTCAGGCTGCCAACTCCCTCAACCTCAGATCCCCAAACCCACCCAGTACAACGTACCTGATCTTGTAGGGCCCTCAAAGCTGCTGCATGCTCCAGGCGCTCTCCCTGCCGCTGATCTCTTAACTCTGCCAAGCTCTGTGGGTACCAGGAGGTCAGGGGAGCCCATTCCAGACCTCAGCCACAACTGAGGTACATATAACCATACAGACTCCCTTTTGAGTAACCAACAGTGTGTCCCCAGCACTTGTGAGTTTTGGACTACCCATCAAGGATGTCAGGTTCACCAGACTCCAGGTCACAACCTGAAGTGGCCTTAGACACTCTTGTACCCTCTATCCCATCCTTCAAGCATGTCAGATACACCTAAGCTCCTGGTCTTAGCTCTTGGAGGACTCAAACTCCCCTAGCTCCCATCCATAAGATGTCTTACACTAACTCAGATTCCAGCTTGGGAGCCCCAGATTTTCAAGATGCATACAAACCCCAGGAATCACAGATGTGGTCAATATCTAGGAACAATAGCTTTACTCAGACTCCAGGCCCTGACTACCAGGGGTTTCAGAAACACTAAAACCCCCATGTCTCAAGTTTCCAAGGGTTTTGGATCCACACAAACTCCTAGTTCCAGACTCTAGAGGTCTCAAGTTCATACAATCTCCTAGTTTCCAGCTCCTAGAGAAGTCTCAGACTTACTCCCACCACCCATTACTCTAGTCCCCACTCTCTGAGGATCTTCAGAGACAGATCACTACCAGGTCCTGGGGCATCTCAGCCTTACTTAGACTCCTGTAATAGCTCCCATATTCCCAGTTTCTAGGGGCCTTAGTACCATGAACCACCATATTCCCTTCTCCAATGGACTTATGACTTACCCCTTCTAGAAGAAAACCTAGAGGCTTTAAAGTCAGCCAGCCCCCAACCATCAAGAGCCACAGAACCACCTAGACTTTTATACCAGCCCCTGAAGGTCTCAGACTGACCAGCTTTTTGTTCACTTTCCCCAGGGGTCTCAGGACCACCTAGCCCATGCAACTCCACTTCCTAAACACCTTAGACCCAAACTAACCTCCAGACCCTGAGAGTCTCAAATGCACTACACCTCTAGTACCAACTGTCCCATGCCCTAGGCCTCTGGAGATCCCAAATTTACTGACACCCCTACTCTTAAAGGTCTCAACATCACCCAGTCTCCAGGAAGTTCAGACTCACACCTATTACTGGTCCTAAACCCCAGTGGTAGTTTCAGACTGATATGAACTTGTGATACACAATCCCCCAAGTCCTCAGTCCCAGGGCCTCTGATCCATACAGACCCTTATCCCAAATCTTAGAACTCTTGGGGCTCCTAAGGTCCTATTTTTCTACCTCCTGGGGAAGGCCTAGGCCCATCCAATCTCTGAATTTCCAACATAGGAAATACTACAGACTGCCCAGCCCGTCTCCATGAGCCACAGACCTCCCCAAACAAGAGTCCCCACCCCAGGGATCTCAGGACTGAGCTTCTCACTTGATTGGCAGCCTCAAGTTCCTGCTGCAGTTTCTGGGTACGAGCCAACTGAGCCTTTAGATCAGCTTCCTTCCGCTGTTGTAACTCCTCAATCTTGTTCCTGGGGGTGACAGGGATAGGGCACACTGGATGTGGCTCAAGATTCAAACTCCTAGTTTTGCCCCTGTGATCTTCAGGTAATTCTGCATGGAACAGTCTCTGTCTACCAGTGCTCCCAATCCTGGCAGTTACCTGCTGTCATTAAATAGTGTTTCCTTCTCTGTCTGTAGACGGCAAAAGCTGGACACAGAAAGACAGACATAGATGGGTCAGTTTTATAAGTCAGTGTCCCTTTAGGCTCCTAAAAACCATATAAAAAGGAAGTGTACCTTTCTTGTTTCTTTTTTAGTTTCTCAGAGAGCTGGATGGGAGGGACAAAGGGGAGTAGACAAGTGATGAAAATGACAATTATATTAACAACGACAAAAATTAACTTAATATTTTCACTGCACCCTTTCTGAAAGACATGATTTACTTATGTTATCCTATGGAATCCTCAAAATAGCCCTGAGAAGTGACTACGACCAGTCTTACAAACTGGGAAACTAAGTCTCAGAAAGCATAAGTAATTTAGTTGCCTGGCTGGTCAGCAGCAAAAGCATTATTTTCATTTAGATCCCTTGGGCTCCAAAGGCCAGCACTTATGTCCTCTAAATAGTGGCCAATAGCCACACCCTAGAATGGTTAGTCTGGGAGGCCTAGAAATCAGGATCCTAACTGGTTATCTTAATGCTGGACCGCTAGGTTCTAAAATAAGAATAAGGAATCTGTAAATGCTTGGATAAATGAATGAATGGGCAAAGTTGGGAGGAGACAAAAGGGATGGGGCCTGACATGCACAAAATAGAGTGGGGCCACATTAGCCCATTCCATATTGAAAGTAACTCTGAAAGATAAGTGTGAGTCTCTCCACTTCCCCCATGATGAAACTGAGGCTCTGAGGGAGGCACAATGCTCCTTTATGCTATGCCAGGAATAAGCTGGGCAGCCCCACCTTAGCGAGTTCTTCCTGCAGCCTGGATGTTTCAGCCTGCTTTGAGCTCTGCAAGGAAAGATGAGGGATGGGCTTGTTGTTACTAAAGACAGGGGAAGGCCTCTGCTTTGCCTTGTCCTCCTGCCTCCCTCACCCCTTCCCTTCTGCCCACGAGATGGTGATGTCACAGACATCTCCGTGGGACCACAGGCAGAGCCAGGGCATCTGCCTGCCTCCAGACATCCCAGCCACAACAGACCCAGGTTTACCTCCAAGCCTTGCAGCTGCTCCCAGAGCAATCTCTTTTCCTCTTTCTCCATTTCCCATTTCAGCTCCACCTCTGTCAATGGCATGGGGGCCATGATAGTGGGAGTGATGCCCCCTGGGGGGTCTCCTTGGCCTTCACTGACAGCTGAAGACTTCACAGTCTCTTTCCCATAGCGCTCCTGCAGGGCTAGTGGGTTGAATAAGAATATATGATGGAGTGCTATGTATGTTTATGATGGATGAGGTAGTCTCTGAAGTTCCTTGCCATGCTTCAAATAGAGGGAAAACTGGCCTTCAATCCTTCAGGTCACAGAAACCCTGCTCCAAATGCCCACAAGCACCATTCATGCCTTTACAAATCCTACCAACCTCTGAGATCCTGTCTGCCACGCTCTATTCCCCTACTTATAGCTAAATCCTTACTATAAACTCAGAATACCCATCCACATTCTAGCAAGTCTCCCTCCAATCATGGAACTAGCATCCACCACCAAACAAGCCCCAGCTGTTCACCAAGAGTCCATGCATTAGGACCTTCCCACAATATACCAAACTGTCTTTCAGATTTTATCCCAAACCCCACCTATGATCTGAGCTCCTTCATTCACTTTCTTCACTTAGTAAATAGATCCCTTTCAACATTCATGCTGCTGCTCTCTAACATTTGCTAGGGACTAGGCCCTGAACCAAATGCAGATTGATACCAACTCTTTCTACTTCCATCTTTCAGGTAGCAGCCATCACTGTGTATACTGTGCAGATAAGGACCCTTTGGCTCAGAGAGGTAAACTGGCCTGTCCAAAGCCACACAGCAGTTCTTAGCAAGGCCAAGCCTGGCCCTAAAGCCCTTTTCCTTCCCCTGAGAGGCAGACATTCTTCTATGTTTCACTCAAGTTTTGAGATCCCTACATACCCAGGAGAGCCTCTACATACCTGCCACATTCTTCTGCAAGGCTGTGTTCTCTGCCTGCAATCTTAGCAGCTCCCCATCCACATGGGGTCCAGCTTGGATAGTGCCTGTTCCAGTAGCCCCTTCCTTTAGTTGCTGGTTCTCCCGTTCCAACTGCTCCATCTGGCTGCAGAGCTGAGCAGGGGAAGAGTAAGGAAGCACAGAAGCAGCAAATCAGAACACTATTCACCGAAACATATATAGCACTTGACCACGCAGTTAATAATTCATTTAATTCCGATAAAGAACCTATGACATAGGTGCTCTCACACTTTACAGATAAGGACACTGAAGCACAGAGATGTTAAACAACTTCATATTCACACATCTGTTTAGCAGAATCAAAAAGGTTGAGAATGATGAGAACAATTTCCCCTTTGCCTATTCCCAACATCTCAGATAAACTCTAAGACCTCACACTCCTCTGGAAATTGTCAGTACCATGGATAGTCCCAATGCCATGACTTCTATAAACAGCTCTGTGTCCTGGGTCTTACGCCCAGGGATAGTTCCTTCTCAGCTCAAGCACCATAGAAAACTTTAAGAGTATTTCCAGGGCCAGCACTGCTTATAGCTCCTGCCTTGCTAGCTCCTGGCTTTGGAGAGTAAACAATAAAAATAAAACTAAGCCAGCCCCCTGTTCACTTCCTGACTGAAATACACTTCTCATAGAAGTTCCAAGATGATACCTTGTCCCCATTTTCAGGGGATAACATTGAGGCCCAGGAAAATTTTTATTTTTATTGACTGGGATATTTTCTATCCCAAACACTATTTCTTTCACCTAGTTCTTCAGATGATTGGCTTCTGTGCATCCTTTAGTGTTCTGCTCAGATGTCACCTTTAACATAGTATCCCATGGGCTAGAGATGTAGCTCAGTGAGAGACCACTTGCATAGCCTTAGGGCCCTGAGCTCCATCCACAGAACCAAAAAGAAAAAAATTGGTATCCCTCAACATCTAAATTCTACTCTATCAAAGCACTGCATTCACTTCTTTCTTGTCTGGTTTTAATCACAATTAAATTTTATTTTTTAACAGTCACAAGCACAGATTCTGAAATGAGACTGCTTGGATATGAATTTATACTCTGCCATTTACTAACCAGGTGATCTTGGGACAAATTACTTTATCTCCCTGGGGCTCAGTTTTCCACATCTGTTAAATAGGGATCCTAAAAATATCTCATAGGCTATTGCTAGGATTAAAATGAATAAATAATGTAGAGCACTTCAAATAGGAACTGGTACATAGGAAATGCCATATAAATGTCAGTTATTACTACCTACTAATTTTATTTGCTTATTATGTTATGTCTTTCTCCTAATCCCATCCCCAGAATGTAAGTTATGCAAGAGTGGAGAACATTCTGTGCTGCTCACAATTGTATTTCCAGAACACACAGAACATAGCAAGAATTCAATAACTATTTGTTGAAGAAACAATTGAGCTGAAATATCTTGGCAAACAAGGGGTGGATACAATCAATGCCTCCCTGTGAGCACTTCCAATCCCAATGCCTCCCTGTGAGCACTTCCAATGCCTGGGAGGAATAGGAAGGTGACTATGAAGGAAGTCTCCACACCTGGTCCAGTACCCAGCCCTGGGTAGTACAGGGAAACATGAGCTAGATTTATGGAAAAATGCCTGACCTACCTCACCCCATCAGAACCAAGATACCATGGAGGCAAAAAGCATAGACAAGTAAGGCTGTGAGACCAGTGGTTATGTGAGCACCAGGGGCATGGAACTAGGGGGTGGGGAGCACCAGAAGTTAATGTTTAAAGTAGTGATGAGGCAGACCTGCAGGTCAAAACAACCTATGTGGAATTAAAAAAGAATTAAAAAAGAACTCGAGGGCTAGGGTTGTGGCTCAGTGGTAGAGTGCTTACCTAGCACAAATGAGTCACTGGGTTTGATCCTCACCACCACATAAAAATAAATAAATAAAAAAACTTGAAGCCAGGTGCAGTGGTGCAGGTCTATAATCCCAGCAGCTTGGGAGGCTGAGGCAAGAGGATTGTGAGTTCAAAGCCAACCTCAGCAAAAGTGAGGCACTAAGCAATTCAGTGAGATCCCATCTCTAAATAAAATACAAACGAGGGCTGGGGATGTGGCTCAGTGGTCAAGTGCCCCCGAGTTCAATCCCTCGTACTCCCCCCCAAAAAAAACTTGTAGTGAGAAAACCAGAGAGAAGGCTGTAAAAATGTAGCAAGTAAAGCTGGGCATGGTGGCACATGCCTGTAATCCCAGCAGTTAGGGAGGATGAGATAGGAAGATCATAAGTTCAAAGCCAGCCTCAGCAACAGTGAGGCGCTAAGCAAATCGGTAAGACCCTATCTCTAAATAAAATACAAAATAGGGCCAGGGATGTGGCTCAGGGGTTGAGTGCCCTTGAGTTCAATTCCCAGTACTCGCTATATATCTCAAATGAGAGGTAGTAAGGGCTGAGGCAGGCAAGGGCCATAGGATGGATATAAAACATTTTTTTCAGTAATGGTGATTGAACCCAGGGCCTCATGCATGCTAAGCAGGTGCTTTATTACTGAGCCATATCCCCAGTCATCTACTTGATGGCTTTTGTGTGTGACACTAAGGATCAAACCCAGGCTAGATAAGTGTTCTGTCACTAAGCTATATCCCCAACCCCAGAATATCAAAACTTAAAAAGTCAAGAAAGAGCTGGTGATGTAGCTCAATTGTATAGAGTATGTGTCTAGTACGCATGAGTCCCTAGGTTCAATCTCTAGGATTTCCAAAAAAATCAAGAAATATTTTAGAGGACTAGGGATGTGACTCAGTGGCAGAGCACCTGCTTCGCATATGCAAAGCCCTGAGTTCAATCCCCAACACTGCCAAAATAAAATATATTTTAGAGTAAGACTGAATCAATAGAAGGATAATATCATTAGCTAACATTTCCATATCTGATATTACATCCAAGGCACTGTTGTAAGTGACTTTCATACATTTATCCATTTAATCCTCACAAAGCCCTGCAAGACAAATACTGTTATCAGTATCATTTCCATTTATTTTTTTGTTCCAGGGATTGAACTCAGGGGCACTTGATCACTGAGCCACATCCCCAGCTGTATTTTGTATTTTATTTAGAGACAGGGTCTCACTGAGTTCCTTAGTGCCTCACTTTTGCTGAGACTGGCTTTGAACTTGCGATCCTCCTGCCTCAGCTTCTCTAGCTGCTGGGATTACAGGCGTGAGCCACCATGACCACCATCATTTCCATCATTTAAACATTTGGGAATGAGAATTGACTTTACCATGGTCACAGTTAGCCAAGATTTTAATCTAGGCCTAGCTGGGAGTGGTGGCTCACACTTACAATATCACTAACTAGGGAAGCTGAGGCAGGAAGTTCACAAGTTTGAGGTTAGCCTCAGCAACTCATCAAGACTGTGACTCAAAATTTTTAAAAAAATAATAAAATTTAAAAAGTTCTAGGGATGTAGCCTAGTGGTAAAGTATCCCTAGGTTCAATCTTCAGTGCTGAGGGGAAAAAAAAGTTTTTAATCTGGGTCTTCCGGTACCAGACTACATGTTTGGAACAACTGCTCACTGAACTGCCTCTCCTGGCACTATACTTGCTTAAAGGTTGATTTTTGCTTTGTTTTTTAAGGTATTAAGAAGTATTTTATCAGATGGAGCCTTATAAATACCATTTTTGCTACCAAGGGACTTTTTTCCTGAAAATATGCTAAAAATGTACAAAGAATTAGCCATGGAAACAGAAGATACATAAGAGAACAAAAAGACAAAGTCTCCAACTGCCCAGTAGTTTCAAAAGCAGCCAGGACACTAAAATCAGTGAGGATATAGAATTAACTGATCCAGGATGAATTATCTGGAAGAAGTGGAACCCCCGGCTTATGTCAGACAAAGGGAAGGAAGACAAAAGGGAAGCACTTCAAATACCTTTCCAACCCACATTAAGCATAATAATTTTAGCTAAAAATTCCCCAACACCCTGATGCTCCATACGTCAGCCCCAATTTTATGGAGACTTGAAGTTCAAAGAAAAGGAGTGCCTGGGCCAGGAACCAGCTGACCTCAGGGCTTGAAGCCATCTGATTGCACCACAGTGAAAGGCACCATCTGTCAAATCATTGCCCCCCCCAAGGGTATTTCAGGACTTGTTTCAGCACCATGGACAGTGATCCAAGGTCAGACCCTGTCCAACCACCAGTTGTTGTCAGGTCTCAGCCTGGGTAGCCCCTGCACACACTTATGCACACAAGCACACACACAGCATTCCTGTTCCCTCATTTATCCCAGGCACCAGCACCTTGCTGAACTCGGCCATAAGTGTGCTGTTCTGCAAACGGAAGTCCTCCTCCTGGCTGTGCAGCTTTGCCTGCAGCATCTCATTTTCACTCAGCAGTCCCTCGACTTCCTGCAGTGGCAGACATAGGCCAGGACTCCAATAGAGGCAGAAAAGATGAGGAGGTATGGCAAAGAAAGAGACAGAAGAAGATGATGTAGGGGAAGAGCATAAGGTACAGAGAAAGGGGTGATACAGGAGAGAAACATACAGGGAGGGATAAAATGAGAGAGAGAGAAAGATGGATAGAGAGTCATGGGGAAGTAGAAAGAAAGGAAAACAGGGAGGGAGAGACAGACAAAGAAGGGGGAGTACAGGAAAATAAAAGGAAAGGTAATAACAGGAAAGGAAAGAAGGATCAGAGAGAAAGAAAAAGAAAAGACAGGAACAGGGAGAAATCACCAGGGAAAGAACAGATCAGAGAGAGAAGTGAGAAAGTCAGGGTAAGAAATGAGTCAGGATGAGATAAAGGAACAAAGGGAAAAAAAGAAAAAAATGGAATGGGCAAGAGAAACAAGGAGTCAGAGAGAAATAAACAAACAAACAAACAAACAAAAAAAAACCATAAAAGACACACCATGACAGAGATAAGAACAGGATGGAGAAAGACAAAGAGAGGGTTGAGGAGAGAAACAAGAGTCAGAGAGAAGGAAACATGAAGACAGAGCCAGGAATAGACAGAATTAGAATAAAGAGAGAAATGGAGAAAGAAAGAAAAACACAGAGAGGCAGAATATAAGACAAATACAGGAAAACAAAGACAGACACAGAAATACATGACAGTGAGGAAATGGTAGATGCAAGGGCACACACAGAGAAAGGCAGGCCAGTATGAGGAGATCCCAGCACACAGAGGTATATTCCCACTTAGACAGAGTCTCTCAGACACATTCACCCACCATGAGCCCCCTTACCTGAGCTTTCTTGCTCTTGCTCAGTGCCTAAAGTGAGGGGTGGAAAGACAGCTAAAGTGAACAGCGATGAATATATCCTACCCTCAGTAAGGTATGGAGACTACTGTGACTAGTGTTAATGGAGGACAATGATGACATGGGTCATAGGGAGAGATTGTCTTCAACCTCAGAACTTTCTTGACAATTTGGATCCCATAGGAATAACAGAATGAATGAGTGAGTAAATAAGAGACTGAACAAACGAGAATACTGCTTTGGTGCTATAGCACATAAGAATCTTCCTTTTCTCTATGTTCTTGAGGTTGAGGTGTGACTTAGAATTTAACCCTTTACAGGCCGGATTTCCAAGCTCAGAAATTGTGGCTTTATTGCTACATCATCCAAACATGTCTATATGGATCCCTCCTATAGAACATAGAAAGTGCTTCTCAGCAGTCGAGGGCATAGTCAGGTTTGAAGAATTAGTACCCTAACAAAGAGAAGCCCAGCCTCCTGACAGTGAGATATTCTGCAATCTGTATTAGTGTTCATCCAACAAATATTTATCCAGCATGTACTACATATAACATTGTAATAAGGGGGACAGAGCAGTGAAGAAAACAAAGGAGAATCTTAAATGTCTTGAGGAGCTTTAATAGGTTATATTCTATCTCATCTTTATGGGATCTAAGAGGTGGGTTGGGTCTTATATTACCAACAGGACCAGTATAGGGATGGAAAATAGGGGGACAAAGTGGGAATGTGGGTAGAAGTTGGGATGCAGATTGAAGGCAGATTGACTTAGACTATTCAATCAAAAGTTAGTGACTAAGAATGAATAAGTAACTGAACATAGAATGAAATAAGAATAAATTAAGTTAATCAATAAATTAAGCAGGTTTAGATAAAACTAGCCAAATAAAGAGATCTCCATGAGAATTATTTAAATAACTACATGAAAACAGCATTTAATATTAAGTCTAGTTCACTGTAGGTGCTCATTGGCTACATGAATGAATCAGACAAATAAAGGTAGCAGAGAGTGGGTGGCTGGAGAAAGGTACCTTTTGAGCTTTACTGAACTCCTTATCCAGATAGGCAACCTTCTGTCGAAGACTGACAAGTTCTGGTGTGAGGAAAGCAGGGAATTGCAACCTCAGGCAGTGGCAAGGAGCTGAAGGCTCCTCCTGCCAGGCCTCTGAGGTAAAAATCTCAGCCTCTGGCTCCCAAATTCACCCCCACCTAATGAGACCCTCTTGGCTCACCAACGCCATTCTTGCGTAGTTCATCTGAAAGCTGGTAGTTGTTTGTCCGGAGTTCTAGGAGCTGAGCCTTTGGGGAAAAAAGAAGGGAAAAAACTTAGGAAAAGTGCTCTCACCCCCACCACAAGGGAACCGAGCTCCTAAACCCTATGGATTAGACTGGTACCCTCCAAGTGCTTCCTCAGCCACTCCTTATTACTTAAACATACTGCATCCTAAAATGAGCTGCCAGGCTCTGAGCCCTTGTCCCACCTCCTCCAGGTCCACTTATAACCCCAAGCAATCTCACCCCTCCAATCCACTCTGCGCTCCAGCCATCAGTGAGCACTGGCCCACACACATGCGATAAAATTTCTCTTTCTCATCTTGGCTGACTCCTTCACACACTGAACACTATCTTACCAAACCTGGAGGCCCCTGAGGGCAAGGAACAAGGGCTTGCCTTCCCACCTCTTTCCCAAGGGAAGAGGGTCTGGTATTTTCCTCCCCAACCTTCATTGAGTCAAGAGCATTCCCAGGATCCTATAACTACAAAGGTTCTCAAAACATCTCCAGGTCCCCTTCAAAAATTAAGGAAAGGGCTGGGCATGCCAATGATCCATGCCTGTACTCCCAGTGACTCAGGAGGCTGAGGCAGGAGGATCACAAGTTCAGAGCCAGTCTCAGCAAGTTAGGGAGGCACTAAGCAACTTAGCAAGACCCTGTCTAAAAAATAAAAATAAAAAGGGATGGGGATGTAGCTCAGTGTTTAGGCTATCTGGGTTCAATCCTCACAATCAAAAAAAAATAATAATAATGGAAAGGGCCAGGTGCAGTGGCACAAGCCTGTTATCCCAGTGACTCAGGAGATCACAAGTTTGAGGCCATTCTCAGCAACTTAGTGAAACCAGCAGCAATTTAGTGAGAACGCTGTTTCAAAATACAAATTAATAAGGAATGGGAATGCAGCTCACTGGGTTTAATCCTTATTACAGAAAAGGAGAGAAAAAGAAATAAGAGAAATAAAAGAATTAAGAAAAAGTGAAATTTGGGCCATTCTAAACAGCACAGTCCTTTCTACAAACCCTGTAGGGCTCTGAAGCTGGTTGGTCCCAGACTCATTCACTATCCCCTACCCCACCAGGACCTTTTTCCTCCCTCAAAACACACTAACATCTACCTCTCTTCCGCTGCTCAAAGTCAGAGGGTTTCGTCTCTATAAAACTTTTCCTGCCCCTGTCTTCACCAGGACTCAGTGATCCCTCTCCACGTCCTGGTCCAACTGGAACACTTCTTTTCACTCCCTTAGATTTCCTCCTCAACAGAGTGAAATGGTTTTCTCTCACTCACTGCACAGTAGGATCAACCTTCCTCACCCAAGGATTCCCACCTCCCAACAAGATCTCCCCAGTCGGGGTAGAATGGGATGACTCTACACACTTCAAGGTCTCTCAAATACAAAGCCTTGGGTGGGACAGTTGGATTACTCAGATCCCTTGCGAAGGTTAGGGAAGTCTTTCCAATTAATGGTTCAAAGATCTCACCCTTTCATCCCCAAGAGTCCCAGTGAGGAACAACTGTTTTCCCTCATTCAAGGACCAAAAGAATTATTTGTCCTCTCTCAGAGTTCCTGTCCTTCACCCACAGGACACTTCTCAGGATTTTCTCCTTTCAGAGACTCTCAGCAAGAAACTCTCTAGAGAAGAGCCCACTCCTGAAGCAATGCTATGGCCTTTCATCCATTCTCAAGAGTTCCCACCCTAAAAGAATCAAGTAATCATAGTACCAATTCAGGATACCTCCAAAAAGTGCAGTGATCCTTTCTCCATGTAGTCCAAGATACCACTTTTTTACCTTCTCTGGTCCCCCCCACACCCGTAGGGACTGATGGTATTACCCATTCAGGGCCTTCTTTACCCCAGGCCTAAAGGATCACCCCTAGTAAACCAATGGTACCGCCCCTTTGAGGATCCCTTACCACCAAAGGCACAGTATCTCCACTTCCCAGGAACACACCTGGGGTCTTTCCCCAATCCCCTGGCATAGTAGTATCTCCCACAAACTTCCCACCTCCCACAGGGTAATGGTATTGCCCTCTCAAGGGCTCCCCCCACCGTGACGCAAACGGCCCAACGCCAGCTTCCTTCCTCTCCAGACAAAATGGTTTCGCCCTCAGGATCTCCTTCTTTCAAAGCCCAAAATTATCATCACCCACCAATGGTATCCCCCCCACACAGACACAAAGATCTCATCCCCCCAGTTCTGAGTAAGGTATTGCCTAGTAAAGGGCACTCTCCCCTGCCCACAAGCCTAACAGAATCTAATCTTCAGAGCCCAAATATCTCAGAATCAAAGAGTATCGCCGATCACAGCCTCAGTTTCCCTTCTCCAGATCAATCCCTTAGACTCAATGTCGGTTCCAGCCAACTCATTCTCAGAGCCGGTGGCACGACCGCTCTATACCCCTCCCCCTCGTCGCCTAGCCCGGTGGTCTTTCCCACAGCGAGCGGCACCTGCATCCGCTGAAACTCCTCCTCAGACAGAGCTTGCGCCATGTTCCTCCCCCCCACCCCCCCCTTCAGCTTTATGCGCAGACGCAGCTCGTGCCTCCTGTCAGTATTAAGTTCGGACGGAACCAATGGCCAGGAATAGAGGGGGGGGAACCTAATTCAGAAGTTCAGATTTTGGGAAACGGAGAAAAGAAAACAAAACTGACAGGTCAGATGGATTTTAGTATAATGTTTTACTAGATTTCAAATCATCCTATCTGCCTTTTAAACTTCTGTGGGTTACCAGTTGTTGTGAGACATTATGGCATCCCTGTCTCATGAGTGAACTCTTCGCTAGGGAAGTGTTTGCCGACAGAAAATGACCCTTCTGTGCTACTCCTTTAATAAGAATGGTTGACTTAACCAAAGAAATGAAAGCGGAAGCTTTCCTCTGTTCTGGTTCCCGCCCTCCTTCCAATGACCCCTGAGGGGAATCCCGCCTCTGGTGAACCCCCTTTTCCCTAAGATTTAACAATGATTTTATTAACATGATGCTGTACATCATTTTAGGTAAAGGACCCTAGCTACCAAAAAATTAAAAATACCTGAGAGGAAAGAATGGCAGTGAACTAGGTGGGGGGGGGAGGGGCGCTCTATTAAAACAACAAAAACAAAAGCAAGGGCTGAGAGTGTATTCCAAAGGTAGAATCCTGCGTTCTGGCACCTGGAGGGTGGAGGAGGGGACCTGAATGATGAAACATTCAAATTAATACTAAAATGCCAGAGCTCTTTTTTTTCTTTGATTCAATGAACTTTATTGAGATACATTGTTTATCTCACCCATTTGCCAGGCATGGTGGTGCACTCCAGTAAACCCAGTGGCCCTGAAAGCTGAGTCTGGAGGAGCGCAAGATCAAAGTCAGCCTCAGCAATTTAGGGAGGGTCCTAAGCAATTCAACAAGATCCTGTCTCGCTATTCTTTCTCAAAATAAAAAATAAAAAGGGCTTGGGATGTGACTCAGTGGGGGGGAAGGGAATCTTTATTAATGAGCTACGACCCCAACCCTTTTTATTTTGAGGTAGGATGGCACTAAATTGCTGAAGCTCGACCTTGCCTCAGTACCCCAGTCGCTGGAATTACAAAAGGAACCTTATTTTTATGTGGTGCTGAGAGTCAAACCCAGTGCTTCACAGGTGCTATGCAAGCGCTCTGAAATGAGCCACAACCACAGACCCACCTTAGTGTAGTTTTGATTTGTGTTCCTCTTAGAATAAGTGAGACTGGGCATCTTTTAGTATGTTTAAGGACTAATTTATTATATGGGTGTTTTGGGGGGGATTTAACCCAAAGCCTTCTTCATGCTAGACAAGTGCCCTACCACTAAGCTACATCCCCAGCCCTTAACATGTTTGTGTGTGTGTGTGTGTGTGTGTGTGTGTGTGAGAGAGAGATTGAACCCAGAGGCACTTAACCACTGAGACTATCCTCAGACCTTTTTATTTTTATTTATTTGTTTGTTTGAGACAGAATCAAGCTGAGTTGCTTAGGACCTCGCTAAATTGTTGAGTCTCACTTTGAACTAGCAATCCTCCTGCCTCAGCCTCCCTAGTCACTGGGATTACAGGCATGAGCCAGCATGCCTGGTGTCAAGTGCATTTTAATTTTTAAAAAATTGTTTTGAATGGTACCCCCATTTTATTATTTTTGCAAATATGCCGGCAATAACAACTGTTTCTGAGTGTAGGCACCATCAAGTGCATTTTTAAATTAAAAAAATAGTTCCGTTGCCCATTTATTGATCAGGATGGCAATTATCAAGAATACAAGTAACAATAAATGTTGGCAAGGGTGTGGGGAAAAGGGTACACTTATACATTGTTGATGGGACTGCAAATTGGTGCAACCACTCTGGAAAGCAGTATGGAGATTCCTCAGAAAACTTGCAATAGAACCACCATTTGACCCAGTTATCCCGCTCCTCGGCATATACCCAAAGGACTTAAAAATAGCATAGTATAGTGACATGGCCACCTCAATGTTTATAGCAGCTCAATTCACAATAGGTAAGTTATGGAACCAACCTAGATTCCCATCAACAGATGAATGGATAAAAAAATTGTGGTATATATACACAATGGAATATTACTCAACCATAAAGAACAATGACAATGACATTCGCCAGTAAATGGATGAATCTGGATACTATCATGCTAAGTGAAATAAGCCAATGACAAAAAATCAAAGTTTGAATGTTTTCTCTGATATGTGGATGCTAACCCACAATAAGGTTGTGGTGGGGGAATAGAAGTTCATCGGGTTGGACAAAATGGAAGGAAGGGAAGGCAAAAAAGATAGGAATAGGAAAGACAGTGGTATGAACCTTATATAACCTTCCTACATATATATGTGAATGCACAACAGTGAATATCACCATCATGTATGTCCACAAGACTGGGATCCTAATTAGAATAAGATGTATTCTATGCTTTGTGTGTGTGTGTGTGTGTGTGTGTGTGTGTGTGTATCCGAGGCTGCAGTTGTAGCTCAGTGGTAGGGCACTTGCCTAGCATGTGAGGCAATGGATTCAATCCTCAGCACCACATAAAAATAAATAAATAAAATAAAGGTATAAAAATACAATAAAAGATAGAACTTACTATCAGGAATAATTTAAAAGAACCAATAAAAAATATAGTATTGGGGGCTGGGGTTGTGGCTCATAGGTAGAGTGCTCACCTAGAGCCTGTGAGGCCCTGGGTTCGATCCTCAGCAGCACATAAAAATAAATAAATAAAATAAAGGTATTGTTTCCAACTACAACTAAAAATAAATATTTAAAAAATATATAATATTGAGGGCTGGGGATGTGGCTCAAGCGGTTGGCACGCTTGCCTGGCATGTGTGCGACCCGGGTTCGATCCTCAGCACCACATACAGACAAAGATGTTGTGTCCGCCAAAAACTTAAATAAATAAATAAATAAAAATCCTCTCTCTCTCTTTTTTAAAAATTATATATATATATATATATATATATATATATATATATATATATATATATATATAATTAGTTTTCCTCACATAAGTTTTTTTTTTCACATTTCTTTTTGGGTTCCTTCCTAAGTATACTATTTTGTTTGTTGCTATTACATTTTTTTCTTTGTGGGTATGGGGATCCACTCAGGAATCTCACACATGCTAGGCAAGCACTCTACAACTGCACTTCATCCCATTCACTCCTTGCCTTCGTAAATGAGGTTTTTTCACTATCATCATATCCTCAAACTGATTAGTGTTTGTATGTATAAAGGCCATTTGTTTCTCTAGGTTATTTTCATATCCTTCCACTTTACTGAGTACTTTCATTGTTAGAGTTATTTTATCATTGATTCTCTAGAGTTTGTCAAATACAAAACCCTATAATCTGAAAAGAGAGCTATGTTTATTTCTTTTTTCCAATCAATCAGACTGCTTCTAACTGACTTCTTTTATCTAATTACTATTTTCTGTTACCAGCAACGAGGGACCCATGGAGAGAAGGCTGATTCCAGGACTAGTGCAGGAAAAGTACAAGATTAGTCTGGAGCCTCTCATTTTACCATCCAATGATCTAATTTGAATTAAAAGAAAAGAATCCACTAATCCAAACTGATCTAAATAAATAAATGGAGTGGAAGTGAAAACTTCCTTACAAAACAATTTTAACTAATTAATGCAGAAGAAATGATGGAATCAGAAAATCTCCATTTGGCAACCACTGATGTAGTAATTGCCTCAGGCAAGTGTCATTAAGGGTAAAAATTAATGGGTATGAGTATGATGAGGAACACTGTATTTACATAGATTTAAAGAATTGCCCTGCCTAGCTTGGTGGCCCACTCTTTTTTTTTAAGATAGACTTTATTCAAAGAGAGAGAGAGAGAGAGAGAGAGAGAGAGAGAGAGAGAATTTTTCAATATTTTTTAGTTCTCAGCGGACACAACATCTTTATTTTATTTTTATGTAGTGCTGAGGATCGAACCCAGCACCCCGTGCATGCCAGACACGTGCGCTACAGCTTAAGCCACATCCCCAGCCCTGGTGGCCCACTCTTGTAATCTCAACAACTCAAAAGGCTGAGATAGGAGGATTGCAAGTTTGAGGCTAGCCTCAGCAATTTAGGGAGACCCTGTCTCAAAATTTAAAAGAAGGTCTGGGGTTGTGGCTCACTGGTTAAGTGTCCTTGTATTCAATCCCCAGTACCAATCAATCAATAACAAAAAGAGCTTGAGAGGTTGCTTAATGGTTAAGCACCCCTGGGTTCAATCCTTCATACAAAAAAAAGTAATATCCTGAAAATTACTTCTTTTTCTCCTCTGGTACTGAGGATTAAACCCAGGGGTGCTTTACAACTGGGCTATATCCCCAGACCTTTTTTATTTTCTATTTTGAGATAGGTTCTCTCTAAATTGCTTAGGGCCTCACTAAATTGCTGAGGCTGGCCTCAAACCTGCAATCTTCCTGCCTCAGCCTTCCAAATAAATTACTTCTTAATTATACTGGGGCCTATTATGCTTTTAATCTGTGTTTCTGATTATTTCAGATTGTTGAATCTTGTTGCACGATTATATGCTGTGAATTGCTCATAGCATATACACATATGTCAAAAGAACTGACTTTGGTAGAAATTCTTCATATATGTTGGATATTAATCCCATCCTTGATTAAATAAAACAACTTTTCAAAGTAAAAAAAAAAATTATACTGGGGAAAAAAACCTATGTGGGGTCAGACTGGTATTATGGGCCTCCTGATGTAATGTATTGAGAAAGACACAACATAATTTCTGGGGTATTTCTGCCACAAATGTATAACTTGAATAGACTCATGAGAAAATATCAGGCAAATCCCAATTAAAGGATTTTTCAAAACATCAAAGACATGAAAAATTGAATAAGTGATCCAGATTAAAGGAGACCAAAGGAGCATGACAACTAAAATGCAACAATTTTGGATTGAAGCCTGTACCATAAGTTTGTTTAGATTTTACTATAAAGGGTCACACACAGTGGCACATGCCTGTAATCCCAGTGGTTCAGGAGGATTTCAAATTCAAAGTCAGACACAGTGAGTTAGTGAGGCCCTAAGCAACTTAGTGGGACCCTGTCTCTAGGATAAAATATGAAAAAAAGGTCTGGGAAGGGGCTGCAGTTGTAGCTCAGCGGTAGAGTGTTTGCCTAGCATGTGTGAGTCACTGGGTTCGGTTTTTAGCACCACATTTAAAAATAAATAAAATAAAGGTATAAAAATATAATAACAACATTAAAAAAAGGTCTTGGGATGTGACTCAGTTGTTAAGTACCCTGGATTCAATTTCTGGTACAAAAAAAAAATACTATAAAGGAAACCTGTAATTCCAGCAACTTGGGAGACAGAGGCAGGAAGATGGCAAGTTCGAGGCCAGTCTCAGAATTTTTTTTTTTTTTTTTAGTGAGAGAAGAGAGCGAGAGAGAGAGAGAGAGAGAGAGAGAGAGAAATTTTTTTAATATTTATTTTTTAGTTCTCGGCGGACACAACATCTTTGTTGGTATGTGGTGCTGAGGATCGAACCCGGGCCACACGCATGCCAGGCGAGCGCGCTACCGCTTGAGCCACATCCCCAGCCCCAAGTCTCAGAAATTTAGTGAGATCCTGTCACAATTTTTTTAAAGTAGGGCTGAAGATGTAGCTTAGTTGGAGTGTGCCCTTGGGTTGAATTCCCTACCCCCACCCCACAATTTTCTTTCTTTTTTTTTTAAGGGTGAAGGTTTTATTTTATTTATTTATTTATTTTTTTTTTAAAGAGAGAGTGGGACAGAGAGAGAGAGAGAGAGAGAATTTTAATATTTATTTTTTAGTTTTTGGCGGACACAACATCTTTGTTTGTATGTGGTGCTGAGGATGGAACCCGGGGCAAACACATGCCAGGCGAGCGCGCTACCGCTTGAACCACATCCCCAGCCCCCCACAATTTTCTATAAAGGACATCAGTAGGGTCTTGTGCATGTGAGACAAGCATTCTACCAACTGAGCTATATCCCCAGTCCCATATCATTTTTAAATTTCCTGATGTTGACACTGATATTGTGGTTTTATAAGACAATGTTTCTCTCTTATATGTCCTCATAAAGAAAAAAAAATAAGACTAATGCCTTTAAATGACCTAACTGTAGGGTTGGCTCTTGACGGTTATCTGGTAACTTGGTAGTAAACAGTTCACTACACTGATAAAACATTTTTTCCTAATGAGGGTGGCTGGGTCTGGGGTAAAGAGCAATGCTGGAATGCTTGCCTAGAAAGCACCAGGCCCTTACTTAGTTTCACCTACAGCACCACACACACACCAGAAAAAAAAAAAAAAGTGGTTCATCATGATGAAACTGTTTGGAGAAACAATGTGGTTTATGCTAAACACCTGCATTCCTTCAGAGTCTGGAATTTTGGTATGTGCTGGATAGAGGCACCCACTGACTAGCCTCCACTAAAAACCTTGGGCACTGGGTTTCTATGAGTTTACCTGGTAGACAATACCTCACATTGGATGTCATACGCATTGTTGGAGGAATTGAGTTTTATGTGGCTTCACTGAGAGAGGACTCTGAAGCTTTGCCTGGTTTCCTCTAGACTTTGGGCTGTGTCCCTTTCTTCTTTGCTCGTGGAGTTATAGAACATAAAAAAGCCTGTACCTGGATTTCTCAGATACCGCCTGTTTTTTGTTTGTTTGTTTGTGTGTGTGTGTGTGTGTGTGTGTGTGTGTGTGTGTGTGTTCTGAGCCACCAAACTGGAGGATTGTCCTGGTGACTTGCAACATAATTACACAGAGAAAAGGAGACAAAGCAAGAGGAAGGAAAGGTGGTAAAATGTTAACACTGGAGCAACTGGATGAAGAATATAATAATATTATTGTTTTGCAACATTTTTACAAGTCTGAAATTATTTCAAAATAAAGTTGTTCATAATGTTCCCCATTATCCTTTTTAAAAAAAATTGTGGTACATATAGATAATGAAAGTTACCATTTTAATCATTTTAAGCGTACAACCAGGAACATTAAGTACATTCACAACATTGTGTAACCATCACCACTATCTATTTCCAGAACTTTTTCATCATCCCAAACAGAAACTCTGTACCCATTAAGCAATAGCTCCTCATTCTCCCCCACCACCCAGCCACTGGTAACCTCTATTCTACTTTCTTTCTCTAGGTATTTGCCTATTCTAGATACTGGTATATGTGAAATTAAATTATATTTGTCTTCTGTCTAACTTATTTAGCTTAACATAATATTTTCAAGATTCATCATGACACTGGAGTTGTGGCTCAGCTTGCCTAGCATGTGCAAGGCGCTGGGTTCGATCCTCAGCATCACATAAAAAATAAATTAAATAAAGGTATTGTGTCCCACTACAACTAAAAAAAAAAAAAAAAGATTCATCATGAGTTGGCCCTCTATCTCCAAGAGACAAGCTAGGTAATCATAAGGCTCACCCTGTTTCTTTTTATCATCTCTCAGGGATCACTTTCCTTCATTGTCTGAGGTCCAGTATCTTGAGATTTGTTGTTTCATATATTTGTCTGGATTTATATTTGTTTCAGGCAGGAAGGCAAATCTGGTCCCCATTATTCCATCTTGGTTGGAAATAGAAAGCTCTTTATTGCTTCATATTATCAACTATTGATCACAGGATATTAAAACCTGTGATCATGATTGTGGATTTGACTATTTCCCTACTTTTTTTTTTTTTTGGTGGTGCTGGGGATGGAACCCAGGGATTTGTGCATTCGAGACGAGCACTCTAACAACTGAGCTATATCTATCCCCAGCCTTATTTCTCTATTTTTGTTGGGATTTGTGTCATGACTTTTTGTTTGTTCATTGTTTTGCTTTAAGTACTGGGGATTGAACAGGGGTACTTTGCCACTGAGTTATGTCTCCTGTCCTTTTTATTTTTATTTTTATTTTTTATTTTGAAGCAGGGTCTTACCCAGGCTGACTTCTAACTTGTATCCTCTTGCCTCAGTTTCTGGAGTCACTAGGATCACAGGCATGTGCCACCACATTGGGCTGTCATGTAATTTGAAATCCTATTATTAGATTCTTAAATTTATATGTAATATTATGTCTTCCTGATGAATTCACCCTTTTATCATTATGAAATGTCCCTCTCTTTCTACCCCTCTCCAGGGAAAGACTTCTAGTCTTTTTTCTTTTCTTTCTTTTTTTTTTTCTTTTTCTGATACCAGAGATTGAACCCAGAGGTGCTTAACCACTGAACTACATCCCCAGCCCATTTTATATTTTATTTAGAGACAGGGTCTTGCTGAGTTGCTTAGGGCCTTACTAAGTTGCTGAGGCTGGATTTGAACTTGCTATCTTCCTGCCTCAGCCTCAGAGCTAATGGGATTATAGCTGTGTTACACCATGCCCAGCTATTTTAGTTTTCTTAAACTTAGTGTTTGCATCATATATTTTTTCTTTTTCTAAAAACAAAATTATTTTTTACTTTTAGGTGGACACACTAAAATACTGAAGATCAAACAGTGCTGAAGATCAAACCCAGTGCCTCACACATGCTAGGCAAGCACTCTACCTCAGCCATAACTCCAGCCCAGCATCATATATATTTTCTGTGCTCTAATTGGGCAAGGTGTCTGGGGATAGAATCCAAGGATTTGTACTTGCTAAGCATGTGGTCTACTGCTGAACCACATCCCCAGCCATTATGTTTTAACTTTTTTTTTTAGTTTTTTTATGAGATCTTTATTTAATTAATTAACTAATTTATATGCAGTGCTGAGAATAGAACTCAGTGCCTCACATGAACTAGGAAAGCACTCCATCACTGAGCTACAACCCAGCCCCAATTATGTTTCAGCTTCTAACTGTTATTGCTTTAGTGTGTTTCTTTTGTAGACAGCATAGAATAGGACCCAGTGCCATCTCAAGCCATACTGGACAGGAGGTAGAAAGAAAACACACACACACACACACACACACACACACACACACTCATATGTAATAATTTTTTTTTTTTTTTGCCAGTGTTGGGGATTGAAATTAGGGCCTTGTGCAAGCTCTTTTTTTTTTTTTAGTTGTATATGGACTCAGTGCCTTTATTTGTTATTATGTGGTGCTAGGATCAAACCCAGTACCTCACAATTGCAAGGCAAGTGCTCTACCACTGAGCTACAACTCCAGCCCATTGTGCATGCTCTTTTATGTAATATTTAATGGTTAAATTTTTTCAACGTGGACATAATGGTGCACACATGTAATCCCAGTGACTCAGGATTCTGAGGCAGGAGATTCACAAGTTGGAGACCAGCCTTAGCAACTTAGTGAGAGCCTGTCTCAAAATAAAAAAAAAATAAAAAGGACTAGGAATGTAACTCAGGGGCAAAGTGCCCCTGAGTTCAATCCTCTGAACCAAAAGAAAAAAAATTCTAGAACCTTAAAGTCATTGAAAAATGTTGACAAATTCAGAATTATGTATATTGCTGTTCTTACTTTAATGGAGCAGATTCACCCATAATATTTTCAAAATATATTTCTTTGCTTATTTCATTTTCAGTTGAGACAATTGCCATGTTTGACAGCTCTCTTGACCAAGTAACAGTCTGAAGTAATTTTAAACTTCAGTTTACAGAAACTTATTTTGTAGGACAACACTATGATTGGTAGTATTAAAACATTCTCGGGGGGTGGCTGGAGTTATGGCTCAGAAGTAGAGTGCTTGTCTAGCCCATGTAAGGCACTGGATTTGATCCTCAGCACCACATAAAAATAAATAAATAAAATAAAGGTATTGTGTCCATCCAGAACTAAAAAAAAAAAAAAATTAAAAAATAATTCTTGGGGCTAGGAGCATAGCTCAGTCATAGTGCACTTACTTAACATTGCAGGAGGCCCTGGTCTTGAGCAGGCCCTTAGCTGGGAAGCACTAATAAATAAATAAAATGTTCTCAAAACCACTTTCAGCAGGGTGCAGTGGCGCACACCTGTAATCCCAGCGGCTGGGGAGGCTGAGACAGGAGGATCGAAAGTTCAAAGCCAGCCTCAGCAATGGCGAGGCACTAAGCAACTCAGTGAGACACTGTCTCTAAATAAAATACAAAATAGAGCTGGGGATGTGGCTCAGTGGTTGAGTGCCACTGAGTTCAATCCCTGGTACCCAACAAATAAATACATAAATAAAAATAAAAGTAAAAAGCTGGGAATGTGTCTCAGTGGTTAAGTGCTCCTGGGTTCAATTCCCAGTACCCTCCCCCCTACCCCTGCAAATTATGATCCTCCTGCCTCAGCTTACTGAATTGCTGGGATTACAGGTGTATGCCATGGTGGTACTAGAGATTGAACAGGCCCTTACACATACTAGGTAAGTGCTCTACTACTAAGCTACATCTCCAGCCCTTTTTATTTATTTATTTTAATTTTGAGACAGGATCTCATTAAATTGCCCAGGTTGGTCTTAAATTTGCAGTCCTCCTGCCTCTGCTGCTGAGTAGCTGGTGTATATGTTTTTAATGCAGTGGAGCTGCCATAAGAATATCCTATCTAATTCACCAAAATACATATATCCTTTGAATGGTACTAAAAAAGGTTATCATATTTAAATTCACAGGTGTAGTATTTTGCATTTTATATTAAGGTGATGAGCCTTGTGTGCAGTAATGCTAACCTTATAATAACAGAGACTTGAGGACTAAGGCAGGAGGATTTGAAGTTCAAGACCAGCCTCAGCAAATAAGTGAGACCCTGTCTCATAATTAAAAAAAAATAAAAATAAATAAGGCTGGGTATGTAGTTCAGGTAAAGTACTCCTGGATTCAAGCACTAAAACAACACACATAAAAAATGATGATGAGCTGAGTAAGGCAAAAATTTAGTATAATCATTTTGTTGGGAAATAATGGCTTGTATATTCCTACCATATATGCTCTATTATTATATCCCTAGCCATACTAGTTTTTAAGTCAATGTCATATTTTTTCCTTTTATTAACAGATTTATAAACAAACTATATCCAGGGTTTTCTTTAGTTCAATGAAGACAATAAATCTGGGACTGGGGTTGTGGCTCAGTGGTAGAGCAAGCACATGTGAAGCACTGGGTTTGATCCTCAGCACTGCATTAAAAATAAATAAAGGTATTGTGTTCATCTACAACTTAAAAAAATCTTACCAGTTTTTAAAAAAAAAAGACAATAAATCTTCTGTTGAATCCTTATTTGTTGTTGTTGTTGGCATTGGGGATTGAACATGGGGCACTGTACCACTGAGCTACATTCCCAGCCCTTTTTAATCTTTTATTTGGAGATGGGGTGCAAGTTACTTTGGGCCTCCCTAAATTGCAAGGCTGACTTCTAACTTGCAATCCTACTGCCTCAGCCTTCCAGGACACTGGGGTTATATGTGTGCTAGCATTATTCCTAATGTGGATATATCTTATGATCTGATACATAATAAATAATGGGATACATATACTGTATAATCAAAAAGTATAGAAACAGCTGGTAAAGTCACACATTTTGTAATCCCAGCAACTGGGGAGGCTAAGGCAGGAGGATTGCAAATTAGGATCAGCCTGGGCAAATTAATGAGACCCTGTCTCAAAATAGAATGAAAAAAAGCTGGGAATGTAGCTCACTGGTAGAGTGTCCCTGGGTTCAATCCCCAGGAATTGCATGAAATGAAAAAATAAATAAATAAAAAGAAGGGAAATAGATTTTGTGTCTTTTACCACAAAAGGTATTTTAGCTTTTGCATGATTTCCCAGTAGAATTTTAAATTTATTAAAAATAAGATAAAGATTAAGCTAAAGATCGCTTTGAATGATTAAATATATTATTATATTGATTTACAACTACATTTATAGGCTGGGAATGTGGTTCAGTGGTAGAGCACTTTCCTAGCATGTGAAAGGCCCTGGGTTCAATTCCCAGAACCTTAAAGAAAAGTTCAACTATGTTTAGAAACATTCCCAAAATGGGACTTCCAATAGTTTCTTGTGATCCTTTAAAAGATAAATTGATTTTTGCAAAAAACATAACATGTAAAATCACCAGAGACTATTTCACCATATTTGTCTAATTTTATTGCCTTCTAGAGAACATCATCTATTATACAATTAGTCTGAATATTTTATAAAACACTTTCATTTATAAAGCATCATGATGAAAATGGAACATTCAAGTCTTGGTTAAGGTGATGCCTGCCAGATTTCTCTACTGCAAAGTTACTTTTATTTTTTCACTTTGCATAGTCTTTTCAGGAGCAGCAATTCCCTAAGACCAGCTCACATTCAAAAGGAGGAGAGGATTTAAGCCCCATATCTTAAAGGGATAAGAATCAAATATTTTAAAAATATATTTTTAGTTGTTGATAGACCTTTATTTTATGTATTTATTTATACGCAGTGCTGAGAATTGAACTCAGTGCCTCACACATGCTAAGAAATGCTCTACCACTGAGCTACAACTCCAGTCTAAGAATCAAATATTTAATATATATTTTGGAGGTGAGACTTTAAGGCTGTGTAACTATCATGTTTCACCTTAAAGTTTTGCCCACTAATTTTAGCATTTAGTGAATTCCCCCCAGCTACTTGGAATTGAACGAAGGGCCTCAGGCATATTAGAGAAGTGCTCAACTACTGAGCTACATACCCAGCCCCTTTTATTTATTTATTTATTTATTTGTGGTGGGATCTAAGTTTCTGAGGCTGATCCTCCTGGCTCAGCCTCCCAAGTACCTGGGATTACAGGTGTGTGCTAATGTGCTTGCTCTGCAGCAATTGTTATGGTGGGATTCTTTTTTTTTTTTTTTGATATCTTGGGATTGAACCCAGGGGTGCTTAATAACTGAACCACAGTCCTTTCTCTTTTTTATTTTGAGACATGGTCTTGCTAAGTTGCTTAGTGCCTCACTATGTTGCTGAGCCTGGCTTGAATTTAAGATTTTCCTGGTTTGAAATTAAGATTTTCATGCCTATAATCCCAGCAATTTTCCAAATTGCTGGGATTATAGGCATGCACCACTGAACTGGCTTAATATAATGGTATTCTAAAAGGAAGTTTTCTACTTTTCTAATTCCTTCTACATGTAGTTTCTGGAATTCTTTTTTTTTTTTTTTTTGGGGGGTAGTGCTGTGGCTAGAGCTCAGGGCTGTGTGAACTCATAGTTAGGTGTATGTACAAATATGTAACAACATATCCCACCATTAAGTACACCTATAATGTACTAAGAAAAAAATTTCAAATGGGCTGGGGTGTAGCTCAGTGGTAGAGTGCCTTTGGGTTCAATCTCCAGTACTGGAAAAAAAAAAAAAGAAAGAAAACAAAAGGAAATAAACCAAGATCTGGGCATGAGGTACTTGTTATTTCTGGAATAGCTTTTTTTTTTTTTTCCTTCTCAGTGGACAGACTGAGAACCTTTCAGGAGATATCAAGAACATATGACAACTAAAATGCAACACAGTATCTGTAGTAGGGAGCTTCTAAGATGTCCCTCAGTGGTCCCTTCTACTGATATTCATGGTCTAGTGTAATCCCCTCCCCTTGAGTAACTTGATTCAAACCAACAGATTGCTTTAACATGGAGGGGATGTCGCTTCCATGATTAGATTATATGAGATTGGAACTTCTGTTTTAATTTCTGACTCTCTTGTTGGCTTTCTTAAAAAAATATTCTTAAGTTTTAGGTGGACACTATCTTTATTTAACCCAGTGCCTGGTGCATGCTAGGCGAGCACTCTACCACTGAGCCACAACCCCAGCCCCTCTCTTGTTGGCTTTGATGAAGTAAACTACCATGCTGTGAGATGCCTTACACAAAGGCAAACATGGCAAGGACTGATGGCATCTCTGGCTGACAGCCATCGAGGAACTGGGGCCCGCCATTCGACAGGCTGCACAGAACTGAATCCTGCCAACAACCAGAGGCATGTGGGCCTGATCCCTTCCCAGTCACACTTGTAGATGATTCCTCAATTCAATCCAATACCTTCTTTGTGACCTAAAGAGAGACTCTGAAGCTTAGGACCCAGGTGAGTACAGCATGAATTCCTAGCCCACGAAGCATGAGAGATAATGAACATGTTTTTTTTTTTTTTTTTTTTTTTTTTTTTTTTTTTTTTTTAGCCACTAAGATTATGATCATTTGTTATACAGGAATAGATAACTAATGTATTATCCTTACTTGGATCCTATTACAGAAAAGATATTAGTGGGAAAATCCACGAAACTCAAATAGTCTGAAACTGAGCTAAATGTACTCTATAAATGCTATTTTCTTAGCATTGATGAATATGCCATATGGAGGTGGGGGAGATCTGGGATGTAGTTCAGTGGTAGAGCACTTGCTTAGCATGATCAAGACCCTAAATGCTCCCCAGCACCCCACAAAGTGTTACCATAGTTAAGTAAAATTAATATTAGGGGGAGGTAGGTGATTGGTATGGGATCTCTGAGGGCTTTGCAACTCTTTGGTAAATCTAAAATTATTTCAGAATAGAAACTAAAGAGGTTTGTGGAAGTAGATCATTGGTAGAGTGTTTGCCTAGCATGCTCAAGGCCAGAAGGGGGAGTGAGGAGGAAGGGAGGAAAAGAAAGGGAAAGGAAAGGAAATAAAAGAAAAGAAGCCACTTCTGGGTGTTATATGTTATGTTTATAAGAAAGAGATTACACCAAGGTTGAGGAGAAAAACAATAAAGGTATCAGGTATCAGCAGTCTGGTGATAGGGACTCAATGACTAGCTCTGAGGGGTTGCAGAAACAGATTAGAAAGAGGTATCAAGTGTGGTGGACACAGTGTGGTGGGGGGAAGTCACAGTGACTAAGTCCTGTTCGAGCCCTCAGGGGTCAGTCTGATGGGGAGTCTTAGTCCTGTTGAGGAAATTTCCTCACATTCTGTTGAGGAAATTGCTGGGATAAAGCCTGATGTTTCTCCTGGGTGTCAGAGTCGAGTCTGGCTGAGGAATTCCAAGAAAAATGGTTTTTTGTTTTGTTTTTTTTTTTTTTTTTTTGGTACTGGGTACTGAACGTAGGGGCACTCAACCACTGAGACACACCCCAGCCCTTTTTTATATTTTTAAATTCACAGACAGGGTCTTGCTGAGTTGCTGTAAGCCTCACTAAATTGCTGAGGCTGGCTTTGAACCTGTGATCCTCCTGCCTCAGCCTCTGAGCCACTGGGATTACAGATGTGCACCATGGCACTTGGTTCAAAAAAATACTTGTATCTATTCATCTCAATTTAACATCTCCCAAGATGTCAATGTCTGCTCCAAAATGGAATTGCTTCTCTGTTACTCTACTTTTATAGTTTTTATCTTTCCCTTCCCACCATCACGAATACCTATCTTATCTGCCAGGAGATAACCTCTTGTATTTATCAGTTTCAAAAGTGAGTTTGTGAGTTTGTGTGGTATGCGTGTGTAATCCCAACTATTTAGGAGGCTGAGCCATGAGAATTGCAAGTTTGAGGCCAGCTTTAGCAATTTAGTAAAACCCTGTCTCAAAAAAAAAAAAAAAAAAAAAAAAGAGCTGGAGGGTGTAGCTCTGTGACAGTGTCCTAGGAATAAACTGCCAGTATCAAAAAAACTTTTAAAAAAGGGCTGGGAGCCAAGTGCGGTGGTACACACCTGTAATCCCAAGGGCTTGGGAGGCTGAGGAAGGAGGATCTTAAATTCAAAGCCAACCTCAGTAATAGTGAGGTACTAAGCAACTCAGTGAGACCCTGTCTCTAAATAAAATACAAAATAGGGCTGGGGATGTGGCTCAGTGGTTGAGGGCCCCTAAATTCAACCCCAAGGAAGGAAGGAAGGAAAGAAGGAAAGAAGGAAGGAAGGAAGGAGAAAGAAAGAGAGAAAGAGAGAAAGAGAGAAAGAAAAAGAGAAAGAGAAAGAAAGAAAAAAGAAAAGAAAAAAGGGGTTGGGGCTGTAGCTTGGTGGTAGAGCAATTGCCTAGCATATTGCAAGACCATGGATTCGATCCCTCAGTACTACACACACACCCTCACAAAGAGCTTGCAGGGATCTATGTGGCTCACCAATAGAATGCTTGCCTAGAAAGTTCAACCCTCTGGGTTCCATCCCCAGAACTGGGAGGTGGGAATGAACTTGCAAGCATCTTATTTTCCTCTTCTACCCTTATCTCACTTAAGCATTTATTGCTTCACACATTTACAGGCTGCCTATCTTCAGAAGTTATTTATTATTTTAGGTATTGAGGATTGACCCCAGGTGCTTTACCATTGAGCAAGTCCATTTTTTATTTTGAGACAGGGTCTTGCCAAGTTGCTAAGGGAGGCCTCAAATTTATGATTCACCTGCCTTAGCCTCCTGAGTAAATGGGATTACAGGCGTGCACCACATAAATTGTGACTACAAGTGTGTGTCACTGCCAGCCCCACAACACTTATTTTAATTCTATTCCTCAGCCTCTCCAAACAGGAAATGGGAATGAGCAGCAGCACTTTCTGACCACCAGCCCTCTGGGAAACATATCAGGTGAAATAACTGCAAAAGTTAGATGGGTACGTGGCAGGTCATTAAAAGGACTGATTGCTTTTGCATACAGGTGATTTTCCTCCAGACATTCTTCCTATCTAAATTCCCTTGTCTACCACTCTGAAATGCTTCTTCCAGTAACTTGTATCCCTCTTGGTCTGCACAGACCACATTCACTACACAGTAAAAAACAAGCACATGAGACACTTTGCCAAAGTTAAAAGCGCATCAAACACGCCTAGCATTTATTATTTTAATCACAAACCTACAGACCCCTCAGTACACCCTCCTTGGGGCCTGGCCCCAGCAATCCAAAGCTGATGACCTTGGGTATAGGCAGCAGGAGAGGTGGGGATGGGTAAGGAGTGTCTCTTGATAACTCTGAAATGGGGGGAATCCTCCAAATGAAGAACTGAGTGGGGGCCAGAGGTTGGGGATAACCTAGCTTCTGAGTAGGGGGAACAATAAAAAATCAATTAAACAAATGAGAGAGGGTACAATACACTTTTGCAACCCTTCCTCCAAGCCTCTGCCTTCTAAGGGAGACTTTGTCTTTCTCCTGGGCAGGGATCTCCCTGGAGGGGCCCCGTCCTTCACCCTGTTCTACATTTTGAACAACAGTACTGGGGTACTAGACACCTGGTCTGGATCCCCAGTAATCCCCATCATCTCCCCAAACTTTCCCTAAAGGAAGAAGACAGGACTCTACCCAATGGTAGAGGCTTAACTCTTACTCCAGATCTAGGTTGGAAGAATAAAACTGTAGAATTTCAAGATCTGTCCTCTTCCCCAAGGGCAGAGTTAGCTCAGAGCCCTCCTAGGTCAGGTCAGGTTGGTCCCAGGTTAAGGTGGGGAGCTTAAGTACTGCTCCTCCCTGCTGAGTGGAATGCTTGCATGAGATGTTGCTAAGGGCCAAGGGTAGGGCTGTGGTCTTCAAGTGGGATGGCCTGCTCCTACTGACTCCTTCACACCTGAAACACCTGTGCTGGACTCTTCCTATAGGGAAGGGATAGAATTGGGCCTGGCCTCCATTCCCAGAAGGTCAGGACTCACGTTCCCATGGGAAGGGGCTGGGTCATGTCCTCATTTCTATTCCTTGTTTGGACAGGGAAGGGTTCATGGGGAAGGAGATGGGCTTAACCCCCCCAGGGGTGGGACCTCCTCTTCCAGTGCCAAGATGGGCTAGACTGGCAGATCCCAGGGAAGGGATGGAGCAGCATCCTGACATCTCCTATTCCCAGGAGACCTGGTTAGGACAGTCTTTAGCAGGCAGAGGTGGGACCTCATCCTGTCACCTCTGGTCTCCTGATCAAGGGTAGGGCCCATAGAGCAGGGACAAGGCTGTGATCCCCAGCAGATAGACCCTGATCTCACAGCCTTCTCCCTCTGAAATACCTGCACTGGGCTATGCCTTTGGGGGAAGGGGCAGACCCTCATCGGACTCCTCCTCCATGACTCTTACAGGGGTGGAGCCTGATCATATCTCTACTTCCCCCAAAATTCCTGGGCAGGGCAGTTTCATGGGAGGGTGGGGAAAAGGCAGGGCCTCATCCTGACTCCTCCTCCTTTCCTGGGTGGGGAAGGTCCCAGGGGAGGGGTGAGGCCTGATCAGGACTCTTCCTCCATGCTGAAGCTGCTGCGGCGGCTGCTGGCCTTCGAGACAGCGGGGGATACTGAAGAAAGCAGGGGGTCAGAGGCAGCCCGCAGTGGGGACAGGGCACCCCCCGACAGTCCTCCCACCACCCCCTCCTCCTCCTCCATCAGAATGTCCTCCAGCCCCAGGTGGAAGGGGTCTCCCAGGTCCCCCAGGTGGTCACTGGGAAAGTGCAGGTCCAGAAGAGCATCTGAAGGTGGTGCTGGGGGCTGCTGATGGGGAGCATTCTGGGCAGGTCCCCCTGCTACATGAAATGCTGCTGTGCCTGGCCTGCCCTCCTCCTCAATGTCCAGCTGCTCTGGCTTGAGGCTGTCAGAGGCTGAAGTTGTGGTTAGGGAGAGCAGCCCTGGGGTGGGAGGCACTGGCAAACCATGGATCTGGGCCTGCAGTTCTAGCTCCTGTAAAAAGTAGGGGATGGGTACAGAAAAAGATGGGGTTCTGAGTCTCCCAGAGGCAGAGGAGGGTATTGGTTAAAAATCCAGACTGCCTGAGTTCCAATTCAACCTCTGCTACTGGATAGTTTCAAAACTTTAGGCAAGTGGCTTAAAGTCTGAGCCTCAGAGTCCCAGTCTATAAAAGGGTTATAATAATGGTCCCCATCATCTCATATGACTGTTGTAAGGATTAATGAGTTAATTGATATAAAACTTGTTACAGTGTGTAGCACAAGATAAACACCATGTATTTTAGCTAATAGTCATGTTATTAATGTTAGCTAACATTAATTAGTATTCTTATTAATGTTTTGATTATTATATATCATCATCATCATCATCATCATCATCTTATGAATCAGGAAACCTGGAGAATCCCCCAAATATGCCAAGATGGGAAACCAGGTCTGTTCTTGCTCTGCCTCTGCCTGCAGGATCCTCCACTCCCACCCGGTCACCCCTGCCACCATCTCTTCCTTCTAGACCTGAATTCGAAGCTGCAGGCTGCGGTTGGCTTGCTCCAGGGACCGCTGTCGACTTTCCAGATCTTTGGAGCGCTGTTGCTCCTTCTGCAACTTTCGGATATAATCCACAGAGGCCTTCAGGATGGTGCCCTTGTTCCAGCGCATCTCTCTATGGGGCCCAAGGCGGAAGAAAAATGGAAAGGCTGAATATGGAGTCTCTCAAGAGGTGAGGGGGGATCATACCAGGTAAATGGAACACCCTACCAGATGCCCAGAACTTGAGGCAAGGCTACTCAAGGGTATGAAAACTCCCTGTCTAGAAAGGGTTTACACACCAAACCCTGGAAGACCTGTGTGACCTGACCCCATCTGGATCCTTTGCCACAATGGCTTCTCATTGCTTGTAGAACATGGAAAACCATCCCCATCTCAGGGCTTCTGCCCACCTGTGCCCTCTGCCTAGAATATTCTTCATCCAAACACCTACATGGCTACCTACCTAGCCTGCTTATGCTTTTTATTTCTTGTGTGCTGGGGATGGAATACAGGGCCTTGACCATGTGAGGTAAGCACTCTACCACTGAGCTATACCCCAGGCCCCCATCTTTAGGCTGTTAATTCAAATGTTTCCTTATTAGCTGAAGTCTGTCCTGAGTTGAGGCCTACCTGTTCCACCCTTCTCACCCCAAAATCTCACCTTCCTCAATGCACTAACACTCTCCCACCTTCCTTCTGTTTTTTGCGAGTGTGTGTATGTGTGTGTGTGGGGGGGTGCTGGGGATTGAACCTGGGGCCTTGCACATGCTAGGGTGTAGCTCTACCACTGGGCTACACTCCTGCTCTTTTCATATTTTATTTTGAATCAGGGTCTCACTAAGTTGCTTAGGGCCTTGTTAAGTTGCTAAGGCTGGCCTCAAACTTGCAATCCAACTGCCTCAGCCTTCTGAGTAGCTAGAATTATAGGAGTGTGCCACTGTGCCTAGCTTCTTTCTGTTCTTTGTTTTTCCCCTGACACTGATCAAAATGTGAATCTCACAGACTTTACTAATTCATCTTGTTTACTGTCTGTCTGCCCCAACTAAAACATGAGTTCTATGAGGTCAAGGATCTCTGTCTCTTTTTTTCCCTCTGGTATCCTCAGGGCCTACCACGGTACCTGATACAAAATAGAGGCTCAATAAATAAATCTTGAATAGAATAAATAAAGGAAGTACTAAGTGAATAGAACACTAGGTGCAATATGTTCTGTAGGGAGCAGACAGGACATATAAACCATACCATCACACACTTAATATTTTAGATGGGCACACAGTGAGTGTCTGCAACCCTGCTCAGGCTGAGAAAAGACCAGAAGAGAACTGGTGCTTGGGCAAGACTTCATGGAGGGCCAATCAAAGAACAAATTCTTTAGCATGGGGCACCCCCCCACCTCCCACTGGCCTGGGATCCCCAGCCCAGACTCACGGGTCATTGGACTTGGGAATGAGGGTGCCCAACTCCTTGATCCTATCGTTAATGTTGAATCGCCTGCGACGCTCAACTTTGGAGGCAGGGAGAGAGAAAGAAAAGGTGAAAGAGTCATCAATGGGTAAAAGAGGGAAGAGAAAATGGGATGCTGGAAAGCTGGTATAGGGAGGGGGCTCCCCATGGAGAGAGGGCCAGAACTCAGAGCAAAGCAGGAATGTGTAGCGCATGGGCAAGCGTGCACACTCAGGCTTACTCAGGTTGTGATTGTCTTTCTTCTGGCGTTCCTTCAACAGGGCCTTTGCCTCGGTTTCTGGAAGAGAGCAGGGGTGGTAAAGGCCTCTGGACACAGAAAGAAAGAGCACGTGCAGATACAGAGGTAGGGGTTGGTGGGCTGGGGACCAGGGAAGTGACCCTTTAAAGAGATGGGGTCAGACTGTGTTGCCCATGATATGAACTCCTGGGCTCAAGCAACCCTCCTGCCTCAGTTTCTTGAGTAGCTGAGACTATAGGTACAGGCCACCAAACTCAGCTTGAAGTGAATTTTTTTAAAAAGTGACTCTTCTTTATTATTTTTATGAGGACATGATGACAAGCCAGTTGTTATACCCAAGATGAGAAGAAGTGAAGTGAAAGCAGGACCATGGATCATATAAAGAAAATGCAAAAACAGCCCATTTCATTCTTGCTTGCTTGTTTTTTATTCCCCCTTTTTGGTACTGGGAACTGAACCCAGGGCTTCATGAATGCCAGACAGACACCCTACTACTGAGCTACACCCCAAGACCTGGCAGGCATGGAGCTCAGCCCAAGGTACAAGGTGGGGGTATGAAGCCAAGATTCTGGTACTTACCAGAAATCTCCCGTTTGATGTTAGGCAGCTCAGCTGGACAGGAGTTGCTGACAGTGATGGCTGGCGTGGCCACACCCTGATTACTGTACACGTCAAGCAGATTCCCTGACACAGGCAGCTGAGGGCAGCGAGAACACAGACACAATGGTTGGGAATAGGCCCCAGGCTCAGCCTCTCCTCAGATCCAAGCTCCTGACTGCCCCCACACATCCCAAAGACAGGGCCCTCTAATGCAAGGACTGGTTGTCCCAGGAACCCTTCCTTCTTCAAGGAAATTTCACATGGCAACCCAATGTGGGGGGACAGAGCAAAGTGGACCTCTTGTGCTTTGCTGAGTGACTAGGGCCTGCCTAGTATGCCTATCACCCCTACCAGGTCCCTCAAATCTTTTAGGGGATCTCCCAAAGCCCTCTCCCAAACCGCAGTGCTGGCCTTTGAGAAGAAATGCTGGAAAACCACCATTCTCAGGTCTTTCTCAGCTCTGATGTGACATTCCAGTCTGATAGCTCCTCCCAGCACAACATTCCAATCCAACATTCTTGGAACACTCCAACCCAATCTCCTCAGACCTTGGTAAATTGTCATGGTAACATTCTACCCAAAATCTGGCCTTCTGGAGCATTCCAACCTAATCTTCAGTCTTTCACTTTGATTAAGTCATTCCACCTTAAATACCACACCATGTACCAAGGTCCTAACTCTAGGAAAATGACTCTAGGGACATTTTCCCACACATTCTGCTCTCAACTACTCAACAACTACCACTGCTTTTATATCAGCCTAATGTTTTTCTTTCCTCTACACTCTCCTGGATCTACTCCAGTACAACAAACCAGTATAAAAGTACACCCAAGTCCCACCTCTTGATGAATTGTCATGTTTTGACACTTCCTTATCTGTCTGATATAAGATCCCAATCCCTGTGTCCAAATCAATGAAAACTTCTGGACTGGGGATGTGGCTCAGTGGTAGAGTGCTTGCCTAGTGTGTGAGAGGCCCTAAGTTCAATCCCCAGGACCACACAAATTAAAAAAGACAAAGTTCTAATAAACTGGTACCAATTTTTTGTAGTACTGGGAATAGAACCCAGGTCTTCACACATGCTAGGCAAACACTCTACTGCTGGGCTATACCCCCAGATCCAAACTGGTACTATTTTTATACATTCTTTTTGGGGGAGAGTACTAGGAATTAAACTCAGAGGCACTTTACCCCTGAGCTACATCTATAGCCTGTTTTATTCTTTTATTTTGAGATAGGGTATTGTGAAGTTGCTGAGGCTGGCCTCAAACTTGCAATCCACCTGCCTTAGCCTCTCGAGTTGCTAGGATTATAGGTGTGTGGTACCATGTCTGGACTACAAATGCTTCTATCCTCTTGATAAGTGGGAACAAAGTCAAACCATAGCTACTTATATATATTGCAAAGCAAGCTATGAGATCCTTACAATGTACTAGTATCAGAATGTTATAATAGTACATCCCTTATTCCAGAAAGTTTTACTCATTCTCTACTAGGGCCTCGCCTCTTGGCCCAGTACACTACAAGATACCACTTGTTACAACCCACACCAAATTTTGAGCCTTTGGGCATGTTCCAGTCAATACATGGTCTGGGGATGCCCCAAACATCTGACTCCCTTGGGATATTCAAATTGCTGTATGATTCTTATCTCTCGGTACTTCTACAGGAAAGCCCAAGTGCTTTGGTATGCCTTAATATCTCCATAAACTCCCTTCAAAGTCTATAAGGGCCTCCGCTTCACATAGTCCAATACAAGGCCCAAGGGCAATACTATGCCATATTCTCATCATAGGGCCTCCCTCTCTACCTTAGTACAATCAATGGCAAGGGTCTCATATATACACAGCCAACAAATTAGGGTGTATTCTTAGTGATAAAAGGATGCCCTAATTTTCAGACCAATCAATCACCCGTCTCAAGGCCTCACCGTGCTGGGGAGCTGCAGCCCTGCGGTGCCTCCGGGCAGGTAGCTGAGCATCTCATCATTGTAACTGGACTCCAGGCTGATGATCTCATCAATGACATCATCAATCTGGGGGTAAAAGTAAATATTGTACAGGGTTAGAAGGATTGGAAGGGAAGGCTGGGGGTACAGTTTAGTGGTACAGCACTTGCCTAGCATGTATAAGGAAGGCCCTAGGTTCCATCCCCAGCACCACAAGAAAAATTGGAAGAAGGGCATGAGAGAGTTGTCTACAGCCTTTTACCTCCTTCTCTGAGCTGGACCCGATGGTGAGCAGTGCCATGGGGCTGTTGGGAGCGCTGCCTGTGGGACCAGTGGTGTGAGCAGCCTCAGGGGCAGGCAGCGGCTGGGCACTGGTGGGCCCTGGTGGTGGGGTGAGGGCCTGGGAAGCCAGCTTGGGCCCAAGTGTAGTGGACAGGTACTGTTTCACCTGCTGCCGGCGTGCCTGCTGCAGGTGGTAGCGCGTTGGGTTCTCCAGGTGGGTCTGTACCTATGAGATAAGAAGGACGGGGCAGGGAGGGGACAAGGTGGAACAGTATCAGAGGGGTGATTCTGAGCCCCAGCCTGATCTTCCTGACTCCTCTGTTCCTAGGTTTAGGTATGCAAACTGGGTCCAGAATCTGAAAACCCGTAAAAAATATTGATGAATCTTGCCAGGCGCAGTGGCGCACACCTGTATTCCCAGCTACTTGGGAGACAGATGAGAGAGGATCATAAGTTAGAGGCCAGCCTGGGCAACCTGGCGAGACCCTACCTCAAAATAAAGAATAAATAGGGGTGGGAGTATAGCTCAGTGATAGAGCATATCTGGGTTCAATCCCCAGTACTGGAAAAAAATATTGGTGAATCTGACCAAAGACCTAATCCCTTGCTCAAAAATCCTTCATAGTCCCTAAGATCCACCCACAGCTGACCAGAACTCTCAGTTTCTAGATCACCTTGTCACTGTTCCCAAGACTCCCCTAGAATCTCTGACACCATCTAACAACTCCCCTGGAGTCTCTGACACCACCTAACATCTGGAAACTACACGTTTTTCCAAAACACCCTAATCACCAAAGAATTACACACACACACACACACACACACACACACACACTCACTCATGAGAAGCTCATCCTACAAAGCCAGTGCCCACCTGGGGCTTGGATGATCATTCGTGGTCCTCTAAGACATCCTTGTAGCCCCCAAGAACTACTCACAAGTCCACAAAAACACCTCAGAAACACTAAACACATAGGACATTAGCACAAACCATTTAAATACTACCAGGGACCTTCTTTACAGACCCTAGAACCTCATCCAAAAAGACACTAGGACCCCAGGCCACCCCTAGCTCTTAGGACTACTTCTTTGACACCTGGAGTAACTCTCAGGGTCTCTAGACCTCACCTTACCTTGAGCACCTCCCTGGGCACCTGAGCAGGGGGTGGACGGCCCAACGTGTGGCCCCCAGCAGAGACTCCAACCACAGAGATGGCAGGAGAGGCAGGTGCAGGACTGGGGAAGGAAGCAGCTGCAGCCTGTTCGCGACGCTCACGCCTCTCCTGCTCCTGTGCCTGGGCCCGCATGAGTTGTTGCCGCAGCAAGACCCGGGATGAAGAAGATGACGACATGGCAGGGGTCCTGGAGCCCCCTGCAGAAGACGATGTAGAGAGTGTAGCTGGGGTGGTTGGTGTGGCCTGCAGTGATATTGGGAGGCTGTGGAATGGGAAATATGGGGCCATACGTAAGCTAAAAGTCTCTTCCCATGTCTAAGGGTCATAGTGTGCTGGAATAGACAGACACAGGAGCCAGGCGATTCTCTGCCTTCGGAGGCTACAATGTGGAGGGCAAAACAAAGGAACCAGGCCTGTTTGCAGCCCTCAGGGGTCATAGTGGAACCAGACTCCGTGTCAGCATTCAGAGTTCAGACTAGTGGGGGAATTTTAGCCCTCACTCCTAATAGTGAAGCCTAGGTTTGAGCCAGTTCATATTCTACATGGAGATGCCATTGCTGGGCTCTGCAGGAGGGGCGTATCCCATTTAAAGGTCGAGTGGAAGCAGAATTCAGATTGCAGCAATGGAGAAGGTATGCAAAGGACTCCTAAATCCAATTTGGGGCTGCAGATGCTCTTGGAGCTCCTGGACATGGGCATCAGGATAAAAGGGCAGTCTCGGGCACCCCCTTCCTTCCCTGTTAGGGCCTCTGGTCCCAGGAGCTAGTCAGTCTTGAAAATCTCAGAGATTTCACAATCCTCTCTTCCTGCCCCTCTTCCAGGTCCCCTCCCCTCTCTTAGAGCTCAGGCCGATGACTCAGCACATTTAGACTACCAGGCTAGGGGAAAGAAGAGAGTAGTAGGGGTTCCTCCAGAGATTAGGGTGGGTGGGCTTGTAAAGTGTGGGCGGGGCTATGGTCATGACTCCGCCCACCTAGGGCGGGAATTTACGCAGGACATTCCCTTCCACTGGGTGCTCCAGGCCTGCAAGAATATTTGTGTATCGATGGGTGCGTAGGTATAGTTAAGGGAGGCAGGGGAGTTCTGATCAGAGATAACATAGTTTGCCCACCTGTTTCCCTGTGTGACATGCTCTTTTAGGGCCCTGATTTTACTATCTAGAAAATACAGGCTGCTGAGAGAATGGGTTGGGCTAGCACTGAGGGACTCTGCCCTGTAGGGAGGGGAGGCTGAGGAACTGGGGTGGGGGGTATCAGGTAGGCCAGTCATACCTGGAGCGTAGGGGTAGGGGTTGGCTTTTGAGCTCGTAGAAGCTGTCAGGATCAAGGATGTTTTCTAATTCAATGTCAGCAACAATCCCAGATTCCGGAAGCAAAGAGTTCAGGCTGAGGGTGGGAAGGAGGGAGGGGGGTGGTCAGTGATTGTAGGGAAAACTCATTCCTTTCCTTTTTTTCTGAGACAAAGAGGGAGGGAGCCCTCAAGCATACTTGGCCACCTTGCTGGGTTACCTCCACCGAGAATCCCTTCATCTGTTCCCCATCCTCTTTCCTCTCCTAACTCTTTATTTCTGAGTTATCTATGGTCCCTTAAGAGCCAGAATAATGAATGCCTGAATCCCAACCCCTTCACTCTAACAATCACATGTAGCAGCAACCAGAGTTTGAGAAAAACAGAATTTAGGAATTACAATTCACTTCGAAGCATTCCTGACTTTAAATTCAGAGTTCTCCCAGACACACCCCCATCCCCTACTGTTCTGACATTTGAATGTTAGCCTATGTTTGAATCTACACAAACACACACACACCTAGGGGCATCCCTCAGCATAACTGTCCAATGTAACACTAACTGCATGCATCACAAAGACAACTGGAGACCATTCACTTTATCTAAGAGCTACCCCTTTGCAAGTGAGTTTTCCCCAGCCCCAGCCAGAGTTTACGAGACATTAATACACACCCAAATATAAAAGTAAAAACACGAAAGGCTCCCTCACTCCAACAGTTTGGATTTACAAGAGAGAGAATTTGGGTGGATGATCTGCTTTATATGAGCATTCATTTCTTAGCTGGAGGAACCTACCCAGTTCTCTCCTGTTTTTTGGGGGATAGATCAAGACACACACACACATCTCCAGTATCAAGATCCACTGGCACACAAAACAAGAAGCCATGCACACCCCTCCCTTCAAACTGTGCCCACTACTGTGATGATCCAGGTTACTATAAGGAATTAGAAGATGGTAAACCCAGAAAGGTTCCTCTCAGCCCTCCATGCTGGGTACAAGAACCCTAGTGCCCAGGGAACACTTACACACATGTGGATGAATATGCATCCTTGAATTTAGTCAAAGATTTAAAATCCTGAGACTGAGGGTGACTTCACTTGATAAGAATCCTCTCCCCTCCCCAAGGATCTGTCTTCCTTCCACTCCTCACTTTCAGTTGGGGCCCTAAAACCACCCAGGAAGTAGGGAAGAGGAAGCTAGGGGAGCAGCTGAGGTCAGCACAATCCCAGGCAGAAAGGAGGCAAAGCCCCCTCCCATGCTCACACACCCATTGCACAGAAGTTGAAAGAGATGGGGTGCTGGGGTGGGCAGGGAGAGACGGAGCTCCAAAAAGGGTTGATGAGAGTGGAAATGAGAAGAAGCCAGAGAAGAGAACCTACCCATGCCGGGATGGTGCAATCAGTACTCACTCCAGCTCTAGGGGCAGATTCAAGATTACCCCCCCCCCCAGCCCGAGACAAACTGGGAGGGCCAGATGAAAAGAAGAGGGAGTGTGTGGGTAGTGAGTGGGCAGGGCTGGTTGAAAGGCATGAGTGGCAGCAGGAACAAGACCCTCCTCTGGGTTCCCAAATAAGGTCTGAGGCCTGCCGGGAGCTTCCTACTCTACCGGGTGATCTCCCATTCAAGCCTCTGCAGGGTGTGGGATCTGACTGGGTGGGCAAGGGTAACAGGATTATTCTGGACAAGTCTTGGTGAATGTTACTTCTCTTGCTCACTCACATACACACACAAGATTGGTATCACACCGTATAACTGAAATACCCCCCAGTCTCTCCAGATTCAAGTTATTCCCAAACACATCAACCAATCACTGTGAGTCACTAAGGTCCCAAAACAGCACCTCTGCACCCCATGATCTTTCTTCCACAGAGAGAAAGGCTCCAGGATTTCCTTAAAATCAGTATATCCTCAATCAGTGTACCTGACAATTCCTTTCATGCCCAACTCAAGGACCCCACATTCAGACTCTAATTAGTCCCCCAAGTTCTGATACCTCAGACTAGTTTCTGGATACTACAGAATCTGCTATTCTAGACCCAGTCAAGGGCCCCCCAAATCTGACCCTGCCCCCCTTAATGCACTCTCACGACTCCTTTAAGCCTCAGTCCAAGCAGGCCACCACAGGATTCCTTAGGTGCCCCCCCAAGATCGGCGCCCCAACGTCCTCCAAGCCTAGGCCAAGGGCCTACAATCCCAGTCAGGGGTCCCAGTGCTCTCAGATGAGGCCCCCCCCCCCCGGCACCCCAGTTAGCACTCCCGGCCCCAGGCAGCCCCGCACCTGAGCAGCTGGGCGGAATCGGCCGGCCTGCGCTCCTCCAACAGCACGAACACGGCTCGAGGGCCCTCCTTGTTGGCCTCTACGCCGTCCCGAGCTGGCTCGGCCGCATGAGACATGACGCCCGGCCCCGGGCAAGCCCTGCCAGGCCGGTCGGGCTTCGGCCCGGTCCCCCTAACAAAATAAGAGTCCCCCTCCCCCAGCTCGCCACCGCCTCCTCCTCCGCTAAGCCATGGAGCTAGCTCTGCGCGGGCGGGCGGCGACGGAGAGATGGGATGGGCCGTGAGTCATCCCCCGCCCTGAACGGACCAACACCCCCCCCACACCTAACCCCGGACGACCGCCCTCCTCCCCCTCGTCCTCTTCCCCCTCCTCCCTGAACTGGGGAAACTCCACAGGAAGTGACCACACTGGGGATGGACAGCTCATATAGCCACACCCCTTAGTGAAGCATCCAATCATTGAGGTGAGACTCCAGGGGCACGCCCTAAGACACGCCTTTGAAGCGGACTGAACATTGAATTCGACCCGCCCTCATTCAGGGAGGGGGCATCTAGACCACGCCCTCAGTGACGGAGGCAAATAGGCGAGGGGTGATTTGGTTGAGTCACGCCTCCATGTTTGCATCGGTGTCTGAGCCACGCCTCCCCTTCTCAAATTATCCCTCCGCAAGATAATATTAAGCCGCTCCTCGGCTTTTCTGCGTCTGCGCACCAATGGCCAGTCGGCTAGCCGAGGGTCTCCAGGCCAAGCATTTAGCTTCAGGAACCGCGCCCTCTCCCGGTTCACGTTTGCAATATCTGCGTCCTATACCGCGCTACAACCTCGATTTCACCGTGCCTTCTCAGCCAAAGCCATAATAACTACGAGGCAGAAGCAGCTACACTTCCTGGAGGTGTTGGCCAGAAACCCTGCCCTTTCAGTACTCACAGTCCAGTCCCTCATCTGTCATGTTCTCTGTTATCTAAAGTAGTTATTGTACTATGGTCGTTGTTCTACAGAATAGATGCTTAATGAATCCTTGATGGATGGACCAATGACTTGTAGAATCATAGGGAGCCAGGTTTGAATATGGTAGGGGACTTCCCTTCTGGGAGCCTTCGCTTTCCAGACCTGTCAAATGGAATCAAAATACCTGTCTGAGCCAGGCGCGGTGGTGCACGCCTGTGGCTCTGGAAGCTGAGGCAGGAGCATCACAAGTCCAAAGCCAGCCTGGGCAGTCTAACGAGACCCTCAGCACTTAGAAAGACCCAGCCTGAAAATAAGAAATAAAAAGATCTGGGGATGTACTTCAGTGGTACAATTGCCTCTGGGTTCAATCGTCAGTTAAAAAATAAAAGAAAAATGAAAAAGAAAAAAACTATATTTTGAAACAGGATCTTGCTAAGTGTCCCAGGCTGGCCTCAAACTTCATTTTTCCTGCCTCAGACTCTCAGTTGGAGAGTTCTTGCTTAGCATGTAAAATGCCCTGGGTTCAATCTTCAGGACCTCAGAAAAAATCAAAATTGGGCTGGGAGTGTGGCTCACCCCAACTCTAAGCCCAGCTCTGAAAACATAGACCTCACAAAAAAACCCAAAAGATTTTTATGGTGCCCTAAATATGCAAGAATGGATAATTTCATGATAGAAGAAAAAAGAGGAGGGCATCATCTTAACAGATTAAAATATTACAGCTGGGGGCTGGGGTTGTAGCTCAGTGGTAGAGCACTTGCCTTGCATTCATGAGTTTGATCCTCAGCACCACATAAAAATAAATAAATAAAATAAAGATAATCTGTACACCTACAAACTAAAAAAAAAAAAAATAAAAAATATTACAGCTGGCAGAATAGCACATGCCCTAATCATAGTGGCTCAAGAGGCTGAGGCAGGATGATCACAGTTCAGCAATTTAGGGAGACCCTAAGCAACTCAGTGAAACCCTGTCTCTAAATAGAGTACATAAAAAGGGCTGGGGGATGTGGCTCAGTGGGTAAGCGCCACTGGGTTCAATCCCCGTACCACCCCTGTCAAATATATATATATATATATATATATATATATATATATGTGTGTGTGTGTGTGTGTGTGTTTGTGTGTGTGTGTGTGTGTGCACGCAAGTAAATTACAAAGCCCTAGTCATTAAAACGTGGCTGGGATCCCGACACTATGATGCATGCTTGTAATTCTAGTGACTTGGGAGGCTGAGGCAGGAGGATCACAAGTTAGAGGCCTGCCTCTGCAATTCAGCAAGGCCCTAAGCAATTTAGTGAGATCCCTGTCTCAAAATTAAAAAAAAAAAATAAATAAAAAGGGCTGTGTATGTCACTAGTGGTGAAGCACCCTTGGTTCAATCATGAGTACCATGAATAAATAAACAAACAAACAAACAAACAAACAGCTAGCACTGGGGATGTTGCTCAGGTGTAGAGTACCCCTGAGTTCAATCCTCAGTACCAGAAAATGACAACGAAAATGGTGACTTGGGTCCTGATAGGAATTAGTAAATGGTATTTCTTCCCCATCCACTCCCCTCCCCCTTCTCCTTTTCCTCCTCTTCCTTCTTTTCTTCTTCTTCTTCTTCTTCTTTTTTTTTTTTTTGCAGTACCAGGGTTAGAACCCAAGGTCTTGCACATGATAGGCGAACACTGAGTTACATCCCTAACCCTTTTATTGATATAGTTTTCAGTTGTCAGTGGACCTTTATATTTATTTATTTATTTATATGTGGCACTGAGAATCGAACCCAGTGCCTCACACCTGCTAGGCAAGCACTGTACTACTGAGCTACAACCCCAACTAACCCTTTTTATTATTTTGGGGGGGGTGGCTACTAGTGATTAAACCCAGAGGTGTTTTATCCCTGAGCTACATCCCCAGCCCATTTTATTAAACCCAGAGGTGCTTTATCACTGAGCTACATCCCCAGCCCTTTTTATTGTTTTTTAAATTCAATGTCTCACTAAGTTGCAATTGAAGGACTTTGGAGGAATGGGGCGGTTAGGAGACAATTTGAGTATGTTAGTAGGAGTTAGTGGAGGGTGGATCATTAATACAATTATGAGGTTAGAAGATGATTTGAGGGGCTGGGGATGTGGCTCAAGCGGTAGCACGCTCGCCTGGCATGCGTGTGGCCCGGGTTCGATCCTCAGCACCACATACAACAAAGATGTTGTGTCCGCCGATAACTAAAAAATAAATATTAAAAAATTCTCTCTCTCTCTCTCTCTCTCAAAAAAAAGAAGATGATTTGATATGCTGTCTTGTTTTCTTTGGGGAAAAAGGATGGTTTAGGGGTCTATCAGAAGATGGTGGGTGTTTAGGGACAGAGCTGCAAGGTAGTTGAAGAGTAGAGCTGTTAATTGCCATAGAATGGTGTGGTAGACTAAATAATGTCCCTTCCAAAGATATCCACATCCTAATCCCTGGAACCTCTGAATGTTACTTAAATGGAAAAGGACTTTGTAGATATGATTAAGATAAGGTTTTTTTTTTTTTTTTTTTAGTGCTGGGGATGGAACTTAGGGCCTCACACATGCCTTCCAAGCACTCTAAGCACTCTATCATTGAGCTATATCCCCAGTCTTTTTTTTTTTTTTTGGTACCGCATATTGAACCTGGGGCCCTGTATATGTTTTATTTTGAGACAGGGTCTTGTTAAATTGCTTAGGGCCTTGCTAAGTTGCTGAGGCTGGCTTTGAACTTGTAATACTCCTGCTTCAGCCTCCTGAGTCACTGGGATTATAGGTGAGTGCCACCACATCAGCACAGATGTTTTATTTTATTTTGTTTTGAGACAAGGTTTTGCTATATTTCCTAGGCTGGTCTTGAACTTGTGAGCCTCCTGCCTCAACCTCCTGAGTGGCTGGGATTATAGGTGTGCACCATAGTGCACAGGTGCAATTTTTTTGCTTGTTTTTTTTTTTTTTTTGACAGGTTCTCACTATTTTCCCCAGGCTGGCCTCTGACTCAAGCAATCCTCCTGTGTGAGCCTCCTGAGTAGCTGGAACTGCAAGCATGTACCACCATGCTCAGCTTCTAAATTAAGGATATCAATATGGGTATAAATTCTAATTGCAATTACAAGTGTTCTTTTTTTAAATTTATTTTTTAGTTTTTGGTAGACACAACATCTTTATTTAATTTTTATGTGGTGCTGAGGATCGAACCTAGCGCCCCACACATGCCAGGCGAGCGCATTACTGCTTGAGCCATATCCCCAGCGCCACAAATGTTCTATAGAAGGTAGGAAGAAGCAGATTTTACTGACAGAAAATAAAGCAATGTGACCATCAAGGCAGATTATGGTTATGTGGCCACAAGCCAAGGAATGCTAGCATCTACCAGAAACTGCAAGAGGCAAAAAACAGATTGTCCCCTAGGACCTCTAGAGAGAGTACATCTCTGGTGACACCTTAATTGTAGTCCTAGTTAAACTGATTTGGAACTTTCCCAGAACTATAAAAGAATAAACTTCTCTTGTTTAAAGCCACCAAGTTTGTGGTAATTAGCTATAGCAGAACCATTGGAAAGTATTTGGGTACAACTAAAGCCATTGAAGGGATGTGAGGTCAATGGAGGGTGGTTTGGAGTTTAGTTGGGAGGCTGTGGGAAGGTAAATTGTGGATTTTACAGGTAGCATTGGGGGCCATGGGAGGGCAGTTTAGGGTGTGGTTGGGAATTCTTGGAGGGTGATTTAAGTGTTATGGTTGGGAAAAACTGGAAGATAAAGTTCTATAGATATAGTTCCATTTTTTTTTTTTTTTTGGTGCCAGGGATTAAACCTAGAGTGCTTAACCACTCTGCCACATCCTTAGTTATTTTCATTTACTTCCTTATTTATTTATTTAGTTAGTTTTGGTACCAAGGATTGAAACCAGGGGCGCTTTACTACTGAGCTACATCCCCAGCCCTTTTTAGTTTTCATTTGGGGACAGGGTCTTGCTGAGTTGCTTAGGGCCTCTCTAAGTTGCTGAGGTTGGCCCCAAACTTGTGATCCTCCTAACTCAGCCTCCTGATCCTCTGGGATTACAGATGTTCACCACTGCACCTGGGCCCAAACTACTGTTTAATGACTTTCATACCCAACCTTATCTTAAATCATGTGGAACTGCTGGGTGTGATAGTGCAGGCCTGTAATCCCAATGATTTAAGGGGCTGAGGCAGGAGGATCGCAAGATTGAAGCCAGCCTCAGCAATTTAGTGAGATCCTGTTTCAAAATAAAAAAAATAAAAGAGCTGAAGAATGTGGCTCAGTGGCAAAGCATCCCTGGATTCAATCCCTGGTACAAAACAAGTGGTTTTGGGGTACAGTTCTGGGACCAAGGAAATGTAGTTAGGAGAAACAGAGTTGGGGGCTGTTGGAAGGCAAATTTTGGCAGTGAGGCTTATAATTATTGGACAGTAGTTTGGGGTTAGGGTTGGGTATCATTGAAAAGATACTTTTGGGATACACTTGGCAGTTTGTGTGTGTGTGTGGGGGGTTTGCTGGGGATTCGATCCATGGATGCTATCACTGAGCTACATCCCTATCCATTATTTTTGGCGGTGTAGGTATTGAATTCAGGGCCTTGTGCATGCAAGGCAAACACTACCAACTGAGCTATATCCCAACCCCTCCATTTTTCATTTTTCATTTTGAGATAGTCTCATTAAGGTTGCCAAGGCTGGCCTTGAACTTGTGATTCTGCTGCCTCAGTTTCACAAGTAGTTAAAATTACAGGCATGTGCCACCACACCCAGTGAGGTTTTTTTCCCCTAAGAGCAAGGGTCTCACTATGTTGTCCAAACTAGCCCCTGAGTCCCTGTGTTCAAGCTATCCTCCTATCTCAGCCTTCTGAATAGCTGGGACTACAGGTGTGTGGTACTACTCTGCTTTCTCAGGAGTTGATACAGGGCAGTTTGAGGGTATAGTAGAAGCTGTTAAAAGGGTTTTGGGGTCTAAAAATAAGGCTGTGGGAGGGTAGTTTAGTGATGATTGAGGATCAGTGGAGTGGTTTAGGGATGATGTGGGGTATTGTCTGGGAGCGTGTGTGTGTGTGTGTGTGTGTGTGTGTTTGTGTGTGTGTGTGTGGTGCTGGGGATTGAACCCAGGGCCTTAGTGCATGTGAGGCAAGTACTCTACCAACTGAGCTCTATCCCCAGCCCTTGGGAGGAGCCTATTTTGAAGTCTGGATTTCAGGAGCTATTGTAAATTGTAGTTAGGGAACAGTTGAAAGATGATTGGATAAGCCCGGTGTGGTGGTGCATGCTTGTAATCCCAGTGATTTAGAAGGTTGAGGCCAGCCTGGGCAAATTAGTGAGACCCTGTCTCAAGGAAACAAAACAAAACAAAAAAGTGTTGGGGATGTAGCTCAGGGTAAAGCACCCCTGGGTTCAATCCTAAGTACCTCAAATAAAAATACAAAGAAGATAAAATGTCATTGGATATTCAACTATTCAGAAATAAAATGAGCAAACTCCTGATACATGATGCATGTTATGACATCGATAAACCTCAAAAAATTTATGCTGGCCATGCACAGTGGCACATACCTGTAATCCTACCTACTCTGTAGGCTGAGGTAGAAGGATTACAAGTTTAAGGTCAGTCGCAGCAAATTAGTGGAAACCCTGGCTAAAATTAAAATACAAATGGTTCTGGATGTAGCTTAGGGGTAGAACACTTGCCTAGCATGCACAAGGCCTTGGGATCAATGCCCACTAGTGCCAAAACAAAGTTATGCTAAGTGAAAGATGCCAAGTCAAAAAAATCCTCATGTTGCATTCATATGAAATGTCCAGCACAGGCAAATCTATAGAGACAGAAAGTAGATTAGTAGTTGCCTAGATCATGGGAATGTTAATGGGGATACATTGTATTCACACAAAGAATCTTATTGAGATAATATAGATGCTATAAAACTAGGTTATGGTGATTGGTGCATATTTTGGTAAACTTTCTAAAATCGTTGAGAACTTTTAAAAGTGAATGACATTTATGGATTGTTAATTATATCTCAATTAAATGTTTTTAAGAATGATCATTGGGCTAGGCATGGTAATCCCAGAGGGTCAGGAGGCTGAGATAGGAGGATCGGGAGATCAAAGCCAGCCACAGCAATTTGGTGAAGCTCTAAGCAACTCAGTGAAACATTGTCTCTAAATAAAATACGAAAGAGGGCTGGGGATGTGGCTCAGTGGTTGAGTGCCCCTGAGTTTAATCCCTGGTACCCCCACCCGCCAAAAAAGAATGATCATTGGGGCTGGGGATGTGGCTCAAGCGGTAGCGCGCTCGCCTGGCATGCGTGCGGCCCGGGTTCGATCCTCAGCACCACATACCAACAAAGATGTTGTGTCCGCCGAGAACTGAAAAATAAATATTAAAAAAATTCTCTCTCTCTCTCTCCCCTCTCTCACTCTCTCTTAAAAAAAAAAAAGAATGATCATTGAAAAATGCTTTGTAATTTGGTTCCCTAATGTAGTATTTGGTGTGCAAATAGAGTCATTGGAGGGTTTGAGGGACACGTTTTGGGTCACTGGAGTATGATTTGGGGGATCCCTATAGCAAGATGGTTGTTGGTTATTGGGAGGAATAGTTGAGGACTGTTGAAGAGTGGTTTGGTGATGCAGTCTGAGTCACTAGACTGTGGTTTAAAAGTGCAGAGTGTGTTAATCGTGATCTGAAGTGCAGCTAGAAAACCACACAAAGTGTATTTGGGAGTATTTGGGATATTGGTAGGGGCTATTGGAAGGTAATTTTGTGGAAAAAGGAAGGGAGGTCAATTGAATGTATTTTGTTGGGGAGTGTGTATGGAGCTTGGTTTGGAGGTAGAACATGGGATGTTTGGAATTGATTTGAAGTGCAGGTGAGGCCCATGTCAAGTGTAATTGGCAATGTTTGGGGTGGTGATGGGGGCTCTTGGAAAGCACTTTGGGGATTGATAGAGTATGGTGGAGAGCACATGGACAGCAATCTGGGGTCAAATTAGGGTGTTTTGGATACATATTAGAGGGTGATTCAGAAGTAATGTTTGGGGCTGGGAATGTAGCTCAGTGGTAGTTTGCATTTCAGAGGCCCTGGGTTCCATTCACAGCACTGCAAAAAAAAAAAAAAAATGCTGTTTGGAAGCTAGTAGTTTCGGGCTGATTGCAGTTCGTTTGGGGGGAACAACTTGCAGGTACTGGAAGGTAGTTTATTGGTACAGTTTGAGTATCCACGGAAAGGTGGATTGGAGGTACTGCTTGAGATCAACAGAAGTAGCTTGCAGATACAATTTAGAGAACTGTGGAAGGTGGTTTGAAAGTTGAAATTAAGAGGTAAATAGAGTGATTGGGGAATTGGGTCCCTTGGGAGGAATCTATGAGTAATTTTTTGTATGCAATTTTGATATCCATGGAGGGTAATTTAGAGTTATACCTTGGAGTCAACATAGTGTGCTTTGGATACAGCTCAGAGGTCCTTAGAGTGGTTTATTGGTGCAGTTTGGGTGTTCATGAAGGGTGGAATGGAGAGACTGCTTGGGATTAATATTACTTTGGGGATATAATTTGGTGGATGATGAAGGGTGGTTTTGGGGTGAATTTGGGGAAAGGCACAGAAGGTCGATGGGGAGTTTAGAGGTGTATTGATGGCTTACAGAAAGCAGTTTGGGGTACTGCTTGGGGATCTGTGAAAGGAGACTAGTGGTGAGGGGCGCCAGTCTGCTTACTGAAGGGGCGTGGCCTAGGCAGGGGCGGGCACGACTGCCCTCGAGAAAGCGTGTGCGCACGCGCTCCCAGTTTGTTCGCTCCTGGCGCTCCCAGGGCAGGAAAATCGAAGACCCGAGCTGGCGCCTGCGCACTTCGTCTCCGCCGCTGCTGTGGTCTCGCGCCCCACTCCCCAGTTTTCCCCAGGCTCGCGCTCAGCGGCGGAGGTGGCGGTGCTGCCGGGAGCGGATGCACCGAGTTAAAGGTGGGGGTTGGGGGTCCACAGCCTGCAGAGGGGCAGCACACCTTTCCCATCCTCGGGGCGCCCCCCATCTTGCCCCCACGGCTAACGGTCGCGGGGCCGAATGCGGCCCACCAGAAGGGCGCGGAAGGGGTGTAGGCGCGTGTCCAGGGACTAGCAGGGCTCAGCGAGGGAGGGGCGCGCCCACTATCCCTGCTGGCCTACACCGACCCCGCCTACACCGTGGTACAAGGACCCTAGGTGAGTAACAACCCCCTCTAGGGGAAGAAGGGAGGGGACAGGGTGGGGTGATGGCCTGGAAACGCAGACAAGAATGTACCTGCGTGTACACTCACGACCTCTGACCTTATGATATCACCCCTGACCCCTGTCTGACCTCTTTTTTCAACCCCGGACCCCTGCCAACCTTGGTCTTAAAACCTTCAGTCAGATCCTTGACCTAATCATATTCTGGCCTGCTGTGATCCTTAACCCTTGCTTTGCCCCCCCTTAATCCAGTATCACCCCCAAACCCATGCAGATCTGATCCTAGGTCCTTGTCTGACCATGTCCTATATCTCTTCTTGCCCTGTCTTGATGCCCAGCTGACCCTAGTTCATGTCTGGTTGCTTGGATCTGTGTGTTCCCAAAACGCTTATCAGGTGTCTGAAACTCTTCCATTCGTGATCTGTCTTCCTAACCCCAATCTGATCCAGTTCTATCCTGATTCCTGGCCCCTTATTTCTGTACTTTCTCCCCACCCTGTACTATCCCTCTGGTCTGTTTCCCACCTCCTGATCTCCCTCTTGGCTCACCACTTTTAAACATCCCCCTATGTCTCCTACCTGTCCCTGTCCCCAACCCTTTCCTGGTTTTCCCTCTTTTTTTTGGTCCCATCTCTACCTCTTTCCTATCCTCATTCTGTCCTGGTCTTTTCCTGTTCCTGATCTCCCTCATGAACCTGCCCTTTTTTTCCCTCCCTTGACAGGCTTAACCCATCCCAGTCATGTCTTCTTGGATGCTGTTCTACACTGACTTTTACCCTGCCTTGCTGTTTTGTCTTCTTGTACTTTTTCTCTTGTCCTGAACCTCACTCCATCCTCTGGCCAATGTCCTGGCTCATTCCCTGTCCTGCCTCTTTTTTTTAAGCAGTACTGGGGATTGAACCCAGTGGTGCTCTACCACTGAACTACATCCCCCAGCCCTTAATTTTTTTTTATATCTTTATTTTGTTTATTTAGTTTTTGTGGTGCTGGGGATCGAACTCAGTGCCTCACACATGCTAGGCAAGTGCTCTACCACTGAGCCACAACCCTAGCCCTCCAGCCCTTAATTTTGAAACAGGATCTTACTAAGTTGCCCAGGCTGTCCTTGAACTTGTGATCCTCCTGTCTCTGTCTACTGAGTTGCTGGGCCATTGTGCCTGGCCCGGTTCTGCTTAGTGATCTCTATCCTGTATCCCCTGTACTCCTTCCTTTCCTGTTCTTTTATCCTATTCCCAATCTAAGACTACCATTCTACCCCTTACCATGCCCTTCCATCCTATTCAGGTCTTCCTCCTTTCTAACATCCACTTCCCCTCCCTTCTGAGTCCAGTACATTATACCCTGCCCCTGAACTTGAAGGTTCCATTGTTCCCAGGGTTTTTAAAGTATACTCCAAATGCTGAAGAGCAAGCAGTACTGTGAGCTCTGTGTGGTTGATGGGATTTTTGTATGTGATCTCTCCCTCCCTCATTTCTCTCCAGTGATCTCGAATAGAGCTTGCATTTCTCTTCCTGCAGGAGGGCATGGAAATCTTCCTATGTCCCCTGCCCTCCCTAAGTGTGAAAAACACCCTAAATTATTCAGTGACTCTCTGGGAGTCAAGAGGTGCAGGTCAGGTTTCCAGCCTTGCTATGTCCAGGGCTGTCACTAGTTGGGGGGAGGCAGGGAGATTGAGAACATATGTGGGGTAGGGGCCTAGAGTATGTATGAATCTTCTAGGTCACATTACCCTCCTTTCCTGTTTTTTTTTTGGAGGGGGTACCAGAGATTGAACTCAGGGGAACCCAACCTCTGAGCCACATCCTCAGCCCTCTTTTGTATTTTATTTAGAGACAGGGTCTTATTGAGTTGTTTAGTGCCTCGCTTTTGCTGAGGCTGGCTTTGAACTCGTGATCATCTTGTCTCAGCCTCCTGAGCTATTGGGATTACAGGCATGTGCTACTACACCTGGCCCCTTCCCTGTTCTTGATCCTGAGTGTGTAATCCCTGCTTTTCTGGCTGGAGAAAAGTCTATTGTAGGTCAGAGGCTTAGTGGGGGTAGGTTGGAGGTTGGGGTTTATACACTTCTCTCCTGCTGGTAAACAATAAAAATTTGGGTGCTAAGTCCATCCCACCTCTGTGGGACCAGTGTGTGTGTGTGTGTGTGTGTGTGTGTGTGTGTGTGTGTGCATGCTTTGGGGGTAGGGGGAATGCAGGCTGTCACTGGATGTTAGAATCAGGCCCATCTAAGTGGGTGTGGTTGTACACACCTGTAGTCCCAACTATTCAGGAGGCTGAGGCAGGAGAATCACTTGAGCCAAGGAGTTTGTAGCCAGCCTGGGCAACACAGCATGATAGTCTCAAAAAAAGTATTTTTAGTTGTTCCAAAGGAAATGAAATATTTAGGTCTATACTTAAAAAAATTTACAGAATCTGTTTGCTTGAAAATTATGAAGTGGTAAGACAATAAGCTAAGAAAGGCTTTAAAAGAGTCAATAGATTGGATCCCTCAACATAGAAAAGCTATCAATTTACAGGTTTAATAATTTTTTTGATACCAGGGATTGAACTCAGGGGCACTCGAACACTAAGCCACATCCCCAGCCCTATTTTTGTAATTATAATTTAGAGACAGGGCCTCACTGAGTTGCTTAGCACCTTGTGGTTGCTGAAGCTGGTTTTGAACTCGCAATCCTCCTGTCTCAGCCTCCCGAGATGCTGGGATTATAGGCGTGCACCACTGCACCCGGTTTACAGGTTTAATAAATTTTTGTTAAAGTCCTAAAAAAAAAAACAGAAAAAGAATCAGGCCATCCAGTAGTAACAATTACAACAATAACGTGAGATTCCTTTGCTATATGAATATTCTTGATTTTAAGGATGGATAGGGTGAATAGTGAGATGGTAATGTGTTATTCACTTATTCCTGCATTTCTTATAGAGTAGTGAATTTTAAGAAAGTGTGTGTGTGTGAGAGAGAGAGAGAGAGATAATTTTTTTAATATTTATTTTTTAGTTCTCGGCGGACACAACATCTTTGTATGTGGTGCTGAGGATCGAACCCGGGCCGCACGCATGCCAGGCGAGCGTGCTACTGCTTGAGCCACACTCCCAGCCCTAGAGTAGTGAATTTGAATGTTGAATATCAGACCAATCTTATTTATTCAAAACATTTCTCCAAATCTGTCAATAACAACTAGTTGTTCTTCACTGTCCCAATCTATTTAGTGTCTGAATTCTGAGTCAGGAAGATTTCTTGGAGTTCAGACAGTGAAACCTGTCTGAAGGTACTTTGTGTTCCCATCTTACATAGTGAGAAGTGAAAGTTCAGATAATCAGGGATAATGACTCCAACTCAAAAGGTATTCAGGAAGGGCATGGTGGCACACGCCTGTAGTCCCAATAGCTTGGGAGACTGAGGCAAGAGGATCACAAGTTCAAAGCCAGCCTCAACAATTTAGTGAAGTCCTCTGCAACTTAGCAAGAGCCTACCTCAAAATAAAATATAAAAAAGGGCTAGGGATATGGCTCAGTGGTTAAGTGCCCCTTAAGTGGGTTCAATCCCCAGTATCAAAAAAAAAAAAAAAATCCAGGGGCTGAGGATATGGGTTTGTGGTAGATTGTTTGCCTAGCATGCACAAGACACTGGGTTCTGTCCCCAGCACAGTTTTAAAAAAATTCAATTCCTATATTTGATAGTGAGAGTTCCAACAATTTATCTGAATGTATTTGGTTTCTTCATTTTTTCTTTGGTACCTGGGATTGAACCTAGGGGTGTTCTACCATTGAATTATACCCCCAGCTCTTTTTTTATTTTGAAACAGGGTCTTGCTAAGTTGCCCAGAGTGGCCTTGAATTCCTCAGCCTGGAATTATAGGTGTGCCCCATGGCGTCCTTGTTTCCTGCATTTTTAATTTTTAATGTTGAGTTGAGGGAGAGGTTGGAGATTAGGGAAAACAGCTCTGTTTCAAAAATGTCTGGTTTGGCAAGTAGGGAGGGTTTGGAGGCTGAGGGATACTAGCTCTCTTTGAAATGCATCTGAATATATTTATATCCTGATTTTGGATAGTGAGAGTTCAGACAGCTTATCAGAGGGAAAATAGGTCTGTTTCAAATTTATCCAGTGAGGTTAAGAGACACTGGCTGCATCTCTAAAAACAAAACAAAACAACAACAACAAAAAACCCCACAACCCAGTCCAGATATATCTGTTTGATTCCTGAGTTCTTTGGGAAGGAATACTTGTGATTATGACAGCCATCATAACTGAGCACTTACGGTAGTCTATTAACTGATTTAATGCTCACAACAGCTCTGTGTACACTACATACTGTTCTCATCATCCCCATTTAACAAATGAGAACATTGAGGCACAGAGACATTAAGTGAATTGTAAATGACAGTAAATGACAGAGCAGGGTCAAATCCCACACCTACAACTTATTAGCTGTGTAGTATCCATGGGAGACTCAGGACCCACTAGAGTAGGGCTGAGAGTTTGGGCCATCTTCCAGGCTGTTAAAAATCATCAGAGCGGGGCTGGGGTTGTGGCTCATGGTAGAGTGCTTGCCTACCACGTGTGAGGCACTGGGTTCGATTCTCAGCACCACACATAAGTAAATGAATAAAATAAAGGTCCATTGATAGCTAAAAAAAAATTTTTAAAAATCATCAGAGCAATGATGTGTGTGGGTGACTCTGCCCTACTTGTCTGCATGGCCAAGGAGGTCCAGCTACCTGCTCTTCTCCACTTCCCTGCACCCCAATCCATCAATGGATGAGTTTATTATTGTTATTTGTTATTAATGATGTGATGAGTTTCCTTGCACTTTGAAATACCTTCCAGAGTTCCTTTGTCCTTTATTATCTTTATAATCACCTTTTACCCATTTTATAGACGAGGGAACCTGAGCCTTGAGATTCAATCTGCATTGCCAGCCTCAGTCTCTTGTCCCTGTTGGCTCTGATTTTATATACATCTCACTTCCTACCATCCTAACGTTCTTGGTGGCCCGCAAGAGGTGGCAGAGGCCATGGCCAAGAAAACACTCCCCACTAACACCCAGCTAGTTAGTTGCCCACCTTTCTGTTGTCCACCTCCACCAGCTCTGGGCAGAGAAGGAGGAAAGAAGGGGGAGGTAATGAAAGGGGCCTTTGTGTGCCACACCGGAAATCTCACACCCAGGAAGAAAGGTGGGCAGGGATGGCAGGAGGCCTTAATAGCATGTGACAAAGGGAACTCTCTTGCTTGGCACACCTGCCAAAATAGGGAAAGAGCATTCCTCACACTCTGCTTTTTCATATTGTAGCAGGGCTGCTTCAGGGGCCTGGGTTAGGTTTGGGCCTTGAGGTCACAGAGCAGACGGTCCCATACGGAGCACAGGATGTGTGGTGTGCGCTGGGACAGGCCCAGAGCCCGTGTGGTGTTGTCCTTACATTGTAGGGACTTGGAACCCTCAATTTCCTTGTCTGGCATGAAGCCTGACTCCTGTCCAGAAATGGCAAAGGGAAGAAATGAAGGAGACCCAGCAAGGATGTGAAGAAGCCTGAACCTCCTTCCTACTCCTCCTCCTTCAGGAGCAACCTCTGCCTGCCTTCAGCCCCCAACCCAGACCCAAGATTCTGATTCTACTTGCTTTTTTTGGCGGGGGAGGTGAATACTAGGGATTTAATCCAGGGGTGATTTACCACTGAGCTATATCCCTGGCCATTTTTTGTTAAATATTTTTTAAAAATATATTTTTAGTAGTAGATGAACACAGTACCTTTATTTTACTTATTTATTCTTATGTGGTGCTGAGGATCAAACCCTGTGCCTCACATGTGCTAGGTAAGCACACTACCACTGAGCCACAACCCCAGCCCCGCCCCAGCCCTTTTTTTTTTTTTATTTTGAGACAAGGTCTCACTAAGTTTCTGAGGCTGGCCTTGAATTTATGATTCTCCTGTCTGAGCCTCCTGCACTGCTGGGATTACAGGCAAAGGTCCCCTCCCCCACTCCACCTGCTCTTGTGGGTAGTGATCTATATCAGGTCTCTTCACCTCTCTGATCTTCAGCTTCCACATAAGTACAATGGCTCTTAGAAGGTAGGCCTATAACATTCTTCCATGTTTGTAGGACATAAATTATTGTGGTTGGTTTACTAGGATTACTTCTGGACCTGTGGAAGGATTTAGGGTCTTGAGATCTGGCCTCTTAGAAAGGTTCACTTCCTCTGTCCCCAACTTGGAAATTTACCCCAATGAATTACTCCAAGGACTTCTCCCACCCCACCTTGCCCTAGGAGGAAGGGCAGGGGCCTTGGGAATGTGTTACATACTCCTAAGAGACACAAATTTGGTGTAACACCTGAGCCTCCAATCTGCTTTACAGTTCCCCAGTCCTCTGGTCCCCCAACCCCAAGGCGCTACTGTCAGCAGGCAGGCTCTGGTCCTCTGGAAATCTGGGCAGCATGAGAGGCAGTGTGCATTCCAAGACTCTTAGCTCTTCTTTCCCAGGTCTCTATTTAAGTATCTGAGGTGAGGGCGGGTATTCCAAATTCTCTTCTTGGCCATGCAGGGCACTGTGAAGGGACTAGGCCCTGAGGCTGCCCTCCAGGGATAGCCCTAGCCCTAATGGTAGACAGGCAAGGGTTAAAAGGTGTGGGCCGGCCCAGTTCCTGGCCAGGTAGGCTGGGCCATTACCTAGTGGGAGGCAGCCAAGGCATCCGCCACTGTTGCTCACTGCCACTGCCAGCCGAACCAGGGCCCGATTGAGACAACTATTTTTTTTTTTCTGAGGTACCCGAAGCTACCCCACAGCACTCTCTGACATTGGTGAGCACCTGGGAGTAGTGGGCCCAGGGGTGGGGGCGATGAGAGCATTAGGAACCGGGGTATGGTGTACTAAAGTTCCCTTCAGAAGAGAGCCAGGTCTGTGGGAGAGGTACACCAACAATGTGGGGTGGGGCTGGGGGGGGGGGTTCAGCACAGAAGGAGGGCCTGAGAATCACAAAATGTCCTACTTCCTTTCCTGGGACAAAGTAATTTGGGGCCGGAAATGGATGAAATGGACAGGGGAAGGATGGGGGAGAAGACACATGAGTTCCCCTTCTCCACTCCTCTTACTTCCTCTCTTCCTTTCCTCCCTGCCAGAGTAGCTTCTGTCCTTCTGCAACCCAAGGCCAATGCTTCTGAGAAGCCAGACTGAGCTGTTTGAAAAACCATTGTCTAGACACCTGCCTGCCCACTCCCTGTTTGTTCACCTAGAGTGGAGAAAGCTGGCACAGGGGGACTCAGGGGGCAATTCAGACTTTGAGAATGTTCCAGGGGTGTCAGTGTGTGGAAATGGGGGGTCTTGGTGACAGTGTTGGGGTGCCACCCCGGTGAGGTGTCTTGGTTGTAAACAGTCATTACAGCCAGGAATTTCTCGGCTGTGGTGTCAGAAGGGCAGACCTGAAAAACCTGCTGGGCCCGCCTCTGGGTGTGGGGGGTGCCTTCTGCAGCTCTCTTGCTGCAGCCCATCCCTGTGACAGGATGTCAGAACAGGGTCATGGGGTCATCAGTGGAGGTCCCAGGGGCCCGTGTGGGGACACGTTGGGGAAGAGATTGCTCAAATCCCTTTTCTACCATCTCTGGATAGGGACTTGGCAGCCCTAGGTTTCCAGGCAAGAGTGCAAAGGACATGTGAGTGGAGGCAAAGATTTTGGAGCCAGGTGTGGGGCATTGACTCTGTGTCTAGCCTGCCCAGTGACCCCATGACTCATACCCTAGCTATGTCCCTGAGGTCAGGTGGACAGGGTAGAGTCAGGGTTCCTGTGTGGACCCTGTGTTGATTTCTAGGATGCTCTGAGCTCCCAGAGAAGGGAGGATTGAGGTAGCCCCATGTGAAATGTGGGGTCACTCATAGTGAATGGGGTAAATGGGCCTATGTGGGGAGGAGCTGTGTTCCTTTGGTTGTGTTCCTTTTGAGATGGAAGAAGGTTCAGGGGAGCCTGGGAAAATTTCCCAAATCCAAATGGGACTTGGGTAAAGTAGGGACTCTAGGAGCCAAGGGGCAAAGAGAAGTTGAATTGGGACATCAAGGAAACCCTGCCATGCTCGGAAGGGTCATACCTTAGATGGGTAGCCATGTGAGGGCCTCTGCAAAGTACACGCTGTGTCTGGATTTTTCCCCCTTTTTGGTACTGGGGATTGAACCCAGGGGAGCTTAACCACTGAACCACATCCCCAGACCTTTTAATTTTTTTTAAATTTTGAGACAGGGTCTTACTAAGTTGCTGACGCTGGCTTTGAACTTGTTATCCTCCTGCCTCAGCCTCCCGAGCTGTTGGCATTACAGGCGTGTGCCACCTGTACCCAGCTTTCGTTTTTATTTTGAGACCAGGATCACACTATGTTGCTTAGGATCTCTCTAAGTTGCTGAGGCTGGCCTCAAACTTGTGTTCCTCCTGTCTCAGCCTCCTGAGTTGCTTAGATTATAGGCATGTTCCACCCCACCTGGCTGTGCCTGGATTTATAAAATGGCTCTAGAGATTGACCTCATACCTGATGTTGAGGACAGGGCACAGCTGCTTCAAGACAGTGATACAGACCCTATGGGGCTGATAGGAGGACAACAGAGAATCCAGGAGCACCTTATAGGCAGCTTGGCCATACCACACAATATAGAGATGGGGAAGGGGCTTGTACCCCTGCCTCTTTGGTTGCCTGGGTCTTCCCTTGGCTACCAGATCCACAAGCTGTGGATTTCAGGGTAGGTGGAGATGGGAACTCTGTGGCCCCATGAGGCCCTCCCAGTCACCTGTCATGAAGGTTAGGCCAGGTGGTGGGAGGTGATGTCACCCTGCTGCCCAGCTGGGACCAAGCAGGGTGTGGGAGGGAGAGAGCAAAGTCTAGAGGAGAGGATGAGGGAGGGCTGGTAGCTGGCCAAGGCAGACTTCATGGTCCATCAGGGTTTCTGGGCGCAGAGAAAACAGGTGGCTTGTTATCTGTGGTTATGGACTTCACTTCTCACAAATCTCTGCAAGGTGACCTCCATATGCTAGTCTCAGACTAACCTGTGACGGAGAGAAGGGACGGAGGGACCTTGGGCTAGGTGAATATTCCTTGTTACACGAGGGCTATAGGATGGAATTAGGACAGGCATGGACCCACAAATCTGGACTTGAACCCTAGCTTGGCTCCCTCAGCCAACAGACATTCATGAGGCACTTGCTATACAAACCACAGTGGTTAGGGTGCTAGAGATACTGATTTAATAGTATCTCCTGATTCAACATGCCTCATGGAGGTACAGGGGAGGCACAGTCTCTTGTTGGACAGCAATTGTGAAGTGATATTTAAGCCCCAGAATTATAAATGAGAAATGGGGCCGGGTTGGTAAGAAGTTTAAAACAGCACTCCAGATGGCCATAGCCTGGGCCAAGGCCCCTATGTGGCTTGCTGGACCAGGCAGTTTATGATGAAGTTGGTGGGGTTAGAACAGCCTTAGTGGTGGAGAGTGTAGGGCCAGGGAGATGGGCCTGGGGTATGTCCTTGACTGTGGGCAAGTTATTCACCTCTCCACCTTCCTCTCCTCACCTCTAGCATGGGGTAATAATAATCAGAGAACTCCCATCCCCAGCTAGTTGTGAAGATTCAATGTGACATAGTAGGCAACTCTTCCAGGCAGCCGGTGCTTTATAAGTACCAACTGGTGTGATACTTGATTGAATCTTTACCATCATTTCTCTCTCTCTAGGCAAGACTCCCGGCTGTGGCCCATGGGCCTCTGAGGAGGCGTAAGTCTACCCAGCTTCCCACTTGCTGTGTTCCCACTCAATGGGAAGGGAACCAAGGTACCAGGGCAGTGTGGGTCCAGTCATTGACACAGAATCAGAGGCCAGGCCAGGCAGGTGGGTGGGGCCCAGGGCACTTTGTATTCCCAGCTGGAGTGTGGGAAGCTGAGTTGGGCTGGGTACCGGAGTATCATGGGATGTGCTTTCTTAATGGCCCCTGTGTGTCACTGCTAGGCCTTGTCCACCATCAGACACGGCCTCCTGACAACACCAGGATGGAAGTCAAAGGTCAGCTGATCAGCTCTCCTACCTTCAATGCCTCAGGTTGGTGGCTGGTTTCCCCCTCTTGTGGCCTCTTCCCCTGCTCTCCATCACCACCTTTCTGTTTGGGAAAGGTTGGTACCTGGCCCCACAGCTGCTTCAGGATTGCCCAGTTGTCCCATTGATCTTTGTTTTTTTCCGTCCAGCTGCCCTTTTTGGAGAGGCTGCCCCCCAGGTGAAGTCAGAGCGTCTGAGGGGACTGCTTGACCGGCAGAGGGCCCTGCAAGAGGCCCTGAGCCTGAAACTTCAAGAACTCCGAAAAGTGTGTCTCCAGGAGGCGGTAAGAGCTTGGCTTGAGGGGTGTCAAGTGGGAGGGGGTGAGGGGCTGGGACCCCTAGATAGACAGACTGTGGTGGAAATTGCTAAACCACTTATCTGGACTGTAGGTCACCCTCTGTCTTCTCAAAGCTCAACTGATGGGCTGGGGATGTGGCTCAAGCGGTAGCGCGCTCGCCTGGCATGCGTGCGTCCCGGGTTCGATCCTCAGCACCACATACCAACAAAGATGTTGTGTCCGCCGAGAACTAAAAAATAAATATTAAAAAAAAAAATTCTCTCTCTCTCTCCTCTCTCACTCTTTCTAAAAAAAAAAAAAAAAAAAAAAAAAAAAAAAAAAAGCTCAACTGAGATTTCTTAGAATCATTGAAATATGGTGATACAGGCCTACAGTCTCTTGTCTACCCTTTAAAACCTCCAGATCCTCAAAAAACAAACAAAAATAAACAAACAGGAGCTGGAGTTGTGGCTCAGCAATAGAGTGCTTGCCTACTAGCACGTGCCAGGTGCTGGGTTTGATCCTCAGCACCACATAAAAATAAATAAATAAAATAAAGGTATTATGCCCAACTATAATGAAAGAGAGAGAGAGAGAGAGAGAGAGAGAGAGAGAGAGAGAGAGAGAGAGAATTTTTTAAAAGGCTGTGTCCAAAATTTGGTAGCAAGGCCTACTCTGAACTGTCATGGGGTGATTTCTAGGTTTGATTTATCCTTCTTATTGTGAATGCCCTCATAGCTTGCTAGAAACCTTGAAGGGAGTGTTTTTAATATGCAACATATAGAATGTGTTGCCTTTGTAAAAACTAAAAGCTTCTGGACTATAAAGCAGGCTACCCAGCCTCCCACGCACATACCTCAGGGATTTGGGCTATTGAGGGGATGAGAGTCTACACTGCCCACCACCTTGGTGGAGATCTTGGGAGAAGGAAGAAAAACAATGTGTGGGATGCTGAGAAGGGCCAGGCTCCTTGGAGGACTTCTGTATCTTCTGGGATCATCACTGCTTTACTCCATCTCCCTAACTAACCTTTGGTAGTCTCTCTCCCTCCCCGGCCCCTCCAGGAGCTGACGGGCCAGCTGCCCCCTGAGTGCCCACTGGAACCTGGCGAACGGCCCCAGTTGGTGCGCCGTCGGCCCCCTGCAGCCCGTGCCTACCCTCCACTGCATCCCAATCCAGCACATCACTCCTTGTGCCCTGTTGAGGTGAGCAGATGGGTGTGGAAAGTAAGATGGTGAGGGGAAGTAACAGCACCAGGCTTGGGATGGGGAGGAGGTTGTGGCCAGGGGAGGGAGAGGCTAAGATAAGAAGGGAAAAATCTTCAGGAGTTGGATTCTTGGAACAATGCTAGTCCCTACGTGTTTCAGGACAGGTTAGCCACTTTCAAAAGACAACAGGCCCTACCCCTCATCAATATGGACCCCTCTGCCAGAGAATGCTTAAGCTTCACCCCTAAGCAAATTGGTCTGCCCACAGGAAGAGCAAGCTGCACTTCCAGTGTAGATGGGCTCCTCCACTCTCTGGCTCCTGTGCCTGGCAATTTCTAACATTTGGTTCTCTTCTACCCATCTTGGGTCCCGTAGGAGCTGGAACGGGAAGTGTCGGTGCAGCAGCAGATTGCAGCCGCTGCCCGACGCTTGGCCCTAGCCCCTGAGCTGAGTGGTGAACAGCGGCGACGCAGGCGCCAGGTACAGGCAGATGCACTGAGGAGGCTGCATGAGTTGGAGGAGCAGCTGGGGGATGTCCGGGCCCGCCTTGGCCTCCCAGTTCTCCCTCCCCAGCCACTGCCGCTGTCTGCAGGGGCACTTATCACCACCCAGGGAGTCTGCCTGGGCACACGCCTAGCTCAGCTCAGCCAAGGTGAGCCAGGCCTCAGCACCCTACCAGTGAGAATGGGAAAATGGGCCAGGGAGGGACTCTTTTAAGTAGTGGAAGTGGTAGGGGTGGCATGGATGAGCAGCCAGTGAAACCCAGAATTTAAGGGAGCCACTGAATGAGAAGAATTATAGAAACTGACTCACACAGGTAAGGGCAGGCCCTAGGGGACTGAGCACTAGACACCAGGAAAGTGAAGACCCAGCCTGTGGTGGTCATGCATTCAGATAAAGGTGGATTCTTGGGAGAGGGAACAGGGTGAGATGGTATACTCCAGAAGGTGAGCTAAGCAGAAGAGCCCATTCAGTGGTGTAAGGGATTGGTACCCAGGTCTTGGAGTGATAGGCCTGGTTCTCCCCCTTCTCACCTGTAGAAGATGTAGTTCTGCACTCGGAGAGCAGCTCCCTCTCAGAGTCTGGGGCCAGCCATGATAATGGTGAGGACTCCTATTCCCCAAACCTGCCCACAGTTCCCTTTTCTGTCTCCTCAGCCCATCCTGTTGCTCAGACCCTTACTTGTTTAGCTCCTCCTTAGCCATGCCCCATCTGGTTGTACCACCCCCCATTTTAGCTTCATCATATCCCTCACCCCCTCAGCCCAAGGATCTACTTGTTAGCCTCTTCCTTACCCATTTTACCCCACCTCTCCCCTTATTTCTTTAGCTTGCTTAATCGTGTCCTAGCTCTTGCCCTTTCCTTACTTCTCTAGCCTCTCCCTGTTGCTTCGCCCCAATCCATACTGCCTCTTCTGACCTTCTCTAATTGAATTCTACCCCATTCTCTCCTTCCATCCAGAGGAACCCCGTGGCTGCTTCTCTCTGGCAGAGCGCCCCTCACCACCAAAGGCTTGGGACCAGCTGCGAGCAGTATCTGGGGGGAGCCCTGAGCGACGAACCCCATGGAAACCACCTCCTTCAGATCTTTATGGGGATCTGAAGAGCCGGAGGAACTCTGTGGCCAGCCCCACCAGGTGAGGATGAACCTCTTCCCCTGCCTTCCCCAGGAGCCAGGAATGGAATCCTGAGCCTGGGCTGGCAAGAGGGCCTGCTGGTGGGTACTGTCTCTAACCTGGGCCCCGACCTGGGCCTGCCCGTCTCTGTCTAGCCCCACACGCTCGCTGCCCAGGAGTGCCTCCAGTTTTGAGGGGCGAAGTGTGCCTGCCACCCCTGTCCTCACCCGGGGCACTGGCCCCCAGCTCTGCAAGTAAGGGGACTCTGAGGGAGGGTCTGAGGATCAGAGAAGGGAACTGTTAGTTTTAACTGGAAGTGTTAAGAAATTATCAAAATGTGGGGGCATGGGCAACTGGGTTTAAAAGGTGAATAGGAGTTGTCTTGGAGAACAGGGTGGGAATTGGGTGCAGAAGCACAAATGTTTGAGTATGTTTCTTTTTCCTATGTCTTCTCATCTCTGAATCCTTGTGTCCTTATTTGTGAAACAGGCACAATGACATCTGCCTTTGAGAGACACAGGCATATTCTGGGCAACGTGTCCTGGGTGCCTATACTGTCTGCTAGTAATCAGTGTTTTGTGTGATATCAACTCATTTAATCATCACAAGTTCCCTCTGAGAGCTGTGGTCTTGTCATTCCTGTTTTACAGATGAGGCACAGAGGGTTAGTTAATGAGCTGGTTAGTAAACTGAAATCCTGGTGTTTGAACCCAGGCAATCTTGACTCTGGAGTCTGTGCTTTTAATCACTATACTATATACTCTTTGTTTTGTCTGCTTTGGTTTGGTTTGGTACTGGGGATAGAATCCAAGGATACTACCACTGAACTACATCCCAGACCTTACTTTTCATTTTGAGACAGGGTCTTGCTAAGTTGCTGAGGCTGGCTTTGAACTTGTGATCCTCCTGCCTCAGCCTCCCAAGCCACTGGGATTACAAGCATGTGCTGCCACACCTGGTTTATTCTATTGTTTCTTAAACAGTAGGACTTATTAAGTACCTACTTTCCCAGGTTGCAAACAAAACCAAATCCCTCTGTTTTTGAGGCCTGTGTTCTGTGCGTGGTGGCTGTTGGGATGATTGTTTTGGGCAGTTCATAAACATGGTGGCACAGAGTTTAGGCAGGTCTTAAATTCCAGGCCTAAGGACTAGGACTTGGTCCTGAAAGTAGTGAGGGTTAGGGTTAGGGGATAAGGAAGAACACTGTTTGACTGCTCCTCTGCTAATATTTTCTCCCCAGCCCTATACATATTTGCATCTCCCTTAGTGTTAACTGCCCTTTCTGTCTATACATTTCCAACCCCAGGGGCCCCCAGTCTGGGACCAAATTCCAGCTGTCCTACCTAACACCTTCATGCATCCAATTTCTGATTCTGGGCCCATTTTAGAGATGTGCAAGTGGAGGCTCAGAAAGAGATGGTGTGGGGAGGGCATTCAAACCACTTGCCTGATAATTTTTGACCATACTCCCATTACCCTCACCTCTGCACCCCAGGCCCGAAGGCCTCCATTCTCGACAGTGGTCCGGCAGCCAAGACTCCCAGATGGGCTTCCCCCGGGCGGACCCTGCCTCAGATCGCGCCTCCCTCTTCGCAGCTCGCACTCGCCGCAGCAACAGCTCTGAGGCCCTGCTGGTGGACAGGGCTGCTGCTGGGGGAGCTGGCTCTCCGCCTGCCCCTCTGGCTCCCCCTGCCACTGGCCCACCAGTCTGCAAGAGCAGTGAGGTGCTGTATGAGCGCCCCCAACCAACCCCTGCCTTCTCCTCTCGCACAGCAGGGCCCCCAGACCCTCCCCGGGCCGCCAGGCCTAGCTCAGCTGCCCCTGCTTCCCGTGGAGCCCCCCGGCTCCCACCTGTGTGTGGGGACTTCCTCTTGGACTATTCCTTGGACCGAGGCCTGCCCCGCAGTGGCGGTGGGGCAGGCTGGGGGGAGCTGCTGCCTGCAGCTGAGGTCCCAGGACCACTCTCCCGCCGGGATGGGCTCCTCGCCATGCTCCCTGGCCCACCACCCATGTATGCAGCTGATGGCAGCAGCCCCCTCCTCCGCAGCAAGGACCCCCACACCCGTGCCACCCGTACCAAGCCCTGTGGCCTGCCCCTGGAAGCTGTTGAGGGTCCAGAGGTGCATTCAAACCCTCTGCTATGGATGCCCCCACCCACCCGGATCCCCCCAACGGGTGAGCGTAGTGGCCACAAGAACCTTGCCCTGGAGGGGCTGCGGGACTGGTACATCCGGAACTCGGGACTGGCCATGGGGACCCAGCGCCGGCCTATGCTCCCTCACGTGGGCCCACCACACCCACCCTTCCTTCATGCCCGCTGCTATGAGGTGGGCCAGGCCCTGTACGGGGGCCCCAGCCAGGCTCCGCTCCCGCACTCGAGGAGTTTCACGGCACCCCCTGTTTCCAGCAGGTATGGGGGGTGCTTTTACTGATGGGTAGGGGTCTCTTGAGGCAATTGGTGAAGATATCCAGGCCAGGGATCAGCTAGTCATGATAGCTAATGACTGGGACCACAAGGAAACTAGCTGCAGTGTTGACACAGGTCATTTCCAGGTGTGACCTGCACTAGGCCTTGGGGTCCTGGTAGAGGGGGATCCTGGGCACTGGTAGCAGTTCCTTACCAAGTCCTAGAAGGAGTTTAATATTTTAACCAGTGCATGTTGGCTGGAAATGAGCCTTGAAGCCAGGGTGCTGGGAGGAAGGGACGTCATGTGCCCTCACCTTTCTCTTCCTCTTTTCTCCATGCCCCATGCTCGGGAGCATAAAGGTGCTTTTCTGTGCCTGCCTCCACCTCTTTAACGAGACTCTTTTCTTCTTTCTTTCTGTGTCTTGTCTGTCTTTTCCTCTCTCTTCTCTGTCTTCCCCACCCTGTCCTCCGGATTCCTGCTGTCCCCTTCTAAAGATACTACGCGGACTTCCTGTACCCCCCGGAGCTGAACGCTCGTTTAAGTGACCTGACGCTAGAGGGGGACCAGTCTTCCAGTTCTGACCCCCAGACCCCAGGGACACTGGTCTGACCCCTTCTGATATGCCCCTTGTTGGTCTGGGCATGGCTCTAGTCCTGGGAGCACAGAGCTGACCTCGCTGAGCCCTGGGATGTGGTTGCTCTCACTCCTGGGCGGGGCACCAACCTGATCTTCCAAGGCCCCTGGCTCCCCATGGGCCCAGGAAGGTGTCTAATACCCTGCTTCTCTCACACTGTGCTGGGGACTGGGGGACCTCAGCCAGCTTCAAGGAGAGTGAATGATGTAATGGGGATTCCAATCCCCTTCCTCCATTTCTGTTTACAGTTGTGATTTAGTATTCACTGTCTTTGCCCAATACTAGGCATTTTATAAAAGGGAAACTGTGAGCTCATCCTGGTTGGGTTCATTCCTGTTCCCCTGCCCAACCTGTTCTGTTCAGGTCTGCCGCCCCCTCCATAATGGACCATATAGGGTCTTAGGACCCATTTTGGGGGTAGTCAGGAGACTCTGTTGTGAACAGAACTCCCTGCCACTCCCCATACCAGGGCAGTTTGGATTTCTGCCCACATTTGGAAGGATTAAATTCTGGGTGGGGTGCCCTATCCCTCTCTGTGCTGATCATTCCCAATCAGGAGGCCCTGTAGGAGGCTAACAAGGGGCAGAGCCATTCAGTATATTGCATCCTGGGATGCTGTAGTGGTTGAACCTGGCATCTGGTAGATGCCAGTACAATCCTCAGGTGACGTCTGGCCACGGGCCACAGGCCACGTCACATCCTCCTTGGCTTTCCTTCAATTCAACACTTTTTAAACAAATCCATACAATCTGTGTTTTCTATGATACCTGTCTGTGACTTTCTGGAGCTGGGGGTTCCCCTACCCCCTTTACCTAGTGTTAAAATTTTTCTTTTTGTACCAGTGGATCTGGGCCCAAGACACTACCCACACTGGAAGGGGATTTCTATAATAAATGTGTAAACTGAACCTTGTGTTGCTTCTCTAGTCTGCTTTGCCTTGGGGCCCACACCTCTCATTAATACATTTTTACAGGAAGAAAAATACTGGATAGCCTGCAACAGTGTCATCTCTTTTGGCTTGCTTTGTGATGTGGGACAACTTTGCCTGTCTGCTCTAAGATTCCTAGACCATCTCAAACAGGAATTTTTTTTTTTTACGTACTGGGGATTGGACCCAGAATGTTCTACCAATGAACTACATCCCCAGTCCTTTTTATTTATTTATTTATTTATTTTTACTTTGAGACAAGGTCTTGCCAAGTTACCAAGCTAGCCTCAAATTTGCTGTCCTCCTGCCTCAGACTCCTGAGTCACTGAGATTACAGGTGGCGGGGCCAGCACACCCAGCTCAAACAAGAATTCTTAGTAATTCAAAATGGTGATAGTATACACTCTATTCCCTTAACCTCCCCATGCTTTATTGATCATCCAGAGGTAAAAGTTTTGATAAAGGGCCTAAGCCCTTCATCCTACACACTTGACAGGGAGACCTAATCAGGTAGAGGCTAGCAGAATTGAAGAACAGACCACCCTGTCCATTGAAAGGTACAAGAACTTCACTCAGGAGGCCAAACTGGCTTGAGAGATGCAACAGCTTTATTGTTGCAGTAATACTGATACAAATATCCTCTTCCCTGCTGGGGCTTCTCCACCCCTTGGTCCTTGACACTGGAATGTTGGGGAAAGGAGCCAAATCTGGAGAGCTGGAGGGAAGCTACTGGGACTTGTGAGGGTTGGGGATCACCTGGGACCAAGGATCCAACAGTCAGGTATTCTGACTCCAACCAGGTGAGGCCTGAGAACACTTGGTTTGGGGGTCAAGATTTGGCAATGCCTTAATCTGGTTCAAAGCAGGGGTGGGGCTAGAAAAGCCTTGGTCCGGGTATCTTGTGTTGAGAATTCCTTGCCCTGGGCATGGGATCCCAGAATGGAATACCAGTGAATCCCAAATTTGGGTTGGGGGGTATCTCTTGAGTCCATAGTTTGAGATTGGTCAGGGATGCTCTGGTCTCGAGCCCCAGTTTTGGAGGTGAATGTGGGTGGCTCTGGGTCCCAAGTTCGGGGCTGGAGAAGTCTCTGGTATCTAAATAATAGGGGTTTGGATCCAAGGAAATTCTGATTTTGCATGTGGGGCACATTCACAGAGGTCTTGTTTGGACTAGGGGGCTCTAGGCTCCTATCTTAAAGTCTGGGAAAGGGCTCTGGGTCCCAGGTATGGGCTGGGGTGGGATGGTGTTCTCCAGGCCCTTGGGTGCAGATTCCAGGCCCTTAGGATCCAGCCTCCTGCTCTTGTCCCAGGGCCTCTAGTAGCAGCCCCATTGGCGTTCGCTTGAGACCAATGCTCTCGATCTTGTTCTCGATCTTGTTTTTAAGGTTGCGCAGGCGCAGCGAGGCATGCACCAGGATCACTGTGGGCGGTATCCAGAGGAGTCGGGTCAGTGGGAAGGGCCCTTATTTTTCAGCCAGTCAGGGCCCACTGGAGGGAATTGGCTCACTGGCAGGCCAATCATCAAGTGGAGTGGCAAGGACGCCTCTGGAGTAGTTATCTTTACATGGGGGCGTGGCCAGGAAGGGAGTCCGGTAACAGGGACGTGGCCAGTTTAAGGCACTTAACACCAGGAGGCCCAAGAAGGTGGTAATAAGAGAGGCGTACTCTTAAGTGGGGAGTAGCGCCAAAGAAGGTGCATTTAACAGAGGCCTTGCTGCCCTTGTGTTGCTTCTCTAGTCTGCTTCCCAGCCCCCTCTCAGCCCACGGACCAGCACAGGGCGGGCCTGCCGACTTAAGCGCGCTGGCCATTTCCCCGGCCATTTCAGGGTAGTGAAGACTCACAAAGGATCGGCCCGGCGATGCTGATCAGGAAGGTGCAAGCGCTACCCGCGACCCAGAGAACGAGGAGACCGACGGCAAGTACTGCTGCCAAGCAGGCTGCTGGGTGGCTGCGGCGGCAGCGGCGTACTGCTGCGCGGGTCTCAGCCGCCCACACCAGCACGCCGAGGGCCACCACCACTGCAAGCGCACTCAGGAGCGTGTGCAGCGGACGCACGTACCTGCGGGAACAAGGGCACTAAGCTAGTCTCACCTGGGTCCTGGGCCCCAAGAGCGTAGATCCCCGTTTCTGGACCCTCCAGCCCGGCAAACACTCATGCCAGCTCTGTTCCCGACAGGTCCATCCACCAGATTCCTATGGACCCGCATTCCCTGTGTGTCAATCCTACAGTCTGAATTTCCTGTTCCCTGATTTTGGTCTTCCCATCTCACTAGATGCCCCGGGCTCCTAACACTTTCCTGGGTCTTTCTTCTGACTCTACCCTCAACTCCTGAGCAGGGATCCTTCTCCAGCAACCCCACCTTCACCTCACCCCACATCCTCCATTTGAGCCGAGCCCCTGCAGATCCAACATCCAGGCCTCAAATCCTGTCACACATTTCTTTCTCCCTAGGCCCAGGGTCTTTACAGGACCACCTTCCAGGCGTCCTCCACATCAAATGTACCCTCCAAGCTCCCATTTCCCAGTAGATTCCTCCATCATCATTGCTAGAACTCCAGGTCTTCAGTCCCATGCTTAACTTCCAAGTTAAGAACCGCACTCTTAATTGCCTAAGTCCCTCTTCTATTTAGATTCTCCATCCCTCTGATCTCAGGCTTTTCAACCCTGGGTCCTCCCTCTGGGACCAACTTCCCCAACAGGTACCTCTTTATCTCAGGTCCATCTCCAAGCCCACTTTCCCCTTCAGTTCCACACTTCTCCATCCTCCCTAGATCTTTCCTCCAGACCCTCCATCCATCCCCCGCAGGCCTTCCTTATAACCTGGATTCACTTCCTTCCGTGTACTTTAGGCCTTCCACTTCTGCCATATTCACCCTTCTTGCCTCAGTATTTCCTTAGGTTTCCCCCTCCCAGTCCTCAAAGACCAAGAGGTCCACCCTCTATGCCCTGCTGGCATCCCCAGCCAACCGTTGCCCTCACCCAGCCAGAGCGAGACCAAAGCCAAAGCAGAGAAGGTAGTTGGTTTGATAGTAGAGGAGGTTGTTGATGACGCGGTGGCACCATCGCTGCGGGTCGCATAGATCCGGAGCAGCCAGACGTGCTGATCCCAGAACAAAGTCGTCTAGGGCGCGTAGCGGTGGCAGCCGCACCTCCGACATCCTGCGGGTTGCTGGACCAGCCCGGAGGGCGGCCGGACTACAACACCCGTTATACCCCGCGGCAGCGCGGGGCACCCCGGGAAATGGAGTCTAAAACAAACCACATAGATATACTGCGCAGATGCGCATGTGACCGGAAATGCAAATAATTTGCCGGCAAGTAAGGCAGCAAAGGCTGCCGGGAAATGATGCCTCAGCCGCGCAACGAGGTTCTGGTAACTCTTCAAGTTTTGAACCGTCCCTAGGCGGGGCATCGAGATTGGGAGCATTACTGGGCGGGGATGGCGGCTCAAGCACTCGGTAGCAAGACCGGAGATGTAAGGCCGCAGGGACTTTCAGAAGAACCCGAGCAGGATTCCACTTCCTGTCAGGATCCAGAGAGGGTCACACCTCTCTGGCCAACTCAGAGCCCCACCCCTGAAGTCAAGCCGTAAATGCCTTTAAGGGCCTTTTATTCACATCCATTACATCAAAGATCATCTTTTCCTAGAAAGCTTTTTTAAATCCCCAGGTTGGATTAAGACACGCCCTCTTGAGTCTTTGGCAAATTTTTCCAGGCGAGGAGCCCCAGGGAATCTTCCCAGTCCGAGGACTGGACCTTGGGGCAATCATCAAAAAGTGCTTGGAGGAAGTGAGCTGTTTATTTAGACATCTCTCTGCTGAGTGGAGAGTGGCACAGGCCATTAATGCTTGATGGTTGGTGAATTCCACAGCACTTCCCCACCCTCAAGGTTCAGTTCTATCATCTGTCACTGCAGGTTCCTAGCACGTCCTCCAGGGTCCTTAAAAATCATCATCATCACAGATGTCAAGATACACGTCGAAAGCCTCTCTGTTGCAGTTTCCATCAGGAGTGAAGACATATTTGTGGAAGGTTCCATCTACGCAGATGGCTGGGGGGGGTGGGTGGGAGGGGTGGTAAAAGGTTAGGGGCTGCCACAGCCACACACTGCAGCCTTCTCAGGTGTCCCATGGTCTAGGGTCTACCTCCAAGTCCTTTGCCCAAGTGCCATACCCCTTACTGATGATGTGTTGAGCCACACACTCCAGCTCCCTCAGGCTTCTGATGGCCCTCAAATTCTTCTTGGTCCGACCTGCAGACCTTTGCCCATGCAGTACCCCAAACCAAGGGGCTTTTTCCACTCACCAATTACAGAATTGACGTTCTTGGACGTATTGCGACCAAAGGCGCAGATGCATGCTGACTCAGCAGGCACAGTAAAGCTCGCCAGGCTCCACTGAGAGTCCACGTATTGCCCAATCATAGGCCCCACCTTGCCCACACGAGCCAGCCTGTAGGCAGCACTGGGTAAGCCCAGGTAAGGTACATGGGCAGGGGGGTGGGGATGATACAGGGTGAGACAGAGGGTACTCACGCAGAGCGTCGGTTGAGGCGGGTATCCTTGAGAGCAAAGATATGGACAGTGCCCTTATCACTGGAAGCGCAGAGGAAGGAGGAGTCGTGGCTGAAGTTAATGCTGGAAGACAGACCAGCCAAGTGCACATGTAATGTGTGTCATGGGGTCACCACCCTACCATACATATCTTGTGCTCACCAGTATAGGGTTGCAGGGTCAGTGCCTCGTCGCAGCTCCACCAGTTTTTCCTTGGACTGGGTGTCAAAAAGGCGAATAAGGGTGCCCTTCTGGGAGGCAGAGGCCACTACAGTGCCTGGCTGGTTCAGGGACACACAGGCTACATCACTCTGATGTGCATTGATGGTGAAAGGAGCAGATGAGGTGCCAGGCTTTGTGCTTGCCAGATCCTGAGGTAGGAGGGAGCTGCTTGGCCTTGGAGTGGCATGGAGGGGAGAAGCCAAGAGTCCACAGGAAGAGCCAGCCCACCTGTATTCTTGCCCACTGGACAACTCACCACAAGTTGCAGACTTCCACACTTGTGTCCTGGGAATACAAGCAGTTGCTTCTCCAGGCTGGGACAGAGGTCACAGAGCCCTAGAGTGTGAGTATGCAGGAAGGGTGGGCAGGCGAAGAGGAGAAAGGTGAGGGTACAGTCTCTCGAAATGGGCAGATTTGGGTAAGGGCCAAACTTCAAATCTCCATAATGGGTACATGTTATCTATAGAAACTAGGGGTAGAGTGAGAGTGGTGGCAGAATTTTGTTCAGCTGCATTCCCCACCAGATTCCTATCCTCCCCCAAGCAGCTGTGGTTTCTAATATGCTTCTATGACAGCCTAGAAGCCCAGGAATCCCTAACACACCCACCCACATCTTCACTAGGTGTTTCTGCTCTCATCTGAGGCATCTAGAGATGGGACAGTGCTGAAGGTGGGGAGAGAGAACAGTGGAATAGAAGGATGAATAGACTGCACCCTTCAGCCCATTTGAGCATCTCTGTGCATGAAGCCTTTCTCCCTGTTCTTTTCCCCATGGTACTGGGGATTGAACTCAGGGATGCTCTACCACTAAGCTATATCCCCAATCTTTTCAGGGTCTCATTAAGTTGACCAGGCTGGCTGTGAACTTAGCATCCTGAGTAGCTAGGATTAGAGACATGAGCCACCATGCCTGACCTCTCTTCCTAATTTTTAAAAATACATCACAGATTATTACACTTTAATTATAACAATTCATAAATCCATAGCGATACTTTCTAAAAGTATTTTTTAAATTGTTGATAGACCTTCATTTTATTTATTTATATGTGGTGCTGAGAATCAAACCCAGTGCCTCACACATGCCAGGCAAGTGTGCTACTGCTGAGCCACAACCCCTCTTCCTATTCTTTGTGTGTGCTCCCTTCCTTTTTCTCCTATCTCTGTCCTGCTCCTGGGCTCACACCCTTACACCTGCATATCTGGGTCCTCTCACCCTTGGGGTTGTCTCTGGTGTCAAATTCAAACAGCTTTCGGGGATTGTCAGGAAAGGAGTACACGTAGATACGGTTCCTCAGCACGATCACAATCCTATGGGCATCACACAACACAGGATGGCCATGAGGGGAGGGAAGGCAGGCTGCCCAGATAGAACTCACTTTTTCACTTGCTCTGGGGACCTCCTGCCCTCCACCCCAGTCCTCCTCAGGCTCACTTGTCATGGCGCATGCGCACAGCCAGCACTGGCTTGGTGAAGGTGAACTCCAGCACCAGCTTGTCCTTGGAGTCCTTGCCCTCCCGGGCATCATCCCAGATCAGCACTGCTGGGCAGGTGGATGGGTTGGTGGGGCCAAGGTTTAGGGTGAGGGGCAGCCCTGGTGACACAGGACCCACCCCTTCTCTCCATTGAACCTTACCCCACTCCCTTGGCCTTTCACTAAACCCCCAATGTGAGCTTTGCATAGCATGATCACTGTGGGCAAGGTCCCTGAGGGACTAGGTTCTAGAACTATTATGCTTGTTTGGTGATGAAGAAATTAGGGTTTGAAGGGGTTTTGTCTGACCAGGGACCTTACAGCCCATAAACAACCAAGAAGGGGCTCATACCCAGGCTTATAACTTTCCCTCAGCAACCATATCTACCTCCAGGGTCTCAGTCCATACCCCTCAGAGATTTCTGTGAGGAATCCTAGGGCTCTGTGACTCACCTAGGACAATTCTTCCCATGCTGTGGTGGGATTGACAAGAAAATACCCTAAAACAAGATGGCACTTAAGGCTCAAGCCACGGAGGTGTTTGAAAGACAACACCAAGGTGTGAAAAAACTATTGATTGTGTGATCTTGGGCAAGTCAACCTCATTGGGCCTCAGTTTCCTCGTTGATAAAAATGTGTGGCTTAAAATGTGACAGTCATAGGTTCTCTCCCTAGCACTGTAAAAATAGGAGGGGGAAGAATCATGATACTTCCTGCCAGAGTTACTGTGAGGATTAAATGAGTCAATACAGATGAAGTGCTTAGGACAGTGTCAGGCTCACAGTAAGTGTTCCATAGGTAAGAACATGGCACACAGAGGGCACTGGGTTAAGTGTGTTTGTTGTGTTTGGGATTGAACCCAGGGCCTTGTGCATCTCAGGCATGTACTGTACCACTGAGCTATACCCTAAGCCCCAATAAGTGTTTTAAAAATGAAAACAAAAATCAAGCTTCTCAAACTTCCAAACTGTGGGCCTCACTATGGGAATCTGAGGTGCTCTGACATCTTCATCTGCTAGTGCTTCCCAGGTTCCTGTGGGAGGCCAGGAATCCGAGGAATCTGGGTCAAGGGCAGGATGAGGGCACTTACCTGAGATCTCTGAGAACTTGGGGCTGCCACCACCGCCCACCAGGGCCAGCAGGTTGGAACGGTGCAGCATCTCTACCAGGCCCATGCTGCCCACCTGCTCGTGGTCTGAACAGGGACCAGGATGTCAGTGGAGGTAGGTGCCAATGCCCAGCCTTCTGCCCACCACCCCTCCCCCACTAAGTGGCTCACCCAAATGCCCCTTCTCCATCAGTGGTTCCACATTGTAGATGCGCACACCTGTCTCCATGGCACAGCAAAAACAGCCTGGGGATGGAAGGAATCCAGAACGCCTGGAGAGGGGAGCTTAGGCCTATGGCCCACCTCTGACCCTTCTCTCCTCCCCTCCCTCAAGGGTATAGGTACAAGCATTACTCACTTTGGTCTTGGTTGAAACGTAGGCTGGTCACCCCTCGAAGAGGCTGCTGAGTCATGGTTCAGGATTGTACCCCTAGATACAATAGTATAGAGTTGACAAGGGTCCTGGGATCTCCCCTCCACACCCTAGAACTTCTGTCCCTAAGTGATTTCTTCTCCTCCCCACTCTGCTAACTTCTCGACCAGACTACAGAGAAGATAAAATGGGAGGAGAGTCCTAAAGTCTCTGCTCTAAGTTCCAAAGTCCCCAAACAGAATGGCCAGGAACCCTATTTTGTCTCACACATATTTTCACAATCCCAGACCCAGGCCTATACTGACTTAGTCCTTGTACCTCCTCCTTAGACACTGACCCTTACTGACTTGACAGGAAGTAATGTGGTAGGGGACGCCCCAGTGATACCTCCTCCCTACCTCCAGCCAATCTTAAGGTGGCCTCAAACCACTGCTTACCCATTTCTGATCTTCACCCATGCATACAGCACCCAACTCTGACTGTCAGTATATAGGGGAAAAGGGGTCAAATACATTTACTGATTCTTGCACCTCCTGAGACTGACTGCAGTGTGTGGTCCACCACCCACAGGAACTTCCCTCATGCCCTTCCTACTCTACCGCAACTCATTCATATATCTGAATCTTCTCACAATTTTCTCCCTCACAGACCTTCCCCAACTCCTTCTCACACCTTGCAAACTCTGCCTACCAAGGCCAGCTTAGACTTTCCCCTGGATCCCATTATGACCTGAAGACCCTACTTCAGTATTCCTGTATCACTTTCAATCTTCCACTCCTGGAACATCTGATTTCTTGTGCTCTGCTGTCCCTGGCTCCTACTTGAACTGGCTTAGATCCACCGTCAGGCACCCTATCCCCCTAATAGTGCTTCTCTAAACCCTCTATCTTCTCACCAAGACCCTGCTCCAGGGAACAGCTAACCCTAAAAACCTGTTCCCAGGACACACCACCCAAAACCCCTTCCTAAGAAAACCTTAACCTTGTAAAAAAGCCTGTTCTGGTTCCCCCCCTCCCAAGATTCCTGCCCTAAAGAGCCCCCATCCTCCCTTCAAATCCAATCTCCCTCAAGACCTCTACCTAGATACACTCCCCTGCCCATCTTCTAAAGTCTCCTACCTTTCCCTCCCTCCATCTGACAGCCTCACTCCCCCAAGACCTATACTTTTGATAGCTCCTCCTTCCAAGACCCCTTTTTTGGACTTCCATCCATTCCAAGTACCAGCACCACCCAAGAATCCTACACGGGATGCCTCAGGCCTCTTCTAAGACTCCTCTCATACCCCTTGCAACACCAGCACTCACTTTAAGACCCCTGGCCCAGATCCCTAACCTACTAAGAACCCTCCTCAAGACCCCACCCCCCGTGACCCCGATTAGCTCTGGGATGTGCTCCAGTTTCCCACCGCCTTCACCGACCTGACTTCAGTGCGTTCCTGACCCCAGGCCTCGCTGTCGGTGCCGCCCGCGGCCCGGCTTTCTGACCTCCCGGGCCTTGGTGCCCAGCTCAGGTGTTTACATCAGGCCCTGCTTCCGGGGGAGGGAGTCTGCGACCGGAAGTGACTTCCTGGCCAGACAACTCGATCGCACAACCCTTCTCGTCCGGTTTGCGGGTCTTTCGAGCATCCCGAGTGATACCAGGGTCCTCCATGGAGGGCTAAGGGAGCAGAGGAAGGTCGGCTATGGGGACAGAGGATACCCAAGGGCAAGGTTGCCCGAGGGCGTGGGAACCAGGAAGGGGTTGGGAAGAGAGGGCCTTCCCTTTGCTAGGCGGAAATGGGCCCAGCAAGCAACTCTTTAACCCATAAATAGCCAGAGGCTTTTAACCTTCCAGGCGAACAAGACGTGGTCCTCCGAGTTGGGCTAGAGTAGCTTCCGGCTGTTTGTCTTAGGAGTGGTCTCAGACTTAGGGAGGTGGCTTGAAAGGCTTGGGGCACAGGCGGACTTAGAGACCTTGAAAGTTAAGCCTTTATCTCTTTGGTCAAGGAAACTCAGGGATGGAATTATACTCTCCTCACTGCACCTCTGGTCCTGTTTTATTTACAAAATGAGAAATAGTTTTTTGACGATAAAAGGTATGAATGCTTACTGTAGAAACCAAAAGGCTTCCAAATTATGTGCATGCTGGAAGTATTTCTTTTCTTTTTTTTTTTTTTTTTTTTTTGGTGTGTGTGTGGTGCTGGGAATTGAACCCAGGGCCTAGTGCATGCGAGGCAAGCACTCTACCATCTGAGCTATATCTCAGCCCATGGAAGTATTTCTTAAAAAATTTTGAGACAAGAATGGTTTCATACAATTTTGAGAAATATAAATTGTTACAATCAGAATACTAACACTAATGCAATATACCTTTTTTTTCCCCCTGGTACTGGGGATTGAACCCAGGGTTGCTCCATCACTGATCTACATTCCCAGATATGTGTGTGTGTGTGTAAAATTTGGAGATGGTCTTGGTAAATTTCCCAGGTTGGCCTTGAATTGTGATCCTCTTGCCTCAGCCTCCCCAGGAGCTGGAGTTACAGGCATTCACCACCATGCTCACCCTACTCTTTCTCTGAAAGTATTTTATTTGTTGTTTTTTGGTGGGACTGGAGATGGAACACAGGTCAATGCATGTGCTAAGCAATCATTCTATCACCGAGTTTCATTCCCATCCCCTGAAGTATTGTTTTGATGCCTGATTAATTATAAGAACATCTGTTTAATTCATCTTTTTAACTGGCTCATGATATTCCATGTTATAAATATAGTTTTGTTCAGCTGTTCCCTCATTGATGGACATCTAGGTTGTTTCAGCTCATGTATCATTAACAGCCATGGAAATGTTTACCTGTGCACTTTGACCCCATATACCCTCCTAGGCATTTGACTCCTCAGCAAAGCCAATCTTCTGGCTTCCTTCAATGTCTACTTCCTCATGTCCTAGACCATATTTAACTTAATTCAGTTTGGCCTCTGTCACTGAGACTGCTGTTAACCAAATCACTGATGAGTAACAATCTTGCCAAAGCAGCAGTCACTTCTCTGCCCTCTCCTGGGACATTCCAGTGCATCCACAGTTCCCCCCCCCCTTACTCTCCTCATGTTCTCCATCTCTGGCTATCCCTCCATTTGTATACGATTGATTTCCAAATATTAGAATCTTTGGGTATTGTTATTGTTTGAATGTGTTCCTCAAATTCATGTATTGGAATTTTAATCTCCAAATTCATATATTAATGGCATTTGAGGGTGGACCATTGGATGGTGTTTGGGCTCAAGAGGTCTTTGCCCTCAGGCCCTTGCCTTGGGAGTGGCTTTATTGTCTTTACAGTTGCAGATGGAACCCGGGGCCCTGTGCTCGCTAGGCAAGTGCTCCACAACCTAACTACATTCTCAACCCCATTTATGCCATTAACTAGTGAAAGTTTTTTTTTTTTTCATTTTGTTTTGTCTTGTGGTGCTGGGGAAGGAACCCAGGGCCCCAGGTGACTTAGGCAAGTGCTCTGCCATTGATCTATATCCCTAGGCCTTAGGTTACTTTTTTCTGTGTATAAAGATTAAGGCAGAGGGAATTACATTATCATGCCAATTGAAAGTAGCCTTTTTGAGAAATTTGGCTTTTATCTCTGTGATCCTGATTTCTTGTAGATCAGATTTAAAGTTTAGTTTCAACTTGCCTTAATCCTTCCACAAAAAATTAATCTAAAGTAACCTGATATCCAATTTTTTTTTTTGGTACTTGGGATTCAACCCAGAGGCGATTTACCACTGAAGCACATCCCCAGCCCTTTTTAGCTTTTAATTTTGAGACAGGATCTCACTAAGATACTTAGGGCCTCACAAAGTTACTGAGGCTGACCTTGATTTTGCAGTCTTCCTGCCTTATCCTCCCTAGTGCTGGAATTTTAGGCGTACACCACTGGGCCCAAATCCAATCAGTTATTTTTCCACTGTTCTTTCTCCCTGTCCCTGCTGTACAAGAAAAGTAACTTTGAAATGAACAATCTGATTTTTTGTTTGTTTGTTTCAGCTTTCTTCAGCCTTTCTGTACCTATAAACCAGCCTTCTTTCTTTAGCTCATTGGAACAATTATGCTTTTATGAAAAAAAGTATTACCCAATTCTAGAGTCACAATTAAAGCCAATTACAAATTTTAAATGGATCTGGGCAAGGTGATACACTCCTATAATCACAAAACTTGGGAGGCTGAGACAGGAGGATTTTAAGTTCAAAGCTAGCCTGGGCAATTTAGTGTGACTTTATCTCAGAATGAACAATAAATTAGACCAGGCATAGGAAGGGCTGGGGTGTGGCTCAGAGTTGGAGCACTTGCATAGAATGCGTGAGGCAGTGGGTTTGATTCTCAGCACCACATAAAATAAAGGTATGTGTCCACCTACAACTAAAAAAATAAATGTTTCAAAAAGAAATTAGACCAGGAGTGGTGGTGCATGCCTGTAATCTAAGCAACTCAGGAGGCTGAGGCAGGAGGATTTCAAGTTTAAAGCCAGCCTCATCAAATTAGCAAGGCCCAGCAATTTAGCAAGGGGCTAGGGATGTGGCTTAGTGGTTAAATGTCCCTGGGTTCAAACCTCAGTACCAAAATAAATAAAATAAAAAAGGCTGGCATTGTCACTCAGTGGTAGAGCATCTCTGGGTTCAATCCCTAGTACCACCAACACACAGATTTTCACTGGATGCCATGGCACGTGCCTGTAATCCCAGTAACTGGGGAGGCTAAGACAGGATGATCACAAGATCAAGGTCAGCCTCAGCAAATTAGGCCCTAAGCAATTTAGTAAGACCTGTCTCAATTAAAAATAAAAAGGGCTATTCAAGGAGGCTGAGGCAGGAGGACTCCAGATTCAAAGCCAGTCTCAGCAATTTAGTGAGGCCCTAAGCAATTTAGTAAAACCCTGTCTAGAAAGAAAAAATAAAAAGAGCTGGGACATGGCCAGTTCGTTGAGCGCCCCTTGGTTCAATCCCTAGTACCAAAAAGTAAGTAAATAAATAGAAGTAAAAAGGGCTTGGTATGTGGCTCAGTGGTAAAGCACCCTGAATTCAATCCCCAGTACCAAAAAAAATATTTTGCAATTTTGCCCTTTGGCACTATCCTATCTTTATAGATGATTGCCCTGGCTGCCTCTAATTCTTTGTACCACTACAGACTGCTCTTTGATGGACCCCTAGGAATTGTGCTTTGGGATGTACACCCAGAAGCAAACCAGTGGAGTCAGAGGGTATTGAATCCTCCACTTGGTGAAGGACATCATGTTATTGTTCTAGAGGGACCCTTTCAGTTTACATTCCTATTCCCAGGCCTTGGTCTCTATTGACCCTCCCTGAGCATTTTTCTGTGCCTTTTTTTTGTACCAGGGATTTGGGGGATTGAACCCAGGAGCGCTTAAACACTGAGCAACATCCCCAGCCCTTTTTAATATTTTATTTAGAGACAGATGCTTAAGGCCCTGCTAAATTGCTGAGGCTGGCTTTGAACTCTCAATCCTTCTTCCTCAGCCTCCAGAGCTGTTAGGATTACAGATGTGCAACACCTTGCCCAGCATTTTCTAGCTTTCATAGTTTTTTTTTAAGTATTCTTTTTAGTTATAGATGGACACAATACCTTTATTTGTTTTTTATTTTTATGTGGTGCCAGGGATTGAACCCAGTGCCTCATGCATGCTACGCAAGCTCTCTCACTGAGCCACAACCCAGGCCCCATAGGTTTAACAGTCAAATAGGTGTTAATTGGTCCCTCAGTTTAACTGACATTTCTCTGATTATTGAATTCAGTCATCTTTTCATGCACTTGCTTGGCTTTTGAAGTTTCTCTTATTTCCTTTCTTTCTTTCTTTTTTTTAATTAGGGATGGATCTCAGGGCCTCCTACATGTTAGGTAAGTGCTCTACCACTGAGCTATACCCCCAGGCCATCTTCTTTTGGTTTTATCTTCTGTCATATCCCATGATCATTTTTCTTTTGAGATTACTGTCTTTTATGCTGGGCACAGTGGTGTACATCTGTAATCCCAGTAACTTGGGAGGCTGAGGCAGGAGGATTGCAAGTTTGAAACCAGCCTCAGCAACTTAGCAAGACCCTAATCAATTTAGTGAGACCCTGTCTTTTTTTAATATTTATTTTTGGTTGTAGTTGGACACAATACCTGTTTTGTTTTTATATGGTACTGAGGATCGAACCCAGGGCTTACACGTGCTAGTTGAGCTCTCTATCCCTGAACCACAACCCCAGTCCGAGACCCTGTCTTAAAATAAAAAAATAAAAAAAGGGCTGTGACTCAGGGGTTAAGCACCCATAGGTTTAATTCCTAGTACCAAGAAAGACAGAAAAAACAAAAAAGAAAAAATTGATTTTCAAGAATTCCTTGAAATTTTGAAATATGAATATCTCCATAGCTTTATATACTTTTAATATCTTCCATTTTTTTTTAAAGAGAGAGTAGAGAGAGAGAGAGAGAGAGAGAGAGAGAGAGAGAGAGAGAGAGAATTTTTAATATTTATTTTTTAGTTCTTGGCGGACACAACATCTTTGTTGGTATGTGGTGCTGAGGATCGAACCCGGGCCGCACGCATGCCAGGCGATCGCGCTACCGCTTGAGCCACATCCCCAGCCCAAATAATATCTTCCATTTTGAAATCTGGTTTTAAAATTTGCCTACAATTTTGCTTTGTTAAGTAGATTTTTTGTGGTGTTTGTGTGTTTGCATTGCTGGGGATGGACCCCAGGTCTTCCTGCATGCTTAGTAAGCACTCTATCAATCAGTGAGCTACATACAGTAAGAATACTAGAAATTATTATTATTTTTATTTGGACTACTGGGAATTGAACTCAGGGTGCTCTGTCACTGAACTATATCCTCAAGACTTTTCATTTTTTAAATTTTGCTAGGTTGCTGAGACTGGCCCTGAACTTGCAATCCTCCTGCCTCTGCCCCCTGAGTAGCGGGGATTGTACCACTACACCATGGCACTTTTAACATTTTCTTGAAGACTTGTTTCCTCTCCTACATTATATTTTCCTACATTTCTTTCCATCAATTTCATCTTTGTCATTTAGGTCTTCAATCCATTCAGAATCTACTGTGGTTGGTGGTATAATGTATGAACCTAGTATTTTATTTCAGTTCATGCCACTTTCCCACACCATCTACTGAAAAGTATATGCTTTACTCATTGATCTGTGCTGTCATTTATGCACGTTTGGTTTCAGTCCATGCAGGGGTCTTACACCGACCTCCCTACTCTTTCACTGGCCCTTTTCTGTAGCAATACCATGCTGCTTTTATTATCTTGTGTGACATTGTGAAACAAATATTATAAATATTTAGCCATTTTTAGGCACACACTCCTTGGAATTTCTTTCTTTTGGTGGTGATAAGTGATAAGTGCCTTTATATGATAATGAGATGATGGGTACTTAGGGAATCCCAGACAGCCTTAGGGTGGGGGCTTGTTGCCAGGGGATCCAAACTTATTAGAGGGTTAGAACTTTAATCCTGCCCTTGACCTCCCTCCAGTTTAGGGAGAGGAGCCGAAGGTTAAATTGAACACCAATGGCTAGTAATTTAATAAATCCTGACTATGTAATGAAGCTTCCATTCAAACTCAAATGTGAGCTGGGGCTGTAGCTCTGTGGCAGAGCACTTGCTTAGCATGTGTGAGGCACTGGGTTCAATCCTTAGCACCATATAAGAACAAACATATATAATAAAGGCACGCTGTCCATCTACAGCGACAACAAAAATTTTAAAAATAACTCAAAAGTACTTGGTCCTGGATGCTTCTCCACAGATGGCAAGTGGACATGTGGGGTTTCAGGAGGGTGACACACCCCTTCTCTCATATTTTATATGCATCTCTATTATCTGGCTGGTTATAAAATCCTTGGTAATAAATGATTAAACATAAGTATTTCTTGAGCAGCTCCTGTGCTGCTCAAGCAAGTTAACTGAACCAAAGGAATGGGTCATGATTCAAATAAAAGGTGGTTTTTAAGCAGCACAGATCATAACCTGTTCTTTAGGATCTTAAGTAGCCATCAGTCTTGTGAGACTGAATCCTCAACCTGTGGAATCTAAAGGTATCTACAGTAGAGTCACAATGAAATTAACCAGAGGACACCCAGCTGGTGTCAATGGCAGAAATGATTGCTTAACAATCCCCACATAAATTGGTATAAGAGTGTTGTGTTGGATGGTTGAGAGCAGGAAAAAAACTGGTTTTTCCCCACATCTTGTATCTTTCTTATTTATTTATTTATTTTAATTTTTTTAGGTGTAGATGGACATAACACAAAGCCTTTATTTTTATGTGGTGCTAAGGCTCAAACCCCGATCCCGCCTGTGCTAGGCAAGCCATAATCCCAGCCCCTCTTATTTATTTATAATTTTGAAGACATTGTCTTTCTATTGCCCATGCTGCTCTTGAAAACTTGAGCTAAAGCAATCTTCCTGCATCAGCTTCCCTAGTAACTGGGACTATGGACTACACATCTCTCCTTACCCTGTGTATCATCAGGTTTCAACCAGGGGAGCAGAACCTGTAGGTGTTATATATGAAGAAATTTATTGTTTGCTATTGTTAGTGTAGAAAGTTACTACAATTACTGGCCATTTTGCTAACTTCAGTTATTGGCCATCTTGCTAAGGCTTATCAGTTAGCAGTAGTGACTGGGTATCCTTCTTCTTAGTTTTAAAGGAATTGGATCTAAAATTCTTCTATGCAGTATGATGCTTGCTGTGTACTTTTGGGCACGTAATATTTTTATTTTGATTTTTTGTTGTTGTTGTACTAGGGATTCAACCAACAGGTGCTCTACAACTGAGCTCATCATCAGCCCACTTATTTTTTTTTTAATTTTTTTTAAAGAGAGAGAATTTTTTAATATTTATTTTTTTTTTTTTTAGTTTTTGGCGGACACAACATCTTTGTTTGTATGTGGTGCTGAGGATCAAACCCTGGCCGCATGCATGCCAGGCGAGCGCGCTACCGCTTGAGCCACATCCCCAGCCCAATTTTTTAAAATTTTGATACAGGGTCTCACTAAGTTGCCCAGACTGGCCTCAAACTTGTGATCCTCCAGCCTGTACCTCTCAAGACAGGGCATGCATGACTTTTGATAAAATTACCCATCACATATTTTACTTTTTCTATGATAACTATATATATGTATGTGTATACATATATAATTTGTCTTCATTAGTGATTTTCATTAATTAAGAAATATATGTTCTAGCCAAGTGCAGTGGTATATGGCTGTTATTCCAGAGACTAGGGAGGCTGATGCAGGAGGATTGCAAGTTTGAGGCCAGCCTCAGCAACTTATTGAGGCCCTAGCAACTTAATGAGATCCTGTCTCAAAATAAAAAAAAAAAAGGCTGGGGTTGTAGCTCAGTGGTAAGATGCTTACCTAGCATGCATGAAGTATTGGGTTCAATCCCTAGAATCACATAAAAAAAAACTAAATAAACAAAATAAAGGTATTGTGTCCATCTACAACTAAAAACATTTAAAAAAATAAAAAGTGGGCTGGGGTTGTAGCTCAGTGGTAGAGTGCTTGCCTAGCATGTGTCAGTCACTGGGTTTGATCCTCAGCACCACATAAAAATAAATAAATAAATAAAATATCCATTTACAACTAAAAATATTTTTAAAACAGGGGCTGGGTATGTAGCTTCATAGTAGAGCACCCCTGGGTTAAATTTCCAATACAAAACAAAAAAGCTATGGTCTGTTTTATAAATTTTAAAATTTATTAACCTCTGAAGTTCTTCAGTATACCTACTAATCACAATCTCTTCTTTAACATTGAGCCACATCCTCAGTCCTTTTTGTTTTTTATTTTGAGACAAGGTCTAGCTAATTTGCTGAGGCTGGTTACAGAGTTGCAATGCTCCTGCCTTAGCCTCCCAAATCCCTGTGATTACTGGTGTGCACCAATAGCGCCCACCTAATCATTATCTATTCTTTCCTAAGAACAAGAAGAAATTCTTTAACAGTAGAGCCAGGAAGAGGACTGTAATCAGCAGCCGCTATAATCGCTCACAATGAGTCCACCTTCTGACAATCACAACCCTGTGGAATTTCCTCCCCTTCAGTGTAGGCTGAACCTAGTGACGAACTTTTAATCAATGGAATGTGGTAAAAGTTACAGGATGTCACTTCCATGATTAGATTTCAAAATACTGGCTTGTGATATGTTAGTGTTCTCTCCCTGTTGCTGCCATTCTCTGCCCACCCCCCTTTTTTGAACCAGGGATTTAACCCGGGGGCATTTAACCACTGAGGCATATCCCTAGCATTTTTTAAAAATATATTTATTTATTTATTAATTTTTAGGTGGACACAATATCTATATTTTATTTTTATGTGGTGCTGAGAATCGAACCCAGTGCCTAATGCATGCTAGGTGAGCGCTCTACCACTTGAGCCAATCCCCAACCCCTCCCCAGCATTTTTATTTTTTTTAAAAAAAAGAGAGAGAGAGAGAGAGAATTTTTAACATTTTTTATTTATTAATTTTTGGCGGTCACAACATCTTTGTATGTGGTGCTGAGGATCCAACCCAGGCCGCACGCATGCCAAGCGAGCACGCTACCGCTTGAACCACATCCCCAGCCCCCTCCCCAGCATTTCTAAAACAAAAATTTTATTTTGAGACAGGGTCTTACTAAATTGCTGAGGGCCTCACTAAATTGCCAGGTCTGGCTTTGAACTCATGATCCTCTTGCCTCAACTGCCCAAGCCACTGGGATTATAGGCATGCACCACCACTCCCAGCCTCTCTGGCCCTCTTGTTGGCTTTTTCTGATGACACTAACTGCCATGCTATGACTGACCCATGGTGAGGCCCATGTGTCAAGGAACAGAGTCCTTTGGTCCAGCAATCCTGTGAGTCAGCTTGGATCTGTATCCTTTTTTTTAAATTATTAGTTGTTCAAAACATTACAAAGCTCTTGACATATCATATTTCATACATTTGATTCAAGTGGATTATGAACTCCCATTTTTACCCCGTATACAGATTGCAGAATCACATCGGTTACACATCCACTTTTTTACATACTGCAATACTAGTGTATGTTGTATTTTCCTGCCCTTCCTATCCTCTACTATCCCCCCGGATCTGTATCTTTTACCAGTAAAGTCTTCAGATGAGATCAAAGCCCCAGCTGGCACCTTCCTGACCACCTTGTGTGAGATCCAGAGCCAGAGGACCCAGTTAATCTCTGGCCAGACTCCTTAGGCATAGAAACTATAGTTTTTGTTTGTTTTAGTTTTTGTTTGTTTTAGTTTTTGTACTGGGGATTGAACCCAAGGGGTGCTTAGCCACTGAGCCACATCCCCAGCCCTTTTTAATATTTTATCTAGAGATAGGGTCTTGCTGAGTTGCTTAGGGCCTCATTAATTTGCTGAGCCTGGCTTTGAACTCATGACCCTCCTGCTTCAGCCTTTTTAGCTGCTGGGATTACAGGCAAGCATCACTGCACCCAGCTATCAGGAACTGTAGACAATAAATGTGAGTTGTTTAAAGCTGCTTAGTTCTGGAGTAATTTATTATATAGTAAAGAGAACTAATGGAAAGACTTCTGTGAATACTCTATCACTTTCACACTGGGCATGTTATTTCATCTGCAAGGTTCAGTTTTCTCATTTGTAAAACCAAGCTAACAATAACATTGCATATGAGCTTTTAGGACTGTTAGTAAGATCTATAAAGGCACAACACACAGTAGGTCTTCATCTTTATGACTTCCATTCTTATAAATCTGACACTTGTTCCAATTGCAGTGCAACCAATTATAGAATACAGATTTCTTCACCACTGAAACTGCTTTATCATGAAAATTTCACTCAATTTGTTGTGTAATAGAACAGGCAGCCTTCTACATCCATTGGTTCCACAAAAATGGATTCAACCAATTATAGGCTGAAAATGTGTTTGTATTTTGTGGTGCTGGGCATTGAACCCAGGATCTCACACATGCCAGGCAGGCATACTTCCATTAAGCCACATCCCTAGTCCCTGAACAGGTTTTTTTTTTTTAATGCATTTGTGTTGGTGTGTTGGTGCACACTTATACCAGCAATCCAGGGGGATCACACATTTAAAAACCAGCTTTAGCAATTTAACAAGCCCCTGAGCAATTTGGTGAGACCCTGTCTTAAAATAAAAAAAAAAATTTAAAAAGAGCTGGGGATATGGCTTAGTGGTTGAGCTACCCTGGGTTCTATCCCTGAAATGAATGAATGAATGAATGAATGAAACCCTGCATTGGTGCTGAATGTGAACAGATTTTTTTTTATAATTTATTTCCTAAATAATGTAGTATAGTAACTATTTACATAATATTGTTATTTAAACTTTACAGGAGGCTATGGATAGGTTATATGACAATATTATACTGTTTTGTTGGAAAAGGTGATTAATACCTGTAATTCCAGCAATTTGGGAGTCTGAGGCAGGAAGATTGCAAGTTAAATGCCAGCCTGGGAACCCTACTAAGACCCTGTCTCAAAATAAGAAATAAAGAGGGCTGAGATTGTACTTCAGTGATAAAGTGATAAAGCATGCCTGGGTTTGATCCCCAGTACTGAAAAAAAAAATAAGGAAACTCCAAATACTATGCCTGTTTTTAAAGCAACTTGAGCTCTGCAGATTTTGGTATCAGCAGGGGATCCTGCAACCAATCCTCCTTGAATGCTGAGGGATAATTATTTATAATGTACCTCAAAATGTATTACCTTTCAAATTAACATCTCCATTTTGAAGCCAGGCACAGTGGTGCACACAAGTAATCCCAGTAACTCAGGAAGCTGAGGTAGGAAGATTGAAAATTTAAGGTTAGCTCCAGCAACTTAGCAAAGCCCTAAGCAATTTAGTGAGACTCTGTCTCAAAATAAAATGGTTTGGATATAGTGTTGTGTGTTTTTTTTTTTTTTAAGAGAGAGGGAGAGAGGGAGAGAGAGAGAGAGAATTTTAATGTATTTATTTTTTAGTTATCGGCGGACACAACATCTTTGGTTTTTTTTTGTATGTGATGCTGAGGATTGAACCCCGGCCATGCGCATGCCAGGCGAGCACGCTACCGCTTGAGCCACATCCCCAGCCCGGTTTGGGATATAGTTCAGTGACAAATTGCCCCTGGGTTATATCCCCAGTACGAAGAAAACAAAAACAAAAACCCTCATTTTTCCAATTCAGTGCAACACACACACTCAAATTTTGTGTGGGCCATAATTAACTATGTTACAGGAGATCATGAATTAGGCCTGGATATTGTAACCAATGTTTCCCATTCAACATCAGATCATGCCATAAAAAGTTTTCTTTTTCTTTTTTGAGGTGCTGGGGATCAAACTCAGATTCTCCCACATACCAGCCAAGTGCTCTATCACTGAGCTACATCCCCAACCCCAATAAAATCTTGTTTCCTCAGAGAAAAAAGACAGTCAAAACAAAAATAAAAAATAAAAAGCCAGGCATAGTAGCACACACCTGTAATCCCAGTGGCTCAGGAGGCTGAGGCAGGAGTTCAGTGAGTTTAAAGCCAGCCTCAGCAACTTAGCAAGGCCATAAGCAATTTAGAGAGACCCTGTCTCTAAATAAAATATTTTAAAAAGGGCTGGGGATGTGGCTAAGTGGTTGAAGGGACATCCTGGGTTCAGTCCCAGTATCAAAAAATAAAAATACATATAAATAATAAAAAATAAATGAAAAATAGAAAAAAGAACAAAAAAGAAAACAAAGGATCATTGTAGTTGCTATGTAAATAGACCTCTATATTTTGGATTTTTTTTTTTTTTTGATACTGGGGGACTGAACCCAGGGACACTTTATCACTGAGCTTTATGTCCAGCTCTTTTTATTTTTTACTTTGAGACAGGGTCTCACTAAGTTATTTAGAGCCTCACTAAATTGTTGAGGCTGGCCTAGAATTGTCAATCCTCCTGTTCCAGCCTCTGGAGCCACCAGGATTACAGGTGTGTGTTACCAAGCCTGCTAATAGTTTGGATCTTGAATATCTCTCAAAGCCCATGTGTTAAAGGCTTGGTCCCCAGGGTGGTGTTATTGGGAGGTGATGGAATTTATGGGAGGTGGAGTCTTGGTCTTTTGGCCATTGGTGGTGTGATCCCAACAGGGATTAGGGAACACCCCTTCCTCTTTTTCTCTTCCTGAGCTTGAGGTGAACTGGTGTGGTCTGCCATGTGCTCTTCACCATTTACATCCTGCACCCCCACAGGAGGCCTAATAGCAATGGGTCTGCCTGATCTAGATTGGAATCTCTGCAACTAAGCTAAAATAAACCTGTTCATTTTATAAATTGATAATCTCATATATCTCGTTATACAGACGAAACCCTCTCCGAAGAGCAGTTGCCCACACCTGATAGGGCAAGAGAATGTGGGAACATCTTCCTTACTAGATCCTCATGGATACATGGCTCAAGTCTGGCTTTTTCCTGTACTAAATCTCCCTATAATTTTTGTGTTTGCTCATGAAACTTGCATTCACGCTGAGAATCTTTATGCATAGACTCACAGACAAACCTAGGAAATAGAAAACAAATGCCTGCCAATGATCATCAAAAATGAACACAAAACGGGCGCGCACACCCCCACGGAGGGGATGGGGGGCAGGGAGGAGAATATAAAACGAGAGGCGGGGCGCGCACCGCGGCAGAAGGAGCGAAGCTCTGGCCCAGCGAGGAGTGGGCGAGTACCGGGACGCGGGTCCGGGACGTGGGTCCAGGGCATCGGGCTGTGTGAAGTCAGCGCGCTCACCTGACGGTGATCCTCGCCACCCCGAGCCAGGAAGGGCGATCTCCTAAGGCCCGCCAGAGGCCTCCGTTCCCCGTCCAGCGGCAGCGACGACGCCTTGCACCCTGCCAGCTCGGCGCTCCCGACCCTCTCGTGCCCCCGCCCTGCCTCCCCTTCTCCGCAGCCCAGCCGTGGGTCTGTGGCGGATGCAGCCCGAACAAGACCACTCAAGGTGAAGGATAATCTATAATACCAGCACTTTGAATGAGAATTTGTTTCTTTGCCACAAACTGAACTTTTCTTTCCTTTTTTCTTTTTCTTTCTTTCTTTTCTTTCTTTTTTTTTTTTTTGGTGAAGGAGTTGAAACAAACCTAACTCTGTGGCATAGCAGCTATGCAGCTTGAAATCCAAGTAGCACTGAATTTTATTATTTCATATTTGTACAATAAGCTTCCCAGGAGACGTGTCAACATTTTTGGTGAAGAGCTTGAAAGACTTCTTAAGAAGAAATATGAAGGGCACTGGTATCCTGAAAAGCCTTACAAAGGATCAGGGTTTAGATGTATACATGTAGGGGAGAAAGTGGATCCAGTGATTGAACAAGCATCCAAAGAGAGTGGTTTGGATATTGACGATGTTCGTAGCAATCTGCCAGAGGATCTTAGTGTTTGGATCGACCCATTTGAGGTTTCCTACCAAATTGGTGAAAAGGGACCAGTGAAGGTGCTTTATGTGGATGATAATAATGAAAATGGTTGTGAGTTGGATAAGGAAATCAAAAACAGCTTTAACCCAGAGGCCCAGGTTTTTATGCCCCTAAGTGACCCAGCCTCTTCAGTGTCCAGCTCTCCATCGCCTCCCTTTGGACACTCTGCTGCTATAAGCCCTACCTTCATGCCCTGGTCCACTCAGCCTTTAACCTTTACCACTGCCACTTTTGCTGCCACCAAGTTCGGCTCTACCAAAATGAAGAATAGTGGCCGGAGCAACAAGGTTGCTCGTACTTCTGCTATCAACCACGGCCTGAATGTGAATGACATCTTGAAGCAGAAAGCCATCTCTTCCTCAATGCACTCTCTGTACGGGCTGGGCCTGGGTAGCCAGCAGCAGCCACAGCAGCAGCAGCAGCCATCCCAGCCACTGCCGCCACCACAGCAGCAGCAACAGCAGAAAACCTCTGCTCTTTCTCCTAATGCCAAGGAATTTATTTTTCCTAATATTCAGGGTCAAGGTGGCAGTACTAATGGAATGTTCCCAGGTGACAGCCCCCTTAACTTCAGTACAGTAATGCCTTTGATGTACTTGAGGCCTATGGTGACCTCAACGAGAAGTCTTTTGTAGGTGGCTTGAAATTTAGCTTAAATAAGGTACAGTATTCTAACCAGCAATTCCAGCCTGTTATGGCTAACTAAGAAAACAAAAAAGTGTGTCGTACCAGTTAAAATGCACGGGCGCAAGAGGACTGTTTTTGCACCTCCTTGAGATTTTTTTTTAAGCTTATAGTAAGGATACATTCAGGCTTGGTTACAAAAATAAAACATGAATCGTTTTTCATTTGCCAACCAAGCACAAAGTTATTTTATACTGACTGTATATTTTAAAGTATACTCTCAGATATGGCCTCTTACAATATGTAAGATATAGCAAGGACACGGCTGATTTTTTTTTTAATAAAAAATTACCACTAATAAGTGGGTTTATTGGTCTTTTCTAATTGTGCAATTTAATTTAGTACAAAATTTGTAAAATATCAGAGGATATATATATATATATATATATATATATATATATATATATATAGTTTCTATGACATGGTATTGCATTTATATCTTTTTACTTCAGTGATCTGGGACAACAGCAGCTTCATGTTGTATTTTTTTTTACTGAAATTGTAAAATATCCATCTTAAAGATATCAACTATTCTAAAAATTATGTACAAAATATTCCTTTAATGGCAGAATTAAAGTGTACAAATACTTGATTTTTCAAAAAAATGTATTTTCTGTTAAAGGTCTAAAGATTTTTGCTATATATTATGGAAGAAAATATAATCGTAAATATTAATTTTGTACGTATATTGTGCAATACTTGAAAAAATGGTATAAAAGTATTTTGAGTCAGTGTCATACATGTTAAGAGGGACTGAAATAGTTTATATTAAGTTTGTTTTAAAATAAAAAAAGAACAATTAAAAACGATTAGTCTTTTATTTATTTATTTATTTTTTTTTTTTTTTAGTTCTCGGCGGACACAACATCTTTGTTGGTATGTGGTGCTGAGGATCGAACCCGGGCCGCACGCATGCCAGGCGAGCGCGCTACCGCTTGAGCCACATCCCCAGCCCCCAAAAAAAGATTAGTCTTAATTAAAAACTATTAGTCATAGGTTATTTTCTAAATGTATATTTCCTTGGTATTGGTAGACAGACCTGCTGGCACCCAGAAGCACTCTATCACTTAGCTACATACCCAGCCTTTTCATTTTTTTTTTTGAGATAGGATTTCACTAAGTTGTACAGCTGAGATTGGAATGGGTTTCCCCCCAAAGTGTGTGTTTGAAAATTAATCCCCAACGAAACAGTGTTGGAAGATGGGACCTCACATTAAGCCACAAGGGTGAAGTGAATGGATTAATGTGTTATGGAAGGAATGGGTTCTTTACCATTGGAGTGGGTATCCTAGAAAAGGATGTATTCAACTCCTCTTTCTCACTCCCTTACTTTCTTTTTTGCTCTTCCATTATGGTATGATGCAGCAAGGCCCTCACCAGCTATCAGCACCTTAATACTGGACTTTCCAGCCTCCAAAACTGTGAGTTAATAAATTTTTGCTCATTATAAATTACCCAGTCTCAGATTCAGGAGCCCTGGCACACACCAGCTCAGGTGGCTGAGGAAGGTGGATCACATGTTCAAGTTCAGCCTGGGCAACCTAGCGACACCCTCACAAGGAAAAAAAAAAAGTTAAGAAGCACTAGGGATGTAGGTAAGTAGTAGCGTACCCTTGGGGTTAATTCCCAGCACTGCAATAAAGTGTAGAATACTTTCAGTAATTGACCTAGTCTCAGGTATTTTGTTATAGAAGTTCATAATGGACAAGACAATCACATACATATTGTACAATTTTCTCCATCTCACCCAGGCACTGTGGAGGAAATAGAGAAGTATGAGTCATTATTCTGTCCTACAACTACTCTACACCTCCTTGGAGAGCACAGCACTTTTACTGTACATGAAGGAGATTAGCAGAAGCAGAGTCAAGGACAGGGGCTCAAAGTCTTGAGGATAAAGAATGCATGACTGAGGGAAGCTCAATGGAGGACCAGGATCCAGGAGGTGAGAGCAGGGAAAAGGGAACAAGTAGTGTCCAAGGGTCCTGTAATTCCCAACAAATGACTAATCACTTGTAATAATAAGTACATGTAAATCACGAATTTCTTGAGGTGGAAGTGTTTGTATGTATCCTACTTATCAGCATTTGACCTCTAAGGTAACAGGTCAGACTCGTCCATGTATAATCTGTATTAATGTGATTGTTATTATATTGAAATTGAGAAACTAAATTGGAATAATCACACTTTACTTCCTCCTCAATGATATCATTTGATTTTCTTCCTTCAGCTCCCTCTCCTTACTGCCTGTGCTAGTCTATTGGGGCTGCCATATCAGAATAACATAGACCAGGTGACCTATAACTAATAATAGTGGTCAGGCATGGTGGGGCATGCCTATAATCTCAGCTACCAGGGAGTCCAAGGCAGGAGGATTGCAAGTTTGAAGCCAGTCTGGGTAAGTTTGCAAGAACCTGTCTCAAAATTTAAAAATGGGGGAAAAAATAAAAACGGCTGGGGATGTAAGTGGTAAAGTGGCCCTGAGTTCAATTCCCCAGTATTGCAAAAAGGAGAGAAAGAAAAGGGTTTGGGGATGTGGATTAGTGTGGTCTAGTGCCCCTGGATTCAATCCCCAGTATCAGAGGACAAAGAAAAGCAGAAATATGTTTCTCACAGTTCTGGAGGCTGAGAAATCCAAGATCCAGGGGTTGGCAGGGTCTGGCAGATTTCTTATGAGGGCCACTTCCTGATTCATACATGTGCCTTCTTTCTGTATTATCACAAGATAGATTGGCAAGAAGGGTCTTTTATAAGGGCATTAATCCAATGAATGAGGGTTTTGCCTCTCAAATGTACCACCTGCAAATACCATCTGTTGATGATTACATTTCTTTTTTTTTTAAAGAGAATTTTAATATTTATTTTTTTCAGTTTTTCGGCGGACACAACATCTTTGTTGGTATGTGGTGCTGAGGATCGAACCCAGGCCGCACGCATGCCAGGCGAGCGCGCTACCGCTTGAGCCACATCCCCAGCCCTTGACTCTATTTTAAAAGACACAATTCCAGCCGGTTGTGGTGGCTCATGTCTGTAATCCCAGTGGCACAGGAGGCTGAGGCAGGAGGATTGCGAGTTCAAAGCCAGCCTCAGAAATGGTGAGGCACTTGGGCTGGGGATGTGGCTGAAGCGGTAGCATGCTCGCCTGGCATGCGTGCGGCCCGGGTTCGATCCTCAGCACCACATACAAACAAAGATGTTGTGTCCGCCGAAAACTAAAAAATAAATATTAAAAACACTCTCTCTCTCTCTCTCTCTCTCTCTCTCTCTCTCTCTCTCTCTCTTATAAAAAAAAAAAGAAAGAAAAAAAAAAGAAATGGTGAGACACTCAGCAACTAAAGAAAATATAAAGCAGGGCTGGGATGTGCCTCAGTGGTTGAGTGCCCCTGGGTTCAATCCCCAGAACAAAACAACAACAACAACAACAACAACAACAAAAAACACAATTCCATAGCAGTATCTTTAGAATGAGAAGGGTTATTAACTGAATTGAGTTTATATTCATTTTGGAGCCAAGTAATAACAAATGTCTGGTAGCTGGACATGGTGACACACACCTGTAATTTCAGCAATTCAGGAGGCTGAGGCAGGAAGACTATATATTCATGGTCAATTCTGGCAATTTAGTGAGACCTTGTCTCAAAATAGAAAATAATAAGGCTTTAGGGGTGAATCTTATTGGTAGAGTGCCCCTGGGTGCAACCCCCAATATTGTAAAAGAAAAAATAATTGGCTGGTGACCAGTCCATCTTCCTTACTAGATAGAGGCTTTGTAAGGCTGCTGTTCTTCCTATGTTATTTAGCACAGGGCTGAACTCTGTGCCTGGGAATAATTGTCACTCAAGATATTTGTTGAGGGCTGGGGATGTGGCTGAAGCGGTAGCGCGCTCGCCTGGCATGCGTGCGGCCGGGGTTCGATCCTCAGCACCACATACCAACAAAGATGTTGTGTCCACCAAAAACTAAAAAATAAATATTAAAAATTCTCTCTCTCTCACTCTCTCTTTAAAAAAAAAAATAAAGGTGGATCATTAGTGATTATTGTTAAAAAAAAAAAAAAGATATTTGTTGATGCCTGGAGTGGTGTTGCACATCTGTAATTCCAGTGATGAAGGAGGCTGAAGCAGGAGAATGACAAGTTCCAGGACAGCCTCAGCACTTTGGCAAGACTCTGTACCAAAATTAAAATAAAGGGCTGGGAATGTGGCTCAAGCGGTAGTGCGCTCGCCTGGCATGCGTGCGGCCGGGGTTTGATCCTCATCACCACATACCAACAAAGATGTTGTGTCCACCGAAAACTAAAAAATAAATACTAAAAATTCTCCCTCTCCCCTCTCCCCTCTCTCCTCTCCCCTCTCCCCTCTCCCCTCTCCCCTCTCCCCTCTCCCCTCTCCCCTCTCCCCTCTCCCTCTCTAAATAAAATAAAATAAAAAGGGCCAGGCATCCCACCTACAATCTCAGCTACTTGGGAGGCTAAGGCAGGAACATTTCAAGTTCAAAGTCAGTCTCAGCAATTTAGCATGGCCCAAGCAAATTAGTAAGACCATATCTCAAAAAAAAAAAAAAAAAAAAAGAGGGCTGGTGATGTAGCTCAGTGGTAAAGCATCCCTGTGTTCAATTCCCAGTACTACTACTACTACTGCTACTACTACTACTAAAACATTTAAAAATAATTTAAAAATAATTAACGCCAGTCATGGTGGTGTACACCTGTAATCCTAGTGACTCGGAAGGCCATGGCAGGAGGATTGCAAGTTCAATGCCAGCCTCAGCAACTTAGTAAGACCCTGTCTCAAAATAAAAGGGACTGGCTATATGGCTCAGTGGTTAAGCATCCTGGGTTCAATCTCTGATGCCAATAAATAAATAAATAAATAAATAAATGAATAATTAAAAGGACTGGGGATATAGCTTAATAATAAAGCACCCTGGGTTCTATTGACAGTAACACACAAACACTCATTACTTCATAAAAATATGAAATGATGGATCTGGGGCTATAGCTTAGTGGCAGAGCTCTTACCTTGCACATGTGAGGGACTGGGTTTGATCCTCAGCACCATATATAAGTAAGTAAAAAAAAAATAAAGGCACACTGATGACAAAAAAAATACTTAAAAAAATATGAACTGTAGGGGCTGGGGCTCTGGTTCAGCAGTAGTGCACTTGCCTGCCATGTGTGAGGCACTAGGTTCGATTCTCAGCACCATGTATAAATAAAAAAAGGTCTCTCAACAACTAAAAAAAAATTAAACAAATTCATATCCTGAAACTCAATGCTCATTTGGGCAAGGAATAAAAGACCCTCTCAATAGTATTGCATTAAAGAATGTTTTAGAAGCCAGGCACGGTGGCACATACCTGTAATCCCAGTGGCTCAGGAAGCTGAGACAGGAGGATCTCAAGTTCAAAGCCAGCCTCAGCAATGGTGAGGCAATAAGCAACTCATTGAGAGCCTGTCTAATAAAATATTAAAAGGGGTGGGGGATGAGGCTTAGTGATTGAGTGCCCCTGAGTTCAATCCCTGGTACCAAAAAAAAAAAAAAAGAATGTTTTAGAAAATCATTAGAAGAAGTCATACTTGGTATGAGGAAGGCTTACTTCCCCCTTGCTCAATGTCCAATAATTGCTGCTGGATATTGTAATGTATTTCGACATTATGAGTTTTGTTTTGCAACCAACTGAAAATTCTAACTACTTTTTCACAATGTAACAAATTTTGTAATAGAATGGTTAAACAGTATTATTGTTGTCATTATCATTATTGTTATTATCATTATTATTATTTGGGGTATTGAACCCAGGGAGCAAACATATTAAAATAGGCAATTTTGATTGTCTTTTCTCTCTGGAACTTGAAGGATGCTCTTTCCACATTTGAAATTAGACAGTATCTTCATTTTGGTGGTTCAGACTAATAATTAATACTAAAATTATTTTTTATTTGTTTATTTTTATGTGGTGCTAAGAATTGAACCCAGTGCCTCACACATGCTAAGCAAGCACTCTGTCATTCAGCTACAGTCTCAGCCCTAAATACTGAAATTATATACCAACATTGCCTATAGTATGCCTTGCAAAAGCACTTCTTTGGCAAAGGATTGTAATTGCTTAAAAAACTTTTTTTTTCATTTCCCAAAGTTATCACCCATACATAATTTTAAGGACAGCCAAGGTGCTTGACTCTGAATCTGGGTGCCACCAGGGTTAGTTTCTGGTCAGTCCTCTCCTTAGCCTGCAGATGGCCCCCTTCTTATTGTTCCTATTCTCTGTGCATATACATCCCTGGTGTTTCTTCCTCTTTTTATGAGAACATCAGTCCTATCAGAGTAGAGATAGGACTTATGACCTCATTAGCCATAATTATTTCCTTAAAGGTCCTATCACAGACAAACACACATATACACACATACATATTTTGGGCTGTGGGTTGTTTGTAGTGCTGGAGATTGAATCCAGGGCCTCATGAGTGCTAAGCAAGAGCTGTTACCACAGAGTTATAACCTCAGCCTAATGGCCCTATCTCAGATACAGTCACATTTGGGGTTAGGGCTTCAACATAAGAATTGAGTGGGAACAGAATTTTATTCAAATCTTTTCAAATGATCCACTCCCAAATGCATTTTTTAGTTGTAGTTCAACACATTATCTTTATTTTATTTATTTGTTTTTATGTGGTACTGATGATGGAACCCAGCACCTCGCATGTGCTAGGCAAGTGCTTTACCACTGAGCCACAACCCCAGCCCCCACCCCCGAATGCATTTTTTTTATAAACAATTACAAGATGTTTTATTCCATTTATTTATTCTCATTTTAATACATGGTTTATTTCTTCTGGGGAAATAAATCTTTGGAATGAGGAAAGTGGCTCAGAAGCTGACTGGACCTCTCTGGCCACAGACTCCCCTGTAGTCAGGCATCTGTTTTTAATTTTGTGATAACCAAATCACTAGGTTGTTCAGGGACATCACAAGCTGATATTCAGAGTGTTATGGAAGGAAGATAGATCCCCAGCACTTTTTTTTTTTTTTGTATTGAGGGCTGAACTCAGAGGTATTTAAGCACTGAGACACATCCCCAGCCCTTTTTATTTTTTATTTTAAGATAGGGTCTACTAAGTTGCTTAGGTCCATGCTAAATTGCTGAAGCTGGCCCTGAACTTGTGTTTCTCCTTCCTAAGGCTCCTGAGTCACTGAGATTAAAGGCATGAACTGCCACACTTGGCTAAGGAGAAGAGATTCTGTTTCACTCTGCCTCACTCATGCCAAATACCTTATATTAGTATAATAATACTGAACCCAGGGTCTCCGGTATGCTAGACAAACACTCTATTACTGAGCTACACCCCCTACTTGGGAAGGTGAGAATTTTTAATTATTTTATTCTTTTCACATAGACTTATCACTTATTCTTTTTTTAAAATTTATTTAGTTGTAGATGGACACAATACCTTTTTATTTATTTATTCATTTATTTATTTATTTATTTATTTGTTTATTTATTTATTTATTTATTTATTTATTTTTACGTGGTGCTGAAGATTGAACCCAGTGCCTCACACATGCTAGGTAAGCTCTCTACCACTGCACCACAACTGCAGCCCCAAGACTTATTCTTTTATTAAGAAGCTAAAGAGGGCTGGGGATGTGGCTCGGGCGGTAGTGTGCTCGCCTGGCATGCGTTCGGCCCGGGTTCGATCCTCAGCGCCACATATCAGCGAAGATGTTGTGTCCGCCGAGAACTAAAAGATAGATGTTGAAGGTTTTCTCTCTCTCTCTCTCTCTCTCTCTCTCTCTCTCTCTCTCTCTCCCCCCCCTCTCTCCTCTCTCACTCTCTCTTAAGAAAAAAAAAAGAAGCTAAAGATCTTCTTCTCTTCATTCCTATCTTTTTTTTGGTGGGAGAGGGTGTTACTTGGGATTGAACTCAGGCACACTGACCACTGAGCCACATCCCCAGCCCTATTGTGTATTTTATTTAGAGACAAGGTCTCTCTGAGTTGCTTAGGGCCTCGCTTTTGCTGAGGCTGGCTTTGTACTCAAGATCCCCCTCCCTCGGCCTCCAGAGCCTCTGGGATTACAGGCATGCGCCACGGAGCCTGGTTCATTCCTATCTTTGTAAACTATGACTTTTGGTGTATTTTTCTGAAAAAGATCATATAGTTCATTTTTGGTTATACCATTTCTATTACCAGTAGGGTGAGACCCCAAAGAGTAACAAAGGACCACTCACCTGCTATGTCCCCTAAAGTGAGATATATATGTTACAAACCCAGTAATGCACATAAACATTCAGTGATGGCAAAATGCCCACATTTAAGATAGGTTATCTCTGTCTTACCCCAGATTTTTCTTAAACTACACACACACACACACACACATACACACACACACACACACTTTATATATATATTGTTTTAGATGGACACAATATCTTTGTTATATTTATTTTTATGTGGTACTGGAGATGGAGCCCAGTGCCTCACACGTCCTATGTAAGCACTCTACCACTGAGCTACAACCCCAGCCCTACTTTTCTTGAACTTTAAGGCTCAAGTGGTCTTCTGGTCTCAGACTCGTGAGTAGCTGGGAAAACAGATACTTGTACCATTGCAACTGGCAAATGTCCACCACCTTGGTTTATCTACCCACCATCCCAATCTCTTATATGTACATATTTAAAATAATAATCTTGGGGCTGGGAATTTAGCTCAGTGATAGAACACTTTCCTACCATGATTGAGGTCCTGGGTTTGATCCCCATCACCAAAGAATATATAAAATATTAGCCCCATGTGGTGACACATGCTTATGAATTCCAGCTAGTAGGAAAGCTGACATAGTAGGATCATAAGTTCAAGGCCATTCTGGGCAACTTAATGAGACCCTTTCTCAACATTAGAAAAAAGGGGAGAGAGGTGGTGCACACCTGAAATCCCAGTGGTTCAGGAGGCTGAGGCAGGAGGATAATAAGTTCAAAGCCAGCCTCAGCAATTTCACAGGGTCCCATGCAATTTAGCAAAACCCTGTCTCAGAATAAAAAAAAGGGGCTGGGGATGAGGTTCAGTAGTTGAGTGCCTCTGCATTCAATCCCTGGTATCAAAAAAAAAAAAAAAAAAGATAGGGGGAGGGAATGGGAATGTAGCTTAGTGGTAAAACAGTTGCTTACTGTGCACGAAGCTCGGGTTCAATCCCTAGTACCACAAATAATAATAAATAAAATAAAATGATCTTCCTCAGGATTAAAGGTTGGCTTGGGTTTTCAGTGGTGGAGGCAGCACTGGGAACAGATTTGGAGCTTCCAGTCTAATTTTAGGAAAATTTGTTCTGTTTGTTGGAGGTAAGGGCCACAGGGCTGAATATTCCTAGAATTTTGGGCCCCAAGTTAAATTATCAACATTCCTTCCCCTCCAGTGTGTGAATGACCTAGGGCTGTAACCTGAGGCTCCACTATTCCATCTATTATCATCTCTGTCTGTATCCATATGGATCATGTGTTTATTAATATGTATTCTTTTATGATTCATGCACCATAGTATGTCTAATTTACACATATGTTTAATGTAAAAAATGCAAACTTCAAACAGGTGACTGGCTACATCACCTAGATATGTATTAAATAACTCATGTCAACTGTGCCAACCTTGTTCCACCTGGCCAGGCCTAATACTCCAAAACCATGAGTTTAAACATAAGAGAAACAAAGTATTTATTTTTCAAAAAAAAAAAAAAATCAAAAGCCCAGCCATTTATAACATACATTTATTTATTTATTTATTTATTTATTTATTTCCAGTACTGGCGACACTTTACCACTAAATTATATCCCAGCCCATTTTATTTTGCAACAGGGTCTTATAAAATTGCCCAGGCTGACCTACAACTTGGGGACCCTTCTACCTCAGCCTCTTGCATAGCTGGGATTATAGGTGTGCACAACCATGCCTGGCTCATTTACAGCTTTTGGAAGGCTTTAAACTTTGAACCTGTTTTGTCAGAGGAGTAAAACTAACATAACTTTAAAACAGTATTAAAAGACCATGGGATACCATTTGACCCACTATTCTACTCCTTGGTCTATATCCAAAGGACTTAAAATCAGCATACTATAGTAACACAGCTACATCAATATTCATAGCAGCACAATTCACAATAGCTAAACTGTGGAAACAACCTAGATGCCCTTCAATAGATGAATGGATAAAGAAACTGTAGTATATATACACAATGGAATATTACTCAGCATTAAAAGAGAATAAAATCATGGCATTTGCAGGTAAATGGATGGAGTAGGATGATATCATGCTAAGTGAAGTAAGCCAATCCCAAAAAACCAAAGGCTGAATGTTATCTCTGATAAATGGATGCTGATCCAAAATGGGGAGGGGGGAGTTTGGGGAAAAAATGGAGGAACTTTGGGCAAAGGGGAGGAAGGGTAGAGAGGTTGAGGGGGCAGGAAAGGAAAGATGGTGGAACGAGATGGCCATCATTACCCTAGGGACATCATTACCCTAGACTGAACATAGGGTTGATGCCACATCAGTGTACAACCAGAGAAATGAAAAGTTGTGCTGCAATTGTGTACAATGAACCAAAATGAATTTTGCTGTCATATATACCTATTTTTTTTTTTAAAGACCATGTGGTGTTCATTTGGCAATTTGTTTTGTGGGTGTTTCGTGTGTGTGTGTGTGTGTGTGTGTGTGTGTGAGAGAGAGAGAGAGAGAGAGAGAGAGAGAGAACGCACGCGCGCGCGAGAGAGAGTGTGTGTATATGTAGGCAGTAGATGCTCTATCACTGAGCCACATCACCACCGCCTTTAAAAAAATTTAAACAGGGTCCTGTTAAGTTACCCAGTCTGGTATCTTAACTTGGTGATCCTCCCAGCAAAGCCTCCAGTTTCTGGGATTATAAGCATGCACAAGTGTTCTGTGAGATTTATGGTTTGAGACAACCAATTACCCACTGTGCGTGTCCCACCAGCAGATCCAAATAGTATTGGTTTTTTTAAAGAATTTTTTAATATTTATTTTTCAGTTTTCGGTGGACACCTTTATTTTATTTTATGTGGTGCTGAGGATAGAACCCAGCGCCCCACGCATGCCAGGCGAGCGCGTTACCACTTGAGCCACATCCCCAGCCCCAAATAGTATTGTTTTAAGAGACTGAAAAATAAATGAATTTAAGAAGGTTTGGATTCATTCTGGCAACAGAAACATACTGGGCTTGTTAAGAGGTTAAGATGGAAACGCCCAGCTCACCAGGTGTCACATCCTGAAGTGTAGTGTCACTAAGTTCCAACCCTAAGCACCCTCCTCTGCTACTTTACAGGTGAATAGTGCGATACAATGAGGCACCGTTGGAAGTCACGCTCCAGAAACTCCTGACGTACCAGCATTGAGGAGTGATGGTTCCGTACGCGGAACCACCACTAGGCCCCAATCAGTGACTAATCGGAGTTGCCGGGGGCAAGAATGCAGGTGGGGCTTTATGCGCAGCAATTCGTTCATCCACCAATCAGAGCCCGCAGAGCTCCAGCTCCTGAGCCAATTGCCTGCTAGGGTGCGTTGAGAGCTGGTTCAAAATTAAAAAAAATAGAGGAGGGGTGAGGTAATAAAACGGCCATTGTGAGAGAGGCTGAGGGCTGACCAAAGAGTGAGATCCGTCCAAAGTGAGTGTTAGTAGGCAGGACAGGACCCGACCTTGCGACAAGCATGCCCGTCCCTATACATGAACGAGATATTCCTTCACTGTATTCCATACTCCTTCCCCACAAACAAAATGGTACATTGCAAGATGGCCGACCCTTGGTAGTGGTATGCTCCACCGTGCGTTCTTCCCCACGCCCGGCATGGTTCATTCCAGGTTGCCACTCCTGAGGTCACACAGACTGGGGAATGTACTCACACGGGGATTTGGACACTGCCACCGTCACATACTTGGGGGTGGACATTTTGAGGGCACACAGATTGAGATGTGACTATTTTCCTGACGCTACAAAAATTGGTACACGGAGAGTTGGTTGGACCTGAAAGTTGGATGGAGGAATGTGCGGAGGGGATTGAGTGGGTGGGAGAGTGCTGGGCAAAACGGATATTTCTTTTATTCATTTTACTCAGCTCTTTGGTTAACAACAAAAGCATTATTATACCTTATCAAACTTGGTCCTAATTGCTTTACACGAATGATCTCAGTCATAACAACCATAACTACTATTATTATCTTCACTTCGTGGGTGAAAAGACTGAGGCATTCAAAATTACCAGAAGGTACACAGCTGAGATGGGTTAGGCTGGAGGGCTTCAGATTCTAGTTTTAACCACTTGGCCAGCGCTTTTTTTCTCCACAAGTTTTGAGGCTCAAACCCAGGGCCACACACATACCAGGCAAGTGTTCTAATACATACTGTGTCACTATGCTATACTCCCAATACTCTGAGGCAATCTCCCTTTTTTTTTTTTTTTGGTTGTTTTTATTTTGAGACAGGGTCTGACCAAGTTGCTGAGGCTGATTTCAATTGGGATCCTGCCTCAGCCTCCTGAGTTGCTGAGAGTACAGGCATGTGCCCATTCTTTTTTTTTCTAACCTTTATTTATTTTTATATGGTCCTGAGGATCGAACCCAGCGACTTGCACATGCTAAGCCAGCACTCTACCGCTGAGCCACAACCTCAGCCCCACGTGCCTATTCTTACCTTTAAAATTTTTTTTTAAATTTTCGTATTTATTTTTTAGTTGTAGTTGGACACAACACCTTTATTTCACTTGTTTTTTTATGTGGTGCTGAGGATCAGACCCAGGGTCTCCCACGTGCGAGGCGAGGGCTCTACTGCTGAGTCACAACCCCAACCCCACATTCTTACCTTTATAGATGTCTCTGCTTTTCTGTGCAGACCCAGTCCTCACCTACCCCCACCAGGACTGAGAGATCCAAAAATACCATTTGTCCATAGCTTCAGTGAACAGTATGGACAACACTATGGGAGGAGGCTGGACCTCTGGCACTCATGAATTGTGTTTCTTCTCCTTTTCCTCTGGCAGGGGGAGTGAAGAAAGGACAGGGAAGCCTTGTTGGAAGAGGACAGTAAACCATAGCATAGATACCTAGACTGTACAGTTTTCTCCTCATTGCATGCAGGGTCTTGTTCTAGGTAGTGGGGATACTGCAGTGAACAAGACAGACAGGGTTCTGTTCCTGCCTGCCCTGGAGGTGTGTTTTGGGATTCCTGATAGGCAGATTCTGGTTTTCACCATGATGATGCTTTGGCATTCAATGGGCTTGGGCCTGATTTTGGCAGCAGCCTCACACAAGAATGGTAACATACATGAATGTCACTTCAGGATGATAAAAAGAGGCCTCCAAAAATGTTTCTTATTAAAAGTAAGCACTTCAGGCTGGGGTTGTGGCTCAATGGTTGAGAGCTTGCCTAGGATGCCTGAGGCACTGGGTTTGATCCCCGGCACTCCATAAGAAAAATAAAATATTGTGTCCATCTACAACTAAAAAGAATTTTTTAAAAAATGTAAACACTGGGTCTGAGGGGTTGGAAATGATGTTCCCTTAGGTTGTTCCTGTCCACAGGAGGTACCCCACAGTCGTGGATACCAAGGGCCAGGAGTGGCAGGAAGGTAAGGGGAGCAGGATGGTGTGGTAATGTAAATTTTGCCAACTTAGCCTCAGTTTGATCTTAAAGAAAAGCAGCTGAACTCCCCCCATGCCAAGGTCTCCATCATGTAATGGGGATCAAAGTGTGGAAGACCCCCATATCTTATTACCTACTCAGAGCTTGAGGTGTGGGGATCAATATCTTGTAAGCAATATCTTTCCAAAATACAGTGGTTACTAGCTGGTCATGGTGGCACATACCTGTAATCCTAACTATTTGGGAGGGTGAGACAGAAGGATTGCAGAAGGATTGCCCATTAAGATGGGCAACTTAGCGAAAATCTGTCTCAAAAAGTAAAAATATCTGGGCATGTAGCTCAGTGGTAGAACCCTCTAGGTTCAACTACCAATAACACAAAAAGTGTGTGTGTATGTGTGTGTATTGTGGTCTCTTGGTACCTGTGGGGGATTAGTCACAGGCACCCACTCCCTTGGAAACCAATATCCTGGGATGCTCAAGTATATTTTGTAAAATGGCATAGTGTTTGCATATAACCTATACATATCCTCCATATACTATAAATCCCCTTTAGGTTACTTATAATGCCTAACACAACGTAAATGCTATGTAAATAGTTGTTACATTATATTGTTTAAGAAATAGGGGCAAGAAAAATAGTCTGTGTATGTTCAGTACAAATGCTGTTTATTTCCAAAATATCTTTTGATTCTTGGTTGCTTAAATCCATGGATATGGAAGGAGGACTGTAAAACAAAATAAGCACAAGCCGACTCAAAGGACCTTTAGCAACCAGTTTTTCTGCACCATAAACAAAAGGCAGATTTGACAAGCCTCCTTACTTTGTGCAAACATCTCTGAAGGTAACAAGTCCTGTCCTCAAAATGAGGGATCAGGCCTCCTCTCAAGGGGAAACATTGAAAGCTCAATGATCTTTCAGGGAAACCAGGTATTCTGCCTAGGGCTAGGTGTTCAAAAGGGCTATACTCTCAAACTTTAGAGCTCATTTTCAATTGTGCGTTCAGTAAAAACACTAATTCCATGAAATCTGAAGCTGATAAAAATCTGTTTTATTTTAGTATTCTGGCCCATGAAGGAGATGGAGAGAATGTCTGAAATGGCTCGCCAGACCATGTTACAGGGCAGACACAGAGGACCAGTGCCATTTATTCCCCAGGGAGCTTCTGCTCCTCCTGAGATGAATGGTTACCAAGATTGGTTTATTATGATTTCAAGAGGGGAGGAAGAAGACATTTTGTTTGGGTGAAGCACATCATATAGGAAAGTAATTATCGGAAATGTCATGGTGGGAATCCTCCTCCCCTAAGATTAAATGTACATATGCCTAGAGTCCAAGCTACTAAGACTGAGGTAGGGGGACTGTTTAAGACCAGGACCTTGGGACAACCTGGGCAACATGGCTAGACTGTCTCCAAAAACAAAATTAAAAAATTAAGTCAGCTTGGAATTCTGTGGACATTGTGTACAATCCCAATTAGGAATGGAGGACAAGAGGTGAGGGTTGCTTCCCACTGTCTGCCTGTTTGGTCAATCCTGAAAACAGATGAATTCTTGAATTAGGGATGACATATTAAATTGGTCTGTAACAACTATTTCATGCCATGGCTATTATATTGGAAGATTTTTAAAAATCATCCCTACTAGGCACATGACCATTTTTTTCTATACCTGTTCATTTTGGCTATGAACTCCAGTTTGTCTTTGCTCAGCAAGGACGGAAATTTATTGCTGACTTCCAACCTGAAAACCTCCTGTCTCAATCTCTGGAGTAGCTGGGAATATAAGGTGTGTGCCCCTGCACCAGGATAGTAATTTACATTATGATTTATACTGTCATTTGCAGTGCTGGGGATGGAACCCAGGATCTTATGAATCCCAGTCCACTGAGCTACACCCCAGCCTCAATTTATCTTTATTATCCATTCTAGGCTGAGTGTTCGTATGATACTCAGACAACCACCTTCTGCCTATCATTTCTTTTCACCAGTGGCCTAGATCTAAGTCAAATACAAGTTATCACAATAATTACTTAACAATTAGGGATGATTTAGAAACAATTGTTTCTAAAACTGTGATGTCTCTGGCTGATTTGTGTATCTCAGGTGATCAAACAGGTTCAGGATTCTCTGACAATAACTTTTCTTCATTGTGGAGCTGGGGAACAAATTAAGGGCCTCACACATGCTATCTATGCAAGTGCCCCTGACTGAGTCAGACCCACAGCCGTTTTTATTTCTGAAACAAGTTCTTGCTAAGTTGCCAGGCTGGCCTCTAATTTGCAATCCTCCTGCTTCAGCCTCTGGAATAGCTGGAGTTACAGGCATGTGCCACCTGGCCCCACTAACAATAGCCTTTTGAGAACATAATTACCTGGAAGAAGCAAATAAATTTTACCTGAGTCAAGCAACACTTTTTACCACCAGGCAAAAGGTTTGGGACTAAAATAGGGGCCCATTAGTGAACTGGCTCCTTTATAAATTAGAACTCACAATTCCATCTGTAGATAGAAGCCTCCCTTCTTCTTGACTTGCATCAACAATGTGTTCACATATTATATGAATACACAGGGGCTGGGGCTAGAGCTCATCAGTAGAGCACCTGCCTAGCACGTGTGAGGCACTGGGTTCGATCCTCAGCACCACATAAAAATAAATAAATAAAAATAAAGATATTGTGTCCAACTACAACTAAAAAATATTTAAAAAAATAATATGAAAACACATACACACACACAATTTGCTGAGGATAGTTTCTGGGAATCTGTCTTGACCATGAGTTAAACAGAACCTACTGCTATAGTTCTCAGTGTTATTAGTTGGTTTATCTCCACTATGATGAAATACCTGAGATAAGTAACTTTTTACAAGGAAAGGTTTATTTTGACTATAAGTTTTGAAGGTTCCAATCCATAACTGACTGGCCTCATTGCATGGGGCCTGTGGCAAAGCAGCATATCATGGGGGGGTTATATAGTGGAGCAAAAGTACTTACCTCATGAACCAGGAACAAAAGTGAGAAAACGGGAGCCCAGAGTCCCACAATCCCCTACAAGGGCATGCCCCTAATAATTCAAGGACTTCCCACGAGGCCTCAACTCTTAAAAGTCCAGAGCACCTCCCAATAGTGCCACCCCAAGGACAAGGCCTTTGACACATGGACTGTTGGGGGACATTTGACTTCTAAACTGTAGCACTCAGGAAGTTCTTCAGAAATGTAGCATTATAGATTCCATAGTGTCTGTCAGGGGATGGACTTCATAATTTCTATATGCTAAGAATGAATTCATGATTATCTGGGTCACTTAACTTGTCTACTATAGCCTGAGCAGGGAGGTTAGGCTGGGAAATGAAATGGTTCCTACCTCAGCAAGGTTCCCACCTTACTTCCAAATTATAATTTCATCTACTAAATATTTAAAATGGTTTTTATTATTTACTCAATTCTGGTAAATATTGGGTTTGTTTCCAGTTTCTTTTCTGGTCCATTCATCCATTCCCCTGTCCCTGCCCTGCAGGACTGCACTGCAAGGGAGAATGGAGCAATTATCTTCTTGTATTCCTGAAGGCAACTTTGTCAGACAGTACAAAACTGGCAACAGCCTATGGGATGGTAGTGGTCCCATGGGTCAGTCTTCATCTGAGTCACTTGGGCCCATGTATTGGCAGACAGCATCATAGTGAAGCTCTACCAACTGCTTATCTCTCCGCAGTTGCACCAAAGCCCGGCTCTTTGCTCGGTCTCGGCTCAGCAGGTGTCCCACCTGGAGCAGGTGTGAGATGAAGTTAGCAAGGCCAGCCCAGACCCTGGAACACCCTTTGAATGATCCCACTTCCAGTTTTGGGACTTACTCTTCCAGCCTGTGGCCCCAGTACCACCATCACACGGTTGCCCTCTACCTTGGGAACCAGGGTCTCCAGCATGTCTTCCCTCAGGCCTGCAAATGGGGGAAAGGAGAGTGAGGCCTGCAGCAAGGGCCAGCCTAGCCAGGTCTCCCAGAAGGGCCTTTTACATATTCCCTAGAGCCACTTTTCATCTTGTTGACAGATAAGGTGCCACCAAACCCACTGAACAAGTGAGGAAGCCTAGGGAGCAATTCATAGAAATAATTGTAAAAAGGCTGGGTGCAGTGTGCATGCCTGCAATCCTAGTGAGCTGAGGATGTAGTTCAGTGGCAAAGTATCTCTGGTTTCTCCTATGTTCATGTATGTATACACGACCAGTGTAACTCCACGTCATGATCAACCACAAGAATGGGATCCAAAATTAGAATAAGTTGTACTCCATGTATGTATAATATATCAAAATACATTCTACTGTCATATATATCTAAAAGGAACAAATTAAAAAAAAATTTTAAATCTCTGTTTTCGATCTCTAGTACCAAAAAAGAAAAAAGAAATAACCGTAAAAAAAAGGAGCATTAATATACAGTATGTTTGTTTGTTTAGTACTGGGGGTGAAACCCAGGTCTACATCACCAATCCTTATTTAAAAATTTCATTTTGGGGTTGGGAATATAGCTCAGTTGGTACTAAGTTGCTAGCCACAGCCCAGACCCTGGAACCTACCTTTGTCTATGCTGTGTGTGTGTGTGTGTGTGTGTGTGTGTGTGTGTGTGTGTTGCTAGGGGTGGAACCCAGAACCTTGCACATCCCATGCCTGGGCAAGATTCTTGGCCTCAGACATTCAACCTCCAGGATGTGAATGCCCCAGCTGCCATGGCTCAGACTCACCTTCTAGGATTCGGCCTTCATCTGTCCGACACACACAGGTGTCTGGGCTCAAGACATCTTCAATTGTCATCTAGGAGATGGGTGAAGAAAATGAAAGATGTTTAGAGAGGTAAGGGGCCCAGTCCCTGGGTAAGGAAGGGTTCCTAAATCTGTGGTCTTTGCACCTTGGTGTTGTAATACTGGCCACCCTTGTGTAGCTTGTCCACAAACCGCACACGCAGGTCCCTGTGTAACCAGTGCTGGGTCATGGGGGTTGCTTTCTTATTCTTGGCTGCAGGCCCATCATTCCTGTGGAGAGAGGGCCAGCACCAGCATTAGATCTTTATCACACACATGTTCCAGACACCCTACCTTTGTCTAAGCTGTGAAACCCACTCATACTGCTGTTGCTAGTTATATCTCTGCACCCTCCTTGCACCAGAAGCCCTCTCTCTATGCTTAAGCCTCCCCACAACCCTGTCTTCTTCCTCCTCCCCAGATGCCCAGAGTTTCACCGGTCTGGAGGGTGTTTCCGCTTCCTCTCTGAGTCTTCCCAGCGGACATGGAGGTCTTGATTCTGGAGGGCCTTCCGTGATGAGCCTGTTCCATTCTGTTGTTCCAGTGAAGTTCTGCTCACCTGGCCTGTTCAAGGGGGCGAAGGGAAAGCCAGAAAGAACCTCACTGTCTCACTTTTTTTTTTTTTTTTTTTTTTGCTGGTAGTGGGGAATGAACCCCTGGGTGCTTAACCACTAAGCTACATCTCCCATCTTTTAAAAAACATTTTTTTTGAGACAGGGTCTTGCTAAGTTGCTAAGGCTGGTCTTGAACTTGTGATCTTCCCGCCTCAGCCTCTTGAGAAGCTGGGATTATAAATGTAAACCACTGCACCCAGCTCTTACTGCCCTTTCCAAGGCCACATTTTACCCTAAGGCCATCTCCCACCTGCCAAAACACCCCTCTCCCCATTGTGCCTTTGCCGGGGCTATAAGAATGCTTTTCCCCTTGTGCTGCATGGTTTTGGCATCCTTCAGGAAGCTTTTCTTAATCACTCAGCCCATGCCAAGTGTTCACCAGAAGTAGCCATCTAGTGTGCACTACAGAACCCTGGAGAGCTACCATCATCCATCTGCCAAATCCCTCCTACTGTCATGCCTTTACCTGGACTACTCTGCCAGCCTCCTTTTGGTTACACCCTAACTGTAGGTCTCCCTTCCTAGCAAAAGACAGTGACATCATCCCCAATAGACAAGGACCCCCAGAGAGCAGGAATTATTTTCCACACCCATTTCTTTCCCCTTAGAGAGAGGCCAAAGACCTAGGGGTACTAGATCAGTCTTTCTTCAATCTCACTGAATAAACTGGGCTGGGGTGTCACTCAGTGGTAGAATGCCTGCTTAGTATGCAGGAGGCCCTGGATACTAGCACCAACAAACAAAAATATGAATAAACTCTTCATGTTCTGACCTCTGACCAGAAGTAAACCAGCCAGGCAGACCACTGCCCATGGCCTCTGCAGATCAAAAACTCACCCAACAAGACAGGCCTTGCTGACCTCCAGTGTTCCTCCAAATCCCCCATCTATGAAAGTGGCTCACTCACCAATATGCAGGGAGTTTCTGTCAAACTCCTGCTGGGAAACAGGTCGCAGACAGTACTCACTAACAGTCACCATGCGGCTGCCCACAGCTAGACGGACCATGGCCCGCACATTGTCAGGATCTAGGCCTTCCACCTAGAGTCAGGGGAGGGAGAAGTCAGAGAGGGGTTGAATGGACCCCATCCACCTAGGACCAAGTTGTCCACCCCTTACTTCCAATAGACTTGAGTCCTGTGTGTCTCTCCCACCAGGCTATGACCTGTGAGGGCTGAGAACAGGTCTGGTTCCTCTGTCTCAGCAGACTGTTCAGATCAAATATTCTTTAAGCATTTAATCCTCAAGTACCCTGTGGCATTTGACATTTCTCTCTTCTTTGGCTAGCAACTGAGACTCATAAAAACTCATCAAATGGTCCTGGGTTACCTAGTGAGGCAGTGGGTGAAGCAGGCCTGAAAGACTACGACTTTGAGCCTTTCTACTCCAAACCCAATTATTTATTTATTTTTTGGTCAGGCACATAACCACAGGGCCATATCCCAAGGCCCTTTTTAATATTTTTTATTTAGAGATAGGGTCTCATTAAGTTGCTTAGGGCCTTGCTAAATTGCTGAGACTGGCTTTGAACTCGTGATCCTCCTGCCTTCTGCCTCCCGAGCTGATGTGATTACAGGCGGGCACCACTGCTTCCAGCGCCAAACCTAATTCTTCCTCCCTTTGGCCTTCAAATTCATCTTCCCTGCTTGAGCTCCAGGGATATCTTGGTTACTTACCTTTCCATAGAGGCCTCGGTGAGGGCCAGAAAGAACCATCACTGCTCCTCCAGGCACGAGCCCTTGAGGCTGGTCTTCCTTATCTTTTTCTTGCTCCCCATCTGGCCTCAGTAGGGTGTCAGAGCCAGTGGAGGCCAAGGCCTGGGCCTCAGTCAAGTTTGCACCCAGCCCTAACCCCTTGGGCCTCAGTGAATTGACACGGGGCTTCACTACTCTGTAGAAAGGAATACAGGGTTGTGGAGAGATGCAGTAGTCTTTAGTGCCTCATTCTACCCCCCATCATCCAAACCCACCCCATCAATATTATCAACAATATCATTTCCAACCTCACATTAGGACTGGAGTTTTTGTGGTACCACGGTCTTGCACATGCTAGGCAAGTGCTCTAATCCTAAGCTATATCCTCAGCCCTTATCTTTATTTATTTATTTATTGGGTACCAGGGATTGAACTCAGGGGCACTTAACCACTGAGCCACATCCCCAGTCCTATTTTCTATTTCATTTACAGAGTCTCATCAAGTTGCTTAGTGCCTCGCTTTTGCTGAGGCTGCTTTTGAACTCATGATCCTCCTGTCTCAGCCTCCCAAGATGCTGGGATTACAGGTGTATGCCAGCACCGCCCGATCTTATAGTTTTTATTTATTGATACTAGAGATTGATCCCAGTGCCTCATGCATGCCAGGAAAGTGCTCTACTACTGAGCTACACCCCCAGCTTTAGGAATTCTTTTCAGGTTTTTAAAATAACTTTTATTATTTAAAAGTGAATATGTGGGGCTGGGGATGTGGCTCAAGCAGTAGCGCGCTCGCCTCCCATGCATGCGGCCCGGGTTCGATCCTCAGCACCACATACCAACAAAGATGTTGTGTCCGCCGAGAACTAAAAAATAAATATTAAAAAAAAAGTTCTCTCTCTCTCCCCTCTCTCTCCTCTCTCACTCTCTCTTAAAAAAAAAAAAGTTAATATGTGTATTACAGGACCTAGGAATTTTTTGACATATAAAAACAGCAATTCTTTTTTTCTTTTTTGTGGTGCTAGGGATTGAATTCAGTGTCTCACACATGTTAAGCACATGCTGTATCACTGAAATACACCCCTAGCACTCAAAAGGCATTTTTATTTGGTTCAACCTAATAACACAGTGCATACACTATCTATTACCTAGTATTTATAGTGAGGTCTAAGCCAGGTCCTTGTAACCAAATACACTAATAGTTCTACAGAAGAATCATAAGAATATGAATACCAAGCAGGGGAAACAGGCTTATCAAATGTTCAACACTAATTCCAGTCATTTGGCTGCCAAATGGGGGTTTATGGAAAAAAAAATGTTTGGTTTTCAGGATTCTTTGGAATTTGCAATTACAAAGAAGGGATTATAAATATGCGTGGTAGTATCAAATGTTTAGTCTATGCTTACTGTGGGCCAGGGCCCACTGTACATGCTTTATGAATATAATTTCATCTAACTCTCAAAATGGACTTGTGGGGCTGTGGATACAGTTCAGTTGGTAGAGTGCTTGCCTTGCATGCACAAGGCCCTGGGTTCAATCCCCAGTACCACAAACAAACAAACAAACAAACAAACAAAAACCAGACTTGTAAAGTCAGTACTATATTACCCCACTTTTCAGATGAGGAAACTGATCCTCAGAAGTGAATTTTACATAATTAGGATCTACTTGTGGAGTTTTAAAGGGAAATAGGAAACTTAAAGAGTAGAAGGGGCTACTTAGAACTAGTGATAATGTATCCTCTTTCACTGGATAGTACTGGATTGGCAGAAACTTTGGGGATCTTGTTCACAGTCCATCCATCGATCCCCTCCCCCCTACTCCATAACTCACTGATTGAAAGTGCGGCCGATGCCCTCACCAGGTTTCCAGCCCATGCCCCGCAGCATGGCCAGCCCATAGGCCTCGACAGGGACTGCCTCATAATCAGCTTCCTCTGGCACCTGTATATTCAGACAAAGGAAGGATATCAGGCTTTGCTTATGGAGGGCCATCTGCTGGAAATGTACTTGCTGTCATCCACTGGGTGACCCTCTATGCTTCTAGCTCTTGACCAGTTATCTCAGGGCAGAGGTTTTTTTGTTTTGTTTTGTACCAGGGATTGAAGCCAGGTGCACTTAACCACTGAGCCCATCCCCAGCTCTTTTTTTTTTTGTACTGGGAATTGAACCCAGGGCCACTCAACCACTGAGTCACATCCCCAGCCCTTTTCTAAACTAAAAAAACACATATTTTTTAGTTGTAGGTGGACACAATACCTTTATTTTATTTTTATGTGGTACTGAGGATTGGACCCAGTGCCTCATGCATGCCAGGCGAGTGCTCTACCGCTGAGTCCCAGCCCCAGCCCCCTAGCTCTTTTTTATATTTTATTGAGAGACAGGGTCTTGGTGAGTTACTTCATGCCTCACTAAATTGCTAAGGCTGGTTTTGAACTTGCAATCCTCCTGCCTCAGCCTCCTGGGCCGCTGGGATTACAGGCATGTGCCTCCACATCTGGCATCAGGGCAGAATTTTTATTTCCTCTCACTTTACTCCTCCTCTGTTTCAGTCCTTCAACAAATATTTGCAAAACACCTATTCTGTGGCAAGTACTAATCTTCTTGGCAAGTGCTGAGAGGAAGCAGTGAAAAAAACAGAAAAAAATCTCTGCTTTTGTGGGACTTATGTTCTAGTTGTCAAGACATACAATAAATCAAATCCAGAAAGCATGATACATTAGGTAATAATAATTTGGGGGGGAGGTACTGGGGATTGAACCTAGGAATATTTTACCACTAAGCCACATCTCCAGCTCTATTTTTTGAGGCAGAGTCTCACTAACTTGCTAAAGCTGGCCTTGAACTTGCAATCTTCCGGCCTCAGCTTCCTGAGTCACTGGGATTATAGACCTGTGTCAATTATCCTGGCTTATTATTAGATGGTGAGTTTTACAAAGAAAAATTAAAGTAGTGCTGGGCACAGTGATATGTGCCTTTTGTTTCAGCTGCTGAGTGAACTCAAGGATCACTTGAGTTCAGAAGTTTTGTGGCCAGCCTGGGCAACATAGCAAGATGCAGTCTCCAACAACAAAGGCAGGTTAAGGGGATGCAGAGAAACATAGAGGGAGTCCCACTATGGTGGCATTTAAGCAGAGATGGGAAGAGCCATGAGGATATGAGAAGGAAGTGTTCCAAGAAGAGAGATCAGTTAAGAGTGTAGACCCTGAGGCAGGGCAAGATTTGGTATGTGTGATCAATATCATGAAACACAATGTGATTGAAACAAATGCAGAGCCAGAAAAGAGATGGTTAAGAGATTAATGAAGAGAACTGAGCAGGAGCCAGAGAGTCTCTAGTCAGGTGGAAACCACAAGAGGGAAACCACAATAGTCCACATGAGAGATTCTGGTGACTCAGCCCAGCATGTTGGTAGTGGTAATAGTGAGAAATGGTCAATTCTAGATGTACTTTGAAAAGGGAAATGGTGGGGTTGAACTGAAAGACTGTATATGGAGTATGAAATTAAGAGGGGAATTAAGGATGACTCCCAAGATTATTTATTTTGGTACTAGGGATTGAACTCAGAGAGGTGCTCTACCAATGACCTACATCCCCAGTCTTTTTTACTTTTTATTCATTTTATTAATTATGTGTTTTGTTCTGGGGATTAAAGCCAGGGGCACTTTACCATGGAGCTACATACCTTGCCTGTTTTATCTTTTAATTTTGAGAGAGAGTCTCCCTAAGTTGCTGAGGCTTTCCTCAAATATATGATCCTCCTGCCACAGCCTCCAGAGTTACTAGGATTACAGGTAGGTACCACAACTCCTAGCAAGGTCAAGATTTTTTTATGTTTGCTTTTTTGTTAGGAATTGACTGCAGGGGCACTTTATTACTGAGCTACATCCGCAGCCCTTTTTTATTTTTATTTTGAGACAGAGCCTCATGAAATTATTGACAGCCTCACTTAATTGCTTGGACTGGCCTTGAACTTGCACCCCTCCTGCCTCAGCCTCCCAAGTTATAATCCTATTACAGACATGTGCCACATCAGGCTACATCAAGATTTTTAAGCTGAGATGAAAGATGTATGGAACTGTGATCAATTGAGACATAGACAGTTTTGGGAGGAGGCTTTAGAGAAATGAAGCCAAAACTGGAACAGGAAAAAGAGTGAAGTGAGGGTTGGGGACATAGATCAGTAGTAGAGCACTTGCTTAGCATGCACAACACCCTGGATTCTATCCTCTGCATGAAAAAAAAGAAAAGAAGTGAAATGAAATAGTGAGATTCTTTAAAAAAAAACATTAAATAAATCAAGGCACATCTAAAGGCTAATGAGAATAGTTCAACTGAAAGAAAGGGTGGTTTGAAGCTGTAGGAATAGGCACCAAGAATCATTGCAAAAAACTTATGAATGAAGAGATGGAAAGTTGGGTCCATGCCACATACAGTGGTGCATGCCTATAATCCCAGTGACTTGGGAGGCTGAAGCAGGAGGATCACAACCTCAAGGCCAGCTTCAGCAACTTAGTTAGACCCTGTCTCAAAAAATAAAATAAAATAAAAGGAGTGGGGACATAGCTCAGTGGTAAAGTTTCCCTGTGTTCAATCCCCCACACCAAAAAAAAAAAAAGTGGGGTCCATGGGTATGAAAGACAGACTTTGGTTATTTCCATGGACACACCTCTCATGTCTCCTGTTGTCACCTCCCACTGTCACTCTTTTCATCCATTACAATTTCTCCAGAGGCACCACAAGTTGCCTCACTGGTGAACACACACCACACTTATTTCCTCTCACTGTGCCATTGCTTGTGCTGTTGATTCCATTAAGAGTTATTCCCTGGGCTGGGCACGGTGGCCCATTCCTGTAATCCCAGCAGCTCAGGAGGCTGAAGCAGGAGGGTCACAAACTCAAGATCAGCTTCAGCAACTTAGCAAGGCCCTAAGCAAATCAGTGAGACCCTGTCTCTAAATAAAACATAAAAAAAGGGCTGGAGATGTGGCTCAGTGGTAGAGCACCTCAGGGTTCAATAAAAAGTACTCCCTGGGTTCTTCTGTCTCTCACTAAACCCTCTCTATCTTTCTAGGGCTCCCTCTCTCCATTCTGATGGCATCCTCATAATCTCTATCATGGACTATTGTTTCCCTTGCTTCCACCTTCACTTACTAGTCTGTTCTATTCACAGCAGCCAGAGGGATCCTGTCAAATTACGAGTCACAACCCTTTCCTGCTCAGGGCCTGCCCATGGCTTTCATCTCACTTAGAGTAAAACCCAAAGTCCTCACCCTGGCTAAGGCCCTGCTTGGTCTAAACCCCTCTGCCTTCATCTACTGTCACACATCCCACTCTAGCCACATTGATCTGCTTGGTTTTTCTCAAACACTCCAGGCCAAAAAAAAAAAAAAAAAAAAAAAAAAAGGAAAGAAAAGAAAAGAAAAAGAAAATAGAGAGAGAGAAAAATCAAACACAAAAATCACTCCAGGCAGTGTGTGCCCTTATGGCCTTTACATTTCTTATGCCCTTTCATCTCCATCTTATTCAGATAATCCCAGAATTCAAGTACTTTTTTCATCCCCCAGTTATCTATTCATTTATGCTTCCAAAAAGAATGGAAGGAGGAAAGGATGGGCAGAAGTCTTCTGGGACACACACAGATTTCCTATGCTATGTATGGGGTGGCAAGCCTGGCAGTCTCAGCAGAGAGGCTGTCAGGAAGAGGGGCAAGGGGCAGCTCACTGTCTCAGCCTGGGGTTCGCTGTCTTCCTCTTTCCTGTTGGGGGTGCATCCTTTCTGGATCATGGGGATAGCAAGCGTGGGGTCAACACCCGCATTCTCTCTCTCCTCCAGAGACTTCTTGGATTCTAAGGAAGAATGGGAGGGAGCAATGAGATCCCACCCTATCTTTCCACCTTCCTCACCTCTTCCTTCACTGGCTCTGGGCAAAGGGGGAAGGTCACTCACCCTCAATGAGTTCCTTCACTGCCTGGGACAGCACTCCATCCATCAAGGCCTCAGTATCTGTGGATGGCCCAGTCATCTGGGCCAGTGGCTGCCTTCGATAGCCATTCTGGATCAATGGGATGACCAGCTCTTTGGGGGCTTCTGTGGGCTTCACACTGGTGTGGACACAGAGGAGTGAGATTGGGAGAGTAGTATTATTGGTGAGTTCTGAGTCACACTCCTCATTCATGGAAATACAAGAGTCAAACTCACTCCCAGCCCTATGGACCATGCATTTCTTTCTGCTTTCTGTTTCTCAGGTTATGTTTCTGACAATGCATTGATTGGATTCTCTCCCACAGTTCTCCCAACTCTTAAATATCAGTGTCTTCCAGGAATTATTCCTAGATTCTCACTGATTCTTTTCTGGAGGTCTCAGGTACTTTGGAGTCTCCTTTACTAACTAAGCTGAAGATGGCCTCCCTTAACTTGCATCTGCGTCTCCATCCCATTCTCCAAATTGGAGAGAGGCCCCAATATTTCAGTTGAGTCACTAAGTACCCTGTTATGTTCCCCTCCTTTCCCTTTCTCAGAACGCCCACACCGCAGTGTCCCCAAGTTCTAAAATTCTCCCTCCTGATAATGTATCATCTCAATTCCCACAGCCATCAAGCCCAATTTTCCTACCTCTCCTACAAACACCCCCTTCTCGCCTCCATCAATTTACTCAGCATTTCAAGGTCACTGTAACAGGACAATCAACTTAGATTCCACCCTCCCGCTTGCGCCCACTGCACCGATTCCCACGGGTTCAAAGACGCGATTCACCTCTGCAGTTCCCTGTCTTCCACCGTCTTCAAGAAATCCTTCTCTGGGGCCGACCTCTCGCTGTCTTTCGGGTCCACAAGACGCCTCCGGGTGGACGTGCGAGTGAAGCCAAATGAAATTGGAGCAGTTGAACCTGCAGCTGACGGCAAAGCATCATCTTCTGCGTCCGCCATCTTGCCCGGGTTCCCAGGTTGGCGCAATGCTTGCTGGGAAGTTTAGTTTCGATTAAATTCGCTAGCGGCTGGCCGATGAGTATTAGAACTACCTTTCCCATAAAACATTGCGGCTTCGTCAGGCGAAGGCCGACTAGGGGCCGTGGGAAGCAATCGTCGCTATCTTAAGCTTCTCAGGAGCAAGCCGAGCCTAACCTATAAGGAAATTGTCTTTATGAAAGTAGTCCTGATGGAATATCGATTTATCCTTCCCAGGTATTGATTCTTTTCATGTGTTTGACAGGTATTTATTATTGGGTGCGCATTACTGTGCCCTATTGATGTAGGAAGTATAGAGGAAATAAATCATTAATAAACAATCTCAGATCGGGCGCAGTGGCACGAGTCTGTAATCCCAGAGGCTCGGAAGGCTGAGGCAGGAGGACTGCAAGTTCCAGACCCGCCTCAGCAATTTCGTGAGACCTTGTCTCAAAAAAAAAAAAAAAAAAAAAAAAAAGATCCGGGCTGGGATGTGGCTCAAGCGGTAGGGCGCTCGCCTGGCATGCGTGCGGCCCCGGGTTCGAACCTCAGCACCACATACAAACAAAGATGTTGTGTCCGCTGATAACTAAAAAATAAATATTAAAATTCTCTCTCTCTCATTCTCTCTAAAAAAAAAAAAAAAAAGATCCGGATATGTGGCTCATTGGTTAAGCACCCCTGGGTTCAATTCCCCATACTAAAAGAAACAAATGCCCAAGGCCCTGGGTTGTTGGGTTCTCTAGCCCAGCAAAACAAAACAAAAAAGCTGGGCAAGATAGCCCAGGTCTGGAATTCCAGGTAATCTGGAGGCAGGAGACCAAAACAGGAGGATCACAAACTCGAGGCCAATCTTGGCAAATTGGTAAGACCCTGTCTCAAAAATGAAAAAATAAACTCCGAGAATGTAGCTCAGTAGTAAAGCACCTTGGGTTCAATTCCCAGTACTGAATAAAAAAAGAAGAAAAAAATCAGGGTTGGGCTGGAGATGGAGCTTAGTGGTAGAGCACTTTCCTATCATGGGCAAGGCCCTAGGCAAATCCAGCCCAGCAAAACAAAGACAAAAACTCAAAACACACAAGAAACCCAAACCTCAGTGACAGCATTTGTATAGAATAATAAGATATATATATATAAAGAGAGGACAGGGAGCCAGGTGTGGCAGGGCACACCTTTAATCCCAGCTGTGTCAGGGCACACCTTTAATCCCAGCAGCTAGGGAAGTTGATGTAGGATGATTGCAAGTTCAAAGCCAGCTTCAGCAATATAGCAAGATCTTGTCTCAAAATAAAAAATAAAAACAGCTGGGGGCGCTGGGGTTGTGGCTCAGTGGTAGAGTGCTGGCCTCTCTACCACTGGGTAGAGTCTCAGCACTGCATATAAATAAATGAATGAAATAAATATTTAAAAAAAAAAACAGCTGGGGATGTGGCTCAGTGGTTAAGCACTCAGCTGGGGATGTGGCTCAGTGGTTAAGCACTCCTGGAGTCAATCCTCATGTCCAAAAAAATTTTAAAAAAAGGAGGAAGAAGAAGAAATTAAAAAAGAGAAGCACTCCTAGAATAGTTGCATGAAGAACTTAGACATTTTTCCCAGCAAACTAACCATAACCAGTAATCCCGGCAGCTAGAGAGAATGAGACAACCATCAGATTTGAAGCCAGCTTCAACAATTTAGAGAGACTGTAAGCAACCTAGTGAGTCCCTGTCTCAAAATTTTTTTAAAAATAAAAAGGGCTGGGGAAATGGCTCAGTGGTTTTTTTTTTTTTTTTTGTAGGAAAAAAATCAGTGGAGGACAGAGGATTTTGAATGTCCTCAATACAAAGAAACAACAAATATTCAGATGTTGGATATGCTTCTTATCTTGATCTGTAAAGTTGGCACCGTTACATTTTGTGTACATGTATCGAAATAACACACTGTGCTCCATAAATGTACAATTATTATATCAGTTAAATTTCTTAAATGTTTTAAAAATTAGTGGAGGTTAACAGAAGGATGTGATATCAAGACCAGATAGAAACTCAACAGCAAGGTCAGGGGGGGAAATGAAGAGAATCTGGTTAAAAGCTAAGTCATCTCTTACACTTATGCTCAAGGCTGAACCTTCTGAAAATTTGATTAAGAATCTGAACATTCATTTCTCCAGAGAAAATATATGGATGCCCTTTAAGCACAATGAAAAATGCTTAAAATCTGTATTAGTTTTCTAATAATGATTCATCAAATGACCCCCATACTTACTGATTTAAACAAATGTATTATCTTACAGTTCTGTAGGGCAGAAATTTCATCAGGCTAAAATCAAGATGTCAGCATGGCTGCATTCCTTCTGCAGGTTCTAGGGGTCAATCAATTTTCTTGCCTTTTCCAATTCTACCTGCTGCCTAAATTCCTTGACTTCTGGCCCCTTCCTCTGTCTTAAAAACCAGTGCATTAGGGACTGGAGTTGTAGCTCAGTGGTAGAGCACTTGCCTATCATGCATGAAGCATGGGGTTCGATCACAGACACCACATAAAAATAAACAAGTAAAATAAAGGTATTGTGTCATCTAAAACTTAAAAAAAAATAAAAATTAAAAAAATTTCAAAAGCAGTTCATTAGCATCTTCAAAATTTTTCTCTCCTGATTCTGTTGTCAAATTCCCTTCTCTGATCCTCCTGAACCCACTTTCTTTTCTCCTTTTTGTGGTGCTGAGGATTGAACTTAGGGCATTGCACCACTGTGCTATACTCTCAGCCCTCTTTCATATTTAAGGACCTCTTTGATAATATTGCCTCCCAGAATAATCTCCTCATTTCAAAATCCTTAATTTAGTCACATTTGCAATGTATATTTTGCTATACAAGGTAACGTTCACAGGTTCTTGAGATTGGGTTGTGGACAATTTGGGGGGCTCCATACTCTGCCCATCAAATCATGTTTATCTAAAGCACATAAAGACCTAATTATCTATTCAGAAAATGAAAATCTATTACAATGACATATAAATTCACAAATCCACTAGGATGTCCACCTTAAAAAAGGTAGAAAAGCCAGGCACAGTGGCACATGCCAGTCATCCCTGCAGCCTCAGAAACTTAGTGAAACCTTTCTTAAAAAACAAAAACAAAAACAAAAAACAGGCCCAGGGGCATAGCTCAGAGGTAGAACATCCCTGGGATTAATCTCCAGTATCTTAAAAAAATGCACTAAAAATTGTACACAGATATTCAGAACACCATCAGAGCACTGTTATTCATAATAGCCAAGAACTTGAAACAATCAAAAATATCTACTAATGAATACAGAAAAATGTGGTATTTTCATACAATGGAATACATTTTGGCAAAGAATGAGGTACTGGCACATATAACAATGTAGAACCTCAAAAACATTGTCCTTGTTTAATTTTTAGGAAATGTGAAGTAACAAATCCATAGAGATAGTATGTTAGTGATATTGTAGGACTGAGGGGTAGAGAAAAATAGGGAGAGTGAATGTTAAAGGTTAGAGTTTTTTAAGGGAGCCAAAATATGCTAAATTTATATTGCAATGATGATTACATAACCCTGTGAGGCCCTGTCTCTAAATAAAATATTCTTAAAAAGGGCTCAGGATGGGGGCTGTGGATATAGTTCAGTTGGTAGAGTGCTTGCCTTGTATGCACAAGGCCCTGGGTTTGATCCCCAGCACCAAAACCAAAACAAATAAACAAAAAGGGCTCAGGATATCTTAAGAGTGGTTAAGAGCTCCTGGGATTTGATTCCTGGTATCAAAATAAATAAATAAATTGCTGGTGGTGTAGCAAAGCCATAAGCAATTTAGTGACACTCTGCTTAAAATTAAAAAGAAGAAGAAGAAGAATAAAATAAAAGGGCTGGGGGTGTAGCACAGTGGTAAAGAGGACTTGAAAGAAAGAAAATCCACAGTCACAGGGGCTAGGTCTGTAGCTCAGTGATAGAGTGATTGGTTGCCAATGACATTTCCAGTTGTGGGTTTAGTTCAGTGGCAGAATGCTTGTATAGTGTGCACAATCCCCTACGCTGGATCCCCATTGCCTCAAAACAAAGAAAGAAAAAGTAGGTTCATAAAAATATAGTCTGCATGGTTCTTATTTATTTATTTTTCTGCACGAGGGATTGAACCTAGGGGCCCTTAACCACTGAGCACCTCAGCTCTTCTTCTTTTTCTTTTAAATTTAGAGACAGGGTCTCATTAAATTGTTTAGAGCCTGGCTATATTGCTGAGGCTGGCTTTGAATTTGAGATTCTCCTGCCTCAGCCTCCCAAGCCTCTGGGATTAGAGGCATACATTTGGCTACACAGTTCTGACTCTTTTTTTTTTTTTTTTTAAAGAGAGAGTGAGAGAGGAGAGAGAGAGAATTTTTAATATTTATTTTTTAGTTCTCGGCGGACACAACATCTTTGTTGGTATGTGGTGCTGAGGATCGAACCCGGGCCGCACGCATGCCAGACGAGCGCGCTACCGCTTGAGCCACATCTCCAGCCCCAGTTCTGACTCTTAAAATATGAAGGTAGTATTTTTATGTCCGGGTAGCTAAGGATTTTCACAGAAAGAGAAAATGATACACAAAAAGTTAGGAAACAGGTACCAACAGAGTCACATTTGAACCAGATTGCCTGAGAGTTAGGACTCTACCTTGGTTCTAGACAATGACTCAGGCCTTGTGCTGGATTCCCAGCCTGACCCTGCCACTGACCTTCTTCAACACCCTTCCTCCTCTACCACAATAATCCTTCTGAATCCAAGGTTCTTTAAGGTACTCTCCAGCCATGGATTGTTCAGAGCACCCCCAAACTGACCCAGATATTCACACCTTATTAGTATTAGTATTTACCAAGTTAGAACATCTGCTGGGGAGGCAAAGGGATCTTAGAGCAAGCCATTATCCATAATATTGGCTTTAGAGTCATATATTATAATGGCTTCGAAATGAAAGAGACAGAGAAAATGATGGGGAGAGGATTTGCCATAGAAACTACGTAGGCCCCGCCCCCTAAATTAACATTCTACTCTTTTGAACTCACACCCTGGGCATTGTCCTCAATTTAACTATTTCAGCACCGCGCCCTAGATAATGCTCAAGGCTCCGCCTTGTGTTTTATTTTATTTATTTGTTTATCTACTTATTTTTAGGTACCTGTGATTAAACCCTGTGAAGCGCTACCACTGAGCACCCCCTCCGCTTTTTCAGTACTGATTGTTGAACTTGGAGGCGCATTACCACTGAGCCTCATCCCCAGTCATTATTTTATTTTTAATTGTGAGAAGGGGTCTCATTAAATTGCTTGAGGGTCTGGCTTCGAATTTGGGATTCTCCCGAGTCGCTGGGATTACAGGAGTGTGACATCCCACACAGCAAGGTTCTGCCTTCTTGGCAAATAATCCTAGGCCAACTATTTGAATAATCCTCCAGACCTTCCTGTCTGATGATAATAACATGCAGCCCTAACACCCGGAACACCCCCTGGAAGCTGCTACTCTAAGATTGGGCTCTTGAGCATCCCAGACCCCGCCCTCTAATTAGCCTCCAAACTCCTTCCCATTCCTCACACTTCAGGCAGCACCTCCAAGCACTCTAGAGCCTCCACCCCGGGACTACCATTCCAGTCCAGCCCTCCAACGAGTTGCCTGCCCCCAGCATCCTTCAGGATCCACTCCCCAGAAATAACCTCCTAATATCTCCTCATTTCAAAATCCTTAATTTATTCACATCTGCAATGTAATAACAAAGTCATAAACATGAGTTGATAGGCAGAGTATGGAGCCCCCCAAATTGTCCACAACCCAATCTCAATCAGAATAACCACTCACACCAGCACCCTCAAAGAATCGTCTAGCGATCGCCTATCTCAATTACCCTAAAAGAATATGCTACAATAACCCCAGGGCCCTGCTCCCTCCAAGAGCTCTCCGAGCCCCGCCCGACCGAATCACACACCTTGGTCCCACCTGGGCCCATAATTAACAATTCCCTGGCCTGTCACCTTGGAACACAGCCCATCCCAATCCAGTACGATCCCCCTCACCGAGGCCCCCGACCCTCCCCGACCCCTGTCACGTACCCTCCTTGTGGCGCAGGCGCAAAGTGCCCGCCCTGCGTACCAGCGCCCACACGTCTGCCGCAGCTCGGGCCGCCAGGAGGCGCACATCTAGCCGCGCCAGCAGTCCCCGGGCGCCAGGGCCCGCGAGGAAGGCCGCTGCCTGCGCAGAAGGAGACGGGTCAGCGCACACCCCGAGCCTCCGAGAATACCCATGATTCCAGACATCCGGAGACCTAAAAATGCTCGGCAACCTACCTGGAGACTCCTGGCCACTCCCTGCATTGTTCCGAAAGTCGTCGACTGTCCCCCTCCTCTTTTGCGACCCCGACCATCGCGGGCATGCCACTGGATCCCCGCCTTGCCCCGACCATGTCCCTGCAGGTAGCCATTTGGCTGCAGTGGTCCTGGACCCCTCGGAACACCACATTGATTTCTCAGGAGCTCCTTGATTCTCCCCTAAATAATCTAGATGCCAAACTTCTCCCACCAAGTCTCTAGGGATCCTGCTTCTCTCAGGGTTCCCAAAAGAAAACACCCCCACACAGCCCTGGGACACCCGATTTCCCCTCCTCATCTCCTAAGCAGACCCTGCTACTCCCCGGAAATCCCTGGAGGCCCATTTACCCCACATTACCCCTGTACCTCTAGGTGACCCCTCCATATAGTTATGTTCCGATCGCTCAGAAAACAGTGTTAGTCCATCCCAATCCAATTTTGTCCAAATTGGAGAGTTTTTATTTAGCCATCTGGCAACTTCTCCCTTCAGGATCCCAATTGTCTCTGCCAGGAACAGTCCTGGGTTCAAGTTCTATAGGGTTTATAAGGGGAAAACCCACATCCTCGAAAATGTAGGTGCAGGCAAGCAAGCCTGATACAAGGCTGAGAAAGCAATTAGCAGAGCAAAAACAGACAACCACATCCTGGGTTCGAGCGCATTTCTGGGCATATGGAGTACAGAAAAACAATATTTTAACATCTTAGAAACAGCCTATAAAGCAGTTTTACATGGGAGTTATAAAAATGGAGTCACTATGGCTATATTTGCTTATAGCTATAACTTGTATCTAACTATTGTTCCATTAACCTATACTTATCTGTAACTATTAACCTATGGACTTATATTTATCACCTTACACTGTTCTATATCTTATTTCTAACAACCTAAATCTTATGTCTTATAGTTACATGGTTACTTCTTCTAACTTATATCCAGAGCAACATAACATTATTTATTCTATAACAATTAACACATAATATTTTATCCTATTTATTAATATTTCATAACCTATAATCTATAATTTATAATCTATATTGATTAAGCTCAGACCATAACATCATGTCCCCAGGGACTCCCATTTCTACCCACCATCATGTCCCAAGGGACTCCCATTTCTACCCACCAATTCACTACAGACACTGCAGTACCCAAGCTCCCAGCAACCACAAGCAGATCTCTTTGGGCTGTATCTTCCAGAGACTCCTGACAGCCTCCTTCCTACCAGCTGGGTCTTAGGCACCGCCTCCTTGCTCGGGTGTGTGGTAGGGGTAGGGCCAGGGTGAATACAAGGCCCTGGAGCCCAGCCACTGTCTCTGGATCCAGGTCCCTGCCTCTGCTGTTGGGAGCCAGAAATACTTTGTTTACCACCCCAGGATGGAAAAGGTGAGGAGCAGATAGGTGGGGCTTGGGTGGCAGGGTATAAGTCTCCTCCCTCACCTCACCTAAGTACCTCCTCTGCTCCCCCTAGGGTCCCTGGCGCCCCCTGCACCTGGCTCCATGACCAGTATTAATTTGATGGATGCACAGTTGCCTGTGATGCCTTTGGAGCACTGGGAGAGCTCACCTGGTGATCTATCAAGTCCTTGACACACGTCAGCCAGTCCCATGCTTGTTGCCCCAACCTGTGCAGTGACCTACCTGGCTGCAGGCAAGAGGCCTGGCTGTGGGAGTGATTAGGAGCCCCTGGCCTTTTTCACTTCTGGTACTTTCCTTGTTAACTGAGGACCCTAGACCAGGCTCCCTTTTCCACACAGGAGATGCTGTTATTCTAGGCACAGGAAGTAGAAGTTGAGGTCCACGAAAAGGGTACAGTGAACTAAGACAACTAAAACCAGGACACAGAACAGCTCAAGTTTATCACTAAATTCTGCAACCACACACATAAATTTGCACATAGTAAGCTTTCATTAAATTTCTATTTAAAGTTTGCATAAGGTGGTTTCTACTGGGGAAATGGAAGTATATGATAGGGATAAGGGTTGCCTTTGAGCTTTGGGGGCCACACAAGGTTTTGGGACCTGGAGCATCATGGGTTTGGAAAATTCAAAAAGTGAGATGAACAGGTACCCTGGAGAGTAAAGAAGAAATGGTAGCCTAGAACTGAGGAGCCTCTGAATGGCACTGGGGTGGGATGGGAGACCAGTCATTGTCAGTGGAAGAATGAGGCCCCTCCCAAGTTTGAAAAGTTGTGTCAAGGGTTATAGGCCCCAATGTGGGAGCCATTGGGCACAGTTTGACAGTAGCAGGAGGAGGAATGGAGTTGCAGTGAGATAGGGCTTGTGACCATCCTTTTGAAGAAGAAACTAAGAGTCTGAGAGGCTCAGAGACTTGTGCATTACACCACAGCTAGCCAATAATGCTGTTCTCTGGGAGCTTACCCTGACTTGGTCAGTGACTGTCATGGATTCTTGTATCCTGACATGTAAGTTCCAAGTGTTGTCAGGTGAAACGGGATAAACAGTCTCTTCTCTTTCATTCCTCCTGCAATACCCTGCCCCCCATATCTGACCTGATCTTGGCTGACTGAGACCATGTTGGATCCCCTATACTGTTCTGAGATATATATATTATATAATATATAAAACATTTATTTATTTATATGTGGTGCTGAGAATTGAACCCAGCGCCTCACACATGCTAGGAAAGAACTCTACCATTGAGCCACAACCCCAGCCCCTTTGCCCACTTTTTGTTGAGACTTTTACCTCCAGAAGGTGAACAGGGCAGCTTCCCTCTTGGGGTTTGGACTTTCAGGAACTTGTGGGTGGGTAGCAAGGTGCTTACAGACTGGAGAAAAGGAGCTTGAGGTCTTGTAGCTCCATGGATGGGAGAGTCTTGGATGTGGGGGTGTTGCCCAGGGGCTGGGGACATGTGGACTGTGAAGGGAAGCTTCAAGCACCCAGGTGAGGGAGCTTGCCAACTGGATGGAGTTGGAAAACTTCTTCCAGACTGGAAGATACTCAGACTTGGGGGTTTGTGGAGCAATGGAGGGTATAAGAATGTTCCCAGGGATGAATTACAAGGGCTGGAGTTTCAGGACACTGGGTAGGGATGAACTGAGAAGCTAATGACAACAGGACCACAATTCTGGGGGCAGGGATAAGGCCTGGGGCTGAGGAGTGGTGCTTGTGTCAGTCACTGAGGCTGCTGAGAGGGTAAGGGGTTCAGCTGAAATACATCTGGAGCCCTAATGTACCCCATTGGAAAATGGGGGTGATGAGTTGTGTGTGGTAGGATTGCCAATGGAATTAGTAATAAGCTTCCAAGTGACCTACATTGTGCCCAGCTAAGCTGTGTGGTAGCAGTGTTGATGCTTATCTTTAATTAATATTGATTACAATCACACTAGGAAAGGCCAAGCTCCCTTAATTCTTGTGAGTTTGAACCAATGCCCCGCTCAGCTTCATCCATTCATGAATATAATAAAGCAATTACCCCCTTTAAGTCTCACTTTATTTATGAATCTAAATCAACATCTTTCATAGTCCCACACAATTTAGTAATTTATTGTTTTAAAGAATTTAAACTTTATTTTATATGTGGTACTGAGGATTGAACCCAGTGCTTCACACATGCTAGGCAAATGCTCTACCACTGTGCTACAACCCCAGTCCCCAATTTATTAATCAAACCTTTCTAATAGTGGACTGAGGGGTAACTGACATAAAATTTTTTAAAATATTTACTTATTTTCTTAGTTGTAGTTGGACACAATACCTTTATTTTTTTATATGTGGTGCTGAGGATCAAACCCAGGGCCTTGCACATGCTAGGCGAGCGCTCTACTGCTGAGCCACAACCCCAGCCCCACTGACATAAAATTTGATAGGTTTTGAATGTAATGTTTACATCTGTGAAACTACCAGTATCACCAGGATTGAGAACGTAACCATCCCTACCAAGCATTTTTCCTTGCCTCTTTCTAATTTCTCCTTCCTGCCCCTGACTCCCTCTTCAGGTAACCGCTGATCCACTTTGTCACTATACATCAGTTGACATGTTACCAGATATTTATATAAATGGAAACTTACAAGTTGGGACTGGTGATGCATGCAGTCCCAGAAACTTGGGACATGGAGGCAGGAAGATTACAAGTTTGTGGCTAGCCACATCAAATTAGCAAGGTTTTCAGCAATTTAGCAAGACCTTCTCTCAAAATGAAAAAGAGATGGGCTGGGGATGTGGCTCAAGCGGTAGCGCTCTGGCCTGGCATGCGTGCGGCCCAGGTTCGATGCTCAGCACCACATACCAACAAATATGTTGTGTCCGCCGAGAACTAAAAAATAAATATTAAAAAAAATTCTCTCTCTCTATCTTTAAAAAAAATGAAAAAGAGATATAGCTGTGGTAAAATATCCCTAGGTTTAATTTCAAGTAGAGGGGGAAAAAAGAATCCTACATCATACATTTATTTTATTTTGAGACAGTGGCTCCACTAGTTTGCTGATGCTGGCTTTGAATTTCTGATCCTCCTGCCTCTGTTTATTTATGTTGGAGGTAATGGGGATTGAACCCAGGGGGCTCTCCCACTGAAGTACATCAATAGCCCTTTTTATTTTTAATTTTGAGACAGTGTCTCTATAACTTTCCCAGGGTGATCTCCTAATTGCGATCCTCCTCCTCAGCCTCTGATGTAGCTGGGACTACGTTGTGGACCACTGCACTTGGCTCATGATTATTTTGAGGAAAAATTTGTAGTGCTAGGGATTGATCCCAAGGCCTCACTTAGTATGTGCTCCGCTACTGAGTTACACTCACAGCCTATAGCATAATTATTTTGAGATCCATCCAAATTGTTCATTTCTTTTTATTGCTGAGTTGTAGTCCATTGTACAAATATACCAGTGTGTTGATCATTTACCTACTGATAGGCATTTGAGTTGTTTCCAGTTTTGGACCACTAACAAATGTTATGGACTGAATTGTGCGCCCCCTTCCCCTGATAAATTCACATTAAAGACCTAACCAGGGGCTGGGGATGTGGCTCAAGCGGTAGTGCGCTCGCCTGGCACCACATACCAACAAAGATGTTGTGTCCGCCGAGAACTAAAAAATAAATATTAAAAAAATTCTCTCTCTCTCTCTCTCTCTCTCTCTCTCTCTCTCTCCCCCCTCTCTCACTGTCTATTTAAAAAAAATCAAAATAATAAATAATAAAAAGACCTAACCAGCCAGGTGCAATGACACACGCTTGTAATCGCAGTGGTTTGGGATGTTGAAACCAGAGGATCGAAAGTTCAAAACCAGCCTCAGCAAAAACAAGACACTAAGCAACTCAGTGAGACCCTGTCTCTAAATAAAATACAGAATAGGGCTGTGGATGTGGCTCAGTGGTTGAGTGCCTCTGAGTTCAATCCCCAGTATCCCCCTCCCCTCAAAAAAAAGTAGAAGCAGAAGCAGATGCATGCTCAGTTCTTCTAGAGTGGGTGCTTTGATTGCTGCTTGATTGCCTGAAGACATCAGACTCACTCTGCCAAATTGTACTCTTTTTTAAAAAATATTTTTTCTAGTTGTAGATAAACCCACAGTATCTTTTTTTTTTTTTAACGTGGTGCTGAGGATCGGTTCTCGGTTCACACATGTGAGGCAGCCGCTTTACCACTGAGCTATAGCCCCCAACTCCCAAACTGTACTCTTTTTTAAATATTTATTTTCTCTTTGTAGTTGGACACAATACCTTTATTTTATTTATTTATTTTTATGTGGTGCTAAGGATCGAACCCAGGGCCTCACACTTGCTAGGTGAGTGCTCTACCTCTGAGCCACAACCCTAGCCCCCAAACTACTCTTAATGGTGACTCTCCAGAGAGTTTCCAGGCCTTAAGTACCGGAGTGGAAATGCATCATTGTTTGGTTCCTTTTGTTCTGAAGCTCAGAATTCTTATGTTTTTTTTTTTTTTTTTTTTTTTTTTTTAGAGAGAGAGAGAGATTTTTTAATGTTTATTTTTTAGTTTTCGGCGGACACAACATCTTTGTATGTGGTGCTGAGGGTCGAACCCGGGCCGCACGCATGCCAGGCCAGCGCCCTACCACTTGAGCCACATCCCCAGCCCAAAGCTCCGAATTCTTGAACTGTGTAGTTACTGGTTCCTCCAGGTCTCCAGCCTGTTGAACACCATTGTGGGACTATCCACAATGATCATGTAAGACAATCTAACAAATTCCCTTTTTATAATAATAAAAACTCTAATCACCAATGCGACAGTATCTAGAGACAGGGTCTTTAAGAGGTAATTAGGTTAAATGAGATTATAAGGTGGGGCTATATACAGTCCTAATCAGATGAACTGTATGTAGCCTTACAAAAAAAAGGAAGAGAGGGCTGGGGATGTGTCTCAGTGGTAGAATGCTTGACTACCATGCATGAATCTCTGGGTTTGATCACCAGCACTCCCCCCAAATTAAAAAAAAAAATTAAGAGAGAGGGTTCTGTCTCCCTCTGATATCTCTTTTCCATCTACAAGCCAAGATTTTTTTTCCAGCAACCGAATGACCAGCACCTTGATCTTGACTTTCCAGTCCCTAGAAGTGTTAGAAATTAAATTTCTGTTGTTTCAGCCACCCAATATCTGTAGTATTTTGTTATGGCAGCCCAAGATGAATATGACAAGAAATAAAGGTGACATTCATGTACAAATCTTAGTGTAGAAGTCTGCTTTTTTTCTTTAAAAAAAAAGGTAAATAAATACCCAGAAGTGGAATGGCTGAAATCATACCTATATGTTTAACTTAAGACACTGCCAAGGGCTGGGGGATGTGGCTCAAGCGGTTGCGCGCTAGCCTGGTTAGATCCTCAGCACCACATACCAACAAAGATGTTATGTCCGTCGAGAACTAAAAAATAAATATTAAAAAATTCTCTCTCTCTCTCCCTCTCTTTAAAAAAAAAAGACACTGTCAAACTGTTTTCCAAAGTTGCTAAGCCATTTACATATCTATCAGCAGTATATTTGAGTTCCATTTCTTCTATATCTTTTGCAACTGTTGGTGTGTTCAGGCTTTTTAATTTTAACCAGGGTTCTCAGATAATAGAAGCAGTGGCGCCTGAGTAAAACCGAGGCCAAGTGTTCCGACTGGCTCCTACAAGCAGGCCTTGCTGCCAGCAGCCAGGTAGGTCTTGGCACGGATCGGGGCACGGAACTGGCCGGCCTCAGCCGCGTCCAGGCTCGGGCAGGCCGCCAGGTGAGTGTGCCCCTGTGCTCAAAACTAGTTGCTGGGCGGCCGAGAGTCCACCCAGCAGACTACTGGCTATGGAGTCCTGCTCAGGGGGCACTGCGGACCGTAGGGGGAGCAGAGGAGGTATGGGAGAGGTGGAGTAGGGTGGGAAAGGGAGGGAGAGTGTCCCATGTCACCCTCGCCCCGCCTGTCTGTTCCTCACCTTTTCCATTCTACAGGTGGTAAACAGCAGCCTTGGAGGCCAAGCGGTATTGGTAGGGGGCAGGGTCTGATGGTCAAGGGCTGTGGTCCAAGTCAGCACCCTTCACAACACAGCAGAGGGGCGACATACCAGGCGCGGGAGGGGTAGCTTCCCAGGAGTCTCGGGGGAAGGTGCACTGAGAGATCTGGGGACATCTGGGCACTCAGGATCCATAGCTCCAGGACCTATACTCACATTCACACACCCCCTCCACACACACCTGAGCAGAGAAGGCGGTGCACAAGACCGAGCTGGTAGGAAGGAGGCTGTCAGGAGTCTCTGGAGGCTCGCCTGGAGAGGTCTGCCCGTGGTTGCTGGGGACGCCTGGGCACGCAGTGTCTGTAGTGAATTGGTGACCAGAACTGGGGGTCCATGAGGAGGGGTCACCTAGAGGCACGTGGGTCATGTGGGGTAAATGGGCCTCCGAGGGATCTCCGGGGAGTAGCAGGGTCTGCTTAGGAGATGAGGAGGGGAAATCGGGTGTCCCAGGGCTGTGTGGGGGTGTTTTCTTTTGGGAACCCTGAGAGAAGCAGGATCCCTAGAGACTTGGTGGGAGAAGTTTGGCATCTAGATTATTTAGGGGAGAATCAAGGAGCTCCTGAGAAATCAATGTGGTGTTCCGAGAAGTCCAGGACCACTGCAGCCAAATGGCTACCTGCAGGGACATGGTCGGGGCAAGGCGGGGATCCAGTGGCATGCCCGCGATGGTCGGGGTCGCGAAAGAGGAGGGGGACAGTCGACGACTTTCGGAACAATGCAGGGAGTGGCCAGGAGTCTCCGGGTAGGTTGCCGAGCATTTTTAGGTCTCCGGATGTCTGGAATCATGGGTATTCTCGGAGGCTCGGGGTGTGCGCTGACCCGTCTCTCTTCTGCGCAGGCCGCGGCCTTCCTCTGCAGGCGGGCCCCGGCGCCCTGCGGCTGCTGGCGCGGCTGGACGCGCGCCCCCTGGCGGCCCGAGCTGCTGCAGACGTGTGGGCGCTGGTACGCAGGGCGGGCGACACTTTGCGCCTGCGCCCCAAGGAGGGTGCGTGATGAGGGCCGGGGAAGGGCGGGGAGGGGCGGGGCCTCTGGGGACGGGGACTGGATTGGGATGGGCTGTGTTCCGAGGTGACAGGCCAGGGAATTGTTAGTTATGGGCCTGGGTGGGACCAAGGGGTGTGATTGGATCGGGCGGGGCTCGGGGAGCCCTTGGAGGGAGCAGGGCCCTGAGGTTATTGTAGCATATTCCTTTAGGGTAATTGAGATAGGGGATCGCTAGACGATTCTTTGAGGGTGCTGGTGTGAGTGGTCATTCTGGTCAGCGGATCATGGAAGGTTATTTCTGGGGAGTGGATCCTGGAGGATGCTGGGGGCGGGTAACTCGTTGGAGGGCTGGACTGGAATGCTAGTCCCGGGGTGGAGGCTCTGAATGCTTGGAGGTGCTGCCTGAAGCGTGAGGAATGGGACGGAGTTTGGAGGCTAATTAGAGGGCGTGGCCTGGGATGCTCAAGAGCCCAGTGGTAGAGTAGCAGCTTCCAGGGGGTGTTCCGGGTGTTAGGGCTGCATGTTATTATCATCAGATAGTGAGGTCTGGAGGATTACTCAAATAGTCAGCCTAGTACTATTTGTTAAGAAGGCTGAGTCAGGACGTTTATTCTTTTTTTTTAATTTTTATTTTTTTCACAATACCTTTATTCTATTTATTTTTATATGGTTCTGAGGATGGATCCTAGGGCCTTACATGTGCTAAGCAAGTGCTCTACCACTGAACTACAGCCCCAGCCCCAGGATGTTTATTCTTTTTTTCTCAGGGGCACTTGGCTACTGAGCCACATCCCCAGTCCTATTTTGTATTTTATTCAGAGACAGCGTCTCACTGAGTTGCTTAGGCCCTTGCTAAGTTGCTGAGGCTGGCTTTGAATTCATGATCCTCCTGCCTCAGCCTCCTGAGCCACTGGGATCACTGGTGGGTGCTGCTGGGGGGACATTTATTCTTAAGAGCTGAGTTTTTAAGATTACTGTGTGGTGGGGTCTGGTTCCTAAGTAGTTAAATGGTGAGAGTCTGTGAGAGTTTAGAGGTAGGCAACAAGGTGAGGTCAGAGTATTAACTCAGGGTGCTGGTCCTAGGTATGTACCCTGATAGCATTCCACCTCTTTCATCAGCCATTAACATGCTGGACTCTGCGGACATAGAAGTCACAGACAGTCGCCTACCTCATACCACGGTTGTGGAACACCAACCTCAGGTACCACCTCACCCATGTATTCAAAGCCATCTGCTTTAGGGCAGGCAATCAATGTACATTTGTGTCCTTACTCCAGCATTTTAGGTCAGAGACTCTGGGTATTCCTACTGTGCCAACTCGAGTGACCCAGGATAAGGCAAGATGTGCTTCAAAGCCACTCCAGGCCTCTGGTCGGTTCTCTGTGGAGCTAGTCCGCAATCGCACAGGCTTTGGCCTCACTTTAAGTGGGGGCCGAGATGTAGCGGGTGATGCTCCACTGGCTGTGCGTGGGTTGCTGAAGGATGGGCCAGCACAGCGTTGTGGTCATTTGCAGGTTAGCCCTAAGCACCCTCCTTTCATAGGTGTGATCCCCACCTTTGTCCAGAAGCTCTCTATATTTCCTTCCTATACCACCACTGCCTTGCATTCTTGCAGGCTGGTGATCTCATTCTCCATATCAACGGAGAGTCAACGCAGGGACTTACCCATGCCCAAGCAGTGGATCGGATCCGCACTGGAGGTTCCCGGCTTCGGCTTGTGTTGCAGAGGCCTAATGAGACTCAAACTGGCAAGCACAAGGGGATGGGTGGGTCCCAAAAGGGAAGCAGTCGGTTTTCTAGGGAAGGAAATTAGAGGTCTGTGAGGGGAAGGAGAGGTTAGAAGGGGTTTAGTGGTCTCAGTGGGGAGGATCAGGATTTGGTGTCTAAGTTGGGTTAGTGTATTTTTGAAAGTGGGGGTGGGAGGGGAGCCCTTCCCAGGAAAGGAATTTCAGAGGGGAAACTTTCTATAGGGGAAAGGAGAGGAGGGAAGAGATCTGGGGTAAAAGCAGATCTTCAGCTGGGTGTGGTGACACATACCTACAATCCCAGCATCTTGGGAGGCTGAGTCAGGAGGATGAAAATTTGAGGCCAGTCTCAGCAACTTAGTGGGGATGTGGCTCGGTGGTTAATCGCTCCTGGGTTCAGTTGCTGGTTCTACTACTCCTACTACTACTAACAATAATAAAAACCAGTGTTCAGCAGGGTCTTAGTCCTTGGAGGGATAGGCAGAATGGAGTCTCAGCTGGGAGGATATGGGATGGAGATCTAGAGAGTAGAAGGTTTAGTTCTGAGAGACAAAGGGTTGATAAGGGAAAAGTTGGGAGTCAAGGTGGGATGAGAGAGGGAATAGTCAAAGGTCTTAGACTGGAGAGATTATTAGTGCCAAGGCCAAGGTCATGGTTTGATTTCCTTTAGGGATTATGGGAAATGATTTCTGTGTGGGTGTCCTGGATTAAGGCAGGGAAGAGTCTAGAGAAAGGAGGTGTTGGGGCTTGTGTGGGGGGATACTAGTCACTGGACACCTCCAGGAAGGTGGAGGGAGATTTCTCTAAGGGAGGGGGGGGTGTCTCTGTTTCCTGCCACCCTTGGGCCTTCTGGGCCATCCTAAACCCTGGACCCCAATTTCCGTTTTCCACTCCATCAATCTAAACTGTAGCCCTGTCATTCACAGACTGCCGTCCAGATCTTGTAGGTCTGGCGATGATGAAGTCTCCCAGTGCCAGCCTTTCCCCAGTTCACCACCCTCAATTCAATAGGACGCCAAAGACGCGGGGCAGCCCTGAGCCTAGTCCAGAGGCAGCGATCGACGCTCCCGCAGTTCCTCCAGCAGAGCGCCACATGGAGGACCCTGATGACCGTATCCCTGGTTCCCCAGGACCCTGGCTGGTGCCGAGTGAGGAGCGGCTCTCGCGGGCCCTAGGTCTCCCAAGGGCTGCGCAGCTCGCTCAGGAGACAGCAGCTGGAAGGAGAAGGCACTGAGCAGACGACATAGGGCTCGGTGCTCACTTGGTAGGGTCCAGTCTGGATCCGATGGGCCCCGACCGCAGTGCACTAGCGTGCGTCGGGCTGAGAGCTCCTACTTGTCTGGTCTTCCCTCCCACCACGTAGTTGACTGGCCCGCGCTCCCCTCCAGGAGTCTGCAGTCCAGCCTTCCCAGACCCCCTCAAACCCACGCTTCTGGTTCTGGGCGGGGATGTAATAAAATGGTTTGATCTAGTCTTGACTTGCCAGGTGCTCCAGGAGGGGTGGGGCTTCCAGGTCACCCTGGAAAGGAGGGGGTGGGTCCATCCGGTTTCGAGGAGGACCTCTAGTAACCAGCGATGAGCTGCGCGCAGTTGCTTTCAAATTTTCGCTTCTGCCCATCGTCGCTGGGCTCGCGGGCTTGCTCCCCTTTCGGCTCCTCCCCATTCATTCATTTCACTCGTTTGGAGACGTGAAACGCTCCACATATATGATTGTGGCATGGGGAATACAGACGTGGACCTATTGTGGTAGTGTCCTCAACATATACCTGCTGTCGCAGCTCAGAATCGTTCAGACTCTCAGCTTACATAAAGATAGCAAGTCTAGAAGCAGGGCGGCTTTCCTCCCTAGGAGTCTGCGGTCTCCCATTTCCGGCCTAGAAGCCAGCTTTTGCTGGCACGGAGACTGCCATCCTCAGGGTACAGGCTGGGGCCCTGGAGCCCCCTTTGGGACAGGAGCCGGGAAGGTGTGAGTCAGCGCCCGGGGCTGGGCCAGGCTAAAAAGGGCAGTTAGAACCTTTGGGCCACGCCCCCCTTTTCCATAGATGGTGACGAACTGCAGCGGGCCTTGTGCTTACACGCCATATGCTGGGCGTTCCGGGTCCCTAGAGAAACACAGAATTTCCTCCACCCTTCCAGCGGAGCCCCACAGCTGGGGCTTATAAGACCAGCGGGATTCTAACCAGGGTAGCCCCAAGGCAACTGCAGTCTGAGACCAGAAATATTAGGACACCTTTGCGGTCACCACATCCTGAACACTGGGCCCCAACCCCCCAAGGAGGGAAGCTGTGGTCTGACTGGAACTGGCAACTTTCAGTCCCTGTGGTGAAGAGGTGTGGCAGTGGAGAGAGAAATTAAAGGGTCAGAGTGTGAGAGTCTGGGGTTGTGCTGGAGTGGAGACAAGGATTGCAAAACTGAGTTGGATTATGAAGAACATTTTAATGGTTAGCACTGTACACATAGCAGTGAGTGTCCGTCTTCCAGCTACCATTGACTCAGAGCCTGGAGGAGGCATGACTCCACAGTTGTCAGGAAGGGTTCTAGAGCCCCATTCCTATAAACACAGTCACACCCAGGGGACTAATAATAATAATCCCAGTCACATTTATCTCATATCACTTCATCTCTGCTAGTGGTTTTAGTGAAGTATTTATTTTCATCTAGTTACACACCTACTCAAGTAGCCTGTAGGTCCATTTCACAGTGGGGGAAAGCAAGGCCCCAAATGAAAATAGCTTGAGGTGTGTGTGTGAAGAGGTTGAAGTAAGAGTTAATCAAAGCTTGATTTCTGAACCTGTCCTCTTAATCTCACCTATATTTGACAAGTAGTAATAGAAACTTGGCTGTCTGTATACCTTGCATGGAAGTATTATGGAGATACTTGTGGAATAAGACATAAAGATTCCATCTAATATGATGAATAAAGGTTATTGTTACATTTCCAAAAATATATATTTCCATCTGTGTGTAGCAGACGTCATGAGGGTAGGCATATGTCAGATAAGAAAGATAAGACAATGAATTTTTAAAAGACAATTTCAGAAAAAAAGTGAGAATTACAAAGATAGCAAAAGGAGGTTATGTTGGGGAGGATCATGGTGGGCTGCTAGCCTCTTTGAGGACATGACATATGAGCTGGAACCTGAATGATCACAAGTCAGATGACTAGTTGTGGGGGAATGGCATTGACAGCAGCTGGAACAACAAGTGCAAAGGTCCTAAGGCAGCTGAGTTTGTCTTGTTCAAGAAATTTGGGCATTCCTTACTGAAATAGAAAGCACACACTCAGCACTGGGGAAAAATGTTTCTACCCCTTCCACTACTCAGTCACTCTTTCAGCAGCCTTAAATTTGAGGGGCCCTGTGTTTGGGAGGGGGACAGCAGGCAGGTCCACAAGGTGAATTCTTCTATGAATCCAACTATGACTCTCCACCTCAAATGAGATGAGAATGAAACTGATGTCCAGTCTAGAGAGTGTGTCATCATAACACATTGGGGTGTTGATTCCAGGTAACCAGGTGCATGTTTCAGACACAGGCATCCAGGCTGAGCCAGAAGTTACTTGCTCAGTATAATAACTCTGCAAATGACAACAACTATGTCTTCAGCCTTGCATTTCAGGAGCCATCCCCTACCTTGCCAAGCTCGCAGCAATAAATATGCCTTTCTCCTCAAAACTGGAAACTGAGGCCCAGCACTTAGGGCCAAGACTTCTCTGGAATTGCACTGCACAGAATCAGACCCTGGGCTGTCCTGGCTCTAAACCTATTAACAATGTCCACCCCCATTTACTGAGCAGCTCCATGCTCATCAGGCCCCGCTTTAACTCCACCTTTGCATCACCATGGTCTCATTCTCATCACTGCTGAGATTTATTTCACTCCACTATCCTTTATCCAAGGTTCCAAAATCCAAAAAGCTCTGGAAACTGACTGCCCCATGCCCACCACAGGTTTGGTACCAATCGTCTGTACAAGCTGACCTGATCTGATGAAAAACAATATTCAGTCCTTATTTATCCCACTTGTTGTGAACATTCACAGTTTTTTTTTTTTTGAGGAAATAATTAACCCTAACCATCCCAGACCTCGCCGAGGGTGTTAAGTAATATATCATACAGGCATCGGGAAAACTTTCTAAAATCCAACATTTTCCGAATTCTGGAAACATACCTGGCCCTTAGACTTTCGGGTTTAACCATGGCCTCGGCTGGTTTTCAGCTGAGGAAACTGAGTCACTCGCTCCCAAAGCCAGATTCCCGCAGTTCTAAGTTGAGGCAACTCTGTTTTGAATTTTAAAAAGGTGAAGAGTCTTGATATTCCCGCGCCCGCCCGGTACCTGGAGCTGCAAAGCACCCTGGGGATGGGGTGTCCCCAAGGCTTTGCGCCGGGCTGGGACAGTCCTTGGCGGGCGGGGCGAGGGGGCTTCCGGGGCGGCAGCCACCTGGCCCGGCCCCCTCCGGCCCCGCCCGCTTGGGCTCAGCGCGGTGATTCACTCCCTCCTTCGCCCCGGGGGCCCCCTTCCCGGCCAGACGGCGGGCAAGACGGCTGGGTGTGCAGCGTCCTCGAACCCGCGAGCCAGCGAGCCAGCGAGCCAGCAGATCCTCTGTACCCGCAGGAACTCCAACCCACGCCATGGCGGATTCCGAGCGTCTCTCGGCCCCCGGCTGCTGGGCCGCCTGCACCAGCTACTCGCGCACCCGCAAGGGAATCCTCCTGTTCGCCGAGATTGTGAGCGTCCCCGGGAAGGCGGGTGGGCAAAGGCGGGGTGGGGTGGCGCGACCACGCGGTACTGGACAGTCCGGGGTGAGGCAGGCACGTGGTCGGGGCGCTGGGCCTTGGGGCGCAGGTGGCTGGGTTCGTGGCCGAGGCTGGGAACTGCGGGTGCAGCAGGAGTTGGTGGGATTTGGGAGGGTGTTGGAGAGTTGGTGGAGCAAGGACGAAGCGGGGAGCCTGGGACGCACATGGGGGTTTTGGTGGGAGAAGCCCTCCAGGACTCAGTGGACTGAGCCAAGGGGTCGTGGGGGGCTGAGAAGTGGGGTGCCTTCCGTGGCAGGGCGTGGCGCGGCCTGGACACTGGCGGGCGGGCTGGCAGTGTGCCGAGAGGCGGGGCCTGTTGGGGTGGGGCCCCGTGCACTAGTGTGGCGGGGTGGTGTGCCCCACCCTCCGCCAGTTCTTTCTTGCCCTTTTGGGACTGGGAGGAAGGTCCTTAGCTCTTCAGGCGTCTGGGGAACCTTGGTTTCCCTCACCTCAAAGTGGGCACCGCCTTTGAGTCACTTATGAGAAGGGTGCGGTACCTTTAACGGAGCCCTGCCCCTCCAGTGTCACTCTCACCGCTTCCCAAAGGGGTTGCTGGGGGAACCGCACGTTCCGCCTCCTTATGGGCTGGAAGCTGGCGCCAGCCTTGCTCGCAAAACACCTGGCAGAGCCACTCCCCTCAGGCAGCCGACATCCTAGAAGGGAAAGCGGGGGGAACTGAGGCACCCAATTGTGCTCCTTACTTTATGAATGACCCTGGGAAGCCACTTAACTTCTCTGACTCATTTTTCTCATCTGTAAAACAGAGATACTAATAGTATCTAGCTCATTAGGTGGTTGTGATGACTAAATGAATCAATATTTTTAACTGAGAACAATGCTTAGAGCCCAGCATGGTGGCTCAAGCCTGTAATCCCAGAGATTTGGGAGGCTGTGGCGGGAGGATCACAAGTTAGAGGCCAGCTTCAGCAATTTAGCAAGCCCCTGAGCAATTTAGCAAGACCCTGTCTCAAAATAAAAAGGGCTGGAGATGTAGTTCAGTGGTAAAGTACCTGTAGGTTCAATCTCTAGAAACCAACCAACCAAACAAACAAAACCCCACATTGCTCCAGGCACAGGGAACACACAGAAAGTGTTTAGCAATTATTGTGTGTCATTTTTTCCCAGACCTGGTAGGTATCTGAGAAGTGGATCTTTTTTTTTTTGGAGGGGGGAGGGTGTTGGGGATGTAACCCAGGGCCTTGTGCATGCAAGGTACTACCATTGAGGTATATTTCCAGCTCTGAGAAGTGGAATTCATTTATTTTTTTCTGGTAGGCATTTGAATTTGAGACCCCTACTCTCCCAATTTAAACTAGTTCCCTCAGCCTTCAGAACTAACTGGGACCCCCTTTCCCATGTCACCCTTCCAGGTATTGTGCCTGGTGATTCTGATTTGCTTCAGTGCCTCCACATCAGCGTACTCCTCTCTGTCTGTGATTGAGATGATCCTTGCTGCTGTCTTCTTTGTCATCTACATGTGTGGCCTGCACGCCAAGATACCATTCATCAACTGGCCCTGGAGTGTGAGAAGGGGTCAAAATGGCAAGCTGGGCAGGGGCCTGGGCAGTTGGGATTGTCTGGGGAACTCTGGATGCTGACTTCCCTCTTCTCCCTACACCTCATAGGATTTCTTCCGAACTCTCATAGCATCGATCCTCTACCTGATCACCTCCATTTTAGTCCTTGTTGACAACAGAAGCCAATCCAGAATCGCTGCAGGGGTAAGCCTGTGGAGGCACCTCTAGAGCATAGGGAAAAGGGTTTGAAGATCCAGGGACCATCTGCTTCTGCTTTTGGCAAAAACTTATTCTCAGGGCCAATAGGAAAATCTGGCCCCAGCCATGGTTTATCTCCAAAGATCATTTGCTATAAAGGGCTGCCGGTTGTCAGACACAGGGCCTTTGTTGGAAGTATAAACATGCTAGATTGCCATCTGTTAGAACTTTGTCCTCAAATGTAGGATGAAATATGCCCCCTACATTTGGCTGGCTGCCCTGTGTTGAGAGGTCCTAGGGGCGGGGTGGGGTAGAATCCAGCCTACTGGACTTTCTCTTTGGCTCTGGGGCTTCCAATCTAGATAGGAGTTACCATCCTGCATGGGGCAGTCCCTGGAGGTGGTAGATACCGGGAGTTAAGAGTCTGAATGGGCCAACCACCTAATCCAACTCCCTCACTCTCATCTCCATCCCCAGGTACTGGGACTGATAGCTGTGTGCCTCTTTGGCTATGATGCCTACTTTACCTTCCCTCTTCGGCAACAAAGACATACAGCAGCCCCCACTGGTAAGTGTGTGTGTGTGTGTGTGTGTGTGTGTGTGTGTTGCTGAGAGAGCAAAGGAGAAAAAGGAAAGGTATCTCCCAAGGGAGGGTAATAATGCCCTTATGTCTCGTATCAGTAAGTGCCATAAGCTTCAACATTCCTGTTTGTAAAATGGGCATATGGATGGGGCTGGGGTTGTGGCTCAGAGGAAAAGTGCTCTTTTAGCATGCGTGAGGCACTGAGTTTGATCCTCAGCACCACACAAAAATTAAATAAAGGTATTGTGTCCACTTACAACTAAAGAATAAATATTTTTAAAAAATAGGCACATGGATGTTTTCTCTCTTTTCCTCTGCAGACCCCACAGATGGCCCGGTGTAGGAGAACTTCCCTCATTTCTCTCTGCAATTTGAAAATAACTTCTTTTGGAAAACACTTCTTCCCACTCCCACAACAATCCTCCCAGCCAACCAACTTCTAGCCCCCTGTTGAGGTAACAGTGCCTTTTCTGGGAGAATTTTGTCTTCCAGACTGCTACTCAATCATCCTGGGTATGGTCACCTTTATGGGTATGCGTAGGTCCCCCTCCCTTCTGCAGTATCCAGTTCTGCCTGGACCACACTCCCACCTAAACCACAAAGTGAGGGAAGTGGGTGCCTAGGATTTCAGAGTGTACACTCCACCTGGTGACCCACTCCAAATAACCTCCTCATTTTGGGGGATGGTTCTGTGGAGAGAGAAATAAATAATAAACATTGTTAAAATCTATGATAATGAATAAATTAATCCTCTGATCAAATGTGAACAAATCTCAAACATCCAGGTGGGTTGACCTGGAGTAAAGGAAGCAAAGAAGCCAGGCCTGTTTTACGACAAACATTAAATTATTTCAATAATACAAACAGAAGAAAGAGGGAGGAAGAAAGGGTATTTGACTTAGTTCAGGGCGGGCGGCATCATCTACGCTTATCAGAGAATAGAGCCCCCTCCAGAGCTGCCTTTAAGCCACGATGCAGTTCTTGTCTCGGGCCTGGCGAGGCATCCCTGTGCGAGAATCCCCATGGAGCTGTGGGGTCGCAGAGCCTAAAGTCTCAGCTGCACTGTCGGGAGAGGTTGTGGGCCTGCGCAAGTGAGGGGGCAGTGGAATACGTTCCCCTAGGAAGAATCCATCATCCTCAGAGGATTCAGAACTGGGGCTGGAGGGTGAGCTGGAGCAAGATCCTGAGTCGGACGCTGATCCCAAGTCACAGCGATGGTAGCCACGTCGGCCAGTGTGGCGGCGGTGGTGGTGGTGATGGTGGTGGCGGCGACGACGGCTGGCGGCCCTAGGTGGGGGACTACGTGGCCTGCGGCGCTGGGCCGGAGGTGCACTCAGGGTCCTCCGCGGACCTCCCTCTGAGACCAGAGGCTCACGGAAACTAACACGAGGGGTGCTTTGGCGGCCAAAGGCACTATCGTCAGGACGCAGGTCTGGTTGCTCTGGAGACTCCAGGGGTTGCTCAGGAGCATTGCGGAGCCCCAGCTCGGGCATGGAGTGGCGATGGGGGGCCCCTCTCGTAAAGGGGGAGGGCTCCTCGGCGCCTGTAGCTGGAAAAGAAGAGATGGGGGCTCCCTATATCTGCATCCCCCACCCGCCCCCACCTGTGAGGAGGCTTGTGGAAAGGCCTTCTCCTTTTCCACCCACTAAGACTAGGGAAGTGGGGACAGGGATCTGAAGCCTGGTGCAGACTGGGTGAGGAGGAACCTGGTATGATTGGTGTATGGGGCGTGGCCAAGGGTTGGGGAAGCTCTGGGATGGGAGACGGGAGGCTTGGGATGGAGTAGATTGGATTTACCACAGAATAGGGGTGGGGCCTGAGTGCAATGGGTGGAGGGTGACGGGTTGAAGGAAAGGAGGAACTTGGGCTCCACCAGGAAGCAAGAGAAGCACCCTGTATAAAAGCAGGGTAAACCCAGGGTTCCCGAGGCAGGTGTAGCTGGGGCTGGAGACCAGCCTGGAATGGTGCGGCAAAGGAGGCTGGGTCAAACACTGGACCGGGCTTGGGCAAGGGCTCAGGTTGAGGTGGGGGGCGGGGCTGTGACTGGGCGTGGCTCTCACCAGGCGCCGCCTCCGTGCAGGTGCCTTTGGTGGCTGTCTCAGAATTCACCTCCGCAGCAGGGAAAGAGGACGTGGAAGTTGCCAGCCGGGCGGCGACTGTGCCTCCGCCTCCGCTCCAGCTGCGGCGGCCGGGCCCTGGAGCGGTGGGCTCAGACCCAAGGCTACAAGCTCGGGAGCAGAAGATTAGGCCACGTCGGGGCAGGAAGGGGCGGCCCAATAGGGCTCTGCCACAGCGACTGCAGCAGAAGCAGCGGTCTGAAGCGTGCCAATGCTGGCCCTCATAAGCCATCTGGCCCTGGTCCAGGCCTGTGGGGACCAAAGTCAGGGGTGGGGACTGAGGCAGAACCCCAGGCATACTCCCAGTCCTCATGAATGGGGCCTTAATTGGAAAAAAGTGGTGGATTGAGGTAGTGCACCCTGATTTGCCGCCCCCCTTCCTAAATGGGATCACTCTGGAGTGGGGTTTGGTCCACACCACACGGCCCCTCATCCTCCTGAGTCTCTCCTGGAGATTGGCAAATGTCTTACCTACCCACCTCCCTTTATTGCCCAGGGTGCCCCTCTGGGAGTGGGGTTGATCACTGGAGGACTCTTATAATGTGAGCCAGACAGACATTAAAGGGAGGTGACTTCAGGTGGGTGGGCCTCAAGAAGAGGCCTGGGTGGCTGTGGCAGAGCTTAGAGGGGATAGTGTCACTAGAAGGTGGGACCAAATCTAGGCTGGTGGAGGAAAGTGGAAGAAAATGGGGCATAGCTCAGGGCAAGCAGAGGCTAGGCTTAGAGGGCTTTGTGCTGCTGGTGGGTGGAGACATGTCACAGTGGCCTAATGTGTAAGTAGACCTTATGGCAAAGCTTGGGATATTGGGGATGGAGCTTGCAGTGAAAAGCACTAGACTGTGATGCTGGGACTGAGTTAAAGGACAGGGTGTAGTGGGGGCTAGGGCCTGGTGGCGTGGGGCTGTGGCCCAGCTATACATGCATCCCTCCATCCAGTCCCATTATTCACCCACCGATGTGCTCCCCACAGCCATCACAGTACTCCGCATGTCGGGCCTCATAGCAGGCACAGCAGTGGGGGCGGCTTTGCCGCATGACATAGCGCTGCCCTCCTAGTGAAGCTTCACACTCGAAGCAGCAGAAGTGACCCATATGCCAGTGCCGGCCCTCAGCTTCTGTGCACTCAGGGGAAAAAATGATCTGGAAGGTGCAGGCCATCTGTAGCTGTCAGAAGGTTCTGCCCTGACCCTTTCCACCCTCCACTCCCACCCCTGGGCAGAGAGGCACAAACCTCGTCACAGGCTTGGCAGCGTGGGCGCAGGCGTTCAGCATGGTGACGCCCACAGTAGACCTTGCCAGCATGATAGAAGTAGATGAGGTCAACAAGCAGCTCCCGGCATGTGGTGCACACAAAGCACTGTGGGTGCCAGCAGGCACCCAGGCCTGCACGGCTGGCAAACACCGCAATGTCCCCACCTCCAATCTGCTTCCCACACTGCCAAATGACAGACAGACACGGTCACCATCACTAAAATAGTCAGATGGATTGGGTCAGCCAGGTATGTCACACTTGGGCCTTTCCCATGGTCAAGTTTTATGACTGGCCCCACGTACAGGGTAACTTTTTTATTTTTTGGTACTGGAAATTAAACCCAGGGGTGCTTTACCACTGAGCCACATCTCTACCCTTTTTATTTTGAGACAGGGTCTTGCTAAGTTGCTCAGGGCCTCGATAAACTGCTGAGGCTGGCTTTGAACTTGCAATCCTCCTGCTACAGCCTCCTGAGCTGCTAGGATTATGGGTGTATGCCATTCTGCTTAGCAGTAATATTTTTAAATCAGTTACAGGGTAACTTGGAGACAGTTTTCACTTACGGGGGTGCCTTAGTGACTGACCCTGTTCATGGTCAGAAACCATAGAGACAGGCACTACATATTGAGGGTGGCCTTACAGGCAATCCTCCTGCATAGGGGGCTGGAGCAGACATAGAGACAGAACAGATCTAACCACCAGGACCTTATTGACAGACTTCAACCAACAGTAAGTTCTAAGGACAAGCTCCACCCACCAGAAAAGGCCTTAGAGATAATTCCACCGACCACTTGGCTTTGGACACAGGTCCTGCCACTGTGGGTCAGTTTCTTTGTGCTGGGGATTGAATCTTGAGCAGGCTAAACAGTGCTCTGCCACTGAGTCATACCTCTAGCCTTTGGGTCAGTTCTTAAGCACAAGTCCTGACCACCAGAGGACAAGAGAGATAGCCCACGGCCCATGTCCGTTATTGCATGGAGGAAAGAAACCATGGAGAGAATACACCAAGGCCTCCTTAGAGAAAATCTATACCCAACAGTGGGATCCCAGGGACAGGTCCTATCTATCAGTGGGCTCTAGAGACACATCTTTTCCAGTAGAGGGGGCCCTAGAGACAGTCCACTGGGGCTTGAGTGGCAGGCCTCAGCTTTTCAGGGCCTAAGGTGGGCCCTGCACCCCAGACCTTCAATCCAAGGCCCTTCATGATTTACCTCTTCACAGATGGCTCCAGTGATGGTCACTGGGAAGATGCGTACAGTTCCACGCCCCAGATTCTCTCGCTTCCGCTGCTGACTGAAGGCTCTCAGTTCTTTCTTCTCCTCCTCTTCCAGTGCTGTGCAGTACTGTGCCTAGGGGGAGCAGGGGTCTTCCAGACTTCATCCACACTGACAAGCTGACTTCTAGGACTTTCTATAGCTGGTGCCTCCTGCCTGAAATACCCACCCCTTCCCCCTTTTTCCAAAGCCAAGCTATGGTTTTGCCAAGGAATGTTCCCTGATGGCCCCTGCCTGTTCAGCCCTAAGCTCAGTTCAGTTTACCTTTTCTCCTTCAACCCTACCCATTTCCAACTGTCCTGCATTTGCCCAGGTTGTGCTCTCTACCCAGCATGCTCTTTCCATCTTCTCTCTCACCTCACTATCGTGTGGGGGCAGCTGATGCAGCAACTGCTTGATCCTGTATTTCTCCCCAGGACTGTTGACATAGGGGACCTTGTCTTCTGGGAGGCAGCTGAAAAACTGGTATACCTGGGAGGACATGGTGGGGGTGGATAGGAGAAAATAATTGAGATTAAGGGTGGTAGGGATGCAATGAGATGGTGGGTCCCTGCCTCTCTAAAAAATTAAACTCATCAGAAGGGAACGTCTCTTGGTTCCTCCTCTCTAAAGCTCCCAAACATGCTGAGAGTTCTCATGTCTTGACCCTACTTTCCCCTCCAGTTATGCTCCACTTTTCTCCTTTTTCTGTACAGCAAAATTCCTCAAAAGAGTTGTGAATGCTTATGTGCACTCCACTTCCTCTCCTCCCATTTTTCTCTTAACCCTGGTTGAGTCCCCAGCACTGCAATACACACACACACACACACACACACACACACACACACACACACCATATCCTGCTCGGTACAGTAGCACACATCTGTAGGCCCAGTAACTCAGGAGGTTGGGGCAGGAGGATTCCAAGTTTGAGACTGGCCTCAGCAATTTAGTGAGGCCCTAAGCAACTTAGTGAGACCCTTTCTCAAAATTGTAAAAAAGAAAAAAAAATTAAAAGGACTGGAGATGTAGCTCAGGGGTAAAGAACCATAGGGTTGGGGCTGGGGATGTGGCTCAAGCGGTAGCGCGCTCGCCTGGCATGCGTGCGGCCCGGGTTCGATCCTCAGCACCACATACCAACAAAGATGTTGTGTCCGCCGAGAACTAAGAAATAAATATTAAAAAACTCTCTCTCTCTCTCTCTCTCTCTCTCTCTCTCTCTCTCTCTCTCTCTCTCCTCTCTCACTCTCTCTTAAAAAAAAAAAAAAGAACCATAGGGTTTAATCCCTAGTACCAAAAAAAAAAAAAACACAAATATATCTGCCCATGTGAAGTTTAGATTCCTGAAAAGAGAAATAGCCAATAAACAAACATGTAAACATATAGTCATCCTTTGGGATCTTTGGGGGATTGGTTCCAGGACCCCTCATGGATATCAAAATCAGCAGATGCTCAAGTTCCTTGTATAAGATGGTGCAGTGTTTGCATATAACCTATACACATCCACCCACACACTTTAAATCCTTTCTGTATTACTTGTAATGCCTGATACAATATAAATGCTATTTAAATAGTTGTATTGTTTACAGGCTAGGGGTATTAATCAATAGTAGAGCATTTGCCTAACAAGTCCAAGACCATAGGTTTAATCTCCAGCACCACAAAAAAGAAGTATTGTTTAGGAAAATAATGACAAGGAAAAAAGTCTCTATGTGTTTAGTACAAGTGCAATTTTTTTTTTCAAATCTTGATCCACAACTGGTTGAACCTGAAGATGTGGAACCTGCAGATATAGAAGGGAAAAACTATGTCAGATGGTATAAGGGATATGGAACAAAAAACCAGGGAAGGAGCCAGGTGCAGGTTCAGGCCTGTAATCCCAATGACTTTGGAGGCCAAGAAAGGAGGATCTCAAGTTCAAGGCCATCCTCAAGAGTTTATTGAGGCCATGTCTCAAAATAAAGAATAAGAAAGGCTAGGGATATAACTTAGTGGTAGAGAGCTCTGGGATTCAATCTCCAGTGCCAGAAAAAAATAGCAAGGGCAGTGGAACTGTAATAAGGAACTCAGGTAGGCCTCTGTGAGAATTTAATGTCTAGCCGGGCATAGTGGTGCATGCCCGACATTCCAGCACCTAGGAAGGCCGAGGCAAAAGGGTTGCAAGTTAGAGGCCAGCCTCAGCAACTTAGCAGGACCCTGTCTTAATATTTTAAAAAAGGGGAGAATCAGGCTTGCTGGCACATGCCTATAATCCCAGCAATCCCATCAGCTCAGGAAGCTGAGACGGGAGGATTGCAAGTTTGAGGACAGGTTCAGCAACTTAGCAAAGCCCTAAGTGACTTAGTGAGACCCTGTCTCAAAATAAAAAAATAAAAAGGGCTGGGGATGTGGCTCAGTGGTAAAATGCTCCTGGGTTCAATCCCCAGCAACAACAAAAAAAAAAAAAAAAAGAAGAAGAAGGGGGGGGGAGGAGAAGGAGAAGAATTGAATATTTGAGCTGCTCCAAAGGATGTGAAGAAGTGAGTTAAGCAGATATGTGAATTAGAACAATCCAGGTAGAGAGAATAGCAGTGTTAAGACCCAGAGGCAGGAGTGTACTTGGCAGGTATGTGTGAGAAAGTGAGCAAAGGGGACAGCAGTTGGAGGCGAGGCCAGAGAGGTAGCAGGGCCATGGAGAGGACTTTGACTGTAACTCTCAATGAAGGGTCAGTCACTAGAGGGTTGTGAGCAAGGAGGGACGTGATTTGTCTTAGGAGTTAACAGGATCTATGGCTGCTGTGACAGCCTGTAGGAATGAGGGAGGAAGCAGGGGGAAGAATGAGGAGGAAACAAGTGACTACTGCAACGACTGGTGACTGTGCTGATGATGGAAGTAGTGAGTCTAATTCTGGAGAATGAAAGTGTATATGTATATATATTTTTGTTTCCTCCAGTGCTGGGGATGGAACCCAGAGCCTTGCACATGCTAGGCAAGCACTCTATCACTAAGCCCCAATTCTGAATATATTTTGAAAGTAGAGCTGGTAGGACAAGAGGATTTGCTTGTGGGGGTCAAGATAAAGGAGTGAAAGATGACCTAAGAATATGTGGATGTGTTCACTTGTGTGAAAACTGTCAACTGGGTGTGGTGGTGCATGTTTGTAATCCCAGTGGCTTGGGAGGCTGAGGCAGGAGGATCATGAGTTCAAAACCAGCCTCAGCAACTTTGTAAGGTCCTAAGCAACTCAGCAAGACCCTGTCTCTAAATAAAATAGAAAAAAAAGGGCTGGGGATGTGGCTCAGTGGTTAAGTGCCCCTGGGTTCAATCCCCAGTACCCAAAATAAATAAATAAGTAAATAAATAAACAAACAAATAAATAAATAAATGAGGGAGTTGCAGATGGAAGAGCTTAAGTTTGTTTCTGGCCAGCTGGAGCCTTGGGCATGCTGGCAAGTACTCTACCACTGAGCTATATACACCCTTAGCCCCTATTTTGTGTGTTTTCTTCACTGTGGTGTCCACAGTGCTTAGAACTGTGTCTGCAGTAGATGCTCAGTAATTATTTGTGGAATGAATCAGTCAATGATGGTGTGGTGAATGAGATGCTTAGATAAGACCTGGGGTCGGGGGTGCAATAGGAGTGGGTGAACAAGTCCTGGGGAACTGATCCAGTGATCACTCAAGGGTCTCCATCAAGAGGGGTCAGAAGGACACTGGAAGTTTGACCACACACTCTAGCATTGCTCCAGAAATAGATTCCTATTTGAGTGTTATGTGTTTGTGTGTTTGTGTGAATGTATGTGCATGCCTGCATGTGTGTGTACCCACTGGAGAATGAGAGTGGGTGGCTGGCCTATGGTCACCTGCTCAGGTTTTAGGCCCGGGGGCACCCAGGCATACTCCTCTGATGCACAGCCTGAGTCATCATCCGAGATGGAGTGGCGCTGGAAGTCTGAGATTAGTCGACACATGATGCGTTCCAGGTCCACAGGTACTGCATGCACTGCGTGCTCCTCCCGTGGGCATTTGCAGTGCTGGCAGATCTTTCTGAGGGGGCCAAGATGGATGGTCAGTTACCTAGGAGTAGCCTATCCAGACCCCCCTGAATCCCTTCACAGGCCAAATTCAATGAAAGAGCAGGACATGTAGATTACCACCAAAGAGCTGTGAGTATAGAGCTATGGGCCTTGGGGCTGATAGGACGTGGGGCTAAGAGTCAGGGTCTGGTTATGAGCCTCTGGCCAAGGTCATAGGGAGTGGGGTGCTGGTTATGAGGGGCCCAGCTTCTGACTGATGGCAGGGCCATAAGATGTGGGCAGAGGGAACTGGAGCTGGGGCTGTGAACCTGTGTGCACACAGAATGCCAAGGGGCTGTATAGGGTCTTGAGAATATCGCCTAACCTTCCTGTCTGGGACTTGGGTCAGACTCTCCGAGCAGTGCGCAAGCAGCTGGTCTGAGAGTGGTGGGACTCCAGAACTGAGAGTGAAATTCTGAATCTAGGAGCTTCCCTTCAGGAAAGGCTCCGTGCTTTGTGGGGGAACTCCCTTTCCCTTGAGGCAGGGCTCCAGCCCTGTGATGAGGCACTGAACTTGTGTGTGTTGGGGAGGTGGGCTGTGAGCTCCAGTAGGAGGATAGGACACTGGCCCTGGGAGAAGAATGGAGTCCTGGAGACAGGGGTTGGGGAGTGCGTGGGCGATGCTCAGAGCCAGGGTCAGGCTTGGGGAAGCCTCTTGGGCAGGGGACTGTGTAGTAGGTGGAGCTCTCCTGGGAACAGGATTCTTTGTAATGAGTTAGCGGGCAGGGCTCTGAGCCTGAGATTGAGGCTCTTTTCCCTACAGAGATCTTTCTGTGGGCAGAGTTCAAGCCTAGGGACATGGTCTAAGTCTCCAGTAGTTTTCCCTGAGGGCAAGGCTCTGACAGAGTTGAGGTCCTGGAGAGGGTTCACTTACCTCCAGCCATGCAGCAGGAAACCGGGGCACTGCTCTCTACAGGAGTTGCAGGGCTGGCCCCGGTCAGGGTCCTCTGCCTCTGGAGGCTGTAGTAGGCGGAGGCAGACGCAGGGCCAGGCGAGGCGCCAAAGCAGAGAGGGAGAAGTCAACGCCTGCCTCTCCACTCCTAGGCCCACGGCTACACGCTGGGGCCTGTCCCACTAGGGCAGCGCTGGGCAGGCTGGGACAGCGCCTGGAGCGCGGGGAGGAAGACAACCGAGCCAGAGGCGGGGCAACTGGGGCCACCTCCCCATATGTTCATTTTTCAAGGAATTACTCTCCCTGTGCAGTCTTTGCCTCTCCCCCAGCCTTGGACACATCCCACCAGCCTCAGATCCCTTCAGACCTCCCCCAGAATCAGGGTATTCATCCCACCAGAACAGAGTCCCAAATCTGGGCATCCCCTCCTAGGCTTCATCCCAGCAGCTTCTCCACCAAGAAGACAGCAGCAGTCGGATTCCATAGGGTAGAAATCTGAGACCCCCATTCTTCCTTGGGATCCCCACATAAACCATGCTACTCCCTTCAGAAGCTCAAGAGCCTGCCCCCAAATCCTGCCTTCATTTCCTCATATCTAAGAAACTGGGGACTGTCCCCTAGGATCTCAGGAAGCCCCTGCTCCATCCAGAAACCCCTACCCCATGAAGCCTTGGCCTTTATTCCTCATGTTCACTAGGACTATTCACTCCTTTGGATCACCAAACCTAGACCCCACCTTTCCTAGTCAAGAGACTTCCTCCAAAGGAAAAGAAAGACCCTCCCATATGGGAAGTCAAAAGCTCCCCAGGCTCAGGTGGGAGCCTGGAAGCCCTTTTACCTCAAATCCCTGTTCCTCCACCCTAAGCATTGGGGCACCCCACAAGGGTGGGACCCCATCCCTCAGTCTATTTCCCTCCCCAGGGTGTGGAGGTCCCTGCTCATCCCAAGACCCCAAGACTCAGCCTTTTGACTCTAAGAATCCCCTCTCATAGTTCCCAGGAAAAGGGACACACCACGACACAGGGTTGCTGATAAAGGTGTGCAGAAAGGTGATTTAGGAGCATGGGCCACCAGATCTATATATTCCTTTATCCAACACCTCCAGGGGCCCCAGAGCCCAAGTCTGGGAGAGCTGGGGATAGGGATTCCTGGACTCTCTGTGGGGCTTCTCCAGGGTATCCCTGTGCCCTGCGCCCTCACCTGGGCCTCAGTTTACTCCTGACCCCCACCGCTGCCCTGATTGTCGCTCACCAAACGCCCGGAGCGGCGCCTCCGGGACCCACGCGCGAACATGGCGCGTCCGGACAGGGTCAAGCCGGGCCGGGTAGGGCGAATGGAATCCTCGCGGCCTCCAGGACACGGCGCGTCAGGCCTGGGAGCTCTGTTCCGTAAACCTGATACCGGCGTGGGAGGAGTGCGCCCCGTAGGGTCCGCCCCCGGCCCCGTTGTCTCTCCGAGGCCAAAGCGCCCCCTGTCGGAAGGTGAGCTGTCCTGCAGAAAAGCCCCCTGCCCTCTCGACCCCAGCTGAAGCAGGAGGCACAGCCTCTAGAACTCCAATGTGCCACGTGGCCTTTAGGACTTAAGTCTTTAAGTAGTGGAGGAGGGAGGTTCTTGGAGGTGGCTACCTGACTGGAAGGAGTGGTGCACTAGGGTGCTTTTATGGACGCTTTGTGTCGACTTATCTTGGATGTTTATTTGGGCAGGGGTTAAAGCCATCTCTTGGCCCCTTACCACTGGTGAGGATCCAAAGTTCTCTTTTCCTTAAAAGAATACTGCAAGATGGGCTGGGGGTGTGGCTCAGTGGTAGAGCACTTGCTTAACACGTGTGAAGCACTGGGTTTGATCCTCAGCACCATATAAAAATAAATAAATATACTGTGTGTCCATCTGCAACTAAATAATAATAATAATAATAATAATAATAATAATAATAATAATAATAATAATAATTAATAATAATAATGTGAGAGTGGTTCCCAATCGCATCTACAGCCCCAGCTGCGGCTCTGTGACTCTAACCAGACAGCTAGACCCTTCCTATTTCCTTCTGTGAGCAAGGATTGTATGAGATTTGTGGGGAGGAGGCTAAAGTCAGCGGCTAGGTTTAAAGGCCCTCTTCCAGCTCCCTCCCCATCCCTACAGGCCCTGCCACCATACCCACCAAGTCCAGAGAAGGAGATTTTAAAGCTTTGCCTCCCCCACCTCCATTTTTTCTCTCTTGGGGTAGATATCCCCTTCCCAGAGTTGGTTCCAGAACCGGGAGTCTCTTCCTTGGCACTCTCAGGCTTCACTGTGCCTCGGGGCTGGGAGGAGGGGGTCCTGCGTCTGCAGTCAGAACTCAAACCTCAGGCGCCTAACCCGGGTCTCTAATTAGACATGGAGGGGAGCCGGCGGCGGTCAGCCCGGCCTTTCATCGTGGGCGCCAGGAACCTCCCTCAACCCCATTACACACACCTCAGTCACTTCCCTCCCCTTTTAGTCCCCGGGAGGGTGTAAAGAGAATGAATAAATTAATTAGAGTCACGCCAGCGCCCCACCTCCCTGATGTCGAGGTTTTCCAGCTGGGGCAGAGTCAAGGAAAAGGAGAGAGCACAGGATTGGGTAGGGTGAGGTCTCCCTGTGATGTCTCCCTGGTCAGAGCCCTTGGGGATCCGTCTGTCTGTCTGTAGTACTAGGGAGCAAACCTAGAAACTCTTACATGCTAAGCAAGTGGTCTACCACTGAGCTACATCTCAAGCCCTTCCCATGGGTATTTAAGGATAGGGCTCCACAGGAACCAGGAAGGATAGTGGCTGAGGGAACCAAACCCTTAAAAGACCTGTCATAGCTAGCAGGTCTACTCAGAGCTTGACTTAGAATGACTGGCAGGCGAGGAACCTTCACAGAGAGGATGTGGCAGCAGCCTGAACTGCATTCATCAGGTTTGGGTCTTAGCCTCCTCTCCCCAGTCTTTACCCGCACCCCATCTGCCCCCCAAAAAGACACATTGAGAAACTGCAGCCGGTTGGACTAGGTGGTTGAGGAGTTTATTTGGGGGAGGAGAATTATTCATATTTGTTCTTCCTGGGGAGGGGGTCTTCAAACAATACCGAAGGGCAGGGTGTGGGAAAGGGGGGTCTGGAGGGGAAAGGAAGGGGCCACAGCCAGACGAAATGGCAACACACAATCACAGGCACTACCGACATCACAGACACAGCAGAGGGTGCAGGACAGGGGCTCCAGACCAGGCCTCCAACCACCCCAGATCGGGTGGAGATGTGGAGGGAGGGAGGGACAGGGGAAGGGGGAAGAGGGGTGGGCCAGCCCCACAGACCTGCCAGGCTCTGCCCTCTGAGTACCTAGCTATCTGGTCAAGGGGAGGGACAAGGGTGTGGGGGCTGTTCCTCTCTGGATCCCACCCCTCATTCTCCAAGCCAAATCATTCGTTTTTTTTTTTTTTTTTCCCAGACCAGCTTCCTTGGTTCCCAGCCTTAGCTAGGGCCATTTTCCCCACCCTTAACAAAACTCATCCTGCAGCTCCTAAGCACCCCCCACCTACTACCCAAACCTGTTCAATTTAAAACACCTTTTCTTCACTGTCCTATTGGGGGAGGGGCTGCCCTTTCTGAAACCACCAGGCTCACCCCACTCTAACCACACCCCTTCTGGAACCCTGACTAGGACAGTTCACCCCAAGCTTAGCTCATTCCTGAACCCCACCTCTTGCTCTACTCAAGATGTGTTCCCATTAGATCAAGTTCAGATTCTTGAATGTGCCAAGCCATACAGACGCGCGCGCGCACACACACACACACACACACACACACACACACACACCTTCTATAGGCTGGTCCCAATCCAAGACCCAACCAGTCTGGAGTCCACTTGCTGGCTCACATAAACCCCCACCCCTTCTAGAGACATGCCCTGGGCCTCCTTCCAAGCCTCACCCCAGAATGCTTTAGGCACCCCTTTACTTCAGTTACTCCCTGATGACTACTCCCCTCCACTCTAGAGCTCCCTTTAAAGACCACCTTGGATCCAAGCTGTCCTCTCTACCCCAAGATTCCAGATCTCTGCCTCTCTCCTACCCTCAGGGTTGAATTTTCCTTCACAGCTTTGTTCAGGCAAGGCTGGTTGAACCAAGGCCAGAGTTAGGAGGAGGGGCTAGAGAGAGGGGAGAGAGTCTGAATTCACACCCACCCTCCCCACACAGATGAGGTCTGTCCCCTCCCTGTCCCCCTTCCAGAGCCCCCTAAATTCAGGGGACAGGGACAGGGATCAGAGAGGGGCTGAGGAATGCAGGGAAGGGGCAGGAGTAGGGAAGAAGCCCACTCAAGACTGGGCCCCTAGTGCATGAAGGGAGAGGGGTGAGGGCAGGGCTCAGACAGATAAATAGATATTTATATATAATATATATATATATATAAACAGCAAAGACAGTTAGGGTCTCCTGGCTTGAGGGGTGGAGACCTAGGGTGTAGGGGAAGGAAGGGGGGCAGGCCTTCTCCTGAGCTCTTGCCCACCCATGGGGTCCTCCCGGGCTGCACTGACCTGTAGAGACAAAAAACACAGAAAGGAGAAAGGGTCTAAACACAGATGGCACCCTTAGGGAGGAGCTGCCCCCTTTCCCTGGGTGCTGCTGCTTTTTCCTTTCTTTCTTCACTCACAGCCCTGAAATCAGTTTCTTTCCAGCTGCCCTCATGGTGTTCCTGATCTTGAGCCCACTGGGTTAGGTACCAAAACCATTAAGGTCCCCCACTCCCAACTAAAAACAATCCATTAACAGCTATTGTTCTAGCCACTGGGTATATACCATATTGAGCAAAACAAAGATCCCTGTCTTTATGGGGCATACCTTGTGGCAGGGGGAGACAGACTTTCCTTAATGATGCATAAATGAATTATGTAGTAGAACATAAATTCATAACATTGAAATAAAATGAAAGTGGAGTGAACAAGGGGCATGGTGTCAGCAATGGGGTCACATGGTGCCTTGGGGATCAAGCTGTGAAGACTCCATCTTTGCCTCCAGATGTGATATAAGCCATGGAATGATTTTGAGCAGGGAAGAGTAAAATGAGTAAATGTCTCATGGTGTTTCCATCATTTACTCATTAAAATGTTTTGTAGCATGAGGAGTGCTCTAAGTGGTGTGTGTCCTGTATGAATAAATTATGGTTATATTCTTCAGTCTAGGGGAAGAGACAGTGAATAAACATATACACTAATAATTATAGATCATGATAAGGAAAAGCACAGGGTACTATGAGAGAGATAACAAAGGGGATTTGTTTTAGACAGGCAAGACCTCACCGATCAAGTGACCAAAAGGATGAAATGAAGCTGGCTAGGTAGATATTAATTTGTGTGGGTGTGAAACTCCAGGAGGAAAACAGGTTCAAAGGCCCTGAAGTCAGATTGTGCTTGACACATTGCAGTGGCCAGTTTGACTGAAACAGAGTAGGGGAATGGTAGGTGAGATCAGGAAAGTGAGATGGGGGTGGGGGGCTAAATGTGTAGGGATTTAATGTACATAGTGAAAACTTCTAGTTTTAATTCCAATGAGATGGGTGAGATGGGAACTACAGCTTACTTCTAAGTACAGGAGGGCCATGAACTAATTTAGGATATAACAGAATCACTCGGATACTGCATAGAACAGAATAAAAATGGGGGTGCACACCTGTGAAGAGGTCCAGGGGAGATTACAGTAAGAAGTGGAAAGACTATGGAATTATTTTGATGGTAGGGCCCACAGGGTTCTTTGTTGAATTAGATGAGAGATGCTTTAATAAATCCCCTGCCTTTTGCTTCCTAGCTAACCCAGTACCAGAAACTACTTCTACCCACGTTACAACTTCCTTGCCTTCCTGCCCCCGCCCCCAACTCAGGGAAATCTCACTTTTTTTGTGTTTTTTTTTTTTTGGCAGTACTGAGATCAGATTCAGGGACACTCTATCACTGAATTACATTCCAGCCCTTTTTATTTTGAGGCAGGGTCTCACTAAATTGCAGAGACCGCGCTCAAACTTTCAATCATCCTCCTTCAGCCTCCAGAGTAGCAGGGATTACACCACCACCAGATGACTCAATTCTCTTTTAAGGCACAGCAAAAAGATCGGTAAGCCATGGCGGGCACGGTTGTGCAAGCCTGTAATTCCAGTGACCTGGAAGCCTGCAGCAGGACTGCAGGCTAACCTGGATAATTTAGAGAGACCCTGCCTCAAAATAAATAATAATAAAAATAAATTAGGGGGCTGGGGCTCAGAGGTAGAGCGCTTGCCTCGCGGGTGTGAGGCTTTGGGTTCAATCCTCAGCACCATATAAAAATAAGTAAATAAAATATTGTGTTCATCTACAACTAAAAATTTTTTCTAATTAATTAATTAAAAAGTGTAGTTTAGTGGTAGGCCAGCCCTGGGTTTAATCCCCAATACTGCAAAAATAGTAAGTAAAAAAAAAATGTCGGTCAGCCTTCCCAAGCACCCCCCACCCCCACCCCTTTTCCTCCTTTGAAATTCCACACCACATCTTTAACCTCGAAGACTTGGGAGAGGTGGCATATCTACCACCTCCTCTGGCATTGGTGAGCTCGTCTGACCTTCAAGACTCAAGCCGTTTACACTCAGCATCTATTGGCTTTACCACCTATTGGCTAACCTGTCACTTCTAAGACCCACCTCTTCCGCAGAGCCGCCCCTCTGACTATGCTCTACTGCGCAAGTCCTCCTGTGATTCCCTCTTTTCATTGGTCTCTCTGTCTACTTGTTTCACCCCTTCCTTCCCGCGGAGCTGCACTTCTCCCTCCCTCTCATTGGCTTGTTATTCCGCCCATCTTCAAGTACCACTCTCTTGTTCTCCATTCATTGGCTAGCTTTTCTACTCAGGTATCTTTATTGGTTCCTTCACACTTTAACCCTTACTCGTGGGCAAATGTTCTATGTACTGTCCATTCCTGACTCTTATTGGTTCACTGACCCGCCCATCTCCTTTCATGTACCCTCTTTGGCCATATCACCCGCCAGTCACTCACCAGATTACATCTGATTGGAGAAGGAGGTGGGCGCACCTTGCGGGCCGTAGCCTTGCTGCCCATAGTCGCCCTGAGGCCCGTAGCCACCGCCACCGCCGCCGGCTGGCTGCCCGTAGTCGGGCTGGTAACCACCCTGGGGCCCGTAGGAGTCCTGGGGCCCATACCCGCCGGGGCCCTGCCCGTATCCTGCATCGCCGTAGGCATCCCCGGGTGCTGGTTGCTTCTCAGGGGCGCCAGGTGGTGCACGCAGGAACGGGGCGGCCCAGCCTGTCTCCTTAAACACAAACCACAGGTTGCCGACCCAAAGCACCAGGTTCAGGAAGCCGAACACCTGCAGGGAGATAAGGACTGGCTATAGTCCCCTGCCCACTACCTTGGGAGCCTGAGGGGACTTCAAGGCCATGCGCACAGAAATGGGCTTATAGTGCTTGAATTTGTGGACTCCTGGACGGTGGTGGTTTCTAAAGTCCTGACTGAGGTCCCAGGGTTGAATGTCAATGTGCAGAAACATCATCTTGGGCATAGGATGCATGTTAGAATTAAGATTCCTGGGGATGTGGAGCTGTATCAATATTTCGTATACAAGTATTTATCTATTTGCACACATTACATATACATGTTTACACATATATAAATTATAGTAAATTTAAATTTGTAATATGTTTATCATAAGATGTAAGCATACTTTTTTTTAAACTAGGTTCTGAACCCAGGGCCTTGAGTATGTGTGCTCTACTACCGAACTACAGCCTTATTTTAATTTCAAGACAGGGGCTTGATAAGTTGTCCAGGCTGGCCTCAATTTGGGATTTTCCTGTCTCAGTTTCCCTAGTAGCTGGGATTTCAGGATTGTGCGATCACACCTGGATATAAACATACATTTTTTTTTATTAAATATGCCACTAACAGGGCTGGGGATGTAGTTCAGTGGTTGAGCACTTGTCTAGCATGCACGAGGTCCTGGGTTCAATCTCAAGTACTGTCAAAAACTAATAAAGAAGCTGGGTGCGGTGGTGCATATCTGTAATCCCAGCAGCTTGGGAGGCTGAGACAGGAGGATGGTGAGTTCAGTCAGCCTCAGCAATGGTGAGGTGCCAAGCAATTCATTGAGACCCTGTCTCAAAATGAAATATAAAATAGGACTGGGGATGTGGCTCAGTGGTCCAATGTCCCTGAGTTCAATGCCCAGTACCAAAATAATTAATTAATTAATTTTAAAAAACAAAAGAATAGTTTACTAACAAATGTGCACACACACACATGAATACACAACGTGTACAAATTCATATGTAAAAATATGTAATTATGTACTGTTATATTAAAATATAGATACATGGGAGCCAGACCTGGTGGCACATGACTAGTCCCAGTGACTCGCGAGACTGAGGCAGGTGGACCACAAGTTCAAGGCCAGCCTGTACAACTTTGTAAGACCCTCAATAAAAAATAAAAAGGGCTGGGGATATACCTTAGTGGTAAAGTGCCCCTGGCTTCAATCCTCAGTACCACAAAAACAAAGCAAAAATATATAAATATATTGAATGTATAAAAAATATTTTAAAAACATAAAACCTTTCATATATCTTTTGGTATATATTGTGCCCACTTCTAAGTGCTTTACATGTTATTAATTAACTTACAATTCCTTTTTTTTTTTTTTTGGTACTAGGAATTGAACCCAGGGGTGCTTTACTACCGAGCTATATTCCTAGTCCTTTTTTTTTTTGTTTTGTTTTGAGACAAAGTCTCACTGAATTTCTTAGGCCCTTGCTAAATTGCCCAGTCTGACCTTGAACTTTCCATCTTCTTGCCTCAGACTCCTAAATTGCTGGGATTACAGGCATGTGCCACCATCACCAGCAAAATTTCATTTTTAGGACTGAGGTTGTGGCTTACTGGTAGAGCACTTGCCTGGCATATGTGAGGCACTGGGTTCAATCCTCGGAACCACGTAAAAATAAATAAATAAAATAAAGGTATTATTTTAAAAAGTTCCTTTGTAGTTAGGAAGTAAAATCTCCATTTTATTTTACCTAAATTTTTCCTTATTTATTTATTGAGACTGGGCCTGGCAAAGTTGCCCCAGCTGACCTCAAACTCTTGGGCTCAAGTGATCCTCCTGCATCAGCCTCCAGAGTAGCTGGGACTACAGGCCCATGTCACCACACTTGGCTGATATTTCTAATTTATTTATTTAATTAATTTATTTGGACCTGGAAATTAAACCCAGGGGCACTTTACCACTAAGCTATAGCTCTGGCCCTTTTGATTTTTTAAAAATTTTGAGACAGTGTCTTGCTAAGTTGCTTAGGGCCTTATTAAGTTGCTGAGGCTGGCCTCCAGCTTGCAGTCCTTCTTACTTCAACCTTCTGGGTTGCTGGGATTGCAGGTGTGCCCACTATGCATGGCTGATATTTCCATTGCTTTAAACAGAGTAAATTGAGGCCCAGAGAAGCTAAGTTACCCAAGGTCTCAGTCAGCAAGTAATTGAAAGAAGAGTTAGAATCTTGGCACCTGTAACATTTGTATGCAATTTACATTGTGCCAGGCCCTTTTCTAAGCACTTTGTATGTTATTAGTTCATGAAATACTCAAGTTTGGAGCAAAACCAATTATTAGTCTTCAATTTACATGCTCAAACAGCCCCGAGAGGCAGTGTGACTAGCTTTAGGTCACAGAGCTCATAAGTGGCAGAGCTAGGATTTGAACTTACAAGTAGGGAAACATTTCAAGTTATTGTTTCCTTTTGCACATAAGAAAACCAAGGTTCCAAGAGGATACTGAGTTGTGGGAGATTCTACATGACGAGGTTGGGTCTGGGATCCAAGTTTCTCAAATTTAATATGGATAGAAGGCTTCCTGTTCCCCACTAGGGGACAGTATGTGCATCACTGTGTTATCTCATCCTTCAAGACTCTGTTGTTGGTATGCCTCCTCCAGGGATCCTCCTTGGATCTCTCCTGACTGTCCTCTCATTTTCACTTTCCAATGCTCCCTATGCCAGACTGGAAATTTCCCAGGCTCCCTTCTCAAACAGTTCCAGTTTCCCAGGGCTTACCACTGAGGTGTTGAGTCCTGAGGTCACAGGGTCCCTCAGCTCCTTGCATGTGTTGCCTGTCTGGCGGCAGACATCCATCTCCTTGATAATGTTCTCTGGGTCTGTGGCCATCTTCACATCTGAGAGTCCCTTGGCCCAGGCGGATGAGCTAACTAGCCACATGAAGGCAAACACCGCTGTGGCTAGAAAGTCCTAGGATGGACAGGGGCGAGGAAGGTGGCATTGCGAGTGGGCTACTTCAAACTGAACCCTCCTGGGATCAGAAGCTTTCTTGGGAGGGAGGGTCCCCCACAAGAGGCCTCTCTCTCCCCTGCCTTTTCAGCTGGGAAGCCTACAACATTTTCACCTGAAGGTGGCCCTCCCAGCTTCAGCTTGTGTGAGTTTATGTGACACAGAGGATGTGGGAGTTTGATTGTGATGTGTGGGTGCAGGTGTTGGGGAGGAACTCTGTGGGATGTTTCCGAATTTGTGGGAAGTGGTGTGTCTTTCCACTTTCATCTGCACGTGGGAATTTGTGTCATTTGATGTCTGGGATGAGGGTGTGTGAGTACAGCTGTGTAGGAATCTGTCTGTGTGGCAGGATGACATGCATGACTGTCACAGTGAACCTCTGCATGCTCCTTCCTTTGATCTAGACTGCGTGGTTGTGAGAGAAATGGTAGGTTCACTGGTGTAGGCCTGTCTGGGATTTTTTGTAGGCTGTGAGTATGTCCCTGGGGCCCTATGGCTCCCTCGCTCCCTGATACCCAGTGTGGACTCAAAGAGACAGCAGCAGCAGTAACGTGTGGCTGTTATGATGGCTGCTTCCATATGGGCCTGACAGTTGGTGTGGCCTATGAACAAAATGAATTTTGTCCCCGAGGTCTTGTGTCCCCCAGACTCTACATACAAACAGCAGGGGACTCACCATCATGGGCCCTTTGTTGTTCTCTCGGTACTTGTTCTGCAGGAAGATGTAGGTGGCCAGAGCCCCCATGGAGTAGAGGAAGGCAAACACAGCCACAGTGACAAAGAATTCAGCAGAAGAGGAGTAGTCCCCCAATAGGAAGACCTTTGTGGTGCCCCCTCGGCAGTTGGGTGCATCAAAGTACACTTGGTGCAGCCTGCAGAGAGAGGTGGGCAGGTGTGGTACAGCCCCTGAGAATACTGTCAGCCCCCTGCCCAGTCATGGGTCTACCCGATTCTGACAAAATCCCAGGAAAGGGAGGGAATGACCATTCACAAAGCACCTGTGATGTACCCAGTCACATTTCACTGACTGATCAAAAGCTTTCTAGTGAGAAGGGTTATCCATGCTCCACTCCAACCTAGGCACTCTTGTCTCTTGGTTATTCCTAGAACTTGCTAGTCATCCTCTTAACTCAGGATCTTTGCACCGGCTGTTCCCTTTGCCAGGAATGCTCTTCTCTTAAATATCTTCATGTCTTACTCCCCCATCTTCTTCAAGCTTTGCTCTGTTGTCACCTTCTTAGTGAGGCCTTCCCAGAAATCACTATTTAAAAATTAATTAAACCATTTGCTCCCTGTACTCCTTAACCCCCTTCCTTGTTCAATTTTTCTCTGAAGCTGTGATCACCACATAACATACCAGGGATTTGTTTTGTTTTGAGCTTACTTATCTTGATTTATGCTGTAATTACAAGAGGGCAGGGCTTTTTCTTGTTTGGTTCACTGCTGTATCCCCAGTGTCTGGAGGACCCTGGAGCACATAGTAGGTTTTCAAGCAGTATTTACTCAATAAAATGTACAGGGGTAAAAAAGGCTCAGAGAACTGCATTAACTTGACCAAAGTCACAAAGCTGGCAAGGGAATGGCAGAATTGGAGCTGAATCCTGTCTTCCCCCTATATCTTGCTCATTCTTCTCCCCATCCCACTTCAGGTTCCTGAGAGAGGAAAAAAATGTATGCATAGCAGAGGATAGCCCAGTGGCTACAAAGTAGGAAAAGACAGAAAGGAGGGTAGAAGGGACATTGGAGCGGGATGTTTGTATGTGAGGCAAGGACAGTCTGGTGAAATGGAGGAAACTGTAGGGGGTAAAGGCCTGGAATGGGGGCCCAGAGCTCTGACCTCAGACTGGGGGCAGGATTCTGAGACTGAGCAAATGGTGTCAGTGTTTTTGTATAGCAGAGTTCCTGAAGGAGGAGGCTTAACATTTATTGATCACCTACTAAGCAGTTTATATATCTATCTAATTTAATGATGCCCTTCTAGCAATTTCTCTAAAGTGGGCATTACTAGACTCATTTTATAGGTGAACAGAGGCTTAGCAAGGCTATTACTTGTCCAAGGATGTACAAGGAATTGAATCTGGGTTTGAGTTTCCATTTCCAGTGGGCTGGGTTTAGAGAGGAGGTACCCAAAGGGGAATGAGGGATCCTTAGGGTATATCAGGGCACTGAGGAAGGCTTGTTCAGCAGGACTTGGGACAAAGACTTCTTTGAGGGAGACTTTTGGTAAAGGGCAGATCCTTCTGTCCTGAAGTCCTAGGCATTGGGGAGTCCACAGGGAGCTTTTGTGATGTGGATTCACAGAGGGTCAACTTTAAATAGTTTTCTATGCTGCCAACTACCACTTCTTCTCCCTGGTTTCTATGATCCAGTGGATCCCTGTTTGCTCCTCTACCTCTCAGGTCATGCTTTCTCGGTGCTTCCACTTCTTTCCATCATTATTCAGGGTCTGGGCTGGGATTTCCTCTATTTTAACTGTTCCTACTTCCAACTGAGTGATTTCTTGGGTTGACATTGACATTTAGGGTCCCAAACCCCCAATTTCCAACTCAATGCCTGGCCTCCTTCCTTGCATTCCTAAAACTGGTTTCTTTTACTTATTTAGCCAACACTTCTGGGCACTTTTTCAGTACTGGAGATTAAACCCAGGGCTTTGGGCATGCTAGACAAGTGCTCTACCACTTGGCTACACTACCAGCCCTTCTTACTTTATTTTCAAACATAGTCTCAATAAGTTGCCCAGACTGGCCATGAACTTATGATCCTCCTTCCTCAGCCTACTGAGTTGTTTGGATTACAGGCCTACACCACTATGGCTGGCTCTTAGCAAGCATTTCCTGTGTGCCAGGCACTAAGCTAACCATGGTGCAAGTATTAACTCATTTATGACTTCCCAAAACCCTGTGGGATAGGCATTATTATCATCCCCAATTACAGATAAGGAAGTTGAGACTCAGAGTGGTTATGTGATTTGGCTAAGTAGTGGAGGAACCTCAATGGAAATTGTGTCTATAGGTCGGTCTCCCCATCCCTCAGGAGATAGTAACCATGCCAGCTGTGCTCACTCTTGGACACCTAGGATCCTGCACAGAGCCCAGCACACAATGTAAGCTTAATAAATGCCAGAATTGTTTAACTGGGTATCATCATTCCCCATATCTAAGCAGCACCTACTCATTTTTCACTATCAGAAAACCCTGCATGAGGATCGCCTCCTAGAGTTTCTCTCCATTTGCAACTATCCTCTTTATCAATTTGTTTGTTATCATATAGACTCCACATGGGTAGGGAGCATGGTGTGTTTTAGTCACTTCTACATCCCCAGCACTTTGAGCAGTATCTGGCAAACAACAGATTCTCAAAAAATGTGTATGGAATGGATGAATGAATGGAGAATAAATAATATTGATTGAGCACCTACTGTGTTTAGATTTATATCTTTTACTATTTTTTGTTTTGGTTGTGCTGAGGGTCAAACCCAGGGATTAGGCAAGTGTTCTACCACGGAGCTGCATCCCTGGCCCTGCATTTTACTTTTTTTCTTTTGTGGTACTAGGAATTAAACCCAGTGGTATTCTATCACTGAGTGACATCTCCAGCCATTTTTATTTTAAGACAGAATCTTGCTAAGTTGCTCAGTCTGGCTTCGAACTTGCAATCCTCCTATCTCAGCCTCCAGAGTAACTGGGATTACAGGTGTGTTACTTTTTAATCTTGTTTATTTCCTGTCCCTTACCCTTTTCCTTCACTAGAACAGAGCCAGAGAGTGACAGCCTGTGTCTGTCTTGCTCACCACATGGTCCTAGATGTCCAAAGGAGTGCCAGGTACACAGCAGGTGCTCAGTGCATGGGCAGTAATCCCAGTGGTTATGACCTCTTGAGGTGGGGGCTGGGCAGAAGCCACTGGGTAGGAGGTATTAGCCAGTCCCACCCCACCCTTGCCTTTCCCAGGTCTGTTGGGATCCCAGGGTGGGGTCACACCTGAAGGGGTACTCAAATTCAACCTCGATGCTGAGGTCACTCTCCGTCTTGTTGGCACACTCCACGCTCAGCCGGAGCTCCCCGTTGTAGCTGCCGCATGTGGCAAAGGCGAAGATGGCAAAGACCTTGGGCAGGAGGGATGGGGATGGTCATATTGAGCTTGTCTGCATGTGGGAGGGGGGGTGCCCTCGTCTGGGACAGATGGGGGCCCAGCATAGGCAGCAGCAGATGGAGAGGTCCCCACCCCCATCCCCTAATCAGGGCTCATAGTCACAAGCTGATTACAGGGGTGTGGCTGTCTCTTCCTGTTTCTCCCTTTCCCTGTGCCTCTCTGTCTCTACCCCTCTATGCTCTGATGTCCTCCTCTCTTTCTTTTTCTGTGTGTCTTACTGTGTTTCCATATCTTTCTATATCTCTTTTTCTCTATATGTCTTTGTCTTTCTCATATGTCTGTCTCTCTGTGACTCTGATTTTCTGCCTCTCCTGTCTCTAGGTGTCTCTTTTTGCTCTCTCTGTATGAGTGTATGTCTATGTCAGTGTCTTTCAGTTTCTTGGTCTGTCTCTGTCTCTCTGCTGTCTCTCATGAGGTCTCCATATGGTCCTCTCTCTGTCTCCCTCGTATCTCTTTTTCTTTGTGTTAATTTCTCTTTATTTCTGAGAATCTCTCTGTCTCTTTCTCTACCCCACTCCATTTTCCTTCCTCTCCCTGTGTCCATTTCTATTTGCATCTCTGTTCTCTGTGCATCTTTCTCTGATTCCCTTTTCTTGTCTGTTTGCCTTTCTCTCTCATTTCTTTTCTTTTTTTTCTCAGTAGTTCCATCTCTATCTCCATCATTTCTTGTCTCTATTTCTGTCTCCTTTACTGTGTCTGGGTTTCTCTGTCTTTGCATCTCTCCCCAAGCAATCAGCTTTAGGCTCCACCTCCCCCACCCCTCCCTCACTTCAAGAAAGGATGTAGGACGTCACAATATGCCACTTCACGACGGGGGTACCCTCAGCCTTATGTGACGTCACAGTCCATCCTTTCCTTGGCTTCAAACCCCTGGGACCTCACCCTCAAGCCCAATTCCCTTATCCCCTTCCACTGTCCATCCATTTGTTGGCTCCCACCCCTCCTCCTCCCTGGTTCTTCTGGACCCCCACTACCTCTGGCTCTCTCTTCAGTGTTCCTCACGACCCAGATCACACTCACCCATTGCAGCACCTTCACGAAGCCAAGGGGCTCCTTGATCACCCGGAACTGACCGCCAGCCACCAGCTGAGGAGAGAGTGGGGACGGGTGGGGTTGGGGGAAATGGACAGGAAGGTAAGGGGAAAAGCTATCAGGTGATGACCCCTGAGGATAGGGCACGTGACCTCTGGGAGGGGGAGGCATTTGGAAAGGGGGTGAGAAGGAAAAAGTGACACCTTGGGGAAGGTATGAGCACCAGGGTCTCTGTGAAAAGACCCTCAGGGTTCAAGTCTAGTGGAGAGCTCTGAGGTGATAGTGGGTCAGATGGCAGAAGAGTTCAGAGGTGAGAAAGACAGGGATGGAGTCTGGACCACTTAGGGAAGGTAGGTGTGAAATCCTTAAAGGTGAATCAGATGGGGAAGAAGGTGGGTGAAGAAGGTGAGGAAGGAGTTGGGGTTCACTAGGGTTGGGGGAGGGGGTCTTGAGTGGTGAAGGTGAGTCATAATAGGGTGGGAGGTGGGTTGTCTAAAGTGGGGGAGCAGTCCACAGGAGTAAAGGTGAGTCAGATGGGGGAGGTCTGAGAAGATGAGGATGAGGAGGGGTTGGTATTGGTTAGCGAGGGGGCGAGGTTCTGAGGTGGTGAACCAGAGTGAGATGGCGGAGAGGGTCTGGACTGATTAAGGTGAGGGAGAGTTGGGACATGGCTTCACTGAATAAGTCTTGTGGGAGAAGAGATTGGGGGGTTTGGAGAGGCAAAATCGGATCGTCCGCCTAGGTCTGCCCTGGGGAAAGGAGTGGTCATCTACTGGGGTGCAGTCTGTTTGGGAAGGGCGGGTGCCAGCCCTCCCCCACCCCACCCCCACACCTTCTGTCGCTCTATTTCCTAGCTCATCCGCAGCCCCCCCGAGTCTCCCTTCCACTCTTCCCTCCCTTCCCCCCTTTTCTTTCCCCCAACCCCAAGACCCCCTCATGCTCCCTTCGAGGTAGCCGGTAATGATCAGAGATTTTGGTGGCCTCCGCTGCGGCAATGAGGATGGCCCTCGCTGCGGCAAAGAGCGCACTCCTTCTTTTTTTCACCTCCCTCGTCCTCCCTCGCCTGCCACAGACCCCCAGCCCCAGCACCAGGGAACAGGTCTCTGTTGCCAGGACCCTGGCCACCACCTCTCAGAGTCAGGGGGTCAAAGTGACCCGAGCCCGGAGGCCTGGAAGCAGAGGGTTCTGTCCGCGGTGCTGGAGCGCGTACCTGATTCACCACGTCCATGTCTGCCAGCAGCAGCATCAGCAATGCAGGGGGCGGGAGGTGCCTGCTAGCAAGGGCGGGCGCGGGGCGCGGCGGGGGCGGTGCGCGATCGTTGGAACAGCCCAGGCGGCGGCAGCCCCGCCCCTCGCATCCTCCTTCGCGCGCGCCTGCGCACAACAGGTCGTTTCCCAGTCTCACCGGCCGCCATTCCAGCCTGGAGGCTGGAGCCAGGAGAGCGTTTTGGCAACATCTTTCTCTCTGAAAAGACAGCTAGAGGACTGGGGTGAGGAGGACCGCTCATTCCTACAGTATTATATTTTGCCAGGCCCTTTCCTGAGTTTGTTAAAATGTTCACTCATTTAATCCCTGGGTAGGAGGGACTATGAACCGTGTTTTTACAGAGGAGGAAAATGAGTCCCCAGGGAGGCTAAGTGACTTGCACAAGGTCACCCAGCTAGTAATTGGCAGTGCTCAGAGTCTCTGCAGTTTAAACATAGTTCAAGGTCCTGAGGGTTCTGAAAGTCTGAATTTTAAGTACATCCAAACAAACCTGCTCTTCCCTCCTCTCATCTCATTTTTCTCTTCCTGTTGGTCAAATCCTTGCCTACTCCAACTCTGCAGTTTAGTTCCTATTTATTCCTTGTTATTCCTTCCTATTTATTATGTATTAAGCACTCTCTTAATTTGACCACCCTTCCATGCTATTAAAACTAGGCCTATCAAGGTCAATAGTGATTGCCATGTTGCAAAATCGAGTGGATGAAATAGAGTTGGGGCTTAAGATGTTCAACCTCACTCATGCTAAGAGGAGCGCACATAAAAAATTACTAATACTAAATGCTAATAAAGCAGTACATCATTATACCTGATAACAGTGGCTGCCACCAGAGGAAAAGGAAACTTTTCAATTTATCCTCTTTGTAGCTTTTGAATTTTGAAACATCAAAATGTATTCTTTTTTAAAAAAATATTTTCTTTAGTTGTAGATGGACACAATAACTTTATTTATTTTGATGTGGTGCTGAGGATGGAACCTAGTGCCTCACATGCAAGGCATGTGCTCTACCACTGAGCCACAACCCCACCCCCCTTATTTTTAAAACACATAAATCATTCAAATATGTAATGGATGCTTCCTAGTTGTTGCCTTATGAAGGGAAGCAGTGTACAGGAGGGGTGAAGAGCATGGGATTTGACATTCAGCTGCTTGAATTTGAATCCCATCTCTAATATTTATTCCTCTTTGACCTTGGGCAAGGAAGAAGGTTTAAAATGATGTGTATAGGGTTGTTGTACTGATTAAACACAATAATCACTGTAATGCTCTTAGCACTGGGCACAAGAAATGGTTAATTTTTATCTCTTTCACTTCTCTGGAATCCATTCACTTCTTGCTGTCTTCTCTGTCACCTTCCTTAGCTAAGGCGACCATCATTTCTGCCAATTTTAGCATCTCCAGTCTCTTTCCCCTCCCTTCTGTTTTCAGCACAGCCATCAGAGCATCTATTTAAAATGCAATGTTAACTATGTCACTACCCTACTCAAGTCCCTCCCATGGTTCCACATGCTCTAAATCCCACATCTTGGGTCCTAGCATTCAACACTCTACATGATGTGGCCTCAGGTGGTCTCTCCTTATCCCTTAGCAGTCTTCTTTCACTCTCTATGGACTGCCCACGATTTGCTATCCCATCAGTCCAAACACTTCAAGCCTTTGTTTCAAGGCCTAGCATAACTCTCTGGAATCCCAGTCTCCAATTTTGGCTTCCTCCAAATTTCAGTCCTGATGTGATTGACACAAATGATGCAAATGAAAAACCACTGCTTTGAGAGTGAAGAGACCCTAAGTCAGACCCTCCCCAATGGTGGCCCCAACCTGTAGCATTGTCTTGTGTTGGAGCCAGTTCATAGTTCATAGTTCATAGTTCCCTGAGAGAAACCCAGAATGGTGCCTGGCACATAGCTGATGCCTGATAAGCTTTCCCTGGATGAATGACACCGCACAGTTGGGGCAATGAGTACAGGTGGAACAAGAAGCAGAAAAAAAAGGAGCTTGGGGATCTGTATGGGAAGAGAATGAGTGACTCTCATGTGATTTGAAGAAGGCCAGGGGGCTCCTGAGTGAGTTCTCTGAGATGGGAGCCCCACCCCTTGCTGTCATCTATATCTTCTACCAATGAATTTAGGTCTTCTCTTTCTTGGGCAGAAGGTGGGAGGCAGAAGACAGCATGATACCAATTTTAGCCTCTCTAGAATTTCTGATGCCATCAGAGGACCCCTCTGCCTAAGATACTCACATACCAGACCAGCTCCAACTTCCAGGCCTTACCAATGGCAGGACTCTCCTATAGCTTTCCTTATCCTTTCCTTCTTATCTGTGTGTCCTTCCTCAGTTTAACCTGACTGACCTCTTGAGAACACTACCCCCCTAGCCAGGCACCAACCCTCACATTCTCTCTCCCCTCCTTCCTCCATTTCTACCCAGTGCCCTCCTCCTCCCCTACCACCTCCACTCTGTCTCCAGCTTTTTTTGGCTGCTGTCTCTTCTTCCTCCTCCTCCCTCCTTCCCTGACGCTGAATAATCAGGCCTAGCTGTCCTGGTTTCTGGAAATACCCATGTGTGGGCAGTGGCTCAGGGCTGGAACCAGGGATGGATGGATACATAGGGACCTCTGGGCAGCTTCAGGCCCCTAGAAAAAAATACACCAAAGTATAGCAGTGTGTGGTCTATGCCTGTCTCCCTCTGGGGAGGGGAGGGCAGGAGGTTTATTGAGCAGTGGGGGAGGGGTAAGTATTCAGAGGGCATGGACACAGGCCATTTCATCTCCCAGGTCCTCCTCATCAAAGCGGGAGAGGATGGACTCCTCATCACTATACAGTGAGCTGGTCCCCTGTGCCAACAGGTCACTAGCAGCACTGTCCATTTCATCCAGCGTCAGGCGACATGCATCTGCGATCTCCTTCTTGGCCAAGGCCACAAAGCGTGGGTCTCGGGCAAAGAGGCCTAGGCCTTCAGAGACGAGTACCTGAGGGCACATAGGTGGGATCAGTGTGACAGTGTATACAGAGGGGACAGTGTGGATTATATGATGTGCCCATGAGGACATATAGGGAAGTCAGTGGGGGACAGTGGTTGTACATTATGAAGAACATGCACAGTGCAACCTGGGAACCCCTTCACCCCCTCCTCCAGGTTCCGCCACCTCCCTTTCCCCAGGCCTCTTGCCTATACCCCCTCTGTACTCACAGCCTCCACCAAACTGTCAGCACTGCCTCTCTTGCTTTGGCTGGGGTCCGAGCGAGATCCAGGCACATGCAGACAGGTAAAGGTACGCAGCGGACCGCTGGATTTGCCGAGGTATCCCTCCCCTGCTGCACCCTCCTCCACCAACAGCAGTGGGGCGTATAGGAGCCGACCCCTCTGAGGAGGGGTTGCCCAGGAACCCTGGACCAGAATAAATATCAGAGGTGCAGAGATTGATGGGTGACCATGAGGGTCTAGGACTCACTCCTGTGAATGCTGTCCTCCTCCCCCAATACACAACTGGAGTAAAAATGAATGGGTGTAAATTATTTATGTGTTTATTTGAAGTGCCATGGCAGGAGGACAGGGCCTTGAGCATGCTAGGCAAGTGTTCTACCATCGAGCCACATCTCCAGCCCCAGAATTGAGTTTATGTCAGAGCCTAAGATCGTCTCTGTCACTTACTAGCTATATGATCTTGGATGAATACATTCCTCTGGGCCTATTTCCTTATCTGTAAACTGGGGGTAGTGTTACACACCTCACAAGTTCAGTGAGAATTATGTGCATTCCTCCATGAATACCCTGTTCTTCAGAAAGTCCTGACATGCAGTGTATTTGATAAGTTCAGTCCAGGCTGCTCCCACTCTTGCAGACCCAGGACCCCCTCCTCCCTTGCCTCACCTGAGCCCTGCTGGGCCCTGTGTTTCGCCCCCGATGATAGGTGCCTGGGATGGGTAAGTCTTCACAACTGCCCTGGCGCTGCAGACACTGGATGGTGAAGGAGGGCTTCCGGCCTGAGGGTTAAGAACAATGGCATTGTTTCCCTGGCTTGCTCTTCTGCTGGACCTTGGGGGGTGGCCCTAGAGTCCATTCCCACTCTTACCTGCAGGAGTGGGGGGCAGCAGACGTCTGCGTGGTGCATTGTGCCCATTTACATATCTCTGGGGTTGGTGAGGTGGCAAAAGGGCTGGGTGCGGGGGAGCCTCTCTCTGCTCATCCAGATAAGAGAGCCTGTGCAGAAGGGGGAGATGGAGGTGAATCCATGTCTGGAACTTGGAGATGGAGTAACAACAGTCCTGCCCTCTCCCCCACAGCTCATGGGCTCATCCAATGTGACATGGCCAGTGTACCGCTCAGGGATTTCCTCTTCCTCAACTTGCTTGTTTTGCTCTTTAGTTTCCTTGGGCTGAGAACTTCCTTCTTCTGGGATGGTGAACATGAAAACCCCAGAGCTTCTCCTGGGAAAAGTGAGGCATATTTGGTAGACCAGATACTCCCAAATATGTGGTTCTGAGTCCTTGGCTACTATTATACCATGCCACATCTTCTATACAAATATTGGGCTTAACACTTAAATGAAAATTCATATAACATGAAATTAATTATTATTATTATTCTAAGGATAGAATCCAGCATCTTGTACATGCTAGACAAATGCTCTACAACTGAGAATTGAGTGCTTTACCTCAGCCTTTTTTATTTTATGTTATTTTATTTATTTATTTATTTTTGATACCTAGGATTGAACCCAGGGTTGCTTAACCACTGAGCCACATTCACAGCTCTTTTTACTTTTTATTTTGAGACAGGGTCTCACTAAATTGCTTAGGGCTTCACTAAGTTGCTGAGTCTGGCTTGGAACCTGTGATCCTCCTGCCTTACCCTCCTAGGCTGCTGGGATTAAAGGCATGTACCACTGCATTGGTCTCTGTTATTCATTTTAACATGAACACAGGTTTACTTTAAAAAAAAATATTTATTTTTTAGTTTTAGGTGGACAAAATATCTTTATTGTATTTTTCTGTGGTGCTGAGGATCGAACTCAGTGCCTTATACATGCTAGGCAAGCACTCTACCACTGAGCCACAATGCCAGCCTCCAGGCTTACGTTTTAATACATATTTGTCTCATTAGAAGGATCCCAAATTAAAAAAAAAATCAAAGTTGGTCTCTTGAAGAGATAAGTTCAACACAGGAGCCAGGATTATGTTGGGGGAAGTAAAAACTGGGCACTTGATATGTATGACTTCATTTCATCCTTTCATTAACCCTATGGAGTAGATGCTGTTATCATCACCATTTTGGAATTGAGGAATTGAGGATCCAAAATGAAATGATTAGGGTTGTAGCCCAGTGGCAGAGCACTTGCCTAGCACATGTAAGGCACTGGGTTTGATCCTCAGAACCACATAAAAGAAATACAACACAGTTTTTTTTTTAAATGAAATGATTAGCCCAAGGTGTCACTTATCAAGTGACAGAGTTAGGATTTGAACTAAAACCTATTTAGTTCCACGTCAAGTGATTTTTGCATTAAACCTTTACACTGCCTTTCTCTTTTTGAGGGGGGTACCAGGGATTGAATTCAGGGGTACTCCATCACTGAGCCACATCCCCAGCCCTATTTTGTATTTTATTTAGACACAGGGTCTCACTTGCTTAGTACTTCACTTTTGCTAAGGCTGGATTTGAACTCATGATCCTCCTGCCTTAGCCCCCAGAGCTGCTGGGTGCCGTTCTCATATGACTCTCTTATTATTCCCTCTTCCCACCTGAGCCCTTGAAACATCTCCACCCTCTCCAGATTTCTACTCAAAGGTCTCTAGGTCCTCATGCTGCGCCCCTGCCTTCCTTCACCATTTTCTCCCAGACACTTGACCTTACCTTTGGTTGTGGGATCCAGCTGGGTTCACACTGGGCTGTCTGGAATTGGAAGCCCTCCCATCATCATCACTGGGCCCAAGGGAAAGTGAATCTGGGTTTTTGCTTCCAACAGGCAGAGACACGGAAATTCTGGAATTCCTACGAGATGGGGGCTGGGACTCCATGGGGGCCTGTGGAGAGTCACAGGACTAAATGTTGCATCAACGTTATAGCTAAATCAGTTGGTCATATAGTGTGTATCCCTCACTGGTTCATAGGCTTCCCAGGGGCCAAATATGGGTCCTGCCCTCCAACAGCCAATGGTAGGTACTGAATAAATATTTTTCCATCATGGAGGGGGCTCCTTTGGAGGGCTTTTTCCTAGAGAAGTGTCAAAGGCAATCAGGGGATTGGGGGAATATTATATGATCAAGAATTCCTGGGGGATGAAAATTAAAGGGAGATCAATAGAGGAAAGGGAACAGGGGGAGGGAGACAGCTAGGGAGGGGGAAATGCTGGTGAGGGGTATTGGCCAAATTATAATGTTATATTATATGCATGTTCGAACATGTAACAGCAAATCCCATCATTATGTACAAAGTATAATGCACCAATAAAAAACATGGGAAAAATTCCTGGGGGAATGAAAAACAGTTCTTACTTTGTATGTTTCTGGGTCCTTTTCAGCTTCTTCCTCTCCTTCCTGCCCCTCTTCCTCCTCCTCCCCTTCCTCATCTGTGTCACATGTGAGGGCCTGCCGGATCTCAGGACCCAAGTCCTGTAGGCTCCTCAGACCAGCCTATGGGGGTAGAAAAATAGGGAAGTGGGAAGCTCAGGGTCTAAACTTCCCCTCCACAAGCCTGCTTCCCATGGTGGAGGAGTGAGTGTGTGAGTAGGAGCTCTCAGTCATCCTTGACCCTCTGTGGGGACCAGTGCCTCAGTTTCCACATCTGCGACATGGGTTTCATGAGAACAAGAGGGAGGTGAGCCTCAGCCTCAGCCACAGCAGACCCTGCCCTGAAGACCTGAAGGACAGAGGAGGTGCTGGAGGGGGCCTCAGTTCCTAATAGCCCCTTTTCTTTCCTCCTCCGGAATTTGCGGAAATAATCTTGGATCAGGAATGTGGCATAGAATTTGCCCACGGTGACTTCCTCCTCTGGAGACAAGGAAGAAAGGATAAAGTTACACAGGGTTGTCTCTCCCACCACTGCCTCCCCAATTCTTATCCACCAGCAAGGACCCCCACTTGTCCCAGGCCAGTGCTGGTTTTATGGTAGAAAGCAATCACTGGACACTTAAGCAATCCTCTGATGATTCAGTTGTCTGAGTTCAAGGAACTGGAGTGGGGACAGCTCACCATCTGGAGGGGGAATGATTTCATCCAATAGCTTCTGCTTTATCCGCTTCCAGATCTTTTTGATGACCATCCGCAGTTCCTGGTTGGCTTGCTCCAAGTTCCCTGCATTGGAGGAAGATGTGGGGCAGAGTAAATGGGAAGAGCTGCTCAGCACTGTTGGAGAAGGGGGGGGGGGCATCAGAAACTACTTTTTTTTTTTTTGCAGTACTGGGACTTGAGCCCAGGAGTGTTCTATCTCTGGAGCTATATCTCAAGAGCTTTTGTAAAATTTTATTTTGAGACAGGGTCTTGCTAAGTTGTACTGGCTGGCCTTGAATTTGCAGCCCTCCTGTCTCAGCCTCTCGAGTAGCTCCAGAAGCTTTGACTATAGCTGTGTGCTGGCCCCATTGTATGGGATGGACTAGGCCTGGAGATGCCAGAGCCACCCATTTTGAGGTTTGAAGTGGGGTTCATCACTCTATGAGTTTGGTCCCTGCACCCTCCCCAAGGACTCTCTCACTCCTGCCCCTGACCTCTCACACACCTTCTGTCTTGATCTTCAGGGATGTCCGCACCAGGGCAAAGAGTGTGGCATTGAATGTCACTGTCCCATCTGAATTGAGGGGCACGTTCATTGCCACAAGTCTCTGCAAACATCAGAGATATAGAACCCACTCTGAGAAAATGCCAGGTATTGCATGAATCTCTGGGGCTGAAACATTTGAGAATGTGACCAAACACATGTCCCCACCCAAGGCAGGTCCCTATCCCCACATGTGATGGACAGCCCTCCCAGAGGCCATGAGAGGGTGGGTAGGTGCACAGACCTTGCAGGCCACGCGATGTGGGCACAGCTTCCCAAATCCTAGTGGGGGCTGGATGCGTCTCAGCAGGGCAACCACATCCAGGTGCTTGATGCGGCCCCTAGGACAGTTGTGGAGGTTCCCCTAGGTTGGTGATACCCTCTCTAGCTCTTCGTCAAGACCCCACTGGCTCATCACTATATCCCCCTACCAACACCTCGAAGCTTTTTAGGGAAGAACTGGGGGACAGTTGGAGAGGGCAAAGGACGGGGGCAGTAGATAACTCAGGGCATCTATTGACTGGGTAGTGGGATGCATTGGTCAAAGGTTCTGGGACTATGGGACCGTTGAGGGGAGTGCACTGTGCCCTAGGATTTTGGGTAAGGGGTTAGAAGGCATACTTGGCCCCAGGGTCATATTCAGACCAGATCCTCTTGAATTCATCAAGATGATGAGGGCCCAGGATGGACCAATCTCTGGTTAGATAATCAAAGTTGTCCATAATCACAGCCACAAAGAGATTTATGATCTGTGGGCCATTGAGCAAAGAGGGTTAGGTGAAGTGCAGGTCAGGGCTGTGGGGGGATTGTGGGAGGCTATGGTGATCTTATATTGTCACTGGGTCACAAGTCCCCAAGGCTGAACTTACTGTCAGGCCAGCCCTCTCAAGATCTGAGTTGCCCACCTAATTTGGACATCTCTGGGCCCTTAGGGCCAGCCCCCACGGCAGTGCTGGTGATTTCAGGGAAATGGTTCTCACCAGGAAGGCACAGAGCATGAAGAAGCTGATAAAATAGGCTATGGCAAAATTGCTACCACAGGTAAACTCCTCGCCAGGGCCATAGTCAGACTCAGGGTCACACCGACTTCCAGGAAGGCTGGCAAGCATTATTTCCTGCCATGCCTCACCAGTGGCACACCTGAGGGGTCACACAGGGATGGAATCCTGAGAAGAGGCCATAAAATTGTGGCAAGTAGCATTGTGGGGAGTTAGGGAGCGGGGAGATGACCCACTCCTCGCCAGGGGCTGCATCTGGCAGAGAGCATTTCATTGTTTTAGTGGCCAGCAAGGCCATGTTGATGACAGTCATCTTTGCATCTTACAGATGAGGGCACTGTAGACTAAGAAGGAGGTGCATCTTATTACTAGAAAAAGAATGGCTGCGACAAGAATATTCTAATAGACTCTTCAGTTCATGTCCAGAAAACATCTCAGGCTACATGGAGCCTCATGCTGCCCTAGTATTTCCACAACACAGGAAGTCTGAGGACCACAGAGGATGTGGGGACCAAGGTGGCAGGGAAGTGGGAAGATGTCACCTGAACAGAAGCAGCACAGCCTGTGGAAATGTCTGGAAGTTGTTGTTTCGGTTGATTTGCGTGCCATCCTGAAGAGCCACCTTGCCAAACATCTGTGGGCACACAGGGGCAAGTTAGGGGGATAAGCCCATGTCCTCACACGTTCCCACCCAGTTCAGACCTTCCTATACCCAAATGATTCTCATAATCCTGACAAGCAAGCACTGTTGACCCCATTTCACATTATGTGTAGACTGACCTAGGGTCTGTTGATCTCTTTTCACAGATGTGTAGACTGACCCAGGGTGATCTAGTTTTTCCATCTTTCCACCCCCACTCCACTATGGGGCCATTCCTACCCAATTGTCCCCCTTCTGCAGAGAGGTGCCAAAGGGATGCTCCCTAGGGTCCCCACATACCTGCATGCCAATGACTGCATAGATGAAGAATATCATTGCTATGAGAAGAGCCACATAGGGCAAGGCCTGTGGGGATGGGGGAATAGATGCTTAGGTCCAGACAGAGAGCTATAAACTCCAGAATGCACTCCCTGCCCCCAGCCATGTTTCCTGGGAGATGTAGTCCATTCTCAAAATGTTCAGGACTACCAGAGTTTCCCAAATATGGACATAGGATTAAATAGAGTAGGGTAAGGTCAGTGAGGCCAGGGGCATGTTGGGTATTGTGAGCACAGCTGGAGAACACTAGAAAGCTGGGAACAGTTAGGTAGGAAGTGAGTATGGCAATTTTGGAGAGCTGGAGTTCTAAGGGTAATAAAGGGGCAGGCTGAGAGGAAAGGGGTTGGGTCAAGGTGTGGTTAAAGGGGTGGGATTGAGGATTACCTGGAAGGATTTGATGAATGTCCAGAGCAATGTGCGGATCCCTTCACCCTTACTGAGGAGCTTGACCAGTCGCATGACTCGGAAGAGGCGAAAGAAGGTGATCGAGATGCGAGAGCTGTCTTCAGAGCTCTGGGGATGGGGATGCCCAGTTTATACCAGTCCTAGCCACTTCCCTGTCTCATGTCTTCATCCTTCCAGCCCCCCAAACCCTCAGAAACTAGGCCCCAGAGTGGTCAGAGTTAGGGTTAGGGCTAGGGTTTCTAAGGACTCTTGGGAAAAAAGGGAGGGAGAGGGTAGAAAGGGAGAGTGTCCCTGTGGTGGTGGGGGGTTACCTCACCAAGATGGCCACCATTCTGGAGGAAGATATGGCCAAAACAGAGATGACAGAGATGATGAGATCATTGACCCCAAATGGACGAGGGGGAGAGGAGAGACATTGGAGCCAACGGAGGACATGATGGAATCAGTATTTTATGGAGATGATGGAGATGAGGACCAATGGATGACCCATTGAAGAAGCCAGTGATGGAGATGTGGAACCAGCCGCATCATCAGTTGAGGTGATAGAGTCATATAATTCCCGGTGGAGGAGATGATGGAGCCCATGTTGCAGTCATTGGTGATGACAGAGTCATGAATGAGCCAGTGATGGAAATGACAAAGTAGGTTGAGGAAATGGAGCCCATGGAGCCATCAGAAGGGATGATGAAGCCAAAGCCAAAGTCAATGGGCACGATGGAACCAATGGAGAGGAAGGTAGAGGCAAATAAAGAGGTGACGGAAGTAACAGGAAAGGCATTTTAGGAGATAATGGAGTCAGTGGAGAGGTTGCAAAATGGGTTAAGGGAGCATGTGGAGGGGGACTTTGGCTGAGTCTAACATGAACTCATTAAGAGAGAGAGCTAAATTCAGGAGTGCTCAATCTCCAGAGGTGGTGACAATGTAAGTGGGAGACACCTACCCATGTGAAGGAGGGCCCTGAGGTGGAGGTGGGGGAAGGTTTTTGGGGGAGAGTGGGTTCGTGCAAAGGCCAATCCTCACATTGACTTCAGTGACGGCGATGTCCACGACGCTGCCCACCACAATAAGAGCATCAAATGTGTTCCAGGCGTCAGTAAAGTAATGCTGTAGACAGGAGGAAAGCAGTGTTCTGTCTTCTCTGAGCTAGCAGGGAAGGGTAGGGGGACACTGAGGAGGCAGAGCCTGGCTTGGGCCACAAGATGAGTCAACACCTGGATCCCTCTGACTACCTAGTCTATGACTCCCTACTTGCTCCCCCCCAGCTCTGGAATGTGGTCCCTTCCCAAGGAATTCACCCACTTGGGGGTAGTTCTGGGGCTGAGGGGCACCTTTGGTTTGAAGGCGATGATTTTGAGCACCATCTCGATAGTGAAGAGTCCAGTGAACACCATGTTGAGGATATCCATCGCATAGTTGAAGGGAGCAGTCTGCTCATAGTGCTGGGGGAGAAAATCAGTGGGTGAAAGAGCCTAAGGCAAAGAATCCCCATTCCCAACCAAATTGTTCCTGATCTGGGCTAAAGTGAGTCTGGGGACATGGTAGCAATATGGGTTGGCCAAACCCCTGACACTGTCTGCTTCCTATTATGGATACTAGGAAGCCCAATCTTTGATTCCTAGCTTTTCTCGCAGATGGGCAAGGCCAGTTCTGCTGACACATAAACATAAATATGCTGATGGTTGAAAGCTTCTGTGAAAAATATTTTGCTCTCCATCAAAATGCTCAAATAAGGAGAGTTCTTTATCCTGCCTTGAATGTGGTTTTGATATCTGGAGCTATGGCAGCTGTGTTGTGACCATGAAGCAACAACCATAGGAATGAAAGTCACTTGCCAGGAATGGTGAAGCAGAAAGACAGATGGGGTCTAGGACTGTGATCAACAATAAGCAAACAACCTACCTCAATACTTCTCATGATGTGAGGTAATTACCATATTTCAGTGACTCTCTTTAGAATCTCTGAAACTGGTGTCATTTTATAACCAATGGCAACTTAAAATGGCCACGAATCATTGTTTTCACATTCATACAACTCTGAAATCAGAATACAACTTACAATTTTTGGCCTTAAAGAAATATGTCAAGTGTCTTGATAACTTGGGTCTCTGCCAGTTGGAGGATTTTTGTTATTTGTGGCCTAAAGTATTCCTAATGCTTCCCAGGGGATTGTGTGGAGAGGGTAGAAGCTGGTGCCTAGCATAGATCAAGATAGGGCATTCAGACCTGCATGGCTAGGGCAACTGTGTTGAGCAGGATGAGCAGGAACATGAGGTATTCAAAGGCAGCAGAGTTCACGGCAGCCCACACGCGATACTGATGTGGGTTCTTGGGGATGTATCTGCGGAGTGGCTGGGCCTTGAGGGCGTACTCCACACACTGGCGCTGCAAACCAATTTAGAGCACGAGTGAGCATGGGGGAGGAGTCCTAAAGCAAAGAGGGAGGGGTTCGTGGTCACCAGTAGGGGGTCCGGGATCAGAAGTCACCTGATTCTTGTCCAGCTCACAGTTTTGATACTCCTGCTCGCCCTGGGCACGGAAGGTGATAATGACAAAGCCCACAAAGATGTTCATCATGAAGAACGCAATGATGATGATGTAGACAATGAAGAACACAGAGATCTCCACTCGGTAATTATAGATGGGGCCTCGGTTTTCTGCATGTGCATCGATGGCCTTATATAGCAGCCTGTGGGAGCCAGAGGAGAGTAGAGGCAGGGGAAGGTGAGGAGGTATCCTAGACCCCTCAGACCTGATCCAAGATCACCTATCCCAGATACAAGTGAATCTCCTGTCTGGTAACCCAAAAGTCCCTGAATCACCAACCTAAACCCTTGGGACCACTATACATTCTCAGAGACCCCCACCAGGACCTCAAAAATTCTCAAATTCCTTATTCCACAGACCCCCATACAGCCCTTGGAAAAATTCCCATTCATCCTTTCAAAGACCCTCACCCCCCAAATTCCCATAGACCTCCAAATCCCCTTATCCAGCCACCTGAACACATCCATGCAGCTCACCAGAACTTCCCCCCAAAGCCCCTAAAGATCTTTAAATCCCCAATCCCATTATCAGGAATCCCCTGCCCCATTCCCCCTAGAAATCTCCAGTTAGTACACCCAAAGACCCGTGCAGCTTCCTAGAAATCCCTGAATTCCCTGCTCCACCTCCTTGGTGACCTTCTTTCCAATCTCCCCAGACCTCTAGTAAGTTCCTACCCAGTCCCTTCTAGATTCCTACTTAGTCCATCAGAGATCTCTACACAGTTCCTGGAGACTCCTCACCCAAGTACCCAAAGAACTGGCAGCCAGCTTCTGGGAGACCCCCCACCCCCAGTCCTTGGACACAACCACCAACCACCAGTCTTTAGAAAACCTTACCCAGATCTAGAAAATAAAAAGACAACATAAAAATAGCAGGGAGAGCATTAGAGAAGAGGAAGATGATCAGGGGGTAGGGGAGGAGAGGGTCAGGGAGGTTACAGAGGGTGGAAATGATAAAGGAATGTTATATGCATGTGCAAACATCCCCAAATAAAGCCCATTATTTGTTCTGTATAAATAATATGAATTTAAAAACCTTATCCAGTCTTGAGAGACTTTCATCACATCCCCAAGTTATTGCAACCATTTCCAGGAGATCCCTATTGAATCCCCCAGAAAACCCTGCCCAGTTCCAAGCCATCCCTAGGGCCCCGTCTCTCACGCAGGCCAGCCTTCAAAGGTGGAGACAGTGAACAGGGCCATCATGGCTGAGAGGACATTGTCAAAGTTGAAATCACTGTTGACCCAGAGCCGCTCCCGGACCAGGGGTCGTGACACATCTCCATCAGGATAGACCAGGAAGGTGCCCCTGTGGATGGATGTTGCCGATATGCTAGGTGGGTAAGGACAGTTGGAGATCTGTGGCAAAGGGTGTGGAGTCTCTAGAATGGAGGCAGCAGGCCATACTGGCAGAGTTTGACAGGCTGGGTTCAAATCCTATTCTTCCATTTCCTGGATAGGTGACTGGACATTGAACCTCTCTGTGCTTCTGTTTTCCCCATTTATGGAATGAGGATAGTAACAGAACCCATTTCCTGGCTTGTCACAGGATTAAGCAAGTCAATAAATAAAATTCAGGGGGCTGGGGTTGTGGCCCAGTGGTAGAGCGCCTGCCTAGTATGTGTGAGACACTGGGTTTGATTCTCAGCACCACATATAAATAGACTAAAAAAAGGTTCATCAACTACTAATAAAAATATTTTAAAAATAAAATAAAATTCAGATCTGGCTATAGTTGATGCTCTATCAACCCCACCATCACCAGCCAGGGAAAAGTAACACTAACGTGGTTGTCAATGCTGGGTTTTTAGTGTAGTAACTTTATACCATGGCACACTTTCTTTTTTCCCTCCCCTCCCCTCCCCTCCCCTTTCTTTTCTTTTCTTTTCGGCCTCAGGGATTGAACTACTCAGGGGCACTCAACCCCTGAGCCACATCCCAGCCCTTTTAATATTTTATTTAGAGACAAGGTCTCACAGAGTTTCTTAGGGCCTCGCTAAGTTGCTGAGGCTGGGTTTGAACTCGTGATCCTCCTGCCCTAGCTTTCCAAGCTGCTAGGATTACAGGCATGTGCCACCACACCCAGCTACAACCACATTTTTAAAAAATCTCCATTTTTCAATTAAGCTAAAAGGGACTCATGAAGGTTAAGAAACATACCCAGATCTCATGACATGGATTTGAACCAGGAATGTCTGGCTTTGCAGCCTACACTTTAATCCTCTATTCTCTCTCTCTCTCTCTCTCTCTCTCTCTCTCTCTCTCTCTCTCAGGGATTGAACCCAGCAGTGCTTAACCACTGAGCCACACCCCCAGCCCTCCTCCTTTATTTAAAAATTTGAGAAAGGGTCTTGCTGAATTGCTTAGGACCTTACTAAGATATTGAGGCTTGTTTTGAACTGGTGATCCTCCTGCCTCAGGCTCCAGAGCCGCTGGGATTACAGGTGTGCAGCACCATGTCCAGCCTATAATCTATCTTCTAAAGGAGCCTCCAGATGGAAGCTGGAGGCTTGCAGCAGGGATGGGGATTGCTAGGAGATCTGGGATGTAATGGAATGTAGCTGACACTGGAGAACATGGAGGTTTGAGGGGGAAAATGGGGCAGCCTCTGAGGACTAGGTGATCTCTAAGGGCCTCTCAAGTTCTTGGAATGTATCTTGGGGCCTTAAGGAGTTTTGGGGGGGGGGGTTGGAGGTCTTAAGGAATTCTGGGAGTCTTTACAGTTCTCAGGAGGAGGCTCTAGGGGTTTCAGAGACCTTGGTGACATCTAGGGACCTCTATGGCTTTCAGGAGGGGTTCTGGGGTCCCTGGAGGGCTGAAGACACTCACTTGCATTCTTTGGGGGTGTGTTTGGCCTCGTCGGTACAACTGTAGAATTTTCCCTGTAGAGAGAACATCTGTTAATCAGGTTTGTGTTTCACCCACTGCCCTGACTTCTGCCCACCCTCCCTCCAGCATTTCTCCCACCTTGAAGAGCTGCACACCAATGCAGGCGAACATGAATTGCAGGAGCGTGGTGACAATCATGATGTTCCCGATGGTCCGGATGGCCACAAACACACACTGTACCACGTGCTGCAGGCACCCATGCATATGGCTGATGGATACTGCAGGCCACAGTAACCATGGGGTGGGGACTCTGGTGATAGATGCAGCTCGGGGACTTTGAACAGGCACATGTGATTGCAAATCAGGGATATGTGGCCAGAAACACGTGGCGAAAAGACAGTGATGTGGGCTAGGGCTGTGTGGGCACCAATCAAGAATATCTGCCAGGCAGGTATATTTGGCTACATGTCAGGGACCTGAACTAGAGAAATGCAGCCACTGCTAAGGAACGCATGGTCATTTGTAAGGAACATGGGTCAGGTCATATGATCAGTAGTCAAGGATTATGACTGCACAGTTATACATCAGTGCAAATGGTCAGCTTGATCAGTGTCCCTGGCTCCAGAGACAGGGAAAGGGCCTGGGCCCTGTGGGCTTGGGTAAGGTGGGCTTACCTTGAGTCCCTTGGCCCTATTGATGGCTCGGAGGGGCCTCAGTACCCGGAGTACTCGCAGAATCTTCACCACAGAGATGGCGCTGGAGCTGGGAAGGGGGCAGTTCTCAGGCCCTGAATTGGGCCTGGCTCTGAAAGGAATGGGGTAGGCAGGGGGAGGTGTCACTTACTGGATGCCAAAAGAGATGAGGGACACACTGACCACCAGTAGATCCAACAGATTGAACCAGCTACGGCAGAAGGAGCCACGGTGCAAGAAGGCCCCAAACACTGTCATCTGGGAACCAGAGGACAGTGGGCTAGATGTCAGACCTGGAGATAGTTGGGGGAATGAGGGGACGGGGACCAGAGAGGTACACTTGTGGGGATGGGTAGGAAAAAAGACTAGAGGCTGCCTAGAACCATAGGAGCTGGGCTGAGAGAGCAGGTAAGAAGGATGCTGGGGTAACTTAGGGTATGGCTGGGGGTCCATTAGTCACCTTTAGTAAAATCTCCACAGTAAAAATGGAGGTGAAGGCATAATCGAAGTACCCTAGAATCTGGGAAGTGAGAAAGAGGGGGAGCCACTGAATTATGTGTAAGTTTTGTTCTCCTGCTGGGCACAGTGGTGCACCCTTGTCATCCCAGCAGCTTGAGAGGCTGAGGCAGGAGGATCACGAGTTCAAAGCCAGCCTCAGCAACTTAGTGAGGCCCTAAGCAACTTAGCAAGACCCTGTCTCTAAATAAAATACAAAATAGGGCTGAGGATGTGGCTCAGTGCTTAAGAGGGTATAAAAAAACAAGTTTTGTTCTCCCTCCTCTATTTCTCTCCATCATTATTATCATCACCAAGTCAAAAGGGTTGGCCATCAGACAGACTAGGGTTCAAATTCGGACTCCTCTGCCTCAACCCAGCTTATATGAGGGTTCAAATTCAGACTAGGGTTCAATTTCGGACTCCTCTGCCTCAACCCAGCTTACGTGAGTGCCCTTGGCTTGCTTCGTTTCCCTGATCACAGCTCCCCTCCACCCCAGTTAAAAACTGATCCCCCGCCTGGCCTTCCTCAGATGTGCTGCACACATAGTAACTTCTGGCACTGCTGTAGCTGCCACCATGAATCCTCATTCTCAGCCAATTAGAGGTTTTCTCCCTGACATCCCTTGGGAGAGTCCCCTCCCTCCGCCTGCCACCTCGAGATATGGAGGCCCCTCTGAGCCTCACGTGGTTGCGGAAGGAGTGGGCACGGATGGGGTCTTCGGCGGCCAGGGACACACTGCTGAGGATGATGAACACCAGGATCAGATTGGTGAAGATATGATGGTGGATGAGGGTGTGACAGGCCTTCCTCAGCCTGGGGAGCAGGAAAAGGGCTGTGGTCAGAACCCAGGATCACAGAAACAGGCAGGAAAGCCTGAGAGGTACATCTTTGTCCCACCCCTGCTTTGACAGCTCCATGGCTCACCACCTGCCCCAGCCCCAAGGCCACTCCCAGTGCTCACGGGTTGGTTTGGCTGAGGCAGAAGAATGCACTGCCTTCTGGGATGGGCATCACCTTCTCCTTGGGTACAACTTCCTGCAGGAGTTCCTCATGCCCTGCACCTGCTTCCTCTTCTTCTTCTTCTTCTTCTTCCTCATCCTCTTCCTCTTCCTCCTCCATGCCTGGCATTTGGAAAAAGAGCATAAGAAAAAATTCATTGAGAAAATTGATGTAAAGTGCCTGTAACAGTGTTTGTCCCATGGCAAGATTTTTTCCATTTTCTCTGCCAGAATGTCAACTCTGCAGGAAATTATTTATTTACTTTTTTTTTAGTACCAGGGATTGAACTCCGGGGCATTGAACCACTGAGCCACATCTCTTTTGTAATTTATTTAGAGACAGTGTCTCATTAAGTTGCTTAGAGCCTTGCTAAATTGCTGAGGCTGGCTTTGAACTCATGATCTTCCTGCCTTGGCCTCCTGAGCCACTGGGATTACAGGTGTGCGCCACTGCGCACAGCAGGGAAGGGATCTTAGTCCATTTTGTTCACTGCTGTATGTCTAGTGGGACAAGGCAGGAGCTCAGTGAGTGTGTATTGAGTGAACATTTGTGTGTGTGCGTGTGTGTGTGTGTGTGTGTGTGTGTGTGTATTTTATAAAAAAGGCTCTGAGAAGTTCTGCAGTAAAACAAAAGGTCCTTTTCTCTTCTTTAACCTCAATGTTCCCAAATATTGTTGGGCACACTCCAAGTCCATTCCCTTCAGGATGATCTTGAAAAAGGCCACTACCTGGAGAGGAGAGCATCAGGAGTTGGGAGCTCTGTGCCTGGGCTCTTTCCCCAAGATCTCACACCAGGTCCCACTGCCTACTTGCCTGCTTCTTCAGTCTTTGTACCTTCCTGTTCCTCATTTTCTCCACCAGGCACCTGGGGACAGGAAGCTGAGAGTCAGTGATAGTGGGGAGGACAACAGAGGATGGATACAGGAGGCATGGATAAGATGTGATAAAGGGGGAATGAACAGGCAGAGGGTGGCAATTAGTCACTCACACAGGCACGTATGGGTGGTAGTGGGAGGTGTGGCCAGCACCCAGGCTTCTAACTCACCAATATTCCATTCTCTTTTGGGACACTCTCCTCACTGCTCTTCTCCCTGTGTGAGGAAATAGGGGGTGACTCTCATGGATGGCAGCACATAGACAAGTCTGGGGAGGGTCACTGCAAATACAGCAGACCTTTCTTGGATCCCCCAGAACCTCCCTGATTAGGCTCAACCCCCACATTCTGTACTCACAACAGCCAGAAGGAGCCTGTCAGCTTGCAGCCTTCCCATGTTTCCATTACCAAGAGCTAAGGCCAAAGTCTTACCTTGACCCAGAATGCCCTCACTCTGGCCCCTCTCTCCTCTTTACTATTCGACCTCACCCCCTACCACTTTCCTCCCTGCCCACCAGTGGGTGATTATTTGTTGGTTCGTTTGTTCGTTTGCAGTGCTGGGGATGGAACCCAGGGCCCCACATAAGCTAAGCAAGCTTTAAACCACTGAGCTATGGCCCCAGCCCTGGTATTTTGTTTTAAAAGTGCTAACAACATTTGCACTTGCTGTTCCCTTGCCTTAATACTCCTTCCCCAGATATTTGCACAGCTTACTCCCTCACTTCATTCAGGTCCTTGTATAAATGTCACCACCTCTTAGAGCCCTCCCTTGACTATCCCAACCAAAATAGCAATCTTCGTTTCTCTTTATCCCTTCATCTGCTCTTTTTCTTTATTACTTATTAATATATACTCAAGTTATACTACATATTCATGTGTTTTGCTTGCAACTAGGAGGCCAGCTCCATAAAAGGCAAGAACTCTGTCTACCTTGACCCCTGCTATCTCCGTGGCATCTGCATCAGAGCTGCGTACAAAGTAGGTGCTTAATAAATGCATGTAGAATGCATGAGCCCTGACAGTTTGCATCTGGAGGTGAGGATTACCAGGGACACAGGAGGCATCTCTAGTGATACTGGTTGTATTCGGGTTTCATAGTCAGGCATCTCAGGGAGTGGCTGTCTTGGGGGTGGAGCCAGCCCTCACCTGCTCTTGTCCGTGGCAGTGCCTGCATCCCCGCTGGCCAGGTTATCCACAGCAATGGCAAGAAACACATTCAACAGGATGTCTAGTGTGAGCTCAGGCTGCAAAGACAGAGAAGCAGCCTACCTACAGACCACCCAGGTCCCCCTATCTATCCTTAGGCTCCAGGCCCCAATGCCCGGGCCCCCAAAGCTTCCAGGATACAGTTGCCGCAGATGAAGAGGATGATGAAATAGACGCACACCAGCATCCCTGGGAAGAAGGGGCCACCATACGCCATGATACCATCATACATGACCACGTTCCAGTCCTCACCTGTCAGGATCTGGGGGTGGGATGTCACCATGAAGCTCTTGGGACCCCCTCCAACTCCAGGATTTCCCCAACCCACCTATCCTAAGGTGTCCTGGCCCCACCTGAAAAACAGTGAGCAGTGCCTGGGGGAAGGTGTCAAAGGTGCTCCGCTTGGTTTGGGTCTGGTCAAAGTTGAACTTGCCCCCAAACAGCTGCATGCCAAGCAGGGAGAAGATGATGATAAAGAGGAAGAGGAGCAGCAGTAAGGATGCAATAGATTTCATGGAATTGAGCAGGGATGCCACCAGGTTGCTCAGAGATGCCCAGTGCCTGTGGCAGAGATAGAAAGGGGCAGGGTGGATACCACGTTTTCTGAAGAGTCAGGAGCCAGGGTGGGGCTCCAGCTTGGGATGCGTTGGGGCCATTTGGTGGAAATGATTTTGGAATTGGAGTGTGGCGAGAGTAAGAAATGAGGGGAAAGCTGAGCTTGGGGTTAGGGTTGGCATTAGGGCTGCTATTGGGAACTGAGGTAGGGATGGAGGTGTAGGTGGGGATTGGTGAAGCTAAAGTTGGGTTTCAGGTTGGGACTGGGATGGGGGAGGGGACTGGGGACATTTGGGACTGGAGATAGAGCAGGGGATAAGCTTGTGGTGGGGGTTGGGACAGGAGAAGGGATGGGGAGGGGATTGTGGCTAGGGCAGGGAATGGGTCTGTACTTGGGAAAAGGGTGATGATTAGGGGTTAGGGATGTGGGGGTTTTGTTTGAAGATTGAGGATAGCACTATACTTGGTGGTTAATGATGGGGCTGAGGCTGGGACATGGGGCTGGCTTTGGTAGTGGATGTTAGTATTGTAAACATACCATGAACAATGAATGGTGGGTGCTGGAGTTAGAGATGGAGTTATGGTCTGGGATGGGGTGGGGATGGAATTTAGTTTGAGGATGAATATGGAGTTGACTTTGGAAATGAACTTGGGGATGATGTTAGAACAGGAGTTGAGGTTGAGGAAGGGGATAGGAATGAAAGGGATACTCTTCCCAGTGCAGTCAAATCTCCATAAAGGCAGGGACTTGGGTCTACTTTGATTCCTGGTGTGTATATAGGGACCAGAAGTGTGCCCAGCATGCAATAGGTGCTTAATGGGTGTTTGTTGAATAAATGGTGATGCAGATGAGATTATCATTGGAGTTGGGATGTGAGTTGTCTGGGCTGTGTATGGGACTCCAGTCTTCCTCCATATACATACCTGGTGACCTTAAAGATCCTGAGGAGACGCACACATCGAAGCACTGAGATGCCGAGAGGCTGCATGGCACCCACTTCCACCAAGGTGGTCTCCAGGATGCCCCCACAGACCACAAAGCAGTCAAAGCGGTTGAAGAAGGAGGCAACATAGACAGAGGGGCCCAGACCATACAGCTTAAGAAGCATCTCCACAGTGAACAGGCAGAGCAGAACTTTGTTGGCATACTCTGTGGGGACAGAGACATGGTGATTGGGCTGGCTGGATTCCTTGGAGACATATGGAGAGTAATCCTGGGTTAGCTACTATCAGGCCAGGTGCAGGCTGGGGGTAAGATTTTTGAGGAGTAGTAAGGCTGGGGTGAAGAGCAGGAAAATGCCAATTCAAGGGTAGTGCTAGCACCTAAGGTTTACTATTTTTTTTAAATTGTCTAATTTTAATTTTTTTAGTTATAGATGGACACAATATCTTTATTTTGTTTATTTATATTTTTGTATGGTGCTGAGGATCGAACCCAGTGCCTCACACGTGCGAGGCAACTGCTCTGCCACTGAGCCACAACCCCAGCCCTGTCTAATTTTTTAAAAATAGTTTTTTAGTTGTATATAGACACAATACCATTACTTTATCTATTTTTATGTGGTGCTGAGGATTGAGCTCAGTGCTTCACACATGCTGGGTAAATGCTCTACCACTGAGCTACCCCTCCAACCCCAGGCTTTACTATTTTTGTTTTGTTTTTATTTTGTATTGTTTTGGCACTGTGGATGAACCCCAGGGGTTCATGCATGCTAAGCACATGTGTAGCTCTACCATTAAGCAACACCCTCAGCCCAAACTCTAGCATTTAGTTGGGGTTGGATAGGATCTGTAAACTGAGTATGATGGCACATGCCTGTAATGCCAGCTGTTTGGGAGGCTGAGGTAGGAGGATTGCAGGTTCAAAGCCAGCCTCAGCAGCTTAGTGAGACTGTAAGCAACCTAATGAGAACTGATCTCAAAATAAAGAAATAAAGTTGAGCACAGTGGTGCATGTCTGTAAACCCAGAGGCTTGGGAGGTGGAGGCAGGAAGACTGAGTTCAAAGCCAGCCTCAGCAAAAAGCGAGTCGTTAAGCAACTTGGTGAGACCCTGTCTCTAAATAATATACAACATAGGGCTGGGGATATGGCTCAGTGGTCAAGTGCCCCTGAGTTCAACCTTCTGGTACCCCTCCAAAAATGAAAATAAATAAATAAATAAATAAATAAATAAATAAATAAATAAAAGGGCTGGGGGTGTGGCTCAGTGGTTAAGCACCCTTAGGTTTAATTCCTGGTAGAGGAAAAAAAAAACCCAGAAGTGGGATCTATAGTCAGCCATTCAGTTTATGTGGGCCACACAATGTTCTAAGAACATTTTATTTTAACTCATTTAATCATCCCTATAATTCTAGGCTGTGTATACTATCATTATCTCTATTTTGTGGGTAGAGAAATAGAGGCACAGTGGGATTTACTTGTCCACACAGTGTGGTATTAAGATTCTGGATTCTGCCAGTGTGGAAATGCATGCCTGTAATCTCAGCTACATAGGAGGCTGAGGCAGGAAGATTGCAAGTTTAAGGGCAGCCAAGGCAACATAGTGAGAGACTGTCTCAAAATAAAATAAAAAGGGCTAGGGGTGTAGCTCAGTGGGAGGGCATGCCTGGATTCGATCCCCTGTATTGGAAAAATAAAACAAACAACCCAAGATTCTGGGACCAGGCTGCCTGTGTTCTAATCCCGGCTCTGCTACTCACTAGCTGAGTTTATGGATTAGATGCTTGACTTTCAGTACCCTGGTGATTAGTACCCTGTGCCTCAGAACTTAACTTGTACAAGGTTGTGGTGAAGAGAGATAGAGTTGCTATATGTCAAGAGAACAGAGCTTGATGCACACAGCAAGTATCACATAAGTGTAAGCTACAGGCAGAATGGTACAAGATAAGGTTTCTGTGTTTATCTGGCCAGGAAGGCACTGTCTGAGGCTCCCTAGAGACCCTTAATTTGAGCTGGATATGGTGGCACAAGCCTGGAACCCCAGCAGCTCAGGAGGCTGAGGCACAGGAGTATTGTGAGTTCAAGGCCAGCCTCAGCAAATTAACAAGGTCCTAAGCAACTTAGTGTGACCTTGTCTCAAGAAAAAAAAAAGATAAAGAAAAAAGGTGGGGGGCTGGGGATGTGGCTCAGTGGTAAATCACCCATGGGTTCAAATCCTGGTATCAAAAAAAAAAAATTCTGGATTTGAACTTCTGGGATGGAGGGACCTGGGGGGAGAGAGTTGGCAGGCTGGGTGCGCACCCTGGATCTGGGTGAGCCAAACAGGCTGGCCATGGTGCTCTGAGGCGATCGTCAGCGTGTTGAGGAAGACGAGCAGCAGCACAGCCCAGTAGCAGGCATTGGACTTCACAGCCTTCCGGCAGTGTGCCCGGAGTCCCCGGTTGGCTCTTCGAAAGCGGCGGCTGGTGGGGGAAGGTCAAGATCCCACTGCTGTGATAGCCTCCCTAACCCAGGGGTGGGGGCTGATGCGGGAGCCCAGAGGTTATGGAGGGCTTGGAGGTAGGGGAGGTCTTGGGAGGTCTCCAAGTCATGGGGTCAGATAGTTACACATTTTTCCCAACTCACCAGACGCTGGTTTTCATGATCTTGTTTCTGGAAAAGAGATAGGAGGTAGTTGTCATAAAGGACTGGCAAGGAGTCAGCAGATGGGGCTGGAGGTCAAGGTTTGAGGCTAGCCTAAGGACTAAGGTCAGGGTCTAGTCTGGGCACCAGGCTGTCAGGGTCAAGTGCTGGGGGCTCTTACAGGCAGCGTGCACAGCTGGCCAGAGCTCCTTCTTCCTCCTCCTCATCAGCTGGGGTTTCTGCCATTGAGCCAGTGTCACTGGCTGGGAGGCTGGCTGTGGGCAAAGTAAAGAAAAAAGTCAGGATCCAAAGACCCTATGTCCCACCTCTCCTCTGCCAGCCCACTTGTCCTGGCCCTGCCCCCAGCCCAGCATGGCTGGATCCCCACCGTGGCTGCTGGTAGAGTGTGTGGAGCGAGTGGAATGACTGAACCAGCGTAGACGTCCACGCCTCCTATTGGTCAGCTCTGCCAGATGTGGCCCTGTGGGAACAGAGAGGACAGTTGGGGTGGACAGTCTAGGGGCAGAGTTAGGCCCATGTCTGGGGGAGGGGACATTATGTGGAGTCTCTGTATCTGAGGCTGGGTCTAGATTTTGTATCCTCAACCAGCACTGAGGACTGGTCCTAGAAAAGTTGCAGGTTGGGACTGTATCTCAGGAGGGTGGACCACATCTGAGGCATGAATAGAGCAGGGAATGAGCTAGATTGAAGTTGCCTACGATTGCCAGCCCGGCCCTCTTCAGCCATAGAACCAAAGTTGCCATCTGCTGAGGGGTCCTCGAGATCCAGCTCCTCAGCCTGTGTAATCCAATCCAGGTAACCCCGCAAGTCCTCTTCCATCTGCTGCTTCTCCCGAAGCTTCTGGAAATCACCTCGTGCTTTTGCCTTCTCTCTCTCCTTGGAGAACTCCCTGAGGGAAGAGGGTGAGGAAGCCCCCCAGACCCCTTGCGTTCACCATTCTAGCCACATTTCCTTCCTAGCTGTTCTTTCAATATGCCAAGCATATTCTAGCTTTTGCACTAGCTGTTCCTGTTGTTTGGAATGCTCTTCCCTCAGATAGCCATATGGCCCACTCCCTTATCTGTCACACATTTTTACTCAGATAACAACTTCTCAACCAGGCCTGTCCTGATGTCTCTATTTATTTCTAATTGCAAGATCTTCCTATTCCTATATTTTTCTTTCCATAGCATATGTTGTGTGTGTGCACATATAATGTATACACACTTCTTTATCATGTATTTTGCTGTTGTCTGCCCCTGCCCTTCAGAATGTAATATGCAGAAAGGCAGGGGTTTTCAAGTCTTGTTCCATTCCTATAACGTGCCTCCCACACAGTAGATATTTAAGACAGAGTGAATGAAGGAGCATTTCAGATGGGTTTTGCAGGACACTTAAGAGTTTGCCAGCATGATAAATGAGTCAATGGTTGGAGAAGAGCAATATGTTTAGGCCTCTCACCCACTCAGGACACCAAGCACAAGGTTGAGGACGAAGAAGGACCCAAAGATGACCAGGCTCACGAAGTACAGCCAGGGTAGCTCATGCCCCATAGCATCCTGCATCTGTGAAGAGAGCATACTTTCCTCAGGGTATGCAGACATACCCATCTGAGCTTGGGGAGGAAGGGCAGGTTCAGCCTTGGAGCTGTGTGCCTCCTGTCCACCTCACCCAGTAGAGGACATCGGTCCAGCCTTCCATGGTGATGCATTGGAAGACTGTCAGCATGGCGAAGAAGAAGTTGTCAAAGTTGGTGATGCCACCATTGGGCCCTGGCCAGCGTCCTCGACACTCGGTCTGGTTCAGAGTGCATGCACGCCCAGAGCCTGAAGATGCACAGGGTGACGGGTCCTCTTCTGCTTCCACATCTACGGGAAGACTGGAATTTGTCACTATGAAGCATGCCCACCTGCTCACCAGGAAACTCTGGAGCCCCTGAGACTTAGGGGCTCTAGATTCTTCTTAGGCAAGGGCAACCCCTTGCTCCCCTTGCTTTGTGGGCTCCTGCATTCTGAACCACTGGGGAGTTGTGTGTCCCACTAACTGAGATCTGGGGAAGTTGGACTGTAAATTCGGGATAGGGACTCATAAGTAACCGGGAGGCATGAGCCTGGATGTGGCATCTGGTACATCTGGGAGACCCTGTTGAGAAGAGAGTCGAATAAAGGCTTGGGCTTGGATCCCTATGAAAGGGCTTAAGCTCATAGAGCCAGTGGTGGAAGATGACATCTTAACTGTGGGACAGGGCTTTGGTGTGTGGGTGGAGTCTTGTGATGGGGCACAGCTATTACTAAGGGAGAGGTTGGAGTTAGAGACTTAGGGCACAGTCTTAAATATATAGGGGTGTAGCTTGGTTATCCAGGGAAGGAGCCTGAGTCTGGGGGTGGAGTCTGGTGAATCTGACTGGATTTCCATGAGAACAAGACACAAGGCTTAAGAGCCAAGGAGGGAGCGTGTCCTGTCCGAGGAGGGGTGGGCGGGCTAACCAGATCCGAGGAAGTAGCAGGTTTTGTGCATGCGTCCAAGAAACAGCTCCAGTCCGATGATGGCATAAATGATAATGACGAAGAGCACGAGCAGTGCGATGTGCAGCAGCGGCACCAGCGCCTTCATGATTGAATTGAGCACTATGTGCAGGCCTGCGGGGAGGGAGAGGAGAGTTTAGCCCAGCCCCACCCCCACCTCCCCACCTTCAACCCGGAGGGGTGTACCACTTACTGGGGACGCCAGACACCAGTCTCAGTGGCCGCAGCACCCGAAACGCCCTCAATGCCTTCACATCAAAGCCTCCTGGCTTTGTATGCGGGGCTTCGCCTGGCCGCCCGGATCCCTGCTCCAGTAGCACACTGAACAGCCTGATGGGAAGAACGGGACAGGGAGGTGGGGGTCAGATCTTGAAAGCCCCCTCCACCCCTCCCTTCTCGCCAGTAAAGCACAAGTCCTAAAAAATGGTAATGCACATGAGTTTTAAATATGTTAATAAATCCGACTGTGGCTGCCAAATAAAGTCCGGAATTCAAAGGGCTTAGGGTCAGCAATGCGAACTAGGGTGGGGTGCCTCCCCCACCGCAGCGCAGATGCGCACCCGACCACGACGATGATGAAGTCCAGGAGGTTCCAGCCATTGCGGATGTAGGCGCTGGGGTGGAGCACCAGCCCATAGGCCACAATCTTGAGCACTGTCTCCACGGTGAAAATCACCAGAAATACGTATTCCACCTGCTCCTGGGGGCGGAGCCGGGGCGGGGTGGGAAGTCGGGGAGTTATTTGGGGGCGGGGCCTGTCCAGATGGGTTTGGGGGAAGGGATGCTTAACCCGCACGGAGGGTGGGGCTGGGTGAGTCAGAGAGGGGAGAGACCTGATCCAAAGGCTTGAGGTGTGGCTCTCCCGGGCTGTATTTGGCTGGGGATAGGGCAAGGTAGGCCTCACCAGGTTATGGTTGGCAGTGTTGGAGTCATCCTCAGGGAAGGGGATGTAGACTCCCAGGGCCACGCAGTTGGCAAAGATCGTCAGCAGGATGAGGATGTCAAAGGGCCTCAGGTGGACACAGTCAAGGACCCAGACAGAGCAGCACCGGAATCCCCACACTTCTTTAGGGCTCTCCCACCCAGTGCTGACTCTTGACTTCAAGGTGTCTGGTTCTGACATTCTCAACCTCCTCCGCTCTGACCAAGATCTTGACTTTGACCCCCTGCCCCACAGAAACTTGTATCATACCAACTCTTACTTTGATTCAGTCCTTGACTCTGTTTGAAAGGTAGAGGGTACCTGGGATTGAACTCAGGGGCACTCAACCACTGAGCCACATCCCCATTTCTATTTTGTAATTTATTTAGAGACAGGGTCTCACTGAGTTGCTTAGTGCCTCATCCTCCTGAGCTGCTGGGATTACAGGCATGCACCACCACACTCAGCAGTCCTTGACTCTTGACCCGTGGTCACTATTACCTTTATGGAGGAGTCCCCCTCTAATCTAGTTCTTGACCTTGATCCTTGATGACCTTGACCCTCCTCAGTTCCCCATCTGATTCGATGCTTGACTCTTGGTACCCTGGTGACCCTTACCTCTAAGCCTTATGCCTGTCCTTCCAGGATACTTCCACTCCACAATGCTGATGCAGGACCGCCGAAGGGGATTGGCCAGGGTGAGGCAGAATAGTGCACGGGGTGACCGCTGGGCACTGGCCACTGCCACTGTCTTGTGCTTGTTGTGCTGGGCCTTTCGCCTAGGGGTACCCAGGCCCGAAGCCCCACCGGTATCACCTTCCACGACTGGAGGTCCAGGGCAAATCCCCCAATCGGGACCAGGGCCTGTCCCATTGGCTGGACTGGGGTCTGGGGTGGTATCTGTGTAGAGAGAGTCAGGGAAGTGTAGAGGGGTAGAATATTCGGACAATTATAGACACCTCCTACATGATCCCATCCCTTTGTTTGAAGAAAGGAGAGGACATGTAAAATTAGAGAGTTGGGGGTACTCAAGTTAAGTATTGTGGGTAAAAATTAGTGTTGGGATTAAGATTAAACAGAGACATGAGGTGGGAGGGAAAGGGAGAGAAAAGGGATATTGCATGGAAATGGAAGGAGACCCTCATTGTTATACAAAATTACATATAAAGAGGTTGTGAGGGGAATGGGAAAATAAACAAGGAGAGAAATGAATTACAGTAGATGGGGTAGAGAGAGAAGATGGGAGGGGTGGGGAGGGGGTATAGTTGAGGATAGGAAAGGTAGCAGAATACAACAGTCACTAATATGGCATTATGTAAAAATGTGGATGTGTAACCGATGTGATTCTGCAATCTGTATTTGGGGTAAAAATGGGAGTTCATAACCCACTTGAATCTAATGTATGAAATATGATATGTCAAGAGCTTTGTAATGTTGTGAACAACCAATAAAAAAATCTATCAAAAAAAAAAGAAACAATAAAAAAAAAAGATTGGAGGTAGAGTGAGAATTTACAGGGGAAGGCTTCCAAGTGAAGTAGGGTTTAACTGAGGAGAGACTTTAAATTGTCATGAGGTGGGCTTCAGTTTAAAGCTGGAGGCAAATTTAAAGTTAAATTTGAGTTGTAGATCTTGGATCAGGTTGGGGTTAGGTTTAAATACAGGAGTGGAGTTTGGCGGACATTTAGGGTTAGGACTGGATATTTGAATGAGTTTGAATTAGAATTGGGATCAGGGTTAGGGTCGAAGATGAGCTTTGAGCAGGGTTTGAGTTTTGCATTGGGGTTTTCAGCTAAGGTCATTTTCAATTGCCATGACCCTATTTCAGCCTCTGAGGGGTAGTAAGTAGGCCTGGTTAAGATCCCCAGCTTTGGAGGAAATAAGCAGTCTGAGTTTAAATCCCGACTCTACCATTTGGTAGCTATGTGTTGCCTTGGGCAAATAAGATAATCCCTCTGACCTCAATTGTCTTATCTGTATAATGGGATGATAATAAGGGTACCTGCATTGTACAGGTGGCCTGAGGGTTAAATGAGTTCAGCATTCAGAAGAATGCCTGAGGTGTAGTATCATTCCATTTTGCAGAAGAGGGAATCAAGGGAAAGAGGTTAAGTGACTTAATGAAGCTGCAGAATCAGGAGTCAAACCCAGGCAGTCTGACTCCAGAGCTCTTGAAGTTTAGCACCCACCGTCAGATGTGTATTCTTGCTCTATATTTGTTTAGTCTTTTTTTTTTTAAAGATCTATACACTTTCTGTAAAGTCATAGATTATACTCACTAACAGTACTGGCATCTAGGGGTTGCAGTTGAGGTTAGGTGGCTTCAGAGTTCATAGGGGGTCTGCAACCAGAGTGGGGTTTGCATTCTAATGGGTTTGCATTTTGGTTAATAAAGTTTGTGTTAGGATTCAGTTTGGGGCTGGATTTGCAGGTAGAGTTGAGTGGGCTCTAGAACAGGGGTCAGGGTGAGGATTGAGGCTGGATTTAATTTGGGAACTAAAGCTATGGAATGGAGCTGGGAGGCCAAGGGGCAGCATCTGGGTCAGGCTGAGGGTCTGGGCTTAGGTGGTGAAGAGGTTGTATTTAGGGCCTGCTGGGATGGGAATAGGGAAACATGGTTTTGGGCCCCCAGAGGTTTCCAGGGATAGGGTTCAGGTTGGCAGTTGGTGGGTCAGAGGGGTGAGGGTAGAGCATAGCTCAGGCTTGCTCCAAGGGTCTGCAAGGGTAGTCAGCTCCTCTCACCTTTTCCAACTTCAGATTCCGACATCCTCCTCTGGAGATTGAAGGTCCATCTGCACACAGCCCCCCTCTCCTCCCCCAGCTTTGGAGAGATTAAGGTCACTGGGCGGGGCAATAGCAATGTTGGATGGGAGGGTGAAAAAGGGGTGCAAATGGGACATTTGTGGGTCGGAACCTGGCAGCAGAAAAGACAACAGATTAAATATTTACCAAATAGATACCTATACCATATAGTCAGAAAATAAAATAAGAAAAATGGTATCATTTTCCAATAGTATTTGAAATTTGAAGTACCTAGAAAAAACATAGTATATGTGCAATATCTCTATGGGAAAAAGGATCAAATATCAAATGCTAAAGGGGACCTAAAAATGAAGAAACAATGTTTAATGATTGAAATATTCAATATTAATAAAAAATAAAAAGGGCAGGGATGCAACTAGTGCTAGAGTGCCCCTGGTTTCAATCCTCAGTACTGAAACAAAAATTGACATCAACACAATATCGATTTTTTTTCCAGTACAGGGGACTAAACTCAGGGTTCTCTACTACTGAGCTGCATCCCAGCCATTTTTTTTTTTCTAAATTGAGACGGAGTCTTCATAAGTTACCCAGTTTGGCCTAAAACTTGCTATTTTCCTGCCTCAGTCTCCTGACAATGTTAATTTTTCCCATAGTGTCCTGGAGATTCAGTGGAATCCCAACTAAAATCTAAGAAAAAAAAAAAGAGTTTCCCATGGAATTTGACAAACTGATTCTGAAATGTATATCAATGTATAAAGGACCTAGAAATACCAAAATCCTTTGAAAATCAAGTTGGGAAGACTTGCCGTATCTAATATGAAGGCTTTGTATAAAGGCACACTAATTAAGAACAATATAGTTAGGACACTGAGCCATATATACATCCTTGAGGTTTATGACAAATCTGGCTAGAAAAGACAAGATGTTTTTTTTTTTTTTTTCCCTCTTTGAGACGGACTCTCACTATGTTATTCAGGTTGTCCTCAAAGTCATGGTCCTTCTGCCTGTTTCTGGAGTAGCTGGAATTACACCCTGCTCAGGATCAACTTGTTAATAAATAGTGGTTACATAGATATTTGCTGTGTCATTATTCTTTGGAGAGTACAAAAGTGTGTGTGTGTGTGTGTGTGTGTGTGTGTGTGTATATATACTAAAATGAGGCATGTATTGAATCCATGAATAATTATACTAACAACTTAGTTAAACTATAACTTTAGTAGTGCTCTTTTATGTGTCAGGTATATAGTACAACATGCTTTACAAAAAGTAATTGTGGGGGCTGGGGATGAGGCTCAAGCGATAGCGCGCTCGCCTGGCATGCATGCGGCTCAGGTTCGATCCTCAGCACCACATACAAAGAAAGATGTTGTGCCCGCCGAAAACTAAAAAATAAAGATTAAAAAATTCTCTCTCTCTCTCTCTCTCTCTCTCTCTCTCTCTCTGTCTCTCTGTCTCTCTGTCTCTCACTCTCTCTTTAAAAAAAAAAAGTAATTGTGTTTTAATCCCAGGAAGTAAGTACTATCAATAGTTCCATTTTTCAGATGGGGAAAGCAAGACGCAGGGAATCAGTTAAAACCCCTGCCCTTTTGCCTAACATTCCTGAGGCCCTGAGTACAATCCCAGCCCGGCAAAAAATATAGATAAATAAATAAACCCCTGCCCTTCACTTATACTCTTTTATAGCCGAGAAGATGAATGCTGACTTAAATGAAGCTCCCGTCTCCCCTCCCGATACAGTTCGTTTTTTCCCATTTAAAGAGACCATGGGACCGCTAGTAAAACTACAATTCCCAGCAGCCATTGCGCTCTCAAGGTTTGCGCGCACGCGGATTCGCATCCCGCACACGACGCGCTCGCTCACGGAACTACACTTCCCAATTTTCCCCGCTCGTCCCGTGACGCTCATTGCACCCCGAGAGCGAAGCGGGGGTTCAACAACTGCGCCCCACTTTCTCAGATTCAGTGCTGGACCCAGCCCCCGACTCCGACTCGGCTCCACCATGGAGGAGGCAGACCGAATCCTCATCCATTCCTTGCGCCAGGCTGGCACGTAAGTACGCAGCCCCCCTCGCCCACAAATGACCACATCCGGGACTCCAAAACCCAGGACCCCCATTACCCGGGAACCTTAAAACTCGGGACTATATTTAGGGCTCCAACTTCCAGGGATCTAAGACCCCACGCACACATCCCAACCATAGGGTCTTCCCAAGCCCTTTTACCTCAACATTTGGTAAACCCAGACTCTGGGACCCAGATGCCTGGAGACCTAAAAGCCTTGGAATTTCAAGATCCGTGACACGGAAATGTATGGATCTTGATATCAATACGCTGGGAACTTGATACCTTCAGACTCTGAGACACCTGCACCTTGAGAACCAGGGAACTTAAAATCCCCAGACTCTAGCACTGGAGTAACTGAAAAACCCTAGAACTGCATAATGTGGAGCCTTCTTAGTTTCCCAAACACCTTGGGCTTTTAAAATCCTAGGACATCAGCACATCTGGTGACATTAGCACTTGGTCACTTCTGACACATCAAGACTCTTCCATTTGAGGGTCCTAAAAGACTCAGGATGCGGATATAGGGTGCCTGATTTTTGTTTTGTTTGAAACTAGAGGTCTTAATATACAGGGATCTTGACACCTAGGGACCTGACATTTGAAACTCCTGAAAACCCCAGAATTTGCAACATGAAGTCTTCTCTAAATCCTAGTAGCTCAGTATCTAGGAGTTTCAGACATGTAGAGAATGTAATTCTGGGGACCCAGAAATACAGAGAATATGCCACGTGGGCCCTTTCACCTTCACAGACCCCCAAAATTTGAGGCTTTGAAGCCTAGAGAAAATCTGAGATTTTTCTAAACTGAGATCTGTCTTATCTACCATTCTCCTACAACAAGGACTGGAGAATGAAGCTAGTTCTTTTTATCCAAGTGGAAGTCACAGTCATCAATAGTTAGGATTTGTTTGAACTTTTGAACTTGGGCATCCTTTCCAACCCGGGTCTATTCTAGAGCTTTTAGAAGGCTGCATGGCCCATCCTGATGACTGTATCCTGATTACTGCCTCCATAGATCCTGTCTCTTTCTTCTCCAGGGCGGTCCCTCCAGATGTGCAGACCCTACGAGCCTTCACCACTGAGTTGGTGGTAGAGGCTGTGGTTCGCTGCCTGCGAGTGATCAACCCTGCTGTGGGCTCTGGCCTCAGCCCCCTGCTGCCTCTGGCCATGTCTGCCCGGTTCCGCCTGGCCATGAGTCTGGCTCAGGCCTGCATGGTGAGTGCCCTCCCCCCATTATACACATCTTCTTCCTTCCTCCTTCACAAAGTAACCATGCTCCTTTGAAACTCTTGACTTTCCTCTCTGCCATCTCTCTTTGTGGCTTAGCATTCATTAGTGGTTAAGGTTGCTGCTTAGTGACCAAACCAGTGAGTAGTTCAGACCTTGGCTGTACCACTTGCTAACAGTGTGACTCTAACCCTTCTAGGCTTTAGTTTTCTTATCTGTGAAGTGGAGATTATAAAAGTAAAGTTGTTATGAATATTAAATGAGTTTATCCTGTTTACACCTGGGCTGCCCCTACCTTCCACGCTTCAAGCTTAGCATCAATATATTTTCCTCCCTGTGGTATCCATTTATCAGTTCCAGGAAAGGCCCTGCTTAAGTAACATGCTGTCTCTTAAACTAATCACTGTGTTCCCTTGTTGGTCCATCCTGAATCCCATGGTCATTTGGTAGGACGCTGTGATTGGCTGCTCCTTCAGGATCCCATTGATTTGTGGGAAGGATGGTTACCCAAAGAAAGATATACTGGTTAACTCAAACAATCTCTCTTACATTCCCCCTGTGGCAACCTCATGCATCCTGCCTCTCATAGCAGTTCTAAAAATGTCTCTCTGATAGATCAAGTAAGGCACCTTTCCAATGATGCACTCCCCCCTCCCCCATTCAGAGTTGTGTCCAGTTACTATATTCTAGAGGGCTGAGTTTCTTGTGGCTCCCTGGCTCTGTGACTTGGGGCCAGTCTTTTTAACTCGTTTGGTCCTAATTTTCTACATCTGCAGAATGGGTGTGAGAATTGTACCTACCATGTAGAATTGCACATCTATAATCCCAGCTATTAGCAGGCTGAGGCAGGAGGATCCAAGTTTGAGGCTAGTTTCAGCAATTGAGCAAGACCTTCAAGCAATTGAGCAAGACCTTGTTTTAAAATTAAAAGAATATATAGAAAGGAATGCTCAGTCATAGTACCCCTGGGTTCAATCCCAAGTAGCACCAAAAAGTGGGGAGGCCTAAGTATGTAGCTCAGTTTTAGAGTGTGCTTGGCATGCACGAGGCCCTGGGTTCAATCCCCAGCACAAAAAAGTAAAATTGAATTAATGAAATGAATAAATGGATATATAAGCTTTGTGTCAGTGGCATTAATGGATAGGTCTGATGGGGATGCTTGCATTTCAGCAACCTGTGGCAACATGGTGATCGTAAAGACTTCCAATATACCTAGTAAGTATATGGTGGCAGAGGGACAGTAGAATAGCTTCAGTGAAAACTTCCATTTAGACAAAAGGGACAGGGTGGTCAGAGATGTTGCATTTGGACCATGGTTGTGCACTTTCTGTCTTTTTCTCATCTCTTCACTCTCAAGTTTACTTACCTGTCAGGAGTTCTCAGAATCTTCTATCTGGTGCTCTTGATGGCCTCATAAGACAGACAGTCTGTCCTCTGGCCTAGGGCTTTGTCCTGGAGGATGGTACTCTTAAGGTGAAAAATTATGTCTTCTGTGGTGCATGGAGTATGCACAGCAGGAAGTGCCAAGTAGGTGTCAGACCTTTGCAATTCTCTGTTCTCTTTTTTCAGGGCTGACTGCCACTGGATTCATGTTGACTTACTTTGGCTCACACTAACTTTAGTGTGGGGCAAAGAATAGCTTTTTTGGTGGTCATAAAGGTACATGGGATTGTCCAGCCTTGGTTTGTCAGTGGCAGGCAGAAAGGCTCTTACTCATTATTGCTGCATTCTTATTTCTTCCTCTGCATGTGCCCTTCTCTTTGTACCCCTTTCTGTGCCTCATCCACTTCCATATTTTGGCATCTGCTACCACACATATCCTACTCCTGGAACAAGTTTCCATATCAGTCAGAACTATTTGATTGCAGATGTCAACAACAACAATAACAACAACAAACCACAAAGGAGTAAAGTAGCTTAAGAGCTAGTGGTTTTCACACTTTTTTTTGGACTGTGACCCTTCAAAATAAAAAGAAGTTACACAGTGACCCAGAACTCACATACATATATAATAAGGATGCATTTAGAGTGTACTCTGTACCAGGCACTGTGGTGACTCATTTCATTCTTACGACAATCTTCTGGAGTAGGTATTTTTGGTATCTCTCTTGTTTTTTTTTTTTTTTCAGATGGAGAAAGTGCAGCACAGAGAGGTTAAGTGATAGGCCTAAGGTCACAAGGTTATAAGAGGCAGTACTTGGGTTTGAATCCTGGAAGTTGGCTTTCAGGATCCACGAAGCTCTAGAGCAACAGCATCTCTGGCAAAACAAGTTTTTCTTTCTCTCTGGGCCTGTTTCCCAGTCCCACCTAGAACTCTCAGGAGTCCTTTCATTCTGCTCTATTATGCTGCTGGTCTGTTTTTGCCTGTTTATATCATTTTATGTTTTGCAGTGCTGGGGTTGGAACCCATGGCCTCATCTATATTGGGCAGGTGTTCTCTAGCTGAGCCACATCTCCAGCCCTGCCTGCTTATATTTAGGCACTCTTTATATAATAGGTAGATTCACTACTGCCAATGATAGGGGGCTCCAAATACTTTTTTCCCAACTCGTCATGACTCTTGATTTTGCTAATTATATTTTCTGGAAATTGTTTATTGTTTTCATATGGGCAGAAATCCCATCTTCTCTTTTATGGCCTCTGGATTTTGACTCATAGTTAGCAAGGTCAGAGCTTTAATCTCCTTTCTCCCTCTCTGTAGCATTGATTGTAATTACTCTGGGGTTCCCTAGGGGCCCTGGAGGCCTTGGGGAGCCAAGAGGAGGTGGACAGGGTAGTGGCTGGTGAGAGAGTGTTAGCAGGTATGACCTAGGCCAGGGCTCCCAGGGCAGGAGGATCCTACCTACTTGGCTGATAGGGGCCAACCTCCCCAGCCAGGCAGTGTCCCCTGATTAACACCTGATAACCCCCAGGACCTGGGCTATCCCTTGGAGCTTGGCTATCAGAACTTCCTCTACCCCAGTGAGCCTGACCTCAGGGACCTGCTTCTCTTCTTGGCTGAGCGTCTGCCCACCGATGCCTCTGAGGATGCAGACCAGCCTGCAGGTACAGGGTCTAGGGGATGGGGGTGGGGGAGTAGAGTGTGTACTTGGGATGGGAGGGGCTATAAGAGATGGCAAAACTGTTGCCTGCCAAGTGGGGGTTTGTGTGTGTGTTTGGGAGAGCTAGGCAGGAGAACTGGGACTAGAGGGGATGTAAGCATAGCAGGTCTTCTGAGACTGGGGGCTGGGTGACCCAGGTGGTGAGTGTGTACTTGGAGGGCCTCCCCAACTCACCTCCTGCACCTTCCTTAGTGCGATGCTCCAGGCATGCTGTAGCCTCAGGGCCTTTGTATCCCTGTATCATTCTTCCCCCATACCTCATGGTTTATGCCAGGTCTACGTTCTGTTCCAATATCACCTCAGGGAGGCCTTTCTCTCACTGTTTTGTGGAACATTCCAGCCTCCTCTCAGCAGACCTCCTCTCTGGCTTGCCATCTTGATCTAGATCATTCTTATGATTCTCGTCATGAACTTTCTCCTCTATTAGCTTGTGGGTTCCATGAAGATGGGAACCTTTTCCACTTTATTCCCTGAGGTGACCCTAGTGTCCAAAACAGTGATTAGTACCTAGTTTGTGCTCAGTGTTTGATGAATGACTGTGAGACTGATCTGCATTTCTGGCTGAGGAATCAGGAGCCATGGCTGATTTTCCAGAGTATTTACTTTTGGATTTGTGGCATTGTCATCTGTTGAGCACTTCTTCCCCAACCCCCATAGGTGACTCAGCTATTCTCCTCCGGGCCATTGGGAGCCAAATCCGGGACCAGCTGGCCCTGCCCTGGGTCCCACCTCTCCTTCGAACACCCAAGCTACAGAACCTCCAGGTGGGATCCCCGACTCCTGTCTGTGCTTGTCCCCACCTTACCTTTCTTATCCCCATCTGGTTGCCCAGGTTGTTGGCCCCTTCACCAGTGACCCCTGTCCCACTTTGTCCTAGAGACTCTGACTCTGCTCTCCCTCCAGGGCTCAGCCCTCCAGCATCCTTTCCATGCCAGCATGCTGGTCATGCCTGAGTTGAGTTCCAGAGGAGGTAAGGCTAAGGCTTTGGGGAAGGTTGGGGAGCAGAACAGAGGTAGGTCTTTACGCAGGAGGGCCGGCTGACTCTGTTCCTGTCTCCAGAGACAAGGGAGTTCCAGATGAGTCCCCTTCTGCTGCCAGTCCCTGCACAGGTGCCCCGGCCTTGGGGGAGGGCAGCCTCACTCCTTGAATACCATGCCATCCAACTCTGTCAGCATGTAGGCCGGGATCACCCTGGTGACGAGGACTGGGTACGCCGGGCACCTCGTGTCCCACCCCAGGTATAGCCCAGTGCTTTTCAAATCAAATTTCCCTGGTTGTCTTGAAACTGTGTTCTTGTTTCTTTCTTGCCTTATCTCTCCTCTCTCTAACTCTGTCTCTATCTATTTGCCTTGCTTCTTTGATTTTCTGTCTCTGTTCTGTCCCACACATCCCTTTCTGTGGGTCTCTCTGATTAGGGGCTCCAGGCTTCTCTCTCTACCCACATCTTTTCCAGGGTGGGGAGCAAGTAGGTAGAGAGAAGTGTGGCTGTGGGGAAGAGGTCCCTCCCAGTCTTCAGGGAGCTCACAAGCCTGTGGAGGAAGGGACCTGACTCGGTGGAAAGGCTGGAAGAAGGGTGTGACTTATCAGGTGGTCTCTGGAGGAGGCAGGGCCTTGGGGGCCAGTAGGCTTCAACATCCTCCTGTTCCCTTGCCTGCTCTCTCCAGGAGGACACCCGGGCTCCACGGCAGCGGCTCCACAGACAGTTGGCTGAGCACCTGCGCCAGACCTGGAGCCCACTTGCAGCGCCCACACAAGCCCGAGACCTGGGGGAGCTGCTTCAGGGCTGGGGTGCTGGGGCCAGGACTGGCGCCCCCAAGGGATCCCGCTTCACACATTCAGAGAAGTTCACCTTTCATCTGGTGGGTGGGCCTGAGTGGACGTGGGGGTGCTGATCTGGTGAGGGCTGCTTTATATATAAATGCAGCTTTTATTCACATAAGGTCCCATATACCCACAAGGTAGGCCCTTTCCCTCCTCAGGGAAGGTGTTCAGAGGGCTTCCCTAGCTTCTTGGGACATCATTGGAGAAAGAGCATACAGGTGGGAACCATGTAAGTGTAGAGGGGTGCTTTTGGTACAAACCCCATCTTTCCCCAGTCATTTTCCTCTGGATATATCTTCTCTCCTTGGATGCTCACCCAGAGGGACCCTCGTCCTTCTCATGGGCATTTAGGGCTGCTACATCTGGACCAGGGAGGTTTCTCTGAGAGCAGACACTTTAGTTGCCCTTCCCTTGTTTAGTCACATTCTGACAGTTGTTAGTAGTTGAACGGATGTCGGTACAGTACTAGGAGGAGCTTTGGGGTGTTGAGGCCAGGCCATAAGAGGCAGGGCCTTCCCTGATATCCAGGTTGTCCCTCCTCATGCCCCCTAGGAGCACCAGGCCCAGGCTGCCCCAGTATCAGATGTGCCAACTACCTCCAGTCAGCCTGAACAGGTGAGCAGAGCAGTCCGTGTGTTTGCGGGGGGTTCCTGATCCCTTTACTGTCTGCTGGGTCTGGCATTTCCACCTGACTGGCCTGTGCCTCCCAGGACACACGGGCAACTCAAGAACAGGAGCTAGAGTCCCTTCGGGAGCAGCTGGAGGGCATGAACCGCAACATTGAAGAAGTAGAAGCCAACATGAAGACTCTAGGAATCAGCCTTGTGCAGGTGAGGGGCTGTGGCAAGGGCCATGGGCTGGGTCAGGCCAGAAGTAGGGCCTTGAGGGGACCTGGAGGTGGTCTCTTGAGGTCTGCAGATGTTAGAAGGATTCATTGAGGATATTGGGAATCTCTGGGGGCTCTTGAGTTGGTGGGAGCAAAAGGGGATGTGGGTTTGGGTGCTTCCTGGACCTATTGGGGTTAGAGGCACCTATGGGCATCAGTCAGGCCTTGTAGGTGGTGTTGAGGGTCTGTGAGCATTGGCGGGGCAAGATGGGTCTGTGTGGGCAAGGCTCCTGGGCATCAGTGTGGATCTGGAGGATCAGAGAGGCCTGTGGGGGCCTCAGGCTAGGCCAGGGTTTCTTGGGGTCATTGGGGACTGTGATGTGTGACTGGGAGTGGGGCTGATGTGGTGCCAGGTGGAGACAGAGTGTCGGCAGAGTAAGCTCAGCATGGCAGAGCGTGAGCAGGCCCTGCGCCTGAAGAGCCGGGCAGTGGAGCTTCTACCAGACGGGGCTGCCAATCTTGCCAAACTACAGGTGGGCTGGGGCTGAGTCTGGGGTTGGGCTGGTGGGGCAGGGTTGGATAGGCCCAGCCTGTTTGACATGTCTCCACCCATAGCTTGTGGTGGAGAGCAGTGCGCAGCGGGTCATCCATTTGGCGGGTCAGTGGGAAAAGCACCGGGTTCCACTTCTTGCTGAGTACCGTCACCTTCGAAAGCTCCAGGATTGCAGGGAGGTAGGTGGTGGGGTCTGGGGCCATGGGGCAAGTCTGGTGCCCCTCTAGGAGGCTGCCTCTGAGCTCTGCTCACTGCCTGTGCCTGTGGGTCCCTGGTAGCTGGAATCTTCTCGACGGATGGCAGAAATCCAGGAACTGCACCAGAGTGTTCAGGCAGCTGCTGAAGAGGCCCGCAGGAAGGAGGAAGTCTATAAGCAGCTGGTAAGGCCCATGAAGGGGCCCTGGTGGCAAAGATGGGTGGGGTGTGGGTCCTTGGGAAATACCTGCTGTGTCCCTACCTAGGTGTCAGAACTGGAGACTTTACCGAGAGACGTGTCCCGGCTGGCCTATACCCAGCGCATCCTGGAGATTGTTGGCAATATCCGGAAGCAGAAGGAAGAGATCACTAAGGTGCATTGCAGTGGCCCTGGCGGGTGGGTCTCATATATATATAAAATATATACCAGAGATTGAACCCAGGGGTACTTGCTTAACCACTAAATCACATCCCCAGCCCTTTTTATTTTTTTTAATTTTGAGACAAGTTTTCACTAGGTTGCTTAGGGCCTCGTTAACTTTCTAAGGCTGGCCTCAAATTTGTGATCCTCCTGTCTCAGCCTCCCAAGATGCTAGGATTACAGGTTTGTGCCACCACGCCTGGCTGGGTGGGTCATGTAGGCAGACAGAAGTAGGGTGGCCACATGGGAACCTCATGGCTTCTGATAGGCAGAGCTGTCTAGCACACCCCAGCACAGAATAGTCCACTCCAACCTCCCTGATGTAGTGACACAGGCCCTGAATTGATGTGAGTGCATGCACATGAATACCCTCGGCCGGCCAGCCACCCTGCCCTAGACACCCTGCCCTGAGCTCATGGCCAACCTGATATCTGCCAGATCCTGTCTGACACGAAGGAGCTTCAGAAGGAAATCAACTCCCTCTCTGGGAAGCTGGACCGGACATTTGCAGTGACTGATGAACTCGTATTCAAGGTGTGGGGCAGGCTGGGCCTGGCATGAGGTTTGGCGTGGGGTTTAGCCTGCTGCCGGCCCATCTGCTCATGGGCCAGCTTGGCTCAGGCCCTCAGTGAGCCCTGTAGGCATAATAATGCTCAGAACTTGCTTCATGAAGCATGAAGGCAGCGGGGTGGTGGCATGGAGGTGGTGGGGGACAGTGGATAGCTGATTTTTTCAAGGTCCCCTCTGCCTGGTCAGGATGCCAAGAAAGATGATGCTGTTCGGAAGGCCTACAAGTATCTAGCTGCGCTGCATGAGGTGAGGAGAGCAGCATGCTTGGGGGGCTGGTTGGGGAGGGACTGACTTGGGTGCAAGCCTTGTATTCCTGCCATCCCCAGAACTGTAGCCAACTCATCCAGACCATCGAGGACACGGGCACTATCATGCGGGAGGTTAGAGACCTTGAGGAGCAGGTGAGAGGCCTGGATATGGGAGGGGAACTGAAACAGGTCAGGGGACAGCTCCTTGACTTATACAGAGAGAGGCTGTGGGACCAGACAGCCTATAACTGGAGCTCAGCCTTGTCACTTGGTACCTAAGCCTGGAACAGACTGGTGGCCTTCTCTGAGCCTTAGCTTCTACCCTGCAGTCCTCAAACTTGCTTCCCAGGGCTGCTGGCAGAGGCTTTGGCTTAAGGATGCTTTAGATGGAGGGAATGACACGTGCAGAGGCCTGGCAGTGGGACAGGGGGTGGGAGGGGTTCAGGGCAGCTGCAGTGGAGGGGGTGGTGAGGAGGAGCTGTGGAAGAAAGGGGATCTATGTGCTGAGCAAGTGTATTCACTTTCCTTTAGATTGAGACGGAGATGGGTAAGAAGACCCACAGCAACTTGGAGAAGATCTGTGAGGACTACCGAGCCCTTCGCCAGGAGAATGCTGGCCTCTTGGGCCGGGTGCGGGAGGCCTGAGGAGCTCCTGTGGAGGGCTCCCCAACCACAGACAGGGATGTGGGGTGCTGGAGTGGTAGCCAAGTGCTGCGGCCCTAGCTACTCCCTCCATTTGCCACCGGTTCCTCCCGCTGTGGTCTTAGTCTCAGACACTTGCTCACTTGACCCCAACTCTGATCTGGGGTGATCATCCAGCATGTGGGAGCTTGGCTGCAGTTTATTGGGGAGGGCACTGGAGGTTGGGGGTCTTGGATCCCAAATAAAGGAGGGGCTCTTCTGCAGTCTAGGCTGAGGCATGGATCGGGCTCGGCCATGGGAGCGGGGTGGGTGGCAAGTGAGACATGGGGTACATTTTTGTCAGTTGTTGTGTGTCTTCATGGGACTTGGGAGATACCGGGGGTCGGGGGGCTGTGTGAGCACACATGTGAGATACGCAGGCAAATCCAACAGACTGTGTGTGAGTGAGCACATGTGTCAGGCGCTGCATAAGCCTGTGTATGACCAGTTGTGTGTTTGTGTGACATTCTGGAACCTGCTATCCTGAGGGTACTGATCGCTACTTCTGTGCGGGGCTCTGGGAACACCCTTGTGTGACCCTGAACTTGGGGGCCCAGAGACTGGCAGTGGGTATGTGCTTTCAGGTTGATGGGACTGCACTCATGTGTGATGTGTAACTATGCAGCTTTGAGGGTGTTTGAATGTACTAAGGCGGGATTTGTGATTTAGGGTTTATGTTGAATACAGGGGACAGGATAGTGACTGTGTCTGTGTGACTTTCTCCCACCCCTGAGGTGAGAGTGGCTGAGACAGGCTGTATGTATGGCTAGTTGTGAGGCCTCTGATTGGCTGGAGAACCTGACTGGGGGATTTGAATGGGAGTGGGAACTGGGCTGGTCTTGGGGCCCCTCCAAGCAGCCTTGGTGCAGAAGAAATGATCTGGGATGGCAGCCAGCTGGGGAGCAGGGGCCCTGGCAGGCAAGACAGTAGACATCTCACTTTTTGGTCTCTGTGGGCATGTCCAAGGCCTGCCACCCCTGCTGTGGGCACCTCTGCCCCCCATTTTGGCTCCTATCCATCCTTCCTCTTCTTGGTTTTGAGGTCAGGGGCTGTGGGTAGGGTAGGAGCACCTGCTGGGCCGCTGGCTCCTTTTCTTGCGGAACTCAAACTCATCCACGGTCCACACAGCCCCCTTCTCACTCTCCACTCGAACAAAGCACTTGTGCAGGCTCAGGTTGTGGCGGATGGCATTCTGTGGAAGGAGGATCAGCCAGAGATGGGGCACGTCAGTGGCCTGAGGTCAGCATCCCCCGTCAGCACTGACCTGCTCCTTTCTCATATGCCTCTGAACCCAGCCCCCAGTTAGCTCGTTCCTACACTGTGTGGCACTGTGTCCATCCCAGCCACCACCACCTCCAAGAGGCACTCACCTTCCAGGTGGCAGGGTGGTTTCTGAAGAAGGCAAACATGCGTGTGAACCAGTGGTAGATCTCATTGAGTGTCCGCTGCTTCTCGGGAGCTTCCAGGATGGCCTGGAAGTTGGAATAGAGTGGGGTAAGGGGATCATTACCCCAAAGTTGGGCCTGAGAGGGGCAGTGGCCTGCCTTGGGCCTTATGGTCTGGGGGTTGGATTGTGGGACAGGGGAGGGGAGGGAGAGAGATCATACAGGGTGAACGATCAGGGGCAGGGTTAGACATAGGGTGAAGCATGGGATCAAGGTGGCATCAGAAATGGCATGGACATCTGGAGAGGGGTGGGTTTTGGGTTCATAGTTTGGTTTACACTGGCCTGACTGGCAGTTTAGGTTTGGGTTCAGGGACAGGATTGGGGTACAGCCAGCAGGAGGGATCACATTGGAGGCATGGCTGGGGCTCCTCGGGGCTGGGGTTTCTTACTGGAGTAGCATGAACTCTGAAGTTGTTCAGAGGAAGGTGGGAGTTTGGTAGTCCCCCATCATCTTCCTCCCCTCTGGGCTTGAGCTGTCCTTACCCAGCGGATGAGGGTGGCATAGGTGAAAGGGGGCCGCATGTTGTGGAACTTGAAGTAGTCCATGTTGTGGAAGAACTCTGGCAGAGGGTGGGGACAGATCAGGCGCTGTTCAAGACCTCCTCCCTCCTTGTCCCGCCCTCCTCCACACATGCCTGAAATCCCATCATCAACCCAAGGGGAAGGGCCGTGGTCACACATTGGTACCACTTACTGAGTATTTGATATAAATTGTCCCTTGCTCTTTGGTCATTTTGACCATGATGGGGGACTTTCAGGCCATAAAAATCCTGAGAGGAAGCTTTTACAAGCATGTGCATTTTCAAAAGCTGGGTGGTGGTAATGTGGAGATCCTTTGCACCCCTGCCTGACACCAGGTAGGATTAGGAGTGTAGGTCAGTGGGTAGGGCACAGACCACTCTTACCTGGGAATGTGCTGTTTCCATGGCTGCCCCAGAGGTGCCTCCGTACTGCAAACAGGCTGTCAGATGCCTCCCGAGGGCTGGGCCAGGCTGGAACGACACTTCCTTGGGTGCTAGTGGCTACCATGCAGCAGGAGCCCTTGTCAGATGATGCCTGGGGGAGGCAAGAGGGGCTGGTGACACAGAGGTTTAAATTTTCCACTCTCTCTTTTTTTTTTTTTTTGGCACTGGAGATTGAACTAGGGGTGCTTAAACACTGAGCCATATCCTAGCCCCCCTCTTTTTGTATTTTATTTACAGACAGGGACTGAGTTGCTTAAAGCTTCACAAAGTTGCTGAGGCTGGCTTTGAACTCTCAATCCTCCTGCCTCAGCCTCCTGAGCCCTTGGGATTAAAGGCATGCACCACCACACGGGGCTCCACTCTTATATTTAAATCAGTGTTTTTATTTTTTCTTTTAAGAGATAGGGTGTGGGTATGCTGCTAAGGGTGACCTTGAATTCCTGGATTTAAGTGGTCCTCTTAACCTCCTAAGTAGCTGAGACTATAGGCATATGTCACCATGCCTGGCTAAATCAGTGTTTAAGGGCATCCTCTAGTCTGACATGGAATCCCATGGAACAGCATGAGCCATACTGGTGTGCGCATGGTGTGTAGTCACAGATGCTGGGATCATGAGGTGGTGCTGATAGGGCTTCTCTAGTGCCCAACTATGACTTTGGGAGAGTTAACTAAACCTTTCTGGCCTCAATTGTCCTCATCTGTGAATTGGGGATGATAGTGGTAGTTACTTTACAGTGGCATCCTGAGGCTTGAATAAACACTAGCAAAGTGCTCCGAAACAGTGCCTGGCACTCAGGACTGGTTTTGTGAGTGTGACCTGTGCTGCAGTCACACAGAACCCCACACCTTTTTTTTTTTTGTACCAGGGATTGAACCCAGGGGCAGTTAACCATTGAGCCACATCCTCATCACTTTATTTTTTTTATTTAGAGACAGAGTTTCACTAAATTGCGTAGGGCCTCACTAAATCACTGAGGCTGCCTTTGAACTCTTGATCCTCCTGCCTAGCATCCCAAATGCTGGGATTATAGGCGTGCACCACCACACTTGAATGTGAGGTTGCCATCTTGAAATTTGAACATGGGTCCTGCATTTTCATTTTGCACTGAGCCCTCCAAGTTATATAGTCAGTGCTTTAGGGATCACATGGTCTAACTTCATTAAGTATGGGGTGCTTAATCACTGAGCTACATCCCTATCTTTTTTTTTTTTTTGTACCAAGGATTGAACTCCAGGGCATTTTACCAATGAGCCACATCCCACCCCTTTATTGTATTTTATTTAGAGACAGGATATCATTGAGTTGCTTAACACCTTGCTAAGTTGCTGAGGCTGGCTTTGAGGTCATGATCCTCCTGCCTCAGCCTCCTGAGCCGCTGAGATTACAGGCATGTGCCACTACACCCGCCCAGCTTCCTTATCCCTTTTTATCTTTCATTTTGAAACAGTTTTGCTAAATTGCTGAGGCTGGCCTTGAACTTGTGATCCTCCTGCCTCAAGCTTCTGACTAGCTGTGATTACAGGCATGCCACACAACCTGGCCCTATTGCTTTAAAAAATATTTTTGTTGTGCTGGGGATTGGATTCATGGGTACTCTACATCTCCAGCCTTTTTAATTTTGATACGAGGTCTTCTTGCTAAATTACCCAGGCTGACCTTAAACTTGTGATCTTCCTGCCTCAACCTCCTCAACATAATTTAATTTTTTTGCAGTGCTGCGAATGGAACCCAGGGCCTCCTGAATGCTAGGCAGGTGCTTTACCACTGAGCCTCAGCCCCACCCCCAGCCCCTGTTATTGCTTTGGAAATTCAGAATCAGGATGGGTAAGGTCAAAGGGTTTGCAAGTGGAAGAGGACAGATTCTCACATGTGGCACATATGCAGGTACTCATAGACTCCAGAGGCTGTGTGTGAGGACAGGTTCCCATGCACCCTTCAGTTGTCCCCCAGCTCTCTAGTTCTGCTGCCTTCAGGTCTGGGGTAGCTTACCGTAGCTGGAGCCTTGGTCAGTGCCATTTTCCCAGCCAGGTGGGCCTGCATAGCGCCCAGTTTCTCCTTCTCCAACACCAGCTGTGGGGATGGGCACAAAAAATGGGGCTTCCATTTGGCCTTTCTCCACCATACCTTTCCAGCTATGTTCCTCCCTGGAGTCCCCTCCCTCCTTTCCCTTACACAACACTCATCCTGGATTATCCTGGTTCCTGGCACAGTATGGGCACGAGGCTCACCCACCCACCACCCACCTTCCTCCTGAAGGCATTACCTGCTGCTCCAAAGACTGCACCACCTCTCTCTGGAGGAGACACTGTGCCCTTCCCTTCTCATCTAAGAGGTGGTCTGCCTGGCAGTGCCTGGGTAGGGGAAAGAATTCATGCAGGTGACCATGGTGCGCCTGGCCTCCTAGCTCAATGTTTCAGTTGGGGATGGCCACTCCCTCTGGGAGGTCTTTCCTTAGAGCCTCAGCTGCCATCCCCTCCCACAAGCCCTCCCTCATATGTTACAGAAGTAGAGGAGGGTGTGTGTGTGTGTGTGTTTTGAGACAGGCCCAAGGGAAGGCAGCAACAGCCATCTATAGGACCTGGGACTTTGGGGATCAATAATGTGATCTGTTGGCATGAGGCCTAATAGGGCAAAAATGTTAGTAATTTGGATTCTGGAGTCTGGCTGCCTGAGTTCACATCCAAGCTGTCACGAGGGAAATGGGTAATCCTGATTAAGACACACCCTTTTTGACCTCAGTTCCCTTGTCTGTAAGACGGAGGTAAATATCAGTATGCATCTTTATTATCATGCCCCATTATACATATGAAGGAACTGAGGCCCAGAGAAGTTAATGGCTTGTTCAAGTTTGTACAGCTGTTGAGCATCAAAAGCTGGATTTGAATCCACACTCTCAGCTTTTACCTGTTTCATCTTACTTTTATTGAGAGGAAGCCTGAGTGGAGATCTGCATCTTAGACCTATACCCACTAACCAGGTCACTCACTTGAGGAAATCTTCTGGCTCCTTGAAGACCTTCTCACATCCAGGCCACTTGCAGACACCATTTGCCAGTAGTGGGTAGGAACTCTGGGGTGTAGCTAAAAGGGTGCTGAGGGGACAAGAGGGTGTCAGGGGAGGGTAACAATAAGGTGAAGGATCCTCCCCAGCCCTGAACACTCACCTGTCCTTCCTGGGTGTGCCAGGGCTTGGGAAGGTGCAGAGCAGTGCTGGCTCCCTGGACACCCACTCCAGGTTGGCCACATTGATCCCTGTGGATAGGAACAGGGCACATACTTGTTATGGGTAGGGACAGGGAACCTCTGGGGCTGGGGACCAGGCTCTGCAGCTTGGCCCACAAGACCTCACACCCTCCTGTGCTTCAAAGACCCTGACTCCCAAAGGACTCTGCCATCCCCACAGTTCAGGGCTTCTGGCAGAATAGCTCAAAGACAGCCATCAGCAGGTGCTGACATTTTGACTAACTTTGCAAAGATCTGTGGTTCCGTGATGTTGACATTCTGCATCTTGAAGGTTCTTAATGTGACATTTTTTGGAGATTAGAGTTTCTATGTCACTAAGACCTGAGCCCTCAGACCCCCACAGGGCCTTGATTCAGAACAGTCAGTATTGCACATGTTCAAGGATTTGGGGACTCTCAGCTTCTCTAAAGTTATGGGGTACAGGCTAAGGTATTACCAGGTGGCAGGCCGGGCCGGGCCTTGAGAGAGAAGACCCCGGTGGTGGTGGTGGGTGGTGGAAGGCTGATCATGGCTGGGCTTTCCAGTGGGCGCACTTGTAGCACAGGGGTCCGGGCGTGGGCATCTACTGTGGAGAGCTGGGGGACATATATGGGCCATGGCTCAGGGTTTCCTCCCCCAAATTCTCCCACTGGCTCCCTCTTCCCAGTCTATTTAGGGTCCATACCTGGTGCATAAAATGTGGCCTGTCCTGGAGAAGTGCCTGCAAGTGGGGCGAGGGGCCCAACCTTGCCCCGGAGGGTGCCACCATGACTAGGGGCACTGTGGGCAGCTGGAGGGAGAAGGCAGGCGTGTGAGGTACCACCCTCATCCTTGCTAATTCATATGCTCCTCTCCGTAGTCCCCCACCGTAGGTACCACGATTGTCTCCACACTTGGAAACTGAGGCTCATGGAGACTGATTTTTTTTTCAGATCATATAGCTAATAAGTGGCAGAGCTGGCCTCAACCCTATTATCTCACCTCCTTGGGCCCCAGCTATCTCCTGTTGTCACATGGGGATAAGGACACATAGTTGTGCCCATGGATCATTATAGAATCTCTTCCTCTCCTGAAACAGGGATTGGGAGGTTGGGGAGAGCCTCAAATCTCTGAGGCCTGGCAGGTGGGGACTTTCTTGACTCTGCAATATCTGCATAAGTCACAGACTTGCCTGGGACCCAGAAACCACTTCCTGTGCCCCAGCCTGCACCCCTCCTGCTCAGTGCCACAGTAAAGGTCGGCACCTGTAGGCCCAGGTACCCCACCCTGCCTGCCCCATCCTGAGCCCTGGGCCTCACCTGCAGCTGCGATGTTGGCAGGGGGTTCAAGGAGGAGGAGGAGGAAGAGGCATGGATCCCACTTCGGAGTTCCCGACCCTGGAAGGTTCCTCCTGGGATCCTGGTCCCCAGGAGGTCTGAGGTCTTGGGTGCAGCCCTCCAGCTGGGCGAGGCTCCAGGGGATGGGCCAAGGGCCAAGGAAGGGGCAGAGGGCTTGGCTGGCCTGGGGTTGGGCATTGGGTCCTTGTCCAAGGGCAGTCTGCAGGGACATAGTGGGAAGGAGTCACATGTGTGCTAGGTTTGGTGTGAGATCCTCTGAACCACATGGACACCCCTACTGGTCAGAACAGGTATTGGCTGGGGATATGTCATAAAGGGACCCAAAGCCGCACCCCAGCTCTAGTCATGTGTGTGCGCGTGCACACACACACACACACACACACACACACACATACATATGGTTATCAGGAATAGGCATGTGTGCCCACATACCCCATATGCACAGGTCCATCGGCCAGCTTGCCAGCACATGCCTGTACTACCCTGCTGTGGGAGTTTCCCCCACGAGGGCAACGGGCAGTTGGTTTGTGAGACATTAGCTAGGGTAGGTCTCAGCCCATCCTCCTACCACTCGAGTCTTCAAATCTCACCCCTGGTAACCCCTGCACCCTGCATAGGGCACAGTCTTTGTTGTTTCTGCTGGAACTGGTCACAGACTATAATTGGCATTGATTTACTCCAGTGATGGGTATGGACTTAAAGATTCATCTGGCTACTCTGTGGGGGACTAGTTTGGAGGCTACTGCAACAGTCAAGGCAGGTGATCATGTTGGCACTGACTGGGATGGTGACAGGGGAGATGGTTAGAAGTGGCTGGATTCTGAGACTATTTTCAAGGTGGAGTCAGGAGAAGTTGCTGGCAGCTTGGACATAGTGGGTGAGAGAGGGAGGCTCAAGGTGATTTCTGGGTTTTAGCCTGAGAAGCTAGACGAACAGAGCTGACATTATCAGGGACATGTGGCAAACAGGGTCGGGATGATAATCAAGTGTGGATGGATATGAAGAGTCTGGCATTGAACGCATGGATGGACGTGCCAGATGGGCAGCTGGGTATAGGAGTGTGGTGCTCAGGGACAGGATAGAGTCTGTTTCTGAGCTCTTGTCCTGCATGGAGGTGGCATGGCAGATGCCAGAGAGAACCAGGGACATGCTTTCTTGAGCTAGAGCCTGTGTGAACTCCTCAACCCAGCCCCCATTAGTAGTCACCCCAATTCCTACTCCCCAAAGGCTACCTCCAGGCCCTGGCTCATACTATTTGCCATTCTTCTTCTTTCCCTATCTAAGCCACAAAATGCTTGCTTTTCTACTTGAAAGCCTTCCATAGTGACTCCAGGTCCCCCTACTGACCCCTAGCATTAACACTCCCCAAAGTTCATGGCTTCAGTTTCTCAGAATCCCATAATCCCAGTCAGCAAGGAAGCTAGAACTAGTAGGGACTGCCAGGTCCAACCCCCATTTTACTGAAAGGGACACCCAAGTACAGAGTTCCATGGTCCCATGGTGACTTGAGAACTCCATTTCTTTCTCCAAGAAGCATGTGTGCCTGTGTGCACATTTTCACAAGCCCCCTGTACTGTGCCTACGTGTGAGAGACTCCCTGTCCTGCTACACAGCACTGGGTTGGGCACACAGCTGCTGAGAAGAGTCTAGGAGATTTCTGGGAGGGGCAGTTGTCCTTCCTTTCTTTGCTGTCACCTCATGGGGGCTGTCAGAGCTGTAGCACTGAGGGAGATGGGCGTGAAAGTCTGAGTATTAAACTCCCAATCTCTCCAGGGTTTGAATATTAGTATGAGAATCCGAAGTCCAGGTCTGTGGAAGCTCAGACCAAGGGTCTGGGATAAAGGTGGAGAGATGAGGAGGTGAGTGAATGAGTGAGTGAACCAATGAAGGCAGGGATTAAGTGATGCTTCCAGAAGCCAAGGAGGAGCAAAGATTGCCAACAACCCACCAGAAGCTGAGGGAGGCCTGGGGCATATTCTCTCATAGCCTTCATAAGGAACTAACCCTGCCGACGCCTTCATCTTAGATCTCTAGCTTCCAGAACTATGAGACAATGAATTTCTGTTGCTTAAGCCACACTGTCTGTGATACTTTGTTACAGCAGCCTGAACAGACGAATACTGATTTTGGTGAGTGACTGGATATTTTCCACCACTGTGGCCTGGCCCACATGGCTGGCCCATTGGCACTTCTGAAGCTACCTGGACACTTGGCCAGAGCTTATAGGAAATTTCCTCCCCCAGTATATCTCGAGTGGTCTGACTCAGGAAAGTCTAAATATATTCTCAGAAAGGGGACCTGGATATGGTCTGTCTGGTGGCGGGGTACTTGGAGGGCCGGGCTGGCCAGCCGGCTTCCTGCACTGTCTGTTTGGGCGTCCCTTTCTGACTAGTTTTCTCAGAAGCTGCATGGAGGATGTTTCTGGAACACAGATTATGTTTTCCTATCGGGGTCTGCATCTGGGCCCTATTCTTACAGCCCCCGACTTCCCCAGATTTTTCTGCCATTGACGTCATGGCGGCCGGATGCGCTGGGCTTCATCCGCACCAAGGAGGAAGAGAAGGGGGCAGGACTTCACCCCACGGGTTTCGTTCCGAGAACTGGCTGGCCCATCCTGCAGCCGACCCAGGTGGGGTGATGTGGGTGCTGGCGGATGTGGTGGGTGACGTCCATTGGCCACCATGACAAGCCCTGGGTTCTAGAGACCTGGCCTTTCTTGGGCCGCAGTGAGGTCCCAGGTTGGAAGCTCTGAGTGCTAGGGTAGCCCCTCAAATACTGGGATTCCTGGGGTCTTTCATAGAGTACACACAAGTACATCTCCAAATTGTAGGACATCATTTTTTAGATTCAAAGAGGCCCAGGATAGAAAAACCACAAACTCTATGGGTCCACAGATCCATTGGTATATAAACCAATGATCCTGTCATGCAAACCAACTGGAATTGCCTGAAGGACAGGAAGCATACTATTTCAGAGGGCCTCTCACCCACTAGGCCTAGAATAGCAGCAAGTGTACCCTCAGCTTCCCTCCTGAGGTCCATGAAGGCAGAGGTCAGAGTAGCCATCTTCCTCTCCTGAGCCTGGGGCCATCTCGCCACTGACTGGCTCTAATGCTTCTCAAGTTCAGTATAAATTGGTATAGGAATAGAAGCTATTTTCCAAAGTAATTCCATATGAAACACTTAGCAAAATATCAATGATTGGTAAATAGACACTTCCGTGGTCTCAGTCTCCTTGTTCATTTTGGGTCAATGTCTCAAAACTCAGAGCTCTCTGGTAGAGATAGGGATGGAAGGATGAGGAGGACGGAGCTATCCAGTCTCTGGCTTGGGCCTCATGAAGGGAGCCCAGCACCAGGTTCTCTGGAGGAGCCCCAGGATAGAGGCTCCCAGAATCAGTGCCAGTTCTATGGACACCCAAACTGACTGATGTTCTTCCATCCTTTAGCCTCCTGACATGGGGCCCATGACCCCTCGCAGCCCTGCTCTTCTTAGGCTAGACCCTGTGTTATGATCATGGATTGTTGTGCTTAAGTCAGGATCCAAACTGTGAGAAGGCGGAAAAGGGAAAGGCAACCTAGATTCCACTTTCTCCACCTCATGGTGCAGAAAGGTAAACTGAGGCCCATAGTAGGGGATAGAAACAGAGTCAGGGTCTCACTGAGAGGCCTGATTTCTGATCTTGTATCTCCTCTCTGCCATTGTGTCTCTATGAGGCTTAGAAAGGGGCTCTCCTGCCTGTATTTTGGCCTCAGTTTACCCTTCTACACGTGGTAAGGGAGAGGTGTGTGGCAGAAGAGGGCCTGAGACCTTCTCCTGTGTCTGGTTGAGTTGTTAGGTGTCTATAGGGATTTGAGTTGACAACTGCCCCTCTATCCAGGGGACTGGCTGAGAGACAGAGGTATATGAAGACAAAGAGACAGAGAAAGATAGACAGATACAAATGTAGAAAGAAACAGACAGACATGAGGGAACAGAGACACAGAGTACAGATACAGGGAGATATGAAGAGAGACGTGAGAGAGAACAGAGATGTTTACACAGAGAGACACTGAGAGTCACAGAGAAAAAGTGACGGAGAATGGCAGGGGTGGGGGGGAGAGAAAAGAAAGAAAGAGGGAAGAGAGAATTGCCCCAAATAAGAACAGTTACTGACCTCTGGTTGGAGGACTGATGCTGCCTGAAATAAGAAAGGATAAGGAAGAACAAGGTGCTAGGGATGCCCATGGCTATGGCTGGGTATTGAATCATATTGCAAAGCAATGTACAGCTAAACAGTGTGGCCCTGGTACAAGGACAGATACAGAGAAACAGATCATAGGAGAAAGATTGGACAAAGACCTGTGCATAGAGGGAATAGAGTTTGTGATGAATACAGCATCTCAACATGGGGGAGGGTGGAGGATACATTAACAAATATTTCTGAGAGGGGCTGGGGATGTGGCTCAAGTGGTAGTGTGCTCGCCTGGCATGCGCGGGGCACTGGGTTCGATCCTCAGCACCACATAAAAATAAAATAAAGATGTTGTGTCCACCGAAAACTAAAAAATAAATATTAAAAAATATTTCTGAAACAATTGGGGGAAAAGAGCTATTGAATAAATAATCATTCCGTGTTCCCACTGACCCTTCCCTGTTGAGTTTGAAATGTCACCATCACCATATACACTAGAATAAATTCCAGATCCATTACAGATATACATTTTAATGTCTAATATTGATCTTGGGTTTATTATGTGTCAGGCCTTGTGCTAAGCACTTACCATGATTAATAGATTTAATCTTGACAAAGACCCTTTGAGGTAAGTACTATTATGTTCATCATAGCACATATGAGGAAATGGAGGTATAGAGTAGTTAAGTATCTGGCTGAAAATCACACCGATGGCTTGAGGTGAGATTGGGTTTGTCCCAGACAGTCTGGCTCCTGTACCCACACTCTTAACCTCTATAGTAAATGGAAAAAATGAAGGCATAAAGGAGACTAGAAGCCAACACAGGGTGAACATTTATCTCATTTTCAAGTGGGAAAGAACTTTCTAAGCACAAAACCAGAGGCAGAAACCACACAAGTGAAGACTAACCTATTTCACTATTTAAAAACATCATGAGTATCACAGAAAACCCATAAACAAATAGAAAATGCAAATGATGAATTGGGGGAAAATATGTGCTGCATACATATGATTGATAGTTAATATCCTTTCCAAAAATAAAGAGCTATGGCAAATCAATAAGAAAAATGATGAATACCCTATTAGGACTAAGGACATTATAGACAACCCCCAAAGTACAAGTGAATGATAAACAGTAAAAATAATCAACAAATGTAAATTTCAACAACATGGCAATGATTTTTTCCTTACCTGTTAAGTTGGGAAATTATTTTTTTGATGGAGGAGATACTGGGGATTGAATCGGGGGCCCTTTCCTACTGAGTCATATCCCCTGTCCTTTTTATATTATTTATTTATTAAAAAAATACAACATCCATGGAGTTTTTTGTTTTGTTTTGTTTTGTTTCAGTTGTAGTTGGACACAATGCCTTTATGTTGTCAAACCCAGTGCCTCATATAAGCACTCTACCACTGAGCCACTACCCCAGGCCCCTTTATTTTTTATTTTGAGACAGGGCCTCACTAAGTTGGCCTCAAACTTTCGATTCTCCTGCCTCAGCCTCCCAAGCTCTGAGATTACAGGCATGTGCCATTTCGCCAAGTGGGAAATGATTTAAAAAATGATAATACCCACCCAGGATTAGCTTGAGTAGAGGAAGCATGAAATAGGACAAACTTTTGGAAGAACAATTTGCAGAGAGGGTCAGAAACCTTAAAAATGCACATCTCTTTTCCACGGAAACTCCATTTTCAGGAGTCCAAGGAACCAGTTACGGTGGTTTATGAAGAAAAATTAGAAATGTCCTGAGTGTCCAACAATTGGCATTTTGTCAAATCAGAATTCATGCTGATGTGAGGACAGTCATGACAGCCACGGACAATCATGTGTTCAAACATTTATTTTTAGCAGACTTCAAAAGTGCTATTACTTGAATAAAGCAGGAACAAAAACAATATATTGCATGCTGATAATTTGGTTAAAATGCTAATAGCTAATACTTAGTGCTTACTATGTACCAAGCATTGTGCTAAGCCTGAAGAAATGAACTTGTCACAGTCCTGAACAGCCTGCCTTCCTGGACACAGAGTCTGGTCACATGCATGCACACTATACAGTAAACCATGGTTTATGACAGCATGAAGTGCCCCCCAACAGGGTCTCCTCTCATGTGATGTAAGCACACATTCAAGTTAAATTCTCATCCTTTCCTGACAACTCAAAATCCTCCTGCTGCTGGGGCAAACAGAACTGACGCGCATTCTTGTAAAATGTAAATGTCCTCAGCGACATTACTCGACCCACTATTAATAAACACCAGCTGTATCCAAATCTCTGTGCTAGATGCCGGGTGGAAAGGCAGGTGAGGAAAGGTGAGACAAGAGAGCCGCTGGTAGGAAAGAGATAGAGGAAAGGCAATGATGTAGTGTTGCCAAGATGGAGGAGATGGAGACGGGGAGGCGGTCAAAGCCTAGAGCCTGAGTTCAAGGGAGACAGAGAGATGTCATGTCGAAAGAGAGAGGTAGAGAAACAGAAAAAGGAAAAGACAGGGTGAACAAAGAGACAAGAGGGATGGGAGGCATCAAGACGGAAGAGATGAAGAGAGATGCAACTGCGATTTCCAGTTTCATTTGGACAGCATTTCAAGTTGTTCAAAACCCTGAAATCCATAAAGACTGGCAGTTGACATATTTAAAAAATCCTACCCATCTGTGTATCAATTGATCCATTTATTTATCTTTGTCCCTGCCCAAGCATCGATTAAGTACTTCACCTACCTAGTATTTATTATGACTATTATATTATTTTTTAAAAGATCTTACCTGAGTGGGCTCATGGTGGCTGAGTGCATCTGACTGTACTGGAAGGCCGCTGACCCCCCAAGTGCCTACCTACCTGCCATCTCCTCCATGAGGGCACCCATTTGGTGGGGTAGAGCAGGGACACTCACCTTGGTGAAGTGGACTGACAAAGAAGGATCAGCCTGGCTTGTGGGAAACTGTCACATATCAAAAACAACTTTGCTTTTATACCGAGAAGAAAAACCACGGCGTGGAAGCCACAGACCTCTCTTCTAATAATCCAATTTCGATGAGTGTATATGCTGATAATCACGGGGGGTGGGTTCTCATAGTTCTCCTCTCTCTCTCTCCTCTCTCTCTCTCTCTCCTCTCTCTCTCTCTCTCTGCTCTGCTTCTTCTCTTCTTGATTATGAGACTTAAACGGAAATTTTGAAATTTTGGGTTTTTTCTTTGCCCTTTACGAGTCATCTGAATATATGATTTCTTCCCCTCACCACAGAGGTGAGAGGTATCAATGAGATAACAGGGCTCATGAGAAAACAGTTTTTTAAGTCAAGGTGTATAGAGTCAGAAAAAAAAAATAAAGGAAAAGAACTCAAATCACAGAGGCATCCCGAGGCACCAGAGATACCATTCTGTGTGTGACAGTATATCTGAGGCTGTCTGGGTTAAGAAGGAATGTGAAGTCTTATGTGCGGACAGAAAACATTAGGGAAAGAGATAAAACAGAACCCTGTTTCCAGAGGCTTCACCTTGCTTCAGGACTCATTTTCCTCTTAGGTATAACTAATACGGTTACCATTATTTGTGCTGTCCAGAGACAGGGAGCTTTGAACACCCCTGCAGCCCTCTTTCCCACAGAGAGTGAGGGGGATGTCAGGTATTTCATGAAAAAAAAAGTGGGAAGTCCATCCCTACCTCCCCACCCATTCACAGAATTGAGGAGTCAGAGAGTCACTAACTCCCTGAACTCACAAGGAATCACTGAGTTAGGGAAGGCAGAAAAGTCTCACTTCATTATGTCCCAGAGCTTTAGAGGTCTGATCCAATGGCCACTCTACTGGGAAGGTCCCCAGTGGCCCCTAGTAGAATGAATCAAATCTCACAATGAAACCCAGAGGCTCCTTGGGACACTGGGACTCTCCTGCCATGAACACCATAGCTGATGCTTCTGATGTGCTCAGACTCTGTGATTTTATACTTGCAAAAGCCCCAGTTTCCAAGGATTTAGATTTCCAAATATCACCTATCATCCTGGTGGCTGATATTTATCCTGAATTTCCACACGCCATACTCGGCACTTGAATATTTCCCACAATCAGTTGTGTCCGATCCTCACCAGAGCCCTCTGCGGTCCATCTTATTATCATTACTGTATCGCTGTTATACAGATGGAGAAAATGAAGGCACAGAGTAGTAGACCAATTTGCTGAAGATCAGAGAGCTGTTTCCTTAGTGCTAGACTTTGAAACTCGCAGTTTCTGTGATCCCAGTAGTCTCAGGTTTTAAATTCTAGGATGCCAGGAAAGGGAGGTTCTGGGATTTGGAGATTCCTTTGGGGGCTTGATGCTTGTGAGGTTTCTAGGTTGTCCAAGATTCAGTGGCCGCGTCTCCTCATCTCAGTGCACATTCCCTTCTTCCAACCACTGGTCAACATGGGAGATCATCCTCCAGAGGTTTCTCTTGACTGGCCATGGCTAAGACTTCCAGCCCCACCATGCATTGTCCAGTGCCCTGTGTGGTCTGGGGTTCTAGTCATCCAACATCCACTCCGACTTTTCTGCAAGACTGGTTTCAGACCTGGGGAAGAGAAATTGAAAACAGCTTCTAATTCATATGATACAAGTCTAGTGACCAAGACCCACCCCTTTACCCTTTTGCCCCTTTGCCCTTTCATCCCCTTTCCTCCCTTCACCTTCTAATCTCTCAAAAAAAGGGAGGGTCTCTTTTCTTAACTCACCTTTCTGGAAAAGCCCATATTTGACCTGATGGCCTGTCTTTGTGAAGACAAGGGGGAAAAAAAAGAGTGAATAGAAAAAAAAGACTTAAAAAACACACCCAACAACAACAATTAAAATAAAAACCCCAACCCTCCCTATCATTAGTTCAAAACAAAACTTTCACTGGTTGGGGCTTTAGAGTTGGTGGGACATGTTTATGACACAAAGATGAACTATGTGTGTGCTGGGTGGCTGGAGGAAACACCAAGATGGGGTGAGATCCTCCCAGCTTTAAGGTCTACAGGGACCTTGTGTGTACAGCAAGTGCTTAACAGATTCCCGTTGTTGCCTGTGGGAGAGAGCATGGGAGGGGGTAAGGAGCGTGCTTGTAAGGAACAAGTCCTGGGGAGGCCCCCAAAATTGATGACCCGTTGCTCCTTGCAGACTTGGGTCTGAACATTTCCCATGTCTCTCAGTAATTATACACCACACCAATTCTAGAAGATGAGACCACCTTCCCTGCCCTAGCACTTCTCTCCTCCTGGGAGAGGGGTCTGGGATTTTCTGTCAGGGTCTGAAGTATGGGCTGCACCCTTCTTATAGCTTCCTATGACCATCTCTCCCTAGTGTCACTTACTTTGTGAGAGATTGATTAGAGAGGTGGGAGAAAAAGTGAATGAGGGTGGTGGTCCCAAGGATCTTAGGAAGCCACTTGAGTGGGACTCAGAGTGTGGCAGGGGTGATGCTAATGCCGCTGAAAGTCAGGATCTTTGCAGAATGAAAGCCAGGGCCAGGTGAGCAGAGGGGCTGAGGTCACTACCTCCTCTCTAAAGTGGACTATACCCTATTGCATAGAAGGATTCTGGGGGGAGGACATTGAAAAGACTTGGAATTTGGGGAGAATGAGCAAGATTAAACAGGTTGGGGAAAGTGCCCAGAGAAGAGGGTCTTTGACAAAAACTTGAAGGAGGTGAGATATCATGTATGTATCTGTGGAACTCCCGAGGAAAGAGCCAGGGCAAAGGCCCTGATGTAAGAGTGTACTTGATGCGTACAAGGAGGCTGGTGTGGTTAGGGTGGAGTGAATGAGAAGAAGAGGGTTAGGAACTGAGACCGAAAAGGCACTAGTGGGGTTAGACCATGCATGACCTTGTAGGTCATGGTAAGGACCTTGGCTTTTACATTTAGTGAGAGAGAACCATGGGAGGCTTGTGAGCAAAGGAGAGACATAAACTGTCTTAGGATTTAACAGAATGCCCTGGAATGCCAAACATGGAATGGAGTGCTGGGGTCGAGGGTGGAGGCAGGAGAATCAGCAAGGAGGAAGATACTACAGTAGTCTAGGTGACTGGTGACAGTGCTCGCAGTGAAGGAGGAGGTGAGAGGGTGGACTAGGGAAATATTTTGAATAAAGAACCCACAGAATTTGCTGAAGAATGAGTCTTGGGGCCAGACCAGGACATAGCTGATGCTCAAAATGCATGGGTAGGAATGGCGTCCCTGGACTTCTTGCCAGTTTGAACTTTTAGGTGAGGAAATAAAATTTTATTTGTTTAAGATCTAATGATGTTTCTGCAACTTGTAGATTACATATTCTTTCCTGACCCATGAACCCATCCTGGACTCTAAGACCTAAAGAGAAGAGAGGCTGCTGGGGGGAATTGCCTCCCTCCTAGGGATGCTGTACTAAATGAGACAACAGCATGATCATAACCTGGCATACAGTAGGTGCTTGATAAATCCTCCCAGGGTGGAGGGGGAATATATGCATGTATATATTCAGTTGACAGAGGCTACAGTTCAGTAGGAGATAAGACCTCAAAGGGAGAGTGAAAACAGTTCGGTAGATAGAAGCAGCAGAAGGAATAGTAGTCTTGGGTGGAAGAAATAGTAGGAGCAGAGATTCGAACAAAAAGAAGGAAGGTGAGGCCACTTAAGAGGTGTTAAGTATCACAGTTGGCAAGAAAGGCAGGGCTTTGATTTGTGGTTATATTAGCCAGTGTCTATCAATATGCCCAATTGACTCCTGGTAGCATAGAGTCAAGCTCAGCATTGCTGAAGTGAGAAAAAGCTAATCTTTCAAAAATTTCCATTTTCCATTTGGGCATTCATTCAACAGTGGTGCAAAATCCTGGAGACTGCTAATGATCAATCTGGGACATTAACGAATAATCAGGGGCATTCTTGGCTAGTGAGTGGGGTTCAAAGCAAAGCCTGGGAGGTAGGCGTGTGGGGGGAAATCCTTTTTGATTTCTTTGGTCTCACTCTAAGGTGCTGTCTAGGCCGTCAGGCTCTCTGGGCATTTTCAGGACAATGGGGAGTCCTGGAAGGTTAGGGCGAAAGGAAAATCTATGTCCCCCAGAGGCATACCCTTTCTATTGGATGCCTGCATTCTATGGTTCTGCTGCTAGACCACCCAACAGCTCAGGCTCTGCCTAAGCATTAGCCCCATCTCTAGATTCCTTATTGGCTACTCTTGCCTTCCTTCGCACCATCTGCCCCGCCCCTATTGGCTCCGCTCTTTCCTCTTGCCGCTACACTATCTAGCTTTGGTATTGGTCAATCCCACGCTAGCACTGCCCTTTGAGTTCTCACTGACTTCCCCCTGCCCGCCCCCCCCCCCCCCCCCCCGCCATCTCTCTTCCTTGCCCCTGCCTTCATCCCCATCCCCATTGGCTTTGCCCTGCTCGGTCCCACCTCTGTGGCGGCTCACACACCCCCTCGTGGTCTCCTTTTGGTCTCTGCATTGGCTAGTTCCGCCCTGGCTCCTCCCCTTGAAGCCATAGAGCAGGCTTACAAGACTTTGCACTGGCTCACTTCGGCTATTATCGTCATCTTGCCTTTACGTCACCTCTGCGCGTCTCCTCATAGGCTGTTCTCTGTTTCTGTCTTACGTCCCACTATCTACGCAACCCGCGGATCTCCCACTTTTCGGACCTGTGGGTTCGCTCCCTTATTCCCCCATCGCCTGAAGCCATTCCACCTCCCCGCTGCCCACAATGCCGCTCCCATTCAGACTTCCCTATTAGCTGTCCTACTCCTGCTCTCGGCCTCCTGGGCCCGCACCACCCCCATTCCCACCTCCCCATTGATTTCCCCATCATCCCGCCTCCCACACCTCCCACTCTCCGGCATCCCCATTGGCTGTGCCCTTCTCCTGCTCGCCATTCACCACCTACGTCATCCGTGCGCGGCTGCCCATTGGCTCTCTGCTACACCTGTCTTCATCTCGCCGCCTACGCTCCCCGTGAGCTGTACCCCCCCGCACTGGCCTTCCCATTGGCTGTCGGCCCCTTCAGGCCCTGCCCCCGCCGGTGCCGCCGCCGGTGCCGTCGGTGCCGCCGCGGCCGCCGATATGGCGCGCACGGCCCCTGTGGAGCCCCCGCTGCGGCATCCCGCGCCCCCATCACCGGCCGCGGGCGAGCCCCGCACCTCGGTTGAGGCGGCGGTGGCCCCGCGGAGGGTGCTATTCGCCGACGAGGCCCTGGGGCTGCCGCTGGCGCAGCTGCGCCGCTACCGGCCGTGGGGCGGGCCCGGGGCGGGCAAGATGGCGGCAGCGGCCGGGCAAGATGGCGGCGGCGGCGGGGCTGATGAGGACGACGATGGCGAGGATGGGGATGAAGGGGAGGAGGAAGACGAGGTTATTCCCGAGCCCTCGCCGCTGTGCCCCGTCCCTGCTGGCGGGGGTTTTTATCTGGTGCCCACATTTTCGCTGCCGCCTGCGCCGGGCCGTCTGGAGCGCTTGGGGCGCGTCATGGTGGAGCTGGAGGCGTTGCTGCCGCCTCCCGGAGCGGTTCCCGGGGGTGCCGGGGTGTGGGTGCCTGGGGGACGCCCGCCGGTGCTGCGCGGGTTGGTACGCGTGCTGAACCGCTCCTTCGAGAAAGCGGTGCACGTGCGGGCCTCACACGACGGCTGGGCTTCCTTCTGCGACCACCCAGCGCGCTACGTCCCGCGCAGCCCGCCTGGTGCAGGAGCAGGAGGAACAGGAGCAGGAGATCCCATCCTGGATCCAGGTCTCGGCCTGGGCCCTGGCCAGGCATCTGCCTCCTCACCCGACGACGGCGGCCGCACCGACCGCTTTGCCTTCCAGCTGCCCTTTGCTGAGGGCGCGGGTGATGGGGCACGCCTCGACTTCGTGGTGCGCTATGAGACCCCCGAGGGCACTTTCTGGGCCAACAACCACGGCCGCAACTACACAGTCCTGCTGCGGATCGCACCCGCTCCCACACCCAGGGATGTCGAAGGGTTGCTCCAGCAGCAGCAGCAGCTGGAGCCACAGCCTGAGTGCCAGGGTCCGGTGGAGGCTGAGGCCAGGCAGCTGAAGAGCTGCATGAAGCCAGTGAGGCGCAGGTAATGTCTGCCAGCGCCACCTCCGCCAACACAGGGCTGTATGTAGAATGGAGGGCAAGCATTCCTGCCCAGGAACCCCTCAGGCCTTATCTTCAGAACAGGGAGGAGAGTGCAGTCAGTCAAATAGTTGTGGAGGCCAAACATGTGCTAGTAACTGTTTTAATTATTGGGATTTTTCATTTATTCATTTATTGAGCTCCACTGTAAAGCCCTAAACAAAACAGACATCTTCCCTCCCCTCAAGGATCATACAAGCTCCTGTGGGAGACAGTTTGAAAAAAACAACAAGTAAGCAGATAAGTAGGGATAAGGTTAGCTGCTGAGAGGAAAGAAGTATGAGGAGATAGATTGGGAGGGAATGGTTGTTTTAGAGACTGTGTTCAGGGAGAGCCTTTTAGATGAGTCCTGGATAATGAGAAAGAAGAGATGGGGGGAAGAGAATTGGTAGAAAAGGGGCATCATTTAAACAGTCCTGAATGATAAGGAACAGTTATGTACGTATAGGTAAGGAAGGTTCTAGATAGCCTGAATGGCAAGTGCAAAGGCCCTGAGGCTGGAATGAATTTGGTGTGAATGAATGGGCAGTGTGCTGGAATGGAGAGAACTGAAGTGACATAGTAGTGTGGACCAACAGCCTTGCAAGTGATGAATAGGGAATCTGATCCCCATCCGACAGAAAAAATCAGGGTTCCAGAGGTGGAGAAACTGGTTGAGGAAGTGATGGCGCCTGGCTTTTTGACACCAGCCCTGTCTGACTTCGAAGTCTGTGCACATTCTTTACTATTATGCTCTGTAATCTAGGTTGAGGCCTGCAGAGGTGAGGGACTGAGGCCATGCTCTCAGGGAAGCAGTGGTTTTGGCAGAGGCAGAACCAGATGGGGAGTAGACTTGAAGCTCATGTCCCTTTTTATTGCCACACTTCCAGTAACCATTCAGGGACTGGGAGAAAGAGCCAGTTCTATCCCAGGAAGCTTTGATCCAAGTTCTTCGTAGGTTTCCTCCATTATTATATAAGTTTTAATGACAGCCACTAGGCCTGATTCTTTATGTGGCCATCTAAGTATAGCTTGTGATCAGTAGGTTTTCTCTAAAATGCATACAATTCCCCATTCCTGGAAGGATTGGAAGTGGGAAAATGCTTTTTTTGGACCTTGTATATGCTTGACTAGATGTTGCTGGTTGCAGTGAGGTGTTTGTGGGATCTGTTGGTCCTGGGGAAGCTTTAGGCTGTGAGTGGTTCAGAAAGATATACCTCGTGCCCAGCACTGTGATACCCACAGCTTCTTGGGAAGCTGAGGCAGGAGGATCACTCAAGCCTACAAGTTTTTTGAGACCAGCCTGGGCAAAGTAGGTCCTTTCCCCCTAAAAAAAAAAAAAAAAAGAAAAAAAAATTAAAGAAAGGCCTTTCTCATGGCTGGTGGGCATATGTGCCTGAGTGAGTGAACAAGCAGTCAAGTCAAGTGCCTGCTTACCACCCTGTGACACCCCCCCCTCCGTCACCATACCTGAGATTTAGTCTAAAGGAGGTCAGCAGCATGATTACTTACTTCTTTAAGAGTGTGGATTCTGGGGTTGTGGCTCAGTGGCAGAGCACTTGCCTAGCATGTGTGAGGCACTGGGTTCTATCTTCAGCACCATATATAAAAATAAATAAAGGCATGCCGTCCTTCTACAACTACAAAAAATAAAAATAAAAAAGTGTGGATTTTGGCCAGGCACTGTGGCACACACCTGTAATCCCAGCAGCTTGGGAGGCTGAGGCAGGAAGATCACAAGTTCAAAGCCAGCCTCAGCACCTTAATAAGGCCCTGTCTCAAAATATAAAATGGGCTGTGGTTATGGCTCAATGGTTAAGGCCCCCTTGGTTTAATCTCCAGTAACAACAACAACAAAAGTGTGGATTCTGGCATCAAATTGCCTGGGTTCAAATCCTAGCCATTTCACTTACCAGCTTTGTGAACTTGGCCAACTTATTTTTTTTAAACATTTGATTCAGCTGTGTTTTTTTAATCTTTATTTTATTTTTATGTGGTGCTGAGGATCAACCCAGTGCCCTGCACATGCTAGGTGAGCACTGTACTGCTGAGCCACAACCATATAGCCCCTTGGCCAACTTATTTAACCATACTGTGCCTCAACTGACTGTATCATCTTATGTAAAACAGGCGATTATGGGCACCTACTTTACATGATACAAATAAAAGCACTCAGAACCAAGCCGGATTCAAAGTGCCATAGAGATGTTAGCTATATTGATGTTTAGTTATTCACATGCAGTTCTCTAAGTTCCCCTACTAGACTCAACTCCTATCACCAGCTGTGTGGCCTGGCCTCAGTTCCCTAATTTGCTAAAGGGGAGTGACCATCATGTGTGGTTGAGTCAAATACAGCAAATGTGGCCAAGGTAACTGAGGCATGGTAGTAGCTACATAAGAGTGGCCAGCATTTACTGAACTCTGCTAAGAGTTCCAGGTCCATTCTCTCATTGAGGCCAAGTGTGCATGTATATGGTGTAGGTGCTGTAATGATGGTCTCCATTTAAGGGGGGAAACAGGGAACTCAGGTGAGCCAGTTTGCTCAAAGTCACTCAGCTAGTGAATGACAGGACCAGGTAGAAATGCTAAGGACATTATTTTTTTTTTAAGTGCTGATCCTCTTTGAAGTTCTGGCAGGGTTCAGGGAAAATTCTGGATTTCATTCTTGGTGTTCTCAATGTGTTGTGCTTTCCTTTTGCCTTTATGTTTTATTGAGGTATACCTACAGAAAATGCACTGCTTAAGCATACGACCCAGTGGATTCGTACATATGTATGCACTTATATAACCACTTCCCAGATCAAGAGATCCAGTAGTTCTAGTGCCCCAGAATTGCTTTCATTTCTATCATTTTTCCCAAGTTGTCATCTCAACCTACTGTCATGGGAGCCCTTTCTATAAGATGAGACAGTTTGAGTAACAGAGTTTGGTCATTTTTAAGAGTTGTGAAAAGCAAGGGACAGAGAAATCAAAACCTTGCTAGGGCAAGGTGGGTGGAAAGGGTGTTTTTCTTTTAAAATACATGGGTGGTTTTAAGGAGAAATTGAAGCAGCCCGTTTAGACAATTGTTTTGGTAGGTGGCCCCAGGTCTGTGGTTCCTAACATGACTTGTGATATTATTTTAAGTGGGCAGATGGCTTTTTGATAGTTTCTTTATCTTTTGATCTCAGCTCTTGCAAAGGGGAGGCTGGTGCTCATTGCAAGATCAGCGATAAGGTTTTCTTTGTAGGTTGGTGGCTTTCCTGGCGAGTACATTTCAACTTATTATTGTTTTAAAACCTGTGTGCTGCTGATTACTTGGAGTGCTGTTCAAGAGCCACCCCCTGTGATCCAGACCTCTGGGGAAATAGTGAAGGATCTCAGGGGATATCCTTTACCTGTGGGAGCCCCATTGTAGAGGGCTTCAGGAAATACTGGCTGTAGACCCCCTATGCACTGGATACGACCATGCCAGGTGGGAGAAATGGGAGAAGTCTGGTGGTCATTGGGATGTAATTCAAAAGCCCCAATGTCTGCTTTCCCTGGGTTGTGGGACCAGGCTTTCAATTCCCCATTAGGCTTACAGATAATCCATCAACAAGTGTTTATTGATAACCTTCTGCATGCTGGGCACAGTGCTGGGTTCAATCAGGGGAAATGAGATTCAGACTGGTCTTAACATAACCAAGGGCTTTTGGTGGAGCTGGGAGGGAGGGGCAGTGTGGAGAACTTGTCATGTGAGACCTGGCTGAGACCCTGCTCTTTGCTAGGCACTTTGCCAAATATTTTTGTGCAAAATTGTAGTTACACCTGACAGCAGACCCTGTGAGCTGTGTTTTTTTGTTTTGATTTTTTTTTTTAGTTGTTGATGGACCTTTATTTAATTTATTTATTTATATGCGGTGCTGAGAATCAAACCCAGTGCCTCACACTTGCAAGGCAAGTGCTCTACCACTGAGCCACAACCCCAGCCCCACTGCATTGTTTTAAATCCCTCTTTCTTAGAGGAGCAAACAGGTTCCTAGAGTCCCAAGTTCCAGGGCCGGTGTGGAAAGGAGCCCTCTTGGTCTACCTTGGCTTAACACTCCAAGAAGGTCTCCTGTTCCTCTTAAAAACAAAGACCAACAAAGCCTAACCATGGCCTTCAAGCACCTTCCACTCTAGTCTCCCAATCTGGCCTCTGCTGGCTTCTAGGCTTTCCTCATACTGGACTCTGTTCCTGAGTTCTTTCAGCCTGGTCTTTCTGTCACTCCCAGGGCCCTGGCTCTTTCCTGCTTCAGGACTTTTGCTCATGTTCTTTTCTTTACTGGTAATGTTCGTCTCTAGCAGTCTCGTGGAGTGGATCCTGCAGTTCTAAGAGGGCTTCCTAGGGAAACCCATCCACTTCAAGCTCCTTGGGTTCCCAGTTTTTCTCATAGTACTGGGAAGCCTAGCAGGCATGCCCTGTTATAGCATGTTATAGCATGCACAGCAGATGAGCCCCACCCCAAATTCTCCATCATTTTCTACCCTGCAAGGCAGTCCTGCTGTATTTTTCTGACCCACTGTTGTCGCTTTTCTCATGTAACTTTTTCAGATGTTCTTTATCTTCACATTTCTCCTCCTGCTTCCCAAAACACAATAGAAACCATAAGAATGGAACTCCTTACAATTTGCAGCCTCTAAGTCAAGTTCTCCTCTCCTGTGTTGCAGGTGAGGAAAAGTCCCTTCACCTTTAGGCCAGTTCCTCTGCCTATGCTCCAAGTTCCAATTTTCTGCTACCTGCTGCAGAATATGAACTCGTCAATCCCTCTTTTTGTCCTGGCAGCTTTTCTACTGCCCTCCCTGATCCTCTCTGTTGACCTTTCCCCCTGCCAGTGTTGCTATCTCTACTGATCTCCTCTCTGCCCTTGGCTCCTGGCCAGCACTGTAGTAATCTCCCTCCCCATTCACTCCCACCCTATGGGAAGGATTGGCCACATGCCCTTTCACTCCCTGCTCACCCCTATGTATTCGTCAGCCCCTTGCATCAGCAACATTCCATAGGAGATTTTTCGGTTTTCTTGAAGTGGCTGACCACTCCTAATGAAGTCATTTCCTTCCTTGGCATTGGGATCACACTCTGTTACTTTTCCTCTGAACTCTCTGGCCCTTTTCTTTCACCCTGCTTTTTTAGCCTTGTATCTGAACTTGGTATTTCTACTTGACTGAGTCTTAATGGTTCCTCAAATTAAACCTTATTCAGGGCTGCATTTATCCCCTCCTCTTCTCAGTGCTCCAGAGCAGCCTCTTACTCCCTTGATCCCTCCCTTGCTTATTTTCATTCTAAGCATTCTTAAGCCCTCAACATCCCTGTGGTCTGGGCCAAGGCCCCTTGTTCTAGAACATTCTTTCCTTTTTTTTTTTTAAGGCACTGACCTCAGTTTGTAGTTAGACATTTATTAAGGGGTTACTGGATAACTCTGCCCTGATAGACTGTAAGCTCCGTGAGGGGTAGGGATACAGTCTGCTTTTGGTCACCACTGTATTTTGCAGGCCTGCCATGGTGCCTGGGATTTAGCAGGTGTTCAATAAATGTTTGTTGAAAGAACGAGTTTGAGTATTTTTTTAATGTCTTCTTCCACAGTGAATTGTAAGCTTCCTAGTTGGGTTTGCTCACCGGTGTATGTCCAGGGTTGGTCACTGGGATGATGCACAATAAGGCCTTAGTGGGTTTTAGGTGCACCTATAACTGAATGGATGGGATCCAACTTGATAATAACTTGATAATGTAAGTTGGCAGCCTTAGGGCCAATGGGAGCAATTAGAGTTGAAATAGGATGGGTCAGAGGTTATCAGAGGTGTCTGGAGAGAGGATTTAATGAAAAATGACACCCATTTTATTCCATAGAAAATTGATAGGGCATCACAGTTAAGGATATGGGCCTGAGGTCCTTCATTAAGAAAGTGGCAGAGCTGGGAACTAAGCCTGGGAGATTCTGCTCTGGTACCCCAGTTCTTAACTGCTCTACCAGGCTGGGGAGTGTATCTTACCAGCTGGGCACCACTGGGCATGTAGCTTTCTTTTTCAGATCCTCAGTTTCCCTCAGTGCGAATTTGAAGAGAATTACTTTTAAGCACTTTATAGACACTTTTCATATATTTCTTCAGTTCACTTAACTGAGTGAGGGAGGAAATCACTATTATCCGCTCTTAATAGATGAGAAGAGTGTGACATAGAGAGGCTAAATAACTTGCACCAGGTTACACTGCTAATAGGTGGAAGAGCTGGGATTATTAAAACTTGCATGTTTTGACCATTTATTGAGATGTGAAATCAATTTATTGGGTTCTAACCAATACTAAAAAGTGGCATAGAAGTACCAAGCATGTCACACTATGCAGGAAAGGTAAGTATTGTTTCAAGTTCAAAGAACAACCATTTTTCAGTTCTATATGTGTGAATATATTTACTCATGAGTGGGTGTGCTGGGTTATGATGTAAAATGGTTTCCTTACTGGTGGGCTATGGCTAGGGAATTGTCACAGCAATAAGTGAAACTCACGGCATGATAAATGCTTTCCTCCCTCCACCTTGCCATATTATAAGTCTCAAAGTTGAGGCTGACATTGCTTGGGGAAGGTGAGGCAGTGTCCCACATAACTTGGTGGCTTTCACATCTGCCTTCAAACCCCATTCTTTCCTGAAAGCAAAGGCCTAGGGTAACTCTGATTCCAAGTATCACAGGGCAGCTTTCTGAAACTGCCTTTAACCCCCCCCCCCACCCTGAGAGTCAGCAGCAGCATCAGATTGTATCCATGAGAGCTGGGAACTGCTGAGTTTCCCTTTGGTTTCAGTGCCTGACCCACTTTGGGCTGGCAACACTCTTTGAAGATGTGAGTGCTGAGGGCACTCAGTTCTTGGGTGGTGTTGGTGGTAGCAGGGATGTGACTGTTCTTGAGAGTATGCTTTGCTTTTTTCCATGAGGCTTGCCAGCCCTCTCTTGCTTGTTCACTGTCTAACCCTGGCAACTCATCTTTCTGTTGTGTCTCTGCTGGCCTAGGCAGAGGCTGGTGCCACCTCTTTCTAAGATCTCTCTCCCCGATTTCCTTAGGTACTGTGAGTTCAGCAGTTCCTTGCAGGAGAAATTTTCACACCCAGGAGATTGGTGTGTAGGCCTTAGCCCTTTCCAAATAACACCGACTTGGCTATTACTCACAAGCACTCCCAAGGTTCTTGCCCGAGACAGCCGCAGCAACTGGTGCCATGGCCTTCTACTGCCTACAACCCTTGAGAGGATGCCACGTGGCATTTGTGGGACTGGTGCCAAAAGAGCAGGTTTCCTTCTTGAAAATTAGCAGGCGCACTGTAGGTACAGTTTTGTTCTTAATATGTCTCCCCATTTTTCTAAGAATCCTTCTGTTACTGATCAGTGAGTCAGTATACACTTGTTCTTGATTTCCCTTACTGTCCTCATTTTGACTGTAGTCAGAGCTGCCTCTAAAATTGTTATTGTAGACGACAGTTCAAGGATATATCTATATTTTAGGCCTCCAATTTCAGATACTGTCTTCAAAATGGAGCCCCCTTTGTATGTTATTAGTGTGGTGTGGACTGAGTGTGCATAGGGACAGTTCCTTAAGCCTTACTTTCTGCATTTCAAATGACTTGGTATATCAATGAAAAGGGCCTGTTTTTAGGAGAAGTGAACAATAAATGCTGGTGCCTCCTGCTTTCATTTTTCTGACTTTGAGTTTAGGAGAACAACTTGTTTGCTTCTGTGGACTCTGTGGACCCTGGGATAGGCTCAGTTGCTTGACCTGAGTTTTAGATGTTCCTCTTAGACTTGTCAAAGTGCTGCTCTGGCAGTTGAAGGATTTCTTTTGCATTTGTTTTTCTTCCCCCATTTCTTTCTCCAGCTGAATTGTGGAGACCTTTGCCTTTTGGCTGACTGCTTCCTGAGTTCTTCCCTTTTCACTTGCACATTTAAGCCACTTTGTAGTGGCTTTTAGAAACTTGGTTGTCACGCATGTCAGAACTGGGCCAGATGGCAGGAAGGCTTGCCTAGTCCTGTCCCTGGGAGGGCGGGCTGGCTTTCTGTCTGTTCAGGAGTATTTTTGAAGCGGCTTGCTTTAGAAGATCCTAGGAAGATTATTTTTATTTTTTTAACAAGCACTGACTTCGAGCTGTTGGGCAAAGATCATGTTGAGCCACAAGTTCATAGGCCTGGATTTTAAATCTACTGAGGGGACTAGTATAGGACTATGGTGATTTGCTCTGAATCCCTGTTTCTCAACTGTGAGGTATAGGGGGTTGATCTCTGGGATCCCAGTATCACCCATCTGAGGTCCTGTAGTATTCTGATTCAGATGCCTCTCTGTGGGATGTTTAAGCCCTAGACCAGAGAGAATGATAGACTCTGCTTTCCAAGGCTTTCCAGATTCTAGATCCATATACATGGTTCAGGCTTCTTCCTCAAGGGTGATAATAAAAAGTTCTGGCAACCTTTGTCCTTGTTGGTCTTCTAGCCCACATGACCATGGAGGCAGGGAAACTAGGAATGAGTATGGAGGGCAAAGGGCAAGTCCAAAGAAAAGGCTGGATGAAGGAGTAGGGAGAAATCTTGTCTATTATTGATGCCTCCCTTTATCTACTTCTAGAAAGTGTTGGAAATCAAATTGGGTAAGACCCCAGTCTTTCTCGTCTAAGAAGTGGCAGCATATTGATTCAAAACCAGAAGGCCTGTGTCTCAATCCTGTCTGCATGACTGAAGCCACTCACACCATCTCCAGATCATCATATGTAGTTTAAAGGATTAGAAGTACCTATCTTAGGGCACTGTGAAGATTAAATTAATATATGTGAGGCACACAGACCAGTGCCTTAATGCCATAGTACATATGTACAGGTCAATTAGTGATACTGTTTTTCTTTTTTTGGGGGGGTACCAGAGATTGAACTCAGGGGTGCTTAACCACTGAGCCACATCCCTTGCCCTCTTTTATATTTTATTTAGAGACAGGGTCTCACTGAGTTGGTTAGGGCATTACTAAGCTGATGAGGCTGGCTTTGAACTCACAACCCTCCTGCCCCTGCCTCAGCCTCCTGAGTCGCTGGGATTACATGCATGTGTCACCACATCCAGCTTGATATTCTTTATTTGTGAAGGCAAGTGGTGCGGTGTTTTCACAAAGTTTCAGCTATTTCTAGGAATGTCAGTATCACCCCATTGCTTCTCAGGAAGAAAAGTCTAAGCTTCCCTCAGGTCTCTGAAACTATAATCAGTGCTTCCTTCATTCACCTTATCTGTACCCATTTGATACTCGTAAGAAAGTAAGAATAGTGATTTCTTCATGATGAGACACCGACCCTGGCAAGGGAGGTATCTGGTTGAAATATTCTTGATTTATGTCACTTAAGTCAGACTTGGCTGGCAAGGGAGCAATAGCCACTTCCTATTGATTTAGCCCTGCTGTGTGCCAGGTCCTGATATATGGCTTTCCATTCTCATTCCTCTTCATTTCCCTGTGCTTGATGTGCATATCCTGGCTTATGTTACAAGTGAGAAGGTGACATGATATGGCAGGCTGATCTGGGCATGGGCAAGGGCTGGTGAAGGGACCCAGGCCTTTCTGACCCCCTTCCTATTCTCCATTTACTTTTTCTTTCTTCCCCCTATTGACTCCTGTGTCCCAAAGTCTTTTCCCTCTGCCCTTTCTTGGAGAAGATGGCTTTGTCCCCAGACAGGAATGGACCATAAACAAATGATCCAGTTTTTTTCTTATTGTGGGATTAAACCCAGTGATACTGTACCTCTGAGTTGCATCTCTGGCCCTTTTTATTTTATTTTATTTTATTTTTTTACTTTGAGACAGGGTCTTACTAAGTTGTTGAGGCTGGCCTTGAGCTTGTGATCCTTCTCTCTCAGCTTCCCAAGTTGCTGGGATTATGGGCAAGCTCCACTATGCATAGTGAACCAAACATGTTGAAGCTGTGCACAAGACTGTTTGCTGAAGTCTGCTTTTGACCCAAAAGTAAAGGAAACAACCTACTTGCTCAGCAGAAAGGGAATAGCTATGGAAATTATAACAAGCCATAAGATATGACTATTAAGCAGCCATTTTCAATGTTTGCAAAATCCTGTAATGTTTCTTACTGATAAATCATCAAAGCCAGCTGTAAACGTATGTAGAATCTAAATAGTTTCAGAGAATGTCTGGAATGAAATTTTCCATAATGGTAATAGTGGTAGCCTCTATCTGATGTGTGTGATTGCTTTGTTTCCTGTATATTTATACTTTCCTGTATTTTGCAAAATTTCCATAAGCGTGTAGGACTTTTCAGCAGAAAGTAGCAGCTGTCAGGTGAGGATAGGCCACCACAGAGGTGCAGAAGGTACCCACGGGTGGCAGAACTGGTCTCTCAGGGCGTGAGATCTATGTGCTCTCTCCTCTGCCCACAGGCCTCATGAAGAGGAGCTGAGGATGAAGAACATGGATGATAATACCCCTGCCATGGGTAAGCACCTGGCAAGCTTTGCAGTTCTAGTCCCTTTTTATAACTCAATTGTTTTTGCTTGTTTGCAGTACTAGGGATTTGAACCAAGGGACTTGTACATAAAGTGCTCTACCTTCAGGCCTTCTAGCCCCTTCTTTTTTCTTTTCCTTCTTCCAAGGGTGCTTTACAGCAATTTAACAAGCTCAAAATAAAAAAGCTTAAGCTACATCCCCAGCCCTTTTTTATTTTGAACTTGTTAAATTGCTGAAGCTGATCTTGAACTTACAATCCTCCTGGCTCAGGATCCTGAGTCACTGGGATTACAGGTGTGTGCTGACACACCTGGTGAAGCAACAATAATATTAAATACTACTACTACTACTACTACTACTACTAATTATTATTATTATTATTTGTAGCACTGGGGATTGAACCCAGGGCTTTCTGCATGCTAGGTAAGTGATCTACCACTGAGCCACATCCCAAGATCCTGTTATTTCGTTCTTCCTACCCTTTTTCTTTCTATAAAAGTGAAGAGGTACCCTCTTCCTTAGACTGCCACAGAAAGCTTCAGAGACAAACTGCCAGTTGGCCACACTCGTAGATTTTCTTAATAAAATAAGACATGCTTTTACACCTGTCTTGCTCCAACACTTTCCTTCTCTTCTCTTAAGCAGAACATCTTGATGTCCAGGAGTCACTGGGATCCTTGGTGGCCCCTACTCCTCTCCGTCCATGGCCCCAGATGACCCTTCAGGTAAGCAGGCCCTTGCATCCTGGGGGCAGACAGCCTAATGTGTAACCTCAGCTGGACTAGGTAGTGGAGCCAAGTAACTCTGGGTTCATTCTAGGTCAGAGGGAGTTTGCAAAAACCAGAAGATGATAGGGGAGGGGGAGAATCAGTGATTTACCTGGGCTTAGGGAAATTTCAGTCGTTAATTTGGCAAATATTTAGGGGTGCTTTCTGTGTTTAGACACTGGAAACACAGTGGTAAACAAAAATGCTGTTTGCATGGGGCTTACATGTTAGGTGAGATACAATAAAATAATAGTTAAAATACATAGCATATTGTTATATGAAGATGAATACTAAGGGAAAAACTGAAGGGAGAGGGAGAGAAGGAGAGAGAGACACACAGAGAGAGATGGATGTTTACAGCTTTAGATCAGGTGGACTGGGAAGGACTTAGCAAAGATTGAGATTTGAGAGACGATCTAAAGATGAGAGAGTGAGCCATGGGGATAACTAGATGAGCATTCCAGGCAAGTACAAAGTTCCTGAAGTGGGGCCATGACTAATGTGTGAGGGACTGGGGAGGCTATTGTGGAGGGAGCAGAGTGAGTGGGGGGCAGAATGGTAGGAGTTAAGGCCAAGAGAGGTGGCTGGGGATAGATTGGACAAGGTTTTGTGGGCCACAGTGAGGACTTAGGCTTTTATAGTGAGAGCGGGAGCCACAGGAGGGTTGTGAGTAGAGGAGGGACTTGGTCTGACCTTGGATTTAACAAGCTCCCTCTGACTGCTACCTGGAAATAAGCTGTTAGGGGAGGATGGAAACAGGGATGCCAGGGAGGAGGAGGAGGCCATTGCAGTGGGTCTGGGAGAGCCCTGATGGTGGTGACAGGGGAGGAAGGGACATCTCAGAGCTGTGTGTGTGTGTGTGTGTGTGTGTGTGTGTGTGTGTGTGTGTATGTTTTAACTTCTTATTATAAAAGTTTCCAAATATGTATAAATGTAAAGAGACTAGTATAATGAACTCACATATACCATCACCTAGTTCCAACAAATATCAACATGTGTCCATTCCTACTTTCCATACTCTCTGCCTCGCCTCTCATTTTCTATGGAATTGTTTTGAAAAAAAATTTAGACAAATTGAGTGTGATGGTGCACACCTGTAATTCCAGAACTTGGGAGGCTGAGACAGGAAGATTGCAAGTTTGAGGCCAGCCTCAGCAACTTTCGCAACTTGGCGAGACTCTGTCTCAAAAAAAAAAAAAAAAAAAAAAAGAATATATATATATAGGCTGTGGATATAGCTCAGTGGTAAAGTACCCGATTTCAATCCCCAGTACCTATACATGTCCATATCTATCTATATCTATTTATCTATCTAATAATCTACCTACCTACGTATTTACTTACGTAAATACCTATCTGGATGACAGAGTCGTTGGAGTTTAAAGAATTCAAGAGGGCTCTTTAAGGCATTATCCAGAAACTCCTGTTGGGCTGGGTGTGGGCTGTCACTTGTTCTTATTGTCTTGCTTGTCTCTCCCCTCCTATACTTCATTCCCTTCCTTTTCTCTCCCTATTCCCATCATTGCTCCAGGTTTCTGAAGCTACTGCAACTGGAAAACCCCCAGAAGAAGGTGACATCCCCAGAAGCAGTCCACCTGTGGCTTTTACAGAAGTCCCCCAGGCACCAGCCATCAGGATTCCCCCCTCCACCCCTCTCTGTGGTCTGGGTGGCTTCCCCAGGGACCAGGCCTCAGGGCCCGATGCAAGTGAGGGGGCCACGGGTCCCTTCCTGGAACCCAGCCAGCAACAAGTTGAGACCACGTGGGAAGTATTGAGTGAGAGTGGAGGGAGTCGAAAGGACCCCATGGTGGGGGCTATTATGGATGAGCCTTCTGGGGGTCTGGAGGTCGTGAGTGGGTTGGAGGAGCTGCTTGGCGAAGACACCATTGACCAGGAGCTGGAGCAGCTCTACTTATCCCACCTGAGCCGCTTGCGGGCTGCTGTGGCTGCAGGTGGGGCAGGGGGTGGTGGGGAGGGCCCCACAGATGGAGGGATGTCCCCCAGCCATCCCCTGGGCATACTCACGGATCGTGACCTGATCTTGAAGTGGCCTGGCCCTGAGAGGGCCCTGAACAGTGCCCTGGCTGAGGAGATCACTCTGCACTATGCGCGCCTGGGGCGTGGTGTGGAGCTCATCAAGGACACCGAGGACCCTGATGATGACGGGGAGGGTGAAGAGGGGCTCTCCATCACTCCCTCCAGCCCTGAAGGAGACAGCCCCAAAGAATCGCCTCCGGAAATCCTCTCTGGGGCCCACTCCATGGTAGCCACTATGGGAGATGTGTGGCTCCCATGGGCAGAAGGCTCAGGATGTGACAGCCCTGTGGTTCTGGGTACAGAGGGCCAATTTACAGGGGATCCAGAGAAAGGGGTGGGTAAGAACACCACCTCTTTGCACATGAATAGGATCATAGCTGGGGTGACGAGGTCCCCAGGGGAAGCCGGGACAGAAGCCCGGATGGAGGTCACTGGTGAGTTGGCAGACGGCTTGGTTTCTTTATCTGGCAAAGAACCAGCTGCTCCAGTCCTTCTGCAGGAGCAGAATTCCACCCTCCTTGGTCCTGTGGAGGCTGAGGTCTGTCTTTCTAGTGTGGCCAGACCTCATGTGATCTCCCAGGATGAAAAGGGTGCAGACCCAAACCTTGAGCCCTCAAAGAAGTCTCCCACCCTAGCAGCCCCTGCAGAATGTATATGTGGCTTACCTCCTCAGCTCCGGGGGCCCTTGACCCAGACTCTGGGAGTCCTGGCTGGGCTGGTGGTCGTCCCTGTGGCTTTGAACAGTGGTGTGTCCCTCCTGGTGCTTGCGCTGTGCCTCTCTCTGGCCTGGTTCTCGTAGGGGATGCTTGTGGGATCAGCAATAACAGGCTTCCCCCTCTCTAGGGTCTGGGGAGGGGCAGTCCCTCTACCACCCCACAGGGTTGATATGAGATTTGTGGCCTGTGCAGTGAGGGACCTTGGTCCTTTGCTTCTGAGACTGCTCGATTGGAGAGAGCCTTCCTTGTCCTGGAGCTGTCCAGTCAGCACGGGACTCCCTGCAGTGATACCCATGGAGAGGAAGGGATAGTGGATGATGTGAGAAAAAAGGACTTTTAGAATGAAACCAGGCATGTCCTCCCCCACCCCACCCCGAGCCTGTATTTATTTTTGTATAATTCTCTGGACGAGGGAGAGTGGTCGTGAGCTGGTCTTGGGGCACAATTACCCAGAGAGATATTTATTAACAGCCAACCTGTGCAACCTGCTGGAGCTTTATTTTTAATTTAATTTATATAGAGTACCTATTATTATATGCCACAATAGAGCTCTATGAGAAACCATGTGTCTTGCTGTGCAATGGTCTCCTGTTTGGGTCCGAATGTACAGGGTGGTCACATTCTGGAGGAGATTATGGTGGGGAATGGGTGGTGGATGTGATCCTGCCTGCTGCTACCACTTCAATATGTCCCTGGGTATCTGTGTTTCCTCATGTCATGGTCCTAATACGTGTAGTCCTTTGGTCTTTCCACATTCTGCCTGTGGGAAACTGCCTGTGTATATAAGGTTGGTGGTGGGATCCAGAGAGGAAGAGTTGTGGCCACATCAGGGTTTGGTGTCAGTTACATGGCTGCAGTGTTGACTGTAGTCATTTTTGGTTATGGGGATATGAGCTGTGAATCAGTCAAAAGGTTTTGAGGTTACTGAAAAAACAGCCCTAGACCCAGCAGGAAGACCCCTCCAACCTCCAAACAGGGGAGGCCTCAGAAAGGACAGAGGAATTAATGTACTGTGAAAAATTCTTACCAGAGTTGCTGTTCACAGACATCACATTTCTACTCAAAACAGGAAACCCAGAAGCTTTGAAAGAAAGGGTACATATATCTATTGCATGCAAATAAAAACTCTTTGCATAGCAAAACAAAACCCCATATATGTATTTACTTTACAGCAAAACTTTTCATATATTTATAGCAGCTTTCTTTAGTTCTTCATTGCTCCAATGCCTTTCTGAAATTACCCCAGTTTTTTTTTTTTTTTGCCCAACCACTTCATCAAAATGGCTGAAGTTACTGATGATGTTCACATTGACCAAACTACAGTTAAGTCTCAGACCTCATCTTATATAGCCTCTTAGCAGCATTTGACACACTTGGTTATCTCTATTTTCAGCCCTTTCTTCACATGGTTTCCAGGATGCCACATGCTCCTAGCTTTCCTCTTTCACTGGCTACTTTTGTAAAACAGTTCCCCTGGCACTTAGTAACTGTTCAGCATGTACCCATTGAATGAAATACATGAAGGAACAAACAAATGTACATGAGGATATACAGAGAAACATGGCCAGAAAGCTTAGTTGGTCACTCAGTGGTTACAAGTTCAGTTCAACTCCACAAGTATTGACTGGCCACCTCTTCTCTGATCTGTGGACACACAGAAAGGAGCTCACAGTCCAGTGGGGGTGACAGAGAAAGAATTCCAGTGCAGTATGGCCAGTGCATCAACAATGATAGGTCCAAGGGGCTGTTGAAGCCCAGGACAGATGCTTGGCCCAGTTCAGGGAGTCTGGAAATCTTGGAGGATCTAGTGCCTGGACTGGGTTTTCAAAACCAGGAAAGAATCCACGAGATGATGAAGGAGAGGAGAGGCAGACTCATCAGAAGAAATAGCACCTAAGAGTCTGGAAGAGGAAAACAGCTAGTGAACAGTTAAACACCCACACATCTCATCTGCTTTTTAAGGAGGATATTGTGACTGTCCAGTATCTACACCCAGATATGTTTGTCTTTCCATTGATGTGGTAATTAATTTGATGCCTAAAAAGGCAACTTCATGCCAATTTGGTTGATAAATTAGGTCAACTGGACAAATGACTACAGACATATAATTTGCCAAAAGTGTCTCCAAAAGGAATAGAACACTTGAATAGGCCCATAACAATTGAAGAAGAAACTGGGAGCCAACAGTTTTCCCATACAGAAACACTATCTTCCCAGATAGCTTTGCTGTTGAAATACTGAGGAAACAAAAAAAATGCAAATTTTACCAAAGCACTTCCAGGGTGTAGAAAAAGAGGGAGCATACCAAATTCATTTTGTGGGGCTGATATAATCTTTGTTTTAGAACTTGATGAATCATGGGCTGGGGCTGTGGCTCATTGGCAGAGCACTTGCCTTGAACATGTGAGGCACTTGTTTCGATCCTTGGCACCACATAAAAAAATAAACAAAATAAATATATTGTGTCCATGTATAACTAAAAATATTTTAAAAACTTGATGAATCAAAAAATAATATCAATAGAACAATCTCAAGAAAATGGATGCACATATTCTAAATGAAATGATAATTGCCTGGGTACAATGTATTTTATAAAGTTTAATATGACCAAGTAGGATTTAGTCCCAAAATGTACTTGTTTTAATATTTGAACTCAACATAATTGCCCTCATTCACAGATTAAAGGAGAACCTCCAATCATCTCAATAGATAGGGAGATAGGGTTAGATAAAATTTGACATCTATTGATGATTTAAAAAAAAAACTTAGCAAAACAGTCAAATGGACATTTTTAGGTTAAAGGGTATATACAAAGCATTGCATATTTGAATGTTTATAGCTTTGGCATTGGGAATGTGCCAAAGATGGCTGCTACAGCCATTTCTACTGAGCCTTGCACTGGCTTAATAGCCAGTATAATAATGTGAGGGAAAGAAAACACTTAAAGGTTGGATATTAGGAACAAAATTGTTATGTGTAGGCAATACCATTGTATATGTAGAAAATATAATTTATGGGTAAATTATTAAAATTACTAGGAATTTAGAAAGATTTCTGGGTACAAAAATCTATACTTAAAAATTTATTTGGCTTGGCATGGTGGTGTATGTCTATAATCCCAGCAGCTCTGGAGGCTGACGCAGGAGGATCTCAAGTTCAAAGCCAGTTTCAACAATTTAGCAAGGTCCTAAGCAACTCAGCAAGAACCGTTTCTAAATAAAGTACAAAAAAGGGCTGGGGATGTGCCTCAGTTGTCAATGTCTCTGGGTTCAATCTCTAGTACCAAGATAAATAAATAATAAATAAAAAAGAGCTGGGGATGGAGTGTAGCTTGTTTGGCAGAGTGTTCCTGAGTCCCATTCCACCTCCCCAAAATAGTAATAAAATAAAAATTTATTGCTTGGGCTAGGGATGTAATTCAATGGTAGAGTGCTTACCTAGTACATGTGAAGATCTGGTTTCATCCCTGACACCAAAAAAAAAAAAAAAAAAAATCCAAAACAAAACTATTGCTTTTGTCATGATAACAAAGAAATTGTAGTTGTAGATGGACAGCATGCCTTTATTTTTAAATTTTTTTGAACACACAGTATCTTTCTTTATTTTTATGTGGTGCTGAGGATCGAACCCAGTGCCTCACATATGCAAGGCAAGTGCTTTACCACTGAACTACAGCCCCAGCCCTTGTTTGTTTTTAAGTGTTGCTAAGGATCGAACCCAGTACCTCACACATGCTAAGGGAAGTGCTCTGTCACTGAGCTACAGCCCCAATAAATATTTTTTAAATAAAGATACCATTTATTGGTTTGGGTTGTGGCTCAGTGTCAGAGCACTTGCCTAGCATGTGTGAGGCACTGGGTTTGATTCTCAGCACTGCATATAAATAAATAAAAGAAAGGTCTGTCAACAACTAAAAAAAAAAAAAGATACTGTTTATGACCTACTGAAAAATTAACAAAACAGGGCAAGAGCTTTATGGAAAAATATAAACCCTGATTGAAAGGCTTTTAAAAAGACTAAATAGAGCTGTGTGTGGTGGTGCATGCTTGTAATCCCAGCAGCTTGGGAGGCTGAGTCAGGAGGAGCATGAGTTCAAAGCCAGTCTCAGCAACTTAGGGAGATCTTAATAAACTCAGTGAGACCATGTATCTAAACAAAATATATAAAAGGGCTAGGGATGTGGCTTAGTGGTTAAGCACCCCTGGGTTCAGTTCCTGGTACCAAAAAACAAAACAAAACAAAAAAACCTAAATAGAAAGCTGTATACATTGAAAAGTCAGAACCATAAATCTGTCATTACCCTCTAAACTGTTTTGTAGATTCAATGCAAATCCAATCTCAATTCCAATAGATGTTTGCATATGTGTAGGTTTTGACTAATTCATAAAATTATGTGGAAGTATACTTATTATAAACACATAGCAATCAAGATGGTGCAATATTGGAGTGAGGCTGTGGCTCAGTGGTAGAGTGCTTGCCTATTGTGTGTGAGGCACGGGTTTGATCCTCAGCACCTCATAAATAAATAAATAAATGAAATACAGGTACTATGTCCATCTACAACTTAAAAAATTTTTTAGAAGGTGGTGCAATATTGCTGCAAGAGTAGATAAGTGGACCAATGATAGACTTGTGCTCTCAGGAACAGACCCACTCCTATGTAGACACTAAATAAATGACTGAGGAAGTATTGTAGACCAGTGGGAAATGGTTGGACTTTCAGTAAATGGAACAATTGGTTCTATTTTGAAAAAAAGGAATGATGAAATTGGATCCCTGTCTTACAACACAAAAATAATTCTTGGTTATTTCAAAACCTACATATGAAAGGCAAAGTTAACAAGCTGTAAAATTATAATATGGCAGAAAAGTTTTTTTTTATGTTGGGGTTCAAACCTCATGCATGCTTGACCAGAGTTTTATCACTGAGCTATACCCTAACCCCAGAAAATCTTTGCTTGCTTGTGATTGAAAAGTTTTTTGTTCAAGACAGAAAAGCATTAACCATAAATGAACATTATAAAACATTCAATGACATTAAAATTAAAAAATATTTATTGATCAAAAGACACCATAGAGTGAAAACACAAGCGACATCTAGGGAGAAGAAAATGGAAGCATATATAACTGATAAAGGTCTCACACCTAGAATATATTAAAAACCACAGAGAAAAACCAGACATGTTAATAAATGAACCAATAAATTTTGGTATATTCACAAAAAGGAATATTGCACAACGAGAAGGGAAGATCTACAACTGTATGAAAGGATCTGGATGAATCACACAGACATGATATTGAGCAAAAGGAGCCAAACGGAAGTTTCATACTGTATGACTGACCCATTTACAGGAAGTTTACAAACAGGTGAAACTAACGTATTACCACATGAGAGGTAACATTATAAAGAAAGGTGAAGGGATGATTTTCATTGTCACCATAGTGTTTCTCACTGCAGGGGTGAGGGATGTGGCTGGGATGGAGTCTCTGGGACTTCTGGGATGTCTGTATAGCCTACTGATTCATCTGGGGTGGTTTGTTCATGAATGTTCAATTTACTTTTTTGTGCTCTTTATGTATTTTGGGAGATTGAACCCAGGGACACTACCACTGAGCAACTGTATGAAAGGATACTCCTAGCCCTTTCTTAAAATTTTGAGACAGGTCTGGCTAAGTTGTCCAGGCTGCCTCAAACTTATGATCATCCTGCCTCAGTTTTCCCAGAAGTATTACAGACCTCTGGGATTATAGCCCTGCACGATGGTGCCTGGCAATGTGCAAATTATTAATATTCATTAAGATGTACCTTTATGTTTTATATGCCCTCAGGCAGAAAAAAAATCACCAAGTGGGGCAAGAAGTGGGAGTAAGGTGACTGTCTGGGGCTCCTGCACACAGTTTCCCAGCATCCCTAGCTTCCTGGTCTACATACTTCTCAACCTCCTCTGTGTTCAGGGTCTTGCTTTCATGAAGGCTTCAGAGGCTCCCTTAACCCTGTTTGTGGAGAAGATGCTGTGGGGAATTGTTGATCCTATATGGGATCAAGCTGAGAGCAGCTGTGGGGAGGGGACACCCATTTCTCAGGGCAAGGACAGGATTTACCCATCTTGACCTCAGATGCTGGAGTTCGCCTCCACTTGGCCTTTTATCATACCCATAATAACCCAGGACAGGTGGGTTATGATCCTTATTTAAAACCCTGGTGTGGCTGGTAGTGGTGGTGCATGCCTGTAATCCTAGCAGCTCTGGAGGCTGAGGCAGGAGGATCGAAAGTTCAAAGCCAGCTTCAGTAAAAGTGAGGTGCTAAGCCACTCAGTGAGACTCTGTCTCTAAATAAAATACAAAAAAGGGCTGGGGATGTGGCACTCCTGGATTCATTCTCCAGTACCAAAACAAAACAAAACAAAACAAAAACCTTGGTTAGGGGGACAAGTCCTAGTTGTATGACCTTGGGTAAGTTACTTGTCCTCTCTGAGGCCCAGTTCCACTTTCATAGAAGAGCAGGGTAACTGTGGGCTTTGAGGAAAACAAATGTAATGTCACTTCACCCAGGACCATGTTCAATTGGTCTAGTGGTCAATGCAATGTAGCAGAGTGGACGAGAGCAGGGGCTGGAGCAACACAGTCCAGGGCTGAACTGCCCCTGTGTCATGCAATGGGCAAGTTACTTAGGCTCTCTGTGTTTCGCTCGGCTCATTTGTCCTCTGAGTAGTAACTTTCCCTCCTTACAGGGTTTTGTGAGGGTGAAGTGAGATGCTCTGTCAGTCACTGAGAGCAGCACCTGGCATAGAGCAAAACTGAGTGCATACCTGCTGTAGCCACCTCTCACCAGAACCTGTTCCCCATGACACCTGCCCCACCTGCTAGTGTAGACTATCCTAATGGTGTGTGGTGTGTAGAGTGGGGCCTCCGTATGCTCCAGGTGCCTTCCTGGCCTGCCCCCTCATGAGGCCCTGGGTCCTTTCACCCTTGTCAGGGGTCCTGCACACCCCTGATTCTCACCTGTCACTGAGGCTGATAAGGAAGCACGGCCACCACCTCAACATCCAAGTGATACCTTATGTAGGCTGCAGGGCTGGGTGTCTCTGACACAAGTGCCCTGGGAGGGAGGGAGGGAGGAAGGGAGGGTGGATGCATGTTCCCACCTGAATAGTTTCCAGTTGCTGATGGAACAAATTCACAACAAACTTAGTTGCTCAAAACAACACAAATCTATCATCTGAAGTTCTGGAGGTTGGAAGTCTCCCAGGTCGGCAGGTATGTTCCTTCAGGAGGCTCTAGAGGGGAGAATTTGTTCCTTTGCTCTTCTTGCTTCTAGAGTTTGTCCATGGTGCCCCTTTTGCTGGTGCCCCTTCTCTCCATCTTCAGAGCCAGCAATGGACCGTTGAACCCGGTGCCCATCCTGTGGGGGCCAATAACATGTCATGTCAATGGACATAGAATTATTCTAGTAATAATAATAATAACAATAAAAATATGTCGGCATTTACCTCAGTTAGTCTGTATCAGACACTGACTCCCCACTTTCCATGAATTCTGCTTTCCTCATAGAAACCCTTGAGTGTAAATTCTACTTGTATCCCCAGTTTACAGATGAGGAAACTAAGGTCCTGGGGCCTCCTGTGTTCTTATCATCCCTGAGAACAGTCCTTTGCAGGGGCTTCTTGATCATCTTCTGTCACCTCCTCCTTGTTACAAGGCCCAGAGTCTGAATCTCCCAGTGGCCCTTGCTCTCTGTTCTTAGCCTTCAGCCATCTGTCACCTGCTCACATCCTACAACCCCTTCTCTACCTATTTTTGGTATCTCTGATCCACAGTAAGGCCAGATTCCCACCCGAACTTCTAGATAAATTGAAGTGAATTTTCCTTTCATTCAGGGAGGCCTAAATGTAGCCTGTGGTCCCTTAGTGGTTGTGGTCCCATGGTGATGTCACTAGGATTGTCCACATTATAGTGATACCCACTTTTGCCAGCAGGGGGCGCCTCATCACCTAGTCAAGGAAGGCCTCAGAAAAGACCCAAGAGGGTCAATCTTTCTTTATCCCACTTGCTCACAGTACTGGAGATCAAAGGGCACTTTATCACTGATCTACATTCCCAGCCCTTTTTTAAAAATAAATTTTATTTTGAGACAGAGTCTCGCTAAGTTTCCCAGGCTGGCTTTGATCTTGCAATCCTCCTGGCTCAGCCTCCCCAGTAGCTGGGCTTACAGGCATACACCACTGTGCCTGGCAGGATTTACTGGGCAGGAGAGGCAGTTTTAAGCATTTACTTCTAGTGGGGTTACAGGCCTCTGAGGGTGCATGACCCCTAGGATGGGGAGTCCCTGGGGCCCTCCCTCTGCATGCAGACAGATGGGGCAGCCTAGGATAGGCTCTGCTCCTTCCTCCTGGAGGGCCGAGGTTTTAGTGGGTACTATTTGGGTTATTCTATGGATGATCTTCCTCCTCCTCGTGTTCTTCCTACCAGCAGATCATTTCTATGACTAAAAAGAAGTTCTCATATTTTTAATCTTCTTATTCTCATTTAGAACTTTCATTATAGTTTTCTTCCCCCCCAGTAAGATGCACTGATTCTGTGACCTGGACCACAAGCAGGTCAGGTTACAGTGTGACTAGTCCTGAGGGAACAAGCTTAGATCATGAAGATACTTGGGACACTCTGAACAGAGCCTGGGGTTTAGGAAAAGGCCATCAGCCTCCAACCACATCCTGGGCACCTTCCCCCACCCAGTTCCCACCCAGGGCCTGATTCTGGGTTTACAAGCCCTAGTTGGTGCAAATAGATGACCCAGGAGGTCCCTTCAGGGGAGAAAGCAGCAGAAAATCTGTACATGGCTTGAGGGGATGTACAACTGTGGGTTAAGGGAAGGGCCACCTGCCACCCATCCACTGACCTGCTGTGCTGTTACAGACTCAGTTCCTGACCTTTATGGCCTCAGTCTCCTAACCTGGTCAATGGGCATAATTATACTCTCAGAATACAGGAGATGCTCCTGAGTGGAGGGGAGCTGAAGCCATAAGAAAGCAGATTAGGGGCTGGGGATGTGGCTCAAGCGGTAGCGCGCTCGCCTGGCATGCATGTGGCCCGGGTTTGATCCTCAGCACCACATACAAACAAAGATGTTGTGTCCGCCGAAAACTAAAAAATAAATATTAAAATTCTCTCTCTCTCTCTCTCTCTCTCTCTCTCTCTCTCTCTCTCTCTCTCTCTCTCTCTCCTCTCTCTCTCTTTAAAAAAAAAAAAGAAAGCAGATTTGGCCCAAGAAGAGGAGAGGTTAGAATTGGTGGAGGAGGACTGACTTGAGCCAATTCAGGCATCTCCAGGGGCTATCTTCCTAGAAGTGCTCTGGGAAGCCTGGCAGGGGAAAGCTCTGAGGCCATTGACGGGAACCATGGGCCAAAGAAAATTTGAGGTTGGCTCTGTAGTGCTCTGGGATTGCCAGCTACTGGTGTCACTGACTCCTTCCTGTTTGTCCTTATTTTGTGCCCACTGGAATCCTGAGATGAGCTCAAAGAGCTCACTGCCCCATTGGTCACTGTTAGAGCTGTGAGCCATCATCAAGACGGCCACCAGGGGAACACTTGTGTAATTTACCCAGCAGTGGCTCACATGTTCTAAGATGATTCTGATGATATGATATTATCGATTATCATCATTGTTTGTTCACTCATTCTCCTATTGGATATTTAGGTAGTGCTTGATTTACCTTTTTTGAATATATCTTTTATTTATTTATTTTTTTACCATCTTAAAACAAATGATATGTACATTCTTGCCCATACATATAAACCTGGTAAAAATACAGCAATATTCATGTAATGTAAACTATTTGTTAACAGCAAAGAATGAGAAACAAATGAATTATACAAAAACAACCTAATTATACATCACCCATTGAAGAGCATCTGGGTTGTTTCCAGTTTGGAGCAATGATTAACAGCTGCCATAAACATCTGCGTGTGTTTTTGTGTGAAAATGAGTTTTCATTTCTTTAACAGAAATATCCTACATGTCCAATTGTTCTGACACTGTTTGTTGTAAAGACTTTCCTTTCTCCATTGAGAAAGTGAATTTTGCTATATTATCCCATAGAATACTACACAACTATGAGATAGAATAAACACACAGAGATTGTGTTAAGTGAAAGAAGCCAAATGCAAAAGGGGTCGTGCTGTAGAATTCCTTTTACGAACGATGTAAAAGCAAATAAACCTAATGTTCAAGTATACACACACATGTGTCAAATAGTTCTACAGAAAATGAGGATTCTCATGTGCTTGACTGGCAACATTGAAAAAAAAGTATTTAAAATTGCAATACAGTATAATTTTATTTGGGGAGTTATATGAAGTTTAACACATATAAATGTTCAAGTATTCACCACCATAATCAGGATACAGAAAGTTCTGTCACCCTAAAAAACTCCATCATGCTGCCTATAGTAACATGTTCTCTTCACACCAAAGCCTCTGCAAAACTTCATCACTATAATTTTGTCTTTTCACGAATGTCGTATAAATGGAATAATACAGCCTGTTATTTTTTTGTTCTTTTTAGTTATACATTACAGCAGAGTGTATTTTGACGTATCATCCATATATGGAGTATAGCTTCCCATTCTTGTGGTTGTACATGATGTGGAGTTAGGAAAGTTATGTCAAATTCATTACTCTTTCTCCTTCCCATCTCTCCTCCCTTCCCTTCATTCCCCTTTGTGTAATCCAATGAGCTTCTATTCTTCCCTCCCTGTCCCTTATTGTATGTTAACATCCTCTAATCAGAGGGAACGTTTGGCCTTTGGATTTTTGGGATTGGCTTATTTCACTTAGCATGATAGTCTCTAGTTCCATCAATTTACCAGCAAATGCCATAATTTTATTATTCTTTATGGCTGAATAATATTCCATTGTGTGTATGTACCACATTTTCTTTATCCATTCGTCTGTTGATGGGCTTCTAGGTTGGTTGTGTAACTTAGCTATTGTGAATTTAGCTGCTATAAACATTGATGTGGCCATGCCATTGTAGTAGGATGATTTTACATTCTTTGGGTATATGCCGAGGAGTGGGATTACTGGGTCAAATGGTGGTTCCATTCCAAGTTTACTGAGGAATCTTCATACTGCTTTCCAGAGTGGTTACACCAACTTGCAATCCCACCAACAATGTATGAGTATAATGTTTTCACATCCTTGCCAACATTTATTATTACTTGTATCAGCCTGTTACCTTTTGAGGCTGGCTGTCTCACTCAGCATAATTACATTGAGTTTAATCCACAATGTTGAGTATATCAATAATTAATTATTTTTATTTCATTGCATGCATGTAACACAGTTTGTTTATCCAATCACTTACTGAAGAACAATTAGGTTGTTTCCAGTTTTTGGCAATCATTAACAGCTGCCTCAAACATTTGTGTATTTGTTTTTGTGTGAACGTAAGTTTTCATTTATTTAACAGAAATACTATACACAATTCTCAAGATGATATACAGTGAATCAAAAACTATTTGAAAAAAGTTCAACATCTCTACCAATTAGAGACATGCAAATCAAAACTACTCTAAGATTTCATCTCACTCCAGTCAGAATGGCAGCTTAAGAATACAAACAATAAGTGTTGGTGAGGATGTGGGGAAAAAGGCACACTCATATATTGCTGGTTGGTCTGCAAAATGGTTCAGCCAATATGGAAAACTGTGTGGAGATTCCCTGGAAAACTTGGAATGGAACCACAATTTGTTTATAAACCACCTTGGTTTATGCCCAAAGGACTTAAAATCAGCATACTATAGTGATGCAACCACATCAATGTTCATAGCAGCACAATTCACAAAAGCTAAATTATGGTACCAATCTAGATGCCCTTCAGTAGATGAATGGATAAAGAAACTGTGATATATATATATATATATATATATATATATATATATACACACACACACACACACACACACACACACACACACACACAATGGAATACTACTCAGCATTAAAAGAGAATAAAATCATGGTATTTGCAGGTAAATTTGCAGGATGGAGTTGGAGAATATTATGCTAAGTGAAGTAAGCCAATCCCCCCAAACAAATGCTTACTGTTTTCTCTGATATGTGGATGCTGATGCATAATGGGGATGGGGGGCATGGGAGGAATTGAGGAACTTTAGATAAGGTCAAGGGGAGGGAGGGAAAGGGAGGGGGCAGGGGGTAGGAAAGACGGTGGAATGAGATGGATATCATTACCCTAAGTACATGTATGAAGACACAAATGGTGTGAATATACTTTGTATACAACCAGAGATATGAAAAATTGTGTTCTATGTGTGTAATATGAATTGAAATGCATTCTGCTCTCACATATAACAAATTAGAAATACTATAAATAAGAAATACTATACATATCCAATTTTTCCAACACTATTCATTATAGAGATTTTCCTTTCTCTATTGAAATGCCCACACAAATATGGCCAATTTATTTTTCATAAAGGTTTGTCTCTACCACATTGTTAATAACACACTGTCTTTATAACTATGTGTCATGGTTTGGATCTTAAATGACCAGGCATATCTCATGTGTTGAAGGCTCACTTCCCAGATGATGGTGCTACTGGAAGGTGGTAGAAACCTTGGGGCCTGGTGGGAGGAAGTTAGGTCCCTGGGCATGTGCCCTTGAAGAATATGGAGACCCAGGCCCCCCATCTGCTTCCCAGACACTTTGAGGTGAGAAACTTTGCTCCACCACACTCTCTCTTCCATGATGTACTGCCTCGCCACAGACCCAAAGTGACAGAACCAGCTGATCATGGATGGAAACCTCTGAAATCAGAAGCCAAAATAAATCTTTCCTCCACTTTAGTTGATTTTCTCAGGTATTTTTTTTCCCAGAAAAGGAAATATAACTAACACAAAGTAGGTTTGGAGTAATTTAAAAATTTTTTTTTGTGGTACTGAAGATTGAACCCTGGTGTTTACCCATGGCTAGGCAAGTGTTCCGACACTGAAGTACATGCCCAGCCTTCTTCAAATTTTATTTTGAGACAAGGTCTCACTAAGTTGCCCAGGCCAACCTCAAACATTTTGATCCTTCTGCCTCTCTGCCTTCCAAGTAGCTAGGATTATAAGTGCACTTTGGAGATTTTTTTTTTATAGTGGCAATTGAATCCAGGGGCACTCGAATATTGAGCTGTATTCCCATCCATTTTTATTTTTTTCTTTTTCTTTTTTTTAATTTATTTTAATTTATTTTTATTTATTTTATTTTTATTTTTTTAAATTTTATTTTTATTTTTTTATTTTTTATTTATTCTTTATTTTTTTATTTTTTAATTTTTTTATTTTTTAAAATTTTTAAAATTTAATTAATTAATTAATTAATTAATTTTTATATTTTTAAATTTATTTTATTTTTATTTTTTATTTATTTTATTTATTTATTTATTTTTATTATTTTTTAATTTTTATTTTGAGACAGGGTCCTGCTAAATTGCCCAGTCTGGCCTTGAACTTGGAATCCTCCTACCTCAGCCTCCTGAGTTGCTGGGATTACAGGTGTGGGCCATTGCACCTGGCTAGGAGTAATTCCTAAAATGTGTGTTATTCCTTTGGTTGTTTATCCTTTTCAAAATTATCTGGACTATTCTAGTTTCTTTGTCTTTCCACACACCTTTTAGAATCAATTAGTTGTATTTACAAAAATATCCTGGAATTGTATTAAATCTATAGATCCATTTGAGGACCACTGATATCTTAACCATGTTAAGCCTATAAATTCATGAAAATAGTCTATTTGGGTCTTTTTAATTTATTTAATCAGCTTTTTATTGTTTCAGCATACAAATCCTACATATGTTCTTTTATATTTTTTTGAGGAACAATGCAAATAGTATTATATGTGTACTGTAATTTTTTTCTGATTGTTCATTAGTATATAGAAATGTGCTTGATTTTTTTGGATGTGTTGAATTTGTAGTCTGCAGAAGTGCTAAACTCACTTGTTAGTTCTAAGGATATTTTTATAGATTCCATGGAATTTCCTATATTGAAAATTATGTCATCTACAAATTGGGGCTGTTTTCTTTCTTCCTTCTCAATCTGTAAGCCATTTATCTTTTTTTCTTGCTTTATTAAACTGGGTAGGGCTTCCAATACAATGTTGAATAGCAGGAGTGAGAGTGAACATTTTTGTTTCATTCCTGATCTTAGGGCAAAAGCATTTAGTTTTTCTCTACTAAGCATCTTCTCGGGTGTGGGGATTTCTTTGTAGATGCTTTATAACAGACTGTGAGAGTTCTTTTCCCCACCTCGCTTGTTAAGTGAATTTTTAAAATCAAGAATTAATGTTAAGTTTTTTTCAGATACTTGTTTTGCATCACTTGATATTATCATGTGTTTCAATTACTTTAGTATGTTAATATAGTACATTGGATTGATTGATTTTTAATATTGAGCCAATTTTGCATTCCTATGATGAGTTTCACTTAGTCATAGTGTATTATTCTTTATGTGTATTATTGGATTTGATTTACTAATATTTTATCGAGGATTTTTTTTTTTGCATCTACATTACTGAGGGAAATTGGGCCATAGTTTTCTTTTCCCATACAGTCCTTTTTCTAGTTTTGGTATCAGGGCAATGCTAATATTATAAAATGATTTGAGAAGTGTCCTTCTTTTCCTAAAGTTTTGGTACCATTTGCCAGTGAAATTATCTAGGCCTGGAAACTTCTTTTTTAAAAGAAGTTATAGATTTACAGCAAAATGAGCAGGAAGTACAGAGAATTCCCATTTATCCCTTTTCTCTCACATGCTGAGCCTTCCCCACAACATCCTACACCAGAGTGGTGCATTCATTTCAATTGATGAACCTACACCAACACATTGTTTTCACCCCAAATCCTTAGTTTACATTAGGGCTCACTCTTGGTGTTATACATTCTGTGGTTGGGACAAATGCATAATGACAGGTATCCACCATTATAATATCATACAGAATAGTTTTACTTCTGTACAAATCCTTTGTGCTCTGCCTACTCATCCTTCCCTCACCTCTAACCCTTGGTGACCACTGAACTTTTAATTGCCTTCATAGTTTTGCCTTTTCCAGAATGTTCTGTTTATAGTTGGAATCATACAATATGTTGCCTTTTTAGACTGGTTTCTTTCACTTAGTAATATGCATTTAAGTTTCTTCCAATGTCTTTTCATGGCTTGATAGCTCATTTCTCTTTAAGTGCTGAATAATGTTTCATGCCTGGATATACCATAGTTTATCCAATCATCTGTTGAAATGTATCTTAGTTGTTTCCAAATTTTGATAGTTATGTATAAAATGGCTATAAACATCAGTGTGAAGGTTTTTATGTGGTCATAAATTTTCACCTCTTTTGGGTAGATACAAGGAATACAATTGCTGGATGGTATGGTAAGAGTATGTTTAATTTGATAAGTAACTGCCAAACTTCTGAAGTGGTTGTACAATTTTGCATTCCCACCAACAATGAATGGGTGTTCCTGTTGCTCCACATCCTCATCAGCATTTGGTGTTGTTGCTGGTCTGGATTTTGGCCCTTCTAATAGGTGTGTAGTGGTAGCTCATTCTTATTGCAACTTCTTATTTTGTTTGTTGATTTTTAAGGGAATATTTAGTGAATTTACTCAAACAAAATATTTAATGAATTTACTTAAATGAAGGTAGCTTAATGATATAAGAATGCAAAATATTAGAAATCCATATGCAATAAAATAATATATATATATATATATATATATATATATTAATGAATAAAAATGAATATATACTAGTCAAATCCGTGGAAATTTCCAGATAAACATTCATAGAAATACATATTCACAATTTTCTTTATATAGAGACAACACATACATATATGACATGATGATTCTGGCAAAAGTATCAGAAATAATATATGAAAATGGAAGGGATAAAAGTGGAGTAGAGGAAGGGAAATGAGGGAGAGGGGAGAAGGGATAGGAAAGAGGAGGAGCAACAGAAGGAAATTAACCAAACTATGTCATGAACATGTATGAACATATCACAGTGAATTTCACCTTGTGTATAACTGATTCATCAATTAAAAAGTAAATCAATGAAAAGGAAAAAAAAAGATTGCTAAAACTAGAAAAATAAAAAATAAAAAGTCAGAGATACTAAAAATATTCTCAAGTTGTAAAAATAGTGTGGAATATTTTCAACAACAACATTCTACATGAGCATAAACCCCTGATGTAATTCCACAACTTCATCATGCCAAAAGCATCTATCTATCTATTTATTTTTCAGTGCTTGTGATCAAAGCCAGGGCTTTATACATGCTAGGTAGGTTTTAATTTTTAGAACATATATTGGCATCATACACATTGGCATATTAATAATTAAGGCTTTTGCACATACAGAATCTCAATATGGAAAATTTCTTTAAAATACTGATTGTTTGCTATGTTGTTTTAAACTTATAGTCTTCTCAGCATATGAAAGTAGAAGCACATATATAAGTGTTTCTTTTTTCTTTTGGTACTGACATTGAACTTAGGGCTTCTTCACCACTGAGCTACATCCCCAGAACTTTCATTTTTTATTTTTGAGACAGGGCCTCATTAAGTTGTAGAGGCTGGTCTTGAACTTGTGCTCCTCTTGCCTTAGCCTCCCGAGGAGCAGTGATTATAGTTGTGTTCCACCATTCCTGGTTTTTTTTTTTTTAATAAAACAGTCTTGAAAGAATTAAGGATGAAGGGAAAGATATATCTCAGTGGTAGAGCACTCACCTAGCATATTGCAAGGCTCTGGGTTTCACCCCCAGCACTACCAAAACTAACTAAATGAAAAAATAAATAAAAAGATGAGTGGTCTTTGTGGTTCCTAATAATAAGTTCTGTCTTATTCTTTCACGTGTTAGATATTATATTCTTATGAAGGATAGTATTTAAGATCCAGACAATCTTACACGATGTTATTAAATGACCATATAAATCTCAAATGCAGCAAAGATGAACAAAGTCTTCATAGTGAACTTTTTTTTTGAAAAGATATTTTGTTTAGTTGTAAACAGACACAATAACTTTATTTTGTTGATTTATTTTTATGTGGTGCTGAGGATGGAACCCAGTGCCTCACAAGTGCAAGGCAAGTGCTCTACCACTGAGCCCCAGCCCCAACCTCTTCATAGTGAGTGCGCTTTTACCTCATTGAAATTGAAGCTGCTTCTTTTGGATATTTTCCCACTTCAATGTGAAGTAGATTATTAGGTTTTACAGTAGTTTCATCATGTGGCTTTAAAAAAATTATTTAGTTGTAGATGAACACATAGTATCTTTATTTATTTTTATGTGGTGCTGAGGATTAAACCCAGTGCCTCAAACATACGAGGCAAGCACTTTACCACTGAGCTACAGCCCCAGCCCCTCATCATGTGGCTTTTTAAAAGAAAAAAAAATAGTTTGATTTCTTCCACAGTTCACAGTTCTCAGAAGAGACCTACTTTTGGAAATCATATAATCCAAGGATACTTTGAACAACTAAATGCTCTTTAATAGACAAACTCTGTCCATGCAACTGTAATAAACAAGCATATACATTCTAAGCTATGTAACTAGCATATCCCAGAAACAAAGTAGGATGGTTTTTCTGTTCCCACTATCCACTGAATTATTGTTTTAAAATCCGAATATTTCCATCATTTATAATTTCTGTTTTGGATAATAGTTCTGTTTTGGATAATAGTTCACCACATTTTAATTGCTGCTTGAAGCCAGTTTAAACCAACTACTACATATTTTCAAGTTTGCTTTTAAGTAATGATTTTACAAGAGGCAACAACTCTACTTAGTAGTCAAGTGAGATATGTTGTTTCTCTTCTAGTAAATATTGATGAGCACAGGAAGGGCAATCTAGTACAACTCCAATATCTTTGATTCCCATCAAATAAGCTACAACTTAATTTATACTTCTCTTTCTCTAGAAATTTAAAGGCACTATCTCAAATTCTTTTTTTTTTTAATATTTTATTTTTTAGTTCTCGGCGAACACAACATCTTTGTTGGTATGTGGTGCTGAGAATCGAACCCAGGCCGCACGCATGCCAGGCGAGCGCTCTACCACTTGAGCCACATGCCCAGCCCAATCTCAAATTCTTGAGGAATAAAATTTGTGCCATTGTTTCATGGTTCTGAGAAACTGTGTGGGGGGAAAAGGCACTATATTTTGATGGTGGGTCTGTGAAGAACAAGTTACTGGACTTAACCATATATTTTCAATCCTGGTGTAATTTTCCAGGAGCTGGCTTGCACAAGCCAGTTTATTGTCTCCCTCCCTACTTCCCTCTCTCCCTTCCTTTCTTCCTTCCTCCTCTACCTCTTTCTTTCTTTCACACTAGAAATTGAACCCAGGGACGCTTAACCACAGAGCCATATATATCCCCAGCCCTTTTAAAAATATTTTATTTAGAGATAGTCTCACTAAGTTTCTGAGACTGGCTTTGAACTTTCGATCCTCCTGCCTCAGCCTCCTGAGGGGCTGAGATTACAGGCCTGCATCACCATGCCCGGCTCCCACCCTCTCCACCTTTTTTTTTTAAATTTTGAGATAGGGTCTTGATAAGTTGTTTACAGTCTTGTTCATTTGCTGAGGCTGGTCTCAAACTTGCAATCCTCCTGCCTCAGCCTCTCTAGCTGCTGGGATTATGAGTGTAAGCCACTGCACCCAATTTATTGTCTTTATTTTCCATGTCATGTCCTCCACTTTTAGGGCATTTTCCCTCAATCCCAACAAGGATTTGGAAAGGGATGATGAACTTTTAGTGATAGATCACCTTATATACTTTTGTTTGTTTGTTTGTTTTGCTGTCCTAGGGATTGAACCCAGGATATTGTGCATGCCAGGTAAGCACTCTACCACTCAGCCACATTCACAAACTCTTCCCTTATATAGTTTATCTGGGCTCTTCCCAGCTTGTGCAAATGTTCTACTTATGTCCACAGCCAACTATTTTGGAGATGTTTTAAAATCTTCTTCATGTTCTTATTAGTGAAATTAGGGATTCTTTTTCTAGGAAGAGAGGAGATGTTTCTGGAGAAGGGTCCAACAAGTTCCCAGAGGGGAGGGGAATTCAACTCAGGACCACTGGAGTTCTTGGCATAAGTGACCAAAAAGAATTTCAGCATGAGCCAGACAAAGGCATGGGCAGAAGTTGATTTAGGAAGGTAGATACACATTTAAGGGAGAATACAGGCTATCTTGAGAGTGAGAAGCACCCCCACTTTGGGCTGGAGGTCCAATATTTATAGAAGGGCTGTATTAGGGATAAGACTGAAGGTGGAGCCACGTTGGAGCCGAACAATTTCAAGTTAATTTTCCCTGTCCTTGTGTATTTCCCTTATTTTACAAGGGCATGGGCCAAAGGCCTGTTGCTCAAGATTTACAACTGTGATTTCTGCATCTCAAGGACTCATGGATGTTTCCGTTAAGACTCAGTATTTCTCTCACTCTTTATCCTAAATCCCTATTTCAGAATGATCCTCTATATTGTGAAAATTCTGTTTTTTAACATTGTGGGTTTCAGATGCTGTAATCTCTTAAATAACCTCATGGTGTCATGGCATTGTAGCTCAGCACTAGCACTGATGAATTGCACCCAGCAGCCTAGAGTGTCCCTTGGCTCTGAGCCTGGGACCCACTCAGAGCCATTCAAATGCAGACCCATTCTTCAACCTCTTATCTTAAAAGATTTTCCAGTGTGAATTCAATTTTCTTTGTGTTGGTGGTACCTCATGCATGCCAGGCAAGTGCTCTATGACTGAGCTACATTCCCAGCCCCATATTAATTCTTTTTTTTTTTTTGTTTTTAATCTCATTGATTTCTGCCCCAATATGTATTTTTTCTCCCCTTCTGCTTGCTTTGGTTTATATTGCTCTTCATTTATTTATTTGTTCAGATTCTGAAGGGGGAAGCTTTTCTTATTGATTTTTTTTGACAGTGCTGAGAGCCTTATGCAAGCAAGGCAAATCGTCTACTATGGAACTACACTATAGTCTGGTCTAATGGAAGCATTTGATGCTATAAACTCCCCTCTTGATTTAACTGTACTCTGAAAATTTTGGTATGTTGTTATTTTGTCTTTCATTCTATTCAAAGTATTTTTGTGGTGCTGAGGATGGAACCCAGGACCTTGCACATAACTAGGCAAGTGCTTTACCACTGAGCTAATCCTCAGATACATTTATTTTATTTTGGGGCAGGGTCTTGATAAATTGCCCAGATTCATATCAAACTTGCAATCCTCCTGCCTTAGTCTCCTGAGTATCCGGGATTTCAGTGATGTGCCACCATGTACACATATTCAAAATATGTTGTAATCATCCCTGAGATTATCTCTTTGACCTATGGATTACTTAGAACTGTATTATTTCACTGGGTGCGGTGATGAATGTCTGTAATCCCAGTGACTTGGGAGGCTGAAGCAGGAGGACCTCAAGTTCAAAGCCAGCCTCAGAAACTTAGTGAGGCCCTAAGCGACTTGGTGAGACCCTGTCTCAAAATGAAAAATAAAAAGGGTGGGGTTGTGGCTCAGTGGTAAAGCACCCCTTGGTTCAATTCCTTGTATCACCCTCAAAAAAAAAAAAAAACCCAAAAGTGTATTGTTTAACTGTCAAGGGTTTGAGATTTTTCTGTTAACTTTCTCTTAGAGGGTCTCCCTTCATTTCCATGCAATTTCCCTTTTCTCTCCCTTTCCCTCCCATATCATGTCTCTGTTTAATGTTAATCTTTTCTTCCTGCTCTTCCTCCCTGCTCTGTTCTTAGTTGCTCTCATTATATCAAAGAAGACATTTGGTATTTGTTTTTTAGGGATTGGCTAGCTTCACTAAGCATTATCTGCTCTAGTGCCATCCATTTCCCTGCAAATTCTATGATTTTGTCATTTTTTATTGCTGCATAGTACTCCATTGTGTATAGATGCCACATTTTTTTATCCATTCATCTATTGAAGGGCATCTGGGTTGGTTCCACAGTCTAGCTATTGTGAATTGTGCTGCTATGAACATCGATGTGGCAGTATCCCTGTACCATGTTCTTTTAAGGTCTTCAGGGAATAGTCCGAGAAGGGCAATAGCAGGGTCAAATGGTGGTTCCATTCCCAGCTTTCCCTAATTTTTTGAGTTCTTTGTATACTCTGGATATTAGGGCTCTATCTGAAGTGTGAGGAGTAAAAATTTGTTTCCAGGATGTAGGTTCCCTGTTTACCTCTCTTATTGTTTCTCTTGCTGAGAAAAAACTTTTTAGTTTAAGTAAGTCCCATTTGTTGATTCTTGTTATTAACTCTTGTGCTATGGGTGTCCTATTAAGGAATTTGGAGCCCGACCCCACAATATGTAGATCGGAGCCAACTTTTTCTTCTATCAGACGCAGAGTCTCTGATTTGATATCAAGCTCCTTGATCCATTTTGAGTTAACTTTTGTGCATGGCGAGAGAAAGGGATTCAGTTTCATTTTGTTGCATATGGATTTCCAGTTTTCCCAACACCATTTGTTGAAGATGCTATCCTTCCTCCATTGCATGCTTTTAGCCCCTTTATCAAATATAAGATAGTTGTAACTCTGTGGATTAGTCTCTGTGTCCTCTATTCTGTACCATTGGTCCACCCGCCTGTTTTGGTACCAGTACCATGCTGTTTTTGTTACTATTGCTCTATAATATAGTTTGAAATCTGGTATCGCTATACCGCCTGATTCACACTTCCTGCTTAGAATTGTTTTTGCTATTCTGGGTCTTTTATTTTTCCATATGAATTTCATGATTGCTTTATCTATTTCTACAAGAAATGCCGTTGGGATTTTGATTGGCATTGCATTAAACCTATAGAGAACTTTTGGTAATATCGCCATTTTGATAATGTTAGTTCTGCCTATGCATGAACAGGGTATATTTTTCCATCTTCTAAGATCTTCTTCTACTTCTCTCTTTAGGGTTCTGTAGTTTTCATTGTATAAATCTTTCACCTCTTTTGTTAGGTTGATTCCCAAGTATTTTATTTTTTTTTTGAGGATATTGTGAATGGAGTGTTTTTCCTCATTTCCGTTTCAGAAGTTTTGTTGCTGATATACAGAAATGCCTTTGATTTATGCGTGTTGATTTTATATCCTGCCACTTTGCTGAATTCATTTATTAGTTCTAGTAGTTTCTTTGTAGACCCTTTTGGGTCTTCTAGGTATAGAATCCTGTCATCTGCAAATAGTGATAATTTAAGTTCTTCTTTTCCTATTTTTATGCCTTTAATTTCTTTCGTCTAATTGCTCTGGCCAGTGTTTCGAGAACTATATTGAATAGAAGTGGTGATAGAGGGCATCCCTGTCTTGTTCCAGATTTTAGAGGGGATGCCTTTAACTTTTGTCCATTCAGAATGATGCTAGCCTGAGGCTTAGCATAGATAGCTTTTACAATGTCAAGGTAAGTTCCTGTTATCCCTAGTTTTTCTAATGTTTTGAACATAAAGGGATGCTGTACTTTGTCGAATGCTTTCTCTGCGTCTATCGAGATGATCATATGGTTCTTATCTTTAAGTCTATTGATGTGGTGAATAACATTTATTGATTTCCGTATATTGAACCATCCTTGCATCCCAGGGATGAATCCTACTTGATCATGGTGCACAATTTTTTTGATATGCTTTTGTATTCGATTCGCCAGGATTTTATTGAGGATTTTTGCATCTAGGTTCATCAGAGATATTGGTCTGTAGTTTTCTTTCTTTGAGGTGTCTTTGTCTGGTTTCAGAATCAGGGTGATGTTGGCCTCATAGAATGAATTTGGAAGAGCTCCCTCTTTTTCTATTTCCTGAAATAACTTGAAAAGTATTGGTATTAATTCTTCTTTAAAGGTTTTGTAAAACTCTGCTGTATACCCATCCGGTCCTGGGCTTTTCTTGGTTGGTAGTCTTTTGATGGCTTCTTCAATTTCATCCATTGATATTGGTCTGTTCAAATTGTGTGTATCCTCCTGACTCAGTCTGGGCAAATCATATGACTTAAGAAATTTATCGATGTCTTCACTATCTTCTATTTTATTGGAATATAGGTTTTCAAAATAATTTCTAATTGTCTTCTGTATTTCTGTAGCATCTGTTGTGATATTGCCTTTTTCATCCCGTATGTTAGTAATTTGAGTTCTCTCTCTTCTTCTCTTCGTTAGCATGGCTAAAGGTCTGTCAATCTTATTTATTTTTTCGAAGAACCAACTTTTAGTTTTGTTAATTTTTTCAATAGTTTCTTTTGTTTCAATTTCATTGATTTCCGCTCTGATTTTAATTATTTCTTGCCTTCTGCTACATTTGCTGTTGTTTTGCTTTTCCTTTTCTAGGGCTTTGAGATGAAGTGTGAGCTCATTTATTTGTTGGTTTTTTTCTTTTGTTGAGGAATGACCACCAGGCGATGAATTTTCCTCTTAAAACTGCTTTCATTGTGTCCCATAGATTCCGATATGTTGTGTCTGTATTTTCATTTATCTCTAAGAATTTTTTTATTTCCTCCTTTATGTCTTCTGTAACCCATTGATCATTCAGTAACATATTGTTCATTTTCCATGTGATGTAGGATTTTTCCTTCCTTCTTTTATCATTGATTTCCAGTTTCATTCCATTATGATCAGATAAAATGCAAGGTATTATCTCCACCCCTTTATATTTACTGAGGGTTGCCCTATGGCATAATATATGGTCTATTTTTGAGAAGGATCCATGTGCTGCTGAGAAAAAAGTATATCCATTTGATGATGGTTGATATATTTTATATATGTCAGTTAAGTCTAGGTTATTGATTGTGATATTGAGTTCTATAGTTTCTTTATTCAGCTTTTGTTTGGAGGATCTGTCCAATGATGAGAGAGGTGTGTTGAAGTCACCCATAATTATTGTGTTGTGGTCTATTTGATTCCTGAACTTGAGGAGAATTTCTTTTATGAATGTCGCAGCACCATTATTTGGTGCATAAATATTGATAATTGTTATGTCTTGTTGGTGAATGGTTCCTTTTAACAGTATATAATGTCCTTCTTTATCCCTTTTGATTAACTTAGTCTTGAAGTCGATTTTATTCGATATGAGGATGGCCACCCCTGCTTGCTTACGAGGACTGTGTGCGTGGTATATTTTTTCCCATCCTTTCACCTTCAGCCTGTGTATGTCTTTTCCAATCAGATGTGTCTCCTGGAGACAGCATATTGTTGGATTTGTTTTTTTAATCCATGATACCAGCCTATTTCGCTTTATTGGAGAGTTTAAGCCATTAACATTCAGAGTTACTATTGATATATGGTTTGTACTTCCATCCATGTTTGATTATTTATCCTTTTTTTAAAAAATTTAGTTTGTTTCTCCATGATTATCTTTCCCCTCGCCCTCTGTCTTTACTGAGGCACTTCCCACTGATGGTTTTGGTTATTGTTTTTCATTTCTTCCTCGTGTAGTGTTTTGCTCAAAATGCTTTGCAATGCTGGTTTTCTGGCTGCAAATTCTTTTAACTTTTGTTTATCATGAAAGATTTTTATTTCGTTGTCATACCTGAAGCTTAATTTTGCTGGATACAGAATTCTTGGTTGGCATCCATTGTCTTTCAGTGTTTGAAATACTTTGTTCCATGACCTTCTTGCTTTCAGTGTCTGTGATGAAAAATCCGTTGTTAACCTTATTGGTTTACCCCTGAATGTAATCTGTCTCCTTTCTCTTGTAGCTTTTAATATTTTCTCTTTGTTCTGTATATTGGATATCTTCATAACAATGTGTCTTGGCATTGGTCTACTGTGATTTTGTGTGCTCAGTGTCCTGTATGCATCTTCAATTTGTATATCTGTTTCCTTTTTTATTTCTGGAAAGTTTTCTGTAATTATTTCATTCAGCAGGTTACTCATTCCCTTGGTTTGAATCTCTGTACCTTCTTCTATCCCGATGACTCGTAAGTTTGTTTTTTTTATGTTATCCCATAACTCTTGGATGTTTTTCTCGTGATTTTTTACCAGCCTTTCTGAGTTGGCTAGACTGTTTTCAAGATGATATATTTTGTCTTCATTATCTGACGTTTGGGCTTCTACTTGCTCCACTCTGTTAGTGATACTCTCAATTGAGTTTTTAATTTGGTTTATCGTTTCCTTCATTTCTAGAATTATTGTTTGATTATTTTTTATAATCTCTATCTCCTGATAAAGATGCTTAACTTCTTCTTTTATCTGTTTATGTAATTCATTCTCAATGTGTTCTTTCACTGCTTGAATTTGCTGTCTTGTATCCTCTTTAAGGTTCCATTCCATCTGTCTAAGGTGTTCCTTGAGTTCTTTATATGACCATTTTTCTGATGACTCTAGGTCCTCCTGAATATTTAGGCTGTCCTGCATTGTTTGTACTCCTTTTCTTCCTTGCTTTTTGAAGCTGCTCATGTTACTTCTTGTTCTGTTTGACTGCTGAGTTACTGTTTACTCCTATAAATTTATTTGATGCTTGGGAGGAAAGGTATTAGAAGGGAAGGGAAGAAGTCACTAAAGAGAATGAGAGTAAGCAGGTATAATTCAAGGAAGGGGGGATAAGATAATTGAAAAGAAATGAAAATACAAAAGAAAAAAAATAGGAAATAAAAAAAGAAAAAAAGTTAAAAAAAATAAAAAAATAAAATTAAAATTAGAAGAAAAAAAATAAAAAAAATTGTAAAAAAAATTTTAGAAAAACAACAAGAAGGAAAAATGAAAATGAAAGAAAAACCCAAATCAAAAAAAAAGAGAAAATAAAAAAAGAAAAAAAAAACTAGTAAATGCAGTCTTAGAGTTTGATTAACTTCTCTTCCAGTAGGTGGCGCTGTGCCCACCAGGCCAAGTTTCTCCTGTCAATACGCGGGAACCAATCACTGTGCAGCAGCTCCTCCCAGACTGGGCGAGTCTCCAATCCTGAGTGCCTAGGGCCTCCCCTTGTGTCTAGTCACTTCCCACTTTTCCTCTAGCCAGGCCCCTCTCACGGGTGCTGCTCACCACAATACTGGCTACACGCCAGGTCTGCTGCTCCCGGGAGCCCTGTTTTCATGAACGACTGGGCACACTCTTCCAGTTTGCCATTCCCTCAGACCCTAAGTTTGTAGAGCTTGGGGCTGAGAATCCTCAGCGAATTTTACTTGCCCTCCGGTAGCCATGCCCCCGGTAGCTGGTGCAAGAGACCTCAGCTGTCAGCCCTGGTGGGAGCGGTAGTTCTGCCCCGCGGGTCCCGCGCCACCTCTGATTCCTTGGGTCTGGCTATCGTGCTCACGGGAGAGCTGGGAGGGGCCCTTACGGGAGAGCTGGGAGGGGCCCTTAAGGTTTCCCCGATGTGTGGAGAGGGAAGGCTAGGGAATTACACACCTGTAGCCACAGGTTTCAATGAAGTTATCTCCTCCGCCGCAGTCTGATGACGTCAGTTCTCTTCCATGGTGGTATCTCTTGCAAATGGCGACAGTTCGTTTCCCTTTGCCGGGTGACCAATGCAACGGGTGGGTCCTTACTGTCTCTCCCAAGCCCCGTTTCAAACCTGTGGCCACTACCTATGAAGGCTCGGTAGGCATTTACCTCCGTAGGATCAGAAGGGCTGACCAGTTGTTTCAGCCGGATGGATTAGTGCTGAGTCACAGCTGTTTGTCTGCGGGAAGCAGGCAAACGGGAGCTTGAATTCAGCCGATCCGGGCTCAGTGTGTGTTCTGAGAGGCCCAGACTGTTCACCCCAGATCCACGTCAGCTCAGCATTGCCTAGTGATCCTGAGCAAACAGATTTAGGTTGTTTACGACTCCCTGTGCCTGCACAGCTGAAGAGGTCAGGGACTTGATCTCTCTGTGCCCGCCGCCATGTTGGAATCCTGAGCTACATTTTTTTAAAAAGTTTTGAGATAGAGTCTTACTAAGTTGCTGAGGCTGACCTTGAACTTATGATCATCCTGCTTCAGCCTCCTAGTTTGCTAGTATTATAGGCATGTGCCACTGCACCTGGCTCTGTTTTTGAAAACACAAACTGTAGTAGCCTTTGTATGCCTTTAATATCATCTAAATGAAGTTCTGTTAAGTAGTGTTCCAATGGTTATGTTTATATTACAGAAGAAGGGCAACCATAGGCTTAAAAGAAGACAAGATGAAATCAATCATGCAGGCTGTTCCTTTAAATTTTTTTTTTAAATTTGTTCTCTTTAGTTATACATGACAGTACAGCATATTTTGACATATTTATACAAAAATGACGGGCTGCTTATGTTGGAAACTTGACTATCAAAATTCTCCCAGTAAAGTTTTATAGCTGTCTTCCAAGAAGAACTGCATATTTTTGTTTAATTTATTCCTAGGTATTTGATGCTATTACAACATGTATCTTTTTTGAAATTTTATATTTCAACTATTTGAGCTTGTATATATAGGCATAATTTCTATATATTGACTTTCTGTCCAGAAAACTTGTTAAATATGCTTATTAATTCTAAAAGTTTACCTTTGGCTCTTTTTCAACATACACAAATCATCTTTGAATGAGTACACATATGTCTCTGCCATTTTAAATATTATACCTTTTATTTCCTTTTCTTGTTTTATGGCATTTGGCAGACCCATCCAATACAACATTGAAAGGAACTGGTGAGAGTGGGCATCCTTGTCTTCTCCCTGAGCAGAAATGGAAAAAGGTAGAATTTTTATTGCGTGGGAGCCACAAAGGTATGCCAAGTTTGAACGATTGATTTCAGCTACTCAGACCCCAGCCCTCCAGAGCAAAACCAGATATTCACCATAAATCATATTGTTAGGATAAAATTATCTGGGCCCAACAAGGTCTAACGTCTGCAAGCACCACAAACACTCTTCTCATCAGGCAGAATATTCCAAGGGCTTAGATGTTATGTTCTAGAGCCAGCCAAGGTCCAGGCCTACCGAGTTAAGTGGTTCCTGTACACTCTCTTCTAAGAGAACAAACATAAAGTTTGGTTTCTTCCTGTTTGTTTTAGATATCCTTGTATTCAGAATTTCCTATGATTATTCATTTACAATATGGTATTTCCAGTAAATAGATTGCTGGGTTAATAATAACTATTCGTGATTATGTGTGGAGCATGTTTCATCATCCCTCAAAAATAAAGACACCAAAAACTTGTTTGAGTATGTGCTAGGAAGCAGGCATGGGACTTTTGGCTAGCAAGGCTCAAAGAACATAGGAATGATTTAGACAGAACATGAGTTCTCAAAGCACTCAGAGTCAGAGAATCATTCAGAAGATTAAGACATAACAAGTTGATGGAGTGCTATGGTAGAGGTGACCCAGGGTACACCTAGAACACCTGATAGGTGCAGCTTCTCCTAGGGATCATGTATATGTGCTCTAGGTATTGCTTCACTGTAAATAAATTATAATCTCCTTGTTCATTATCCCCTTCTCATAAAAATATAAATCTCCCTGTTCAGTTATCCCCATTTTAGAGATGAGATAGCTGAGGATCAGAGAAGATAAGTATCTACCTCAAGGCCAAATCTTGTGCAGCCAATTTTAAACCTAGGACTCTTGGAACACCTGTGTACTTTTCACTATAATTTTTTTTGCTCTTAATATTGTCTTGTATCTTGTGATTGGGGAGTTGAGATGAATACTTGATATAGTCAATCCTTTTAATTTTAGCCATCCTAATAGGGGTATAGCCGTATCTCCTAGGGGTTTCAATTTGCATGTCGTCACATTGAACATATTTTCATGTGCTTATTTTCATCTATATATATTCTATTTTTTTGGTACTGGGGATTGAACCCAGGGGTGCTTAACCACTGAGCCACATTTCCAGCCCTTTATGTATTTAGAGAGAAGGTCTCAATGAGTTGCTTAGAGCCGCACTAAATTGCTGAGACTGGCTTTGAACTCACAATCCTCCTGCCTCAGCCTCCCGAGCCACTGGGATTACAGGCGTGTGCCACTGCATCTGGATTATATTATTATTTATTTTTTTACATATACATGACATTAAAGTGTATTTTGACATATTATACATACATAGAGTATAATGTATTTTAATTAAGTTCCCATTCTTGTGGTTGTAAATGATTTGTCTCTTAAGATTTCCTGTTGCGTGCGGCCCGGGTTCGATCCTCAGCACCACATACAAACAAAGATGTTGTGTTCGCCGAAAACTAAAAAATAAATATTAAAAAAAAACTCTCTCTCTCTCTCTCAAAAAAAAAAAGATTAAAAAAAGATTTCCTGTACATATTTTGTCGGCTGTTTGTCTTCTTTTTTAAAGGATTTACTATTTATTTTTAGTTGTAGATAGACACTATACCTTTATTTTATTTATTTATTTTTATGTGGTGCTGAGGATCGAACCCAGTGCCTCACACGTGCCAGGCAAGTGCTCTATTGCTGAGACACTACCCCAGCCCTACTATTTATTTTTATTTTGCTTGATATTCTGAAATTTTACAGTAATACTTGTTTGTCTGTCTGTATTCATTTGTGCTGGATTCTCATAACCTTCATTTTCTTTTCTTTTTTTTTTTTTAGTACAGAGGTGTTAACCACTGAGCAACATACCCAGCACTTTTAAAATATTTTATTTAGAGACAAGGTCTCACTGAGTTGCTTAGTGCCTCTCTAAGTTGCCAAGGCTGGCTTTGAACTTGTAATCCTCCTGCCTTATCCTCCTGAACCACTGGGATTATAGGCATGTGCCACCACACTTGGCATGACCTTCATTTTTTTAGGCACATTCTTGCATCATTGCTTTTTCCTCTGTTTCCATATTCCCAAATTTTCTTATCTAATTCTAGACTACCAATTAAGACTTTATGTTTTATTGCTTTACTCCTTTTGGCTTTTTTATTCAACTTTCTGGAATAACTCATTTTTCTTGGTTTTCCACTAAGTGCATTTTGTTAGCTACCTGGCTTCCAAGAGATATTTTAAAATCTATTTTTCTCTTACCAAATAAAATCTTTAAATATATAAAAAGCAAGGTCAAAGGGCTGGGGTTTGTAGTTCAGTGGTAGAATGCTTGCCTTGCATGTGTGAGGCACTGGGTTCTATCCTCAGCACTGCATATAAATAAACAAACAAATAAATAAAGTTTTTGTGTCCATCTACAACTAAAAAATATTTTTTTAAAAAAAAAGCAAAGTCAAAACAAACCTCTCTGCTGTCCTGCTTTTCTTACTTAATGGATTCCTAAAACATAAACATACAGCTTACCTAACTAAGATGAGTTCTGATTCCACTATAAAGGCATCTTCCATAAAATATTGGAGACTCAGTCTTTCTCTCTCAGGTGGGAGGGTTTAGTTAGCACTGCAATGGTATTTTGTACATAGACTTATGAGCCCTGACAATCCCCCAGGCTTGATAACAAAATAATTTTTTTTGAAAGGGATGATGGTCCATGGAGAGAGGTTTTTATTTTTGAGATGAGTTCTTGCTATGTTTTCGGGCTGGCCTTGAATTCCTGGGCTCAAGCCATCTTCCTGGAGGGCACCAGGATGCTAAGACTTCTACAATGAATTCAGAGAGGTTTCAGCTCCATCAGGTTGCTTGTACCAGGAGTTTCAGGTTAGTGAAAGCCATGGACATCTGGAATTTCAGGACTCTCAGGATGGTTGTGTGTGGCAGCTGTGGATAAGAGCGCCTCTTCTTTCTTCACCCAAATAGTTTACTTTGGTATACTATTACAGTCACTGATTAGTTCTAAAGAATTATTTATTTTAAAATTGTGATAAAATATATAAAACATAACATTTGTCATTTTAAAATCTTGTTAAGTGCACAGTTCAGTGGCATTAAGCACATTCACGTTATTATGCAATTCACATCACTATCTGTCTTCCAAACTTTTTCAGCTTGTAAAACTGAAACCCTGAATCCATTAATCTATAACTCCGCATTTCCCCTGTCTCACTCTTTCACTCCCAATATTGGTAATTTATGTTTTCTCTTTTTTTGCTTATAGATTTGCAGTCTGGCTGGTTTGATCAACTTCTTGATTTTTCCAAGGCACCAGTTTTGGTTTTAGTGATTTTTTTCTCCTGTTATTCTGTTTTGATGATTTCTTTTCCTATCTTTATTATATATTACTATTAGTTTCCTTTAGGTTTAATTTGTATTTTCCCCCTAATTTTGACTTAGGTTTGATGTGAGGCTTTCTTTTCTAACAAATTTTTCATGTCATCATTTTTTCTCTAAGCAAAGCTTTTCGCTGCATGCCTTAAATTTGGGTATTTTGTGTTCCCAGTGTCATTTTTTTTTAAAAATATTTTATTAGTTGTTGATGGCTCTTTATTTATTTTTATATGGTGCTGAGAATCGAACCCAGTACCTCACACATGCTAGGCAAGTGCTCTGCCACTGAGCCACAACCCCTGCCCCAGTGTCATTTTATTTTATTTATTTTTAAAATTTTTATGAGTTCTTTTTAGTTATATATGACATTAGGATTCATTTTGGCATAATTATAAGAGCTTAAAATATAATTAATATAATATCTTCTCATTCAGTCCCCAGTCCCAGTGTCATTTTATTTATGTATTTATTTTTGTACTGGGAATTGAACTCAGGGGCACTCAACTACTAAGTCACATCCTCAGCTCTATTTTATATATAGTAAATTCTAAAATTATTTTTTTCAGATTTTATACTTTATTATAATTTTTATACATGACAGCAGAATGTATCACACTTCATATTACACACATAAAGCACAATTTTTCATATCTCTGTATACAAAGTATATTCACACCATTTTTGTCTTCATACATGTACTTAGGGTAATGATGTCCATCTCATTCCACTGTCTTTCCTACCTGCATGCCCCCTCCCTTCCCCTCCCACCCCTATGCTCTATCTAGAGTTCATCTAATTCTTCCATGCTCCTCCTCCCAACCCCATTATAAATTAGCCACTTTATATCAGAGAAAACATTCAGCATTTGGATTTTTGGGATTGGCTAACTTTACTTAGCACTATCTTCTCCAACTCCATCCATTTGCCTGCAAATGCCATGATTTTATTCTCTTTTATTGCTGAGTAATATTCCATTGTGTATATATGCCATTTTTTTATCCATTCATCTACTGAAGGGCATCTAGATTGGCTCCACAGTTTAGCTATTGTGAATTGTGCTTCTATAAACATTGATGTGGCTGTGTCCCTGTAGTATGCTGATTTTAAGTCCTTTGGATATAGACTCAGGAGTGGGATAGCTGGGTCAAATGGTGGTTCCATTCCCAGCTTTCCAAGGAATCTCCATACTGCTTTACATAATGGCTTCACCAATTTGTAGTCCCACCAGCAATATATGAGTGTGCCTTTTCCCCCACATCCTCACCAACACTTATTGTTGTTTGTGTTCTTAATGGCTGCCATTCTGACTGGAGTGAGATAAAATCTTAGAGTAGTTTTGATTTGCATTTCTCTAGTTGCTAGAGACGTTGAACATTTTTTCATATATTTGTTGATTGATTGTATATCATCTTTTGAGAGGTGTCTGTTCAGTTTCTTGGCCCATTTATTGATTGGGCTATTTGATTTTTTCAATTGTTTCTTTTGTTTCAATTTCATTGATTTCAGCTCTGATTTTAATTATGTCCTGTCTTCTACTACTTTTGGTGTTGGTTTGACTTTTTTTTTTCTTTTAAGGAATAAACTCCATGCAATCAACTTTCCTCTTAGTATTGCCTTCATATGTTCCAGATATTTCGATATGTTGTATCAGTGTTCTCATTTACCTCTAAGAATTTGTTTTGAGAGAGAGAGAGAGAGAGAGAGAGAGAGAGAGAGAGAGAGTTTTTATTTTTATTTTATTTTATTTATTTATTTTTTTAAAGAGAGAGTGAGAGAGAGGGGGACAGAGAGAGAGAGAGAGAGAGAGAGAGAGAGAGAGAGAATTTTTAATATTTATTTTTTCTTAGTTCTCGGCGGACACAACATCTTTGTTTGTATGTGGTGCTGAGGATCGAACCCGGGCCGCACGCACGCCAGGCGAGCGCGCTACCGCTTGAGCCACATCCCCAGCCCCGAGAGAGAGTTTTTAAAAAATTATTTTTTAGTATTTGGTGGATACAACATCTTTATTTTATTTGTATGTGGTGCTGAGGGTCGAACCCAGTGCCATGTGCATGCCAGGTGAGCACGCTACCGCTTGAGCCACATCCCCAGCCTCTCTAAGAATTTTTTAATCTCCTTCTTGATGTCTTTCATAAGACATTGTTCATTCAGTGGCATATTATTTACTCTCCAGGTGTTGGAGTAGTTTTTATTTTTTATTTTATCATTGATTTCTAATTTCATTCCATTGTGATCTGATAGAATTCAGGGTAGTATCTCTACTTTTTTACATTTGCTAAGAGTTGCTTTGTGGCATAATATATGGTCCATTTTAGAGAAGGATCCATGGGCTGCTTAAAGAAAGTGTATTTGCTCATTGAAGATGAAATATTCTATATATGTTAGTTAAGTCTAAGTTTTTGATTGTATTATTGAGTTCTATAGTTTCTTTGTTCAGCTTTTGTTTGGAAGATCTATCCAATTGTGAAAGAGGTGTGTTAAAGTCACCCAAATTATTGTTTTGTGGTCAATTTGACTTTTTAACTTGAGAAGAGTTTGTTTGATGAACATAGCTGCTTCATTCTTTGAGCATATATATTTATAATTGTTATGTCCTGTTGGTGTATGGTTCCCTTGAGCAGTGTGAAATGTCATTGTTTATCCCTTTTGATTAACTTTGGTTTGAACTCTACTTTATTTGATATGAGGATGGAAACCCCTGCTTGCTTCTGCAGACAATGTGAGTGGTATGATTTTTCCCAACCCTTCACCTTCAGTCTGTGGATGTCTTTTCCTATGAGATGAGTCTCTTGAAGGCAGCATATTGTTGTATCTTATTTTTGATCCAATCTGCTAGTCTATGTCTTTTAATTGGTGAGTTTAGGCCATTAACATTCAGGGTTATTATTGAGACATGATTTGTATTCCCAGCCATTTTTGTTATTTAACTTGACTTGGTTTCTCCTTTGATTAGTTTTTCCTTTAGTGTAATACCTCCCTCTGCTGATTTTCATTGTTGCTTTTCATTTCCTCTTCCTATAATATTTTGCCAAGGATGTTCTGTAGTGCAGGTTTTATAGCTGTAAATTCTTTTAACTCTTGTTTATCATGGAAGGTTTCACTTCAAATCTAAAGCTTATTTTTGCTGAATACAAGATTCTTGGTTGGCATCCATTTTCTTTCAAGGTTTGATATATGTTTTTCTGGGATGTTCTAGCTTTCGGGGTCTGGGTTGAAAAATCTGCATATAACCTAATTGGTTTCCCCCTATATGTAATCTGATTCCTTTCTCATGTGGCTTTTAATATTCTCTCCTTATTCTGTATATTAGGCATTTTCATTATAATGTGCCTTGGTGTGGATCTGTTGTGATTTTGTATATTTGTTGTCCTGTAAGCCTCTTTTTTTTATTATTGGTTGTTCAAAACATTACAAAGCTCATGACATATCATCTTCCATACATTTGATTCAAGTGGGTTATGAACTCCCATTTTTTACCCCAAATACAAGTTGCAGAATCACATCGGTTACACATCCACATTTTTACATAATACCATATTAATGACTGTTGTATTTTGCTACCTTTTCTATCCCCTACTATCCTCCCTCCCCTTCCCTCTCATTTTCCCTCTCTACCCCATCTGCTGTTGTTTAATTCTCTCCCTTGTTTTTTTCCCCCTTTCCCCTCACAAACTCTTATATGTAATTTTGTGTAACAATGAGGGTCTCCTTCCATTTCCATACATTTTCCATTCTCTCTCCCTTTCTCCCACCCCACTCATCTCTGTTTAATGTTAGTCTTTTCCTCATGCTCTTCTTCCGTGTTCTGATCTTAGTTGCTCTCTTTATATCAAAGAAGACATTTGGCATTTGTTTTTTAAGGATTGGCTAGCTTCACTTAGCATTATCTGCTCTAATGCCATCCATTTCCCTGCAAAATCCATGATTTTGTCATTTTTTAGTGCTGCGTAATACTCCATTGTGTATAAATGCCACAGTTTTTTAATCCATTCATCTATTGAAGGGCATCTAGGTTGATTCCAAAGTCTAGCTATTGTGAATTGTGCTGCTATGATCATTGATGTGGCAGTATACCTATAGTATGCTCTTTTAAGGTCCTCAGGAAATAGACCGAGAAGGGCGATAGCTGGGTCAAATGGTGGTTCCATTCCCAGCTTTCCTAGGAATCTCCATACTGCTTTCCATATTGGCCGCACCAATTTGCAGTCCCACCAGCAATGTACAAGTGTACCTTTTTCCCCACATCCTTGCCAGCACTTATTGTTACTTGACTTCATAATGGCTGCCAATCTTACTGGAGTGAGATGGTATCTTAGGGTGGTTTTGATTTGCATTTCTCTGACTGCTAGAGATGGTGAGAATTTTTTCATATACTTATTGATTGATTGTATGTCCTCCTCTGAGAAGTGTCTGTTCAGGTTCTTGGCCCATTTGTTGATAGGGTTGTTTGTTATCTTATTGTTTAATATTTTGAGTTCTTTGTATATTCTGGATATTAGGGCTCTATCTGAAGTGTGAGGAGTAAAAATTTGTTCCCAGGATCTAGGTTCCCTGTTTACCTCTCTTATTGTTTCTCTTGCTGAGAAAAAACTTTTTAGTTTAAGTAAGTCCCATTTGTTTATTCTTGTATATAACTCTTGGGCTATGGGTGTCCTATTAAGGAATTTGGAGCCCGACCCCACAATATGTAGATCGGAGCCAACTTTTTCTTCTGTCAGGTGCAGAGTCTCTAATTTGATATCTAGCTCCTTGATCCATTTTGAATTAACTTTTGTGCATGGCGAGAGAAAGGGGTTCAGCTTCATCTTGTTGCATATAGATTTCCAGTTTTCCCAGCACCATTTGTTGAAGATGCTATCCTTCCTCCATTGCATGCTTTTAGCGCCTTTATCAAATATAAGAAAGTTGTAATTTTGTGGATTGGTCTCTGTGTCCTCTATTCTGTACCATTGGTCCACCTGCCTGTTTTGGTACCAGTACCATGCTGTTTTTGTTACTATTGCTCTATAATATAGTTTGAAATCTGGTATCGCTATACCGCCTGATTCACACTTCCTGCTTAGAATTGCTTTTGCTATTCTGGGTCTTTTGTTTTTCCATATGAATTTCATGATTGCTTTATCTATTTCTACAAGAAATGCCGTTGGGATTTTGATTGGCATTGCATTAAACCTGTAGAGAACTTTGGGTAATATTGCCATTTTGATGATGTTGGTTCTGCCTATCCATGAACAGGGTACATTTTTCCATCTTCTAAGATCTTCTTCTATCTCTCTCTTTAGGGTTCTGTAGTTTTCATTGTATAACTCTTTCACCTCTTTTGTTAGGTTGATTCCCAAGTATTTTATTTTATTTTTTTTTGAGGATATTGTGAATGGGGTGGTTTTCCTCATTTCCATTTCAGAAGTTTTGTTGCTGATACACAGGAATGCCTTTGATTTACGTGTGTTGATTTTATATCCTGCCACTTTGCTGAATTCATTTATTAGTTCTAGTAGTTTCTTTGTAGACCCTTTTGGGTCTTCTAGGTATAGGATCATATCGTCCGCAAATAGTGATATTTTAAGTTCTTCTTTTCCTATTTTTATGCCTTTAATTTCTTTTGTCTGTCTAATTGCTCTGGCTAGTATTTCAAGGACTACATTAAATAGAAGTGGTGAGAGAGGGCATCCCTGTCTTGTTCCAGATTTTAGCGGGAATGCCTTCAGTTTTTCTCCATTTAGAATGATGCTAGCCTGAGGCTTAGCATATATAGCTTTTACAATGTTGAGGTAAGTTCCTGTTATCCCCAGTTTTTCTAGTGTTTTGAACATAAAAGGATGCTGTACTTTGTCGAATGCTTTTTCTGCGTCTATCGAGACGATCATATGGTTCTTATCTTTAAGTCTATTGTTGTGGTGAATAATATTTATTGATTTCCGTATATTGAACCAACCTTGCATCCCAGGGATGAATCCTACTTGATCATGGTGCACTATTTTTTGATATGCTTTTGTATTCGATTCACCAGGATTTTATTGAGGATTTTTGCATCTATGTTCATTAGAGATATTGGTCTGTAGTTTTCTTTCTTTGAAGTGTCTTTGTCTGGTTTCGGGATCAGGGTGATGTTGGCCTCATAGAATGAATTTGGAAGAGCTCCTTCTTTTTCTATTTCATGAAATAGCTTGAAAAGTATCGGTATTAATTCTTCTTTGAAGGTTTTGTAAAACTCTGCTGTATACCCATCCGGTCCAGGGGTTTTCTTGGTTGGTAGTCTTTTAATGGCTACTTCTATTTCTTCCTTTGTTATTGGTCTGTTTAAAATGTGTGTGTCTTCCTGTCTCAATCTGGGCAGCTCATATGACTTAAGAAATTTATCGATGTCTTCACTGTCTTCTATTTTATTAGAATATAGGGTTTTGAAATACTTTCTAATTATCTTCTGTATTTCTGTAGTGTCTGTTGTGATATTGCCTTTTTCATCCCATATGTTAGTAATTTGAGTTTTCTCTCTTCTTCTCTTTGTTAGCATGGCTAAGGGTCTGTCGATCTTATTTATTCTTTCAAAGAACCAACTTTTAGTTTTATCAATTTTTTCAATGGTTTTTTTGGTTTCGATTTCGTTGATTTCCACTCTGATTTTAATTATTTCTTGTCTTCTGCTATATTTGCTGCTCACCGGAGGCAGTTCCCCAAGGATTTGGTTACACTTTCAGCCCCACCGAGTGCTCTATTTCCCTAACTACTGAGCACTCTCGCTGTCATTCATCTAAGCCCCAGTGCTGAGGAGCTGTGGTCTGGGAGTCAATTGTTTAATTTTTCCGGACCCCTTTGGTGGGCACACCTTCGGAATCTGGCGGCTAAGACCATTGGTGTCGCTGCTGGTGGTAATAGGAGTTGGGGTTCGAGGATCCCCTCTGCTTCCCTCAGCCCCTACAATCACAACCACTCTGCTGGCGGTAGGAGGAGTTGGGGGTCTGGAGTGTCTTCTGTTTCCCTCCGCCCCTACCATCACACCCTCTCAGTTCGCGGTTGGGGGAGTTGGGGGTGGGGAGTCTTCTCTGCTTCCCTCTGCCCCTACAGTCACGCTCACGTCACTGGCAGTAGGGGGGGTTGGGGGTCAAGAGTCCTTTGGCCCTTATGGTCATGCCCACGGAGAGATTTTGAAGTTTCCCCGTTGTTTGTATCTGGTGTGGGTGGGAGTCACACACCTGCTAAAGTAGATTCCGCTGGGAAGGAATCTCTTTGGCCGAACTTTGGTGACTTCCCCTCTCTGCTATGGCAGGCCCCTGGCTCCTTGCCGGAGTGTCCAAACGGAGGGGTGGAACTGGCTTGTTTCTGGTCTGACACAATCTCTGGGTTTAGTTCCCAGTTCACTATTTTGTAAAGGCTTGGTTAGATTCCCTTCACGTGGTCTCGGGAGTGGGGAGCCATTCGCCGGGTGGGCGGGGCTGTTAGCAGAGCCGGGAGGGCACGGCCAGTCTGCTGGGTCAGGCGGGGACACTTCTCGCTGCGCCGGGCCACCAGGGGCCACCTGTAGAGCCGGGCAGCTGCCACCGCGTGGCCAAGAGCCGGGTGGGCGGGGTGGCCGTTCGCAGAGTGGGCGGGGCCGCTAGGGGAGCCGGGATGGTGGGGACCCTTCTCGCCGAGCCAGGCCGCCGGGGGGCTGCCTATAGAGCTGGGCAGCTGTGGCCGCGTGGCTAAGATCCGGGCGGGCGGGGTGGCCGTTTGCAGAATGAGAGCGGGGCCTCCCGATCAAGCTGGGATGGCGGGGCCGTCTGCCAGTTCGGGTGGGCCGCGCCGCTCAGGGCCGCCGGCCGCTTGCAGAAGCGGCTGGTGGCGGCGGGATTGGACCTCTGCACCCGCCGGGGGGCCGCCTGTGGAGCCGGGCAGCTGCAGCTGCATGGCTAAGAGCCGGGCGGGCGGGGTAGCCATTCACAGAGCGAAAGCGGGGCCTCCTGGGCGAGGCGGGATGGCGGGGGCCGTCTGCCCGTTCGGACCGGCTGCGCAGCTCCGGGCTGCCGGTCGCCCACAGAAGCGGCTGGTGGCTGTGGGACTGGACCTCTGCGCCCACGTGGCCGGCCAAAATCCGCCGGTCGCCTGCAGAAGCGGCTGGTGGCCACGGGATTGGACCTCTGCGTCCACCGGGGGCCGCCTGTAGAGCTGGGCAGCTGCGGCCGCGTGGCTAAGGGCCGGGCAGGCAGGGCGGCGCTCGCAGAGGGAGAGCGGGGCCTCCCGGGGAGCCGGCCGCCCGCAGAAGCGGCTGGTAGCTGCGGGTCTGGACCTCTGCGCCCGCGTGGCCGGCCAAGATCCGCTTGTCTGGGACAAACTGTCACTTCTAATAAACCTACCAATTCCCGGCAGGTCTCCTCATAACGGAATTTTGCTAGAAGTTCCTCAGTAGGTAGACTGCAGCTGTTCCAATGGGTCTTTCTGATCCCGTTAATGTGGAGACGTTGGAATCGCTGCTTCCTCGCCGGCCGCCATGTTGGATCCCCCCCTGTAAGCCTCTTGAATTTGGTTTTCCAATTTGTTCTTCATGTTTGGAAAATTTTCTAATGTTATTTCATTGAATAGATTGTTCATTCCTTTGGTTTGGAATTATATGCCTTCCTCTATCCCAGTAATTCTTAAATTTGGTCTTTTTATGCTATCCCATATTTCTTGAATGTTCTGCTCATGATTTCTTAACATTTTCACTGTGTGATCTACAGTTTTTCTTTTTGTGGTGCTGGGGATTGAACCCAGGGCCTTGTGCATGTGAGGCAAGCACTCTGACAACTGAGCTATATCCCCAGCCCTACATTCTTTTCAATGATTATATATTTTGTCTTCATTGTCTGAGGTCCTGGTCTAATCTGTTGGTGATGCTTTCAATTGAACTTTTAATTTGGTTTATTGTTTCTTTCATTTCAAGGATTTCTGTTTCTTTTTTCTTTATAACCTCTATCTTGCTATTGAAATAATCTTTTGCTTCCTGTATTTGTTTGTGTAGCTCTTTGTCAATGTGATCTTTTACTGCCTGTATTTGCTCTCTTATATCAAACTTTAATTCACAGAACATTTTAATTATGTACATCCTTAAGTCCTTCTCTGTCATTTCTTCTGCTGTGCTGGCCATGGATTCTAATAATGTGGTATCTTGGTTTGTTTGGGCACTTTCTTCCCTTGTCTTTTCATATTGCTTATGTGTCTTCCCTGCTAGCACTGTGGATCTGAGGTGTCACCGTTTTTACCCTATAGGATTATAGTGCCCCTGAAGGGTTTCAGTACCTCTCCTTTGAGGGGTAGGACAATGTTAACAGATCCCAATATAAACAATATACTACCCCAAACCAAATAGTTGTTAGTAGACGTTTATAGTTTTGTCACAATGTACAGAAATGATGAATTCAATTATTATCCACAATATAACCAGTAGGTTTGTAAAAGGGTTGACAGTTTCTGATGGTGGACAAAGAACTAGGGGTGAAGAGTAGGATGATATGCTGAGGAGGTAGGAGGTGAGGATATAGAGTTATTATATCTTAGGAAGTGTGAAAGAGAAATCTAAAGAAGAAGGTTAGTATCAGGAGAATAGACAGGAAGTAATTCTGGGTAGAAAAGTATGTGGGAAGACAGTAGAGTACAGAAAACAAACATATATTTTAAGAAAAATAAAAAATATTGAAATAGGAAAAATTGGAGAAAAAAGGAAAAAAATTAAAAAAGAGAAAAAAAGAATATATAACACAACAGTAATATACTGTTCAGTTGTCTCAGACCTCGATACCCTAATTAATGCAAAGTACTTGGTTTCACATCTTTTGGGATGTGAGGGCGGGAGAATAGAGAGGGAGAAGAAAGAAAAAAAGAAAAAAAATATGAAGGAAGAAACAAGGATTGTTTTGGTTGGAGATCAATATCTTTCCCCCTTCCCTTCTCATCCAATAGGTGGGGTCCTCTGTTGTTAGCTGGTATCTCTGATCTCAGGATGGTGAAGGTAACCAGGGAGGGAGGGTTGTTCCTGGGTAGAGGGCACCTGGAAGTGGTGTGTAGCACTTGTCAGTCCCTGAAGAGAGACTGCATCTCAGGGATCTCTTTTTGGGCCTGCTCCTGTGATGTGAGTGCCTGGTCTTATCTTCTTATCTCACCCGAAAACCTCCCAGTTCCTGACTCTGTTAGTCTCTAAACTGTATCACACTCACCCTCTCTCTTACTGCTTCCTAATAAGGGACCTTTCTTTCTGGGGCTCTTGTGTGTGGCATTTTGGGTGCGCTCCACACCTGCCCTGCTGAGAGCTGTTTTTTTTTTTTTTTTTTTTTTGGTCAGTCACTGTGCTGGGCTAGCAGCTGCTGGGGAGATGCTGGGGAGAGGGGGAGTTAGAAACTGGGTACCTGGCCAGCCGGAATTCTAAACTTGGAGTTGCCCCCACTGAAGATGGTGATGAAGGTAGCCCAAGATGGAGGTGCCTGCTTTCAGTAGTGGGGTGTTGGGTCGAGTGGGGGGAGCCCGGCGATGGTGTTGGATGATGAGTTCAGAGACGAGTGTGTATGGCTGCTGGCTGACTTCAGAGCCTGTGTGACATTCTCAGGTGCAGGCAGGTGACTGTGCGTAGGGGCCTATCTGCGCTGCTGCAGGGTCCCAAAATGGCGGTGACCCAGGGGAGCCCCACGTTGGTAGATGGGGGGTCCACACGGAAGTGGCAGCTGGAGATCCTGTGCATGCATAGCTTCCAGGTGTCCTGTGTGGGAGCGGCGTCCCTGATTTCTGCTCAGGTGGGTGGCTGAAAGTTCTGTGGGGGTGCTGCTGCCAATGGTCCAACTCAGGCACCTGGTAGTCCTGCATGGGTGAGTAGTTGGGAGACCTACTCTGAGCTGAGGCCTGGGGCCCTGCACCGGCACAGTGACCATGATTCCTGTGCAGAAGCAGAAATATTGCTGGCAGAGAAGCAGGATTCTCATTACTTGAGTTCCAAGTCATGGAGTGACACAGAATGCTGTCTCCCTCTGGCCCACTATCTTAGATCCCCCTATTTTATATTTTATTTAGAGCCAGGGTCTCACTGAATTGCTTAGCATCTCACTTTTGTTGAGGCTGGCTTTGAGCTCACATTTCTCCTGTTTCAGCCTCCCAAGCCGCTGGGATTACAGGTGTGCGTCACCATGTCACCATGCCCAGTGTCATATTAATTTAAAAAATTCTAATTTGCTTTGCAATTTACTCTTTGACCTGTAGATTATTTATAAATGTGTTTAATTTCCAAATGCTTGGATATTTTCCAGTTTTGTTATTAATTTGATTATTGATTTCTAGTTTAGTTCCATGATAGTTAAAATAACATCACGGGGCCGGGTGTGGTGGTATACACGTGTAATCCCAGCAACTCAGGAGGCCAAGGAAGAGGGAGCATGAGTTCCAAGCCAGCTTCAGCAACTTAGTGAGGCCATAAGCAATTTAATGAGACTCTGTCTCAAAATAAATAAATAAATAGGGCTACTTGGGAGGCTAATGCAGGACAATTGCAAGTTCAAGACCAACCTCAGCAACTCTGCAAGGCCCTAAGAATTTAGTGAAACCCTGCCTCAAAATAAAACATACAGGGCCTAGGGTTGTGGCTTAGTGGTAGAGTGCTCGTCTCACATGTATGAGGCCCTGGGTTCGATCCTCAGCACCACATAAAGATAAAGGTATTGTGTCCATCTACAACTAAAAACAAATAAATAAATAAAAGAAAAACATAGAAAAAAGGCTGAGGATGTGGCTCAGTAGTTATGAGACCCCAAATTCAGTCCCAGTACCAACCAAACAACCAACCAACAAAAAACACTGTGGGCATGATTTCAGTTCTTTTAAATTTGTTAAAATTTTTATATTATGATCTAGAATATAGTCATATAGACACTGACTCTCCTGCCTCTCTCTTCCACTTAAAAAGATCCTGTGATTATACTGTGCCTGAATAATCCATGATTATCTCACCATCTTAAGATGCTTAATTTAATCACAACTGCTAAGTCTTTTAATGAAGTAAGGTAACATATTCATAGGATTGGGGAATTAGGACACGGATATCTCTGGGGGCCATGTTCTGTGTACCACATAGCCTTTCCCTCTCCAAGCCTTTGTGATTAATGCCACTAATCCCCATATTGGACAATAGAAATGGACAGGTATGGCCTAGTTCTCCTGTCCCATAGAGGAGAAAAATACAGTGACAGTCAATGGCACTAAGAATAATAAGTCTAGGGGCTGGGGTTGTAGCTCAGTGGTTGTAGCCTACCATGTGTGAGGCACTGGGTTTGATTCTCAGCATCACATATAAAAAATAAAATAAATGTCCATCAACAACTAAAAAAAATTAAAAAGGATAATAAATCTAACAAAAGAGAATAATATATTTGAGAATATTGATAATTACATTTACCATTTATCCCAGGCTTGGCATGTGCCAACCATTTGTATGGATTATAAATTCTACAATCCAAGTTTTATAATGAGAAATCTGAAGCCCAGCCCTGTAATATGATCTGCCCTGTGTAATGCAGATGGTAAGTAGTAGTGGAGCCAGGATTGGAATTTGGGATTACTCCAGAGCCTATCCCTAACAACTAGTTGAAGTCACAAATATTATTCCTGAGGACATCAGGGAAACCTCTTCTGAGTGGATAGTTTATGAAGCTAGCACTGTAGGATGGATTTTAGCAATCTGGTAGTGGCCAAATCACAGTCACGTCTGGATTTACAGAGAGGCTGTTTGGGTCTACTTTTTTTTCTCTCTCTCTCTCATGCACCTCTCTCTCACACACATACACACACCCCCTGTGGTGTCTTTTTTCCCACATTTTTATTGGTGGGTTATAGTTGTACAAATGATGGAATTTGTTGTTACATTGTGGTATCTTATATTCATGGTTCAATCTGTATAACTCAGGTGTTACATATTAATGAGATGGGGATAATTACCCTCAAATATGTGGGACATGTCTTACACAAAGCTCTGAGCAAGTGTAGAAACACCCAAAGCCCTGTCCCCCATTAAAGTGGCCTCAGTTGTTGAAGATCAGCAGGAGACATCCAGGGAGAATGATGGCTTCCTGTGGATATCTTGGGAGTGGGTAGGCAGCAGAGTGTGGATGATGTATGTCTGGACCAGGCCTTCTGGGAACTTCACCTCATCTAAAATTATTCTTTAAATTTAATATTGAAAGTTTCCTAAACTTTGACAATATATCATTAAATCTCTGATGCTAAAAATTTTGTGTCACACCACTATTTTAGGTAACCCTAAGAAAGAAAGGATGTTGCTGATTAGATTATGATCCACTGCCTTCTCATCCCAGTGTCTGCATGATGTATTCCCGATTTAAGACTTATTGAAATTTATTAAGAAGGGCATTTTCATTGTTCAATTTCAGTTACCATCTGTGGTAATATGTTGTTTCTAATTTTGTGTTCTGATAGAATCTTTTCAAAATATTTTATTTTAAAATAATAGGGTCCTATTGTGGTGCACACCTGTAATCCCAGTGACTACAGTGGCTGAAGCAGAAGGATCACAAGTTCAAAGCCAGCCTTGGCAGCTTAGCAAGACCCTATCTCCAAAAAAATGTAAAAAAAGGGCTGGAGATGTGGCTCAGTGGTAGAGTGTCCCTGCGTTTAATCTACACACACACACACACACACACACACACACACGCACACACACACACACACACACACACACACAAGAATGAGAGAGATTTAATCTTAGGGAAAATTTGAGATGACTGTATTGGTCTGAATGGAGTCAGGATGGGGAGGATCCCTCAGGTTGGGTATAAGTGGCTAGGTCCAGGAAGCATTGCTAAAGTCACACTATGGGTCATGCCTCAGCCTCTCCCAGCTGCCCAGGAGATCTTTCTGAGTTCAGGTGCATGGTCACATTCCATGGTGCCCACCCTGAGGGTGGATGCCCATTCCATGATGAAAGTGATAGAGGTCCATCTATCAATTCAGCATCTGTCCAATGGTGCCCATACAAGGTTAGGTACATCCTCTCTGCTGGAAACTTGGCAGTCACACAGGTTTTACTGACCTTCATGCATCACACAGTCTGGGGATAGAGGCTGACACACACATGGACACTCACCCCCACACACAACAAATATAAAAAGAAAGGGCATTGCAGCATGTGGTTAAAAGGATGGGACTCTGGATCCACATAGCTTTGGCTCAAATCCAGACTCCATGATTTTCCAGCTGTGTGACTTCTGGTAGGTTACTAAAACTCTCTGTTTCTCACATGCCTCATTTGTAAAATGGAGAAAATAACACTAACACCTCATTAGATTGTTGTGAGGATGATTAGATAAATTAATTTTTGTAAAGAATTGAGAATAGGTCTTGACATTATAAATGCTTAATAATTGCTTGCTAAGAGAAACATTTTAAAACATTTAGATTAGAAGTACAGTCCATGGAAATAACAAAAATGGGTACAAGGGAAGAAGACATGTAAAGTGGGAATGACAACAGTACTACCTTTCAAGGTCTGTTGTGTTTACTTCTTACATCTTGAAAGTGTGGTTCTAGAGCTGAACAGTGTCTGTCAGAGGATGGCACTTCATTCTGGATGGCATTCCTGTTAATGTGATCCCTATATTTCCCTGTGGCTCCTAAGGTCCCTTCCTGAACTGACTTAGAGTCCCCTTTCCCTGCTATACAAGGGCTCAGTTGGTTTCAGGAGTTCAAGTTGGGCCCCATGAAAGTCACTCCAGGAGGCCTGTCTCTCCACAGGACCCCCCACTGTTAGGATCTGGAGTTTCTTGTCCTCTCATTGTTAGTATGTATGAGCCTTTCACGACATCTTGATCAAAGTCATAAAGGCAAGTGTCAGCCCATTGCACTTGTGAATGAATGAAGGAGTGAAGAGTGACTAAATGAAGAGAAAGGCATGGCTCATCCTTCTCTTTGAGTCAGCCTCTTAACAAGCCTGCACATCAGAGAGAGCCCTGGGTCTGGTCTGGTGCCAAACCTGAGAAGGAAGCCTGGCCGGGCACCCTCCAACCTCCCAAGGGATGAGGCTTTGGCCTCTTGGGATTGGACAGTTTTCTCTGCACACATACACAGATGTCCCATCTGGTATTCAGTGCCACGTCTTGTAGAAGGCACTTCCTCTACCACAGTCCAGGCAGGTACACACAGGTCTCACCCACTCTGTGTCACATTCAGTGGTTGCCCCATCAAACCCTATCGTTAATTTTACTCTGCAAGTCATTGGTGGTATGTGGACTTTCAGAGTTTTTTCCCCAGTGGTTTGCGTCTACCATGCTATTCATGTGTTTCTTTAGGACATATTCTTAGAAGCGGTACTGTTGCTTCAAAAGAGCAATTTAACATTTACACCTAATGAGTGCCTGCTATGTGCAGGGCATGTTCTAGGTGCTGTGGAGACATTAGGAAACTAGCAAAACACGTGTCCTTGCCCTGGTGGAGCTGACCATTCTAGTGAAGGATTTTTCCATTTTTTTTTTAGTTGTAATTGGACACAATACCTCTATTTTACTTATTTATTTTTGTGTTGTGCTGAGTATCGAACCCAGGGCCATGCACGTGCTAGGCGAGTGCTCTACAGCTGAGCTACAACCCCAGCCCGGATTTTTCCAGTTTTACTTTGGTAGATGATGACACATTGTCTTCCAATTACCAGCATCCCCAGTCTAGTCCTGGAGTGGGAGCTTTGAGTAAAGTTGGCTTTTGCTCTCTTCAAAATCTTCAGGTTCAGGGACTGGAACAGTCTATCGAGGGTCTTGGGTGTGGAGTAGGGGAAGACGGAAATGGAAGGGTCCACTGGGCAGCGGGGCAGCGGGAGGAGGCAGAGAAGGAACAGTTAGTTCACAGGGCTTTTGCTTCAAAGCTTCCTTGATCACACCACCAGAGGGCCGACGGGAGGTGAGGTTAAAGAATAGAATGGAAACAACTTCCAGGTTACAACCAATGCGGGAAGCAGAGACTGGGCAGTCACCTCAGGGAGGTACTATTGGGTAGGGGGCGTCTATTTTGGAATAAACCATTATGTGGGTTGGGGGAAACTAAGGGCCTCTTTCACCCTATGCAAGCGGGTTTAAATACAAGCCCCTGATGGAGGCACGAATGGCACTATTTTGACCTTCTGCAGCCCCTATCCATTCTCTCGGTTTCTGAGTCCCAGGCAGGAACCAACCACGGGATTGAAGCTTCTGTCTCTCCTACACTTCAGGCGCAGCTTCTCTGGCCCCGCCTTTCTTATGTTTTTTTTTTTTTTTTTTTTTTAATTTGGAAACAGTGGCTTGAAGTGGATTGGATCCAAGGGGAGGGTCGCAAGGCAGGCTCAGAATTTGATTGGTCAAACGAACTTTTCATCATTCTTAAGCTTTTCCAACGCGCCAGAGGGGCAAAACCCTCCTACTCCGCAGCGCGCGCCAAGTTCCAATTGGATACTGGTTTAGCGCAGGCGCGGTGGTTGCTTGGTTAAAGTTCCCGGCTGTGTGCGCGCGATGTTTTAGGGATCGAGAACAGGGGTTCGAATCCCTTCTCGGTGCCTCTGCGTATTCAGTGGTCAAATGGACCAAAGATGGTAACTGATGTAGCAGATCACAGAGATCACTGGCTCATAGCCATGCTCGGCCTTTTAGTACACAGATGATACCGAATGACCGCATATGAGCTCCTGTTGTTTTTTGTTCCGCATTCCTTCCTAAACTCAGTAACAAGCCTAACAGGCGCCCCTGCCTCCACATATTCTTGCATTTCATTCGTTCGTTCGTTGTTCATTCATTCATTCATTCCCTGTATGGCTAGAATTGCATCATCATATTCGGGATTTAGGGAAACTTAGCAGAATTCTTCATGAAGCAGAAGTTGCACGCTGGTGGAGGGTCCCTGACCGCAGGACCACAGGGCAGGGCTCAATTAGAACCCAGTCTCCTAGCAGTTGGTTCTTTTGTGATTAAATATTTTCCCATGTCGGTTTTCTTTATTTGGTTAATTCCAGAAATATGTTAAGAATCTGGATTCAGGTTTAATATCTCAGAACCTTACTGCAATCTGATTTTAGAACACAACATGAATCTTAAGGCAACAACAAACCCTTTTGCTTTTGCAGGGTATATTTGCAACATTACCTCTTAGGATACATAAGAAAGTGTAGGAGAAGACACATGCTCAAAAAATAAAAATAAATATAAATGTATGGGAGGGAAAAGGTGAATATAAGCATACACATATGAACCTAATTCTTGCTTAAATTGATAATTCACAACACAGCCTTCATTTTAAAATTTCTTTCTCTTTTGTCAACAATTCTGAAGCTTTTTGTTTCTTTTTATCAGGATGCTACGTTTACCTGAATTCAATTCCTCTAGAACAAGGGCAGCAACCAGGAAAATCTTGCCACAGAAAACAAGAGTCAGAACTCCTAGGAAGGTTGCTGGAGCAATTTCACACTCAGCCATTTCTCCAACAAGTAAACAGGTGACTTGTTTCTCACTTCTGATGGCCATAACCCAGCATGGTGGTTTCTCAGAATCTCACTCTGAACTCTCACTGTCTTTCCATACCACAGTGCCTGAAAAAAGTCATGATTTGTGGCTGCTTCTGCTTGTAACTGTCTCTGGCTCTAAAAAAAGTGAATATTATATTCACTTATATTCACTACTGGCTGTAAAACGACTCTAAGATCCTCATGTTTTGCTATTCTAGAAAAAGCATATGAATGGGACTGTGCACATTGTTATTAGTAGCAAATAATAGCTTGGTGGCTCAAATTAACGAGTCACTTAGCACATGTACAAGGGGATTAGATCCAGAGGAGTAATGAAGAAATGGCAATGAAGAATGGGGGTGATTGCTGGGGTAAAAGCTTTGCTGAGGATCCAGGTGTCTTAGTCTGTTTTGTATGGCTATAACAATATATCTGAGGCTACCTTGTAAAGAAAAGAGGCATATGTAGCTCATGGTACTGGAGAATCAGGGCATAGTGCCATCATCTGCTCTGCTCTGGCAATGTTCTCATGATATATGGCATCACAATGGCAGGAGCATATGTGGAAGTGGTAAGTAACACATAAGGAAGGGATTCAGAGGAGGTGCCAGACCTCACTTATAATAACATATTCTGTGTGTGTGTGTGTGTGTGTGTGTGTGTGTGTGTGTTGCTAGAGATTGAACACAGGGCCTTGTGCAAGCCAGTCACGGTACTCTACACTGAGCTATATCCCCAGCCCTAACAATCCATTCTTATGGGAGCTAATTCAGTGCCATAAGACTGATTAATTGCTGAGAGTTAGCATTAATCTTTTCATGAGGGTGGAGCCCTGTATTAGTCATATTTTTGTCAAAGTGACAAAAATACTTGACAGGAACAACTTAGAGGAAGAAAAGTTTATTTTGGATCATGGTTTCAGAGGTCTTAGATCATGATCAGCTGGCTCCAAGGCAGAAACATCATGGCAGAGGGGTGTGGTAGAGAAAATCTTTTCAGCTTATGGCATGTAGGAAGGAGGGAGGGAGAGGGAGAGAGAGGGAGAGGGAGGGAGGGAGAAAGGTGGAGGAGACAGGTGGGGGGTAGAGGGAGAGAGAGAGGTGGGGGGAGGTAGAGAGGAAGGTGCCAGGGACAGATATAGTCCCCAAAGCCACACTGTTATGGTTTGAATATGAGGTGTCCCCCCAAACCTCCTGTTAATTCAGGAATATTCAGAGCCAAAATGATTGGATTATGAGAGTTGTAACCTAATCCATCCTTCCTAGTTTGAATAAAATGACTGAGTTGTAACTGTAGGCAGGTGGGGTGTGGAGGTGAGTCACTGAGGGCGTACCTTGGAAAGGTGCCTCTTCCCTGCAGCCATATCCCCCCTTCCTGACCCAGCCATGAGCTGAGAAGCTTTATTCAACTAGGCCCTTCTATCATGATGTGCTGCCTCACCTTGGGCCCAGAGCAATGGAGTTAACCATCTATGGACTGAGACCTCCGAAACCTTGAGCTCCTAAACTTTCTGTCTTCTAAGTTGTTCTTTCAGGTATTTTGGTCACACTGATGCAAAAGCTGACTAAAACATATACCTCCAGTGACCTGCTTCTTCCAGCCATGCCCCACTCACTTACAGTTACCACTCAGTAATCTGTGCAAATCCATCAAGTAGATTAATCAATTAAGTAGATTAATTGATTAATTAATCCATTAACCTGATGATCCAGTCATTTCCTAAAAGCTCCAGTGTCCTGCCTCGTTGAAGATCATATTTTCAACACATGAACAAAAATGTTCAAAAGGGGGATGATGCAGATTCAAACCATGACAAGCCCTCATGACTTAATTATCTCCCACTAGGCCTCACCTCTTACAGTTTCCACCACTTTAACACCTCCATATTGGGGACCAACCTTTTATCATGTGACTCTTTGGTGGACAAGCCATAACACCAGGTCACAGTGAAATTCACGTGGTTAATAGAGGGGAAGGAGGATGGTCTAGATGGGCTGCTGCAGACAGGAATAGCCTGAAGGAAGACAACGTTTTATAATGCAACGAGTATTGTCTACCTGTACCATGTGTTGGGTCAAGGAGGCTGGGTCTTTATCCCCTACAACCTGGCTCTGTCACTGATTTTGGGCTGTCTGGGAAGGGTATGACCTTGGGCTAGATCTTTCTCTGAAGCTGAGGTAGACCCTGAAAGAGCTTGCAGGGGGCCTGGGTGGCACATGCTTATATCTGCAGAGTTCCCCCCCAACCCCTGCCACCCCAAAGCCCCCCGCCCCCCTATCCCCCCGCACCCCATCCCACCTGTACACCCATCCCCCCTTCCCCCCCACACCCCTGCACCACATGGATCCAGTTTTCTACATATGATCAGTAGTTGTTCCTCAAAAATTCTGGTGGGCTACTATACTTAGGAGTAGCTTAGAAGAAGGAGATTAGTGGGGTAAACCATAGCCCTTGCAAATTGCAGCTTGTTTTGGACAATCACACTAGGGAATGTGATATATCCAGGCTTTCTGAGGACTGTTGGACACAGGGTATTGTCTATTGTCTAATGTCTATTGACATTGACATCTGGAAACCTGAAGTGTCATTGCAGCCTCACAGTTAGAGTGGGGGTGTATAACACCAACTAATTAATGAAGGCCTGACTCATGTCCTGCTTACAGTGAGATTTTATCTAGCTTATGGGGCATTGGGTCAGCAGTTCCAATCAGTGGTCATTTGCCTGTCTTTTAATGAATAATTGAGATTGACATAATTGGCAGTTGGCACAACTTCTACATTGGTTCTTTGATCTCTGGTGTAAGAGCTTTGTTAGTGGGAGGACACTAAGTAGAAGCCTTTGGAACTACCTGAATTGGTTTTCTGGGGCTGTTGTAACAAAGTACTAGAAACTGGTGTTAAATACTAGTGTTAAATAACCGAATTTTATTGACAGTTATAGAAGTTGAAAGTCTGAGATTCAGCTGTCAGCAGAGTTGGTATCTTCTGAGGGCTGTGAGGGAGAAACTGTTCTATACCCTCTCTAGATTCTGATGGTTTGCTGGCAATCTTTGGCATTTCTTGGCTTGTAAAAGAATGATCCTGATCTCTGTCTTAATCTTCACATGGCATTCTGTCTGTGTACCTGTGTTCAGATTTTCTCTTATTGTAAAGACAACAGCCATATTGATTAGGGCTCATCTACTCCAGTGTTCCCTCATCTTAAATAATTACACCTGGAACCACCCTATTTTCACAGAAAGTTACATTCTGAGGTACTGGTGGTTTGGACTTCAACATTAATTTTGCAAAGATTTAATTCAACTCATGACACTACCCTTCACTCAGCAAAGATAGTAAATCAAAAGTAATGTTGGATCCTGGGGCTATGGCTGAGAATAATGCCACCTTAAAAGATCTAAAAGATGCAGGGGTAGTGATTCAAATTGCGTCTCCATGTATTTTGTCAGTCTGGCTCCTTGAGAAACTGGATGGATCCTGAAAGTTGACGTGGATTGCCACAAGCTCAAGTAAATAACAGCAGCCACACGCAGTGTTATTACTAGAGAAGATTAACATGGCCTCAGGTACATGGTATGTGGACCTTGGTTTGTCAAATGCATTATTTTCTATCTATCAGAAAATAAGATCAAATAACAGTTTACAGTCACACAGAATGGATGATATTCATTTACAGTTTTGCCTTAAAGCTATTTTAGCTCTCCTATTTCTGTTATAATTAGCACAAGGCAATCTGTACACAGAACATCACCTTGATTCACTACATTGACCATGGTGTGTAAGAGGGATTAGCCCAAATGGAAGACTTGGTGAGATTTGTGGACTCCAAAGTGTGGGTGACAAACACTGAAAATTCAGGAACCTTCCACATGCCTAAAAATGTTAGGAGTTCAATATTAGCAGAGTTCAGTGCCAGAACATTCCCTGCAAAACAAAAGACAAATGATTACATCTTTTGACTCCCACCACAAAGGAAAGACAATGCCTGGGATGCCTCTTCAGAATCTGGAGGCAGCATATTTGATACTTGAGAATATTGCTTTAGCCCATACAACAAATGACACAGAAGGCTTCTATCGTTGAATAGAATCCAGATAAGGAAAGTTCTGTAGCAGATTCAAGATGTGGTTCAAGCAGCTCTGTTGCTTGGGCCATATGAACCAAGGGTGTTAGAAGTATCAGTGCTGCAAAAAGATGATGCAGAATTTGTAGCAAGCTCCAGTGGGAGATTCCAACTCAGAATCTTGGAGTTCTGGAGCAGGACCATGATATCTGTCTTGGAAAATGGTACATTAATAAAAACAAGTCCTAGAAAATCCTGCCAAGCACAGTGGCACATACCTATAATTCCAGCTACTCAGGAAGCTGAGGCAGGAAGATTGCAAGTTAAAGACAGCCTGGATAACTGTCTCAAAAAAAGGGGGGGATTAGAGCTGGGATTGTGGCTCAGTGGTAGAGTGCTTGCCTAGTACATGTCAGGCAATGTGTTCAATCCTCACCACCACATAAAAATAAATAAATAAAAATAAAAGGTTAAAAAAAGAACATAATTATATAAAAGGGGGTTAGGAATGTAGTAATATTTTATAGTTTCTAATGTACAGGTTTCACATATCTTTAGTTAGATTTATCCCGAAATGCTTTCTGTTTACTGTGTTGTAAGTGGATGTGGTGAGCCAGCCATGAGCTATGTGTTTGTGAACTATGAACATGAGTACATGAGTGGATTGGACTGATGTTGCCTCTCTGTTTGGGCTGGTGACGTATATGTCCTTTTTGCTTGCTGTGTCTATGATCCCCACATAGCACATGAGATGGGCATGGCCTTCCAAGATGTCAGTCAATCTGCTGACCACAAGATATCAGGAGGCTAGACACAACCCCCTGAAACCTGACCCCCCTCATTGGGGTGGAACTTTCTCCCGTGTGTTCCCCTCAATAAAAAGGGGTTTCAGAAGGTCCTCTTCCTCTTTTTTGTCTGCCTCCCTTGTGAGAACTGGAGGAGAGGGGCTGTCGCTGAAGAATCCCAAGAAAAAGGAATTTTCTCTGTCTGAGTGTGGTTATTTTGTGCCAGCCCAGTTCACCTGGAGTGACCCTGAATGACTTAGTCATGTGTCGCAACAAGTGGAACTGTTTTCTTAATTTCATTTTCAGATTTGGTAAAGCTTTGTTTATAAGTTTGCATTCTTGTGGCTCTTTCATAGATTCCATTGTTTTTCTTAAATAATCATATATATGATCACAATGGTGTCCTACTTTCCAATCTAGATATTTTATTTATTTTTCTTATTTGATTACACTGCTTAGAACGTCCAGTAAAATGTTGAATAGAAGTGATGAGAGTGGACATTTCTGTCTTGTTCTAGATCTCATGGATAAAGCATTCAGTCTTTCATTATGAGTTATGACGTTAATGAAAGTTTTCATAGATGCCTTTTATCAAATTGAGAATGTTTTATTACATTCCTAGTTTGCTGAGAATTTTTCAAAATCAAGAATGACTGTTGGAATTTTTGAGAATGCTTGGATTAGACAAAGGGGAATGAAGGGGAGGGATGGGGTATGGGAATAGGAAAGACAGTAGAATGAATTGGACAGAACTCTCCTACGCTCATATATGAATACATGACCAGAATAATTCCACATCATGTACAACCAAAAGAATTGGAAGTCATACTCCATGTATGTATAATATGACAAAATACACTCCACGGTCATGTATATCTAAAAAGAACAAATAAAAAATAAAGTGGAAAAAAGAATGCTTTATTCTATTTAAATTGAGATAAATATGTATTTTTATCTTTTAATTAGTTAATATGGGGAGATATATTGATTGATTTTCAAATATTGCCTTCCTATTTATTCGTAATGCTTGGGATAGAATCCAGGGCTTCACTCACATTAGAAGTATTTGAAGTAAGATTGGCAGCCATTATGAAGTCAAACAACAAGTGCTGGCGAGGATGTGGGGAAAAGAGTACTCTTGTACATTGCTGGTAGGACTGCAAATTGGTGCAGCCAATTTTGAAAGCAGTATGGAGATTCCTGGGAAAGCTGGGAATGGAACCACCATTTGACCCAGCTATTGCCCTTCTCGGACTATTCCCTGAAGACCTTAAAAGAGCGTACTACAGGGATACTGCCACATCGATGTTCATAGCAGCACAATTCACAATAGCTAGACTGTGGAACCAACCCAGGCTCCCTTAAATAGATGAATGGATAAAAAAATGTGGCATTTATACACCATGGAGTATTACGCAGCACTAAAAAATGACAAAATCATGGAATTTGCAGGGAAATGGATGGCACTAGAGCAGATTATGCTTAGTGAAGCTAGCCAATCCCTAAAAAACAAATACCAAATGTCTTCTTTGATATAATGAGAGCAACTAAGAACAGAGCAGGGAGGAAGAGCAGGAAGAAAAGATTAACATTAAACAGAGACATGAGATGGGAGGGAAAGGGAGAGAAAAGGGAAATTGCATGGAAATGAAGGGAGACCCTCATTGCTATACAAAATTACATATAAGAGGTTGTGAGGGGAATGGGGAAAAAAACAAGGAGAGAAATGAATTACAGTAGATGGGGTAGAGAGAGAAGATGGGAGGGGAGGGGAGGGGGGATAGTAGGGGATAGGAAAGGTAGCAGAATACAACAGTTACTAATAGGGATTATGTAAAATTGTGGATGTGTAACCGACGTGATTCTGCAATCTGCATTTGTGGTAAAAATTTGGAGTTCATAACCCACTTGAATCTAATGTATGAAATATGATATGTCAAGAGCTGTGTAATGTTGTGAACAACCAATAAAAAAAAGAAGTATTTGATTACTTCTAACCCCACAACCCCTGATTTTCAAATGTCATACCAGCCCTTCATTTCTGAAATTAAACCCTAGCTAGTCACAATATACTATCCTTTTAGCATATTGTTGTATTTGATGTGTTAAAACTTTGTTTAACACTTCTTGTGTATCATTATAAATATTGATTTGTAGGTTTTTTCCACCTATAATGTCTTTGTATTAGTTCATTCTGACTGTTATAATGGAATACCATAAACTGAGTAGCTTACAAAAAACCAGAAACATTTCTCACATTTTTTTCTTTGTTTTGGAATCTGTGAAAGAAATTTATTTTCTAATAATTATTTTTATTGGTTCATAATAGTTAAACATAATGTTAGGATTTATTTTGACATAATTATAAATGCATAGAGTATAGTGTGCATCAGTTAAGTCCCCACTATTTACCCTTACCCTTACCCTCCTCCCCACTCCTGTTTCCTTTCCTCTACTCTACTGATCTATTTATTTACATTTTAAAAATATTGGTATCTTGTGGATATACATAATGTTGAGATTCATGTAATATAGTCATATATGTACATTGGAAAGTTAGGTCAGATTCATTCCACTGTTTTTCCCTTATCCTGTCCCACCTCCCTCCCCCTCAATACCCTTCTTCTACTCCCCTGATTTTTTTTTTCATTTTGATGGAATCCTCCTATTTCTTCTCTCCTCCCCACCAATTTTAGACTAGCTTCTGTATATCAGAGAAAACATTCAACCCTTGACTTTCTGTGTCTGATTTATTTCACTTAGCATTATAGTCTCCAATTACATCCATTTACAAGCAAATGACATAATTTCATTCTTTTTCATAGCTGAATAGTACACCATTGTGGTGTGTGTGTGTGTGTGTGTGTGTGTGTGTGTGTGTGTATGTGTGTGCATGTATCATTATTATTTATCCATTCATCTGTTGAAGGGTACTTATGTCAGTTCCATAGTCTGGCTATGGTGAATTATGCTGCTGCTATAAACACTGATGTGGAATATATACCAAAGAGTCAGACAGCTGGGTCATATGATGGTTCCATTCCTAGTGTTTTGAGGAATATCCACATTGCTTTCCAGAGTGGGTGCATTAATTTGCAGTACCACCAGCAATGTTTCCCCCCAAATCCTCACGAACTCTTACAATTGATTGTATTCTTGATAATGCTGTTTTGTGTGGAGTGAGATGCAATCTTAGTATAGTTTTAATTTGAATTTCTGTAATTGCTAGAGATGTTGAACACTGTTTTCATATATTTGTTGGTTATTTTTATTTCTTCTTCTTTTTTAAAAAATATTTTATGTTGTTGATAGACCTTTATTTCATTTATTTATATGTGGTGCTGAGAACTGAACCCAGGGCCTTACACATGCCAGGCAAGTGTGCTACCACTGAGCCCCAGCCCCAGCCCCTTTATTTCTTCTTTTGAGAAGTGTCTCATTCTTTTGCCCATTTATTAATTAGGTTATTTGTGGGGAGTTTTTTGGTGTTAGGTTTTTTGAGTTCTTCATATATTCTGGCTATTAATGTCCTATCTGAGGAGCAGATGTAAAGGATCTTCTCTGTAGGCTCTTTTTTTTCACATTCTTAATTGCTTCCTTTGCTGTGCAGAAGCTTTTTTTATTTCTCACAGTTATGGAGGCTAGGAATTCAAAGATCAGGGCACTGGTTGGTTCAGCGTCTACCGAAGGCCCACATCTGAGTTCATAGAAGGTCATCTTTTTACCATGTGTTCATATGGCAGAAAGGGAAGAGAATTCTCTCGAGCTTCTTTTATATGGACAATAAAGCCATTCATAAGGCCTCTGCCCTCAGACCTAATCAACTCCAATGGTCCTACCTCCCAGTACCATCACATTAGGAATTAGGATTTCAATAAATTAATTTTTGTAGGATTGAAGACATCAGATTTCTTTCAGGCATTCACCTGCATCTTCTTTGGGGACATGGGCCACAAGAGGGCATGATTTTAAAAATCCTGGAGGTTGCTTGAAAACATCTCTGGAACCTTAGTTTGTCGACTGTATTGGTTATATGACATTGGGCAAACATTAAATGTGCCTCAGTCTCCCTACTTGCTGAATGACATATCTGGACTAGGGAAATCTAAAATCTTATCATGTTCAATCCCCATGTATCATCTTCCAACATCAGGAGTAAGAATAAGAAATCCCAGTACCCTGGTATTTGCAGAAATTTCTGTCTTGAGTTCCTGTAGCTTCTGCCTTGGGCCTCCTAATAATCTGCAACTCTTTCAAACAGCTTCATCTTCCATCAGATTTTGATCTTAATGCCCAATAAAGTCAAAGAAAGTCTGTTTCTTTTTTTTTTCTTTTTGGGTACCAGGGATGAATCTAGGGGTATTCAACCACTGAGCCACATCCCCAGCCCTATTTTGTATTTTATTTAGAGAAAGAGTCTCACTTAGTTGCTTAGCACCTTGCCTTTTCTAAGGCTGCCCTTGAACTTGAGATCCTCCTGCCTCAGCCTCCCAAGCCATTAGGATTATAGGCGTGTACCACTGTACCTTACAAGAAAGTCAGTTTCTAATGTTAAAATACTGTTACAAGTGGGACAGATCTTGGGGGGGGGGGAGATGGAGAGAGAGAGAGAGAGAGAGAGAGAGAGAGAGAGAGAGAAAGAGAAACAGAGATAACTGCCTAAGTATGGGAGTATGAGAATCGTTTCTTGTGGGCTTTCCCCCTGCATGGTTATTAAAGTTTGGAAGGATGTGAAACTCTGAAATAAGCCTCTTTGGCATGAAGAGTTCTAAGGTGTGAATCTTCAATATCCATCAAAAGCTCATATGTTAAAGGCTTGATCATCAGTCTGTGGTACTATTGGAAGGTGGTGGAAATTTAGGGCCCAGCAGAAAGAAGTTAGGTCATTGGGGGTGTGTCTTTGAAGGGGCTAATGGGACCCTGGCCCCTCCTCTTTCTGTCACATTTTGTTTCCTGGCCTCCATGAGGTGAACATGTGTGCCCCATGATAATAGACTGTTGCACCACAGTCCTAAAAGCAACAGACCAACAAACCATGGGCTGAAACCCCCGAAACTGTGATCTAAAATAAACTTTCCTCCTTTTAAGTTGATTGAATCAGGTATTTTGTGACTGCTCTACAAAGCTGATTAATGCAGATTACTGTAAGTGAAGGACATTTGAGAACCAGCAGAAACAGAAACAAGCTCTTTACCTCCCCCAACTGCCTAAAAATAGAATATGAATTTCCTATTTTTCAAGGAAATTTCCATTCGTAAAGGTGTCTCTTTATCAGGAAGAAAGCTACTCCCAGAGACAACTTTTATCACTTGAGAAACTTTCATCTGTACAAGAGTAGGGCTGGCAAACTCAGAAGGTCAAGGGTTGTATGTTTTCTTTTATATGTGGAAGGTAGAGAGGAAAAAGGAAAAGAAAGGTGGGGGAATCTCATGAAAATCAAAGGGAGATCAGTAGAATAGAGGAAAAGGATCAGAGAATGGGAGGAGAGGAAGAAGGCGGGAGTGCTGGGGAATGATTTAGGCTGCATTATGCTGTTACATTGTGTGCATATATGAATAGGTAACAGCAAATCTGATCATTATGTACAAGTGTAATGCACCAATAAAAATGTGGAAAAAATAATATGGCTGAGTTTGTAGCTCAGTGGTTGAGCACGTGGCCTAGCATGTGGAAGGCCCTGGGTTCCATCCCTAGCACTGCAAAACAACAACAAGCAAAAAAACAAAAACAACAAACAAAACCAAAACTGAGCAAACAAACCAGAGAAAACCTCATCTGCACAAGACTACCCTTATTTGCTATATAATTCCTCCCCTCCACATCCCACAAAAAAGCCCACAAGGAAGCCCCAAACCCCTTTTCCTTTGTTTAGCTTATGATGGTATATAAGCTTCAATCATCTGGCTACCTCCTTGAGTCTCATTTCTTTGTGACACTCCTCTGTATAAATAAACATAGCTGAACTATTTTTCTCTTGTTAACCTTTATTCTTCAGCCTAGTTTCCAGGACTCCAGCCAGTGAGCCTAACATGGGTAAAAGAAAAAGGTTTTTTTTCCTTCTTCTTCAGTTTATAGATTGCAAAAAAGAATCAATCACAATAAAATAAATCTTGGTGTGGCATTTCCCATTTAAGCTTTGCATGGGCAGCTGGATCGGGCTAGAAAGGTTGACTCACTGATTTTTCCATTTAGTTTGTCAATAACCTGCTTTTCACAAACACGTCAGGCATGACCACAGCAATCCCAAATCACTAGGATGATGCGGCAATGCCTCACAAAAAATGATATTTTTGAAATAAATATATTCTATTCAACCAAACCTGTTTAAAACACAACTTATATGTTGATTGAGAAATATTAGTAATGATTCCAAGCATTATTTTCCTGCTTGATTTCTCATTTCTAGAAGCAACGGATTTCTTAAGGAAAAAAAAAAATAAAGTCCATTCCTGCAAAGAATAAAGATGATTAAAACAATGCTGGCATGGCAGTGCTCCCTGGGACCCACTTCCTTTTGGTCTCTGCTCAAATGTCACTTTCAAGGAGGTTGTCCCTGATCACCCCACGCTGGAGCTGAGGGTACATTTCCACTACAGCCACTGAAGGGCTCAGACTATCATGAAGTGTGAGTTGATTCAGCGTGAGCCCTCATGGTTGCTGAGTGAGAATCACAAAGTTAAAGAGACTTGCAGAGATGATAACATTTCAATTTGAGGGGGAAATGCGTGCTTGGTACAGGAGAGAGAACCTGACTTTGTGTTAAGTTCAATTGAAGAAGTTAAAACACTTGAGTCCCTACCTGAATATCTGAACCAGATTTTAGATTTTGTCTTAACCTCCATCGATATCCAGTTTTGAAGACAATGAACGTTTTTGAGGGGGCCAAGCATGACCTATGTGAAACATGCTCTAATGTTTATCTGGGGACCCTTGATGGATCTTGAAAGGAAAGCAAGGAACCAGGAAATGGTCAAACAAGAAATGAAAGACGGAGACCAGGCAGAGATACACACAAGAGTTTATTTGTCAAAGCTGACAAATAAAGGCCATCTCTCTATAGATGGAGAGAGGCAAAACAGGCGTGAGGTTTGGGACTTTTATGGGGGAGGGTCAGGGATTACAGCCGGGTGGGTCCTAATGTGGGTGGTGAAGGGTTGGGATGGTATGAGGGAGTGGGGAACTTTTCTCAGAAATGCCCTTGGTGGGGAAGCAAAATTTTTCTTAAAATGGTGGCTGTCACTTAAGATGGCCATCCAGATACTAAACGAGGACCTTACAGTTCTCAAGACTGGAGCCTGAAGTAAAGCAGTATATGGGAGGAAAACATTTCTTTTTCCTCTACCCATCTTGGGTTCATTGGCTGGACCTGTAAATTAGACTTCCAGTGAGATTGGGGCAAATGATAGGTAGCTGATTATCCAAGAAAAGGAAAGGGGTGAATAGCTAATACCTCTATGGGAGGGGAAGGATCGCACTTTCCAACGCAAGCAGTTGATCCTCTTTCCTGCCTTTTGGGCATGTCCACAGGAAATAAAGAAGGCGGGGGGGTTTATAAAAAAGCAAGACAGGGGCTGGGGATATAGCTCAGTTGGTAGAGTGCTTGCCTTGCATGCACAAGGCCTTGGGTTCAATGCCCAGCACCACACACACACACACACACACACACACACACATGCAAAAATAGACACCCTCACTCACTCCCATGGGCACCAGCTCTGGGTCTTGGTTCCTCTACAGAGGAAACTACTATCTCTGTCTCTTTCTTTCTTTTTTAAATATTTATTTTCTAGTTATAGGTGGACACAATATATATATTTTTTATTTTTTAAAAATGTGGTGCTGAGGATCGATCTCAGTGCCACACACATGCTAGACGAGTGCTCTACCTCGGAGCCACAACCCCAGCCCTGTCTCTTTCTTAAATAAAGTTTGTTTTCTATGTTTGCCTCCTGATTTTAAGAACAGTATCACTAAGTGAAAGATTAGCAAGAGCAAAACAAGCAGAGTCTATGAGTACAGTGTGCACACACGGGAGCATGTGGTGATGAGTAATTCAAAGAAAGGGGTGTTTAGAAGTTGGGTTTATATATCATCTTAAAAATTAACACTGAATTTGTAGAGAATTTGTAGAGAAGCAACATTGTCAGGTAGGTACCAGTATTTACCCATTTTGTGGAGAGGAAAACTGAGGTACAGAGAGGTTGAATAACTCACCCAAAGTTACACAGCCTGGAAGTAGAGTAGAACCCTGGAAGCTTGGTGCTTTAAAGTTTTTTTTTTTTAAGTTTTCATGACATAAGCACAATTGATCAAATCATTAGCCATTGGTGATCAGCCCCTCTCCCCTCCTCAGAGATCTGGGGGTAGGGCTGAAAATTCTAACTCTAATCATACTTTGGTCTTTCTGGCAACTAGCTCCCATCCTGAAACTATATAGGGCCCCACAACAGCAGTCATTTTTTAGCATACAAATGACACCAATCACTCCAGAGGAGATTCCAAGTGTCTTAGAAGTGTTAGTGCCAGGAAGCAGGTACTAAAACCAAAAGTTATAATAAAAGAAGCTCCTATCACCTCTCTCAGTCAGGAAATTATAAGAGTTTCAGAAGCCGTGTTCCAGGAACCACAGACAAAGTCTAAATATATATTTCCTATTATATTATAATATCACAGTTAGCTTTTAGCTGGTACTTTCTATAAGGTACAAAAAATAGTCTCTAGCAGGGACCATCATTGGCATGCTGGTTGGGGTAGTCAGATCTCTTTCCTTACCCACTTACTCAAATTTAACCTGGATTTGGTGGTGTAGGGGAGAAAGAGATTCCTCCTAACCACCAGCAGTTTTTATTTGGGCTCATTGTCTGGATTCAGGAACACAATTAATACAAGTGTAGTGGCACCCCTTTCTCCACAGAAAATATTTACTAAGCTTCTGCAGAAATCTTCACCATAATTGATTTTAGGACTATCAGCAAAAGAGTCTGTACAATAGAGTTCAATATAGTTAAACTTCCTTTTTCCTGTTGCTCTGTTTTACTTGGCCACTGGCCTGGAAGAGATCAGCATTCCAGGTGCTGAAAGCCCCTTTACTAATTTTTCACAAACTACTATACCCAGTATAGTAGTTTGTAAAAGTGTGTTTGCAAATACAAAATTTGATGAAAAAAAGAGACAAATCCTTTAACGAGGCCTCTGACCTTGAGCTGGGCTTCACAGAGATGTCTACATTTTTAAGATAAGTTACAAATGGGCTCCATGGTAACAGCTGGCAGGGGGAGGAAAGAAAGGGGAGAAGAAGCTCTCCCCTTCTCAGGTGTTGTCCTTGAAGGGTTAACTTGCCCAGAACAGTGAAAGAAAAAGCTGCTTTTATGTGAACTTCTGAGCCCCTCCCCTTATATGCTGGGTATAAAGTTCTGAAACTATCTAAACTCAGGGTTCAGTGGAATTAATGGATTACAGTGAAAGTTGTACCCTCTGAACCTGGCAATAGCTAAATAAACCTCTTCCTGTTCCCATTTGGTGTCTTGCCTTGTCTGTCCCCAGCAATACAAGAACTGTTTTGGTTTGGTTTTTGGTCCTGGGGATTGAAACCAGGGGTGCTTAACCACCAAGCAACATCCCCAGCCCTTTTGATTTTTTATTTTGAGACAGGATCTCACTGAGTTGCTTTAGATTTCACTAAATTTCTGAGGTTGGTCTCAAAATTGCAATCTTCCTGTCTCAACCTCCCAAGTTGCTGGAATTACAGGTCACCATATCTGGCAACTAGAGTTGATTAAAAAGAGAAAAGCTCATGATTTTTACATGGACAACAATTTTTTTTTTCAAAGAGAGTAAAGCCTGAAGAAATGACCATGGCATGCTGATTTTATAATTTTTAGACAAAGAGCAATAAATGTGTAAAGTAATGACAGCACAAATGCATATTTGGACTAGGATAGTAAAATCTAGGGATGTCACCAAGAGACATATGGTGGGAAGCGGGTAGAAAGGTTACTCCAAAGAATTAGTTAATGCAGGTTTGCTGCATCCTCAATTACCAGTCACTTGGTGATGAGGCCATTTTGCACCCTTGCTATTTGAAGGGCATCCCTCCCTAAAGAATCTTTATGGTCTGCTGCATGTAGGGAAAAGCAAGCCAAATGGCCCTTTCTAAAATTACAGTCCCCAATTTGGCATATTTTGAGATGGCATGTCTTTAACTACTTCTGTGGCAAAGTGGAGTCTTTTTTTTTGAGCCACATTTTTTTCTGATCATTTGTTATCAATGTTGTCATCATTGCACTTTCCCATTAATGTTTCCTCAGAATTCAAACATCATTTTTTTTTTTTGGCTCCAGGTATTTAACCTAGGAACACTTAAACACTGAGTGGCATCCCCAGCCTTTTAAAAAAAAAAAAAAATTGAAATAGGGTTTCACCAAGTTGCTTAGGGCCTTACTAAGTGTGCCACCACATCTGGCTCAAACATCATTCTTTTTTTAAAAAAAAAAAATTTTGTAGATGGACACAATAGCTTTATTTATTTTATTTTTATGTGGTGCTGAGAACTGAACCCAGGGCCTCACGTATGCTAGGCAAGCACTCTACTACTAAGCTACAATCTCAGCCCTCAAACATCATTCTTAAAGACCACATGTTTGGGGCTGGGTTTGTGGCTCAGAGGTAGAGGTCCTGGGTTTGATCCTCAGCACCACATAAAAATAAAATAAAGGTGTGGTGTCCACCTATAACTAAAATAAATTAAAAAATAAATATTTAAGAAAAAAAGACCATATGTTTGCCAGGTGTAGTGGTGTATGCCTGTAATTCCAGCAGCTTGGGAAACTAAGGCAAGAGAATTGCAAGTTTGAGGCCAGCCTCAGCAATTTAGTGAGGCTTTGAGCAATTTAGTGAGACCCTATCTCAAAATAAAAAATGAAAAAGGTTTGGGATATGGCTCAGTGGTTAAATGCACCTGGGTTCAATCCCTGGTACAAAAAGAAATTACAATAAACAAACAAACAACAAAAATCACATATCTTTAAGTACTGTCAGTCATGATGGTATTGAAGGATTTATTCAATCACTTCAATCAGCCAATTTAGGGGTTAAGGCTCTATTTTATATATATATATATATATATATATATATATATGTGTGTGTGTGTGTGTGTGTGTGTGTGTGTGTGTGTATTTAGTTGTAGGTGGACACAGTACCTTTATTTTATATTTATGTGGTGCTGAGGTTTGAACCCAGTACCTCACAGGTACCAGGCAAGTGCTTTAGAATCACAGCCCCAGACCCTGGGCTCTAGTTTTTTAAACCTCAAGCATATGGATCCTAATACTTCAGAGCTTAAGAACTTTCAAGACTGGGACTCCACTTGGGCTAGATAGATAGAAAAAATAAGAATAGATAGAAAGGAAACAAACAAGGAAGGAAAGAAAGACTGTAGCTTTAAATCTAAAAACTCCATGGGTGCCCTTACCTTCACCTCCCAGACCTGTTTTTCTCCAGGACTTAAATTCTTAAAAGGTCCAATAAATTGTAGAGTACTGTGGTCCAGTTAATTAGTGCCTATGAACATTGTTGGTTTATAGAATGTATTTTTAGATGGACTAAAAGTAGCCTAGACAGATACTGTTAGATACCCAGGATATGGTACAGTATAAGCACTATCTACTCCCTAGGTAATGTCAATCTGAAGATTCTGAGAAGAACCAGACCACTATGACCCCCCCCCCCCGTGCTCCACAATCAAAAAATAATTGAGCTCATTAGGCTGATGCCACCACCATGTGCTCCTCATGTTTGCCACTTACAAAGTTTCCTTTAAAAGAAGAAGCCTGAGGGCTGGGGTTGTAGCTCAGCGGTACTCACCTAGCATGTGCAAGGCCCTGAGTTCGGTCCTCAGCACCACATAAAATAAATAAATAAAATAAAGATATTGTGTCCAACTACAAGTAAAAAAGTATTAAAAAAAAGAAGCCTGAGACCCCCCCTCCCAATGGATATCTCATTCTTTTTTGTTTTAATTTTTTGTAGTTGTAGATGGACAGATTACCTTTATTTTATTTATTTTTATGTGGTGCTGAGGATCAAACCCAGTGCCTCACACATGCTAGGCAAATGCGCTACCACTGAGCTATAGCCACAGCCCAACATCTCACTCTTTTTTTTTTAATTAGTTGCTCAAGAACATCTCACTCTTCAGTGCACACGCTTCCTCTTGGGTACCTACAAATCCTCTCCCTTTCAATGGGTATCCTGCTATATTGTTTGCTTCCCTCAATAAATCTCTTACTTGTGCCTCTTATGACAGGTCTTGAAGTTTCATTCTGTGAAGAACTTGCCAGGGGCCAGGCATGGTGACACATGTCTGTAATCCCAGTGACTCAGGAGGCTGAGGCAGGAGGATCTCAAGTTCAAAGCCAGCTTCAGCAACTTAGGGAGCACCCTGTCTCTAAATTACAAAAAAAGGCTGCTGGTTTGAGATCCCCCTTTCTGAGGACATTCCCACACCCCTTTTGGTGACACATTGACCTGTAGGGATTTTCTGCAGGACCCAATTCTGTATTTGTGTAAATTCACAACAGCAGGCAGTTATACTCCAAACTGCCCAGCAGTGGCCTATGTTCCTGGGCCAGGGGCAGCTTCTGTATGTCCCTGTGGAATGAATGACATACAGACCCTGCGTAAGTTTCTCTTTTTCTTTTTCTCTTTCTCTCCCTCTCTTGTGTGTGCGTGCGTGGACACACACACACACACACACACACACACACACACACACCACCTCCCCAAGGGCTTAGGACCTCTTCAACTATATCTATATGCATTTATAGAGCATCTGAAAATTTTCAAATGGTTTCCATATATACCAACTTATTTCATTCACATCATAACTTACCTCAGCATCATTTTCATTAAGCAGTTAAGATACCAGATATGGAGACAGAAAACTCTGACTCATGCCTGCTCTTCAGCCTGAACTCAGGTGACCTGCTCTGGGTTCTATTTTCTGTGACACTTGGCCTGTGGCCGTGGCAGACGCCCATTAACCTCCTCCTCTGTCACCCCTCTCTGAGCCTCCCCACCTCCTGGCATGCCTTGGCTTCCTGTCACCTGCAGCAGTTCCACCTGGTCTCCTGGGACTGGGCTACAAGGACCAGGACTTTCCTTTTCTTCTTGCACCCATGGCCTTCTCTCACAATTTTCCTATTCTGTCTTCAGCTAACTTTCAGGATTGACAACCAATTAAATAAATCCTTTCAGCTGGGCATGGTGGCACCCACCTGTAATCCTAGAGACCCGGGAGGCCTAGGCATGAGGATCACAAGTTCGAGGCCAGCCTGGGCAACTTAATGAGGCCCCTGTGTCAAGATAAAAAATTAAAAGGGTTGGGGATGTAACTCAGTGCAGGAGGCCAAAGGTTAAATCCCCAGGGCCAGGTGGAAAAAGAAAAAAACACTTTCATACATTTGTGGGAGTGATGATATTTGAAAACGTGAATCTTGAGTTAATGTTATCAGGAAAGTGTAAACTCTTATCCCAAGATGTTACATTCTGATGGTGGAATCTAAGACACCGTGGTGACAAGCATGGGGCCATATGGTTGTGTGCACACAGAGCCTTTTCCAGACCCAGCATATATCTTCAGATCTGCTTTCCATTTAAGCATACTTCTTGTACATTTGGGGCAGGAAACCAACTGTGCTATATAATTCAGTGGTGTGAGAGATTGATTTGCAACTTTTCCCACAAAGGTTTCCTTAAGTGCCTGCCAGAGTGCAATAATAAATGCTATTATTTAATCATCCTATGAAGGAGAACTGAGTGTACCATCAGCATATTAGCCATTGAGAAGGTAGAGGTATTTCTGTGACCTCCCTCCTTTTGTGGGATGTGTGATCAGGACAAGTGAAGGAACTACTCTGAGCCTTAGTTGCCTCATTTGAAAAATGAGAGTAGTGTTTCCTACATCACTAGTATTTGTAAAGATGAAGTGAGATATCTATATCTATATCTATATCTATATATCTATATGTATGTATGTATGTATCTATCTATCTATATAGATATAAATAAAATAGCATACTTCACAACCTGTAAATCACTGTGGCATTATCAGATGGATATTATCCACATGAGTAATTTAATCTTTAGGCCCAGCTAGGGTACACCTAGATGCACTGTGAGGTCCACAGTGACAGCTTCTGCTGTTCTCTGATCCCTTCATCAGTAGTGTTGAGAGGCAGCCCCTCTGCTTTTGTCCATTTTGAGACAGGACCTCACTAATATGTTGAGGTTGGCCTCAAACGTACAATCCTCCTGCCTCAGCCTCCCAAGTAGCTGGGATTATGGGCACGTGCCACCACATCCAACTGAAAAATTCTTATTTAATTGCTTGTCCTTGCCACCCTCTGAGGGCTGACCTGGGCTCATGGCATCCTCTGTGGGCCTGCAGCCTGTGGTAGGGGCCATAGTCTGGGCCTCTGCCTCAACATTGGGCTTTCTTGCTTTCAAACTGATTCTAGTTCAAATTCATTCCACAGAATTGGGCTTCTGTTTGGTATCTTAAGCCTGATAGTCTTCCATGACAACCTGTTCTCTCCTCTGAGTGTTTGCAAATTAGAGTTCTCCATTTGTTTCTTTGCAGTATATCCTAATACCTTTCCCCAATCTGACTACCCATGGAGTTGGAGTCAGATTTGAGTTTCAGCATCCAGCCTGGTATCCGTAGTCTTTCTCCCTGTTGTAAGATGCCTCTGATTCTGGCTTAGATTTCCAAGCATCACCAACCAATGTGTAGCATGCCACTTGATATCCTGCCACCTGCCATAATCTGAGAGCTCACTAAAATCCTTGGCAAGTCATTTTGGAGTTTTCCCTGACCCCTCAACCAAATCACCACATTAAAAAATATTTATTTTTTAGTTATAGGTGGACACATTATCTTTATTTTATTTTTATGTGGTGCTAAGGATTGAACCAAGTGCCTCCTGCATGGGAGGTGAGTGCTTTACCTCTGAGCCACAACCCCAGCCCATAAATCACCCCATTTTTGAGTATGTGTTCCCACAGACCCTGAGAGTTACATTTATCCCACTGAAGTTGAGCCACTTCCCTTATGAGAATACGTAGAATGACAACTAATAATAAATAAAATTGAAAATAAATATTTTTATCATTGAGACAAATAGAGGTAAAGAATTTAAGGAAATAGTTACAATGGTTGAATGTAGTTGCCTCTGGGGAGTGAGAATCAGGAATGGGCATGAGTAGGTCAAGAAACTGGTTTTTGAAAAAGCCTCATGGTAAACACCACTTGGTTTTTTGAACTTCATATTTTTATTACTTTGGTATAAATGTAATTAGTAGTCAAGATTAAAAAAAATATTTTTAGCACAGTTTTCAAAAATAGACTCTTCAAAGAGAACTATTGGGTTCACAGAAAAATGGAGAGGAAGGTACAGTGAGTTTCCTTATACCCCTACCCTACACATGTACAGCCTCCCCTACCATCAACATTCCCCATTTTGTGTGATCTAGAGCAAAACAATTCATACCCCTAGGTGTCAATGTCTTTTAAAAATTTCTCAGCTAAGGGATTGCAGTTGTGGCTCAGTGATAGAGCACTTACCTAGCACATGTGAGGCACTCGGTTCAATCCTCAGCATCACATAAAAATAAACAAACAGAGGTATTACATTCATCTACAACTAAAAATATTAAAAAAATAAGATAAAGGTATAAAAAATTTCCCAGCTAAACTACAGCGCTTGTTTTAACAATGCAGGTTTCCAGGTTCCATCTCAGGAACTTTTGAGTCAATGAGGCTAGGTGGTGTCCCAGGAATCAATAGTTTTTCTATTTCTTTATTATTTATTAATTTAAAAAAATTAACAGACTTTATTTTTTAGAGCAATGTCGGGAGCCACTCTGGATAGGAGCTATGTGCACACCTTTAAGTCCCGAGTAAAGGGGTGCTGAACAGTTATTGCACCCCACAATACATTGGACTTTACCTCTGCTCAGATAATGAGGTGTGGCTCCAGGAGTGGGCGTCACCCAGTGGGGCTGAGTTACACCCACTTGTTCCTTTGTAATCCTACCCTTGCCCTTTTTCGGATAGAATGTTCCATGGAACAGCACCCCCAATAAAAGGCGAACCTCAGAATGTGCCCCCCCCCCTCTCTCCAGCCTCTCGTGTCTTTCTCTTGCCCCCCCCCGCAACCGTTTGTGGGAGCTGGAGACCAGGTGCCAGGGAAGGTGTCCTGAAGCTCATAAAAAGGTATTCCATATCTGTGTGGTCTTTTTTGTCACCCCAAATTCACTCGAGTGACTTTGGTTCAGTAGTCCACGCTAGACAGGGGCTACAGAGCATTTTAGGTCCACAGCAGAACTGAGAGATGGTACAGAGGTAGTTCATATACCCCTTACGTGTGCACAGCCTCCCTCACCAGAGTGGTACATTATTAACAGTGACTCCCCCCCCCAAGAAATAATACATTTGCTACAATCCATGAACCTATATGGACACAACATTATCACCTAGAGTCCATAGTTTACCTTACCTTACCAAAGCCTACTCTTGGTTTTTGTACTTTCTGTGTATTAGGACAATTGTATAATGACATGTATCCACCATTACCTTACATACAGAGTACTTCGCTGTCCCCCCAAACCCCTGTGCTCTCTGCTTACTCATCTCTCCCACCCCCAAACCTTGATAACAACTGGTCTGTTTTTTTGTTCTTTTTGGTTATACATGACAGTAGAATACATTTTGATATAGTTATATAAACATTGAATATATCTTATTCTGGTTAGGACCCCATTCTATGGATGTACATGATGGTAGGATTCACTATGGTGTATCCATATAAGTACAAAGGAAAATTATTTCTTTCCTTTTCCTATTCTCCCTCTTTTCTCTTCATTCCCCTTTGTCTAATTTACTGAATGTCTATTCTTCCCCTGTCCCCCCCTTATAACTCCTGATCTTTTTACCTTCTCCATAGTTTTGCCTTTTCCAGAATGTCATACATATACTTGAAATCATACAGTATGTTGCCTTTTTAGACTGACTTCTTTCACTTGGTAATATGCATTTAAGGTTCCTCTTCCATGTCTTTTCATGGCTTGATAGCTCATTTCTTTTTAGCATGGAATAATATTCTATTGTCTGCATGTACCACAGTTTATCCAATCACTTACTGAAATATCTCTTGGTTGCTTCCAAATTTTAATAGTTACATATAAAATGGCTATAAACATCTGTATGCAGGTTTCTGTGTGGACATGTTTTCTTTCTTTTTTTTTAAAAAATGATTTTTAGTTGTTGATGGACCTTTATTTTATTTATTTGTATGTGGTGCTGAGAATTGAACTCAGTGCCTCATGCATGCCAGGCAAGCACATTACCACTGAGCCACAACCCCAGTCCCAGGACATGTTTTCATACACTTTTGGGTAGATACCAAGGATAATTATTGCTTGATGATATGGTAAGATTATGTTTAACTTGATAAGGAACTGCCAAACTGTTTTTCTAAGTGAATATACCATTTTTCATTCCCACCAACAAGGAATAGGTATTCCTGTTGCTCCAAACCCTCACCAACATTTGGTATTGTCACTGGTATGGATTTTTGACCATCTAATAGGTGTTTTTCTTGGGAGGGGGTAACCAGGGATTTGAACTCAGGGGCACTTGGCCACTGAGCCACATCCCCAGCCTATATTTTTTATTTTATTTAGAGACAGGGTCTCACTGAGTTGTTTAGTGCCTCACTGTTGCTGAGGCTGGCTTTGAACTCATGATCCTCCTGTCTCAGCCTCCAGTGCCATTGGGATTACAGGTGTGCCCCACCTTGCCCAGTTAATAGGTGTGTTTTTAATGCAGTTTTCATTAAACCTGGCTGCCTAATGGAATTGCCTGGGAGGATTTTTAAATTTTAATTAATTAGTTATTATTATTACTATTATTATTATTATTTAGTACCTTTATTTTTATTTTTTTATTTATTGTTTTATGTGGTTCTGAGAATTGAACCCAGGGCCTTGAATGTTCTAGGTGAACGCTTTACTGCTGAGCTACTACCCCAGCCCTAGTTATTATTTTTTGAGACAGATTCTTGCTGTGTTGCCAGTCTGGCCTCTAACTCCTGATCCTCCTGCCTCAGTCCCCTGAGTATCTGGGATAACAGGCATGCACCACCATACCTGACTCTTGGGATAACTTTAAAAACATCAGTTTTGCCTGTGTGGTGGCACACTCCTATAATGTCAATGACTTGGGAGGCTGAGACAGGAGGATTGCAAGACTGAGTGCAATTTCAGCAACTCAGCAAGATCCTGCTTCAAAACAAAACAACAACAACAAAAAAAATAGGGGCTGGGGTTGTAGCTCAGTGGTAGAGTGCTCGTCTAGCATGTGTGAGGTACTGGGTTCGATCCTCAGCACCACATTAAAAATAATAAATAAAATAAAGGTATTGTGTCCATTTACAACTAAAAATATTTTAAAATAAATAAGAAGGGCTGGGGATGTAACTCAGTGTGAGAGCACCCCTGAGTTCAATCCCCAGAACTGCCACAAAACACAAAACAAAACACAACCCCAGACATTACCAATAGGCTTTAAAAAAATGTTAGCAGCAATGGATGACACTAGAGCAGATTATGCTTAGTGAAGCTAGCCAATCCCTAAAAAACAAATACCAAATGTCTTCTTTGATATAATGAGAGCAACTATGAACAGAACAGGGAGGAAGAGCAGGAAGAAAAGATTAACATTAAACAGAGACATGAGATGGGAGGGAAAGGGAGAGAAAAGGGAAACTGCATGGAAATGGAGGGAGACCCTCATTGTTATACAAAATTACACATAAGAGGTTGTGAGGGGAACGGGAAAATAAACAAGGAGAGAAATGAATTACAGTAGATGGGGTAGAGAGAGAAGATGGGAGGGGAGGGGAGGGGGGATAGTAGAGGATAGGAAAGGTAGCAGAATACAACAATTACTAATAGGGCATTATGTAAAATTGTGGATGTGTAACCGATGTGATTCTGCAATCTGCATTTGGGGTAAAATTGGGGGTTCATAACCCACTTGAATCTAATGTATGAAATATGATATGTCAAAAGCTTTGTAATTTTGTGAACAACCAATAAAAAAATAAAATAAAAGAAAAAAAAAGAAAAAAAATCTAAACAAACTGAATACCACTGGAAAAAAAATAATGTTAGCAGCAATAAGAAATGTAAAGCATGAAGCTCTTACCATCTTAGAGTCAACCAGCTTGTTGGAGATTGGTAGATCAGACACTTTTGGAAGATTGATTGAAAGAAATCAAACAGGCAAAATACTTTTAGAGGGTGAAACAGAGAGAGCTTAAAGGGGCATTAGAATGGCAATTTAGAGCCGTTAACGTTTACCCCATGGATTAAAACTAATCAGAAGCTATGGCAATTACATTTTCTAAGTCCACAGAGAAAATAAAGCAGAAAGGGGTGGGGGGAGAAAACATAGCTTCTAAATTTAGGGCATTTTGTAGTCCTTATGATAACAAAGTGGCCTGTGAAACCTCATGTCCTCTATTTGGGCCTCCTTGGTATCTGGTAGTTATAATGAATAGGCTAATATAGAAGACATTGAAGCTGTGTCTACAGAAGAACACGGGTTACAGACAAGAGATCAAAAGATCAGTTTTGTATAGAGTGTTCTGAGGGTGTATGTTCAGGAGGGCTGCAAAAGTTAAGGCATGATTCAGTCATCATAAGAGGTGACTGGAAAATGTGCCCCTAAAGAAGGGAATATTATTATTTTGCAGTGCTGGGGATTGATCCCAGAGCCTTAAGCACACTATTAAAGAGATTTACCACTGACCTTCTGCCCCAGTCCTTTTAATTATTTATTTTGAGATAGGGTCTTGCTAAGTTGCCCAGGCTGGCCTCAAAATTGTGATCCTCTTGCCTCAACCTCTGGAATTGCTGGGATTCTAGGTATTTGACACTGCATCAATTTAGTATCTTTTTTAAAAGTGTACAAAATTCTTTTTAAAAGGTGTACAAAAAATTCAAGTTTTTTTTTTTTTAACTAGGGATTGAACCCAGGGGCGCTTAACCACTGAGCCACATCCCCAGCCCTTTTATATATTTTATTAGATATAGGGTCTTGCTGAGTTGCTTAGGGCCTCACTGAGTTGCTGAGGCTAGCTTTCAACTCACAATCCTCCTGCCTCAGCCTCTTTTGAGTGTATTCACAAACAGTTGTGTAACTGTCAGTAACCTCTAATTCTTGAATATTTTCCTCACTTGTAAAAGCAACTCTGTATCCATTAACAGTTATTTCCCATTTCTCCCCTTCCCACATCAGTCCCTGGCAACCACTAAATATATTTTCTGTCCTTATGGATTTTTATTTTGGCTATTTCATACAAATGGAATCATACAACATGTGGCCTTTTGGGGGTTTTTGTGTCTGACTTCTTTCACTTTGTACAACGTTTTCAAGTTTTAGCTATGTTGTGCCATGTTTCAGTATTCTATTCTTTATTATGCTTGAATGGTGTTCCATTATATTGACATATCATACATTTTCCTAAAAATTTTATCATTAATATTATTACTGATTGGCAAATCCTAGTCATATACATTTATGGGGTACAATGTGATGCTTTGATCTATATAGACAATATGGAATGGTTGGATCAATCTAGGTTAAATCTTAATCATAATGATTAAATCATTATAATTTATTCATTGTTTTAATTTAATCCATCACCTGCTTATCTATATTTTTATGGTGAAACATTTGAAATGTACTCTCTTGGTATATTTTGAAATACGTTATACTTTATTATTGATTATAGTCACCCTAGTGTGCAACAGATCTAAAAACCTATTCCTCTCGCTGGGTGTGGTGGCACATGCCTCTAATCCCAGCATCTCGAAAGGCTGAGGCAGGAGGCTCGAGAGTTACCCTAAGAGGACTGGGGATGTGGCTCAGTGGTTAAGCACCCTGGGTTCAATCCTTGGTACCAAAAAATAGAAAAACAACAAAATAAAACCCAACCAACCAAATAACAAAAACCATATTCCTCTTGTCCTTCTTGAACTTTGTAGTGTTGATCAACAATTTCCCATGCCCCCTTGGCTTTTTGATTTTAGCCATCCTGGTGGTTATTAAATGATATCTTGTTTCTCCTGTGATTAATAATGTCAGGCAGATTTTCATGCTTGTTGGCCATTTATATATTTTCTTTGGAGAAATGTTTAACTATTACCTCTGCTGCAAGTGCCTGGTATGTTAAACTACCACTCCTGCAGCAGCCAGCTTAGGAATCCAAAATATAACTTCTGTAGTAGCTGGCTCAGAACCTTACGACTTCATCAGTGACTGCCAGCTTCCCTATTTCTTGCCCCAGATTCCAACCTAACCCAGGACTGACCAAACAAAACCAAATCTGCTCCACCAACCAATTGCTTAGGATGCCCCTTTCTAATGAGCTTGCATTCAGCTTCTCCATGCCAAAAAGCCTACAATCAGGGAATACATGAAGCTGTCTCTCTTTCCAATTATATAATTTTCCTACACTTTGCCTGCCTTTGAATCTTGGCCAATTGAAAAGTGATGGTGGCTGACTTTGCTATACATAGCAAGCTCTGAATAAATAGCTCATATGTTCTCATTTGGGTGATCTTCATTTATTTTGGCAGTAGGATTGCCAGATAAAATATGTATTGCCCACTAAATATATTGCTCACTTAAATTAGAATTTCAGATAAACATAAAGTAATTTCTTAGTAGAACTATGTCTCAAATACTGCATAATTGTGATTTGCTCAATCTGGAACATTATGCGTATATAAAAATGTAAGCTCACACAGAATTCCCAGAGAGAAGGATAGGGGCTTTCTTTTTTTCAAAACATATCTTAGTTGTAGATGGGCGCAATAACTTTATCTTATTTATTTTTATGTGGCACTAAGGATCGAACCCAGGGCCTCACACATGCTAGACAAGTGCTCTACCGCTGAGCTATACAACTCCAGCCCCAATAGGGGCTTTCTTAACATAAGGCTGTCGACTAATTCAGATCAGCTGAGCCCTCTGGCTTGCAAAGTGCCAATTTAATGACATTTCTGTTTTCTGTTTTGTTTTGTTATGTTTTTGTACCAGACCAGAGCTTATCCTCCAATCAATACATGCATTCATTTACCTTTATCAAGGTAAAGTCCTTATCAAGACTTTTAAATTATTGTCTGGGTTTTAGCCCCAGACAATACAAGGCATTTCATTTTAAAAGCCCCTTGCTTCATGTGTGTTAAGTAAAGTCATTTCAATGTGTCTCGTCTGTCAGCTTCCTCCGCTCTTCAATTCAAGTAATGTTAATTCAGTCCCCAGGGTCCCTGTAGATTCATGCAGACTTCATTTCTGATTTATTTTTGTCCTGGCCAGATGGCTCTAGGTTCCTATGACTGCACTGGTGTCTTTGGATTATCCTGTTTATCTTTGCCATTTCCCAAGGTAAGGGTCGATTTTTATGAAGCACATTTGTCAGGAACATAAGCCATTCGCCACCACTGCTGCTTGGACAACATAACCAAAGCTACTTAGATTGAATACATGTCTTCATAAACTTTATAGCAAAAGCTGGTGGAGGATTGTTGGTGTTTGTTTTTGATCTTTCTGAAGATGCAAGCAATGGAAAGGGCAGAAACTAGGACTGAGCAGAGAAAGGAAGGGAACTCTCTGGGGGGGCTCTGAAGACCATGACTGAGCTGATTTTTGCTTTTAAGGATGTGGCCACAAAAAAGATAAACAATATCTTCAATGAAGCTAATAAACATGGAAAGAAAGAATGTGATATTTAAAGAAACAATAAATTAAAACTGACAGATGCAATATTTCACTGTGAGTTTGAGAAATTCAGTTCACCCAAAGGGCACACTTGGCTTTTGTTAAAAAAAAAATAGTCCCTCTATATTCTGACACAATGAAAGCTCTCATATCAACCAAGGCTAAAGCTGAATATGCTCTGGGTTCCTATGACTGTACTGGCATCTTTGGATTATCCTGTTTATTTTTTTGGGGGGGGTTGGGGGGTACTAGGGATTGAACTCAGGGGCACTCAACCACTGAACCACATACCCAGCCCTATTTTGTATTTTATTTAGAGACAGGGTCTCACTGAGTTCCTTAGCACTTCATTTTTTGCTTAGGATGGCTTTGAACTCACAATCCTCCTGTCTCAGCCTCCCTAGCCACTGGGATTACCCGTGTGCACCACAGTGCCCAGCTGGTTAGTGGGTTTTGAAGCCTTGAAAAATATGCAGGAATCCTCACATACAGAGATAGGTGATATTTGAACTTAACCATGTAAGGGAGAGAGAAATTCCCTCTCCTGCCTTAGTTCTTATTTGGGCTCTTTGACTGGATATAGGAACCAAATGAATACAAGGCTGATTTCCAAGAGGAAAGCATATTAAGTTTTGTTAATTTGACTGTACATGGGGGCTATTTACACAACAGTGAAGTCTGAAGAAATGACTAAAGCGAGATACTTTTGTACTTTTTTAGACAACAATGAAGTGTTGAAGAAATAACAGAACATGGATTTCTGGCATATAGTAGTAAATTTTAGGGCTGCCATTAAGAGATATATGGGAAAAGTGTAAAAGCTAATGGTAGATAAGGGTTACTGCAATGAGCTTATTAGGTTTATTACATCCCCGATTACCAATTTCTGGTGACTAATGCTATTTTCTCACCTTAGTAAGGGGGAGGACATTTCCTCAGAGAATTCTAATGGCAAAGTACAGGCCATATGGCCTTTTCTGCAGTTGCAGAAATCAGATGATTTCAGCTTGAAATAATCAACATAATCAATACCCCATTTCTGCTTATTTTGAGATGGCATATCTTTAACTCCTTCACACACATGTGTATGCATATCCACCAACCCATCTTCTGTTATCAATATACATATAATCCAGGAATTACAGATTACCATTGTTAAGGGTTTTGGTCACCAACAAATACTTATGTTTTAAAATGCTGTAAGTTGGCACAATTAACAGAAATTTTTCAGATTGTTGGTTCTGATTCCTAGATCAGTTCTGCTTATGGCCCACTCCTCCCTGCAGAATCCCAGCAGGCTCTAAAAGCAGGGGTTACTAATTGACCTTTATCTAGAAGAACCCAAATCAAGATTTTATTGGGCTTGAGGTGTAACTCAGTGGTAAAGTGCTTGCCTAGCATGTACAAAGCCCTGCGTTCAATCCTCAGCACTACCAAAAAATTCTGAGTTTGGGGGTCTAACTGGCCTACTATGTGCCTTGTTTCAGCTGGCCCCAATGGAACTCAGAGTTTAATAAAGTAGTGTGGTTTTCTCATAGGCCTACAAAATTGATAAGTCAGTGGTGTCTGTGAAGAATTTTATGTAAAAGTAAAAATATGAAATTAAGTGATGGGAAAATGAATCTAAGAGTACTTTGTGGATTTAATCTTGGTCTTGAAAGCTGAGAACTGCTGTGACATGTCAGTGTGTTTCTGCATGTGTGTGTGTGTGTGTGTGTGTGTGTGTGTGTTATGGTACATTTAGCATAAACAAAGTCAGAAGCCAGAAAGATCAAGGACCTAGGAATGTTTATGAAACTGGGAGCAAAATGATATTTTGCAGCATGGTTGCAAGACAGGATGTGAGAGAATAGGAAGGCAGTGTGAACTATAGTTAATAACCAAAAGCATAGGAGCAACTACTTTACTGTATATTGCCTGCTTCATACTAGCACTGTGCTAAAGTGCTTCCCACCTATTTAAAGTGCACAACTCTTTGAGGTAGGTATTGTTATTGTATTTTACAGGTGAGGAAACTGAGACACAGAGAATTTATATAACTCAAAATTTCAGTCTAGGGTATTTGCCTAAAATGACCTGAGGGACAGTGGCAGAAGGGAGCTAAGATGGCAGGCACTGAGCATCTGAAGCATCTGCTGTTTCTAGATATATGAAATATCTTACATGAAGTAACCTCAGCCTCCTTTGCACTTCCATGGTATATTCAATCTGTTAAGCCCTTCCCTAACCATGTTTTTGAGGTACTGGTTCATGTATGTAACATATCCACCAACTCATCTTCCGTTTCCTTGAGGGAAGACATCTTGTCTGTCTTTTTGTATCTTACCCAAAACATAGAGCTTACCACATATGATGGTTAATTGATTGATTATAATTCCACTAAACATTCCATTTAAGCTCCTACCTGTGATGCTTGTGGACTGCCTGACTGAATACCTTCCTCATTAACTTCATGTGGGAGGGCAGCTTTTCTGCATATATGCCTGATTCAGTGTTTGCACTGGCCCTTTTCTGGTTTCCCTTAATTCTCTCTGGGTATGTGCTATAGTTTGGATGTGGTTTGTCCCCCAAAGGTTCATATGCTGGCACCTTGGTCCTCAGTGTGGTGGTGTTGAGGTGGTGGAACCTTTAAAAAGTGGCACCTAGTACAGGGTAATTAGATTATGGGGGCATTGCTCTCAGAAAGGATTGTTGGTCTCTCAGAGTGAGTTCTTTTGAGAGCAAGTTGTTGTATGAAAAGCAAGCCTAGCCCCTGAATCTCTCTGGCTTCCTGTTTCTCTGTGTGATCTCTGCACCTGTTCCTACCACAGTGAAGCTTTCCACCATAAGATCCTCAACAGAGGCTAAACCATTGAGGCTGCCTAATCTTGAGTTTCAGCCTCCAAAACTATGGGATAAATTAATTCCTTTTATTTATTTATTTAAAAAATTATTTTTAGTTGCAGATGGACACAATGCCTGCCTGCATTTCTTTCTTTGTTTCTTTTTATGTGGTGCTGAGGATCAAACCCAGTGTTTCACATGTGCTGGGCAAGTGCTCTATCACTGAGACACAACCCCAGCCCAACTTCTTTTATTTATACATTATCCAGGATCAAGTATTTTGTTACAGCAAGAGAAAATGGACTAATATAATGTGTATTGCACATCCCCCATAAGAAACTGAGGTTCATAGAAATTAGCTAATGTGTCAAAGAATAACTCAGACACATTATTAATTATAACCATGCTAACTTATGTGAATATTAAAAAACTAATAATAGATTGATTTTATCTAAAAAGAAGTTATTTGCCAAAAAAAAAGGAGAGGTGATAAGGGAACCCACAGTCATATTTGGAAATGGTGAATTTCACTTTTCTTTTATTGGGTGAACTGGTGACCTGCCAAGGTTCAAGTTGGGTGTTTCACTGTTGAGCAACAGACTGGATCCTCAAGGAAAACAAATTTGGTTGTTTGTGGATTTCCCAGAAGTCCTTTGGACTGAGCAATGTGTGACAGGCTGTGTGCTATGGCTGTCACTGTCTTTAGTTACCACCTCCATTCCTGGTATGCCAGTTTGCTTGCTATCCTCTCAGGAAACTTCCATTACTGCTTCTCAGTCACTCAGCAAGCAACCAGGTTGACTATGAGGGCTTCAGCTTCCTTCTCTGATCATCAGTTAACTGTTTCTTTGGGATCATGGCTGTGAAACACCATTTAAGCTCATGAATGATAGATAGTGAAGAAGGGCAAAAGCCCACATACAGCCAGAGGAATAGGAAGTTGTGCTCTATTTGTGTACTATATGTCAAAATGCACTCTACTGTAAGATAAATAAATAAATGTACAAAAGTGAAAAAAAGCAAAAGCAACTTTTTAACTATGATATAAGTCTTCATAATAAAGATTTATTGCTAAAAAAAAGAAGAGCAGAAGCCTAAGGACAATGATTATAACAGGAAATATTGGAACCCACTTCATGTCTAATTTCTTAGTTTGCCTAAGCCCAACCAGGTCAGCAAGCCATAAGGGTTAGTTCAGTCAATATTAAATAAGCAAGTGACTTTATTTATTTTTTTTAGTTGTAAATGGACCCAATACCTTTATTTTGTTTATTTATTTATTTATTTATTTATTTATTTATTTTTTCATCTCTTGTTCATATTTTTATGACCAAAGAATGTGTTTGGTAAAATCTCTATTATTTGTGGGCCAACATAAAATATTTTGGGACATGTTTAACAAACACACGTAAAAATGTTTATTTATTTTTATGTGGTGCTGAGGATTGGACCCAGGGCCTCACACATGTGAGGCAAGTGCTCTAGTGCTGAGCCAAAAATCCCAGCCTCTAAGCAAGTGACTTTTTAATTAATTGATTGATTGATTGTTCCACTTCTCCTGAGGTATTTACTTAGGTATAAAAAGATGTGTTATCTATTGCCCAGACTCTACCTTGACTGGTGAGCAAATATAAATTCCATCTGATAGATTTATGCTCTTCTGTGTGCTTATAATGCTTGAGCTATTTCATTTGCTATTTGAGCCAAAGTCTGATATAAATTATAGATACCATGATCTAGTTCAGGAACTCCAAGCCAGAGGATAAATCACAAATCAGTGAAATGCAGTGTCTTGAATGCCTCCTGGTCAGATAACATGTCAAAGCATTAATAAAACAAGAGAACTGGAAAATTCTGTTTTGAATGCTTGGAAAGGCTAGATGTGTATACCCACAGTGTATGGCACAAACACCAGAAATCCATTTTATTACACTGAACGAAAATCATAGGGGTACCCATTGAGAAGGGCACAAATGTGTTCCTTATTGCAGGTACTACTTATTTTTTGAATTTGTCTGATTGTGGACAAGAATACACTGGATAAAATTCATCAAACCATGTACACATGGCCGACAACTTGCAGTGGTTCAATTTTCAACTTTTTGTCTTTATGATGATGGGAAACAATAAGCATTTAGTAGAAATCCTACTTCTAATTTGGAATTTTGATTTTTTCCTCTGGGCCAGTGATATGCAGGACAATCCTGTTATTTTTTTTAACAGCAAAAGGTGAGGCTTTACTTTAATGATGGTCTTGCAAGATTGGGTGCCTGGTGATCAGGGACCCATAGATTGGTTATAACCAGCATTTTATCCCCTGGAGTGCAAGATGCTTCCCCAGTTCCTCATTGGCTGAATACTATGGGGTATACAAACTTCACCTAGGTTTATAAAACTGTCTTCTATTGGATTATTTAAAGAAACAAACAGTACCAAAAAAGAAAGAAAAAAAATACACCTTTAATACTCCCTTTGTTCTCTTGTGGCAGGAAAATTCCCTGGGATTGAGTGCCTTTTGGGCAGTCTACAGTTTATCTCAGTTTATCTCAGTATATGATATTGGGCAAGCACAGTGAGCCACAGGTCAGCCACCTCATCATGAGGAGAAACAACCAATACCTTACAGTATCTTGGGTTGCCAGTGGTTTTGGGGGTACCATCGTGGCTATAAAATGCCTGTCTATGTGTGTACATGAGATAGTCAACACTTTATATAAATTAGGCTTTGTGTTTGTTGATTTTTCCAACCATAGGCAAATGTAAGTGTTCTGAGCATGTTTAAGTAGGCTAGGATAGCTTAAGGTATGCATTAGTTTAGGTCTAATAAATGCATTTTTCACTTGATATTTTTCTTCTTATGATGAATTCATGGGCACATGACCACATTGTAATTTGAGGAACATCTGTAATGGTTTTTGTATAGTTTCATGAGAACACAATTTGACTATAGTCTGCATTTAGTCCCATGTTTTGTGCTATTCTTGATATTTTCTTACTTTCTTTACAGGCTCTGGGAAATATCAGATACAACAATTAAATGTTGTCAGCTTAGTGGCCAGCAAAGGCAAATGCATATGCCAAGGTTAATATTTCTGTACTGAAGATAGAAGGGAATGGAATGATAAGTTTAAGGGTGAAGTCTTTATTTAGGCTCATAAGTAGGGCTGTAAAGTTCTTACCAAATATCTGGGGCTGGATGAGGAATCCAGAAATTGGAGAGATGAACTTGAGAATTTCTGGAGATGAAAGTATTTGAGAAAATGGAAAAAAGAAAAGGTTAGAGTGACCATTTTAGCATCTTGAACTGCCACAAAATACAGGGAAGGCTGTAGAAGAAGGCTTTCTACTTTAGGAAGTTTTTGCTTCTGAAGTCTTTTGTTTTCAGAGCTGGTGACGGAACCCAGGGTCTTGTACAGGCAGGCAAGCACTCTGCCACTGAGCCACACCCTTAGTCCCATCTAGAATCCTTTCAGTGAATTTCAAAGTCGAATCTCAGTGGGACTTAAGGGATGTCCAGGTAATGGGATCCTTAACACACTGACACTGGCTTGTAGTATTTGTAGTTAAAATATAAAATAGTCTTTTCCAGTGAGTTTCTAAGGCTGCATTTCACAGTTTTCACTTCTAGTAACTTGTCTCTTCACTGCAAATCATCTGGTAAGATTTCTTTTGAAAATTCAGTTTGTACTTGTTTGGCATACAATGTCATTTTGAACAATATTTGACAAGCTTGAAGTGTTAACAAGGTTATGTCCATTAGAGGAGGGGACACCACATTTACATGGCCTTCCTGGAATTATTATGAATATTTTGAGATGATGATCACATTTCATTAGAGATAATGGTCAGATTTAAACCAGGGGAGATTAAATTCTTTTGAAAATTGAAATAATATGATTTTGAAAGATCATTAGCCCTTTCTGTTTTGCCAAAACTTAGTGGGGTTAGAATTAGCTGAAATTCTGAAAAACTGTTTTTTTTTAAAATGATGATCAGCATTTCTTTCAGTATTCTAATCAATATTATCTAATGCAAGTGTATCAGCGGGTGCTGATAAATATTTTTAGCCAAATAATAATTTGAATGTATTTTTGATCTTTCAGTAAGAGACTAGACAAAATAGCTTTATTTTTTATTTTTTTGTTACTGTGGATTGAACCCAGGGGTGTTTAAGCACCAAGCCACATCCCCAGCCCTTTTTTTATATTTTGTTATTTTACTTAGAGACAGCGTCTCACTGAGTTGCTTAGGACTTGGTAAGTTGCTGAGGCTGGCTTTGAACTTGTGATCCTCCTGCCTCAGCCTCCCAAGCCACTGGGATTAAAGGTGTGCACCACTGCACCTGAAAAAATAGCTTGTTAATAAGTGTTGTATGTGGTGAGGAATTCTATAGTCTGAATAAGTCTCCAGGACAATGAAATAGGTCAGTATCACAGCATGAACTTTCATAAGGGCTATTTTCTGAGCTCCACTAACTTTTGCATGATTACTGTCTCCTGCCTTTATGGAGTAAACTGACATGCTAAAAGGCTATTACTATAAACAAATTCCAGGCAGAGTCTTGTGCAAGATCCTTGTCTGAGGATATCAAAGAAAAATGTGACTCACTTGCTTCTCTGGAACTTTAATTTTATTTATTTATAAATTTAAATTTTATATTTATATATAACATATACAAACACATTTATACATTTGTTTACTAACCTCTAATTTTGGATAATAAATCATCAGAAAAAAGTAACACATCACAGATTTATAACATATAAAGTGGTTCAGCACTTAGGGAGCATATGATATTTTTTTGGAAGAGATATGTATAGAATCAATTTTATTTTGAAAAAGTGAAATGGAGGATTTGCTCAGAGCCAGAGAAAGCTACTAAAAGATAATTTTTAGAACAAGGTAAAATTATGACTCTCATACAGATAGAAAAATCAATGCATGTTAAAGAATTTGTTTTATTACTATGAAAGAGAACCATAGCCTTACAGTAGGTAAAGTGGTTAAAACAGATTTTATTCAGGAACTACTGCAATTGGGGGAAAAGAGACCTTGGGGTACAGCCAGGCTTAATTCCAAGTACGGATTGGGAAATTGGGAATTTATAGCCAAGTGTAGAAAGAGAGGGGCCATTGGATGACAAATTACTAAGAGACATCAATAATGACTATGCCATAGCAATTTATGCCACCCTATTCTAGATTAGCTCTATTTGGCAAACTTTATTCTCTGTTTTTCCCCTTTGCCCAGCATTGTAAATTCTAAAGAAAACTACCTATCAATGACTCAGACTAACTGCTGGAGTCAGCTGTTACAGGAAAGGAAACTAATAAAACGCTGGTCCTAGGATTTCCTAATTAGTAGTGTTTCTTAGTTTTTTAGAACCTGGAATATCTGATGATCTTCAGATAATATCAAAGTGTGGGCCAAGAATTTGCTAATACAATTCTTTAATTAAAAGTGGAATAATGTTTAATTTTCAAGAAAATAATGCATTTATCTAAATGATTATAGGGACTGGATGAGGATTTGGAGGGCAATTGTTGGTACAAAGATATTCTAGCAGAAAAGTAAGGAAAAATCCCCTACATGACAGAGATGGTTTCTGAGCCTGGATACATGACTCAGCAAGCAAACCCCACTACCATCTTTTCTTCTTTATAAGGATTTTATAAAATCCCCTTAAAATTCCTCCTTAGAAGGATTTTTAAAAATCCCTTTTGTGTACCTGAGTTCCCTAGGATGGTCATTGTTTTGGTGATGCTAGCTCCTCCCATTTTCTCAATATAATGGCCCTTGAATAAACTTGATTCCCTTCTCACAGACTTTTATCTCCTGAGTATTGGCTTTTAAGAAGTGAGCAGAGGGACTTCAGTCTGAAGAGGGGGATTATTGAATTTTTTCTTCAGTACTGGAATTGAACCCAGTGGCTTGTGCATGTTAGGCAAGTGCTCTACCACTAAGCTATATCCACAGCCCTTTTTCACTTTTTTATTTTGAGACAAGTATTGCTAAATTGCCCAAACTGGCCTTGAACTTTCAGTCTTCTTGGATCAACCTCTTAAGTAGCTAGGGTTACTATCATATTACCAGCTATGGCTATGGGGGGAATCTTGTTAAAGTTATTTAGCAGTGTTCTTTCTATAGATGGGCTGTGAAGCTCTAGTAAGAAGGAGTGTGGGGAGGGAAGGTAGAGAGTGTCAATGTTATAAAGAGGGATGAGAAGCCTGACTGATATTTGGTCAAGGAGAGAGTTGCTCTTATGGCATGAGAGAAACAGGCAGACGTTAAAACCATCTCAAAAGAAAAGCCAAACCAGCACATATGTATATGAAGTAATGTTGAGATTAATTACAAATGTTCCTAAAACTGGTTCTTCCACAAGGGGGAGCAAGTTAAATAAAACTACAACCAGACAGGACAGTGTTTACATATCAGTTACTTACAACTTACAAAGCATTGCAAAACAGACGATGGACAGGGCTAGAATCGGATAACATTGAAGGGCAGATCTTTTCACAAACGAATATTTCTTTCTCTTGCACTTCAGGCAAGATGAATGGAGGGGTTAAAGGCAGGGACGTTAAAGAGTAGGATTTAGGAAGAGCAAGGAAGTCAGAAAAGATGAACCTATTTGGCCGGATTTGCAATATGATCCACATGAGATACAATGTCTTTTTTTTTTTTTCAGATTGAAAGACAAGGTTTGATTTTAGATTCTCTAAATATTTAATGCATGGAGTTCCAGGGTATGCACTAATGGAGTCAAAGACACGCAAACCCCAAAATATGCCTCCTTGGCATATTTATGTTTTAAACTGAATGAATTTCAGAACTGGTAGTGATAGAGGACAGACAGATGTGAGTAGTGGGAACACGAGGTTAAGAGAATGATTCTATAAAATGGGCTCACTGTGCTGACCCCCACATGCTTTCTTTTCTAAGAAGCAGTCTATCTGCAGCCCTGCCTGGCTTAAGTGGACAGGATGGGTCATATTTTCCAGCAAACTATCTGTTATCTGCAGGAGAAATATAGGCCTGAAATAATGTCAATAAGAGGAACTCAGGTTACCCTGAAAGGGGAGATATTTGTTACCATTTTCCCAGACCAGATTCCAAAGATCAGAGAGATAAGGATAATTCCTCCTAACCATAAAATCTGTAAGAATCTATGATTAATAATACAAGTAGAACCAGCCATCATGGGTCAAAGTGACCTACTAGAGTTGTCATGGCAGTGGGGACATGAAAGTCTGATGTCATCCTGCTGTCAAAAGTCAAGAGGTTAACCTTGGCAGTACTCTCTGGAAACTTCTCTGGGATCCCTTATAAAACTGAGTGCAGAAAAGGCATACTGTCCCTTTCTTCTTTGAGAGGACACACTTTCTCCTGTGAGAGCTCCCCTATTTTCTTTTCCTCTACCTTTAATAAACTCATTGCCTGTTACTACTCTGAGTGACATGTCTGAAAACTTCCTGACTTCTTCACAAGAACTGGGGTTTGAAGGGGGGTCTTCAGGCTGCCTCAGTTTCCCAGATGGCCCCAGACCTGTAACAGTAGGTTCAGGGCAGACACTCTGACCTTCCCCTGAAGTAGGTCATAAGGGCTTTATGTGAGAGGAGCATCTTTATCTTTCAAAGAGGGAGGGATTCAGAGAACAATCCTAATAAAAAGGCTTGGCTAAGTTTCCTCCATACTCCTTGTTGTCTTATCAACATTCATTATCCCATGACTCCCCACACTGCATCAAACCTAGCATAAAAAAACACTCAAGTTAAAACTGTTTCTTCAGGTCTTCATTTCCTTATGAAGGCTTCAGTGTCACATTGTGATGTCAAAACCAAACCTGGTTATAAAATAAAATTATAAAAATATTATGGTAAGAAACCAAAGCCTAGCGGGTCAGTTCTCCTCCCCTCTCTCAGCCTTTCTCCAGGAAGCCTGATTGACCATGCATCCCTACCCTATGGAGTGTAGATAACTTCCTCTGGGAGTCTGACTACTACCTTCTGAAGTGTAAATGCATCTGTGGAGGCTCTGGGCCCAAGGCTAGAGATTTATTGAAAGCCTTGTAAGAGTGGCCAGTTCTTCCTGTTATCACACTCTGCTTCTGTAAACATTCTTCTTGCTAGAAACCCAGTGTACAACTGTGTATCCATTAGACTAGAAAATTTATGACACTAGATAGCCTATAAGTGATGTGAGAAACTGTGGATGGGTGCTCAGAATTTTGAGTTTTGTTTTCCTTTGGGTCCACCAGTGTAAAATAAAACTTGGAGTTCTCCTCTCTGAGTGCTGCTTGCTGCTTCTTGACCAGTCTGTTTCCTGCAACAACATAAAAATTAATCTGTATGCTTTTCTCTGGTTAATCTCTCTTGTTACAGCAACCCAGGTAAGAATCTAGAAGGGGGAAGGAAAATATGTTTTTCCTTCCGTACTGCATATTTGATCATAATGGCCTTGGAATTTGTTAAATAAAATTCTGGGAAGACATTGTTTTGGACTGAGTTCCCATATAAGGCCCCAACAGAATGACCAAACCAAAATGGAGTCACTCACACTAGGAGTTAGATTCCAAAACAGAATAGTTTTTCCTGAATACAGGAGATGTTAGTCTGCTTGATTCGGTGTAAGTTTTTTTTTTTTTTTTTTTTTTTTTTTTTTAACATCATGGTTCCTTTTTAATTTTCTGGTCTATGAGGAGAAAAAAAAGTTTTATGAAGAAAATAAATAGTATTGATAGCATATATGTTAGAGTGCATTTTTAACTTAAAAAATAAAAAATGTTTTTAGGATTTTTTTTGTAAAATGTAATAGTCACTTAAGAAGCAAATACTATAGTGCTATAATATGTATAAACATTCATAGGCTATTATTTTTTGGGTGGCTTTTTTTTTAAGAGAGAGCGATAGAGGGAGAGAGAGAGAGAGAGAATTTTTTAATATTTATTTTTTAGTTATCGGCGGACACAACATGGTTGTTTGTATGTGGTGCTGAGGATCGAACCCAGGCCGCACGCATGCCAGGCGAGCGCGCTACCGCTTGAGCCACATCCCCAGCCCTTTTGGGTGGCTTTTTAAAAATTTATTTATTTATTTTAATTTGTTATACATGACAGCAGAATCCACTTCAATTCATAGTACACATATAGAGCACAATTTTTCATGTCTCTAGTTATACATAAAGTAGAGTCACACCATTCATGTCTTCATACATGTACTTAGGGTAATGGTGTCCATCTCATTCCACTGTCTTTCCTACCCCTGTGCCTCCTCCCTTCCCACCTTCCCCTTTGCCCTGTCAAGAGTTTGTCCATTCCTCCCATGCTCCCCATCCCCATTATGGATTAGCATCCAAATATCAGAGAAAACATTCGGCATTTGGTTTTTTGGGATTGGCTTACTTCACTTGAAAGAGTAAAAGAAACTGAAGTTAAAATGTAAAGGACCAGGTATTGTTAAGTTTCTAAGCTACACTCAAAGCCTGAAATTCCTGTAGCTGTTAAGACAATTCCCGGGACTGCCCATTAGATATATGTAGGAATCCCTCCTGACCACTTAATTGCTTAACAACTTGGACCCAGTGCAGCTCAGCACGTAGGCACCTCAGGTCCTAAACCAATCAGTTTGAATGTATACCCCGCTTTAGGACTGACCTATCACCCCCGCCAGACATGTTCCCGCCAATGAATGTACTAATCATGTTTGAGAGTTGTTCAATTTTCCCGCGCCTCATGATGATTTGCTCTGATGTATGCAAAGCCCCCGCCCTCCCCAAAAAGTGTACTTAAGCACTGCTTAACCCCTGCTTGGTGCTCTTGGCCGCTCTCCCTTCTTGAGTGAGCACGGAGCCCCAGCGTGCTGGATCTGCAATAAACCCCCTTTTGCTGTTGCATGAGTTGGTCTCTTGGTGGTCTCTTCCTCCGTCGTTCGCCAGTCCCTTACACACTTAGCATAATATTCTCCAACTCCATCCATTTACCTGCAAATGCCATGATTTTATTCTCTTTTAATGCTGAGTAATATTCCATTATGTATATGTACTACATTTTCTTTATTCATTCATCTACTGAGGGGCACCTAGGCTGGTTCCACAGTTTAGCTATTGTGAATTGTGCTGCTATAAACATTGTGTCCCTGTAGTATGCTGTTTTTAAGTCCTTTGGGTATAGACCAAGGAGTGGAATAGCTGGGTCAAATGGTGGTTCCATTCCAAGTTTTCTAAGGAATCTCCATACTGCTTTCCAGATTGGTTGCACCAAATTGCAGTTCCACCAGCAATGTATGAGTGTGCCTTTCCCCCCACATCCTCACCAACACTTATTGTTGATTGTGTTCTTAATAGCTGACATTCTGACTGGAATGAGATGAAATCTTAGAGTAGTTTTTATTTGCATTTCTTTAATTGCTAGAGATTTTGAACATTTTTTCATATATTTGTTGATTGATTATATTATATATCATCTTCTGAGAAGTGTCTGTTCAGTTCCTTGGCCCATTTATTATGGTATTGGCACCAAAACAGACTTGTACAGAATAGTTTGGAATAGAGGACACAGAGACAAACCCACATAAATACAGCTATCTCATGTTAGACAAAGGTGCCAAAAGCATATATTGGAGAAAAGATAGCCTCTTCAACAAATGGTGCTGGGAAAACTGGAAATCCATACGCAACAAAATGAAATTAAACCCCTCTCTCTCACCATGCATAAAACTTAACTCAAAATGGATCAAGGACCTAGGAATTAAACCAGAGACACTGTGCCTAATAGAAGAAAAAGTAGGCCCTAATCTTCATCATGTGAGATCAGGCTCCAACTTCCTTAATAAAACTCCTATAGCACAAGAATTAAAACCAAGAATCAACAAATGGGATGGACTCAAACTGAAAAACTTCTTCTCAGCAAAAGAAACAATCAGTGAGGTGAATAGAGAACCTACAGAATGGGAGCAAATTTTTACCAGAAGCACATCAGATAGAGCACTAATCTCTAGGATATATAAAGTATTTTTTAAAATATTTTTTAGTTGTCAATGGACATTTATTTTATTTTTTTAAATTTTTATGTGGTGCTGAGAATTGAGCCCAGTGCTTCAGACATGCTAGGCAAGCACTCTACCACTGAGCCACAACCCCAGCCCAAGTTACAAAAAGGTAATCTGAAGTAACCTGATATTAACTAATATAGATTCGAGCTAAGGCCCCTGCGGACTAGTAGACCAAGAAGTTCTCTAAAAATAGGGCACAAATTTGCATTTTATAAAGGAAATTTACATGTGTAAAACGTCCTTTCCTTTACCATACCAGGAAGAGAAAAACTTTTTATTTTCCTTTGGTACTAGGGATTGATCTGGGTGTTGCACATACCAGGCAAGCATTCTATCCCTGAGCTATATCACCAGCTTCCAGGGAAAGACTCTTAACTCTTATCAATGAAGAAGGTACTGACATAAATCTACATAAAAACCTTATCAAACAATCCTAGTTTGCCCTACTTTTGCTGGTCATCCTCTCATAAATGCCTCTCCTGCCCCTCACTTTGTTTGTTTTAGCCTAAGGTGGTATATAAACCCAAGTTCTAACCATTCCTTTGTGTTATTCATCCTTGGGTGATCCTCTGTGTGTGTGTGTGTGTGTGTGTGTGTGTGTGTGTGTGTATGATGCATACATTAATAAACTTCTGTTTGAATTTCTTCTGTTAGTCTGTCTTGGACCAATCTAATCTACAGGCCCCAGCAGGAGAACCTAAGATGGGCATAGAAAATTATTTTTTTTCCTGCCTCTTACAGACCTCTGCAGGGGCTTGTAGCCAGAATACTTACCTATGCACATTCAGTCCAAATGACTTGGCCTTCCTCATAGAATGGCTGTGATCCAAAAGCAAGCATCCCAAGGGAGGGAGCAGTCAGAAGCTCTATTGCCTATTAAGGCTTAGCATTAGAATTTATGTAGTATTACTTCCACCACATTCTGTTAGAGATGAATCATGAAGGCTGGCCCATATCTAAATGGAGGAGAATTAGACTCCACTCTTTTATTAAAGACTATAAAAGACCTCAAAGACATGTTTATGGTGGTTTTAATTCTCTAACTTCTAGTTGAATTTAGACAATGTGTATGTGTGTGTGAGAGGGAGGTTGGGAAGAAGTGTGCTCCAGCAGATCAGAGTGTGCTTAACCAAGGAGTTTGTGGACTTTTATCTGTCCATGCCTTCCTCCTATCCCCTACTTCCTGCCTGGCTGTGGTTCTCCACCTACAGCTCCAGCTCCTATCTGAGGACCCCTTTCCCACTGTTCCAGGTATAGTTGTCACTGGGTTCCAGGAACACCATTTCCTCCCCTTGCCTCCTTACCTTGTAAGTATGGTAATGGCTTCTTGATATTGGTATTTCCCAGGTATCTCCTCATCCTTGGTTGGTTCCCCTAACTGCCCAAATCTCTATGAATAGCCCATTAATTCAGATTCTTTGCATTTGAGCACTTTGAAGGAACCATCTTTTTTTTTTTTTTTTTTTTTTTTTTTGCAATGAAGCTGCCTACATCAAGGTACCAGAATGGGTTTAAGAGAGATTAGTTGGAGTCACACACAGTGGTGCATGCCTGTAATCCCAGCATTTTTGGAGGCTAAGGCAGGAGGAACATAGGTTCAAGGCCAGCTTCAGCAGCTTAGGGATACCCTGGGGCTTAATCCCTAGTACAAGACACACACACACACACACACACACACACACACACACACAGAGAGAGAGAGAGAGAAAGAGAGAGAGAGAGAGAGAGAGAGAGAGAGAGAGAGAGAGAGAGAGAAATTAATTAATTGGGAGGATGTTATAATAGTACAAATGAAAGATGGTAAAAGGCTAAGAGTAGCAGATGGACTCTGGATGGATTATTTAAGGTGGATCTACCTTTTATAAATCAAACCTAAAGAGTCGATTTCAAGAGGAACAGATGTAGCTTAGAACAGATCATCCACCAGGGGTCTACTAGGTTAAATGTTTTGTAGGTCATAGGGTTAGAGCTGATGGATGACCTTGGAGCCAGGGATGTCTGCATGAGCACTGAACCTCAGCCAGATGTTGTTTGGCTCAGTCTTATCTACTTGTTAGACTTGCCAAAATGAAATAAACTAAGGCATAGAAAAAATGTTCTATACATATATGAAATTCAATGGGAATAGTATTATAATAATGATTGTAATTCATGCTGGGTATTTGTATACACAGATTAATATATTTTGTTCATACATAGAAGAGAACAATTGTAGAGATGGTAGAAATAATATTTTTCCATGGCTGTCCTGGTTAAACTGGAGAGATTCTGTAAGCTCCTCTCTTTCACACAAAAGCTTGCTATTTTGTCTCATTGTCACTACTTATTGTTCTTTACTTTTAAGGAAGGAAATGATAACATAGATGATCCTTCACAATTTGATAGTGTATTGTTGTGTTATTCAGGTTCAAGGCCAGCAACTTTCTCTTGCTGTGAAAAAATACCTGAATAAGACAACTTAAAGGGGGAAAATTTAATTTTGCTCAGTTTCAGAGATTTCAGTCCATAGTTGGCTGGCTCCATTGCTTCTGGGCCTGTGATGGGATAGTACATCATAGTGAAAGGGCATGGCAAAACACATTTTCTTACCTCGTGGTAGCCAGGAAATAGAGAGGAGAGAGGGCCTGGGACAAGATAGACCCTCTAAGGACACACCCCCAGTGACCCACCTCTTCCAGCAAGGTCCTACCTCCTAAAGTTTGCACCCACTTCCCAATAGCACCTCCAGCTGGAGGACCAAACCTTCAACACATGAGCCTTTGGGGAACATTTCAGATCTAAACCATAACAACTATTAAACAAATAAAAGCTGATTTGGAGGCAGTGGAGCACACCTGTAATCCCAGCTGCTTGGGAGGCTGAGGCAGGAGGATCGCAAATTCAAAGCCAGCCTCAGCAACTTAGCGAGGTGCTAAGCAACTCAGTGAGACCCTGTCTCTAAATAAAATATAAAAAATGGCTGGGGATGTGGCTCAGTGGTTGAACGCCCCTGGGTTCAATCCCTGGCACACACAAAAAAAGCTAGAAATTAAAGTGGTAAATGCAATTTTATCTTCAATAATTGCAATAGGGGAAAATCAGACCTCAGTATGGAATAGGGCTCAATTCTGAATGGACAAATAGGGATTTCTAACCAAGGAACAGGATAGAGGTCAATGGATGGAAAAATATTAAGAGAAGGGGGAGTTCTTGCTGAAAACAGACTGATTTGATGTCATCTGGGGAATGGAAAGGAATAGGGATACTGAGTAGATACCAAAGTGATCAGAGATTGAGGGTGCTAAAAGTTGGACAATTCAGAGACAAACTTGGAAATTAATACAAACAGAAATTACAAAGATCAAGCCCTAGTTGGAAAAAATACTCAGGGGAGTCTGAGTAAAATTCAGTTAAAGAGAGCATCTTTGTCCATACTCAGGAGGAGATATAGGTTGGTCCAAGCTGGAAATTCAAAGAGGCGATGCAGAAATGGATAATCCAGTTCACATCTTCAAATTCCTTGAAGAGCCCCCCTTAAACATCTTCACTCATCCATTGATAGAAGCTTGGGTTGTTTTCAGCTTTTGTAAATAATTATGCTCTCAGCACTTCAATAGGGTCTGTCTCAAAGCTTAGTGTTACATATTTTTGTTGTGTTCAGGTCTGAAATCTTTAAAGGTCCCAAAGTAAGACTTTGAGATCTTTGGAATCTTTTTTTTCAGGGTATGAGATGTTAAAATGCTTTGATGGTCTATGTTCCAAGTTTCAAGTCTGAGGTATTTGGGTTCTGTATTCAACGGATGTGGTCACTGAAATCTTTTAAGAGTCTGTGTGCCATGGTTTAGTTGTGAAGTGTATGTTAAATAAGGGTCAGTAATCTTTGGACTTTTAGAGAGTCCATGTCCAAATTTGGTTCTGAGGCATTTGGTGTCTGAAGTCACAGTGTGAAGCCCTTGAACTCTTTGGGTATCTGTGCTCCAAATTTTGAAATAGAGGTATGAAATGTTAATGTCCATGGTGTGTGATCTCTGAAATCTTTGAGGTCAGACATGTGTCTGAGGTATTTGGGAGTCTATGTTCAGGACATCAGGCCTCTATACTGTTGAGGGTCTGTCCCATTTACTTGAAAGCTTGTGTCATATATGTGTCATATATTTCAGTCCGAGATACTTGTGAGTGTCTGATCAAGGTGCAGTGTCCCTGAAATCTCAGATGGTCTGTGAGACAAGTGTGGGACCAAGGTATTTGATAGCTATGGAATCTGTGAGAATCTCTCCCAAGGTTTGAGTTTGATATATTTGGAGTTTAAATTCTTTCAATTCTGTGAGGTTCTGTGTCCCAAGGTTTGAGTTATCTGGCAGTCTATATTTCAGGTGTAAAGTCTCTAAACAATTTGGGGTTATTTCCAAGGTCTAAATCTGAGGTATTTGGAGTCTTTTTTCTGGGTCTGAGTTTTCCAAATGCTTTGATGGTTTGTGTTCCAAGGTTTGATTCTGAGGTATTTAGAGGACTTGTGTTCAGGATGTGAACTCTCTGAGTTCTTTGAGGATATGTGTTCAAAAGGTTGAGTCTTCATTAACTGGAGGACTTAAGTCATGGAGCAGGGTAAATAAACTCTTTGAGAGTCTGTCACAGACTTTGGATGTGAGGTATTTGGGGGTCCAGGTTTAAAGTTTGAGTTCTGTGAAATATGACAGGATTTATTTTCCAAGCTTTGAATTTGAGGTATTTAGAGTTTGCGTCTAGAGTATCTGTGTCACATGGTTTAGGTTAGAGGTATTTGGGGTTCATGCTCAGGTTGTGAGGTCTCTACACTTTTAGGATCTATCTTTTGTTTTGAGTCTAAGACATTTCAGGGTTAGTTTTCCAGGATAGTATTCTCTGAAGTTTTTGAAAGCCTGTATACCAAGTTTTGAGGCCTGTGTATTTGGTAAAATATGGACAAGATGTGAGGTCTTCTTATTATTTAGATATGGTGAAGCCAACATATTGGGAAAATATGTTCCACTGAAAAGATGATTTATATCACTCAAAAGATGAACCCAAGAGAAGTAGACACCCCACACTATGGATGCCATATGAGGATGAGGTCAGTCAGGAAGCAGAGGAAGATGGAGAAATTACGAGCAAGAGTTTTTATTGTGGATTCTGCAAGAAACAATGGACTAGGCAAAGTAAGATGTCTTAGAATTTAGAATTGGATAGTTTGAATACTTTCACTGGGCTCTGGGGCATGGGGAGCTGCCCCTAATTGTCTGGTGTCTGGCTCTGGGGTGAATAGGGAGGTGCATGGTCCAGAGTGGTTCAGAGTGTAAAAGCCCAATATAAGAGATGTTGAGGGTGCGGGCTCTGGGTTGGTTGGTTTGTATTTGAAAAAGCATTCTCCTGGGCACCTGGTTTACTATCTTTCAGAATTGGCTAACCCTGGGAGGGGCAGTCCCATCAGAGTCAGAAAGACTTCAAATGTCAAACCATCAGAATTCAGAAAACAAAATGCATGGTTAATACAAGGTCTCTGATATTGTTGAGGTAGTGTTTGAATGTTGGAGTCTGAAGGATTTGGAGTCTTGTTACTGGTGTGTGGTCTCTGAATGCACTGGTGGTTCATGTCTTGTGGTTTTCATCTATGAAATTTGCAGTCCATTGTATAGGATTTGAGACATCTGATCTCCTTGAAGATCGGTGACCCAAAGATTGGATGTGGAATATTTGGGGGTCTTTGTTCAGGATGTGAGGTCTCTGAACTCTGTGACAGTCTGTGTCCCGAGTATTGAGTCTGAGATATTTGGAAGTCCGTTTTCCTGATGTGAGGTCTGTGAATTTGTTATTAGTATTTATTTTAAAATTTGAGTCTTCATTCATTATGTACAACATTTCAGCTCTTTGAAAATGTTTGTCCCCAAGATTGAGTGTGACATATTTGGGGTCTGAGTTCCAATTTTGTGGTTTCTAAATGTTTAATGATATTTGTTCTGAGCTTTGATCTGAAGGTACCTGGGGAGGAGGGGGTCTATGTTCAGGGCATTAGGTCTCTGATCTCATTGAAGGTCTATGTATTAACATTTGATCTGAGCTATTTGTGGGGGTTTTACTCAAGATGTGAGGTTTCTGAGATCTTTGAGAATCGGTTTCCAGGTTTATGTCTGAGATCTGTTGATACGGTATCTGATATCTGAGATAATTTGAGGTCTGTGTTTAGTATGCGAAGTCTGTGAAATCTTTAGTGTCTGTTCCTTGGTTGAGTCTGAGGTATTTTGGTGTCTGTGCTCAGTGTGTGAGGTCTCTAAACTCTGAGAATCTGCGTATTGAGTTTTGAAACTTAAGTGTCTACATCGCTGTAGTCAGGATATGGGTCCTTATACTCCTGAAGGTCTGTTTTTCAAGATTTGAGTATGAGGTATTTCAGAGGTCTGTGGTCAAGGTGTGTACTTCCTGAAAATCTTTTTTTTTTTTTTTTTTTACAGAGAATTGAACCCAGGGCATTGTGCATGCTAGGCAAGTGCTCTATCACTGAACTATGCCCCTAGTCCTTCCTGAAAAACTTTGATGGTCTCCTTTAAAAGGTTTGTAGCTCAGGTTTTTGTGGTCTGTGTTCAGAGGAAGAGGTCCCTCAACTTTTGAGGTCTGTGTACCATGCTTTTAAGTCTTAATTGTAGTCATGAACTTCATAGTAATAATTCAATCAACAACAGATTGATTGTGGGCCCATAAGATTACATTGCCTACTGATTCTGTAGCCATCTTAATTTGTGTAAGTATTCTATATGATGTTCTGTCTGTAAAATGACCTAAAATGACCCAATCTTCTGTTGAATTATGAAGAGCACCTATTAAAAATGAGAGAACACACCAGAAACAGAACAGAACCATTCTGAAGCCCAAGCTACCATCTCAGGGGAAATTTTTAGGTTTGATCCATATGACTGGCTGCTCCAAGAACTGTAAACCACTATTTAATACTGGAGATTGTGGCATCATGGGGAGGTTATCTCAGAAGTGGGTTCCAGACAATCAAGAAACCACCTGAGTGATCCTAAACAGATAATTAGATTCCTGGAGGTACAACTCAAACCAAGCCAAGAGAAAAAGTGAAGATACTTGACTTTGGGGTAAAAATCAAAGCCTAATGTTACATGTCAATACCCAAAAGAATGCAGGCTAGTCTTGAGAGCCTAGGCATTTGCCATCCAGGATGTGCTCAATGCATGTGAGAAAAATGAGTGAATCTGAGAGGCAGCAAGATATAAGTAAAAAGTTCGTATTTGGGCTGGGGCTGTAGCTCAGTGGTGGAGCACTTGCCTAGCATATGTGAAGCACTGAGTTCCATCCTCAGCACCACATAACAATAAATATGACAACTAAAAATAAAATAAAACTCATATTTGCTAGTAAAGGCTAATACTCTAGCTTGACCTATTATATCTTGTGAGAACTTGTGAAGGTTAATTTAAGCCACTGGGTCTCAATGTCTTTTTTTTTCAACCTGTAACACAGGCATCATAATATCTATCAGTCTGGTATATTGAGAAGGTATGGAGATGGCTTATACACACAAATGGAGGTTCTTAGGACAGTACCCAGGCCAGTGCAAGACAGTTCTAAATATGACTATTGTGATAATCACCCATGCCCTTAAGCACTGTTGTGCCCTTGGAGACCATGAGTGTGTGCTACATTGGTCAGTGGTTCACACTTCTGTGCTTCTGCCCTTCTGAGAGCTGGTACTCATGGCCTGGAGCACTACATCAAACTTGACCACATAATACTCACTGTCTTCTAAGAAGACTATTATTATTTCTATGGTAACTTCTTCAGTCAGAACACTGCACATATACCATTTCTAATTCTCTTTCTAATTCTCATAAAAGTAATATAATGTTGAGATATGAGGTTCATTTAGAGATTTAGAAAGTGACCTCCAAGATGCTAATAAATAACTTGTGCCAAATTCCATAGGCCATAAAGGGCAATAGCAGGTGGAGGTAATGTATCAAAATCCCAACATGTCCATAGTAGATGACATCTCAGAATTGACCTAAAAAAAAAAAAAAAGGCTCAATGCTGGGTGCGGTGGCTCAGGAGGCTGAGGCAGGAAGATTTCAAGTTCAAAATTAGCCTCAGCAATGGTGAGGCACTAAGCAACTCAGTGAGACCCTGTCTCTAAATAAAATACAAACTAGGGCTGGGGATGTGGCTCATGGTTGAGTGCTCCTGAGTTCAATCCTTGGTACCACCCCTCCCCCCCGAAAAAAACCAGGGCTCAAGAGTAAATTCATACACTTCAGCCAATGTGTATAACCCCATCTTCAGAGTTACCCTAGGCTTAAAGAATGAACCAAGACCAGTGAAAAGCAATGCAGTAGCAGAATTGGGTGTACTCATTTTTGTTCATTTGCTTATTTTGTTTTTCTCTTTCAAGATTTTCTCTTTGGCTTCTGCTGTGAACAAATTTACTGTGATATGTGAAATGTATATATGGATTTGTTTATGCTTGTCCTGCTTAGAGTTTGTTGGGTTTTTGGAGGTGTAGATAATTGGTTTGCATCATATTTGTAAAATTTTCAACAATTTTTCGAGTCATTTTTTCTGTTCATTTTTCTCTCTCTCTCCTCTCCTCTGGTACTACCATTATATATATGTTGATGCATTTAATTGTAACCCCTGTGTCTCTGATTATTTTTCTTTTTCATTTCTGTTCTTCAGATAGTATACTCTTTTTTGAAAAATATTTTATTTAGTCGTAGATGGACACAATAGCTTTATTTTATTTATTTATTTTTATGTGGTGCTGAGGATCAAATCCAGTGTCTCACATGTGCTAGGCAAGTGCTCCACCACTGAGCCACAACCCTAGCCCCAGATTGTAGACTCTTTAATGATCTATCTTCAAGTTTACTGATTTCTTTTTTTTCTTCCAGCTCAAATCTATTATTGAGCACATCTAGTAATTTTTTTCCATTTCAGTTGTCATACTTTTTTTTAAAAAAACCTTTTTTTTAGTTGTAGATGGACACAAAATCTTTATTTATTTTTATGTGGTGCTGAGGATTGAATCCAGTGCCTTCTACAACTGAGCTACAGCCCCAGCCCCACTTATCATATATTTTTTAAAGATTCAGCAATTCCATTTTTATACCATTATTTCACTTATTTATTTATTTATTTTTACGTGGTGCTGATGATTGAACCCAGGGTCTTGCACGTGTGAGGCGAGTGCTTTACCGCTGAGCCCCAGCCCCAGCCCCAGCCCCACTTATCATACTTTTTGACTCTAGAATTTCTAATGGGTTCTTTTTTTTTTTTTTTTTTCTGGGGATTGAACTCACGGGCACTTGACCACTGAGCCAAATCCCCAGCCCTATTTTGTATTTTATTTAGAGAAAAGGTCCCCCTGAGTTGCTTAGTGCCTCACCTTTGCTGAGGCTGGCTTTGAACTCACAGTCCTCCTGCCTCAGCCTCCTGAGCCCCTGGGATAATAGGCATGTGCCACTGCACCTGGCTTTGGGCTCTTGTTTTTTTTTTTTTTTTTTTAATTCTGTTTGATGATGTTCTCTGTTTGATGAGCTATTGCCATAAAATTTCCCTTTAATTATTTAAACATGGCTTCCTTTGATTCTTTGAACATATTTATAATACCTGCTTTGAGAACTTTGCTAAGTCCTCACATAGGCACACTTAAAGGCAGTTTCTTTTGCCGGTTTCTTTTTAACTATATGAGAATCGCTATCCAATCTCTTTGCATGCCTCATAACTTTTTTTTAATATTTATTTTTTAGTTATCGGCGGACACAACATCTTTGTTTGTATGTGGTGCTGAGGATCGAACCCAGGCCGCGCTGCATGCCAGACGGGCACGCTACCGCTTGAGCCACATCCCCAGCCCCAGCCTCATAACTTTTTGATGAACATTAAACATTTCTGGTAATATACAGTAGCAACTCTGGATTTGACCTAGAGTTACACTTCATCTGAGACTTTTTTTTTGTCATTATAAAATAAAATTTATTTTTATCAGATTTAGTATTTTTCTCTTATGAACAATAGAAAAAATATGATATACATGTTTTTTTACCCAGACATAGTAGGCTAATACCCCAGAGTAAGGAATTTTTAAAGGAACACTGGAAGACAAAATAGAATTTTTTTTTGGTACCAGGGATTGAATCAAGGGGTGCTTAACCACTGAGCTACATCTTCAACCCACCCCTTTTCAAAATGTATTTTTTAGTTGTAGATGGATACAATACCTTTATTTAATTTATTTATTTTTATGTGGTGCTGAGGATTGAACCCAGCTTCTCACATGTAGTAGGGAAGCACTCTACCACTGAGCTACAACCCCAACCTCCCCCCAGCCCTTTTCTATATTCTATTTAAAGTCAGGATCTCACTGAATTGCTTATAGCCTTGCTAAATTGCTGAGGCTGGCTTTGAACTCACCAATCCTCCTGCCTCAACCTCCTAAGCCCCTGGGATTACAGGCACACACCACTGCACCTGGCTAGTATTGCTTTTTGATTGAATTCCATGATTCATATGTGTTCAAGCTATAAGCTGTAAGAGAGTTGGGTGGAAGCTGCCATGTGGCTTCTCTAATATGTAATATTCTCTATTTCCATGTTACCAACTTAAGATTGTATTACCTGTTTTTGTTTGTTGTTTGTTTTTTGGTTTCACTGGTATATGAGCCAATTGCTTTCAAATCATGTTGCTAAGCAAATTCTCATTGTTTACACTTATCTGAGACTTCTTGATGTTGCTATTTTTTGTTAGTTCACTTGTTTATTTTCTTGCCTGGACTAATTCTATGAAGTATGTTTCCCTCTCAGTGTACGGTCTGTTACATCACTGCTTAGTTTTGTTTTCCTCCTTGGTTTTACTTTCAAACCTTGTTTTCTTAAAGTTTCCCAGGGCACTATATCTTAAAGTTCAATTGGTGATTATTCCAAGGTTGTGTTTATGCCCTGATGTGCTTTGAATGTGTTCCCCGAAATGCGTATGAAACCTAATTGCCAGTGTGAGAGTATTAAGAGGTAGGGCCTGGAGGTGATGAAGTTATGAGGGCAGAGCCTGCATTAATGGGATTCACAATGTTATAAAGGACCTGCAGGGAACTGGCATTTGCTCCTGGTGCCCTTCCATCTCTTCCACTATTTAAGAACACAGTATTTGTCTTCTTTGGGGGATGCAGCAACAAGACACTGCTGTAGAAGCAGGAAAAGCCCTCACCAGACAAGAAATTCTTTGGTTTGGTTTTGTTTTCTGGTATCAGGGATTGAGCCCTGGGTGCTTTTCCACTGATCACATTTTTTTCAATTTTTTAAAAAAATTTTGAGGCAGGGGTTTTCTAAGTTGCTTAGAGCTTTGCTAAGTTGCTGCGGCTGGCCTTGAACTTGTGATCCTCCTGCCTCAGCCTTTTGAGCTGCTGGGATTATAGGCATGTGCTGCCATGCCTGGCACCAAACAGTAAAGTCTGCTGATGCCTTGATTTTGGACTTCCCAGCTGCGGAATTGCAAGAAAACAATGTGTGCTATTTAGAAATTACCCAATCTCTGGTATTTTGTTATAGCATCAGAAATAGACTAAGACATGCTTCTTGAAATGGTGAAGGTTCAGGGCTTTGCTGATGGATCTGTGAGTGGCCTGGAGAATGCTTTCAATTCTGCCACATATTCTAGTAAGGACTATTAAGGACTAGTAGCTCTAAAGTGCACTTTTCAGTTGCTCTCTAGTATGTACAACCTTTCTGTTTGGGGTAAGTATTATCTTACCAGGGTAACTTTTAGCCACCCATTTCCCTAGCTGATTTGCTGTGTTTTCTGTTGATAATGATTTCCTGGAACTGTCTTTACTGAATCACCAGACAATGCAGTTCTGCTCCAGGATCCAGTCATCTCTTCTGTTCTTTAATGAAGGGATCCTTTTATGTTCCTTCACCATCTATAGAGCACTTGTTAGATTTTGGCTTTGAAGTATTGTTTGACTGATTATCTCATGTGTTTTTATGTCTTAAACAGTAAATGTAGATGGCATTTTAATAAAGTGCTTTGTATTTTGTATGGCACTTTAATCACTTGTGTTAATATGCTATCCTAATGTATTCTCCCTTTAACCCTATGACTTGATGAAGTATGTAGGTTTAGTGTTATTTGTCATTTTATGTAGGGAGGGTTGATCCCACAAAAGGTAATTTCAAGGACTCCCAAAGTCTCAAAGATAGGGCTACTGGATCCTACCCTAGGGCCTTCCTTCCACAGGGCTCTAGAATTAGGAAACATCTTCCCATAATGAGCAATAAGCACTTCTGGCTAAAACAGAGAATGTGTGCTGAGAATTCTCAATCACTTTGGATAGGGCAAGAGGCACTCAGTGTGTGCTCGGTATTTGATAGAACTTCTTCCCTCCATTAATTCTCATGGCACTACTCTGAGATCAGAATTGACAGATGATAAAAGCAAAGCTCCAAGAGATTAAGGTGACCCCCAATAGTGGGCCAATCAGATGAGAACCCAGAAACTTTGGTAATTCTCAAAGCCTTTGAACTATCTAAGCACTGCTTCTGGAGAATTGTAATTATGATTCCAGCTAGTTCATTATTAGTTATTTTTATTATTGAGCACCCTTAGTGAGCAGGCATGATATCAGAAGCTGAAGGCACTAAGATGAATAAGGCAAAGTCCAATATCAAGGAATTTAATATGGTACCAAGTGAGCCTGATACCTGTCACAATGGGAACACATTGCTATACAACTGCAAGGGAGGAACCCAAAAATTTCCTAGGGAAGTTCTTAAGGCCACATTATTAGGGAGAATTTTAAAACCTCAGGGTCACTTGGACCCAGAGTCTCTTCTCTATACTTGGCTATGATTAGATGGAGAATCTCATATTGTTTAGCACAGTGAGAAGCAAAATTGCAGATCAAAAAGAACCGGGCATTTGAGCACATGGAAACTGGACCCAAATCTCAGCTCTGGCAGTCACGATGTGTGTTGCATGGTATAAGTTGATTGACCTCTCTGAGACTGCCTTTATAAAAATATTAGGATAAACATGTCAGCTTTATGGGATTATAGTCGTCAAGCAGACATCTTAAGATCCTTTATATTTTGGTCCTGGTCTGTCTTTACAAGTTACAAAAATACAGCAATTCCATGTCATGTTTTTCCAGACTTCTGATTACATCATCACCGAAAAATAGATCAAGAATGTTCTGTAGTCTCCAGGTGAAGAGAGATCAGGACTGGGAGGCAGAAAGGCTGGGTATTATAAAATGAACTGGAGAAAGAACAGGACGCTCAGGTGTAATATTTCAGTGATCTGTTGAAAACAAGCATAATGGGAATTATGGTTGCTAGTGACAATATCTGGGTGCTCATAAAAGGAGAAGTCTGTTAAATTAACAATCTGGGACTGGAAGGACAGATAGAAAGGGTTTATTATTTAACCTAGTCAGAAAGGCCAGTCCTGGGTTGAGACACAGTCCCTAAAGGCCACAGGCTGCACTCTATGAGCTAATGAGACCCAGATGCAGCTGAGAAAAGGGTTAATGAGACTGAAGGTCACCTATCTACAGGTCACCAGTAGCCACATGTCATCAAGCAGGGATGCTACTGCCTGTCCTAGAAACATTCATCTGAACCACAGATATGGAATGATATGTACTTTTCAGATGCTTAATCGTGATGGTGACTTTTTACCCTGTCCAGACTGCTATAGCAGGACAGGTCCTTGATTAATTGGCTCATACTTCCTGAGATATCCAGAGGATTTGTGGGTGGGAAAAGTGAGACATGGACTCATGGGGCCCAGTAAAAAGACAGATACTTCCTGGGCTGTGAGGCATGAAGCTTGGGTGAAAGCCACATCTCAGATTCCTGGATTTGGACAGATGGTGGGAACAGATGTATATAGATATCTGAATTTTTACCATGAAAATAACATTCCAGCTTTTTTGCTTTATTTTTTTTTTTGTAACTTTTTGATGGTTCTGGGGATTGAGCCCATGACCTCACATGTGCTCCACCACTGAGCTACCATCCCAGCCCACTGCAGCTTTATAAGGGACCTTGGCCATAATTATGGTGGCATTTGGGGATCTCCAATATCACTCTCTGGTACAGTGATTTGCTAGAAAGACTCACAGAGCTCAACAAGCTATTCAAATCATTGCTGTGATTTATTACAATGAAAGAGTATACATTAAAATCAGCAATGGAAAAAGGTACATAGGACAGAGTCCAAGTGAGACCAAAGTGAGCTTAAAGTTGTCCTCTCCCAATGGAATCTTACAGACAGCATTTAATTTTCCCAGCAAAGATGTGTGAAAATATGTATGGAGTATTGTCAACAGGGGTAGCTTACATGAGCCTTAGTGTTCATGTGTGTTTACTGGGGGTTGGTCACAAAGGCATGGGCTATTCATTTTACTGACCTTAGTTACTTAGTCTCTAGCACACTCTCCAGGTCAAACTGATACACATGGTCTAAGGCCATAATTTACTCTGTTAGCATAAACTATATGATATGTCTAAGGTCTCAGATGAACAAAAACATTCTTAAAAGGATGTTCCAAGAGCTTAGAAGTCCCAAGAGTCTGGGGGCCATATCTGAGAAGTGTGCAGGGTTTGTATACCTTGGACCTGCTGAGTTAATTCTTTATTGCCAAATGGTAGAAACATAGGAATTCTAGTCCCTCTGCTTCTAGACAATAGTCTTGGTTTGAGGCATGTGGCTTGATATTTTGAAGCTTTTGTATATCTCTTTTATACTTGGCTGAATACTCATCAGCACACTGAATTTGGCAGGTTTGGAGGTAGTGTTGTGAAGAGGAAAATACACTGGATTAGGAAGAAGAAAAGTGGGTGTGTTAGTCAATTTTTAGTTACTGTGACAAAAATACCTGAGACAATCAACTTATAAGTAGGAAAGACTTCTTTTGGTTTTGGAAATTTTAGTCCATGACCAATTGACCCACTGTTTTGGGCCTGTGGTGGCATAGTAAATCATGGCAGGAACATGTGGTAAAGGAAGCTTCTTACTTCATGGAGTTTAGGAAGCAAAAGAAAGGAGTTACTGGAGTTCCAATATCCCCTTCAAGGGCACATCCTGAAAGACCTAACTTTTTTCCACTAGGCCTCAATTCCTAAAGGTTCTACCACCTTCCAATAACAGCATGGGATTGGGGGCCAAGTCTTTAAGATATAGGCCTTTGAGGAACACCTTTAGAAACATGTCATGCTGGAGTTCTGTCTCAACTGACTATAACCACAGACAAGTTCCTCAGCTTCCTTGGTTCCAGTTTCATCTGGGACTAGCAACATTTAATGTATCTCCTATGAGTAACACTCACCCTTATTGGGTGGATCAGAGCAAATAATGAATATGAAATCAATTTGAAAATTGAACATAATACACAGATGATATATCTGTAATTAAAACAGTGGTTTCCTATTCAATAAGCTTTTAAGGGAAAAAATACAACATGATTCCTTGTCTTCTTAGGTGTAGTGATGTTTCCATTCTTGAAAGTTGAAAACTTCAAAAATTATATAAAATATTTTTAATATCCCTAATGGTGGGACGGTCTCAGTCCATTTTCTCTTGCTATAACAATATTTGAGACTACATTATTTATAAATAAAACAGGTTACTGTTGGCTCATGGTTCTGGAGGCTGGGAAGTCCAAACTGCAGCAGCTGCATTGTTTGGCCTCTGGTGAGGGCTTCATGTGGCTTTGGCTCATGGCAGAAAGTCGAAGGCTAAGAGGACATGTGTGGAAGAGGGAGAAAATGAGGGAAGGACTTTATTTATAATAATTGGCTCTCATGGTAACCCATCCATAGAAAACAAGAACTTACTCACATGAGAGAGGCATTAATTCACTCATGAAGGCCCTACCCTCATGACCCAAACACCCCTGACTAGGCCTAATTTAGTAAGCTTTTTCACCATTATGACCAGAATATATATTTGACAAGAACAATTTGAAGGACAAAAAATTTATTTGGGGGCTCATTGTTTCACAGGTTCCAGTTCATAGATGGCTGACTCCATTCCTGAGGGCAGGCAGTGAGGCGAACATCATGGCGAAGGATATAGCAGAGGAATCCAGCTCAGGACATGCCACCAGGAAGGGGAGAGAGAGAGAGAGAGAGAGAGAGAGAGAGAGAGAGAGAGAGAGAGAGCGAGCGCACATGTGTGAGAGCGCTCTCCTCATCACGACAAAATATAAACCCTGAAGGCATATTCCTAGTGATCCACCTCTTCTAGTCCCACACTAACTGTCCTCAATTACCACCCAGTTAATTCCTATCAAGGGAACGAATGCACTGTTTAGGTCAAGGCTCTCATACCCAATCATCTCATGTCTAAACTTTCTTGCATTGTCTCACACATGAGCTTTTGGGGAACAACTCACCTTCCAACGCTGCTGCATTGGGGACCAAGCCTCAATATGAGTTTTGGTGAGAACAAACCATAGTAGAGATGGAGAGCCTGATATACTCCTGTCATATTCATTAGCTATATGAGAAGCTTCCTCATCTAGGGGGCATTTGCACGTGCACTGGTTCCAACTGTCCTCTTTTGAAATTGCCATAGCAGGTCGGGCATGGTGGCATATGCCTGCAATCTCAGTGGCTCAGGAAACTGAGGTAGGAAGATCATGAATTCAAAGTCAGCCTTAGCAACTTAGTGAGACCCTATCTCAAAACAAATAAAAAATAAATAAATAATGGGCTGGGGATGTGGCTTAGTGGTTAAGCACCCCCAAGTTCCATCCCTGGTACAAAAAAAAAAAAGGAAGAAAAAAATTTGCCACAGTAGGTTGGTGAACGCCTTTCTTTCATCAGAGAGGTCTGAGAGGGATTGCTACATATGGCCATGTCTGTTGTGAACTATACTGTTCACACAGACTATAATATGAATTATATTCTGGAGTTGTGCAGGGTGGAAAACTTGGTTCTGGAAAGGATCTAAAAGAATCTAGGAATTCTTCTGTTTAACCAATATGAGATAAAATCAGATTCTTATAATGAAGGTCATTTTCAGATTCCTCTATGTCCAAAGGATGTGAAAAGTAGTTTATTATTACTCATTTGCTTTAGATAAAATCATCTTCTTGTGGGATTACTTTCTTTATCAATAGTCTTTATGACACAGAAGAATGGAAATACTGTGACTCTTGGTGTTTAGAACTTCAAACGTAGTGGCCTCAGATGGGAGATGTACTTGAGCAGATGGCAGTTAGGCCTTAAATCATACCATCATACATGGCCACCCATTTTTCCTTCTGAGATTATACTTCTGCAAGGTTGACCTAGGGTAAAAAGCAAAAAGGACTATGCCTTACATTTTCAGCTCTGAATATGCCTTAAGGTATATAGGAATGTTGCTTTTTCATGGATCTTTCATCTCTCACTGCCACTGGTAGTTGAGAATTGATGACACTGAAATTATTATGCTATCATACTACACCTATATATGAATAAACATATTTACAACAGTGTAATTCATAATAGCCAAGTTATGGAACCAGCCCAGGTGCCCATCAACAGATGCACAGGTAAAGAAAATGTGGTATGATACACAGTGGGGTTCTATTCAGTAATAAAGAAGAATGAAATTATGGCATTTGCAGAAAAATGAATGGAACTGGAAATCATCATACTAAGTGAAATAAGCCAGACCCAGAAAGTCAAGGGCCATATGCTTTCCTCATATGTGGAAGCAAAAGAGAAAAAAGAAAGGAAAGGAGAGGATCTTGTGAAAATAGAAGGAAGACTAGTAGAGTAGAGGAAAGCAACTGAGGAGAGGAGGAGAGGGAAAAGGGAGGTGTTGGGGAATAAAATTGACCAAATTACAATTATATCCATGTGAAAATATGTAACAGTGAACATTCTATATGTGTAACTATAATGTACCAATAAAATATGAATATTAGAAAACAAATTGTTATGCTAACAAACTGGAGGTCCATGATACTTATTGTGTCATTAAGTAAACTGCACTCATTTAACTGATTAGGCAAACTATAAGCATGATCAAATACTTTTTTTAAAAAAATATTTTTTAAGTGGTAGATGGGCACAAGACCTTTATTTCATTTATTTTTATGTGGTGCTGAGGATTGAACCCAGTGCCTCACACATGCTAGGTGAGCAGTCTACCACTGAGCCACAACCTCAGCCTGATAAAATGCTTTTTAATGTTTCTCTTTCTTCTTTACACCTGCCAGTAAAGATTATTAAAGCATACCTTTAGCAGAAAGCATCCCATAAGCTGGGATTTTCCTTCATTTTGAGTACTTATTATGTTTAAAGCCCCTTTCTCTCCAGTTAGCCATTTCAATCTTGTCTACACAATCTCCATTTTTTGATTATTTCCATTGCCTTTACATGTGTTTCATATGTAGCTTCTGCCATGTTGTTGTCTTAGCTATATTAGGGTTATAGAGGCCAATAAAAGTGGTAACTTATTTTTCTCCTTTAAGAATGCATCAGGGGATTGAGATTGTGGCTCAGTGGTAGAGCACTTGCTTGGCATGTGTGAGGCACTGAGTTTGATTCTCAGCACCACATATAAATAAATAAATAAAATAAAGGTCATCAACAACTAAAAGTATGTTTTAAAAAAAGAATGCATCAGGGTTGTGGCTGTAGCTCAGTGGCAGAGTGCTTGCCTAACATGTGTGAGGCCCTGGGTTTGATCTTTAGAACCACATAAAATAAACAAATAAAATAAAGATATAAAAAAGAATGCATCAAAAGAGAGTAACATTTCCCTGTATACTTTTCCCAAAAGGCAATGGGGTTGTTTGTGTTATTTGAAGAACTAACAAAACCTTAAGAATCCCCTTGGCCATGCATCTACATAAATAAGATTGGTCTTTACTATAGTTTGTATGTGTTTTGTCCTTCAAGGTTCATGTGCTGGAAATGTGGTCTGCAGTATGGCAGTGTTGTGGTGAAAACTTTAGGAAACAGGGTCTAGGGGTAAGGATGTAGCTCAGTGGTAAAGTACTCACCTGGCATGCATGAGGTCCTGGATTCAAATCTTCAAGCACCAAACAAACAAATAAAAAAAAGGAAAGGAAAAAAGAAACAGGGTCTAGTGGAATGTAATTAGGTCATGGGGGCTCCACTTTTAGAAGGGATTAATGCATGTTTTGTGGGTATGGGTCAGGTCTTGAGAGAGCAGGTCATTGTAATTGAGCCTAGAATCTCTCTGAACCCTTCTCTTTTTTTAAGGTTTATTTTTTAGTTTTAGGTGGATACAATATCTTTATTTATTTTTATGTGATGCTAAGGATCGAACCCAGTGCCTCACGCATGCCAGGCAAGCGCACTACCACTTGAGCCACAACCTGAGCCCCTCCCCTGAACTCATCTTGCACATAGCTTTTTCCATTTCTGCTTCTCTGACATGAGGTACCCTTGCCAGATGAGGGCTCTCAATTTTGGACTTTCAGCCTCCAAATCTGAGATTTAAAATAAACCTCTTTTCTTTACCAAGTACCAAGCCTTGGGTATGTTATTATAGCAACACAAAATGGACTAAGACAGTTTCCTAGCATTTTGAATATTTCAATTATATTTTATCATTGCTAATTCCTGGAATTCTGTCTTTCTTAAGTTTTTGCTGCTGTATTTGCAGTTGCACCTTCCTCTATTCCTGAATTTCCTCTTCTTCCTCCTAGTCTAATCACCTGGCTAATTTCTAAAATCCCAGAGCTTCCAATGCAAGGCTAGGGAGTACAACATAGGGACCTACTTAAAGTCAGGTCATTTAACATAGAATGTCTATTAGAAGGGTGTGGGAACAGTTTTGCCGGACCCTCAGTCATAACCTGCCTCAGTAAAACCTCTTTATACAGAAAGATGGGCAATTACAGTGTCTAAATAACAATATAAATTATTATTTACTGCCTTTCTTTTAGAATACATCTCAAGATACTCATGGGGGGGCTGGGGATGTGGCTCAAGCGGTAGCACGCTCACCTGGCATGCGTGAGGCCCGGGTTCGATCCTCAGCACCACATACAAAGATGTTGTGTCCGCCAAATACTAAAAAATAAATATTAAAAAATTCTCTCTCTCTCAAGATACTCATGGGAATGGAATGTACACGCATTTTTTTCCTTTTCTTTTGGGGGGGGGCGTTGCTAGGGATTGAACTCGACCACTGAGCCACATCCCCAGCCCTATTTTGCATTTTATTTAGAGACAGAGTCTCACTGAGTTGCTTAGTGCCTCACCATTGCTGAGACTGGCTTTGAATTTGTAATCCTCATGTCTCAGCCCCCCAAGCCACTGGGATTACAGGCGTGCACCTGGACATTTTTTTTCTCTTTAAAAGCCCTTGTTTTCTTCTGTATCCCTCCACCAGCTCTCTCACATTCTCAACATCATTTAATAATCTAAAGTATAAATAGCCACCTCCTCCATTCCCCGCAAGATACAGAAGGGACCTGAGAAAAGCAATGGCAGAGGAAGTTACCAAGAAAGGCATTGATGATCTGAGGAAGATTTTCCCTCCCTTGGGAGAACTGACCTTTCAGAGAACATAAGTTAAATTACCCTCTTCAGGGCTGGGGATGTGGCTCAAGCGGTAGCGCGCTCGCCTGGCATGCGTGCGGCCCGGGTTCGATCCTCAGCACCACATACCAACAAAGATGTTGTGTCCGCCGAGAACTAAAAATAAATATTAAAAATTCTCTCTCTATCTTTAAAAAAAATTAAAAAAAAATTACCCTCTTCATCCATGTGCTGTGACATCATTAAAGTGTGCAATTTATATATCAATACCTCTTGCTTTATATTTATTACCTTATACCAAAATGCATCTGTTGTTACAGGGAGTTAGCACATTTGTTAATTGTAACTAACCAAAAGCTTGAATTGTTCAAGAAAAGCAGTTTTGGACATAAACAAGAGAATTGCCTTAGTGGCCCTAAATCAATTATTCTTCTGCTTACAGGAAAACACTCTACATCCTCTATTAATTTATTTTTTGTACCAGGGATTGAACCAGGGCCACTTCATCACTGAGCACATCCCCAGCCCCCTATTTAAAAAATATTTTATTTTTTAGTTGTAGTTGGACACAATACATTTATTTTATTTATTTTACTTTTATGTGGTGCTGAGGATTGAACCCAGGGCCTTGCACATGCTAGGCGAGTGCTCTACTGCTAAGCCACAACCCCAGACCATCTCCAGCCGATTTTTATTTTTTTATTTTGGAGACAGGGTCTCCCTAAGTTAATGAGGGCCTTGCTAAGTTGCCAAAGCTGACTTTGAACTTGTGATGCTCCTGCCTCAGTCTCCTGAGCCACTAGGATTATAGGCATGTGCCACCATGTTCAGCCTTTCTCTTCCTTTCCCTTTTCCTTTCTCTCTCTCTCTCTCTCTTTCCTTTCTTTCTTCCTTCCATCTTTCTTTCTGGCTGGCCTTGAACTCCTGGGCTCAAGCAATGATCTTGCCTCAACCTCCCCAGTAGCTGAGACCATAGGCATACACTAGCACACTCAACTTACATCCTTCAAATTCTGGAAGCCCAAGTAAGGGTTTTTCCTCTTTTGTCTGAAGGGAAGTTTGAGTCCTTTGTGTTGCAGCTGAATTCTTCTAGAACAGGTCCTACATAGTTTCACCAATACAGTCATTTAGTCAGGGCATAGGTAATAAGCACTTGTTTTGAGTCTAGACATTTACCATAAAGTTTTTTCATCCATACAGTTATTTCTGTATAAATTAAACTACTTGTAAGTTCTGACTTATGAGTGTTTTCTGAGGAATCATTTATGAAAAGGTAGCATCCACTGTTTTTTTAAAAAAAAACTTTTAATCCTGTCACTGAGAACACAAATCAATACCTATGTGTGTGTGACAGTGTGGTGAGCACTATAAAAGGGAGCTGAACAAGGCACTATAGGAGTGTGGAGGAGTCCCAAGAGCAGCTTTGGGTAATCAAAGAAGGCAAGAAGGTGGTATTTTTTAAAATAAAATTTTGGATGTTGATGAGCCTTTATTATCTTCATTTATTTATATTCAGTGCTGAGAATTGAACCCAGTGCCTCACACATGCTAGGCAACTGTGCTACTACTGAGACACAACCTCAGCTCCAAGAAGGTGGTGTTTAAGCTGAGCCCAGGAGGACTGCAGACAACAGGTAAAAGTTCTCTTGGTGAAGAAGGTGGACAATGCCATTGCCAGACAGAGGGAACCGCAGTGCAAGGTCATATATCAATTATGAGTATAGAGGGCCTTGGGAGGTTTATTCAGCTTAGACTACTGTAAAAAATATCACTGTCTGGGAAGCTTATAAACATCAAATTTATTTCTCACAGTTCTGGAGGCTGGTGGTCTGAGAACAGGGTTCTCCTGAGGGTCCTCTTCCAGTCGCAGACTGCCAACATATCATTGCATCTTTATATGGCAGAAATAGGGTGAGGAAGTTCTCAAGGGTTCCTTTTAAAAGGGTACTAATACCATTCATGATGCTTCTACTCTCACAACCTAAAGCACCTCCCTAAATCTCTACCATCAGGTGGAGGTTTAGGATTTTAACAAATGAAATTGGGGTATATGGGGGACAAACATGTAGTCCATTGCAAGAAGCTATACAAAGCCATTTAAAAGTTGCAGGGAAGAAAGGGAATTGATCAGATTTGCATTTAGAAAGCTGTCTCTAACTTCAGAAAATGGACTATGGAAAAGCAAGTGTACAGAGAAAGTCAGTGGTCTTCATGCTTCCTGTGAAAGATGGTGGTGTCTGACTGGAAGGTAATGGACTTGGGGATGCAGAGAAATTAATGTCTTCAACACGTAAGAGGAGGAGGAGAAAAAAAAAATAAAGGCATGCTGTCTATCTACAACTACAAAAAAATTTAAAAAATAATTTGAGTTGTAGATAGACACAATAACTTTATTTTATTTAGTTTTTTTTTTAAAAATATGGTGCTGAGGATTGAAGCCAGTGCCTCACATGTTCTAGGCAAGTGCTCTACCACTGAGCCACAACCCCAGCTGGGTAATTAGATCTTGACAGTGGAGCACTCATAATTGGATTAGAACACTCATAAAAATAGATGAAAGAGCTTGCTTTCTTTTTCCAGCAGGTAATGATATAAGATGACCACCTACAAACCAGAAGGAGAGTCCTTTCCAGTAAGCAAATCAGCCAGCACCTTGATCTTGGACTTGCAGAACTGTGAGAAATAAATGTGTTTGTTGTCTGAGCCACCAGTCTATGGCTAAGACACTGTAAAGACAATTTCTGTCTTTATTGTGTCCCAACCTCTTCTTCAAGAGGACCTGCTGTTAGTGGTTGCTATCCTCCATTTTTTTCTTCTAATCAAATTTGCTCCTAAGAAGAGCAGTCTACTTTCACCATGTATTTCAGAGCAGGCGATAGTGCTGAGAGACTTTCATTTGAATAATAATCTGTATTTCTAAGACAGAAGGGATTTTTTCCCTGCAGAAGAAAAATAGACATTAACAAGCTGACAGGGCAACCTGAGGAGGGAATGGTCTGGGTTCTCCCAAGAGCTTTTCAAATGCTATCATATGATTGCCATTTATTCTATTTTAAACCAAAATTTTTCATACATATAGTTATGAGGCTATATAGTCAGACAGACCCTATCTGAAACCCTGAGCCTGCCCAGAGATTGCTGAAAGTATCCTCATCTGTAGTCTGGCAACAACAATCCCTATTTTATAGAATCAAATGAGAGAAAGTATGGAGTTTTCAGCCAGATTGTAGGGCTATGCATTTCCTTTGCTCTCTGCTTGTAAGTCAAAACCTTCAGCACTGCTGTATCTTCACTGAAGTTTCTAACTGAAGCCCAAGTATCCAAGGAATGAAGAAAAGAAAAAGAAAACAATCTTGGGATGACTGCTATTTTCTTTTTAAATTTTTTTTTTATAGTGGGGATTGAACATAGAGGTGCTTTACCACTGAGCCACACCCCAGCCCTTTATATTTCTTATTCTGAGACAGGGACTCACTGAGTTATATAGGGCCTCACTAACAGGTTGGCTTTGATCTTCCTGCCTCAGTCTTCCCAGTTGCTGGGATGACAGGTATATGCCACCACTCCCAGCTTAGATGAATGCAGTTTGTAACATGTAGATGTGCCACAATAGATCTTGAATATGTTGCCTGTAGTGAGTTCAGTAGTGTCCTCCCAAAAAATATGACCAAGTCATGACCCCTGCTACCTATAACTGTGACTTTACTTGGACATAGGGTCTATGCAGTGGTAATTAAGTTGAAATTATCCTAGATGTAGGGTAGGTCCTAAATCCAGTGACTGGTACCCTTATAAGAGAAAGGAGAAGTAAGTTTGAGACACAGAGACACAAAAGAGAAGGCCATAGGATATGGAAGCAAAGACTGGAGCAATGCTGCCTCAGATCAAGGACTGTCTGGATGAGGCAAGGAAGGGTTCTCTCCTAGCACCTTCAGAGGGAGCATAGTTGTACTGACAGCTTAATTTTGGACGTCTGGCCTCCAGAACTGTGATATAATAAATATCTGTTCTTTAAATTCACCAAGACTGGACGTCTGGCCTCCAGAACTGTGATATAATAAATATATGTTCTTTAAAGTCACCAAGTTTGTGATAATTTGTTAGGGTAGACACAGGAAACTGCTATACTGCCTGAAAAGAAGGACAATTATTTGTGCATTGGCATTTCCAGAAAAACAAACATCCATGTTTGCTAGTACATTCCTTTCTGATGTGCTGAGAGGCAGAACCCACCCAGTAGCCATCTGCTCTCTCTCCCGGGCTCCAGGCAGAGTTGGCACCTGCATATAGCTGGCCCCACCCTATGTTCAGGTTGTACATGATGGAGTTACCAACTGTGATGCCTATATAGGGGACATCTGTGTACCTTCTCACATATAGGCAGAATAAACAGCCCTATAAATATTCTCCTGGAAAGATTTGACACCAAGGACAAGGCAGGTATGGTAACCATGTTCCCTAAGGACACAAATCACTAGTTACCACAGTGCTGATTAATAGCTTACAATGACTTCTCTGATGAACAGATTTCTTGAAATTGGTTTTGATAAAATAGGACCAACATGAATTCCCTTTTCATGCACTGGGTCTATCAACTGAAATGGAAAGAAAAAAGCCATTGCCAATTCTCATTTATATCTATATACACATACATGTATATATACATATGTACAAGTACATTATTGGTGTGTATGTGGATAAATATGCATAAGTTTAGGATAGCCCAGCCCCAATTCACAAATGCAAATGGAAAGGAGAAGTTGCAATGCTTAGTGAATATATTTTGAGGGGAAGACAAGAACAAAGCCTTGCTGGCTCACATGAATGGCTCTGTATCTCTGCCTGCAGGGCTCTTGGTGTATATGTGCCAGGGAAATCCAAGATGGCTGCTTCTTCTTGGCCTCCAACCCATAGACGTTTGCCTACCTAACCCCTCACTACTGGAATCAAATCACTTGAAATATCCAGCATCTAAAAGTGCTGAAATAGGTCTAAGTAGTAGTGACTTAAGACTATGAGACCTACAGCCAAAATCAACAAGGGGAGGACTTGGCAGCCGATACAGTCATAGTGGCTTGTTGCTTCTCACCTAAAGCAATGCCACAGAGGTAGGGGACATTCATGGCCTCCTGTTTGCTGAGAGCTACTTTGGTCCCTCAGCACTGAAGTTTCCCTTGAGGAAGAGAGAGTGGAATATGTGAAATTTCTGATGGTGAATTCAGCTTCCTCTCCTCATAGGGATAAAGCTAAGTTCTATGTTCCAGAATGAGCCCACTCGACATTTAGGTAACACTGGATTCTGTTTATTCCTCTCGAGAAACTTACCATCAGTCCAAATGCAGGGAACATGAGCAGAATCCTCAGCTTGTGTTCTCATAGAGGAATCTGAGTTGAACTCACTGTGGGCATGCTCCCCTTTAATGCCTTTTAATGGAGCAAATTCATGTGTGTTAATAAGCAGGAAATAGATTTCATGCATTTTGCCATTTTCTTTTGTATTGGGGATTGAACCCAGAGGAGCTTAACTGCTGATCCACATCCTCAGCCCTTTTTATTTTTACTTTGAGACAGGGTCTCTCCGAGTTGCTTAGGGCCTCACTAAGTTGCCAAAATTGTCCTTGAACTTGCAATCCTCCAGCCTCGGCCTCCTAAACTGCTGGGATTGCAGGCATGTGTCATGAGGCCCAGCTATTTTGCCATTGTTAACTGTCCTTGGATGTGTTCCCAAAATCTCCTTGAGGAGAAATATTTGAACAAGCTAGGGGAAGTGGAAGTCAAGTTTATCTTTCAATTTTTATTAGGGTAGAATCAATGAAATCTGAATGCCCTTAGGGTTTTAACCTTACCCATAAAATATATATAGCAATCCAGTGTGTGAACATCAAGTGTGCTCAAACAGGAGCATACAATGCTTGTATCTTGTAGTTATTGATACATGATAGTTTAAAGAGTTGAAATGTGTCATCCATGTAAACAATACATATATTTTTCAAATTGGACAAAGCATAAAAATATTGAAAGAATGCAGAGAGGTTAAAAGAATTAAATTTGTGGAACATATGTAACTCAGTTAAGATGCTGCCAAGGAGAAATGGGAATGTGCCTCTGACTCAGGGCTATAAATCCCCAAAGAGAATTTTGTAGTAAAGTGGTGCTACAGAGAAGGAAATGAGCAGAAAGGACTGAAATGTGACAGTCTACTAGTGCTGCCATAACCAAGTACCACACACTGGGGGACTGAACAGAAGCTAATTTTTTCACAGTTTTGGAGGTTGAAAATTCAGGATAAAGATGCTAGCTGATTTGGTCTTTGGTGAGGTCCCACTTTCTGGTTGGTACCTGGCTGTCGTTTTGCTGTGTCTTACCCATGGTCTCTTCTTCATGACATTGGAGGGTGAGAGAGGGATATATATATATATATATATATAGAGAGAGAGAGAGAGAGAGAGAAGAAGAAGAAGAAGGAGGAGGAGGAGGAGGAGGAGGAGGAGGAGGAGGAGGAAGGATGATGATGATGATGATGATGAGCCACCAGGGACAACACCTAATCCCTAAGGGCATGCCCCAGTGACCTACTTCCTCCACCCATGCCCCACCTGCCCACAATCACTACCCAATAATCCATTCAAAATAGTGATCCATGGAGTAGGTTATTCCACCAATGAGATTACAGCTCTCATAATCTAATCATTTCACCTCAGAACATTGCTGCTATTCTAACACATGAACTTTTGGGGGTACATTTCATATCCAAACCATAACAGTCTCTGTCTTTCTCTCTCTGCCTTGGCTCCTTCTAATCCTCAAAATGTGCTGAGAGCCATAGCGAGTCAGAATGGCCCCTGGCATTTTGCCAGAAGTAATGGTTGAGAGGAGAGCCAGACCCTCATTGCTATCCAAAATTACATATAAGAGGTTGTGAGGGGAATGGGAAAATAAACAAGGAGAGAAATGAATTACAGTAGATGGGGTAGAGAGAGAAGATGGGAGGGGAGGGGAGGGGGGATAGTAGGGGATAGGAAAGGTAGCAGAATACAACAATTACTAATAGGGCATCATGTAAAATTGTGGATGTGTAACCGACGTGATTCTTCAATCTGCATTTGGGGTAAAATTGGGGGTTCATAACCCACTTCAATCTAATGTATGAAATATGATATGTCAAGAGCTTTGTAATGTTGTGAACAACCAATAAAAAATAAAATTAAAAAAATAAAGTGTTAAAATATCAACCACTAAAAAAAAAATTATGTGCAAACTTCTGAAAAGTAGCCCAGAAAAACAGGGTCAGATTATTTTTGTTATTTCCTCCTTCCTCCTTTCTATGTGGAAAGCAAAAGTGGCATCTGGAATGTGAGCAGCCATTTTGGACTATGATGTTGCTGAACAGGGTATCACGGCAGAGAGAAGGAATTGGATGGAACACCCGATGATCATGGAGCCACCACATCAGCACTGGGCTCCTGACCCCTCCGCATTTAATTTAGATAAGATAAAAGAAAAGTTGTATCTTGCTTAAGCATTACATGGCACACATGTGTGCATATATGTGTCTCACATGTAGTTGGACCTAATCTAACTGATGTGGGAAGGCTGAGGGGGTCTTCCATATAATATAGAGTTGTGGTAGATGACCAGACCCTGTTTCCATTCAGAATCCCAAATGCAGTATTCTTCTCCTTCTTCTTTTCTGTCTACCAAGCCATGTGCCTGTGATCCAGGCTCCATCATATAGATGCTCCCAGGATTCTTGATATAGAATAATTGATGCAAAGACAGAGGAGAGTGAATATCCCCATTAGGCAGTCACAAGTCGTCCATGTGGGATGAGCATGAATTTTCTGACCCCATTTCCTGTTTAAAAAAATAAAAAAATAAATGGTTGTTGAACTGCCAAAAAAAAAAAAAGACGATGATATTAAGTTAAGCTGTCTATAATTGCTGTGACTGGATGATGCTGGATTGAAACAGGCTGTGTATTAAATTGTATATTAGACCTTTACTGTCCGCCTTGGGCGCCTGCTACTTTGGAGTTCCCCTTGAGTTCTGGGGGGGGGGGGGTCCAAGAGTGAGTGCCTGCGCAGCCCGGTGGAGGGAGTTCCGGTTGGGGTGTGGTGTTCCAAGGAAGGGCCACGTGGGTGGCATTCCTGTGAGTTTGGAAATGAAGTTTGTTCCTGCTTGAGTGGCTCGTGATTTGTGCCCAGCCAGATTGCGGCAAAAATGGAATAGTAGTGTATTCTTATTAGAAACAACTACATCAGAAGGAAGGAAGGGGAGCTGGTATGACCATAGGTATTTTAGTGAACCTTTTTTGCTGCTGCAACTAAAAACTCTGACCAGAACAATTTTAGGGGAGGAAAAGTTTATTTGGAGGCTCATGGTTTCAGACATCTCAGTCCATGGACAGAAGCCTCCATTCCTCAGGGCTTGAAGTGAGGTTGAACATCATGATGGAAGAGTGTGGCAGAGAGAAGCAGCTCCCACGAAGATAAGAAAGCAGAGAGAGACTCTGCTAACTAGATATAAAATATATACCCCAAAGCCACATCCCCAATGCCCACCTCCTCTAGCCACACCCCACCTGCCTCCAGTCATCACTCAATTAATCCCATCAGGTGATTAATTCACTGATTGGGTTAAGGCTTTCATAACCTGATCATTTTTCCTCTAAACTTCTTGCATTGTCACACACATGAGCCTTTGGGGGACACCGCATCCAAACCATAACAGTGTGGTTACAATCACAATTTCCTGGAGGGAAGATGGGAGAATGAAAGGCAGTGTTTTCTCTTGGTCATGCAAACAGTTACTGGCCAATTTGTTCTGGCCAGCAAAACTTCTGATATCATGGCTATTTAACAATGTATCATCAAAGTTGAATGTGAAGCCAGGTGACTGTAATAACTAATCTAGGGACAGAAATAGAATCTTTATTTTCTCTGCTTGAAATTTTCTGTCATTTGATTTAAAAGTCAAAGACTGTTCACTATGTCACTGAGAATTCTCGAACTTTAATGAAATAGTTATCAAAGTGTTGTATTGAATGTATGTCATCTGGGAAAGTTGGGGCAATTTAAATGCCTACCAGACCCTTGTTAATGAGGTAAAATGAGAGAGAAAATTATAGCAGCAAAGACTCCTGTGAAAGCTGCCATACTCTGTGCTGTGAGTCTTCAGGGCCATCACTGATTTTCATCTTCCTGGTAGCTTAATGGAAAAAAAAAGGCAATGGCCAAAGGGGATGCAAAGAAATATTCTGCTCTGACTATGACCATGTAGATCACATGGGCTTTTCAGAATGGCACATAGGTCAGTGTTCCCTGGAACCTCAACTAGTACACCTTATTTCTAGCATCTTAAAATACATAATCTCCAGAATTGTAGAAGCCCTTGGCTTTCTTAGAAAAGTCCCCAGTGTATATTTGTGTCTTCATTTCACCTTCACCCTGATTTGTCCACGTAATCTCTGCCAAACTAAGTCATAAGGAAAGCAGTTAGAATCCTGACTTCCCACCTTTAGAGAAGTACAAATCTCTACACAAAGGCTATATACATTTATCAATGGGACACAAAACTGGCACATATCTCCAGGTGATCCTCTTCTTTCAGTGTAGACACTCACACAGACACACACACAGAGACACACACACACACACACACACACACACACACACACAGAGTTGTCCCTCAGTATCAATGGAGGATTCATTCGAGGACTCCCATATATACCCAAATCTGCATATAAGGGTCAAGTCCCTTATATAAAATGGCACAGTATTTGAATATCACTTATGCAATTCTCCCATATACTTTTGTCATAGTGAGATGGGATCTTGCTTTGTTGTCTAAGCTAGCCTCAAACTCCTGGGCTCAAACAATCCTCTTGCCTCAGCCTCCCATGTAGCTGGGATTATGAGTGTGCACCACTATGCCTGGCTGTTCCCATATAATTTAAGTCATCTCTAGATCACTTATAAAACCTAATACAATGAAACAGTTGTTACATTGTATCATTTGGAAGGAAATGACAAGAAAAGTCTATACATGTTTAATACACATGCAGGTGTTTTTTCTGAATATTTTGAATCAGTGGTTCTTTGAATTAGGCAATATGGAGCCTGCAGATACAGAGGGCCAACTATATATAGGGATGAATTATTGTGACAGATAGAAGGAAGGAAGGAGACACAAGTTCAGTTCATCAGTCTGTATTCCATCATGATAGAGCATAAGACTGGAATGTAGGTTCAACTCTGTTGGAACCAAGCTGGTCTGACCTTGGAAAGGGCTGCCCTCACTGAGTCTCAGCGTCTCTGTTTGCACATACAGAGGATAAATTCATCTTTACTAAAGACCCATCCAATCTTTGCTTCTGTAATCATAAGTAGGGTGATAAGATGCTCTTCTATACTTAGATCGCCACCTGGAGGGTTCATTGTGCTTCGATTTCCCATTTTGGTGATGGAGAATTTGAAGCCATGCATGGTTATAGAGGGCTCTGAGCAATTGGTGATGGAATGTTCTTTCCACTTCAAGGCCTTATTTCCTGTTAGATTAGCCTAATAAAATTTAGCCTTTTAAGGTGTATGAAGGCACTATATTGGCCCATTCACAATGCCATTCTGAATGATGTCATTCACTGGACAGAAATATTACATTATTAAAATATTTTGCACAGTCTCCTCAATGAGATTGATACTCTTAGAGAACAAAGATAATAGCAAGCATATAAGGGAATGTATTATTTTTTACTTAGTGCCTGTCTATGACCAAAAGAGATTAAAGAAGCTTATACTAAAAGTAGTAATAATCATCTTAAAAATTCAGGAAGAAAATGTGGATAGTAATGACTGGTTAAAAAAATCTCTTTTTTTCCCTTCTTTATTTCTTATTCTGTTTCTCAATTATTTTCTCTTTTCTATCCTTTTTTCTTTCTCTTCTATCTGTTAATGCAAATTGAGCCAGGTTCCTGAAACCTGAAGTCAAAAAGCATTACCTAGGGCTGGGGATGTGGCTCAGGCGGTAGCGCGCTCGCCTGGCATGCGTGCTGCCCGGGTTCGATCCTCAGCACCACATACAAACAAAGATGTTGTGTCCGCCGAGAACTAAAAAATAAATATTAAAAATTCTCTCTCTCTCCCTCCTCTCTCTCTCTCCCTCCTCTCTCACTAAAAAAAAAAAAAGCATTACCTAATTCTCATGGTGAAAAACTATTTATTGCCTGCATTTTTCAGATAAAAATATGAAGAAAGAGTAGTTGAAAACTTGCATAAAATCACATAAATGGTGGAGTCATGATTTTTATCAAGATAGTCCGTATCCAGTGGCTGAACTATTAACCATTATAATATATACTAATAGGTGTGAAATCAGATTTAAACCAGTTTTATTGATTCAAACCCCATTGATCTTGATTACTAGACTGTGTCACCTGTTACAAAAATAACAATCAAGATAATGACAGTAGCAGTGATAATTATTGTAGCTGACAGATTTTGAGCTTTTATAGTGTTCCAGAATTAGTCTAAATATTTTTTAAAAATTAACTCATTAGATTTTCACAAAACCCTATTAAGGTAGGTACTACTGTTATCCACATTTTACAAATGATCATTCATATATGTGTATATATATATATATATATATATATATATATATATATATATATATACACACAGAGAGAGAGAGAGAAACAGATAATTTATTTTTAAATTCTATTTACAAAAAAATTTCCTTTATTTTATGTTGCACAGCCATTGCCACTATCTAATTTTAGAACATTTTCATCACCTCAAAAAGAAACCTTGTATCCTTTAGCAGTCACTCTCCATTCCCCTCTCCTCCAGACCCTAGCAACCACTAATCTACTTTCTGTCTCTATGGATTTACCTATTCTGGACATCTCATATAAATGGAATCATGCAATATGTGACCTTTTGTGTCTGGCTTTCACATGGAACAGTGAAAAACAGCTACCATTTATTGGTTGCCATGACTACCATGTCCTAAGCACTGTTATCAGGAGCTTTGTGTGCATTATCTTTAATCTTCCCAATAACCCTGTGGCAGAGTAGAGCTATCAGATTCATTTTAATGAGGAGACTGACACACAGAGCTGTTTGGTAAGTTGCATAAAGCAGAACAGCTCATAAGTGGTAGACTTAAAATACAAACCCACGTCTGACTGTATCCAAACCACACACCCTTGGCACACTATCCCTCAGCCTCAGGGTCACATGGATGTGGGTTTGTAATGTGGTATTTTAGCCATGCATAGGAGTTGAGTTGGCCTGGAAGTAGTGGTAAGTATAGCCCCCAAATTCTTTTGGACTGGGTGCCTCATAGCAGGGTGGGGGCCAGGGAGGCCCTATGTCAAGCCTGACTTTAGCTAATTTGTCTGTTGAGGTCCTACTTGCCTTCTCTTCTCTGGAGCTTCCTGGAGGCCCCAAAAGAACTCCTTGGTTTTACTCATTTGGGATGTATTGAAGAACTTGTATGGCACAATTTCCATATTTTTTCATACACATGGAATCATATAGAAGCAAGTCAAGATTTCTAGAAAGGATAGGGAAAAATCAATGGGATTTCTTTACAAAATCTGCAACTCAGGCACATTTGCTTCTGGGAATCATTGGATGGCACTGGCTCCCTTCTCTAAATGGGCACCTGAGGCTGACAGTTCATATTTGCTTTCACAGGAGGAGGTTTCAGGGTTGCCCAGTTGGTGCACAGAGAGCCATGTATGCTGTTGACCTGCATTGAAACTTTCTCTCAATATAAAGTTCATCAAGGAGCAGCCTGTAATATCTGGGGGAAAGTACTTTGAAAAGAAAGGCTTGTCTGATTGATAAAGGTGAGATTTGCACCATGTGGTGGTGATAATTACTCCCTGACAGCACTGGAGTATTTCATATAAAACATAAACGCCTATCTCAAAGGACAATTTCCTAGAATCTTAGAGCTGGAAGTGACCCTCAAGACTGAGTATCCACCCCTAATTTTTAGAGACAAACACATTTATCAAGTCCAAAGAGGAAGTGTGGCAGAGAGGGAGTGTATGTGTCCATGGGTGTCAAGCAGACAGCCCTTAGGTATTATGATATGCTCTGGCCATTTTACCTGGTGAAGCCTTGGTCCTAGTGATCTATGAATTTCAGTGACACACAACAAACATGTCAGGATGCCTCACTGATAATAACCGAGGCTCATTCTGTCATAGACTTTTTGCCCCTTGGTGTTTCCATGTGTTTTACTGGTTGTCTTGGATGAAAATATGCCCTCTGCAGGGTAGACCCTAGACACTACCAATAACATTGATAATGAAGATGATGATGATAATAACAACAAGTTCATAATCTCAGAAAAGCCAGAAGTGATGGGAAAGCCTTCTTTTGTAGTGATTTATAAGGAATCTTGGGATACCAGACCCCCAGCTTCCAGATCTCATCAAAGTCACTCATCTGATATGTCCCCTTCTCCCTCTGAAGAAATACCAAGGCAAGGGGAGAGGAGACAGTGAAGCCCTACAGAAATATACAACATAACAATTAGCTTCCCCCATGGATCAGCCCAAGAGCTCTTTTATTTATATAATGCAAAGAAGCAAATGTTCATATCAACACTTAGGAACCATGAAGAATTAAGTGGTGTTTTCTATGCTCTAAGATGGCTGAGAAGTGAATACTACTTTTCTAGAAATAATGTCTTCCAAAATAATTCGTTTCAATGATTTAGAAAACGTAGGTACACACAGTTCATTTTTCTAGATTTCTGAACTGATTTGCTGTTACTACAGCTAGAGGCCTCTGAGGGTCACTGTTGAGTTCTCAGAGGAATTAAGAAGCTGGCAGGAAAGAGGGTCTGAAGGGAAATGTTTTCCTCTTTAATGTTGGAGACAGTGTGTCTCAGGCTCCTTTTTTTTTTTTTTAAATGAGGACACTTGTTGGAAGGAAGAAATAAGACTTTTTTTTTTAAATCTTGGTGTCAGGCTCTTATTTTTCCATTTTTCATTTTGAAATAAATTTAGACTTACAAAAAGGCTGTGAAAACAGTGCAAAGAGTTCCTGTATACTAACTTCCTGTAATCTTGCCTAACTACATAATATTTATCTAAAGTAAGGCACTGATATTTATTTAATACTATTAACTGAATTACAAAATGTATTCAGAATTCACTCACTTTTCCCACTTAAGTCCTTTTTCTGTTCCAGAATCCAATTTAGGAATCCATTGCATTTGTCATGTTAGTCACAGCCTGTCTCTTTAGTGTCCTCCAGTCTATAACAGATCCTTGGTCTTTCCTTGTATTTCAGGACCTTGATATATTTGAAGAGAAATGGCCAGGTATTTTGTAGACCATCCCTTAATCTGGCTTTTTCTGCTGGCTTGTCATGATTAGAATTAAATAATAATTGCTCATGATTGGATTGAAATGGATTGAAGTTGGGATAAATTTAAGATAGGAAGAAATCCTTTTTCTTTGGCCTCATATAATCCTTTCCCTCAATGCCTCTGCCCCCATCTCCCTTCCACATCTCTCTAACCTCAGTAGCCAAGATTTTGTAAGCATTTTCTCTGTATCCAACCCAATGACAGGGGATCAAGGCACTACAGAAGGAGGGTCCCTCTTCTCACCCTCTCTTTGTCCCTCCCTTTCTTCCTTCCAAATGTAGTCCAACTCAAGGTAGGAATTCTATCTCCTACATGGTGCTCTTTTGAAAAGGTTTGAGCAGAGTGGCAGTTCCTCCTGCAGCTGTAGTTCATCATTAAATTATTTACTGTGTGAAAAACAATGTTTCATTAGCAAAATACTAAACCTGCAATTATTGTACTGAACCATGGAGAAGCTTCCTGAGGTTGCCTTGCCAACTAGATGATGTGAGGTTTCATCTCCATGGTTCTGATTTTTCTTATGTTTCAAGAGGGGGAAATGGTCACTTTTAGTTTTCTGGAGTTTCCAGAGAGACGAGAAATACGAAATCATCAAAATTATACCTAAGAACATGATCTTTCCAATTTATGATAATGGCTAAGGTTTATTGGTTTTTATGGATAAAAGTTTAGGGCTTTAAGATTTTTTAAAATTATAATTCCATTGAGCATGAAAACTAGAGGATATTCACAGTTTTGTCATTTTCCAGAAGAGATCCCTGTGGCCAGAGTAGGAAAAACAATTAATTACTCAATCAATTAAATTTATATTGCCCATTTTTAGTTATGTACTGGTTGTTAGAAGGGTATGTAGGGTTATATATAGGATATGGTCCCTATTTTTAAAAAGCTTAAAGAACGAACATGGGAGCATATAAGTACTCTATTTAAGATACTAAAGAACAAGGTGGGGCAGGCGGGGGATGGTGCACACCTGTAATCCCAGCAGTTTGGGAGGCTGAGGCAGGAAGATCATGAGTTCAAAGCCAGCCTCAGCAACTCAGAGAGGCCCTAAGCAACTCAGTGAGACCCTGTCTTTAAATAAAATATAAAAAGGGCTGGGGATGTGGCTCAGTGGTTAAGTGCCCAGTGCCCCTGGATTCAATCCCTGGTGCAAAACAAACAAATAAACAAACAAACAAAAAACCAAGTCGGCATACTGTGTTATGGTATTGATGCTAAGTATCATAAGAATTCATACACAAGTTCAATAAAAGCTTGGGAAGACCTTAAAGAGGAGCTGTATCTTTCACAATCAATAAGGTTTAGAGAGATAAAAAGCCACACTGTAGAACGTCCCAAAACTTAAGCAGAAAAGGTTGAAAGATTTGGGACACATAAGCAACATGTGGGGAGCAGTATTTACAGAAGTTTAATCTAACTGAGATGTGAAGTGGGACTGACAGCTGCACGCTGGAGAGTCATTGTCTGGAAGTGTGATATTTATTCTGGGCCTCCCAGAGGCAGCACCAAAGCACTGTGGTTCATTAGTAAGACTGGGGATCAGGTAGGAAAAGAAAACTTCGCTATATGGAGCCAGTGGGATAGACTTTTGGGAGTAAATGTATCCCTGAGTGTTCCTTAAATTTTAATTGAAAGATCACGCTAATTAACATTTTTTTAAAATGTAAGTTTATTTATTTTTAAATATTTTAGTTGTCAATGGACCTTTATTTTATTTATATGTGGTGCTGAGAATTAAACCCAGTTACTCACACATGCTAAGCAAGCACTCTACCACTGCGTTACAATCCTAGCCCTGGATAATGTTTTTAAAGTGCTTATTATGTGCTAGCCATTGCTTTGTGTGCATTTAGTGCTTTTAGTGCAATCTTTTAGAGAGGAGGAAAGTAAAGCTCAGAAAATAAGTAATTCCCTCTAAGTCACAAGGCCAACAAATAGCAAAGTAAATTTTCCCAAATAGACCTGACTTATTTCAGGGACCTTATCTCCTGACATTCTTCCATGGCTGTATTATTTCTTGTCTGTTAGAACTGTGAAATCTAGTTCCAACTATGGTTTTAATGAGGAGCAGGCCAAAACTTAAAGAGGCAGATTGGCGCCTGTAATACCCAATCGTTTTTTATTTAAAAATGTTGGTGCTTCTGGTACCAGGTGTATCTGAGAATGAGGTATCTGGTCTTGATGTCACAGAGTAATTTGGGGTAAAAATACTCTCTGACAGAGTTCAGGCTTTAGACCTTGTTGATTAAAATCGGGGTCTCCATATCTTTCAGTATCTTTTCCCTCTCCAGTTATAACTAGAGATCTGGTTTTGGAGGAAGAGGAAAGGGAGCCCAGGACTGCATCCTCCATGTACCCGGGTCTAAGCCTTCAGTGGATGGTGAGAATAGACGTTATTTGACATTTACATTCTGATTCCCATGACCCTGAAGGCTTTTCTATTTGGACAAGATTCTCTTATAACGTGCCCACTCTGTATCCTTGGGAAAATTGCTCACTCATTCTTGAATGTCAGCATTTTCATTTGTAAAGTGAGAATAGAATCATATCTACCTTTTTAGAGTTGTGGATGTGAGAATGAAATAGCTTTGATTAAGTGTATAAAAGAGACACTCAGCTGGGTGCACACTTGTGATCTCAGCAGCTTGGGAGGCTGAAGCAGGAGTATTTCGAGTTCAAGCAGTCTCAGCCACTTTGTGAGGCCCTAATGCAACTCAGTGAGACTCTGTCTCTAAATAAAATATAAAAAATGGCTGGACATATGGCTCAGTGTTTGAGCACCCCTGGATTCAATCCCCAGTAACTTCTTTGTCCTAAACCTAGACCAATATTTTTTAACTGCAGTCTGTTATTTATTTACTGCTCTATGAAATCGAATCTAGAACCTCCACTGCTTCTCTGATAGATTTGGAAATGGGAATTGGGGAGGTCAAATTCTACTTACACATAATCTCTATCCATGGGCATTACATTCAGGAGAATGCAAAGCAGACAGTCATCAGAATGCTCTTGAGGACACAGTTTAAAAACCACAATAAGGGCTGGGGATGTGGCTCAAGCGGTAGCGCGCTTGCCTGGCATGCGTGCGGCCCGGGTTCGATCCTCCAGCACCACATACACATACAAACAAAGATGCTGTGTCCTCCAATAACTAATAAATAAATTAAAAAAAATAAAAGAGCCCTCTCTCTTTAAAAAAAAAACCACAATGAAATATTTTTTAAATTTTTTTTCCATGAAGGATTCCTGTAGAATTTCTATAGTGTCAGACTTCAGTTTTCTTTTCTTTCTTTTGTTATACTGGGAATTGAACCCAGGACTTTGTACATGCTAGGCAAGTGCTCTACCACTGAGCTACACCCCTAGCTCCTGGACTTCGTTTTTCTCACCTAAAAACATGAAGAATCTTGATGGTTTCCTCAAATTCTACTGATTTGGGATCCTAGTATCCTTTGAAGATCAGGACCAGGCAGTGAGGGTGACTTTCCCATATTGAGCTTCAACTCTTTGCTAGTAGGGATTTAGGAGACATGTTCCATGGAGATGAAGTGTACCACCTCTCCTGTTGGCTCCCTGCCACTTCTATGGGTCAATAGACAGCTGGATTCCATTACACGCAGTTCTCTCCAACAAGCCTCCTGTTGTGTTTTACACTTTGGAATTGCTCAGCCCATCTCTGTGTAGCTCTTTTAATTCATTCACAACAAAGATGGTAACTTGTGCCAAGTCAAAAAAGTGCAGCTAGAAACACTGTAAATTATGCAGCACAATTTCAACAAGCATTTGCTAAGCACAGATTACACCTTCAGAAGGCAGCAATTTCAAGGGGGAATTTAAATAAAAAGCAAAATTCTGCTTGCACTGTGACCTCTGTTTTGCTGTGTGACTTGGAGCAACTTATGCTATTTGGCATTACTTTCTTCTTTAAAATATCCCAGTTTGGCTAGATGATTGTTCTAAAATTCTCTTGATGTCTCTATTGCATTAAGCACAGAAACATATAAAAAGAAGCCTCTTAGAAAAAGTAGCATTCTGTGCCTGAAGGGGTACAGAATCAGATTGAAATGCAGGTTGGGGCTGTACTGTGAATAGCCTCGAGGGACACTTGAAAACGTTTAGACATTATCTCATTACCATGGTGAATCACTGCAAATTATAGATCAGGGTAGTATAGTTGAGGAAGATTTTAGATGATATAAAAATAAATCTCCAGAAAGAAAGAGTAAAGGGATAAGAACAGTATGGTATGAGTCAGAGAGGTCTTCTTGGCAGATTCAAAAAGATTTGAACCATTTCAAATCATCTGTTTTCACAGATGCATTTGTTTTGTAATGTTTTTAATAACAGAGCATTGGATATCATAATTTAATCGTGTTTAGTTGAAGAACACAACACCAAGAAGGATGGATAATTCAGTTTCATCTTTGTTACATGTTTTGATAAATTATGTATTTAATATTTGAAATAATCAGATATCTTCTTCAGCATAAACCTGCCTACATTGCTATCTCTAGGGAATTAGCTCCTTCATGGGAATCAATTAAGACTGAGAGATAGAATAAAGTGATATTCTCAACACGAAGGTGGTATGACTAAGGTTATTGACAAGATCTAAAACCATGTTTGGCTCTACTCCTTTTTTTTCGTACCGGGAATTGAACCCAGGGTTGCTTACCACTGAGCCGTATACCCAGACTTTTAATATTTTATTTTGATATAGAGTCTTGCTGAGCTGCTTAGGCCCTCGCTAACTTGTTGAGGCTGGCTTTGAACTTGCGATCCTCCTGCCTCAACCTCCCAAGCAGCTGGGATTGCAGGCCCATACCACAGTGCTTGGCCTGGTTCCACTCCTTATCAGCATATTCACACTTTGTATACCTCCATTTTCTCATCTGTAAGGGTGAGTAAAATAAAGTACCCATCTCACAGGGTTATGAGGATTAAATAATGTAATGTTTTTAAGGTGAGGATTTTATTATTTAATAAATGCTGATGGGAAAACAGTTTTGCTGTTGAGAAAAAATAAATGCATATTTTTAGGATTATGCTCCATACTGTATTCCAAGAAAATCCTGATTGCATTAAAAACGAATGTATTTTAAGATTCTTTATATATGAAGCATCTTTATTAACAGAGAAGAAAGTGAATAGAAAACTGGGCTAATGATCCAGTTCACCAAGTAAAAGTGAAGTAGCCTTTTAACTTAGACGTCGCACTTCTAAGAAAATTAAGATTCACAAGGATGTACTTGTAAGGATTTCATCATAAAATACTAATAGTATTACATTGTGCAATTATAGATGAGTTTTTAATTGGTCTTCCTTGCTACCTCAGCCTCTTCCTTCTCCTCCAATAAATATGTATTACTTGTATAACAGTTCTTTGTTTTTTAAAAGTAGTCCTGAACAAAATGGTGACAATAAAGAAGTTTTACTTCACTTTGTGAAATCTATTTCCTTTTCCACACTATCCACTTCTACTTCCAGTACGTTCCCCCACATGGTTTCAAAGATTTTGCCCCGTTATTCAAGCCAGACATACTTTCATTGTCCCTCTGCCAATGTGGTACTTCCGAACTTCACCAACCCCTCCCACCACTCATTGTTCAAAGGAGTGAGCAACCTCCATTAGTGTCTAGCTAAGTAACACTAGCTGATGAGGGAAAAGAGGGTCATTTGTGTCATTTTTACATGGGAAAGATGACACTCTGTATTATCATGAAGTGATCCCCATGTCCTGGGTAAAATGGTGTGGGATGTAGAATGAGCAACACGTGGCATTCCTTCCATCAGCCTCCATGGCTATCCCCTTGAAGAATATGACAAGTCTATGACAGCATGCTTTCTATCTGTGCCCTGGTGCAGCCTCAGCATCCTGAGCCAGGATTCCTGAGCACAGTATTTTATCCTAGCACCTCAAAGTATGATGTTAGCATCATCCATCAGCTTAGGAGAGATACAAATTCTCAGGACCCACCCCAAATGTATTGAATCAGAATTTGGCTTATTTTCAGAAATTCTTATTGCTCCTATACAGCTGTAACAGAGAATTATGAAATAGAATCTAATCACGCACTGCATTATTTTGCCAAGTGTGGTTTGTGGTCAGTTTGCACTAAGTCATTTGGCATATTTATTACAAAATCTGATTCCTAGGTTCCTCTTGAGAACTTATGATGACACCAGAGATCTATATATTTAAGAAACGCCCCAGGGAATTCTTAAATGAAAACTGGTGGTGGTGTGGTTCAAAGTAACATGGCTGGTCCCCGGTAAAGCAGTACACTCATTCTAGCACATGGGAGGGTTAGGATGGGGGTGAGGCTGGGGCGTCCCTAGGTGTAAATGTTGAAAAAGCTCCTGGCATTTCTGAGGATAGGCTAAAGTATACATTATCCAGTGTATGATGCGAAAACATTAGCTGTGGATCATACACCATTTGCTAGGTGAATGTAACTTTATTGCGCTGCAAATATAACTTCAGAATAATCATGCCTGACATGTCATGGGGAGTGTTCTGGCGAATCTTGTATTTATTAAAACTTCAGATGCATAGTAGGTAGTTGAGCTTCTGTGTATATTGATATGTACTACTATTGTTATTTATTAATCATTCTGAATGTATGATCAATGACAAAAATAATTATAAATACTCCATTTGTGTACAATGCATCAAAATGCATTCTACTGTCATGTATAACTAATTAGAACAAATCAAAGAATTTAAAAAAAATATAAATAGCTAATGTTAACTGAGTGTTAATTATATACCAAAGCATTATATGAAGCATTTTATATACATTATCTCATTCATTCTTCACAAAAAAATCCAACGAGGTTAATACTATTATTTTTTCACCTGACAGATAAAGGGAATTGTGACATGGGGAGGGGTCAAATGTTCCAAAAGTTGTTAAGCCTATATCTTTAAAAATGTTTTAGGCACCATGCAAGATTGGTGAAGGTTGAAATGATGTATGATACAAGGTCTTGGGAAGAAATGCATTTTATAATCTTGGACGCAGGCAAGCCGATATACACAAATAATTAAGATGAAGAAGTACCCAGAACTTCCAAAGAGGTACACATGAAATGTCAATAAATTTTCGGAGGAAGAAGAGGTCACTTTCAAGTTCAATAACCAGGGCAGATTTCATGAAGAAGGTGCCTCATAAATGTAGTACTAAAAGATGGAAGAGTCCTGGGAGGAAGAGATTGAATGAGTTATTACCTGAAAAGCATAAAACTCTTAAGATCTGGTCTAGAGAAAGTGCTCAGTATTTTATGTATCATACTACTTTAGCTATAATAATGTTGCTCTACTACTACTATTGCTATTACTACTATTATTATTATCATTACCCTTAAGGAATGTGTGTGTATACGTGCACATCTGTCACAGTTTATAATATGTATGGTGAGGTACAAATCCACCAACCTCACCTCACCCAGACTTCATCTGTTTCCATGAGATAATTTTTTTTTTTTTGCGGTGCTGGGGATCGAACCTCAGGCCTTGTGCATGCGAGGCAAGCACTCTACCAACTGAGCTATATCCCCAGCCTGCCGTGAGGTAATTTTGAGAGACTTCATCAAAAGACCATAATGCAGATATGATGCTGACCTGCCAGTTTAGTGACTGTTCAAAAAGACTGTGAGAGAGGCTGGGGTTGTGGCTCAGTGGTAGAGCACTTGCCTCGCATATGTGAGGCACCAGATTCAATACTTAGCACCACATTAAAATAAATAAATAAATAAATAAATAAATAGAATAAAATGATTCTGTTCATCTACAACTACAAAAAAATTAAAAAATACTCTGAGAAGTGTTTGTGATGTGACCTTTTGTGAATTCATCTGTACCTTGTTGCCTAGATCATGGCATTTTGGTGACTTACTTCAGGTCTGCCACCATCCAGGGGTTGGGAGTCACAACATTGTTCAGCATTGCTCTGTGGAGATACTGTTGCAGGAAGTTTCTTCTGAGTCTCCTGACATTAACCACATTGTGTGTGAAATATGGGCCCGTGGACAGCATTTATGGACATCTAATACCATTACAAGATTGAATAGAGGTAGTTTAAAGGAAGGACATCTAGGGTCACAAAGAGCAGTTTATGATTCTTGCTTGCCTCATGGATTCACTGTTATACCTGGGAAATCTAAAGAACTTCTCTATACCTCAGTATCCTCTTCTTCCAAATAAGATATTAACAGATTTACCCTCATAGAGTTGTTCATGGATCTAAGTAGTCAGTGAACATAAAGCATTTGAATCAGTGTCTGGTGTTTAGTAATGGTGTAGTAAAGAATTTAACCTTAGCCAAAAAGAGATCTGGCCTTTGCTCTCAACTTCTGGAAGGTAATCTCTAAGCTGTTGAAATGTCATACCTGATAGGAGTGTCTTTATTTGCCTCATGTTCTTGGACCAGTCATATAGTAACGATATGATTCAGGGTGAGGGCTTTGAACTACACGAACAATCTGATTTAGCATGGTGGGACTTGGGTCATTAAGCTTGATTTTCTGAAGGATTAGAAACTGAGATCAGCCATGTAGGCAGTAAACCATTCCATATGATGGAGTTTCAGTACTGAGTCTGGACACAAAGACTAAAGTGAGCCTCTCTGGTTGGCAGCATTCTATGCTATTGTCACATATTAATGGCAGGAGAGTAAAGGTGTCCTGACTCCATGGAGAGAGGAGATCTGTGTTTGGTATTCTCGTGGTCCCTGACTTTTTTTTCTCTTCCCTTGGCTGATTTAAATTTTAACCTAGATCTTTTCCCTGTAATAAACTGTATGAATATAACAACTTCTAGCATGTTCTGTGAGTCCTTGTAATAAATTATTAGAACTGGAGGTAGTTTTGGGAACCCCTGAATTTGTTATTGGTGTCCGTAGCAAGGGTGATTCTGTGTGGACCATTTCCTTCAAATTTTTTTTTACTTTTTTTTTTGAGGGGAGAGAGAGAGAGAGAGAGAGAGAGAGAGAGAGAGAGAGAGAGAGAGAGAGAGAGAGGAATTTTTAAAATATTTATATTTTAGTTTTTGGTGGACACAACATCTTTATTTTATTTTATGTGGTGCTGAGGATCGAACCCAGCACCCCGCACATGCCAGGCGAGCGCGATACCGCTTGAGCCATATCCCCAGCCCCATTCCCTTTAAATTTAAAGTTGACTATTCTTTTTGCAAATATGTGGAATGGAGGCCTCTCCAGATCCTTCCCTGGCCTGCCTCTTGAGAGGCACTGGTCCCTGATACATTTCCCAAGGAAACTTCATCCTCTTCAGTATCCCACTCTCTGAAGCTGACTAGGGGACAGTGCCTCCTCTCAGTGCCCCACACCACCATCCTCTAGGGGCTGCAGGACAGGGTGTTTCTTACAAAAATAGGAGCTTAAAAGGAAGATGTGTTTTTCTTGTATTTCTTCTCTAGGCCTTTGTGGTAAATGCTCTGTCCTCAAAATGGGGCCACAAGGGTGGGACCTATCCCAAGGGAGAGAGGTCCTCATCCCATGGGAGAGAAAAACATCAATGCATGCTAATGATAATATATTAAAAATTAATAAAACACTGGACTCCTCTTATGCTTGTGCACACAGCTCTGTGCATGTGTGAATGTTTCTTTAGGACACATTCATAAAAGTGCAATTGCTGTGTTAAATAAATCATTGATTCAACAAATGCCTAATGAGTAACTGTTGTATGCTGGGCTCCTGTTCTAGGGAGTTGGGGAGGATTTTTGCCATGAGGTTCTGAGTGCTTTGAAGTTTTTTTTCTGAAATGTGGTAAGGTCCCTGGCTGCTTGAGAGTCTCTTTCCAGAATTTGTAGTGTCTAAGCTGTTATGGGTTGTATCCTGTATGAAGTCTTTGTACTTTATGGGTGGGTCTCTGCTCCAGGGCATGAGGCCATGAGCTGTTTAGGGAATCTTTGTCCAGGATGTGAGTTATCTGGTATGGTCCAGTGTGTGAAGTCTGACCTGATTGTGGGTCTGTGTCTAGGGTGTAAAACTTCTGAACTCTGTGGAAGTCTCTGCTATAACATAAAGTCTCTGAACTATTTGGGGAGAGATCTGTATAGATGGTATGAGACCTCTGAACTGTGTAGGGGATATTCTTGCCAATGGATGAGCTCTCTGAGTTTTGTGGGAATTTTTTTCAGGATATGAGGCTTCAAAGGCATTTGTTTCCCAATGTGTAAGATATCTATATCCCTTGAGAGCGTGTGTCACAGGATTCAATGTTTCTGAGCTCTCTGGGGAGGTCTATACAGCAGAGTGTGAGAGCTCTGTTCCTGGAGAGGATTATCATGTGTTTTGGATTCTAGGCAGATCTTTCTTCACATTATGAATTATCTGGCTATTTGGGGGTCTGTATCCTGAATTTGAGGTCTCTCTGCTATCTAGTGTGGTCCATGGGCATGATTGGAAGTTTCTGGACTCTTTGTGGGTTCTGTATACAGGTTTTGTGGTTTCTGTACGCAGACTGTGAATTCTCTGATCTGTTTAGTAATCTGTGCCAGTGCATGAGATTTATTACCTATTTGGAACCTTTATTTTATGGAGTCTCTGAACTGGGTGTCTGTTTCTATAGGGTGTGAGGTCTGTTTGGGAATTTGTATTCTTGATATATGTAGTTTGGGATCTGTGTTGAAGTGTCTGTATGCAGGTGTCTGAACTTTTTCTGTATCTATTTTCAGGCTGTGAGATCTGTGAGGTATTTGGGGATCAGGCTGTGAAGTTTATGAACACTTTGGGTATCTGTGTTTCAGGGAGTGAATCCCGTGAACCATTTGAAAGTCTCTGTTTACAACATAAGGTCCCTGAGCTTTGTGAGCATCTCTGCTAAGAGTATGAGATCTCAGCAATTTGAGGGTCTGTGTCTAAGGCATGAATTATCTGCACAGTTTGAGTATTATTGTCTAAGAATTCATGGTCTCTAATTTGGGTGATTTTTAATATAGAAAATATTTTATTCTTTAAGCTTATCTTCACATATTGATGTATTATTTAATAATATCTATCTCTTACATTTTTATTTAATGTCACATAGAAACATTTTTCTTTGGCATGGAAAATACTTCATGTATACATTGTTTAGCTTAATAGTACATGATATAATTTCTTTCTTTTCTCTCTCTCTCTCTCTCTCTCTCTCTCTCTCTCTTTCTCTCTCTGGTATCAGGGATTGAACCCAGGGGTGCTTAAACACTGAGGTACATCACCAGCCTATTTTTAATGTTTTATTTTGAGACAGGGTCTCTATAAGTTGCTTAGGGCCTTACTAAGTTGCTGAGACTGCCTTTGAACTTGTGATCTCCTGTCTCAGCCTCCTGAGCTGCCAGGATTACAGGCATGCACCACCAAGTCCAGCTATGATATATTTTCATGTAAGCAATATATCCAAAATATAAATACTCTATTTTTAGCATATCAGTATGATTTGATTGTTTAATGTTTAATATCTGCCTTCTTTGGGGGGTGGTTGTACTCAGGGGTGAGGCCTTTGAATGTTTCATAGGTTTCTGTTCCAAGGTCTGAGTCTGAGGTATTTCAATCTTGAAGTTTTCAGGAAATAAACTCTCTAAACTTTTTGAAGTTCTGTATTCTAAGCTTGAATCTGTGGTATTTTTAATTTTGTATTCAAGGCGTGAGGTCTGTGAGCTCATTAAGGGTCTGGGTTTGGTCTGAAGCATTATCGAGTCTGTGTATAGGGTGTTAGGCATCTGAAACCTTTGAAAGTATTTGTTGAAAGTTTTTTCTCTTGAATTTGGGATCTGAGTTGAAGTTTCAAATACTTGAAAGATCTGAGGAAACAGGAAATATGTGTTTAGGGCAGATGGTCTCTACAATCTTTGAGTTTCTGTTTCTCAGGGTTTGAATATGAGATAGCTAGACATCTGCTTCAGAGTGTGAGTGTAAGTTCTCTAGATTCTTAGAGGGCTGATGACAAGGGTTAGATTGGAGATATTTGGGATCTGTGTTCAGGCTTTGAGATTTTTGAGCTTTTAGAGGGTCTTCGTCCAAAAGTTTTAGTGTGATTTATTTGGACTTCTGTTTAGAGTGTGAGGTTCTTGAATTTTGAGAGGGTATAGACCCTTAGTCCCAATGACTTAGGCTGAAGTATTGGGGCATCTATATCCAGGGTGTGAGGTCTCTGAACTCTTAGAGTGTCTGTTTCAAGTTTGGTGTGGAGGTGTTTGGGAGTCTGCTTCAGGATATGAGATTCTTTCTCTTTAAGAGTCCAAGTTTTGAGTCTGAAATATTTAGAGGTCTGTGTTTAGAGTGTCAGGCCTCTTAACTCATGAGGGTCTGTGTTCCAAGGTTTTAGTGAGAAGTATTTTGGAGATCTTTGATAAGGGTGTGAGTTCTCAAGAATCATTAAAATTTATAATCCAGTGTTTGAGTCTGAGATATTTGGATGTCTCTGATCAGAGTAATAAAGTCTGAGTGAGTGTGTCCCAAATTTTTTGCCTAAGATTTTGGAGGTCAGGTTCAGGGTATGATTGAGATCTTTAAACTGAAGATCTGAGTCCCAATATTGGAATCTGATATATTTGAGGATCAATATTTAAGGGTCTGATTCTCTGAAAACTTTGAGGATCTTCATTTAATGTTTGATTCTTTCATATTTAGTGGTTTATACTCAGGTGTTAGTTCTTTGAACTTTTAGGAAGTTACCAAGTCTTATATGTGTCAGTCATTTGGTGGCAGTATTCAAGGGATGAGGTGCCTGAATTTTTGGATTTTATGTGCTCAAATATTTGGGTCTGAGGTACTAGAGGGTCTATAGTCCAAGTATGGGATCTCTGAACTTTAAAGGGCCTGGGTAACAAATTTTTATTGTGAGTTATTTGAATTCTGTGTTCAGGATAGGAAATCTCTGAATTTGTAGATGGTCTCTGGGCTAAATTTTGAGTTGATGTGTTTTGGAATTTATGTTCAGGATTTGAGTTATCTTGCTATTTGAGAGTCTTTGTTTCAATTTTGAGTCTCAAGTATCTGGGGGTCCAAGTTCAGAGTGTTCTGTAAGTCATTAGGGTCTGTGACCCAAGGTTTGAATCTCAGGATCTGGAGTAAATATTTGGTGGTGAGATCTCTAAATTTTTAGAGATTTTTTTTTTGTCTCAAAATGTGTGTGTGTGTGTGTGTGTGTGTGTGTGTGTGTGTTACTGGGTATTAAACACAGGGCTTCCACATGCTAGTCTGCCCCTGAGCTACTTCCCCAGCCCCTAGCCCAAAGTTTTAGTACAAATTCATTAGGTCTGAGTTTAGGGTTTGAGCTCAGTGATTTTTTAGAAGGAGTCTATCTCAAGTATGGGTTGGTAGTATTTGTGGTATTTATTTAGGGCGTGATGTCTCTGAACTCATTAAGGGTCTATTTTACAAGTTTTGAATCTAAGGAACTTGGACGTCAATGAGGTTCCCAAATTCCTCATTCTTTGGGGTCATGAGGCCTGTCAAATTTATGAGGGTATGTCATTTAATTTTGAGTCTAGGTCATTTGAGGATCTCTAGTCAGGGCATTTAGCCTCATAACTATTGATCTCAAACTCCTGGGCTCAAGCCATCCCCCTGCTTCAGTCTTCCAAATAGCTGCAACTGTAGGTGTGTGCTTTGGTGTCCAGCTAGAGTCTTGGTTTTAATATTTGAGAGTGAATTTAGGAATTTATGTTCAAGGTATGTGATTTCCATACACATTGCAGCCTGTGCCCCAAGGCCTGAAACAAAGGTGTTTGGGGATCAACACTCAGGGTGTCAGGTCTCTGAATATTTATTGTGTCTATGCTTAGTGTTTGATTCTGAATTATTTGTGGGTCCATATTTAGAGTGCAAGATCTTTGAAACCTTTGAGGGTGTGAGTTACAAGGGCTGATGGATCATGGAGGTCAATGTTCAGGTTTCTTTTTTTGCCTTCTTGAATCTTTGAGAGTCTGTATTTCAATATTTGAGTCTGACATAATTGGGGATCTTTATTCAGAGTATGAGGTTTCTGAACTATTGAGGGTCTACGTCCCCTGATATGAGTTTCTAGTGTTTAGAGAGTCTTTTCAGAGTTTCAGGTCTCTTAACTCTGGGGGACCCACATTTCATCTTTTAGCTTGAAATATTCAAATATGTGTTCATGATGTGAAGTTTTGAAACTCCAAGGGTGTGTCCCAAGGTATGAATTTGAGATCTGTAAACTTTTAGAGGGTCTTTAGCTCAATATTTGAGCTACCTCTGGTCTGAGTTGCAATGCTGGGGGCCTCTGAACACTTTGAGGTCATTGTTTCAAGATTTGGGTCTGAATATTGAGGGCCTGTGTTCAAGATGTGATGTTCCTGATATCTAGAGAGGGCTCAGGGTATGAGGTATCTGAATTATTTTGAGAGTCTGAGTCCTAAGGTTTAAATCTGAGGTACCTATGGGTGTGTTTATAGGGTGAATATTCTGGACTATTTGCAGGTGTGCATTCCAGGGTTTCAGTTTGAAGTATTTGATTGTCCATATTGAAGGTGTGAATCATTCAAAGGTCTTGAACCATTTGAGGGCCTGTGTTCCAGGTTTTGAACCTGAGTTTCCTGAGAGTCCATTATGAGTGTATGAAGTCTCTTAACTCTTGAGAGTCTGTGTTCTAAGATTTGAGTCAAGATAGTTTTTGTTTGTTTGTTTTATATTTTTACTAGTGCATATTGGGGTTCATTTTCATGTAATCATATAAGCATGGAATATGTTTTTTAAGGCCAGTATTCAGCATGTGAGATCTTTGAATTCACTGAAGAGTGTGCTTCAAAATTTGAGGTATTTGGAGGACTGCATAAAGCACATGAGATTTCTGAACTCCAGGGGCTTGTGTCAGTTTGCAGTATTTAGAGGTCTTTGGTCAGGGAATGAGATCTCTGAAGCTTTGAGGGTCTTTTTCCCACAATTTGGGTCTATCATCTTTGGATCAGTATATAGGGTTCTCTAAACCCATTCTGTATTCAGAGTATACAGTCACTTAACTCATTGAGGGTCTGTGTTGCAATGTGAGGGGCCTCTGAACACTTTGATGTCATTGTTTCAAGATTTGGGTATGAATATTGAGGGCCTGTGTTCAAGATGTGATGTTCCTGATATCTATAGAGGGCTCTATGTCCCTGTGTATAAGATGCTGAACTGTTAGGGACTTGGATTCAGAGTTTCAGGTCTTTGCCTAGAATGTGTGCTTAGAATGAGAGGTGGCTGAGCTCTTTGATATCTGTGCAGTGTGAAGTCTCTATACTGTCAAGTTTGTTTCAGGGTCTCTGAGATCTTTGAGGCTAAGCCTAGGCTTGATTATATCCTCCTATTTGTCGATCTGGTTCCAGTATGTGTGGTCTGTGTGAACTGTTTGGGGATCTCAAAGGAAGGATGCATTCCTCTGTTTTAGGGTCTGTATTACAAAGTCTAAGGTCTCTGAACATTTTTAGGATCTGTGTCCTAGGGATTGAAGTTTCTGAACTCTTTGGAACACTGTCTCCCAGGGTGACAAATTTCTGAGATTTTAGGATTCTTGCCCAGGTTATGAGGACTTTATCCAGCTTATGGGTATGCACTCAGTCTATAAGGTCTTTGGCTAGTTGTGTATATGCCAGGTAGGTAGTCTTTTAACTTTGGAATTTGTTGTTCAGAGAATAAATTATCTGGAGTCCTGAAAGTCAATGAATATCCTGGGAGTTTGTGCCCAGGGTAAAAAGTCTCTGATATCTTTTGATGTCTGTGTCACAGAAGGTGAAGTTTTTGAGCTGTTTCGGGGCTCTGTGACCACTGTGTGACTTGTCTGAGCACTTTGACGAAGTGTTCCAAGATGTGAAATTTCTAATTTAATTGTAGGTCAGTTTTCCAACGTTTGCTGTCTTTCACCTGTATGGAAATCTGTGCTCAGGATCAGAGGTTTATAAATCTGATTTGGGGTCTTTTCACAGATGTTGGTCTCTGGACTGTTTTTCTCTTTCTCTGTGTGAGATAATTAGGTTTGGGGAGGTGTTGTTCAGGGTATGATGTCTCTGAGCTCTCTAGGGATCTGTGCCCCAACTTTTGAGGTCTCTGAGGTCCTTTGGGTCTGGGTTCTTGGTATGAAGTCTCAGAATTTGATAGATATTGCTATTCCAAAGTATAAAGATGCTGAATGTGTTTTAGGAGTTTGTGTGCAGGATGGGAGGCTCTGAGTTCTTTTGTTGTCTATGACTGACTGTAGTTGAGGTCTCTGATACCTTTTGGGGTCCTTTTCTCAGAGTGTGGGTTTTTGTCCTCTATGCAGTTCTTGTCTAGGTTGCAAATCTATTTACTGTTGGGTTGTCTTACTCCTAGGGTGTGAGCCCTGTGGCTTTTGGGGGGGGGAATCTGTGTTAAGTGTGTGCATTCCTTGAACTCTTTGTGGGGTCTGTGTAAAGGGCTTGGAGACTCCAAGCCATCAGGGTAGATTGTGAACTTTCTGAAATGTTTTATGGTCTATTTTACAGTATATGTTTTCTGTGACTCTTTGAGGGGAAGATTATGCTTCAGAACTTTTGGGGAGTCTGTTTAGTGTGTGATGTTTGTGAGCCTTTTGGAGGCCTGTTCTAAGGGTGTGAGGTCCTGAGTTATTTGATGTTCTGTATCCAAGATCTGAGCTTTCTCAGTCATTTGCATGTCTGTCCAGAATATGATTGTCTGAGCTGCATGGATGGAGTAGTCCAGGATGTGAGCTCTCTAAAATATTTGGGTCTCGGTGTCCAGGGTTTTATGTCTCTGACCTAGATAAGGGTCTTTGTCTAGGCTTGGACATCTGTTCCACAGGTTGTAAGATTTGTAGATATTTAGGGCTCTATATTGTCAGTGTAAAATGACTAGCTCTAAGGAAGCATTTGTTTCCAATGTGAGGTTCCTGAGATATGTGGGTATGTGTGACCCAGGGGATGACGTTAGTAAGCTGCTTAAAGGTCTGTGTCAGAATGTGGGGCCCTCATTACTGTTCTGGCTGTCTGTTTGGGGTGTGAAGTCTGTGCACTGCTTAGGGGTCTGGGTCCATCCAGGATGTGTGGTCTCTGTGTTACTTGTGGTTCTGTATCTGTATTGTGAGGTATTATGAAGTCATAGGTCTCTTTCTATGGTGTGAAGTCCCTAAGTAGCTTCAGGGTCTTTATCCCTATGTACATAGAGCCAGCTCCTGGGAAATGTGTTACAAGAACATCCCAGCTTGGTAGAATCCTCCACTGCTTCTCTGAGAATAAAGTCTTTTACTTGAGCTCACATCTCTGTGAGGCAGGTCCTAGGTCCACAGGTCTTTACGTCTGCAGCCAGGAACATGACCACAGGGATGGGGGAGGTCTGATTCACTTGGGTTTCTCCCCTCACCTACCTTTCAAGGAGCCTTATAAGCCCCTCCTCCCTTAGAAATCCCAGAATGATTTCCTCCCTGCCCTGACCAGTCTGCTATTTAGCCACAGGCAGGGTGTCCTCCTCACTATTCTGACTTGCTCCTATCATCTTGAGGTCCCCAGGGTTGGGACTGCTATTGCCATCTAGCATGGCTTCTTTTCCACACAAGACACCTGGGTTCAAGCAATCCCATCTCAAACCAGAACTCAACAATAGTAATCTGATTTTTTTTGCTTGTCATAGCAGAAGACAGGAAACAACCTGCTTGTATGTGCTTGGGGTACAAGTGATAGATTTTCATCCTTGCAGTATGGGGGTGAGACAGGAGAATTGAAAGTTTGAGGATAGCCTCAGTAACTTAGCAAGACCCTAAGCAACTTGCTAAGAGCCTGTCTAAAACAAAACAAAACAAAGGGCTGGGAGTGTAGTTCAGTGGCAAAGTGCCCCTGGGTTCAATCCCTAGCAAGTTAAAAAAAAAAAAAGTACAAAGGACCGGAAAGGTGGCGCAGGCCTGTAATCCCAGCCGCTTGGGAGGCTGAGGCAAGAGGATGGTGAGTTCAAAGCCAGCCTCAGCAAAAGTGAGGCACTAAGCAACTCAGCGAGACCCTATTTCTAAATAAAATACAAAATGGGGCTGGGGATATGGCACAGTGGTCCAGTGCCCTTGAGTTCAATTCCTGGTACCCTCCCCCCCCCAAAAAAAAGAGTATATAGACAATGAACACACATTCTCTTTCTTTCTCTCTCTCCCTCCCTCCCTGTCTCTCTCTCTCTCTCTCTCTATCTCTCTCTCTCTCTCACACACACAGTTCAAAACATGAATGTACCAAAAGAGAATGCAATGAAAATAAGCTTCTTTACCCTGTCCTGTTGTCATGGTGACCAGTTGTTTGTGAGTCTCCCCTGAGACAGTGTCTGCATACACTAGTGTGTACATACATGACAACCCAACCCTACTCCATTTCTGTACCCAAGTAGAGATACCCTGTCTGCCTTTCAGCTTGAGACTGTTTTCCAACAGCTCATGTGTTAACCTCTGCCCACTGTCCCCCATACTGTTTTGGAGGATGAAGCACAGTGGGCAGCCCAGGTTTCCTGGATAACTCAGAGCCAAGGGAGCTCAGCTTGCTATAGTTAGGTAGCATGGGAATGTGGGGGACAAGGACAGTTCATTTCCAGATTCTTCAGGATTTGGGACAGTTCATTTCTAGATGCTGGAGTGGGGAAACAGGGACAGATGGTCCATAGTACCAGAAGGTTGATGTGGATGAAGGATTTCATTGAGTAACTGGGGAGGGAGGTGGAGAAAGAAAGGAAAAAGCAATAAAAAGGAGAAAGGAGAAATAAAAAGATATCAGAATAAAAATTAATATGCATAGATGTTTAATATGAGCCAGCCAACTGTTTTTAGCAATGCGTAGAAAATGTCTGTAGACATTTCCTTCTAAGGAATTTTTTCCATATTTTCCAGCATATAAATCAGGATAAGTTTTCTAACAACTATATTTTATTTGCCTTATTTACAATTAATGGTTTATATTAATTGTCCTTTTTATATATCATTTAAAAAAAACTTTCTATAAAGGTTCATTTTCTTAGCCCTTTAAATGTTTCATGGTACCAAATTGCTTTGACATTTTCATCAGATTAGAACTCAGTGAGTAATTAAAGGTAGCAATTACAGCAGAAGAAAAGATTTGGGATGCAGTATTGGCTGGTGGTAGTGGGGGGTCAGAATTGTTTTTCTAAATACCAGTTGGAATTTCTGCCAGGGTGTTGGACACCTTGGCTTTTGTTTTCCATAAATCTTCAGAGTGGAACACTGAGATGAATCATTTGGGGACACTTCATGGAAGATGAGGTTGGAATGGTCCAAGGGGAAGTATGGCAGAGGACACACTTAAGGATAGAATTCACTTAGATATGTCAGTAGAGCTGGAGACAGAATGATCCACTGAACATAACGCAGTGGTACAGCCCCTCCAGGTCACCTCTAGCACATGAGGGTAAAGGTTGAGGAAACTGAGCTGAGATTTGAACTGTCCTCACTAGTGTAAGACTAACATATGAACTGTACATGTGCAGAACAGACCCAAACCAAAGTAACAAAAGATTAGAGAGGTGAAATGAGATTAGAACTATTACAGAGGAAAAATCAGAAGTTATGGTGTGATACTAAGTGGGTTAATTTCTGTTAAAACTAAAACATGCACATCCTTCAGAAGATCAAGAGTCTACAAAACATACCATATATAGTGCCCAAGGGACAATAAAAAATGTGATTGACTATAGTGACCATTTCACTATGTGGTAGAATTGCAAATTGGTGCAACCAATCTGGAAATCAGTATGAAGATTCCTTAGAAAACTTGGAATGGAATCACCATTTGACCCAACTATTCCACTCCTTGGTTTATACCCAAAGGACTTAAAATCAACATACTACAGTGACACAGCCACATCAATTTTTATAGCAGCACAATTCACAATAGCTAAATTTAGAACCAACCTAGATGCCCTTCAATAGGTGAATGGATAAAAAAATGTGGCATATATACACAATGGAATATTACTCAACATTAAAAGAGAATAAAATCATGGTACTTGCAGGTAAATGGATGGAATTGGAGAATATCATGCTAAGTGAAGTAAGCCAATCCCAAAAAACCAAAGACCAAATGTTTTCTCTGATAAATGGATGCTGATCCATAATGGGGATGGGAAGGGAGTATAGGAGGAATGGAGGAACTTTTGATAGGGCAAAGGGGAGGGAGAGGAAGGGAGGGAGAATAGGGGTAGGAAAGATGGTGGAATGAGATGGACTTCATTACCCTAGTTACATGTATGAAGACACGAATGGTGTGACTCTACTTTGTGTACAATCAGAGACATGAAAAATTGTGCTCCATTTGTGTACTATGAATGCATTCTGCTGTCAAGTATAACAAAGTAGAAAAATTAATTAATTAATTTTAAAAACATCATGTTGTATACCATAAATATATAAAACATAATAAACACAGAACTACTCAAAATTCATAAAACAAAAGACTACCCAGCAAAAGGCAACCAGTTCTCAAGGGAAAAGACAGATAAAATCCTCAAGATGACCCAGATGTTGGACATTTCAGACAGAAATGTTAAAGTAGATATTTAACTGTGCTCTATGAGGTAGAGGAACATATACTTGACATTAATGAGAGCATAGTAATTTTGGCAGGTAAATAACAACTTAAAGAAATAATTAAATGGAAATTTTAGCACTGAAAATTAAAATATCTGAAATAAAAATTTCACCAAATGGATTAAAAGAGGATAATGAAGACAACAGAAAAGAATCAGTGGACTTGAACCTAACTTAACAGAAGTTATATAATTTTAGAACAGTGGGATAATATCAAAAAAGTTTAGCATTAGTTGTTTGTTATACATAAAAAATAAATATACTGTCTTCAATAAAAGTTTAGTATTAGCATATCTGGAATTCTAGAAGGAAAGAAAAAAGATATAAGGATATTAAAGATACTTAAAGATAAGATAACTGACATGGTGTGCTGGCACATGCATGTAATACCAATGACTTGGGAGGCTGAGGCAGTAGGATCATGAGTTCAAAGCCAGCCTCAGCAAAAGGGAGGCCCTAAGCAACTCAATGAGACTCTGTCTCTAAATAAAATACAATAAAGGGCTGAGGATGTGACTCAGTGGCTGAGGGCCCCTGGGTTCAATCTCTGGTGCCCAACCAAAAATAAAGAATGGAAGCAAAATAAAGACATTCTCATATGAAAGACATAACAGTTCTACTCTACAAAGAATATTAAAAGATATTCTTTATGCTGAAGGAAAATGTTTATGAAGGAAATATGGGGGGAATGAGGATAAAGCAACAGAAACAGAGTATAACTAGGTAAATACAAAAGTTTTGGGCTGGAAATGTAGCTCAGATGTAGAGCGCTCGCCTAGCATGTGTGAGGCACTGGGTTCGATTCTCAGCACCACATAAAAATAAAATAAATATATATCCCTAATTTTAATTAGAGGTTTCAATGTTCCTCTCCTAGTAATCAATGAAATAACGTAGGGAGAAAATAAGTAAGGATATAGACTTAAACAATACTACCAACCAAGTTGACTGACATTTATAAAATTCCACCTGATAATAGCAGAACACATGCTCATTTCAAGTTCCTATAGAACATGTATGAGATATTCTGAGACATACAACAGGTCTAGATAAATTAAAAATGATTCAATTCATATAAAGTCTGACCAAATGAAATCAGAAATGAATAACATGAAGATCTCTGAAAAACCTCCAAAAAAATTGGGAAGTAACACACTTCAATGCAGCTCATGAATCAAAAGGGGAATTAGAAAGTATTTTGAACTGAATTTTAATTAAAATACCATATATATGATGCCATTACTGCACTAAACTCCTCTATTTGAAAAGTAGAAAATTATAGTTAAGAAATTTATAGAGTATATTTAATAGGAATGTACTGGGTACTTGAAAATTAATGAGAGTAAATTTTAAATATTCTTACCACAAAAAATTGAATATGTGAGGTAATTGTATATTAACTAGCTTGATTTAGCCATTCCAAAATGAATACATATACCAAAATATCATGTTTGTATACTATATGTACAATGTTTACTTTTCAACTAAAATAAAATAGAAAAAGAAAGGTCACAAAGCAATGAACTCTGCTTCCATGTTAATAAATTAGAAAAATAAGAGCAAATTAAACCCTAAGTCAATATATTGAGTAATAATATATAAATCCAAACTAGATTCTGTGAAAGTTTACATGACTGTATTTAAAACCCAATAAGAAGACACATAAAACCCACAAGTATAAAAATACTTAAAAAACCAACAGATAAGTTAAATGAAAGACAAAAAATTCAAATAATCCAAAAGAAGGCAGGAAATGGGGAAGAATAGATTAACAAGCAAACAAACAAACAAACAAACAAAAAAAAACCCAAAATAGAATAAACCACATCCCAGTAACTCGATGGGCCTAAAAACAATGATTATCAATTATTATATTAAATATAATGTCATAAACAATTAAAATACAGAAATGTATAGAATACATAAACAGGAAGGCCCTATTGAGTGCTACATATAAAAGACATATTTTAAATAAAAAATACAGAAAGTTCAAAAGTAAATGGATGAGGTGGGGAGGGAGGGGCCAAGTGCACAGGAGTGATATTGGCCCAATTATATTGTTTTATTGTGTGAATATATGAATATGTAACAACAAATACCATCATTATGCATAACTATAATGCACCAATAAAAATGTGGAAAGAGGGACTAGAGTTGTGGCTCAGTGGTAGAGCACTCACCTAGCACGTGCAAGGCCCTGGGTTCGATTCTCAGCATCACATAAAAATAAAATAAATAAAATAAAGGTATTGTGTTCAACTACTACTAAAATAATAAAATATTTAATGTGGAAAGAGAAGAAAGTAAATAGATGGAAAAAGTTATTCTATCAAAAAACCAAGAAGATCAGAGAGTATATTTTTGTGATCACAGTTGAATTAGATTAGAAACTAATTGTAATGATATACTGAAAAATCTAAATATGTGGAAATTAAACCATATACTTTTTAGTTTTAATTTTGAAATTTTTAAAATTTGTTCTAATTAGTTATACGTGACAGTAGAATGCATTTAAATATATTGTACACAAATGGAGTGCAATTTCTCATTCCCCTAGTTGAACATGGAGCAGAGTCACGCTGGTAGTGTAATCATACAGGTATATAGGGTAATAACGTCCATCTCATTCCACTGTCTTCCTCACCCCTCTTCCCTTACTCCCCTCTGCACAATCCAAAGTTCCTCTAATCTTTCCTACCACCCCCCCCATTATGGATCAGCATCCACTTATCAGAGAAAACATTCAGCCTTTGGTTTTGGGGGTTTGGCTTATTTCAATTAGCATGATAGTCTCCAGCTCTATCCATTACCTGCAAATACCATAATTTTATTTTTCTTCATGGCTGAGTAATATTCCATTGTGTGTATGTACCATATTTTTTAAATCCACTCATCTTTTTTTTTGAGAGAGAGAGAGAGAGAGAGAGAGAGAGAGAGAGAGAGAGAATTTTTTAATATTTCTTTTTCAGTTTTCGGCGCACACAACATCTTTCTTTGTATGTGGTGCTGAGGATCGAACCTGGGCCCCACGCATGCCAGGTGAGCATGCTACTGCTTGAGCCACATCCCCAGCCCATCCATTTATCTTTTGAAGGGCATCTAGGTTGGTTCCATAGTTTAGTTATTGTGAATTGAGCTTCTATAAACATTGATGTGGCTGTGTCCCTGTAGTATGCTGATTTTAAGTCTTTGGGTATAAACCAAGGAGTGGGATAACTGAGTCAAATGTTTAGTTCCATTCCAAGTTTTCTGAGAAATCTCCATACTGCTTTCCATAGTGTTTGCACCAATTTGCAATGCTACCAGCAATGTATGAGTGTATCTTTTTCCCCACATCCTTGCCAACACTTATTGTTGCTTGTATTCTTAATAATTGCCATTCTGAATAGAGCAAGATGAAATCTTACAGTAGTTTTGATTTGCATTTATCTAATTACTAGAGATGTTAAACATTTTTTTTCATATATTTGTTGATCAATTGTATATCTTCTTCTGTGAAAAGTCTGTTCAGTTCCTTAACCCATTTACCAATTGGGTTATTTGTTTTTTTGGTGTTAAGTTTTTTGAGTTCTTTATATATCCTGGAGATTAGTCCTCTATCTGAGGTGCATGTGGTAAAGATTTTTTCCCGTTCTGTAGGCTCTTTCTTCACATAATTGATTGTTTCCTTTGCTGAGAAGAAGCTTTTTAGTTTGAGTCCATCCCATTTGTTGATTGATTTTATTTATTGTGCTTTAGGAGTCTGGTTAAGAAGTCAGGTCCTAAGCTAACATTAAACCACATACTTTTAAATGAATTATGGGTCAAGGATAAAATTAGAGAAATTAGAAAATATGTTGAGCTAATGGCAATGAAATAGAACAGATCAAAATTTGTGGTTTTGAACTAGAGAGATGCTTAGAGGAAAATTTGTATCTTTAAACGATGGTATTAGAAAAGAATAAGTATATAAAATCAGTTACCCAAGAAGCTGGAAAAAATAAGAGCAACATTAACTTCTGGTCATGGGAAATAAGAAAATAACAAAAGATTAAGAGCAAGAATCAGCATTATAGGAAACAGTAAATAAAATTAACAAATCCAAATCAGATCTTTGAAAAGATCAATAAAATCAACAAACCTCTTATTAAACAAGAAAAGTATAGAGAAGAAATAAATCACTGATATCAAGAACATATGTGGGATAATCCCTAGAAACCCTATAGACATTAAAAAGCAGAAAATAAGAGAATGAACAACTTTCAGCCAAAAAAATTGACTACATAGACAGGAAGGGTGGGGAGAGAAGTCAAACTGTGATTCAGACCCAATTACTGCCATGGTTGACTCTTGAGTGCAGAGCTCTTGAGTGGCCCATCAGACCAATCCTAGGTTGGGTCTCAGATGGATGTGCCTTTATACCCCCATGTTGATAGGTCATTAAATGTGGGCCATTTAGGGTATTAGTGTGGCCTTGAGTGAAGCAACTCTCTGTAGTTGAGACAGTTCCTGAAGGGCTTGACATCTGTCTGACATCAGCACACCCAGCATCTGAGACAATAAACCATTCATTGAAGGGGGGGATATGGGAAGTGGTATATTCAGTGTCCACCATAGGTTCCTTTAGGATCACTTCAAACCAGTCCATCACTATCAATGATATGACAGAGTAGCTTGAGGTAGAGGATTAAAGGTTTGATGATTTATGAAATTAGTGGATGAAAAAATAACTGCAGTAATATCTACCACCCACTGTGGTTGAGTTACTATAGCAGGAGATGGACATACTGAGAGAAAATATAGTCCTTGCTCTCAGTGGGAAAAGGTACTGCAGACAGCATGGGACTAAATCTCAAAAAAATTATGTTATGGTAACACCACAGGAATAAAGAAAGATGAAAAATTAATTTTACCTTTGGTTAGAGATGTAGGTATTGAGTAGGCCAGATTTCCAGGAAGATTTTAGGTAACAATTTAGCATTTATAAGACCAAGGGAGTCTTCTGATCTTTGACAAATTTTTAAAGCATAGTTCTGATTTTTAATGCACTTGGAATTGGGATATAATTTGGTTTTGAAAAATATTTTGTACACAATAATTCTTCTAAAACAACTGCTAGTGGGAGACACATATATATTACTATAAATACTATGTTTTTCTTGAAAACATTTTTCCTGCCAGTTCTGTGCTGTATTTTCAAAACAGCCCTTATGCTATCTTTAGGACAAACCATTTTTCCCATCTGAAAATATATAGCAAGCAAGGTTTATTCATGGCATTTTAATTTACTGATATAATTTTGGCAATGTGCATATAATTTAAAGAAATAATAAGTTCCTTCCACTCCTTGGCTATGTATTTATAGGACCCCTCAATAGGAAATAGTACTTCATTTAGTTATCCTACTCAAATCTTGGCATGCATAACCCCAAAGAATTTAGAGATCTCATATCCTGGACACAGGATTACACAGGACACAGGACACAAGGTTACACTTAACCTTGAAATAAAAGCTATTAAATATTTCAAAGACTTCACACCTTGTATACATACCAACAAATACCAGATACTTAAAACACAGAGAGGCAATGGGTTTAGGGGCCTCATACCTTCATAAGAGTGCTCTCAAATACCTCAGATTATATGCTTTTATTTTAAAATTTATGGGCTGGGGTTGTGGCTCAGTGGTAGAGTGCTTGCCTAGCAAGCCTAAGCATGCATGAGGCACTGGATTCAATCCTCAGCACTACATAAAAATAAAGTAATAATTGTGTCCACCTACAACTAACAAAATAAATATTTTAAAAATTATTTATTGATTGATCTAAACTCTAACACCATTTTTATCGGTAAAATAATCCTGTAGTACAAATAAATTACAAATTTAACTACATAACCACAGTTCCCTTTCTGAGTGTGTGGTGGGTCAGAGAATATTTAAATTTATTTATTTATTTTAAATATTTATTCTCTAGTTATAGGTGGAAACAATATCATTGTTTCATTTTTATGTGATGCTGAGGATTAAACCCAGTGCCTCACACATGCTAGGTGAGCACTCTACCACTGAGCCACAACCCCAGCCCTTAAATTTATTTTTAACTGATAACATAAAAACAAAAAAATCATACATATTAATGGGGTACCATGGAATGTTTCAATATATGCAAACATTAAGTAATGTTTAAATCAGGATAATTTCTCTTCAAAAATCATCATTTCTTTATAATACCTCAGATTATAAACTTAGAATACAGACATTCAACATACCTCTCACAGTAAACTTAGGTTCCAAAGCCCTTAGGCCCAAACTGGGAACAATATCCTGAAAGAGATTAGATATTTGACACACTGGATATAAACACGCAGTCACCTCATACCTAGACCTTGGAACACAAAATCTCAAAGGCTTAAGAGACTACATATTTTGAATACATACATTAAGACTCAAATCTTGGGTCACAGACTCTCTAAAAGTTTAAAGCTTTCACCCTGAACAGGGTCTTAAGTACCTTATATTCAAATCTTGGAAGGGGCCTTAAATGAGTTTGGAAATTTCATTCCCTAAAAACAGACCATCAACTAACTCAGAATCAAACCTTTGAATATAGACCCTGAATGAGTTCAAAGACTTTACACAATGAAAACACACTACCAAATACTTCAGACTGAAACCTTGGGAGAGACTCTCAAAGAGTTCAAATACCACATGTGTTTACTCAGACCCTGAATTATGGAGAACCAGAATTTTAAAACATGCCAAAATGTTCAAAGAATTCAAACACTACACATCTTGGAGAAAGACATCTAAATATCTCAGAGTCAAACCTTGAGATGCAGATCATTACGGATTTTGGAGACCTACCATCCAACACAGACTCTCATATATCTCAGACTGAAACCCTGAAACACAGATTCTCAAAGATTTCTTCAACCTTATATCCTAAATATGGATTCAACAAAGAACTCAGACACAGCTGGGCATTATGGTGCACACCTGTAACCCCAGTGGCTCAGGAGGCTGAGACAGGAGGATCGTGAATTCAAAGCCAGCCTCAGCAAAAGTGAGGCACTAAACAACTCAGTGAGACCCTGAGTCTAAATTAAAAAAAAAATAGGGCTGAGGATGTGGCTCAGTGGTCAAGTGACCTGAGTTCAATCCCCAGTACCAAAACAAAACAAAACAAAACAAAACAAAAAAAACCAAAACCCACTCAGATACAAATCTCCGATATAGACCTTCCAAAAGTTCAGATACTAACATCCTGAACACAGTCCCTAAATACTTCATACCCAAATTTTGGAAAGAGATCTAAAGGAATTCAGAAATCTCAGTTCCTGATCACAGGCCAGCAATTACATCAGACTCAAATCTTGCAGCATTACACCAGAGTTCATCAAAACTACACTATAAATACAGACCCTCCAAATCTCAGCTTCAAAACTTGGGACACAAACCCTTAAAGAATTCAGAGATCTTCCAACTTGAATATAGATAACAAATACTTGAGATTCACATATCAGAAAACAGACCCCCAAAGACATCCAGGGAATTTAAATGCAAGGCCCAAGCACACCGCCTTCTAAAATCTTCAACACAGACCCTGAAAGAGTCAGAAACCATAAACCTGAACAAAGTACCCCAAATGCTGAAGACTTAAAATTTGGTACATAGACTCTCAAAAGTTCAGAGAAAACACACCCTGGACTCAGGCTCTAAATGCCTCAGAGTTACACCACAGGATATATATTCACAAAAAATTCAGAGACCTCACTTACATTCTGAGCACAAGGCATAAGTACCCGAGATAATAAAAACTTGAAAAATATACAAAAATATTTGAGACCTTATAACTTGAAAACAGACTTTCCAACACCCCAGACTCATAATATGAAACACAGTTCCTCAAAAAATTCAAAGAACTCATGTCCTAACCACAGTATGACAAATACTAAAGTCTAAAAACTTTACTCACAGACTCGGAAAATGCCCAGAGACTTCACACCAAACACTTAGACAAAATGTAGAAAAACTGACCTCAAAGATTTCAGAGACATCACATCCTGAATACAAGCCCCCCAAATACCTAATATTCAAACATTGGGGCAAAGAACATCTGATGTTTTAGAGACCTCATACCTTAAACTCAGTCCCTAATACCTCAGGCTCAAATTTCACAAGAGGCCGCAAATGGGTTCATAAATCTTAGTCCCTAAAACCTCTTCAAACTATCAAACCTTGGGTCACAAATCCTGAAAGAATTCAGATATTTTATACCCTGAAAACAAACTACTGAATACCTCAGACTCAAGTCTTGAGAGAAGCTCAAATTTTGAGAAATCATATTGTGAAAAGAGATTCTCAGGTAGCTCAAACTCAAACTTTGGAACACAGAACTACAATAAATTTATAGACATTACTCCATGAATTAAATTCCTAATAATCTCATATTCAACTCTTGGAAGACAAGCCCTCAAAGTGCTCAGAGATATCAGATTTTGAATATAGTTACCCCACTTATCTCATGCTCAAATTTTGGGACACAGAACCTTATAGATTCCTGGGACTTCACACCTGGAACAACCCCCCACCCCTGGAAATATATGAGTCAACCATTTGGAGAGAACTTCAAAGATATTGGAGATCCTAAGTTCCCAAAGCAGACCCCAAATTCCCAGACTCAACTTTGGGACATAGATCATCTAAAATTTCAGATACCTCACACACTGGAGACCTACAAATTGTTCAGATAACACACACCCTGAATAGACCTACAAACACCTTAGACCCAAATCTTGTGGAACAAATCATCTGGGTTTCAGGGACTTTACATCTTTAACTCAGGTGCTCAAGTGCTTGAAATAATCAAAGAACGGGATAGTCAGTTTAGACACTTCATGCCCTTGATAGAGACTTCCAAATACTTAAGACTCAAATCATAGAACACAGACCTTCAAAGAATTCAGACCCAACATCCTTAATATATATGTTACAAACACCTGAAATACAAAATATGGAGCAGATTTCCAGAACTTCATATTCTGAATTCAGATACCAGATAATTTAGTAGACAACTTGGAACACAGACAGTCTGAATTCAGAGATCAAATACCTTGAAAAAGTCATCCTCAAACAAGGGGAAAAATATTCTTAAAGATTTCAGCAACCACATGCCCTTATGCCAGACCATAAATATCTGTCTTCAACCTTGGAATACAGACTATTGAAACATTTAGAAAATTCATACCATAAACAGGACCCCAAATGCCTTACACTCATACTTTGGGACACAGATCCTTAAAGCCTTCTAAGATTTAACACCCTGAACACAGATACACAAACACCTCAGACTAAATCCTTTTAACACAGACCCTCAGTGAATACTTAGACTCAAACTTCATGACAGACTCAAAAAATCCAGAGACCTCAGGCTGAGCATAGACTTCTATATATCCTAGACACTAGTACATGGACTTTCAAAGAATTCAGATCAATTATATCCTTGAAACACATATGCAAATACTTTTGATTCAAACCCTGAAACATAGACCATCAAATAGTTCAGACATGAAACACTTCAGATTCATCCCTTGGGACATATGCACTTTAAAAGAAAAAGTTCAGAGATTTCAAACCCTTGAACACAGAACTTGAAATACATTAGACCCAGACACTAGAACATAGCACCTCAGAGTTCAGACTTCCCACTCTAAATACCAATGCCCAAAATACCACAAATTCAAATGTTGGACTATAGATATTGAAAAATTTCAGGGGCCTCAAACCACAAACACAGTAATACAAATATGAAAGACTTAAAAAGTTCAAGTATCTCACATCCTGATCCTAGGACATCCATATTCCTCAGTCTCAAATTGTGGAACAGACTGGCCAAGATTTCAGAGATATTAAACACTAAGCTCACATCCCAAATATCTTATTTCAACATTGAGACAAAGATCATCTAACAGTTCAAAGAGCTCATATGCTTCACAATTATTTTCCATTTTGTCAAGGCTTCAGCATTGTGAAACAAAGTCCATCATATTCAGATGCCTCACTGAACACTACATCCAAATACCTTAGATTCACACCTTGGAACACAGACTGCAAGACATGCAAAACTCACACCCTGAGCAATTGAAACCTTAGAACATAGACCCTGAAACAATTCAGAGAACCCACACCCCAAACATGAGCCCTAATTTACCACATATTAAAATATTCAAACACAGATCTAAAGTGTTCAGAGACTTTATATCACTTTTTCCTCTTTTGGTGCATTATAAGTATACATTAAAATATTGTGATATATTTGTACAAGCACATAACATAATCGGTCATTTTCAATGTCCACTACCTCCCCTTTTCTTCCCCTCCTTCTTCCCCATGATCTGCTTCTCTATTTTACCAAGAGGCTTCACATTTCTTTTCTTTCTTTTTTTTTTTTTTTTTTTGGTACTGGAGATTGAACCCAGAGGCACTCAACCACTGAGCCACATCCCCAGTCCTTTTTTGTATTTTATTTAGAATCAGGGTCTTGCCAAGTTGCTCAGGCGTCGCTAAGTTGCTGAGGCTGGCTTTGAACTCACCATCCTCCTTCCTTAGCTTCCAAAGCCACTGGGATTACAGGCATGTGACACCATGCCCAAAGGTCTTACGTTCTTAACTGAGGCCAATAAATACTTCAAACTCCAACTTTGGAATACATGATGTCAAATATTTCAAAGACCTTAAACATTGATCACTGAACTCTAGACACCTAAGAATAAATTCTTGAAAACAGATCATCAATGAGTCCAGAGACCATACACACTGAACACAGATTCCCTGTTACATCAGGATCAAACCTTGGTCAAAGATTGTCAAAGTGTTTAAAAAATTATAATTCTGAACTCACAAACCAATATATCAAACTTAAATCTTGGGAAAACACATTTAAAAAGTTCAGAGATTTTTCATCTGAACAGACCCCAAAATACTTCAGATTCAATCTTTGGAGCACAAATTTAAGCACCTCCCACTCTCTGAAAATAGAACTCCCAAAACTACTAAACAAAACTTGGAACAAAAACTCACAAAAATTCAGACTTCACACTCTCAACAGAAATTCCAAAATATCTCACAGTCAAACCTTGGAGAGTATATATCCTCCAAGTGTTCAGTGACCTTACATTCTGAGGTCTGTTTTTTGTTTGTTTGTTTTGGGCACTGGGGATTGATCCCAGGGGCATTTAACCACTGAGCCACAGCCACAGCCCTTTTTTGTACTTTATTTAGAGATTAAGAGACAGGGATTCACTGAGTTGCCTAGGGTTTCACTAAGTTGCTGAGGGTATCTTTGAACTTGTGATCCTCTTGCCTCAGCCTCCAGAGAAGCTAGGATTACAGGTGTGTGCCTCAGCATCCAGCACATTCTGAGATCTGGAACATAGACTTGAACATCTCAGTCTCCAACCTTGGAACACAAACTTTGTAGCGCTCTTCAGTCTCAAAACCTAAAGAAACAGTTCCAAATATCTCAGACACAACATCTGGAACACACATCCTCAAAGATTTCATAGACTTTATACTAAGAACATGAATTTTCAAATACCCTAGACCAAAATCTTGTGACAAAAGTCCTCAAAGGGATCTAAGAACTGAAAACTGAACATAAATCCCTTCAAATACCTGAGGTCTGTGTTCCAAGGTTTGAGTGTGATATCTGGGGCTTTGTATTGAGAGTATGAAGTCTCTTAATTCTTTATGTTTTTTTGTTCCAAGTTCTGTTTGGAGGTTTTGGAGGTTCTATGTTTAGTGAGTGGGAGGTTACTTGTATTGCCAAACCAGAAAGAGTTCAGTTATCTCTTACATTGAACACAGAATCCCAACACTTCCCATCCAATATTTAAACCACAGATTCCAAAAGATTGTTGAGTTCTTATAATCTGAACACACTCTGATATCAGAGACTAAAAACATGGAACACAGGTGCTCAAAGCATCCAGAGACCTCACATCTTCAATGGACCTGAAAATATATCAAATTGAAATCTTAGGACACAGACCTCAAAGACTTCAAAGACATCACACTTCAAAGATTATCTTCAAATACCTCAGAGTCAATATGAAGAAAAATATTTTCAGGAATCAAGAGACCTTGTACCATGTACACACACCTTCAAAGACCTTGGACTCTGACGGTGTAACACAGACCCTCAATGAGCTCAGAAACCTCACATATTAAGCACAGATTCCTAAATATATCAGTTAAATTACAGGCCTTAAAAGGACTAAAGGACATCACAGTCCATAACTCAAGCACAAACTTTGCAGCACAGATCTTCAAAGAATTCCAAGACTTCCCAAACTTCACATGCTAACATAGATCTGCAAATGCATGAGACCTTATACCTTAACATGGACCCACAAACACATCAAGCTCAGAATCTTAGGAACAGATCCTCAGAAGTCAAAGATTTACATTCTAAGCAAAGACTCCCACACACTTTAGACTCATTCTTGTAAAAAAGACATTCAAAGGGTCAGACACTCTCACCCTACCACACATCTGTGATCTTATAACAGAGGTGCTTAAAAAGTCCAAAGCTCTCATATCCTAAACACAGATCCCTGAATAGCTCAGATTCAAAATTTGTATGAAGCTCCTGCATGACTTCAGAGACCTCTCATCCTAAATACAGATTCCCAAACACATCAATTAAAATTTTAATATGCAGAACCTAAAAGAGTTCAGACCTCATGGTCTAAAAATATGCAAACTTCACACTCAAATATTCAGTCAGGAAGCCTCAAGAAAAATCAAGGTCCTCCCACTCTGGACTAAAACCAAAATGACCCATAAGGAATCTTAAGATTTAAACCCTCAAAGAGTTCAGAGATCTTCTGTTTTGAACAATGACCTCAAATACCTCAGTCTAAAACCTTTAAAAATAGACTGTTGGGGGTAGAAATGTTGGTAGAATGAGATGGACATCATTATCCAAAGTACATGTATGAAGACACCAATGGTGTGAATATACTTTATATACAACCAGAGATGTGAAAAATTATGCTCTATATGTGTAATATGAATTGTGATGCATTCTCTGTCATATGTAACAAATAAGAATAAAAAATAGTCTGCCAATGAGTTTACAGATCGTATGTTCTCAAACACTTCAGATTCATACATTGATAGAATATCTTTAATGTGATAAGGGAATTTACATCCTGAATTCAGAATCCTGTATGTGTCAGATTCAATCTTGGAACACAGACACCAAAGATCTCAGAGAGCACTGAACACATAGCCTAAATAGTTTGCATTCATGTTGTGGGATATAGACCCTCTAATATTTCAGAGACCTAACATGCTCAACCTATATGCCCCCAAATTTCAGGCTTAACCCCCAAGAAACAGTCATATATAAGTTCACAAACTTCATGACTTGTATAATGACAACCCAAAAATCTAACTCAAATCTTGGAACACAGGTTCCATAAGGTTTCATAGACTTCATACTCCAAACACAAATTCACCAATACTGCTGACTCAATAATTGGAAATCAGACCCATCAAAAAGTTCAGAGACTTCACATCTTGGGTAAAGCCCCTCCCCTTAGGAACTCACAGTCAACTTAGAACACAAAGATTCAGAGATATCATGCCAGAACACATAACTCCCATTACCTCAGACTGAAAATATGGGAAGCAGATATTCAAAGTGTTCAGATACCTAATACTTTCTGCAGTGGCCCTTGAAACACATCAGATTAAAATGTTGAAATACAAACACTCAATAACTACAGAGACCTAATACACTGAATATGGACCTTTTATAACCTCAGACTCAAATCTTAGAACCACAGACCACAAGTGTTTTGATAACTCAGACCCTGAATTCATGACCCACCCCATCAGAATCAATCCTTGGGACAAACACCTCACCCTGACCACAGACTTCAAAAAAACCCTCAAAATGTTAGTGATCTCTCATCCTGACCACAGATGTCTTCAGATTCAAACTTCAGAGCACAGAAAATAAACACACTGCTCTCATTTCCTGAACACAGATCCACGAATATCTTTGATTCAAATGCTAGGACACAGGCACTCAAATAATTCAGAGACTTCATTCTCTGAACAAATCTCCATTGCCACAAACTCCAGTCTCCAAACATGGACACTCCAAGAGTTCAGTGATATCACATTCTCAACAGAGACACCAGATAAATTCTCAAAGATCTCAAAGACCCCACACCTTGAACACTGACACAAATACCCTAAGCTCCAACCTTGGAACAGAGAAAAAAGCAATGTGACCACTCAACCCGCACAACACCTCCAAATACTTCACTCAATATTTGGAACTCAGTTCCCCAAGTGTTCATTAAAAAAATCAACAAACAAACAAACAAACAAACAAATAAAAAAACAGATCCACAACACGAATTTCCAAACACTTCAGACTCAAATGTGACACAATGCCCAGAAGATTTTCAACTGAATACAGATCATGAATAATTCAGACTCAAATTGTGGTCACAGTTTCTCAACAAGTGATCTTACTTCTGCTCACATAATTCATATATCACACATTCAAATATTAAAATACAGACTTAGAGCTCACATCCTGAACACTGATTGAAATACCTCAAACTCAAACTTAGAAACTCAAACTTAGAGACAGCACCTCAGGATTCAAAGACCTCACATTCCACATACAGAATGCAAGTATCTCAGATTCAATTCTATAGGAAAAAAAAAACATTTAATGAGTTAAGAGACCTTAAAACCTGGACACAAATCCCCAAATACCCTAGGTTCAAACCTTGGAACATATATACTCAATAAGTTTCACACTCTGAAAACAGTCCTGCAAATATCTCAGAAGACATAGACTTTACATCTGAAATATAAATTCCCAAATACCACAAACTCAAATATTGAAACAGAACCTCCATGAGTTTCAGAGACCTCACAACTAGAAAAGGCATTCCTAAACACCTCAGTTTCAAACCCATGATATAAACCTTCAAAGAATTTGAGATCTTATAACCTGCATACAGAATGCCCATGCGTCACATTGAAATATCAAAATACAGATCTGAAAGACTTGTAAATGCTTATTATGAACACAGACCACAAATATCTCAAACTCAAACTTTAGAACAAAGATTTTCAATAATTCTGAAGACCAAAACCCTAAACAAAGACCCACAATCAGGGCTGGAGTTATAGCTCAGTAATAGAGCGATTGCCTCACACGTGTGAGGCCCTAGGTTCAATCCTCAGCACCACATTGGAAAAATAAATAAATAAAAATAAAGATATTCTGTCCATCTACAACCAAAAAAAATTATAAAAAAGACCTGCAATCATATCAAACTCAGAATTTTACATCATAGACTCTCAGAATTCAGAGACTTCACACTCTAAACACAAAACACCAAATACCTCAGACTCAATTCTATGAATAAAGACCTTCAAAAAGTTAGAGATCACAAAATGATTCAGATTCAAACACTGAAACACATTTAATTAGTTTAGAGACCTCTGACTCCCCGCTCAGAGACTCCTTGCTAGGAGCCACAAGCAAATAATATGATGCATGGCACTTTCGGTTGTAAGCTGACGCCAGCTAGCCATTGAGATGATGTGATTATGTTAAGATTTACATTCATATGGAAATTGGACTCCTGCTGTTCACCTTGGCCTGCTACTGGACTCATGTTACGGGACTCCTGGAGAGTTCCCATTGGTTGGGGTAGACGCGTGCGTGGGTGGACTGGTTTTTGGCTTGCCGGCGCCTACGGAGTATTGGCGGCTTTTTCAAAAATAAAGTTTTGTTCCTGCTTGAGTGGCTCGTGATTCTGTGCCCAGCCAGACTGAGGCAACTCCTAAACACATTTGATTCTAAAGTAGGAAAAGAGGTCCTCAGAGATATTAAAGATAATGCACCCTGCATATAAATGCCCCAATACTGCTGAATATAGGAAAAGTAAACTTTCTCTCCCTATTTAACACTCAATATTTTACTTCTGATACCAGATATATGGCAATTGTGTGTGTGTGTGTGTGTGTGTGTATGTTGTGTGTGTTTTGGTACACATCAATTCCTAGTGGATAACACTGTCTACTCAGAGTTATAATCAGATCCTGCAACTTAAGGGCTCAGTCCCACAAAGCTGCCTCTCACTTCAGATGGCCAATTGCAAAGCCGGCCTCTAGTACTTCTGTTGTATTGCCATAAATTGTAGGATCCCATGACCTCTCCCTGGGTTCAATAATTTGCTTGAATGATTTATAGAATTCAAGGAAACACTTTCTTACATATACAGGTCTTAAAAATAAAGAACATTACAAAGGATACAGATGAACATCCAAAGAGGTACAAAGGGCAAGGTATGAGAGGGGGGCAGAGCTTCTATTTCCCATCCTGGTACTGAAGTCCCAGGTACCTCCATGTGTTTAGCAATCCTGAAGCCCTCTGAACCCTCTTATTCTGGGGTTTTATGAAGGCTTCATTATATGGGGATTACTGATTAAATCACTCAAACATTTATTCCTCTTTCCCTGGAGGTTAGTTGTTTGTCTGAAAGTCTCTAATCATTGTCCCTTTCTGACCAACCTTCATTAAGAGGCTATCCAGGGTCTCCCTTCATTTCCATGCAATTTCCCTTTTCTCTCCCTTTCCCTCCCATCTCATGTCTCTGTTTAATGTTAATCTTTTCTTCTTGCTCTTCCTCCCTGCTGTGTTCATAGTTGCTCTCATTATATCAAAGAAGACATTTGGTATTTGTTTTTTTAGGGATTGGCTAGCTTCACTAAGCATAATCTGCTCTAGTGCCATCCATTTCCCTGCAAATTCTATGATTTTGTCATTTTTTATTGCTGCATAGTACTCCATTGTGTATAGATGCCACATTTTTTTTTCCAAGCAGAAAACAAACTGCCTTTTTTATTGTATGATGTTATGACTCAACCTGTAACAGATGCAGTCCCAGGAACACCCCTGTAAGGCAGCAAGCAGGGTTGACTCCAGTGGATGAGGCCCAAAATCTTTGGTATGGCATGAGCAGGAACTGGGGTCAGAGGTGGTCTTAGGGCCTGGGCAGACTCTGCTCTCTGGCCCAGCTGTGGTTTGCATTCTAGGTGAGGCCCAGCACGGCTTGGAGCTCCTGAGCCTTGTCAGCAGGCAGTGAGCCCAGTGCCGTGTGGAAACTGTCCGTATGTTGTTTGGCCAGGAATGTCAGGAGCAGCAGCAGTGCAGCCTTGGTGTCTGGTGGTATCTTGTTGTCAGCCAGAATGAGGCTGCAGATGCGCAAGAGTTCAGGAGCCACATCTACAACCTGGTCAGGACTGTTCTGGTACAGGAAGCTGAAGAGGTGCCCCATGGTGCCCCATTGGCTAGCTTCACTAAGCATAATCTGCTCTAGTGCCATCCATTTCCCTGCAAATTCTATGATTTTGTCATTTTTTATTGCTGCATAGTACTCCATTGTGTATAGATGCCACATTTTTTATCCATTCATCTATTGAAGGGCATCTGGGTTGGTTCCACAGTCTAGCTATTGTGAATTGTGCTGCTATGAACATCGATGTGGCAGTATCCCTGTAGCATGCTCTTTTAAGGTCTTCAGGGAATAGTCCAAGAAGGGCAATAGCAGGGTCAAATGGTGGTTCCATTCCCAGCTTTCCCAGGAATCTCCATACTGCTTTCCAAATTGGCTGCACCAATTTGCAGTCCCACCAGCGATGTACAAGTGTACCCTTTTCTCCACATCCTTGCCAGCACTTGTTGTTGTTTGACTTCATAGTGGCTGCCAATCTTACTGGAGTGAGATGGTATCTTAGGGTGGTTTTGATTTGCATTTCTCTGACTGCTATCGATGGTGAGCATTTTTTCATGTACTTGTTGATTGATAGTATGTCCTCCTCTGAGAAGTGTCTGTTCAGGTCCTTGGCCCATTTGTTGATTGGGTTATTTGTTATCTTATTGTCTAATTTTTTGAGTTCTTTGTATACTCTGGATATTAGGGCTCCAAAATTACATATAAGAGGTTGTGAGGGGAATGGAAAAATAAACAAGGAGAGAAATGAATTACAGTAGATGGGGTAGAGAGAGAAGATGGGAGGGGAGGGGAGGGGGGATAGTAGGGGATAGGAAAGGTAGCAGAATACAACAATTACTAATAGGGCATTATGTAAAATTGTGGATGTGTAACCGACGTGATTCTGCAATCTGCATTTGGGGTAAAATTGGGGGTTCATAACCCACTTCAATCTAATGTATGAAATATGATATGTTAAGAGCTTTGTAATGTTGTGAACAACCAATAAAAAAATAAAAAATAAAAAAGAGGCTATCCAGGGAACAAACTGCCATCAGTCATCTCATTAGCATACAAAAAGGCACTGATCACTTTGGAGATCCCAAAGGCTTTTTTGGGAGAAAGGAGAAACCATACACATACACACACACACACACACACACACACACATATGAACATATATGTATGTATATGTGTGTGTGTATATATTTATATATATCTTATTATGTCAAAACCAAACACACAAATCTAGAAGCACTGAGAATCAAGTTTAGAGAATGTGAATTAAGATATCCCTCACCAAAATAGCAAAAGCAGCACTAAGAGTGAAGTCTACAACACTAAACTATATATGTATGATAAATATAATTTATAGAACCTACATAAAATAGAAAGTTTTCAAATAAATTACCTAATGATACATCCCAAGGACTTAGAAAGGCAAAAACAAACCAAATCCAAAATTAGTAGAAGGAAAGAAATAACAGAGATCAGAGCAGAAATACAAAAAAAAATGAGATGAAACCTATAATACAAAAGATCAGTGAAACAGAGTTGGTTCTTTTAAAGGACAAATGTAAGGTCAGGCACTGGTGATCCAAAGGAGGCAGATTAAAAGCAGCTAAACAAGGCTTTATTGAGATTCACTCCTGGGTGACTCTCCAGTCCAACAGACTGGGTCTGAGGGAAATCACACTCAGGTTCAGCTGGGTTAGAATTTTATTGGGCTTAGGGCAGGAAGGGAGAGCTTGGGACAGGAAAGGGAGGTTTTTAGAGTCCCTTGTCCTCCTGGGGTTGGTTGGGGCATCTTGCTGAGATCCCTGTCCTTCCAGGATTGGTCAGGAGATCCTGCTGATTGACAGGTGGTTATGAGACACCATCAGAGCTTGTCTGTTGGTGTCTGATTGGTTGTTCTTTTGTGCGCATGGGATGCCTCATGCTTTGTTCTCTTAGCACCTCAAACCCACCTAACATCCTGGGCTTTTTGATGATATAAAGTGCTGAATTACATCTGGCTACTTCCTGCTGGCTAGGGGTACTGGGGGGGAAGGGGTGTGGCTTGTGTGTTGGTTCTATGGGGAGGTGACTGTAGGAGCGTAGGAGCATCTGGTTGTAGGTCACTCTGGCAATCTCACCCACGTACTTTTGAGCGAACCTGAGGAGGCAGGGGGCAATCATTAATAAAAGCCCTATGACTAATATAGGAATGGGAATGGGAGTAAGCCACATAATGAGGGTAGAGTTTAGCCAACCTGGCCAAGGGTCATTTGATTGTTGCTATTTATGCCTTTCACCCAAATGACAGAGGGTGCCGACATTCTTTTCGACCAATCCAGTTTCATTGATATAATAGCAGCATTCTTCTTTTAGGAATAGACATGTTCCTCCTTTGCCTGCTGTCAGGAGATCTAGGGCTCGATGGTTCTGTAATGAAACTTGGGCAATAGATGTTATTTTCCTTTGTAGGGAAGTGAGAGAGGCAGCCAATGCCTCTACAGCTTCCTGAAGTTGTTGTTCAAGCTACTGAATAGCTGTTACTGCATAACCAAGTCCTCCTGCCCCCAGTTTGGAGGCAGCAAGGGAGGAGGCCAGGAGTCCAACTACTACTGGTAGAAAGGTGACCCGTCTTGCCCTTGAAAGGGAGTTAGTAATAAGCCATGTTAATTCAGCCTCACTGTACAGAGTTAATTGAGGAACCAAGGTGGAAGGAACACAAAAAGCAAAGGGCATGCTGAGGCTTAGATTTTTTTGTTAGGGTACTATTGCACCAGGAGAAGAACCTCAGTAGAGCAAAGGTTGGGGAAGAGATTTGATGATATAGTCACAGTGTGCTGAACCAGAGGTAGTGTAGCAGCAGGGGAAATTCCCTGATGAGTTATGAAAAAGAGGTACTTCTTCAAAGGCTGGAGAGGAGGGCCCTTGGAGTGTGGTTGAGGTATGGAGAGGAAAGTCAATGGGAATCACAGTTAATCGCAGTCAAAGTTTTATGATCCAAACCTGTGCAAAGGAAACAGTCTGAAATGTTATTAACTTTGGATAAATTGAGAAGCTGAAGGCCCTGACTAATGTATTAGGGCCATCCACGAGAAAAGGTCAGCTTTAAGATGGGCAACTGCATCCAGCTGGTGTTGGAGTTCCCTCTCTTGCTCCTGAATGGTTATGTGAATTTGAGGGAACACTTGTATATAAGTTCTCTAGATTCTGATAGATGCTGAGGAGTATTTGTCAAAACCCCAAGAATAAAATTTACCTTCAACACCAGAAGCCCATTTCAGGTCCTATGGGTCCCAAATAGTTAATTTGGTGTATGTCGTTTCTCATAGCAAGGCTTATCTAGGAAGCATTTCTTGCATGAGTTATAAGGGCACCCGCCAAAGGTGTTAGGCCAGCACTTACCAGATTCCTCAGTTTGGTCTGATATGAAGCATAGCATTGCTGCACATAGCTGAGATGAGGTGGCTCAGTTGAATCCAGTAATTTTAAGGGTGACTGCCTGATTGTAGCCAGTGGAAGGACAATCGCCTTGACCCATAAACTGAGAGCGGGTGGTGCCATCCTGCTGCCATGTTTCTTGGATGTAGAAGCACCATCTGTGGGTTGGGATAGAAGCTTAAGAGAGATTAATGATTAGTAAAAGAACAAGAGGGTTGGCGAGAAACCTTGAGTTTGGTGGGCCCCAGTGTGGTGGAAGGAAGTCCAGGACCGGACATTTGGAACAGGCACCTTTTTAAGGCAGGAGACATGGTACCAGGAGGAGTGGCTCGAAAGCTTGGCCGCCGTTGGGGTAGTAAGTATACGACTGTTTAGGGTCCCCATCCAGCGAGGTTCCAATGATTGAGGATGCAGTTCCCGAAGTAAGACTGCATCACCCTGTTGAAGACGGTCTGCTTCAGTTGGTGGTTGTGCTGGTATTGAGGCAATGGATGGTGCAGGAAGGCACTGGTCTGCGTGTTCCCTTGGGAGTTTGTGTAGAAGTGTGAGATAGGGCAGGTAGGACACAAGGGGAGGAGGAGTGATTGGAAAGTTTTGGTTGATTAAGAAAGGACACCTATGGAGTTGCTCAAAGGGACTAAGGCCTGAGGGGGCTCTAGGGGATGCCCAAATTCAGGTGAGGGCCAACAGCAGGAGATTAGGCCAGGAGATCCTGAGTTCAATAGCAAGTTTAGGGAGATGATCCTTACCCAAGGATTAGGTTCTGTAGGGGATGTGGAGTCTCCAAGTGGTATTGAGGCCTTTGGAGACTAGTTGAACAACTGAGAAGTGAAGGCCGGACCATTGCCTGACTGGATGGAGGTGGGAAGTCAGAATTGGGGAATGATCTGCTTGATGAGCATGGAGGCAACGGTGTCAGCAGTTTCCCTGGAGGTAGGGAAGGCTTCTATCCAACCTGAGAAAGTATCAACCAAAGTAAGTAGGTAGCGAAGCTTTTTGTGCCTAGGCATGTAAATGGAGTCAATCTGCCAGTCTATGCCTGGATGGTGGCTCCTCATTTGATACATGGGGAGTTTAGGTTTGATGTCCCCTTGTGGGGATACTGTAGAGCAGACAGAACAAGTGGAGTAGACCTGCTGGAGAGTAGTTCTCATTCCTGGGAAGTAAAAGAGGAGTTGTAAAAACTGGAAAAGGGGTTTGGGAAGGGAGAGGGAAAGAAAGAGCAGCTTAGGAATTTCCTGGTTTGTTTGAAGGAGAGGGTGGACTTTAATACCTATGGGAGAGGTCTGAAAAGCCCTCCCAGGTTTTGGCACCAGATAAGGTCAGGCACTGGTGACCAAAAGGAAGCAGATTAAAAGCTGCTGAACAAGGCTTTATTGAGATTCTTTCCCAGGTGAGACTCAGTCCAAGAGAGCAGGTCCAGGGGAATCGCACCCAGGCTCAGCGGGGTTGGAATTTTATTAGGCTCAGGGCAGGAAGGGAGGGCTTGGAACAGGAAAGAGGTTTTTAAGAGTCCCTTGTCCTCCTGGGGTTGGTCGGGGCATCTTGCTGAGATCCCTGTCCTTCCAGGATTGATCAGGAGACCCTGCTGATTGACAGGTGGTTATCACTGCTTGTCTGTTGGTGTCTGATTGGTTGTTCTTTTGTGCACGCGGGTTGCCTGGTGCCTTGTTCCCTTTGCCACCTCAAACCCACCTAACTATAAACAAATTTGCAAAACTTTAGCTATATTAATGAAGGAAAAAGAAGACTCAAATAAATAAAATTAGAGATGAAAAAGGAGACATTACAATTAATCTTGAAGAAATTCAAAGCAACACAGGGATTATTTTGGAAAACTATGTGCTAACAAATCTAGAAGAAATGGACACATTTCTGAACACATGTGACCTACCAAAATTCAACCAAGAGAACATAAAAACCTGAATTAGACCAATAAGAATTAATGACTGAATCACTAATAGAAGTCTACCAATGAAGAAAAACCCAGGACTAGATGGCTTTATTGCTTAATTTTACTGAACTTATAAAGAATTTACAGCAATTCTTCTTAAAATATTCAATAGAACTGAAAGTGAGAGAACCATTCCAAATTCATTCTATGAGGCCAGCATTACCTTGTTACCAAAACCTGACAAAACACAAAAACAACAAAAAAGAAAACTATAGGTCAACATCCAAGATAAACATAGATGAAAAATCCTCAGCAAAATAGTAGCAAATGTAACTCAACAACAAATCAAGAAGATCACTCACCGTGACCAAGTTGATTTTATGTGAGGAAGATGATTCAACATATGCAAATCAATAAATGTAATACATCACATCAATGTAATGAGGATAAAAAAATCATATGATCATCTCAATAGATGCAGAAAATCACTTGATAAGATTTGACATCCTTTTATGATCAAAGCCATGAATAAATTAGATGCAGAAGGATCTTAGGTCAACACAATAAAGGCTATATATGACAAACTCATTGCCAGAATAATACTGATAGGGAAAACCTAAAGCATTTCTTCTAAGATCAGAAACAAGACAAGGGAGTCTATTCTCACTGCTCTTATTGAAAATAGAACTGGAAATTTTAGCTAGAGCAATTAGACAAGAAAAAGGGAATAAAGGTAATACAAACAGAAAGGGAAGAAGCCAAATTATTTTTGTTTTAAGATGATATAATTATTTATAGAGAAAAACTTAAAGACTGGACCAAAAGACTATTAGAATTGATAAATTAATTAATTAAAGTAGCAAAATACAAAATCAACATACAAAATTCAGTAATTTCTCTATACACCAATAATGAATTGGGTGATAAATCATGAAAATAATCCCTTTCATAATAAGTACAAAATAATAAATTATCTGGGAATAAACTTAATCTAAGAAGTGAAATATATCTACAATGAAAATTACAAAACACTGGTGAAAAGAACCCAAATAAGATACACACACACAAACACACACGTAAAGACCTCCCATGTTTTTGGACTGGAAGAATTACTATTGTTAAAATGTCCATACTACCCAAAGTGGTCTACAAATTCAATATATTCCCAATCAAAATGCCAATGACATTACTCACAAGAAGGAAAAACAAGGCTAACATTCTTTTTATGGGAGCAAAAAAAAAAAAAAACAACCTAAATAGTCAAACAATTGTGAACAAAAAGAACAAAGCTGCAGAGATCACATTACCTGATTTCAAGATATAGTGCAGAACCATAGTAATCAAAACAGCATAGTATTGGAGTAAAGCAGACATACACAGAAATGTAACAGAATAAAGATACCAGAAATAAATCCATGCATTTATAGGACACCAAAAACATACATTGGAAAAAAGGACAGACTCATCAAAATATGATGCTGGGAAAACTAGGTATCCACATGCAGAACATTGATACCTGACTCTTATCTCTCATCCTGTACAAAATCAACTCAAAATGGATCAAAGACCTACGTGGAAGACCTGAAACTCTGAGAAGAAAACACAGAGAAGTACTTTAAAACACTGGTACAGGTAATTATTTTCTGAAGAGAACCCCCAAAGCACAAGAAATGAAAGCAAAAATTGACAAATAGGACTACATCAAACAAAAAAGCTTCTGCACAGTAAAGAAAATAATCAACATAGTGAACAGACAGCCTACAGCATGGGGGAAAGTATATGCCAACTATTCATCTGATGGAGGGCTAATTCCCCAAGTATATAAAGTACTCAAAACACTTATCAAAACCAAGCAATCAAATTAGAAAATATGCAAATGACCTGAATAGAAATTTCTCAAAAGAAGAAACACAAATGTCCCACAAATATATGAAAAAGTGCTCATAACATTAGCCATCAGAGAAATGAAAATCAGAACTACAAGGAAATACCTCCTCATCCCATTTAAAATTGCTATGATAAAAATAATAGCAACAAATGCTGGCAAGGATGTGGAGAAAAAGGAACTCTGAAACACTTTTGATGGGAATGTAAATTGGAACAACCTTTGTGGAAAACAGCACAGATGTTCCTCACAAAATGAAAAATAGAACTACAATATGACTTAGTTATTCCACTCCTGGGATCATAACTGAAGGAAATGAAATCAGCATACCAAAGAGATACCTGCACACCCATATTTACTGTGGTCTTATTCACAAGAGCTAAGCTAGGCTAATCAGCCTAGATGTCCTGAAATAGATGAATGGATAAAGAAAATGTGGTATACATGTATAATAAAGTATTATTCAGCCATAAATAAGAATGAAATTATGTCATTTTCAACAAAATCGATGGAATTGGAGGGCAGTAAGTGAAATAAGCCAGACACAAAAAGACAAGTGCCACGTGTTCTCTTTTATATGTGGAAAATAAAAGTTGACCTAAAGGTAGAATAATAATTGCTAGAGATTAGGAAGGATGTAGTGGGTGGGAGAGGAGGGTAGTAAAAAGGTGGTTGGATATTATCAGTGCACACTGTGTGCATGTATAAAAATATCACACTGAATTTAATTAATATGTATGATTAATGTGTTAATAAAAAATAAACTCAAATGCAAACTTAGGAACCAAATCCCGAACGAGGTCAGATATTTCCAACCTTGAAAAAGACCCCAAACCCCTCACACGTCTGAACACATACCATAGAGCATTTCATGTCATCACAACCCAAATACAGACCTCTGAATACTGGTGATTCAATATTTGGAGCCCAGACCCTCAATGAATTCAATAGACCTAACACCAGTACATGACCTTACAAACACCTGACTCAAACCTTGTGACACAAAGCCTAAAAGACTGCAGAGACACACTAAATACAGACTCCAAATGCCTCATTTGTAATTTTGGACCACAGACCTTCAATGAGTTCAGGGAACTTTCTCTTTTGAAAAAATAACCCACATATGGCATATAAACATTAAAACACAGACCCTAAAAGATATGTGAGTTCTCACACCCAGAAAACAGTTATAAAATACCTGCATCTCAAGTTTTGGAACACAGACCCTCAAAGATTACACAGAACTGAAATTCTAAACATAGATGTGGAAATACGTCAAATCTATTGCTACAGTGCATAGACCCTCATAGACTTCAAAGATCTCTCCCTCCAAAACAGATGTGCAGATACTTCAAACTCAATCTTATAAAAAAAAACTTCAAAGAGTCAGGTACCTGATATCTTGACTGCATACCACCAAAGACCTAAGACCCTGTAGGGATATAATAATAACCCCCATACGTTCTTAGCTGGAATGAACATGTTACAAAATAATAGATTCTTATGAGATCAGGCATGTTCAGAGTGGTACCAGTGACATTCTTCACAGAACTAGAAAAAAACCTTTCACTGGGAAGAATAAGAGGCTGAGAATAGCTAAAGCAATCCTGAGCAAGGAGAGCAATGCTAGAGGCATGAAATTATACTACAGAACTATAGTAACAAAACCAGCACTAAATCAGACATGACAATCAATGAAATAGAATAGAAGACATAGAAATGAATCCACACAGGTACAGCCATCTGGTGCCAAAAACATACATAGGGGAAAAGATAGGCTTTTTAACAAATGGCACTGGAAGAACTAGATATCTGTAGGTAGAAGAATGAAATTAGATCTCTATCTCTCACCCTGCATAAAAGTAAACTCAAAGTGAATCAAAGACGTAGGAATTAGACCAGAAACTATGAAACTGCTAAAAGAAGATGTAGGCTCAACACTCCAACGTATTAGCACAGGCACCAACATCTTTAGCAAGATCCTTAATGCACAAGAAAAAAAACCCCAAGAATCAGTAAGTGGAATGAAATTAAATTAAAAAAGCTTCTGCACAGCAAAAGAAACAAGAATGTGAAGAGACAGCCTACAGAATTGGAGACATCTTTTCCACCTGCTCCTCAGAAAGGAGATTAATAGGTAAAATATATAAAGCACTCGAAAAACTTAACACCAAAACCCCAAATAACTCAATTAATAAATGGGCAAAAGAAATAAACAGATACTTCTCAAAAGAAGAAATACAAATGGCCAACAAATATATGAAAAAAATTCAATATTTTTAGCAATCAGGGAAATACAAATCAAAACTGCATTGAGATTTCCCATGTTCCCCCTCCCTACCCCACTATGAGTCAGCCTCCTTATATCATAGAAAACATTTGGCATTTTTTTGGGGGGGGGATTGGCTAACTTCACTTAGTATTATCTTCTCCAATATCATCTCACTCCAATCAGAATGAAAATTATCAAAAATACAAGTAATAGTAAATACTGGCAAGGATGTGAGGAAAAAGGTACATTCATACTTTGTTGGTATGACTGAAAATTAGTGCAACCACTCTGGAAAGAAGTATGGAAATTCCTCAAAAAACTAGGAATGGAACCACCATATGACTCAGCTATCCCACTCCTCAGTATTTATGCAGAAGAACTAAAATCAGCATACTATAGTGATTTAGCTACATCAATTCTTACAGTAGCACAATTCACAATAGCCAAGTTATGGAATCAACTCAGATGCCTGTCAATAGATGAATGGATGAAGAAAATGTGGTATATATAAACAATGGAATTTTACTCACACATAAAGAAGAATGAAATTATGGTACTTACTGGTAAATGAATGGAACTGGAGAACATCATGCCAAGTTAAATAAGCCATGTATATCTATAAAGCATTAAATTAATAAAACTATAAATAAATAGAAGGAAAACCAGTAGAGTAGAGGAAATGAGACAAGAGGAGGGAGGATGGAGGGGAAAGAGGACTGAATTGGAGCAAATTATATTCCATGCTTGTATAATGATGTAAAAAAGGAACCCCAATATTATGTATAACCATAATGAATTAATTAATTTAAAAAATTCACCACAGCCCTGAAAATAGATTAAAAAGAAAATAAAACCAAACTCAAGTTTATTAACATGTATCTTCTATATATATGGGGGACATCCAAAGAATAAGTAGTTCTCAAAGAGGTGCTTTGAATTCTAGCTTCTACAGCATTAAAAAAAAAACAGTAAATTTTATAGAAGTGACAAAAGAAATGAAAAGGACTGTGAGTGTTTACTGGCAGCAACGTGGGGAAAGGCAAACAAATGGCAGATGAAGGTCAGTTATCAAAGCCTGCCAATATAAATTCCTCTGGAATCATCTCCAGGCTGATGAAGATCTAAAGCAGCTTTCAGCAGTTAGCCTTTGTTCTCCCTGGTGAATGCAGGGAGGGAATGAAGGATACCTTTATTCTTTGTAAATCTATGTTCAGCTTTTTGGCAAACAGAAAGAGGGCAAAGGTCTCCTTGGTGTCTGTTTTCTTCTTAATTGTCTTTAACTCAAAAATACCTCAGATTTCGCAGGGGCATATTCTGGCCTCCCACAAAACTGACCTGGTAACTTCCAAGCATTCAGAATACTCACACCCTGAATAAAGACCTCTGGAAGTTCATATTCAAAATATGTACCAAAACCTCAATGATTTTAGAGCCCTCATACTTTAAAGACAGATCCCTAAATATATCAATTAAAACTTGAAGACAGACATCCTCAGAGAGTTCAGAGATTTCTCATAGAGTCCCCAAACACCTCAGACTCAACCTTGGGATACAGAACTTAAAAAAAACAAAAACAAAACAAAACAAAACAACAGGACTTTATGCCCTCAAGTTAGATACCAAATAACTCAGGAGCAAATTTAGGACACAAATACTTAAAGTATGCAGTGACTTCATATCTTGAACACTTGCCTTAAACACCTTAGATAAAAACTTTGAAAAACAGAACCTCAGTGAGTTTAGAGACATCTAACTCAAATTATTTTCCTGATATACTTAATACTCAAGTAATGGAAGACAAACTCTCAATGATATCACATTCTTTAAACTCTGAATGCAGAACCCCAAATCCCTCAGATTCAGTCTTGCAATAAAGATAGAGAAACACACACACACACACACACACACACACACACACACACACACCCAAAAAACAATTTAAAATCTAAATACTAACACAGAAATGCCTCAAACTCAAATTCTGGATGTAGAAACCCTCAAAAGTTTTGGAGATCTGGATGTGGTGGTATGTGCCTCTAATTACAATGACTAGGGAGGCTGAGACAAGAGGATCTCAAGTTTGAGGCCAGTCTGGGTAACTTAATGAGATCCTGTCCCAAAATTTAAAAAAAATGGCTGGGGATGTGTAACTCAGTGGTAGATTACCCCTGGGTTCAATCCTAGTAAAACACACACACACACACACACACACACACACACACACACACAGTTTCAGAGAACTCACACTCTGAACACATACCTGCATATACACCAATCTCTGACCTTACTATACAGCCCTTTATAGAATTCAAAGACCTTACATTCTAAACTCATACCCCAACAGTTCTCACTCCTATTTAAAAAGTACCTTAACAAGTCAGAGGCCTTGTATGCTGAGCAGACTCACAAATATCTCAGGTATATTAACAGATCCTATAAAATTCCAGATACCTCATAGCTTAAGCACTGACCCCCAATACCTCTGACTCAAACTTTGGAACACAGCCAAAAATTTCAGAGACACTACATCTTCACCACAAATCCCTGAATAGCATAAACTCCAAACTTGGAAAAGAAACCCTCAAAGTAGTCTGAGATTTCACACCTCTCTCATTGACTTCCAAAAACTTCCAGACACACTTCCAAATTGACTAAAAGCCTAAAACACAGACACTGAGTGATTTCAGAGACTTAACACATGAACCCAAATCCTCTGTTTCATTAGTCTGAAGCCTGAGAATGCAGGTGCTTCAAGACTTTCAGCTCTGAACACACATCAAGCAATCCTTGAAACGAAAACCCTTAAGTCATTGATAGATTTCACATGCAGATTATAGACCCCCAAAATTCATCAGTGAGAAACCTTGGAGCACAGACAGTTAATAAATTTGGATACTTCTTACTTCTTGATCACAGACCCCTATATTTTAGTCAGCATTTTTATCAATGTGACTAGAGGAGGAAAAGTTTATTTGGGGGCTCACAGTTTCAGAGGTCTGGGTCCATAGATAGCAGGCTCCTTTCCTTGGGGCTCAAGGTGAGGCAGAACATCATGGCAGAAGAGTATGGCAGAGAGAAGCAGCTCACATAATGATCAGAAAGGGGTGGGGGGGGGAGGGAGGGAGGGAGGGAGGGAGAGAGAGAGAGAGAGAGAGAGAGAGAGAGAGAGAGAGAGAGATTGATTCCACTCACCAGATACAAAATATATACCCAAAAGGCACACACCCAATGCCACCTCCTCCATCCACACCCTACCCACCTTCAGTTACCACTCAGTTAATCCCATCAGGGAATTGATTCACAGTTGAATTAAGGCAATCATTTCACCTCTAGACCTTCATGCATTGTCTTACACGTGAACTTTGGAGGGGACACCTCACATCCAAACCATACCACCCCAGAACCCCTGTTCAAACCTTGAAACATAGAATCTCAAGAATTCATAGAGCTTATTCTCTGAACATTGACCACCAACTATTCAGCTATCTCATACTCTGCACATTGATCCCCATGTGCATTAGAAACTTAGGGACACAGGCCTCAATGAGTTCAGAGAACATGTATACATAACACAGGCCTCCAAATCCCTCATAACCAAGCCTGAGTGACTTTTCAAATTTCAAGAACCTCTTTATCTGCACAAAGACCTCCAGATATCTCAGATTTAAACCTTCATTAAATGACAGAGGCATATAAGTACCTCACATCCAAATCTTACAACATAGTTCCTTAGGGCCTTCAGAGACCTCACCTGGAAAACACAGATTCCCAAATACTTCAGATTAAAATCTTTGAACACAGACTCTCAAAGATATCAGAGATCTCACACTATGAACAGACATGTCTAAACAACTCAGACAAAAATCTTGGAACACAGAACTTTGAGTTCAAGGACCTCACTCTGAATGCAGAGTAAAAAATTGCCTCTAATGCCTCCAAAACATGGGATCAAAGCCTAAAATTTCAAAGGCTTAACATCTTGATCATAGACTCCCAATTAGTTCAAATATTACAATGTAGACTCTTAAAAAGTTCAGAGGCCTCATTCCCTCAACACAGTCTACCAATTTATCCCAGACTCAGGTCTGTGGATTGACCATGAAATATTTCAGAGAATCTAAACACACACCCCTATCTCAGACTCAAATTGTAGAAAATATGCCCTTAGAGAGATCAGAGAACTTACACCCTGAACATGGACTTCCAAACATCTCAGACAATGAAACTTGGAATAAAGACTTCCAAAAAAAGTCATGGACTTCTGATGGGTGTGGTGGCTCATGCCTGTAATCCCAGTGTCTTGGGAGGCTGAAGCAGGAGGAGCACAAGTTCAAAGCCAGCCTGAGCAACTTAGAGAGAGATCCTGCCTCAAAATAAAAAATAAAAAGGGCTCAGGATGTGGCTCAGTGGTTAAGTGCCCTGGGTTCAATCCGTGGTACAAAAGAAATCTTCATGGACCTCACTTCCTGAACACAGCTTCTAATACTTCTAATACTTCAGATCCAAATATGGGACTCAGAATCTCTAAAAATGTTTTAAAATGCACACCTTGAGACCAGGCCACCTAATCCCTAAGACTAAAATTTTAGAACAAAAACAGAAAACTTCAGAGACTTCAACCCCTGAACTCACACCCCCAAATAACTCAGGCTGCAACCTCGTCACACAGTTCCTCTGAAAGCATAGAAACCTCACACCAGGAATGCAGACCTCCAAATATGTGAAACTTGAAATTTGGAAACAAACCTTCATAGATTTCAGAGACCTCTCACTCTGAGCAGAGACCCCCGCAAATGACTGAACATTAAATTGGAGACTCAAACATTAAATTGGAGTTACTAAAAGCTTTGTGAAGTCTCATACCCTGAACACAGAGCCATAATGACATTAGATTTAAACCATACAATACAAATCCTCGAAGACTTCAGAGACCTCACACTGTTAACACAGATCATCAAATACATCAGAGTCAAAACCTTGAGTCATAGATGTCAAAGAGTTCAGAGACCTCACAGACTGAACACAGACCTCCAAACCCCTCAGAATCAAACCTCAGAACAGAGACTTTCAAAGTTTCAGAGACCTCATACCCTGATTACAGGCCCCCAAGTAACTGCAACTGAATCCCTGGAAGACAGACCCTGTAAAATCTCACAGATCTTATGCTCTTGAAACAGACTCCAAGTACTTCACATTTGGAATGTGGGACACAAATCCTGCAAAAGTTCAGTGTCCTCATAACTGAAATTAGACCCCCACATACCTCAAACAGACCTCCATTGATTTCTGAGAAATCTCTCACTAAAAACAACATCCAGAAATTTCAGAGTTAAACTTTGAGTCACAGATTCTAAAACAGTTAAAACAACACTCCCTGTGTACACATTCCTAGTTGCCTCATATTCAAACACTGGGACAGATCTTGAAAAAAATTCAGTAAACTTGCCCTTTGAGCATGGGCCCCTAACTATTTCAGAGTCAAATTTTCAAACATATATTTTCAAAGATTTGAGAAAATTTATAGCCTGAATTCAGACAAAAACTTTGGATACACACACCTTCACAGAGCTTAAGGACATTTCAACTTTTATCAAAGATCCCAAATACCTCAGACTCAAACTTGTGACAAAATTAGGCTAAAATTTCAGATACTCCATACTTTAAATAAAACCCTCAAAGTATTCACACAAGTCACACCCTGAATGCTCAGTGTACATTGATCAGATTTTTTAAACCTTGGGATACCTCAAAGGTAAAGAGTAAACACATCAGTTTTCTTACACTTATGTTCATATATTTCTAAATTATTTCATTTTGTATAATTATGTTTTTAAAAAATAATCAAAATTTGTTTTCTAACAAGTGAAAACTTCGTGGAAAATTTAAAGTAGATATTTTTCACCATGAACAATTATTTTATATCATTATTAAAATTTAGTGAAGCAAAATAATTTTAACCATACCCCCCCAAAAAAAAAAGAATTTCAGAGACCTCACACCTTCAATGTACATACATTATTGAGGCCTGATAGTCTCAACACTGATCCCACATAACTCAGAATCAAACCTAGGGACCTATAAATGGAAAATATCTAGGAAAAAAGATGATTCATTGTCTTTTGAGTTCTTTAAAATATGTTTGATACTTAAACATAAAAATTATAACACATGTGAGAGTATTTTCGGTGTATGTAGGTATAATATATAAGACAACTATAACATGAAGAAGGAATGGTTAAGATATCTAAGGTGGCAAAGTTTCTATTCTAACTGAAGTGATAAAATATTGATTATAAGTGGAATGTGAAAAATTAAGTATTTATTTTATTATTCCTAGAGCAACTTGCTAGAAAAGTATATACAAAGATACCGTCAAAATCACAACAGAGCCAGGTGCAGTGGTGCATGCCTGTAATCCCAGAAGTTTGGGAGGCTGACACAGGAGGATCGGAAGTTCAAAGCCAGCCTCAGCAACTTAGCAAGGTCTTAAGAAACTCAGTGAGACCCTGTGTCTAAATAAAATAATTTTTAAAAGGGTTGCAGATGTGGTTCAGTGGTTAAGCACCCATGGATTAAACTCCTGGTAGCAAAATAAATAAATAAATAAACAAACAAACAAACAAATAAATAAATAAATCACAATAGATTTATTAAATTGGAATACTGAAAGTTTCAAACAACCCAAAACAAGGCAGGAAAGGTGAAACAGAAGGATGCAAAACAGAAAGAAAAAAAACAACAGAAAACGAGTAATAAAATTATAGGTCGATATCCAAGTGTATCAGTAATAAATTTAGATGGCCTAAGTGTCTCAATTAAAAGAGATTGTCATGATGAATTAAAAGCCATGATATGACTATATGCTGTCTGCAGATATAGTCAACCCACATTCATTCATGGATTCAACCTAACCTGAATTGAAAATATTGAGAACAAAATTGTGTCTTAACTGAACATGTACAGATTTTTCCTTGTCATTATTTCATAAACAATACAGTATAACAACTATTTAATATAGCATTTATATTGCATTAGGTATTGTAAGTAATCTGGAGATGATTTTAAAATATAGGAGGATATACATAGTTTAAATAAAAATACTGCATCATTCTATGTAAGGGACTTAAACATCCTCAGATTTTGGTTTCCTGGGGGTGTGGGAGCATCTTGGAACCCAGTGGAAGAATCCCTCATGGATACCCAGGGATAACTGTATAATGGTATAGGTAAGATAAAAGTAAAAGGATGGTCAGTTTCTGTGTTTGATAGAGAGCTGGAAAAAATAACACTTTTAGGAGCTGGGATTGTGGCTCAGTGATAGAGCACTTGCCTCACATATGTGAGACCCTGGGTTTGATCCTCAGCACCACATAAAACTAAATAAGTGAAATAAAGGTATTGTGTCCAAATACAACTAAAAAGTAAATATAAAAAAGTAGCACTTTTATCCCTTCAAAAAAAAATGTTAGAAAGATCTTCAAAATAGCTTCTTGAAACTATCATTGAAATAAATTTTCTGGGAAAACAATTAACCTGGAATCTAAAGAGACTGCTACAGGGAGACACAGCACTTGAACACTGGATTACCTGGGACAGATGCTGATGTCTTATGTGCCAGTAAGAACATTCAAGTAGATATTTTTCATAAATTACCAGAGAGCTAAGTGGGGTTAGTATGAGTGTGAAATCCTGGGGGCCCACACACATGGTAGTTTCTTATGCTTGCCAGTTTTTCCTCCAGTGATCCCACCAGGAAGGTGGGGAGAAGACTGAGAAGACTGAGGAAGGGAGAAAACACACTATTGAAATTACAACCAGACCAATCTCCTCAATCTCCCATACAAAACAAAAGCATTAATCCTCAGGCTGAAGATCAGTAAAACTTGTTGCCTGAGGTCTTTGGTGGAACCCAGTATGGCTGGGAGAAAATATGAAAGCCACCAATGAAACTCTGCCCACCCACATCTTGCTTAGTGCCTGCAGATTAAGTCCTTTTTTTTTCTTTAAAAGAGATGGGGAAAATGTGTCTGGGGGAAATTTGGCAGCAGCTGCGATTCTCCCCTTGTCCGTATCTTGGAAAAACTTTCTCAAGATTTTCTGTGTGAGCTTAGTGGTATTTTTGGAAGAAAAGTCTGCAAGTATGTAGGGACCCCATATGACTGAGTCCCCTGGGAGTTTCATGTTCTCATTCTAACCAACCCTCAGTACCCAGGAATCAATAAAAAATTCTTTTTTTCAAAAATTAATTAATTTATTTATCTGTTCTAATTTGTTATACATGACAGCAGAATGCATTTCAATTAATAGAACAGAAATGGAGCACAATTTTTCATTTTTTCTGGTTGTGCACAAAGTAGAGTCACACCATTCATATATTCATACACGTATGTAGGGTACTGATGTTCATCTCATTTCACCATCTTTCCTACCCCCATGCTCTCTCCCTTCCCCCCTCCCCTTTATCCAATCCAAAGTTCCTTCATTCCTCCTATGCTACCCCCACCCCCATTATAGATCAGTATCCATTTATCAGACAAAACATTTGGCCTTCGAGTTTTTGGGACTGGCTTACTTCACTTAGCATGATATTCTCCAACTCCATTCATTTACCTGCAAGTGCCATGATTTTATTCTCTTTCATTGCTGAGTAATATTCTATTGTGTATATATACCACAGTTTCTTTCTACATCCATCTATTGAAGGGCATCTAGGTTGGTTCCACAATTTAGCTATTGTGAATTGTGCTGCTATAAACATTGATGTGGCTGTGTCTCTGTAGTATGCTAATTTTAAGTCCTTTGGGTATAAACTGAGGAGTGGAATAGCTGGGTCAAATGGTGGTTCCATTCTAAGTTTTCTAAGGAATCTCCATACTGCTTTCCAGATTGGTTGCACCAATTTGCGGCTCCACCAGCAATGTAAGAGTATGCCTCCCCTGCCCCCCCCCATGCCTCCCATCCTTGCCAACACTTATTGTTGCTTGTATTCTTAATAACTGCCATTATGAATGGAGTGAGATGAAACCTTGGTTTTGATTTGCATTTCTCTAATTGCTAGAGATGTTGAACATTTTTTTATATATTTGTTGATTGATTGTATAACTTCTTCTGAGAAGTATCTGTTCAGTTCCATAACCCATTTATTGATTGGGTTATTTGTTTTTTGGTGTTAAATTTTTTGAGTTCTTTGTAAATCCTGGAGATTAGTGCTATATCTGATGTGTGTGTGTGGTAAAAATTTGCTCCCATTCTGTAGGCTCTCTATTCACCTCACTGATTGTTTCTTTTGCTGAGAAGAAGCTTTTCACTATAGACTTATAGTGTACCTGCAGGATTCCAATACTTCTCCCTTAAGGGGGAGATCAACATTAATAGATCCCAATACAACAATATACAGCCTTAAACCAAAAAGCTCATATTAAGACATTTACAGTTTTGTCACAATAGACAGAAATGGTGAGTTCAATTTTATCTACAATATAAACAGTAGGTTTGCAAAAGGGTGTATATTTTCTTTTTTTTTTTTTTTTGAAGTTGAATATTTTATTTCTTATTTTGTTGCAAGCTGCTGTTTCAGTGTATAAAAATAACACCAGTGAATGCAGTACATTATAAAATTAAGACAGTATTGTTCTTCTGACACTGTACAACACACACTTTCCTCTATGTCCAGTTTTTTTTCAAGTGGAAGATCATTAAGTATATTGACCCAGATCCAGGGATGGATGTAAGCACGTTACAGTATTATATTAGGCTTATAACAAGATTATCCTTGAATTACATACTTTTTTATAAGTATTTTTACCACAGATAATTTCATGAATTCTGATATCAACCTAGTGCCTACTCTAAAAATCATAAGGAATTGTAAAAAAAGATGCATATTGTGTTTATTGGCAGTCATTGGGAAGTTAAGGGGTATCTTCTTCCAGTAGCATTGTTAAGAATAGTTTTTAAGTCTTCTATAAGACAACTGCTGCAATTATTCCACACTAGTTTATTTAGGGTGCTATTTTCACTCCTCAATAGATTTTACATATTTCTCATATGCTTCTTCGCTCATTAGGTCATCTAGTTCTGAAGGGTCACTCAGTGTCATCTTTATCAGCCAACCATCTTCATAACAAGATTTGTTCACAAGCCCTGGGTTTTCTGCAAGTGCCTCATTAATTTCAGTTACTTCTCCTGATAGAGGAGAATAGAGTTCACTGGCAGCTTTCACACTTTCCAAAGCACCAAACTCATCTTGTTTTTTCAATTTTGTTCCAACTTCAGGAAGACTACAATAAACAACATCTCCCAGAGCTTCCTGTGCAAAATTGCTGATTCCCACTGTTCCAATACCATTTTCCGTAGTTATCCATTCATGTTTCTCTGTGAATTTACGCACGGAGAGCAGAATGGGTCCGGTGCGCAGCGTCCGAACAGCGCCCGCCCTCACCCCCCAGGGCCGCGGCGGGCAGAGCGCAACGGGCGCAGGGGCTGCCCACAAGCTGCGGGCCGCAGCTAGCGCGCTCCGGACTGCTCGCAGCGCCATATTCACAAGGGTACAGAGGGTCGCCGGCTACGCCTCTGCCGCCCTGTATATTTTCTAATGGTGGACAAAGAGAGAATGGGGGGTGTTGGATGAGATGTTAAGGAGGTAGAAGGTGAGGATATAGAGTTTATTAGGTCTTAAGAAGCATGAAAGAGGAATCAATAGAAGTTGCCTAGTAGCAGTAGAAAACAGAGAAAGAGATTTTAGGGAGACAAGTAAGTGAGAAGATAACAGAGAGTACAAAAAAACAAACATAAAAATTAAGGAAAAGAAAAAAAATTAAAATAAAAGAGTATAAGAGTATTAAGACATCCCAGTCCTCAGTAGCCTAATGCATTTAAAGGTCTTGGTTTCACAAGTGTTGGGAATGTTGGGGTGGGAAAAGAGAGAGAGAAAAAAAATCTCAAAGGAAAATTAAAGGATTGTTTCTGTTGGAGTTCAGTATCTTTCCTGCATCCCTTCTCATACAGTAGGTGGGGTTGTCTGTTGTTTGCTGGTATGTACACCCTCAGGATGTGAAGGTTATTATGGTGGGAGGGTTGATCTTAGAGATGTAACTCCTGGAGGTAGGGTACAGTACTTGCCGGTCCCGTTGGAAAACGGCATCCCAAGGATCTCCTTTGGGGCCTACTCGTGTGATGTGGGCGTCTGGTCTTATCTCTTTATATCACCAGTAGACCTCACAATTCCTGGTCTCTAATTTAGTCTCTAAACTGTATCTCATTCACCCCTCCCTTTCTATTCCCAATCAGGAAACTTTCTCTCTGGAGGTCTTGTGGGCTGCGCTCTGGAGGCTGTACACTTGTCGCAGAGAGCTGTTTTATATTGAGTAAATCAGGCCCATGCTTTGTGATCTACATAGAGACCGGCCATGTAGCTGCAAGCACTGTGCTGGGTTAGTGGCTGTTGGGGAGAAGGGGGAGTTGGGGGACTATAGGTACCTTGCTATTGCTTCTAGGTCCCAGCTGGTGTCCAAAGCTGGGAGTTGCCCCAACTAAAGATGGCGATGGCAATAGCAAGGATAACCCAAGATGGTGAAGGTGTCCCAAGATGGAGGCAGCCACTTTCAGAGATGGGGTGTCGAGGCAAGCTTGGCAGTGGTGTTGGGAAGCGTGCTTGGAAATGTAGCTCAGTGGCATGCAATACTGTGGCAGGTGGCTGTCTCCAGACCCTGTCTGGTGTCCCCAGGTGCAGGCTACTGCAGGGAGGGCACTATGATAGTGGTTGCAGTGTCCCAAGATGGAGGTGACTAGGGGAGCCCATGTTGGTAGATGGGTGTCCACACCAGAGTGGTGGCCAGGGGTCCTGAGCAGACACTGAGGCTGGGGACCTATGTGGACGCAGCAGCCAGGATTCCTGCATGGGAGCAGCTGTCAGGGGTCCTCTAATAACTCACAGAGAAAGAGTATTTCCACTGCTTGAGTCTCAGGTCACGGAGCAATAGGGAAAGCAACCTCTCTCTAGCCCACCATCTTCTTAAAATCTCAAAATTCCTTATTTTGCCTTTATACCAGCTTCTGGTACCAAGTAAGGAAATTCCTGAGTCCTGTTTCTCTGCTGGTGCCTTTCTCCAGATTTTGGGATCACATTTACCCTCTGATCTCAGTCTTCTGATGAGTCTAAGAAAAGCCAAAAATTTGCATTTTATCCATAGCTTCTTTTTCTTGTATGGAATAGGAGCAACATCTTTCTAGCTTTCCATCTCTGAACTGAATTTGTGGGAAATATGGTTTGTGTATATTTAACTTTGTAGGAAACTGCGAAGCTGTTTACCAGAATGACTTTACAATTTTGCATTCACGCCAGCAATATATGAGTGATCAAGTAGTTCTATATCCTCGTATATCCTCACCTGTTCTTGATATCTTTTTGTCTTTTAGTCATTCAAAAAGAAGTCAAATGGGATTTCTTGTTGTAATTTGTATTTCCTAAATGATCAGTGATGCTGTGAATCTTTTCATGTGCCAATTTCCCATCTGTATATCCTCTTTTGTTTAGTGACCATGACTTTTGCCAATTTACAAGTTGGGTTTTGTGTTTTCTTTTTATTGAGTTCATAGGGTTCATTATATTTCCTGGATAGAACCCTTTGTCAAATATATGATTTGCAAGGGTTTTCTCCCAATCTATAGTCTTTTTTTTTGTTTAAAGTTAGTATGGTTGGCCTTCCATATTTGTGGATTATGAACCAGTAGATTCAACCAACAGATAAGAAATATTTGGGGAAAACTGTACTGAACACATATAGATATTTTTATAGTCATTATTCCCTAAAATACAACTATGTGCCTAGTATTTACATTGTAATAGGTAGTATAAGTAATCTAGAGATGATTTAAAGTATCTGGGGGGATGCGTGTAGCTCATATATAAATACCCTGCCATTTTCTATAAAAGACTTGCACATCTGCAGAATGCTAGAAGCCAATTACAAGTGAATAACCCTTAATTTATAAAAGAAATAGAAATTTTAGATAAAAGATGTTCACACATACACAACAACCCACCGCAAAAAATAAACAAACAAAAAATGTACCAAGCCCAGACAGTATCATTGGTGAATTCTACCAAATACTTAAGGGGGAAAAAAGGAATATTAATTTTAAACAGAATTTTCCAAGATATTGAAGAGGTGAAATACTTTCTTACTCTTCCTATGCAGACTCAATTTCCTTGATTTCATAATCAGATAAAAATATTAATAAAAAGGAAACTACAGATCATTATCCATCATAAATATGGATGCAAAAATTCTAAAAAAAGATTTTAGCCAATTAAACTGAAAAATAGACAAAAAGGATAATACATTATGACTACTGGAATTTATCTCAGGAATGAAGGCTGGTTTAGTATCTGAAAATCAATCAATAAAATTCACTATACTAGCAAACTATAAAAGAAATAAGTATATGGTGATTTTTAAACAAATATAGAATGTTGAATGCTTTTTCTGTAAGATCAGGAACAAGACAAAATGCATCCAGGTTAGAAATGAAGAAGATTACATGTTCACAAATTATGCAATTGTTTACATAGAAAATATGATGGACCTGGGCTCTGGTTGTGACTCAGCATTAGAGAGCTCGCCTAGCACGTGCAAGGCCCTGGGTTTGATCCTCAGCACCACATAAAAATAAATAAATAAAGGTATTGTGTCCAACTACAACTAAAAAAATAAATATTAAAAAATATTATGGACCTAATTAAAATAATTATAAGCCATGAAAACCAACAAGTGAGTTTGCCAAAGTTGCAGCATAACAAGCTCAATGTAAATAAATAAACTATTTTTTATTTTGTTAAAAAATGGCAGTATTATTTTTTTTTAGTTTTTTAGTTATAGATAGACACAATACCTTTATTTGTATGTGGTGCTTAGCATTGATCCCAATGCCTCATACATGCTAGACAAGCACTCTACCATTGAGCTGCAACCCCAGACCAATAAATTGTATTTCTATCTACTAACTGTGAAATATTGCTTAGAGAAATTAAGACCTAAATAAACAGGGCTATATCTCATTCATGGATCTGAAGACTCCATATTATTAAGATTAATTCTCTCCAAATTGATCTATAACTTTAAAGCTTTATCAATAAAATTCCAGTAGTATTTTTTTTTTGGTAGAAATATACAAGGTGAATCTAAAATTCATATAGAAATGCAAAGGACCAAGAATAGTCAAAATAAGATTTCAAGAATTATTATAAAACTATATCACAATAGTGTGGCATTGGCATAATGATAGATAAATGGATTAGTGGAACAGAACTGATAGTTCAAAATAAACCTTTACATATAGGGACAACTGGTTTTTTTGGGTCAACATAGTTATTCCTTTGACATCATTTTTCTATCAAGGAAATGGATCATTACAAAAGATAAAGTTTTTGTTATACGATAACTTTTTTACCAAATTGTTTGTAATATGCCTGCCTTTTTTATGGTGTTCTCTTTAAGCTGCAGGGCAATACTGACCAAGGTATTCAAATCATATTTCCATTCCTTATCCAAGGTATAGTATCAATGCAGATTCCTTATCTGAACTTGCATCTTAAACTGGTGGGAAGGATTTGTAATAACATAGATAAGTATACCTAGTTCAATCCATCACATGGGTACTTAAAAATGGTAACTTTCATTGACAATATTTTCCTCATAAAAATAGATGGCAAAATTCTAACAGATATACATATAAATAGGAATTAATTTAGAAATAATCTCCCCTCATAATAACTAGGAGCAGAAACAAAGAATCCATAGCATGCATGAGATCAACTTATTGGAATATCTAACATTGACTGTGGGAAGCCATTTCTGACACGTGATTGGGTGGCTCCCGTTAAGGGTCTGAGGCGTTCTGGCTGTGTCGGAACTTTCCCGGCCCTTTCCTGATGAGAGAGCCCATCCGTGTGGGGGTGTGACTGACCACTGACCCCGGGGGCCCAATTACTGACCCTGACCTTGGAGTGCAGTCCCCCCTCAACCTTCATTGGATGGAGTTCTCCCCTGAATCTCTTGTTCCCCAATAAAAAGCTACTCCCAGACGTGTTCTCTCTCTCTCTCTCCTGCTAGCCCTGAGTAATCCTTGCTGCCCTGCTGGGCGGTTAGAGGTGGGAACCAGAGAGGGGAGCCGTCTCCGACCTGGCAATAGAAATAAGGTAACTGAGTCTGTGTGTTTTATTTTGATCTCTTCTAACTAACTTTTATGCCAAGAACCTCATTAATGAAACCATTTTGCTGGCTGCATGGTGGAATTGACTGTGGGACAACTGGTTTTTGACAAAGGTATACACTTAGACACATAAGAACCAACAAAGGATACCATGATCAAGGTCCCTTCACCAATTACCTGACTACCAGGGCACATGTGCATAAGAGGAAATTTGGCTGCAAGAAAGAAGTACAAAGCCAGATGAACTTTGTAGCATAGGTGAGATTCCTGCATACCATCAGTGATGAATGAGATGACAGGCATAGTTATAAAATAAGGCTTGGTTGTCACAGAAAAGTGAATCCGGTGACTTCTATATATGGAAAAGGAAAGGGCAACACTTCTGATAGTGGAGCTTCCAAGAAGGACAGAAACTTCCTTCCTCTCTGCTTGATTCAGATGAATCACCCAAATGCACTAAGTAATAGCTATCTGAATATATGTGTGTGCAGCAACTAAATGTTCATAAATAGTATTTGAAGGAGTTTACAGATTGTGTCAAAGTTTAAAATGACATGTTGTCAATCAAATTCACAGGATCTCTTGCAATTAGGAAACGTTTTGTCATATTTACCAGACAATGATTTAGAAAAACAATTTCAAAGATACTTTACAGTATTCACAATCTACTTATGCATTTATTATTGCTTACTATTGGTCAAAGGGCATGGAAGAAAAGATTACCCTCTGACTCATATCCTAAATCTCCAATCCTGGTGACCTCTGCAGTTTGCCAACATGCTTCTATGACTTAGCTCATCTTTTTCCTTCTGCCAGTCTTGCATCCTGCACATTTGGGTAGAAGGTGCTCATAGGACTGCTAAACCTCTCCTTGGGCTAAGGGGTTCAAGGAAGTTAGTGGACCTATGAGGCATTGCAATGTAAAGAAACAAGAAAGGCAATGGAATAAGAGAGACACAGGTTTAATTTCTGGAATATATTGCCAGATGGTATTGACATTGGACAAATTGTAAATACCCTCAAGCCCTGATTTCATCAGGTGGGGATTTTTTCCCCTGAAGAAGTAATTAAAGAAGTGGGTAGGGAATGATCCCTGAGAATGTTTTCCATAACATGAATGATAAAGTTAATGTGGAATACATATATATGAAAAGATATGCACTAAAATGCCAAATATAATATAGTTATATAGCTTCTTTTTTTTTCTTTTTTAATTTTTTTTATTTGTTCTTTTAAGATATACATGAGAGTAGAGTGCATTTTGACATACATACCTTAATGAATGCCGGAATTCCAGAGTTATTTCTTAATTCTCTTTCTAATTTTGTGGATTTATTTTTCTGAGCCAGAATTCATTGAATGACAATGTTCAACTTTATTATTTATCAAAAATACAAATTTGAGGGGCTGGGATTGTGGCTCAGCGGTGGAGCACTCCCCTAGCGTGGGCAGGACCCGGGTTCCATCCTCAGCAACACATAAAAATAAAAGCATTGTGTTGTGTCCATCTACACCTAAAAAATAAATATTTAAAAAAATACAAATTTGAATGCTACTGCAATATTTTCTCTCATCAAATAGTCAAAAAATAATTAATGTTATCTTCACTAATTGCAAGGGTAGAAGAAAATGGAGCTTCTTGTACATACACTGGAGTTGTATCCAAAATGGTTTCTCATATTGTACAGTCATCTAGCAATACACATTAAAACCTTTTAACTGCCCACATGTTTTCATCTAGCGATCCAATTTCCAGAAATAATTCCTAAGACAACACTAGAAAATTGTCCTACAGTGCAAGTATAAGCAATTTATTCTAGTATTACCTATAGTGGCAAAAAAGTGAATAATCAATGTACAAGCACAAACACGTGTGTTTAAAACAAACAGGCTCATCTATAGCTCTGTTGTAGCGTTTAATGTTAGTTAACACCATTCTATCTATATATTTGTTAATTTATATAATTCCTCAATTGATGCAAAAATCAGATTGTCTAATTTTATTGTGATTCATATGAGTAAATGAATGGCGGAACACACAGACACTTCAAGTTCACTCTTGGACTTGTATTCATACTGCTGTCCACCTGAATGAATATACATTTAGGATGACTCTCTATGGGAAGCAGTGTGTGAACTGAGTGACATTTGAGCCATTAGGCAGGGAAGCCTGGTCTTGGGAACTCCCAGAAGGAATCCACTGGTTGGAAAATGCCCAATTTGCGTTGGTGCCGGGTTCTAGGTCACCATTCACATTCAAGTACAGTCTTGGAGATGGGAGTGACTCGCTAAGAGCCAAACAGTCTGTGTACATCTACCTATATCCTGTTTTTCATGAAGAAGCAAGCACGGAGACAAGACTCCTCCCCCACTGAAATCTTATACTTACCGTTTTCCTTTGATCTGCACATAAATAAATAAAGCAAGCACAGGCTCCGTCTTTGTTAGAAGTAGTACCCCTCTGGTCAGCCTAACCAATCACTGACCCCTTCCTTTAAAATATATTTCTGGTCTTTTGTGTTTATTTCGTGGTTCTGCTTTCATAGCTTTACTTCAGCAGTCAGCCATCTCTCCCACAGGTACCCATTCCTTCGCCCATGCAGGATGTGAACAAGAACTCCCTGAAGGAAGAGTGCACGAAAAGGATGCTTCGTGCATTACTAATTGAGAGAGATTGTTGGAGTTTCTTATAAACCTATTTCTTCCTCCTTCTAAAGAGATGAGGATGAGTGCACAAACTATTGGGGATCAAGACAGGCACCTCTCATACATCTCAGCTGCAAAGACTACTTTGCCATCATGGAAGGACTCATGACCAATCCATTCTACCACTACCAAACCAGAAAGCGGTGTGTGGCTCCTCTGGGAAACTGTGGCATGATGCCCATAAGGCTGCCCAGAACATTATGCCTGCATGCAATGGTTCCACCAAGGATGTGGGCAAGGTCATCTTTGAGCTCAATGGTAAGCCTACTGGCATGGCCTCCCGTGTGTCCACCTTCAATGTGTCAGTCATGGATCCTATCTGCTGACTGGAGAAAGATGCCAAATATGATGATATCAACAATGCGGTGAAGCAAACATCAGAGGACCCCCTAAAGGGCATCCTTGTCTACATGGAGAACCAGGCTATCTCCTGCAACTTTAACAATGACACAACGACACTGACTTCTATCTTCAATGTTGGAGCTGGCATTGCCTTCAACTGCCATAATGAAAAGCTCATTTCCTGATATGAACATGAATTAGGCTACAGTAACATAGTCCACATGGCCTCCAAGGAGTAAGAGCCCCTGGACCACCAGCCCCAGTCTCATCATGAAAGGAAGAGAAAGGTCCTCGGTTGCTGAGGAATTCCTGCTCCAACTCACTCAACACACTTAGAGTTTTCCTTATTCTCAGTTTCCATCCCAGCCCTGCTGAAGAAAGCGAAGAACTTAGGGAGACCTACTTGGTCACAAATGATCAATAAAGTTCACAACATCCAGGAAAATAAAAAAGCTGTCTGAAAGGAAGGGTGGTGGTGTGGTAGCACTTGTAATTTTCCAGTCTCTATTTTGGGGGGATCATGCTGCATACACACAGTGGTACATAACCAGCTGTCTCAAATTAAAACAATTATAGTGGGCAGCACTGCTGTGACAGGAAACATTTTTCAGCATTGTTTTGATGGCTAGCCATATTTAATTTTAAAATATGCCATAATTTACTTATATAGCAAGTTCTTGACCATGCTATTATAAATTAGGCTGCTTTGGAAGTCCTGGGTATCTGAATATTAGTTCACATTCAAGACCATTTTTGTAATATAAGGTCCTAGAAGTAAAAATGCTGGATACCAATATTCATGCAATTCTTAACACTTATTATTTAGATTTACCAATTTGACTATTCAGACTTACCAATCCTTCTCTTTACATTTTTCTGGATTACATTGCTTAAAATGATTTTCTGCTCTCTCAGAGGCTAAACACTTTCATACATCTTGAGGGAGACTAAAGACTCATATGTTCTCTCTCTCTTTGGTATTGGGGATTGAAAGAAGGGGCACTTTCCCACTGTACAGGCTCCTCTTGAGGGCCTCTGTAGCAGTAGAACTGAGAGGAAAAAATGGAGGGTAAATCAGCAGGTAAAAAAGCAGCACAGTAGGATGTGGGGGAAAAGGTACACTCATACATTGCTGAAGGGACTGCATATTGGTGCAACCAGTATGGAAAGCAATGAGGAGATATCTCAGAAAACTTGGAATGGAACCACCATTTGACCCAGTTACCTCACTCCTTGGCATATACGAAGGACTTAAAATCAGCACACGATAGTGACACAGCCACATCAGTGTTTATAGAAGCTCAATTCCCAATAGCTGAGGTATGTAACCAACCTTGGTGCCTTTCAACAGATGAATGGATATTTGGCACTTACACACAATAGAAATAAAGAAGAATGAAATTATGGCATTTTCTGGTAAGTGGATGGAACTGGAGACTATCATGCTAAGTGAAATAAGCCAATCCCCCAAACCAAAAGCCGAAAGTTCTCTCTGATATGTGGATATTAACTCACAACAGTGGCGCAGAGTGGAGGTTTCCTGGATTGGACAAGGGGGAGTGATGGTAGGGAGGGAGAATGGGAATAGGAAAGAGTAGAATGAAGCAGACACAGTTTTCCTATGCTCATATATGAATACATGGCCAATGTAATGCCACAATATGCACAACCTGTAAGGGCAGACACGGGTGACCAAAAGGAGGCAGATTAAAAGCTGCTGAACAAGGCTTTATTGAGATTCTCTCCTGGGTGAGACACTCCAGTCCAACAGACGGGGTCCAGGGGAGTCACACTGAGGCTCAGCTGGGCTGGAATTTTATCGTCTTAGGGCAGGAAGGGAGGGCTTGGGACAGGAAAGGGAAGTTTTTAGGGCCCCTTGTCCTCCTGGGGTTGGTCAGAGAAACTTGCTGAACTCCAGGTCCTTCCAGGATCAGTCAGGAGACCCCGCTGTTTGACAGGTGGTTATTATTGCTTGTTTGTTGGTGCTGATTGGTTGTTGCCTGGTGCTTTGTTCCCTTAGCCATGAGATTGGCTGATGGAGCTACGTATAAGAATTGGGATTGGCTAGTGCAGTCAATCCCTCAAACTGACCTAACACAACCACAAAAAAAATTGGAAGTTATACTCCATGTAAGTATGATGTCAAAATAGATTCTACAATCATGTATAACTAAAAAGAATCAATAAAAATTTAAAAAGAAATAGTATCAGCACAGAGAAAGGTGTAGACATCAAAGAATGAAAACTGGAGAGGGAGAAGGAAAAGCTTCCACTCTACCCCCACCATGGGAAGGTCACACCCATCTCCAGGTGAGAAGGACTTGGTAGGAAAGAACTAGAAAGATAGCTCAAAGGCAGAACACTTGCTTAGCATGTGTGAGGCACTGGGTTCAATCCTTAGCACTATATAAAAAACTGAACGACTAAAAGCATGCTGTCCATCTACAACTAAAAATAAAAAAAGATAGCTCACAATACATACTGCTCATGCACAGGGATACTCTTAAAAGGTTTGAGATTGGCTGATGGAGTTACCTATGAGAATTGGGATTGGCTAGTGCAGTCAACCCCACAGACTTTTGAATTTTCACCACAACCACCATATATATTCCTTTCTTTGAGACAGACTGCAGTCACTGGGCAACACTAACAGGTGTGAGTGAATGAGCCAGAGGGCTTAGGGAAAGTTGGACACTGCAGACCACAGCTTCAGAGGCTTTGAGGCCTTCTTTTCACAGGTGCCAATGAAACCATGAGCCTTGTGGTGGAGGGACCAGGACAAGGGAGAAGAGTGGGCTAAGAAGGGGAGGGGGTCAGGTGAAGGTGGGCTAAGTGTTGAGGGTGCATTTGGAGGTATCTGAGGCTTATAAATGCCTGAAATGGCTGCAAAAGGACAAATGCAGGAGTCCTTAATGGGAACCTGAGGGTGGGCAAATAGGGGGAGCCACAGTCTGCGTGGCAGGTGCAGGCCTCTGTGCGCATGCTCACTACGCACTGTCCCCTCAGCCTGCGGTGAGCTCGGTGCTGTTCGTGGGCTGTTCACATTCCTAGTCTTGACTGATTTGGAATTTAGACGGTAGGTCCCCAGATTAATCCTCTAACAGGCTTAAGTGTGAGTATGAGGACTAGCCAGAGGGCTTCAGTGGGTGGAGCAGCGCAACCTGCCACCTGGAAGTTGGAAGGGCCTCGACAGTCATCCTTTCTATTTAAGGCTGCAATGCTGCCGTAGGCATTGTCGTCTGGCAGGGCAGGAGCCAAGGCGAGGAAGGGTTTAGGTGAAGACGGGGCGAGTGTTCGGTTGCGGTTGGAGGAGTCTGAGGCCAGAGGTGCCTGGAAAAGCCGAGAGAGGCTAGATTCCCGAGTGGGTTTGGGGGATGGGAGGGTGGGGGGTAAGGTAGGGTGGGGGCGGAGTCTGGGAATCAGAGCACGTGGCACTCGCTGGCTTTAGTGCGCATGCGCACTGTTCAGCTTCCTGGCTGGTGTCCTCCGCGTGGTGCCTGGGGCGTTGAGTTGTGCGGGGGTCTTCGTTTGTTCTCACTTGGTGGAATTTAACTGGTAGGTCTCACAAGCTTAAAGAGTTAGTGTTAGGGGCTGGGGATGTGGCTCAAGCGGTAGTGCGCTCGCCTGGCATGCATGCGGCCCGGGTTCGATCCTCAGCACCACATACAGACAAAGATGTTGTGTCCGCCGAGAACTAAAAAATAAATATTAAAAATCTCTCTCTCTCTCTCTCTCTCTCTCTCTCTCTCTCTCTCTCTCTCTCTCTCTCTCCTCTCTCACTCTCTCTTTAAAAAAAAAAAAGAGTTAGTGTTAGGAGCCATTGGGCTTCTGTTGGGTTGGGCCGTGTGGCTTATTGTCTCAGAGGAAGTATCTTTCAAGGTTGTGTTCTTTTTACCATTGTGCCACTAGTGTCTCGGATCTGGTTGTGGAGAGAAAAGACAAAGGAGGTAGGTGGGCTAAGAGGAGTAGGGACTCATTTGAAATGGGATGAAAAATTGAGGATTCTTTTGTCCTTTTTTGATACCGGGGGTTGAACCCACAGGTGATGAACCACTGAGCCACATCCGTACCCCTTTTTTATTCTTCGTTTTGAGACAGGGTCTCCCAAAGTTGTTTAGGCCTTTGCTAAATTGCTGGGGGTGGCTTTGAATTGATGATCCTCCTGCCTCAGCCTCCCAAATCACTGGGATTACAGGTGTGGGCCACCGTTCCGGGGTAGTTTTTGGAGATCTCCTTGGGTGCGGGCGGAGGTACCCAAGAGGACAGATGCCTGATTAAGGAGTTTGCGTTGAAGGCTCAGGCAGTGAAATGAAACAGGCCCTAGCTGTGTTACAGAATCTCTTTATAAAGGAATCCAGTTATGAATTAAATCTCATTAGTAAAGCCCTCGTTTTAAAATCTAGTGCTTGAGGATCACCTGTCTGCCAAATTCGATGTAAGAGAATCAAAAAGATGTGTTCGCAAAACAGACTTTTTTTTTTTTTTTTAACCCAGAACTTATTTTGGAAATACCACCAAATGAAAAAAAAAATTGTGATCAGAAGTCGGCCATAGAAATATTCAAGTATAATTATTTTTGTTATTGTTGTTTTTACCAGTCTTTGGTTTATGACTTCTATTTTCAGCGTGAAGTATGAGTGCACGAGTAAGATCCAGATCCAGAACAAGAGGAGATGGTCGAGGAGCTTCTGGTTTGGTTAAACCTGTGACTGTGAGTGTTTTAACATTTTATTTTAATTGGTAGAGGTTTGCTTGTTTATTTTTTTTAGAAAACCAACACAGATCTGAACCAACACAGATCTGTTGTATAAAGGACATTCTTGCTGAAAATTTCTGGAAACTGAATGTCATGAATGAGACATTGAGCAAAGAGACTTATGCTCTTATGTGGTCTGGCTCTGTATGTAATAAACCTGGAAATAGTCCCTATGACTTCCCAGTCTGCTTATTAATAGCCCATCCACAAGACTGAGATCCTAACTGAATAAGATATATGCAGTGCTTGTATAAATATATAAAAATAGATTCTACTGTCAGGTATAACTAAAAAGACAAATTAAAAAAATTTAAAACAGCCCAAAGAAGATTAAGATGTATTCCAAAATTATTGGTTCTTACAGGTAACACCTTTCTTAGATGACTTTCTAGGTAGCAGTAGATAGCAAGAGTAAAGTTTTTGTGTGGTGGTGGTGCTGGGCATAGAACCTAGGCCCTCCTGCATGCTAGGTAAGTGCTCTACCACTGACTTATACTCTCAGACCTAGATTAACTGGTTTGTTTGTTTGTTTGTTTGTTTGTTTTGGTGCCAGAGATTGAACCCTGGGATACCGAACCACATTCCCAGCCCTTTTTTTTTTTTAATTTTTGAGACAGGTTCTTGTGAAGTTGCTGAGACTGGCTTTGAATTTGCAAACCTCCTGCCTCAACCTATGAGATTATGGACATGCACAACCACTTCCAGTTTATAATAGCATTCTTTTTTAAAAAATATTTATTTTTAAGATGGACACCATATCTTTATTTATTTTATTTATTTTTATGTGGTACTGAGGATCAAACCCAGTGCCTCACATGTTTGAGACAAGAACTCTACTGCTGAGCTATAACTCCAGCCCCTAATAACATTCTTAAGAGAGCTAACAGGAAGAGGATAAGACAAACCTCTTCATATTTGCTCTGATTAGTTATCTCATAGAGTAGTATGTGTATTTGTGCTTTCTTTTGTCATTATATTAATAAAATACTCTTTATTTGCACCTATGCTTCCTGAAGGTTCTAAAGAACAGTGATAAAAAATCTCAAGAGAAACCACCACCAACTAAGAGTCAGGATATTGAAACTGGACAAGAAGAAGAAGAAGAAGGAATAATTGTGGTTGAAATTGAAGATGGTATGAAGGACTATTTTCTATTTTCATTTACATTAGTAGTAAAAATAAATAAAATATTCTCAATAACTGAATGGAAACCTGTTTGCTAAGAAATGGTGTAGTTTTCAGCTGACCCTAGTCCTCCACTAAGACAAATTTTCTCTCAGCATTTTACCTATCATACATCAGAAGAGTTATTTGGCATGTTGGAAACTACAACACTTGCCAAGACTATACATGAACAAATCAAAAGATACATTAAATTTAGACAAAATTATAAATGGTTTTACTTAGCTAGTGGTCTTCTTGGGATGTTGTTTTCTGAGCTTAGGTCACTGCATCAAAAGTTTGAACAAGGGGCTGAGGTTGTGGCTAAGCAGTAGAGCGCTCACCTAGTGTGTGGGAGGCCCTGGGTTCGATCCTTAGAACCACATAAAAATAAATAAATAAAAACAGAGGTATTAAAAAAAGACATTGAAAAAAAAGTTTGAAACCTAGATGTTTATGGTTAACTCATACTTTGCAGTTTTTAGAAAATTCCATAATACAAAGAAAAATGTGAAATTCTTTCCTAGTTGCTGTTAAAGTCTTCAATATGTTTGTCTTTCTGAACCATCATCTAGTTGTCACATAATTCTTTTCTAATTTTCATTTTTTAATTTTCATGAGAAAATATTTTAAAATTATCTAAAGTTATAAGGAAGTATAGGGAACACCTGTATACTGTTTGCCTTGATTGAGCAATTGCTAATATTTTGCCATTCATTGCCTACTTTTTACATGTTGATATGTATATTATTGCTAAATCATTTGAGAATAAGTTTCAAATATCACAATTCTTTGCTCCCTAAACAATTCAGTATTCATCTTATAAAATGGGGATATGCTCTTTAATAATCCCAGTACAATTATCAAATTCAAAAAATTTTAACATCAGTAAAGCATGATGTAATATAGTCTACTACAGTTTTTTGTCATTTGACCTAATAACATTATTTATAGCACATTTTTCCTTCCTGATCAAATTCCAATCACAGCTACCCATTGCATTTAGTTTTCATATTTCTTTGGTCTTCTTTAACTTGGAAGTATTCCTCAGTCTTTGTCTTTCACAACATTTAGTACTAGAGTCCAAACTGCTTATTTTAAAAAATATTTCTAAATTCTCGTTTGCCTCATATCAGTTTTCTTAAAGATCTTTTTGCTCCTTTATTGGAACCTACTGAGTGCCAGATAATGTGTTAGATGCTGCAAATATAAATACAAATGAGAGAATGATTTTGGTCTTAAGCTCAGATCTATTCAGAGAAATGAATGTAAATGAGTAACTGATCTAATGAGATAATTTCAATAATAGAAGTATATATAGGGTTCAGTAGTGACAAATTGTTTTAACCGGTCTTAGGAAAGAAAAGCTCCATAGAGGAAGTTAATTTGAGAACCCAGCTTCCTCATTTTCAAGCAGAAAACTCCAGTACTCCTTGCATTCTTAGGCATCACATTTGTTACAATAGTAGCCTAAATAACTATTTAATAACACTAATTTTTGGTTTACTGTTTACATTAATAACTCTTTTTATTTATACAAGAACCTGAACTTGATGTTGATTGCCTGGGAATGAATATGAAAAGTACTGTGTGTGAGGGTAAAGATGCCCCTGATATGAAAGAGAAGATTCCACCTAGACTGTGCTAAAATTCCAGAAACAGGTACCTTATCCATTAAGAAGTCATGGGGTTGCTCTTTTCTGCAATATTATGCTTTAATAACAAATCTCACATACAAAGATTATTTGAAAGGTAGTTCGGACATCAAATACTTGATTCAGAGACATTTTCAGGGAAAAACAGGTCAAAACTATGTTGTTGAATTATAAAACATCACAGTATGACTATTTTGACATAGATGTCATTTAACATCTAAGGCAAGTGATCAGATTCTTTTTAAAGTATGTGAAATCATTTAAAATATCCAAGGGTATCTAAATAGCACAGTAGTGCTGCTTTTTTTTAACTTGCCAAAATTGTTTATGAAAATTAACTTTATATTTTAGACACCAGAAAAATAAGCTCTCTTTTGGGTTTTCTGTGTTAATTTTTTTTTTAAAAAAATCATGAGCCAGGATGATGTAACTTAATGGTAGAGCACTTGCCTAGCATATGTGAGGCCCTATGTTCAATTCCCAGTACCATAATAAATAAGTACATAAATGAATAAATGTATTATGCAACTTCTCAGCCAGGCTGAGAAATTGTAGCATTTCCCCTGTTTTTTTTTTCTGTTAGTGTTGATAGGGATGGAACTCAGGGCTTCCTGCTTTCATTTTTAATGTCATCTCTTGTGGTGGCTTAAACTAGTATGAATAATTTTTACTATGCAAACTAGGATACTACTGAGAGTGAAAGGGAGTGATGTGAATATTTACACCAGCACAATAGTGCCCAATGGAATAGCCACTCTGCTGTAAATATACCACATAGCAAGCAGTTGAACTAGATGAATAAATATTTTTGCACTTTTGCACAAGAGCTTAACCAGATGAAGCACTTTTGTTTGAACTGTTTAGTGATTTCGGGTATCACTTATTACTTTAGCTAATAATTAATAGAGTGCTTTAAATCAGTACACTTGAATGGCACTGGGTTTGCTTGTTTTGGTTCTTGGAGTTTTTGGTTGGTTAATTTTTATAATTGAAATTACTATTTTGTCCTCTTCTGAAAATTATTGTTAAATGGTCTTAGATGATTTAATCTGTTCTGGGTTTTGAGAAGTCTTTTTTCTCATGCCACCAGAAAGAGGGATACATAATATTAGTAAAATTAGAGCTGGTATGTCTAAGGATGTACATTAATATAGAAGTCTATGCAGTGATTAGGGTTCTGGTTTTAGTTTATTATATAAAAACAAAACTGTAGTGCCCTTCATGTGTGTTTTTAGTATCATCTCAGTAAAGTTCTGCTAATTTACCCAATTGTTGAATTTATATTTTAGGTGATATGCAGTCATAAGTTAAAAAGAAGATGAACCGAAGCCATACATCTTGTTATTGTATTAAAAATTTGACTTGTTAAATTTTCTTAATAAAGTTTTGCTGTTTTCTCTGAAGGAGTCATGTCTTTTGTTAAATCTGTTCCTAAGAAGTCGATATTATTGTAAATGGCATCTTAAAAACTCTCCATGTTCTGCCAGGTGTGGTGGTCACACCTGTAATCCTGGTGGCTCAGGAGGCTGAGGCAGTAGGATCGTGACTTCAAAGCCAGTCTTAGAAAAGCGAGGCCCTAAGCAACTCAGTAAGACCTTGTCAGTAAATAAAATACAAAATAGGGCTGGGAATGTGGCTCAGTGGTCGAGTGCCCTTGAGTTCAATCCCCAGTACTGCCCCCCACAAAACCTCTCCATGTTCTGTTCAGAATTGATGTATTTTTTGTATGTGTGTGTTTTTTGTATGTTGATTTCTGCATCTGGCAGCCTTGCTAAACTTGTTTATCTTACTAGTTTATCACTACATCTTTTGATTTTTCTGCATACACAATCATATGCAGACAATAACCACTTTATTTCTTCCCTTTGAATCTTTTAAAAAATATTTTTAGTTATAGATGGACACAATACCTTTTTTATGGAGTGCTGAGAATTGAACCCAGTGCCTCACATGTTCTAAGCAAGTGCTCTGCCACTGTGCTGCAATTCCAGCCCCCTTTTGAATCTTTATACTTTTTTTTTTTGTCCTTACCTCATGGTACTGGCCTGACCTTTAAAGTACATTGTTGACTAGAAATGATGCTAGGAGACATCTTTGTCATATTCCTAAACTCAAAGGAAACACTTTCAATGTCACTGTGATGAATACTCTAGTGGTTTTCTTAAATGTAGATTCTGTCTATTAGATTAAGAATGTTCTTTTTATTCCTAGTTTGCCAAGAGTACTTATTATGATTTGGGTGTGGTAGCATCCATCTGTAATCCCAGTGGCTCAGGAGGCTGAGGCAGGAGGATCACAGATTTGTAGCCAGTTTTTGCAATTTAGTGAGGCTGTAAGCAACCTAGTGACACCTCTCTTAAAATAAAAGACAAAGTGCTGGGGATGTGTCTCAGTAGCTAAGTGACCTGGGTGCATTCCCTGGTTCCAAAACAAAACCCAAACAACACAAAGTACTTACTATGAATTATGAATATACATTGAATTGTTCTGCATATGTTGTGGTTATGTGTTTTGTTTGTCTATTAATCTGTTAATGTGGCATCCCTAGAATAAGCCCAGTTTAAAGTATGATATATTGTCATCTTGATGTATTGCTGCTTCCTTGTCCTAATGATTAGGATTTTTATAGTTTGTTCACAAGTGAAATGGTCCTGTAATTTTTTGTGTGTATTCTTAATATCAAGCCTTTCCCCCTATTTTATTGTTTCTTTTTAGTTACACGTGACATGGGAGTTCATTTTGACATAGCTAAAAAAAAAAAAGGAATGTAATTTGCACAAATTCAGTCCCCAGTATTTCCCTCTCTTCCTCCCTCTCTCTGTCCCCTTCCCTCTACTATACTGATCCTTCTATTTACTTTTAGATATTTTTTGGTTAGTGTTTTGTGGATATATGTGATGGTATGATTCATTGTGGTATATTCACATATGTACATAGGAGAGGTAGGTCAGATTCATCCACTGTTCTTCCCTTATCCATGTCAACTTTTTTAATCAAATTTATTCCAGTTTCATAAAATGAGTTGGAATGTGTATCCTCTATTTTCCTATTTTCTGTTAAAAAATGTCATCTTACATTGGGTCAATTTCTTAAGTGTTCATAGAGTTTGGCAGTGAAGCCATGGGTCTAGAGTTCTTTGGAGGGAAGTTTTAAGTTAATGATACAATATCTTTAGTAGAAATGAGACCATTTCAATATTCTATTTTTCCTGTTTGGTTAAATTTTATTTTTCTAGTACTTTGTCCATGTTGTCTAAATTCGCATTACACAAAATTGTCCATAATATCCATTCCTAAACTTCTTAATGTTTACTGGATCTATAGTGATACTTTGGCTCCACATAGCTCACAAAGGGTGAGCCCAGAACAGGAGCTCAAGTCTTGGGCATAGCTAGAAGCATGGGGAAGCAGATTCAACTACTGCTTCCAGGGAATAATATACCCCAGGACAGATGTCAGCATTCATGACTGAAGAGCGGGTATGAATGTTCCAGGAAGAGCCTCTTCCCTGAGTCCTGATAGTAACTGGCTGTGGCCTAGCACATGTTGGTAGGCTTGTGCTTTGCTGCCTGATTATGCACCTGCAAAGATCTAATGCCACCAGCCCCTTGGCACAAGAGATCACAGAGACCCTTCAGTCCATGCCCAACCCTCTCTTTCTGCTGGCAGCTCCATAGGCTTCACTTATCTTCCCACCCCCTAGGGCTTAAGAGTCTGGATTGTGTCCCATAGCTTGCACCCTTTTCTCAGTGCTGTCAGTTCTAGATATATCTCTGTGGTGCCTTGTCCGCATGGGCTTTGGTGGCTGAATTCTACCCATGGGCTGCTCAGCATCTATTGGGGCAGAAGGCCAGCTGCCAAACCCTCATCCTACCCTTGGCCTTGGGAGTCTGAGGAAGAGGCAAGGAGCTGGTATGGACTCTGCAGAACACTGATAAGATGGGAAAGGGAAGGTGCCACTCAGTCCAAGTGGCCTTGGATACAACAGTGTTCTGTCTCCACTCCCATCAGAAGTCCAGGCCTGCTCCCAAATGGAGCTGGAGTTTCATCCTTTGGGGAAGAGCAGAACAGGACCTGGGTGAGAGGGGAGACTGGGACTCTGGCCAGTGACCTGCACTGAAGAGATGAACTAGGATCAAAAGAGCTGACTGTGGGGGCAGGAGTTGTGGCTTAGTGGTAAAGCGGTCACCTAGCACTTGTGAGGTCCTGGATTTGATCCTCAGCACCACATATAAATAAATAAAATAAAAGTAATGTGTCCAGCTACAACTAAAAAATAAATATTCAGAAACAAAATGAAACTAAAAAAGAGCTGGCTGCAACATTAAGCTAAGAAAATGGCGAAAAAGCACAAGACACAGAAGTAATTTTCATATCGAGGGTGGGACTGCTCTGCGAACTTAAAGGTCAGCTTCCACAATGGAAAGAGCTCTGGAAAAGAGTGTACCTGGAATCTCTTTATTTTTATAGGGTGACACACAAAGGAGTTTCAATAGAATGTTCTTCACCAAATAAGACAGGGGATAAGGTTTCAATGTTATCTTGTAGGTGCACACCAACCATGATATCATCATTTATGATACTGACATTTCAAAATAATATTCTTTGCTAATTTGAAATATAAAAATGTTTATCAACCTCAGTTTTTAATCTCCCACCAATGAATTAAAATTTAATTCCCTTTGAGAAAATACAAGACTGAGCATTCATTTTAAAATAAATGATTCTGCTAAATGGCTTGAAGATGGCGGCAAAGGGAGTGCAGCACCCCAGTGCGCTGCGCCACAGTGCGGGAGAAACACGAGGTGAAACGGCTGTGAAATTGAGGTGCTCCAGAATCTAGAGGACAGATTTCCAGCGCGCGGGATTCGGCTGCAGGGGCTTGGTCGCGGGCGATTTCTCCGCACGGAGGGAAGCAGTACCTGGTCGGCGGACCGCCCCGTGGATGGAGTCTGGGACGCGCCCTAGTTAATTAGCCACGAGGTACCGGTGCTGGATTGCAGCGAGGTGGATTCTGGAGGCTCCTGCCAGTGGCGCATTGGCCGCGCTGAGTGCTGAATTCCAGCTTTGAAACAGAGGAGAGAACCGGTCCAGTTCGATTCCCGACACCGGTCGGAACACGGAGGAGGACAGCAGCCGCCATCATGGAGAGCTGATGCAATCATCCCTGTTTTCTACTGATCTCAGCTCATTCAACTACGGAACAGGTGATTCCAGGCTGGTATTTGCCTGCGTCATGCAGACAGATCGCTCAGGCTCCGGACTGGAAAGTCTGAGGAGAATACTCTTTGGGCCTCACCCCTGGCAAGGCGGGTGAGGACTTTGAGTGGCCAGATTCTAGTTCCCTGGGTTGCTTTGGCCCAGGGCAGGAGATCCTTCGGGGACTCCGGGTGGAGGCCAGTTACAAGTGGACTGTGCGCTGAGGGGCGGTGTGGCTCTAACTACCGGAACAGTTTTGGCCCGGGGCTAGGGAACCCGCGGCGACGGCATCTTTGACCCTGCCCCTGGCTGAGCGTACACTGAGCTGGGAGTGGTTGGAGCTGCCAGGCTCGGGCTCCCGGGGCTGCTAGGGCCTGAGGCTGGGGTACCTCTGTGGAGCCTGCTCCAAGCAGAGTGTGGCAGGGATCGGAGAGGCTGGGTTCTGGCTCTCGTGGCTGCTTGAGCCCAGGGCCGCAGAGCCTGCGGGGACCGCGAGCTGAGGCCAGCCACAAGTGAAACTTGCGACGAGGGGCAGCGGGACTCTGTCTCCTGGAACAGTTTTGGCCCGGAACTGGGGAGCCCGCGGGAAGTGCGTCTTAGACTCTGCTCCCAGCGGAGCGTGCACCGAGCAGGGAGAGTCTGGTGCGGCCAGGCTTGGGCTCCCGGAGCTGCTTTGTCCTGGGATTGGGGAACCCGCGGCGGTTGCCCTGAGGAGCCTGCTCCTAGCAGAATGGGGCGGGGATCGGAGAGACCGGATCCTGGCTCCTGAAGCGGCTCTGGCTCAGGGTTGGGGATCCTACAGGGACTGCTTCTTGGTCCGGGTCCTGCTGGGTGCTGCGGGGGCCTGGGGAGCAGAATGGAGCTGCCTCCTGTGCCCAGAGCAGGCTAAGGGTCCCGCCGGTGTGGTATCGCGACACCCCAACTGCAGCTGAGGCCGAGGAGAGTAGCCGCCCACGCCTGGAACAGGAACAGCGACCCGACGGCAGGGTAGCCAAGTCAACCCACTTGGAGTGGAGGCCGTGAAGAGCTGCCGTCTGATCCTGCAAGGTAGGCAGTCCTGCGTCCCACTGGCAGGACAGGCTCGGCAGCCTGCCAGTGTGGTGGACGAGTAGCATCGAGGCAGTCACTTCACACTGGTTGGAGTGGGGGTTGAACAGAGCCGCCGCCAGCGTCCGGAAGGAGCCCAGAGACCCGTTGGAGAGGCAGTTAGGTACCCCCACTGGGAGTGGGGGTTGAGCAGAACTGCCGCCGAGGCCCACAGGGTGGGCAGATCTGAGACCCAACGGCGGAACAGGCTTGGAGGCCGACCAGCATGGTAGACACGTCACATCAATTGGAGTAGGGGTGGAGAAGAGCTGCCGCCCACATCCGGATCAGGACCAACGATCAGAGGACGTGGTAGGAACGTCACCGCAATTGGAGTGGGGGCAGAGTAGAGCAGCCACCCGTGCCGGCAGGGCGGGCAGACCTACGACCAACCAGCGTAGTGGATAGATCACCCTGATTAGAGGAGGATCACAGCCACTACCAGCCTTACAAGAGAGATATCCCAACTATACAAGAGCAACATAAATAAACAGGGGGAAAAATTTCAAAAGCACAACAGTTTCACCAAGCAGAAAGAAACGCAAGCAACATGAAAAGACAAGGAAAGAAAGGACTACAAGCAATGCAGGTCAACTCAACTCTAGAAGAGGTAATAGCTGCAACAGATGGAATGTCAGATAAAGAGTTCAGGATATACATGCTTCAGATGATCTGGACTCTCAAGGAAGACATGAGACAGCAAAATCAGACAATGAAAGATCACATTGACAAGGAACTACAGAAACAAATCCAGGAAGTAAAAGATCAATTTCACAGGGAGCTAGAAGTAATAAAAAACAAACAAATAGAAATCCTAGAAATGCAAGAAGCAATAAACCAACTTAAAAACTCAATTGAGAATACTACCAGCAGAGTAGATCACTTAGAAGATAGAACATCAGACAATGAAGACAAAGTATTTCAACTTGAGAAGAACATAGACAGTTCAGCAAGACTGCTAAGAAACCATGAGCAGAACATCCAAGAGATATGGGATAACATTAAAAGACCAAACTTAAGAGTCATTGGGATACAGGAGGGCACAGAGCTCCAAACCAGAGGAATGAGCAATCTATTCAATGAAATAATACGAGAAAACTTCCCAGAATTGAAGAATGAAACAGAATCCCATATCCTAGAAGCCTACAGGACGCCAAAAGTGCAAAATCATAAGAGATCCACACCTAGACACATTATAATGAAGATGCCCAACATACAGAATAAGGAGAGAATTTTAAAAGCTACAAGAGAAAGAAAGCAGATTACATTTAGGGGCAAACCAATCAGGATAACAGCTGATCTCTCAACACAGACTCTGAAAGCTAGAAGATCCTGGAATAACATTTTTCAAACACTGAAAGAAAATGGGCTCCAACCAAGAATCATGTATCCGGCGAAATTAAGCTTCAGGATGGAAGATGAAATTAAAACCTTTCATGATAAACAAAAGTTAAAAGAATTCGCAGCTAGAAAACCATCTCTTCAAAAAATCCTTGGCAAAACATTACAGGAAGAGGAAACTGAAAATAACATTGAAAACCATCAGTGGGAGGTAGGACAGTAAAGGGGGGAAAGTAATCAAAGAGGAAAACTACTCAGGTTTAGTAACATAAATAAACAAATATGACTGGAGGAACAAACCAAATCTCAATAATAACCCTAAATGTTAATGGCTTAAACTCACCAATTAAGAGACACAGGCTAGTCGAATGGATCACAAAACAAGATCCAACAATATGTTGCCTACAGGAGACGCATTTGATAGGAAAAGATATACATAGACTGAAGGTGAAAGGCTGGGAAAAATCATATCAGTCATATGGACTGCGGAAACAAGCAGGAGTGTCCATACTCATATCAAACAAAATAGATTTCAAGCCAAAGTTAATCAAAAAGGATAAAGAGGGACACTGCATACTGCTCAAGGGAACCATACACCAACAAGACATAACAATCATAAATATATATGCCCCAAACAATGGTGCAGCTACGTTTATCAAGCAAACTCTTCTCAAGTACAAGAGTCTAATAGACCACCATACAATAATCATGGGAGACTTCAACACACCTCTCTCACCACTGGACAGATCTTCCAAACAAAAGTTAAATAAGGAAACTATAGAACTCAACAACACAATTAACAACCTAGACTTAATTGACATATATAGAATATACCACCCAACATCAAGTAGTTACACTTTTTTCTCAGCAGCACATGGATCCTTCACAAAAATAGATCATATATTATGTCACAGGACAACTCTTAGACAATATAAAGGAGTAGAAATAATACCATGCATCTTATCTGATCATAATGGAATGAAACTGAAAATCAACGATAAAAGAAGGAAGGAAAAATCATGCATCACTTGGAGAATGAACAATAGGGTACTGAATGATCAATGGGTCATAGAAGACATTAAGGAGGAAATTAAAAACTTCTTAGAGTTAAATGAAATCACAGACACAACATATCGGAATCTATGGGACACATTGAAAGCAGTTTTAAGAGGAAAATTCATTGCTTGGAGCGCATTCCTTAAAAAAAGAAAAAAACAACAAATAAATGATCTCATATATCATCTCAAAATCCTAGAAAAAGAAGAGCAAAATAACAGCAAAAGAAGTAGAAGGCAAGAAATAATTAAAATCAGAGCTGAAATTAATGAAATCGAAACAAAAGAAACAATTGAAAAAATTGACAAAACCAAAAGTTGGTTCTTTGAAAAAATAAATAAAATTGACAGACCCTTAGCCATGCTAACGAAGAGAAGAAGAGAGAGAACCCAAATTACTAGCATATGGGATGAAAAAGGCAATATCACAACAGACACTTCAGAAATACAGAAGATAATCAGAAATTACTTTGAATCCTTATACTCCAATAAAATAGAAGATAGTGAAGGCATCGATAAATTTCTTAAGTCATATGATCTGCCCAGATTGAGTCAGGAAGATATAGACAGCCTAAACAGACCAATAACAATAGAGGAAATAGAAGAAACCATCAAAAGACTACCAACTAAGAAAAGCCCAGGACCGGACGGGTATACAGCAGAGTTTTACAAAACCTTTAAAGAGGAACTAACACCAATACTTTTCAAGCTATTTCAGGAAATAGAAAAAGAGGGAGAACTTCCAAAGACATTCTACGAGGCCAACATCACCCTGATACCTAAACCAGACAGAGACACTTCAAAGAAAACTACAGACCAATATCTCTAATGAACCTAGATGCAAAAATCCTCAATAAAATTCTGGCGAATCGGATTCAAAAACATATCAAAAAAATTATACACCATGATCAAGTAGGATTCATCCCTGGGATGCAAGGCTGGTTCAATATACGGAAATCAATAAATGTTATTCACCACATCAATAGACTTAAAAATAAGAACCATATGATCATCTCAATAGATGCAGAAAAAGCATTCGACAAAGTACAGCATCCCTTTATGTTCAAAACTCTAGAAAAATTAGGGATAACAGGATCATACCTCAACATTGTTAAAGCAATCTATGATAAGCCACAGGCCAGCATCATTCTGAATGGAGAAAAATTGAAGGCATTCCCTCTAAGATCTGGTACAAGACAGGGATGCCCTCTCTCACCACTTCTGTTCAACATAGTCCTCGAAACACTGGCCAGAGCAATTAGACAGACGAAAGAAATTAAAGGCATAAAAATAGGAAAAGAAGAACTTAAATTATCACTATTTGCAGATGATATGATTCTATACCTAACAGACCCAAAAGGGTCTACAAAGAAACTATTAGAGTTAATAAATGAATTCAGCAAAGTGGCGGGATATAAAATCAACACGCATAAATCAAATGCATTCCTGTATATCAGCGACAAATCCTCTGAAACGGAAATGAGGACAACTACTCCATTCACAATATCCCCCCAAAAAATAAAATACCTGGGAATCAACCTAACAAAAGAGGTGAAAGACCTATACAATGAAAACTACAGAACCCTAAAAAGAGACATAGAAGAAGACCTCAGAAGATGGAAAAATATACCCTGTTCATGGATAGGCAGAACTAACATCATCAAAATGGCGATATTACCAAAAGTTCTCTATAAGTTCAATGCTATCCCAATCAAAATTCCAACAGCATTTCTTGTAGAAATAGATAAAACAATCAGGAAATTCATATGGAATAATAAAAGACCCAGAATAGCAAAAACAATGCTAAGCAGGAAGTGTGAATCAGGCGGTATAGCGAAACCAGACTTCAAACTATACTACAGAGCAATAGTAACAAAAACAGCATGGTACTGGTACCAAAACAGGTGAGTGGACCAATGGTACAGAATAGAAGACACAGTAACAAATCCGCAAAACTACAACTATCTTATATTTGATAAAGGGGCTAAAAGCATGCAATGGAGGAAGGATAGCATCTTCAACAAATGGTGCTGGGAAAACTGGAAATCCATTTGCATCAAAATGAAACTGAATCCCTTTCTCTCGCCATGCACAAAAGTTAACTCAAAATGGATCAAGGAGCTCGATATTAAATCAGAGACACAGCGTCTGATAGAAGAAAAAGTCGGCTATGATCTACATACTGTGGGGTCAGGCTCCAAATTCCTCAATAGGACACCCATAGCACAAGAGTTAACAACCAGAATCAACAAATGGGACTTACTCAAACTAAAAAGTTTTCTCTCAACAAAAGAAACAATAAGAGAGATAAACAGGGAGCCTACATCCTGGGAACAAATCTTTACCCCACACACTTCAGATAGAGCCCTAATATCCAGAGTATACAAATAACTCAAAAAATTAGATAATAAGATAACAAATAACCCAATCAACAAATGGGCCAAGGACCTGAACAGACACTTCTCAGAGGAGGACATACAATCAATCAACAAGTACATGAAAAAATGCTCAACATCGCTAGCAGTCAGAGAAATGCAAATCAAAACCACCCTAAGATACCATCTCACTCCAGTAAGATTGGCAGCCATTAAAAGTCCAACAACAACAAGTGCTGGCGAGGATGCGGGGAAATGGGTACACTTGTTCATTGTTGGTGGGACTGCAAGTTGGTGCAGCCAATTTGGAAAGCAGTATGGAGATTTCTTGGAAAGCTGGGAATGGAACCACCATTTGACCCAGCTATTCCCCTTCTCAGTCTATTCCCTAAAGACCTAACAAGAGCATGCTACAGGGACACTGCTACATCGATATTCATATCAGCACAATTCATGATAGCAAGATTGTGGAATCAACCTAGAAGCCCTTCAATAGATAAATGGATTAAAAAAATGTGGCATTTATACACAATGGAGTATTACTCTGCAATAAGAAATGACAAAATCATAGAATTTGGAGGGAAATGGATGGCATTAGAGCAGATTATGCTAAGTGAAGCTAGCCAATCCTTAAAAAACAAATGCCAAATGTCTCCTTTGATATAAGGGGAGTAACCAAGGACAGGGTAGAGACGAAGAGCTTGAGAAGAAGATTAACATTAAACAGGGATGATAGGCGGGAGGGAAAGGGAGTGAGAAGGGAGATTGCATGGAACTGGAAGGTGAGCCTCAGGGTTATACACAATTACATATAAGAGGAAAGGAGGGGTAGGAGAAAAATTATATAAGTGGAAGAAACGATTTATAGTAGAGGGGGTGGAAAGAGAGAAGGGGAGGGGAGGGGAGGGGAGGGGGGATAGTGGAGAATGGGATAGACAGCAGAATACATCAGTCACTAGAAAGGCAATTTATAAATCAATGGTAATGTAACTGATGTGACACAGCAATCTGTATACGGGGAAAAAATGGGAGTTCATAACCCACTTGAATCAATCTGTGAAATATGGTATATTAAGAACTATGTAATGTTTTGAACAACCAACAATAAAATAATTAAAAAAAATAAATAAATGATTCTGCCTTGGGAATAAATTCTTCACACACTGACAACTATTCAAACACAACTTAGAAGTGGTTTAAAAGATTAGGAAATATATAGCCAACAGCATGCTTAGCTCTCTAGAACTAGCAGACCCTTCGAATTGACTTCTTCCTTTTCCTATTAAAATCTAAAATGCTAAATTTGTGTTATGCTTTACATCATGATAAAACTGTGATTTCATCCTCTAAGTCCAGTCCCATTGGGTAATGCTCAAGTCCAGAGCTAGAGCAAACTTCTTTGCCGAGCAAAGGTGGAGTCCACTTGCATTGCACAGCGTAAGGTATGCAATGCCAGACGAACACCTGTCACGTTGCATGCGACTTAAACACTCAGGGTCACTCCAGGGGAACTGGGCTGTGTAAAATAACCACACAAGAGGCAGAGACACCTTTTTCTTCGAGGTTTCTGTGATGGCTCCTCTGACCTTAAGGGTCTGCAGAAAGAGAGCACGCGCTGACCCCTTTTATTGAGGAGAAGCCATTCAAATGAGGCAAGGGGTCAGGTTTCAGGGGATTGAGTCTAGCTTCTTGATGTCTGCTGTCAGAGGTTGACTGACATCTAGGAAGGCCACACCCAAGGGCAGAGTAAGAGAAGAGGACACACAAAGGTCACTTCCATGGAACATTCTATCCCAAACAGGGCAAGGGGTAATATCACAAAGGAACAGGTGAGCATAGCTTGATCCCTTGATCATGTCTTGATGCCAACACATGAAGACACATTTGTGTTTTCTCTGCCTTCAAGATCTGGGTTACCATCTTCGGTTATTTAAAGCAACCAGATCACGGGGTGACCGACAGTGCCACACAGATCAGGAAGGGAAGCCAATGCTGGTCACATGCTATGTCGGCCTCTCACAAACACCCTCTTACACAAGGCTGAGAGAGGATGCTTAGCTTATAGGCAGGCGACCTCCCACATGGGATGGACTGGGAGCAGGCTCAACCACCAGAATGATGTATCTTAGTTCCTGCCTGTGCTCCCCAGGACCTCCTTCTAGTGGGACATTACACAGTCTCAGAAACATTTCTGGACTTGTCAACCATTTGGCTTCTGGCCCCACATTGCTGAGGGACGCCTACATGGATGAAGGGAAAGATAGGGGAGGAAGAAGAGATGTACAGGGGATGCAAAGCCTGTGCTTCATGAACAGTGTGGGGGCCTAAGGTACTCTCTCCTAGAAGTCTTTGCTGGAGTGCAGTTGATAGTACCATGGATTTGAAGAAAAATGAGTTGGTTTGAAAAATGAGTTCTTAAAAGCTGCATTCTACATTTACCATGTAAATGAATCTCTCTTGAGTCTCAGTCTCATTGGATGTAAGATACAGATAATTCCTTCCCCACAGGAATTTCATATTGATTACATGAGATAAAAAGTGGCAATGTGCAAAGATCTAGGCCTATCCTAAAGGCATTGTGAATGTTGACTGCATCCAAATCGAGATTTTTCTCTGGGACCTGCCTAGGGCCTGAATATAGCAGAGGTGAGGACCAGTCCCACCTGAGGCCCTTCAACAGAATTACCTTACATCACATCACACTTCCCCCCTTGCAGACTGCCAGCTCTCTAACTCTCTCACATTCACTGTCATCTCCTGATCTGGTGTACCAGACAACTCGCTCCCTAGTACACAGGTGAGCATAAAGAGTGTCATATTCAAGGCCGGTAATTGAGGACCAGAGGCAAGAGCAGTCTCAGCTCACATCTGAGTTTGAGATACGATGCTAATCAGAAGCATGCTGTAGAACAGTGCATAGAATATGGTCCTCTGTAAGATACACTGTGTATAAAATATGCTTATTTATGGATGGATATGCAAAAATGCTAACATTTGTTATTACTAGTTCCACTGGGATGATAAGCAAGGAGAAGAGGAAACTTAATTTTTATTAATCATTATCATTTGCATATTTATATCATGAGCATGTATTGCTTTTATAGTGAAAAACAAAGTCAAAAGATACCAATGATATATTATCATATCACTGACTATCATCAATATCACATTGATGCCACATTATGTTTTGGCTGACAAACCACATATATGATGGTGGTCCTATAAGATTGTAATGGAACTGAAAAATTCCTATTGTCTAGTGATGTCATAGACATTGTAAAGTTGCAGTACAACACATTACTTGTGTTTGTGATGATGGTATTGTAAAGCAACTGTGCTACCAGTTGGATAATAAGCACATACAATTAGGTACTATACATGATACTTGATAATTATAACAAATGGCTATTTTACTAGTTTAGGCACTTAAGACCTTCATTGTTATTTTAGAGTATACTCCTACTTTTAAAAGAAAGTTGACTGTAAAACAGTATACTCTGTCACTGGTAGCAGCCTCATGTCATGTTTATTGCATCAGAAAGCCATGCCAAGTGATTGACCTATATCATCTGGCTTTGTGTAAGTACATGCTTTGATGTTCACATGGTGATGCAACTGGCTATTAATGCATTTCTCAGAATGTATCCCTGTTGTTAAGCAATGTATAACTGTAGATGCTCGATAGATGGAAAATAGAGGTAAATTATATGAAGATGGACAAAAATTAGACAGATAGCTCTGTGCCTCAGTTTGCTCATATGTGAAATGGTAGCTATTTCATAGATTTATTATGAGGATTAAATGACTTCATGTTTTCAAGTCCTTGGAATGGTGCCTGGTACACAGTATGTGCTCAGTAAATGTTCTTAAATAACTGATGGTGTGAAGGAGGTAGACAGGCTGGCTGGATGTGATAATCTCTTTCGCCATCTTGTGGTGGGTGAAGCACCGACCTTGCAACAACATCAATGCTAAAAAGCAGATGCTTGTTTTGCATGTTTTCTTCCTCTGTGTGAGTGTAGGAGTTTGGGCTTTAGTGGGATGGAGGACCTGGGGCTTTTACAATAAAAAAAAAAAGTTTAAGGAAATAAATAACATTATAAATGGGTAACTGAATGATGCTTAGAGACCTCTTATTCTTTAGTCACCTTTAATTTCAAGTGTTACTGATCCCCAGTCCTGACAGAGCCAAAAAGAAACAGAAAATTGACTGGTCCCTGTTTATTTTTGGATTCCCTAATTCCTTAGTTACCTGTAACAGAAACGATTCTAATTTCTGTAAGCAGAAAGGGAATTAAAAAAACAACAACAACAGCTAAAAGGTAGCTCAAGAGAACCTCCAAATTGGCCAGAAAATGTGACTTGGGGGATGGGGATTAGGCAGAAGTTTGGGCAATCCTACTTCCTCTGGGAACAGACATTGCTGAGGCTGTCTAGGACCATGCCAATATGACATTTATTACAGCTGTCTGTGAAGACTCAGTGGCTCAAAAATGATCTTAGCCCCATCATAAGGGATGGCTTACACTAAACATTTGTTTATCTTTCTTGATTCAAAGTCTTGATGGGGAACATCTAGTTGGTAGAGCATAGGGCTGAAGCATCTCCTCTCTCAGCTGAGCTCTGGTTTCCATCTTAGGGAGACAGGACTCGTGATTTCTGAAAATTTGAGGGGCTGTTTAGAAGAATTTGTGTAGGGCAGGAGATAATGATGCTCTGATTCTAGGGAGAGGGTTGAACATGAGTGCTTCAGATGCCCATGTCCTGCCCATCTAGTGGTAGGTTATAGACATTGATCAGGCATAACCAGGAATCTAGGTCTGATTTGATGGTCAGATTCCATATGGGTTATTCACAGGACAGGCATGGTGAGACCAGGTAGGAGGGTATTTTTTTTGGACTGGGAACTCCATGGGAATAGGGACCATGACTGACTGGTTTGCTACTGTACTCCATAGCAGCTAGCTCATTGCCTTACTACATAAATGAAGGAATGATGGAATGATTGAACCAATTTAGCTGGTCACTTACCTTATGTTAAATTCCTACTGACACTTTGGGCTCCTCATCTCAGGAGATACCTAAGAGATACTGTTTTTGTTTTCGGAGGGGTGTTATATAAGGGGGATCAAAAGAGAGTTTCACTCATAGCATACAACATCTTCTCATAGGTTTTCTGACTCCCCTTCAGAAGGCGACTCCCATCTACATTCAGTGTCTCCATTCTGAGGGACAGAACAGTTAAGTGCATGCCACCAGATTCTATTGTCCAACCAGTTATTTTCTAGATACAGTTCTGCACTCAGGACATATTTCCATGAGGAATAGGTCAAACATTCCAAAAAGTGGCCTTGCTGGGTCTGAAGGCCTATTGGAACTGAACTTTTACATTCAGTGGATGACTCAGCCAGTGGCCTTGACATTTGCTTCTCATCAACGAGGATGAGTTCCCATTTCCATTTCTGGTTACCATTGTTGAAAGACCACCAGAGGGAGCAGGTGTGCCTCTGCTGTGGTAGAACATGGCAATTCCTGTTTGCACCCTGCTTCTTCTCTAGAAGATACTACCGTTGCATAGCAACAAGGAAGTCAGTCATGGCCTGGCTCCATGCCTCTGTCACTAACCCCAAGTGAGACATGAAATGTAAAGACTTGCTTCAGATCACACCTACTGAAGCACTTTGGAACTTCCTGGCCACTTGAAATGTGGGCTGTGATGTCTCATCATTTAGGGGGCTCCAAGACCACCCACATGTTCTGTGAATTTGCTAGAAAGACTCACAGGATTCAATATATAGTTGTACCCATGGCTGAGATTATTACAGCAAAAGGATATACAATAAGATCAATGAGGAAAAAACAACACAGAGTCCAGAGAAGTCCTTGCATAGGCCTTCTTCTCTTCTCTCCCTGCTATGAGGAGACACTCTTCCCCAGGAATAAAAACACAATAAATGGGCAATGTTTTTGCAAAAGGAAGTTTATTTAGTGTCCAAGGTTGTTACCAATCTTTTTTAAAAATATTTTTAGTTGTAGTTTAGTTGGACACAATACCTTTATTTATTTATTTATTTTAATGTGGTGCTGAGGATCAAACCCAGGCCCTCACACGTGCGAGGTGAGCACTCTACCACTGAGCCACAATCCCAGCCCACCAGTCTATTTTTTTATTAGCAATACATTCAGGACCATTCCCAGCTTCTAGAGACCACTGCATTCCTTAGCTTGTGGATACTCCTCCATCTTTAAAGCCAGGACAATGAGTTGAGTCCTCAAGTCCACAGCTGAAAAAGGTTTTCTCACTTTTAAGGACTCATGTGGTAAGATTAGGCCCACCCAGATAATCCGGGATAATCCTAATACCTCAAAGCCACTAGGTTGAATCACATCTTCAAAAACATGTTTACAGTGTAAAGTAATATATCCATAGGTTCCAGAGATTAAGATGCAGACATTTTTGAGGGACCAGTATTCCACCTACAATAAGGGCCAAGTTTCCCAGATACCAGCCATGGGCTAGCCTTAAAAGCATGCCTTTCTAAAAACAACAGTCTCAGGGCTGCTGGTACCTCTTCTGCACACCCATGCATATCAAAGGAAGATGACATCATGAGCGATAGGTGATAACATCCATTCCAATAGTATGTAACCCCTTTCGTGCTCATATTGTCTTGGAATTTAGACAACTGGACCCAAGACCCAACCCACAAAGATGCCTACTCCAGATTCTAGTTTGACATGTACACTCTAACGTTAGGATAGGGCAGGACTGTCTCTTTCCCCTTCCACCCTGAATGGAGTCAAGGCCAAGGGAAACTTTTAGGTCATGATGATTATTAGCATAGGTCTTTGTCAGAAAATAGACTACATTTAAAATTCTTCACTGTGTACCAAGAGCAAATTATTTTCTGTGATTCTCTTTCTCATCTGCTTTTATGTGCAACCATATTATCTTTTAGATTTATTTGAGAGAATAGGTATAAGGCATACGTAAGAAGATAATATCTTCCAGATAAGAATGGTTAGATTGCTAGGAGCTGGAACATAAAACAACAAAACAAAACAGAACCAAAACAACAACTCCCTAAAATAAAACAAAACCCCTAAAATATGCTATTTCTATATGGAGTTTGCTTGGGGAAAAATAAGAGAAGAGTAAAGGCTCACTTTTAGGATCTACCTTTGTCTCTGTTGAACTTTTCTCTCTTTATTGACAAACTTATTCCTCTTCTTGTGAAAGCATGATATTGTGAATTATTAACTTTTGTTTTTCACCCCCAGTTCCAACTTGCCCCTGTACTCCTGGCCCTGCTGCCGTCACAGCAGTTCCAAGGCTCCTGACTGAGAGTAGAGTTATTTCAGCAGAAATGCAAATCAATCAAGGAGTCCAAGATAAGCTTTTGAATTACAAAGAGATTTTAGAAAATTTACACTGAGAAAATAGAACTGAAAGAAAGGCTTTTTGAGTTGGAGGATCTTAGGTCTTTGAAATACCAAAAGATAAGGACTTCTGGCTTACTGAGAGGCATAGAAAAATATGTGGCCTGTCCAAGGGACTTCTAGCCACTCCAGACCAGATAGAAGTCCCACATACTGCATGGAGTGTTGATAGGGACGCAAAGGGAAACTGATGACATTCAAGGCCAAGGGACTGAATCTACATTTCAGACTGCATTGAAGCCTTGAGAAGAATCTCATTGCCTCTCCCTCTCTCTCCCTCCCTTTCTTTTAATCCTTCTTTCTCTTCCTTTCTCCTTCTCTCTCCCTCCCTCTTCACTCCTCTCCCCACTCCCCAACTGGATTTGGATTCCTTTCTATCTCCAAATATCTCCATGATATGTCCTAGAGAGCCAAGAATACCACTAAGTTTTTCAGTCTGGGCCTTGGGATAAAGAGAACAAAAGAGAATCTGTGCCATTCATGGAGAGCTGGGCACCAACTATGGGGTAGGAAGAGTTGCAATCCAGAGGCCTATATTGTGCTATTTATTTATTTATTTATTTATTTATTTATTTATTTATTGGTAGCAGGGATTGAAACCAGAGGGGCTTAACCACTGAGCCACATCCCCAGCCCTATTTATTTACTTATTTTTTAATTTTGACACAGGTTGTTTAAATGGCTTAGAGCCTTGCTATGTTGTTGAGTGTGGTCTTGAGCTTGCAACCCTCTTGCCTTCTCCTCCCAACTGCTGGGATTACAGATATGTGCCACTATGCCCAGCCTATATTGTGTTATTAAAAACTTGAGTTTTTCTGGTGAGGGACCTTAACGTAACAAGTTAGGTCCTCTGAGAAAAAAAAATACAGTGCCCTGCTGGCTTGACTGTCATGTGAAGATCCCATTCCTCCCATTACAGAAACAGTCATAAGGTCTCCGGACAGCAAGGGGACAATGTCCAGATCATAAATAAACAAAATGGCCTAACACATTTGGAGACACAGCCATTTGCTCTGGGGTCAGCTGTTCACTGAGAAACAACAAGCTTTTCCATTTCTGGTGGAAGGGTACCTAGCCAATGCATTGAGCAAAGGATGAGGTCAGAATTAAATTCTGAAGGATTAAAATTGGAGCTGATCAAAACTGTTAACAATTCTGTAATGTCCAATCCTTTCTGCCTGCAACTATTAACACTCGATGGCTTCTAGCTTAACAACCCTCTGAATTTTGGGAAGACTTTCCTATAACACCCAAAGAAAAAAAAATGTCCTAAAAGCACTGTGTATTGTGCTTAAAAGCAACCAGATATTGTTCCGCCAGCTGAGTTGCATGGATGCACATCATGGGGAACCACGAATCCCATTGAATTACAGGCAAACCACAGTGTACCAGGTGTTTTTTGGTGCATTTTTCCAAGGGAGAGGAACTGCAGTGTGATCAGATTCTCAAAGGGGTCTGGACTCAAGAGATTTAGCAGGAGGGAGTTCTGAATCTGTGCTTTATTAAATGTGGACCCCATGAAAACTCATTTACAACCCCCACATCATACTTTCCTTGCCTGTGGAGTGGAAAAAGCAATACCGAGCACACAGTGTTATTGTGAGGAATTAATTAGAAGGTTCATTGTAAATAAATTGATTTTTAAATGAGACATATTAATGTGTTAGTCCTCTTCCCCTTCCCCCAAATGAATAGCTCTGTTAAAGGGCAATCAGTTAAGATTTGGGATATCAGAGATACACATTTTCCAAGAATATGTGTGTACACAGTTTATATGTGGCATATAATAATTCTTTTTTTTAAGAGGAATGATTTTCATGGATTAATTGGTATTGTGTGCTTTAAAATAATGATGATGATGATGATGATGGTGATAATGATGGTAATGACAATTCCATGTACTTGCGTAGCCAGTAGTCTTATTTATCTCATCAGTTGTTGACAAAGCCCTCCTCTTACTCTTGTAAATGAAATGAGGCTATTGCTGGGTCCGCAGTGTTTGGTTGCCATGGTTTGAATTCGTTTCATAAGCTGTTGCTTGGCAATCCCACGCGTCAGCTGGCTTTTTTTCCTCAGCCCTCGCGCCACACGCTGTCTGAAGTATAATGAGTCTGAGGCTGGGCAAAGGAGGATGGCAGTCCCCAAATCACTTTCTGTCTTCCCACAAAGCACTGTTTATTACAAGATGCCTGATAAATGTGTTGAGAGCAGAACAGTGGAGTGGTTATGAACATGGTCTTTACACAGACCTGGGTTCAAAGTTTGGCTCAGGCTCTGGCTTGGTGTGTCCTTTAGCCACTGACTTAGCAGTCAGAGTCTCAGTTTCCCTTATATGAAGTGTGTATGGGGAGGATGATAATACTCAATTTCTAAGTGGTTGTAAGACTTGAAGGAGAAAATTCATTTAGAGCACCTGCACAGAGTAGGTGCTCAGTAACTATAACCTATACTAATAAGGTTGATGGGAGATAGGAGAGCCATAACTTTCCTTGTTATTTAACAAACTGCTCTGATGAAGCAGTCAGTTTGGATTTAATCTGTATGGTTGTGGCCTACTTTCCTTTATGCATAGTATGAGTGGGCCCACTGCAAATCCATAGAGTAAAATAGAAATTTATAAATAAACCAACAGGACCAACAAAAAGAACTGGGGGTGCTATGACCAGAATAAAAGTAGGGATGCTGCAAACAGAAAGTATCAATAGATGTCCACCCCAGATAATGGGTTGCTAAGTACTGTGCATTTGAAATGGATTTCATGGGGGTAGGCCTGTCTCCTCCCTAGATAAACACATACCTAGGGGTAGTGTTATGTTGATAAACAGCTCTGAGGGGCAGAAAAATCCTGATTTAAATAATTTGCCTCTTCCCATGGTGTAAATGTTCATACTATTGCCAAGGTCAAGCTGCCAACATTACGTCATTGAATGGAATGTGCAGTTGGAATGAGTTGCCCACAGTTGGCTCTAAGCCTGTTGGAGCCTGCTCTAGGGCAGAACTAATCCCTTCCTAGGGGAAGCTCTACTGGTTTTTCTCATTGGTGATCTTTTCCAAAAAGCCTTTGGTTTTACAGCAGTTTAGAGAGGTCAGTTCACAGTGCTGTTCTTCTGTCCTTTGATTTTTTTGCACTTGAGATAATATGTCTAAGAAAATCTGTTGTGCAGACCCAGCCCACACCTCTGTTGTCTGGCACCTGTGCTCTTTCTGCCCTGAGATCAGAACCCTTGATCTTTGCAGGAGCTAAGAATTACCTAAGTTAAAATCCCACTTGAGGAAATAACTTCTTCCAAAGTTTTATTCTTTTATTTTTTTACATGACCCAACTCAAACATACTGCCCTTGTCATAGTTGTTCATATTCTTGGTGTTCCAAATTTTATTAGTATTAGTACTGAGTTTAGTATTTTTATGTTTGTCACCAACTCATTTAAAAATGAATCATTCTTTAAATTAATGTGTGCCACTGTAAAGCTATTTCACCTAACATAGCTTCACTGTAGTTGTCCAATTGTGACAGCTGGAATATACAAAGAAACTCGATATGTTTAAATTCCCTTATGGACTAATCAGTTTCAAGTGTCAGTGATGCCCATTCACAAGAGCAGGTACTTTGACAAGCTTTCAGTGAAAATATTTTGTATGTCTTTTGCATTACACTTGATCCTTAATTTATATTTACTCTCTACTCCCTATCTGACAGTGTCCAAGTGATTGGCTTCTACAAATACAACGCCCCAAAACATAGTGTCTCCCCTACAAATAAGGTGAAAAATGCTATGATATTTATGTTGTACAGGTAGCAGAAAAGAATGTTAGATATATAATCCCCTAAAATTTCTAAGGAGGGTAAGCTCTGTTAATAGATGGATTCTCGAAGGAGGGGAGGGGTTAGGTACAAAGTCATGAACCCCAATCTAATTAATTGCCTGTTGCAGTTCTGAAGGGAATTTTCAGTAGCATGGGGAGTGAGCAAATTTGGAGGTAGAAACCAGAAGAGGCTAAAGTGTTCCAGAAAGAGCAAATAGAGATATTGAGAGGACCTGGGTAAGATAACTGAGGGAAAGACTAAAGCCAAGTAAAGTGGAAAGCTGTCTGAGAAATGGTGCAGGTGGTAGGGAGGAGGGTGTTTTGATCACTGGAGACTGGAAAGAAGGACTTGTAATAAGAAATACTGTCTAATGGGGATTTTTCTAGATAAATTCTATGCAGAAAGCCCTCTAACATATCTCCCCCTAGGAAATATTCGTTTAATTTTATAATGCTCACTATTTAATGGGAATGAAACAAAATTTTGTTTCAAGGTTTAAATATGGAGAAAACAGAGTCCATGGCTCAGGAGAGCAGACATGTGGCTTATATACACTTTTTTTTTGTAAATGAAGAGATATCTTTGCATGAAAAGATCTAGTGTTCATCATTTACCAGTTAGGTGAGGGTAAAGAGTATTTACTACACTTGAGGGGACCACAGGATAGATAGGTATGGGAAGGACCCAGATGGAGTTTTCTTTAATGTGAGCTTCCAGTCTCTGGGGACTCTCCCTCATTCTGACCATCCAAAATATACTTGGGCTTCATGTTCCCCATAAATGCTACCCAGGAGAGGTAGACCCCTACTGCTAGATCCAGAAGAATATCTTATAAGCAGGAAAAACCATATTTTTGTCTAAAAACCCAGAGCAACAATTATTTCATTATTAATTATCTTAGTCTGTTCAGGCTGCTAAAAATAAATCTCCAAAGAGCTTAAACAACAAACATTTATTTTCTGCACTTTCAGAGGCTAGAAAGTTGCCAGCAAATCCTGTGTCTGATGAGGGGTCACTTTCTAGTGTACAGATGATTGTCTTCTTATATTCTCAAGGGGCAGAAAACAGAACCCTCTGGGGTCCATTTTATAAGGGCACTGATCTAGTTCATGAAGGTCCTAACTCACATGACTTAAGTAGCTCCCAAAGGCCTCATCTCCTAATGCCCTCACATTAGGAGTTAGGATTTCAATGTATAAATTTGGAGTTGGGGCATACAAATATTCTGTCTATAATACCAGTGTTTTTCAAATATTGAGTATTTCAAATATTTTTATGTATCAAAAAAGAGCTCACAGACATATACCCTTAGTATATATTTTTACCTTTAAGCCTATGTGTCCAATTATTTAAACATTGGTGAAGGGTGAGGATGATAATTTTATGCACCATGAAAAAGTGTTAAGACTTCTCAAGTCCCTTTTACATTCTGGGCCAATTTTCAGATACTAAAAGAGTTTGTTTCTAATTTATTTTCAGGAAATATTGTCTTACTGTCTTTTGATAAAATTTTAACTTTTATTTCCTGCTATGATTTCTTTGGAAGCTGATTGTTTGAAAAGGAATAAGGTGTGCCTATTATGGCTCAGTGACCACCTAAGATTCATGCTCTGTTTCCATGGTGTGGAATGGTTGCTAGGAGCTGTTGCCCAGTCAGGGATTACTGATCTGAGCGCTTCTCCCACTTCTCCATTTGGGTGATTAGGACTTATTAGTGGGGCATGAAAGTTACAACATTGCCATGGACTCTTTCCCCATCTTCCAGCTAAATGGAGGGGAATAGTGGGAATATGGAGAAAAATAAGGTCACAAGATAAAAGGAGGCCACCTCAGGCAAAAAATATCACTATTGGTTTTATGGATCAATAATTAAGCTTCTATTGTGTTGTCACTAAAATATTGTATTGGTGAACTATTATAGCAGCTAGTGCATTACATTACAGAGGTAGCTGGGATTTTTTCCAATTTATCTTCTGTCTCATACACAGAGCATGACCTTGGAATACATTTTGCCTTTCCAAACCCTCCAACTTTGAAGACATTTCAGAAAACTATACAAAAATAACAATTCCTAGGGTGATGGTGGAGGGTATTGTTTGCCAAGTTCTCAGGTCCAACTGGGTCAGGTCCCGTCAGTGTTGCCTTCCAGGAAAGGGAACAGGCAAGATAATCCACAACTCTACCCAAAAGGGGTTTGTTTAGGAATTTATTGGTTGGAAAAGACAGTGTTAATAATAAGTGGTTAACAGGAGCGTAGGAAATAAACTCAGAAGGTAGAAAATTCAGACCATAGATAAAACATGGGTATGAGTCTGGATAAGTAAAACATATGAAATACAGGAAGGTAATTAACAAAGCAGTTGTATATGTTATGCATGCTGAGGCGGGGAAGGGCTGGTCACGACTGAATTCAGTGGAGCTACAGTATACGTAGTTGTGCCTCATCTGCATGGCTTAGCACCTTCTGTGAACTCTCCTTTGGGCTGTCCAAGGCTTCCAAATCTATCAGGTCTTCAGATAACATCTGGAATCATAGTATTTACAAGCATTCTATCTAGAAGTTTGCCTTTTGAACTCTCTTTTTGATGAGACAACAGCCTAAGTTGGTGGGTGGGGTGGATTGGGACACAGATACAAAGTAAGAAGGAAGCAGGGGCCTATGAGCCAATTACCTTGGTCACTCTGAAGAGGCTCAGAAAGCTGACTCTTCCTGAGCTTGATGAAATTCCAGCAGGCCCAGTGAAATGGGGAGAATCTCCTGGAGAAGCTCTTAGCCCTGGTGCCTTTGAAACTTAGTTATTGCTCTTTTTTCATCCAATGGCCTGCTAAAGATGATCTTCAGATCCTACTCTTCTCCCCTAATTTCCTCCCATTTCTATCTAAGCCTCAGGTGTCAAGAGTTCTAGGCAAAAAAAGAGTGAGACATTAATCTATTATGTCAATTTTTTTTTTTTTCTGAAAGAGGAGATTCGCTTCCAGCAACTAAAAATTTATTCCATTGAGGATAAGGGGTTCTAATTGCCCAGGGAAAAGAGTTCCAACAACACATAATGGACATATATGTTCCAACAACATATAATAGACTACTTTCTTTTGGTCACTCATCTGGGACTTGCAGGGCATAAAAGAGACTATACCTAATAGGCCTTAATGATTCCTAAGAACGAGTTGTTATGGGTAGTTGTCTGAAACAACATTGGTCTTCTGGCCCTGGTGAAGTGTGTTCTTATAGGAAGAACTTTATTTTGGTCAGTATGTGTATTAAAGTTCAGTTTCATGTAAGAGAAAGCATTCTAGCTATTTTAACAGGATGCAAATTTAAAATAGGTAATAAGGTGCTTACAAAATCATTGTAAGGACCAAAGGAGAAACTGACTACTAGCCCAATAAAACAAACATCACCAGGAAGACCAATACCTCTGTCACAGTCAGGAAGCTGGTAAATCAGGAAATTTCTTTCTGGATAGGTGGGTTCAGGAACAAACCATCTTATCCCAAATCCTGGCATAATAATCTGCCATCTCAGTAGTTGGCTGTAGGAACATGCTACCTTAGCTGTGATGCTGAGAAATGGAAATTTCCATCATATCCATTGTTCCAGAACCACCCTGTGTCTGCTAGATTCACAGCAACAAAATGGAGTCCTTTCCTATTACCACCTCTCTCCCCACTTGACTATATTTTGAAAAGTAATTTTCACATGAGTATACCTGATTAGCAGAACCTAAATCACATCTGTTCCCTTGTTTCAGAGGAGTAATGGGTGTTTTAGCTTTTCAGCCTCTGTCATAAAGGAAGGCGCACTACACAGGGGTTAGAAGCAATGTTTAGCAAGCCAATTTCAGATTTCACCATCAGCCATTCTGTGTCCAAATAGAGGTACTCATTCCTGACCCTGACACTATGAGAATGGCCTTTCATGATATGAAACAGGCCAAATTAGATAAAAGCTGCAATTTTGAAAGCAAAGCAAATAGATGCAATGTAATGTCGTTGGATTGAGAAACATTATGTTGAATAAAACCTGCCTTGATGTGAGTTACACAGACCATCAAAAATATAAAAATGCTAGATATGTAAAATGAATATTACTGTCTGAGAAAGAAACTAAAATTTGAAAAATGAGTTTTCAGGGAAAAAATGTATTATAAAGTTACAACATCAAGTAACATTACGTATTTTTAAAGATACTAACAAATCCAGGGCATATTTCAAGTACAATTAGGGTGTTTGTCTATGGGGGAGAGAGAGGAATGAGAGTGGGAATTTGGGGTAAAGAAGGAAACAAAATAATAAAGAGAAGAGAATAGCCTGTACTCATTGTTGATAAAAATGTGTCATAATCTGTTTAGTATGAATAGTTCAACTCATGATTTTTGTAACATCTACTTACATTATCAAAAGTGAAGATTATACACAGCAAATGAAACAATCAGCAGTGTAGAAAGGCAACATTTGGAATGGGAGAAAATATTTTCAAACCAGATATTTTGGAGTTAATATCCAAGATATATAAGAAACTCATACAACTCAAAACAGATAAACAAAAAATGAATAACCTGAATAAAAATCAGCAGAGGACTTGGATAGCTGTTTCTCCAAAAAGGCATACAAATGGCCAACAGGTGCTGAACATCACTAAACATCAGGGAAATGCAAATCAAAACCACAATGGCATTACCTTATACCTGTTAGTATGACCATTGTCAAAGAGATAAGAAATGCTGAAAAGGATGTGAAAAAATGGGAACCCTTGTATACATTTGATTAGAGTGAAAACTGGCATAGCCTTTGTGGAAAACAGTTGGAAAGTTCCTCAAAAAAAACTAAATATCAAGTATCATATGATGGAATCCCACTTCTTGGTATTTATTCAAAAAATTAAAGTATCTCAAAAAGATTCTCCTCACACCCATGTTCATTGAGGTACCATTCACAGTAGCCAAGTTGTGGAACAAACAAATGTCCATGGAGGATAAATGGATAGAGAAAATGCAATGTACACATACAAAAGGATATTACTTAGCATTCAAAAAACAAAAAAGGAAATCCTGGTGTGTTTAACAACATGGATGAAGCTTGAGGACATATGGTCATGAAATGAGCCAGTTAAAGAAGGACAAATACTACATGATTCCACTTATGTATGGAACCTGAAATAGTCAAACTTATAGAAGCAGAGGGTAGTGTTGTTGCCAGAGGCTGGAGCAAAAGGGGAAATGGTAGTCAGTGGTTATAAATTCCAGTAATACAAGATGAATAAATTTTAAAAATTTGCTGTATAACATTGTACCCATAATTAGCAGCACTATATTGTAAACTTAAGAAATTTTTAAACCAGGAATAATGGCACATGCCTATAATCCCAGTGGCTCATAAGGCTGAGGCAAGAGGATTGTCAGTTCTGAGCCAGGCTCAGCAAAAAGCAAGGTGCTAAGCAACTCAGTGAGACCCTGTCTCTAAATAAAATACAAAATAGGGCTGGGGATGTGGCTCAGTGGTCGAGTGCCCCTGAGTTCAATCTCCGGTACTCCCTGCCCCAAAGAAATTATTAAAAGGATAGATTTCTTGTTAAGGGTTATTACAATAAAAATGGAAAAAAGAACTAATGATTGGAAGCATGCATTTTAAACCAATTTGCAATTGGAAATTTCACAAAACACTGTCAAACAGAGCAGGAATAATTCATTTATATAAATTATATTTAAAATATAAAAATTAAAGATAAATCACACCACAAATTCTGAAAAAACATGCAAATATATAATTCTTTAAAAGTTTAGAAAATGCCCTACAGGAATAAAATTTAATCAGACATAAAAATGGAAAGTTAGAAACATTCACATCCTCAATTTTGATACAAAAGCATATGGTTTCAAAATAATATCTGAGTCTGATAAAAATTGAGCAAATGAAAAGCTTATTGAGTAGGAAAGAAACATACAATGCAAAACCATTGAAACATTTAAAATAACCTCTAAAATTCACAAAATGTGGCCAGAACAGTAACATAAAATAGTTACTAAAAGTAGAAACTGCTGTTGGAAGATATTTGTTTTCAGCCCATTTGCGAATGTAGAAAGGCTTATGAAATCTTTAAAGCCCAAACAGAGTAAGATTACTTATTTTAAAATGGAATTGAAATGAAAACAAAAATCTGAAGAATCACAACAAGGAAACAAATCCCCCAAAGCCTGAGGCATATCTAGACTCATAAAGTCATTGAAAATCGAACTCAGTGTCATTCAGATTTACTGAAGGACGATGTATTATTGATCAGAAACATTTTATTTTAGACTAATTTAAAATTTTATAGTTGTTCCCAAACGTGACCCCTTAAAATTTCTTCTTTTTCAAACTCTTCTGTTTCTTATTCAAACTAAGGCTCTCACACAATTATACAGCTGTCTACCAGGCCAGAAAACATTTCTTTGGCATTTCTAAACTGAAACAGTGCACACAAAAATCAGGGCCCTTCACTTCTGCTCTTCATGCCATGAGATGACTTTGACGAGATCAAGATTCTCTTGTCTGTCCTTCCCTTCATGAAATAGCCTTCAAGTCTCAACAGAGGATCCAACAGTTCCCAGACAGAGCTAGGGCTCTTTCTTCTCTTCCTCGGTACCATTCTGTTTCCCTGAATTGAACTAGAAACTTCCAGGTTTTGTGGAATTTTTCATATAAGTGGATGTTGGATCATACTGATTTGATGGAAAGCAAACAGAAAATGGTTGGTGATGCAGTACTTTTAAAAATTTGTTCTTTTTAGATATACATGACAATAGAGTTTGTTTTGACATATTAAGCATACATGTAGTATAATTTATCCCAATTAGGATCCCATTCTTGTGGTTGTACATGATGTGGAGTTTCACTGGTCATGTTTGTTGCAGCATTTTTTAAAAGAGTGAATCACCATTGTTCATGGGATTTTCTTCCAAGTTGCTTCTAAGCAACAAGTTTTGTCATGGGGCTTTCTTTTTTTAATTTAATTTTTTTATGTGGTGCTGTGGATTAAACCCAGTGCCTCACACATGCTAGGCAAGCACTCTACCACTGAGCCAAAACCCCAGCCCCTGGCATGGGCCTTTCTTGCTTGACCTATGAAAAACAATGTTGTTGTACATATCTCAATAACAAAACAACAGGGTTTCAACTATTTGTGACGTCTTTCTTGATTAGGACCCAAAATACACCGGGTTGTTGTTCTACATGAAAATGGAATTTCATAATTCCTCTGTGTTTCAGGTAACTATTGCTTCATAACAAACTACAAGTACACAGATTGCTGTTTCTAGCCTGAGGGTTACCATTATTTTTTATACTAATATGCCTGAGATTTGAACTTTGATCTAAATCTCCTTTTATGTAACTTTAGAAATACTAATAAACTCACAAGAAATTGCGAAAATCATACAGAGATCCCATGTACCTATGACCTAGCTTTCCTTAATTGTGACATCTCTTGTATCTATATTGCATTCTCCAAACCAAGAAATAAATTGACACAATATAATGAACTAGACTACATATCTTTAGATTTTACCATTTTTTTGCCTGCACTCATTTATTTTTGATGTTTGTGGATCATTCCATGATATTTTGTCACAAGTACAAGATTTGTATAACTAGGACAACAATTATTATGCCAAAGTGCTCTGTCATCACAACAATCTCCCTCCTGTTGCTCCTTTTTTTTGTAGTTGGACACAAACTTTTACTTATTTTGTTTATTTATTTTTATGTAGTGTTGAGGATCAAACCTAGCACCTCATACATGCTAGGCGAGCACTCTACTGGTGAGCCACAACCCCAGGCCCCTGTTGCTCCTTTATACTTTCTATTAGGGCAGTCATCTCATCCTCTTCCCCCACGCTTGGCCTTTTCTGGTTGTAGATATTACACATCACTTTTATTGTCTGCCCGCCTGTTTTGCCTCCTAAGCATGCCATGTTCTATTAACCATCTTCACAACTCCCTGCATATCAAGCCCTCTTGGTTACTCTTGTAACCTTACCAGTTATTAAGGTGATTGCAACATCCTGACTTCTGGTAGTTAATTGCTGCATTCTGCCCTCTATTACTTCAAGGCCCCATGATCTCCATGGAAATTAATGAGGCCAGCTCTTGGATCACTTCTCAAATCTTCAGCCCTACCCTGCAGATGAGAGTCACTGCTGAACTTCTTGTGATGCTGGGTGCCCCTCTCATCAGTATTTACTTGATGGCTTTGGTGAATGGTGAATTTCTTGGCCCCCTGTAGAACATAAGGCACTGATGGGATTTCTGACCTCACATAATGTATCTGTTCCATCACGTACAATCCCTTCAACCTCTTTATTCTTTCCTAGACCCTCTTCTAGGAGAAACAGACATTTCTACTTCACACAGCACAGGCTTTTGCCTCCTGTGACTTCTAAGAGCCACCTTAGCTATGAGTTTGCCCTACCCTTGGAGTGCTTGCCAAAGTGTTAAAGCTACCTCTCAACAAAGTATCATCAATTAATCCTAGTTTATTTAACCTTATGTTCTGACTTACTCCATCAAGCACCTCAAAATCCAGCCCCAGGGGTATTCACGTTACTCAAACTATTATGTTCTAGTGAATTCTCGAAGCTCCTTCAGCATATAATCTCTTTCCATTATTATCAAACTCAGCATATCGCCAGTTGGATTTTGCTGGGATTTAACTGAGGTTATTAGCCCAGAAGCCAGGAGATAATATTGGACACAGCAGCCAGGTGTGGTGGCATGTGCCCATAATCCCAGCCACTAGGGATGCTGAAATAGAAGGATCATGAGTTCTAGGCCAACCTTGAAAACTTGATGAGATCCTGGCTCAAAACACAAAGTAAATAAATAAAAATGGTTGTGGCTGTAGCCACAAGGGAAAGGCTTTTATTTCAATGTTAACTCTCAGGTACCCCATCCTTAAGCAGTTCAACCTTTAGAAATGATCTATTCTTTCCATAATGTTCACAGAATTGGAGATGTGAGATATGTGTGGCTACCTATTCATTTCTGTGAGGTCTGTTGTTCATTAGCTTAGCAGTAGAGTGCTTCTAGGTTTAATGTCCAGTACCAGAAAAAAAAGTTGGAGCAGCTCCTGAAGGAAAAATCATTTGCATGGTGAGGGAGAGGGTTCACCAACATCTATCCCAAAGAAAGTACTACCTCTTACTCAAGGAGGATGGGCTATCTCTGCAATTTGTGAGTTCAACAGGATCTACAGAATCAACATCTTAGAAGTATCTATACAGATATTCCCATCCTATTTTTCAGGACCCAGAATTTTCAAACCAGGCCTCTGACTTGACCATGAAAGACTTGCCTGTGGTGAGCATTTAACTATCTTGAGAGCTCTGGCCTCTATTAAGTCCTGAGTTTGTCCCCTTTGATATGAGCATCTCTATAAGCTAAAGGAGAAAAGGACATCATTATAAGATATCAGCAAGATCCTCTTGTGCTTATACTTAGCCATTAATTGCTTTTTAATGGCCCAGAATCTCATTATCACTTTATAAGGTATCCATACAAAATAGTCATTACCAGCCAACTTTATTGACCTGTATTTTGCATGCCAGAATTATTGTACTTAAAAAGTATTCCCCTCCACCAGACATTCTTCCAGGTCACTACTGGTGAAATCTTCAGCATTTGGATTAGCACCTGTAGAAATAATTATCTGTTTCCATCCATAACTCAGAATGGTATCCTCTTTGCCCACCAGGTGGTGAGTGATCTAGTCCCCAAACACCATTAGACTCTCTGTTTTCTTGGACCCTGCCATCAGTTCTGTTCACAGCCTTTAAGAAGTAAATGCCAAGATGGATTTGATGTGCATTAAATTAATTGGGGTATGTCTGTGAGTGATAAGAGGAAGAGGTAGGCTGAGTGCAGTGGTGCATTCCTGTAATCCCAGTGGCTTGGGAGACTGAGGCAGGAGGATTTCGAGTTCAAAGCCAGCCTCAGCAGTTTAGTGAAGCCCTAAGCAACTCAGTGAGACCCTGCCTCTAAATAAAATACAAAATAGGGCTGGGGATATGGCTCAGTGGCTGAGTGCCCCTGAGTTCAATCCCCAGTACTGAAGAAGAAGAAGGAGAAGGAGAAGGAGAAGGAGAAGGAGAAGGAGAAGGAGAAGGAGAAGGAGAGGAGGAGGAGGAGGAGGAGGAGGAGGAGGAGGAGGAGGAGGAGGAGGAGGAGGAGGAATAGATAAGGGCAAAGAGAACATTCAGACTACAATCCAAGTCTGATATCTATGAGAGGAGAGGAGGGGAGGAGGGAAGTAGGATTAGCTAGGAAGAGTCCTGGTTAGCTATACAATTCAAAGAAAGTTCAAGCCAGACAGATAGGTTACAGGAAGCTTGTGTCTAATAGAAAACGGCTGGGATTTGTTCTTGTACTATGCTTAGTCAGTGGTTGATGGTAGCCTCAGAGAGGCCTGGCCCCAGTGAAAATATGTTGGTAGACATTTTTTTTGTCTACTATAGGTGGCATTCTAAGAGAAAGCCTTCCATTTGCCTCTGCTTTTCACCCCTGGGTAAAGGATAGAGAGCTTCTGCTCCTGTCTCTTTAAGTGCAATGCATGAACAAACAAGGCTGATTAATTCCCTTATCTCATCTGTATCTGCACAGTACCAGCTTCCACATTAATGAAAAGGGCCTCTCCACTCCCCACATTAGATTGGGATCAAGAGTGGCACTTGGCAAGATACCATGATCAAGTCTCAAATATTTTAGGATCTTCTTTTTGACCTGAGTATAGTTCTGATCTGGACCTTGGACTCTATCTTACAGCTAATTGATTTAAAATATTTAACACTCTGGATAAAAATTTTTGTAATTCTTTTCCAAACTGTGTTTTGTTTCTGACCCCCACTCATGGGCCCCCCAGTGTATTAAAACTTCCAAAAGTTGTTAGTCAGGCCCTAGTGTGTATGGTTTTGGCTTCCTCGGTCTCTTGTACCTAAAGGGAAAGGCTTTTATTTCAATGTTAGCTCTCAGGTACCCCATCCTTAAGCAGTTCAACCTTTAGAAATGATCTATTCTTTCCATAATGTTCAGAATTGGAGATGTGAAATATGTGTGGTACCTATTCATTTCTGTGAGGTTTGTTATTCATCAGGTCATTTTGAATTTGAAAGTCCCCCAGTTGCCTTAAAAGCAAAATAGCTTATTTGAGTGGTTTCCAGTACTAGGGGCATCCCCCTTCACAGTTGGAATGACATCAACTTACAAGAGTGGCTTTGAACCAAGAAGAGCCAACCCTGAGCCTTTGGCCAAGTTTACTTAAAGTGATGACCCCATTTAGGAATTGCCTGAAAACAATTCTTAGGGAGGCTTTAAAAAATGTGTTCTTTTTGTTATACATGACAGTATAGAGTATATTTTGCCATATTACACATACATGGATTATGACTTCCAATTCTTGTGGTTGTACATGATGTGGAGTTTCACTGGTCATGTATTCATATATGAACATAGGAAAGTTATGTCTGACTCATTCTACTGTCTTTCCCATTCCCATCCCTCTCCCCTCCCCTCACATCCCCTTGTAGGAGGCTGGTTTTAGGACCATTGCAGAAAGCATTCTAGGGAAGTAGAAAACTAGACTCCCTTTCAATATTTACTTCTCTGCATTATCCAATGTGCGACAGCATCATAGTTTCAAGTACTCTAAAATACCCATTTTCTCAGAACCCATTATGGGTTACATTGTATCCCCCAAAGGATCTGTTGAACTTCCTAGTACCTGTGGATGTGACCTTTTGACAAATAGGGTCTTTGTCATTAAGATGAGGTCATGAGGGTGGTCCCTTAACCCGCCCTTGTAAGAAAAGAGACACAGATAGACACAGAGGGAGAGTCATGTGGCAACAGAGGCAGAGATCAAAGTGATGTATCTACAAATCCAGGAATGCTGAGGATGGCAGCAACACCAGAAGCTAAGTAAATGCATGGAACAGACTCTCTCTTAGAGCTTTCAGACAGATCATGGCTCTGTGAACTCCTTGATTTTGGACTTCAAGCCTCCAGAACTATGAGAGAATTAGTTTCTGTTGTTTGAAGATACCCAGTTTGTAATAATTTGTCAGGGCATCCTTAGGAGACTAACAGAACCCTTATGATGACTTTTATGACAGGAGTTTCCAGAAATATAAAGGGAAATGTTGGAACCTACTCATTGGAGGGGTGTTTGTGATATTTTGGTGTTTTCAGGATCTTCTCCAATTTGTAATGGCCAGGAACCAAAATGCAGAGAAGAGAATCCAGCTCGGATCTCTAGTTCCAAGGTCTTTATGTAGTTACCTCACTGCACACTTTGGCTAGGCCATTTTATATTAGTAACACTTGTTTACTAATTTTTATACTTGGCATGTCTGGAAATGAAAATGATAATAGTACTTACAAGAGTTCTCCTGGTTCTAAATGCTTTTGCCTAGTCACCACTCACACCAATGCTTAAATGGGGTCATTATTCTTATTGTTGCTGTTGTTGTTTTGGTACTAGGGATTAAACCCAGGGACACTGTATTATGGAACTATTGCCCCAGTCCTTTTTTTTTTGTTCTTTATTTTGAGACAGGGTCTCACTAAGTTGCTGAGGCTGGCTTCAAACTTGAAATGCTCCTGCCTTAGCCTCCCCAGTTGCTGGAATTACAGATGTGTGCCACCATGGCTGGCAAAATAGAGTTATTTTTATGACTGTATATTTTTACAGACAAAGTAATTGAAGCACAGAGGCATTGAAAATCTGCCAAAAACATCAGAGCTAGGAAATGGCAGAGGTAGGATTTGAACATTGGCAACAATAGCTCTAGAGTCTTTACACTTCACTGGTATGCCAGACTGACTCCCTGCTAGGAGGTACAGCAGAGGTAGTGCCAAATAGAGATAAAGTACTGAATGTCTCACTATTCTAACAATCTAATGACTTGCAGAAATACATAGGATGACTTTGTTACTATGATGTCTGGACATTCTCAAAATGGAGTACTTTTGTGGAAGCCCAAAGACCAAAATTTTAACTGCCTAGACCCAATCCTATTTTCTAAGACAGTTTATTTAAATCATAGTTCCCTTGACTTCCAGTCCAGTTTATCCTTCTACAAAGGAGTCATCTTCAAAGTATATTTTCTCTCTCCTGAAGTTAGTAGTAGTTTCCTAAGATTATTTAGAGAATAATGATAAATAAGTTAAGAGACATCAATACCGATATAACTATTTCCCATAGAAAAGGTGAAATCTTCTCCATGAATTTCTCTACTCAATTAATCACCATAGACAACTACTAGTGCCAAGGATTTTATGACCAAATTGAAACCTCAAATTGAAACTGAAATAATAGAGCATCATCCTTCACCAAGTTCCATTTGGTTTCCAAATCAGTCACAAAGGAATGTTTATGGATGAATCTTAGCAATAGCTCTGCTTCCAAACAACAATTTTTTGTCTATTATTTTAATTTCTTCTGTGACCATGGCAATGGCATTTGTTTCTGTTGGAGTGTGAAGTAGCCATACCCATGAAATAGTCCATATACCCATTTCAACCCAAGCATTTTTATTTCTCCTAAGTAAATATCTAGGAATGGGATTCATGAATATTTTGGCAAGTGATGTTTGACTTAATAAGAAACTTAAAACCCTCTTATTCTTCCCCATCTCTCTATTGTTGGTTTGCTATAGTACTCCATCATCCCTAAACCTTTAGTTCACCACTGTTAAGAGTTCTCCAGAGAGTTATAACCAATAGGACATATGTATTAATATAGATATATAGGTCCATGAGATGTGGTTTATTAGGAGAATTGGCTCACATGATTATAGAGGCTGTAAAATTCCACAACAGGTCATGTGCAAGATGGAGACGCTGAGATGCCAGTAGTGTCACTGAGTCCAAGACTTATTGCCTCAGAACCAGGGAGGCCAATTGTGTAACTCTCCAGTTTTAGGCTAAGAGCCTGAGAACCCAGAGAAAAGGCTTCTGTTAAGTTTTGAAATCCAAAGATCAGAAAGCTTGGAGTTTTGATGTATAAAGGGAGGAGAAGAGTGAATCCCAACTCTACAAGGTTGATTGACACATTCATCTCTTTCTCTGCACTTGTTCTCTCGGGCCCCAAATTGGACCAGGTAATTGGATGGTGCCTACCTACATTGATGGTGGGTCTTCTTCATCTAGTGTACTTAGACTCACATGCTGATGTCCTCTGGAAACAGACAAACCCACAAATAATGCTTTACCAGGTTTCTAGGTATTCCTTAGTCCAGTCAAATTGACACCTAAGAACACCCATCAAAAAAATTTGTTTTCTAAATTGTTTCTAGAAAGCAATTGACAACATATGGTTTGGACTTCCTAGTTCTTTTGAGTTTAGTAATCAAAATTAAAATTGTCTTTCCTTATTTCACACTGTGGGCTAAGTGCCAAAATATCAAGTGCATTTTTTTGAGTGGCTATTGCCATTCTGCAGGTTGGGAAGCCCAGGGGTCCATCCTAATTGAATGGAGTGCACTTGCAATGATTAGCAAAAAGGCTTCCAGCAATTTTTATGAGGATCTCTCTATTGGTTAATCATTGCCTTCTGATTTATCCCATCCCCAAATGCTCCCTGTATGTTCTCTGACTTTCTTCTGCCTAGTCCCATATCAACTGTCCAAGCAAAGAACCTTAACGATCATCTCATTTCCACTGTCACATTGTCCTATACCTTATCTCACTTCCACCAGCCAGTTGTAAAACTTTTCAGTCCTTATGACATCTTCCCTGGCCTTGAAAACTATCTTCTGCCTGTAGCAGTGATGTATGTCTGTAATCCCAGTGGCTCAGGAGGCGGAGACAGGAAGATAACAAGTTCAGATCCAGCCTCAACAATTTATGGAGACTCTGTCTCAAAATAAAATATAAAAGGGGCTGGGGATGTGGATCACTGGATGAGCACCCTGGATTCAGTCCCTGGTACCAAACAACAACAACAACAAACTATATTGTACTCACTCAACTGGATTTCAATGTTCAGTGACAACAGTCTATCCCACTTTAGGATGGGGGAATGACTAAGAAGATCAGGTTTTAGTTCAGTTTTTCTAGATTGCTCCTATAGGTAATCTGCCTTGCAATTCATCTCTCTCATTTGATTCACCTTGATGGCTTCATGTGCAGACATGCCTTCTTAGTAGAGCTCAGATGGCGGTAGGCACACCATAGTATCCAAGGTTATTTCCTTGTCATGGCACTCTGCAAATACTTTATCAGATTCAGACAGATTCTTTTTTAAAAAAATATTTATTTTTTTAGTTTTAGGTGGACATAATATCTTTATTTTATTTTTATGTGGTGCTCAGTATTGAACCCAGTGCCTCACACATGCTAAGCAAGCACGCTACCTCTGAGCCACAACCCAAGCCCTCAGACAGATTCTTTATGAAGGATATGGTTACCTGTCTCCCTAAATCATCCTGCCACCAAAACTCCTCCCATGACCTGGCCCTGCCCCTGCCCACCAAAAGTAGCTCACTCCTGCCTTGGCCTGGCTCTGCTAAAGCAGTATATAAAGCTCAAAACTTTGTGGTGAGCAGCAGCCATTTTACTCCTGAAAATGAGCCACATCAGGTGTTTGTCTAATTAACCCCACTGCTGAATACAGTGAAGCTTGCTGATTGGAGATCTGCTTCCCACCTCCATCACTGGGAGGGGACAGCTCTGTCACAAACTCAGGTCATGTGATCCATTCTCTCTGTTTTTAATCTTCCAGTTTTCCTGCCTCTGCACTAGGAATAACATTAAATGTAGTCCCAGAATCTTCTCTAAATTTCCCCAGGATGGTAGATTCCCCTCCATGTCATATTTCTTGGCAGTAGATTTTTTTCCCCTGGGATGTTTACAGTTCCCCAAACCTGTCCTGACAATGTGAAAATGTTGGAGGTCTTTACGATATTGTGTGTGTGGAGGTCCTGCTGACATATTTGTGGGACTCAGAGTTTGGTTAATTCTGATTTGCTGCCACTGTTGTTTGCATTAAATCATCTCCTCCTCCTTCCTGACTCCCTCCTCTTCCTCTTCATTATGAACAACCAGATAAATTTATAACTGGGTTAATGTAATTCTTATTTAAAAAAAACAAAGTCTCAGAGGTGTTTATGATGACTGAAACAGCAGCACCCAAATCTACACTACTGTCTACTCCAAGTCTTGAGAGGCAGGTTAAATACCTTGCCTAACTAGGTTCACTGATAGTATGAGTGCATGAAACCACTTCCCCAGTTCATTCCTCCAACAAGACCACTTAATGGACAATACAGGGTAGCCCCTCCATGGTTAATGCAAAAATCATCTTTTATGGTTCCCTCTCCCTATACCTTGTCAGCGAAGCTATTATGAAGGATTGCAGGAGTAAGGTCCTTGCTTAGCATCTGAATGGCCATAAGTGACAGCGGCCATTTTTAAGGAAAGGTTTCACTTTCCCGCCCAAGGGCCTTTCTGAGCTCTGACAAATGGTCTCTTGTGTATCTCTGCCTGGTCTCCATCTTTCATTTCTCGTCTTAGTTCCTCGATTTCCTTTCAGCAGAAATAAACCCACTAGAAATTGTTGTGTTATGAGGATAAGCATGTTGCATTTTGAGGTTTATACTCTTGAAAGTGAGTGATAGTTATCGATCCAGAATTGTGTGGAGTGCCCTTTTTGGGGTCAATAATCAATTCTACCTAAAAAACAATCCTCCTTGTAAATGACCACAACCACTGTGCTATCATTAGCTGTCATCAAGATGACCTGGACAGACTCCACCTCTTCCATATCTACAGGCAAAAAGATCTTTCTAGAAGATGTATCAATTCTAGATCTTCCAATTGTTTCCCAATGCCTGCAGTGTAACTGCTAAACTCCTTGTCATGTCTGCAAGGCCATCTGTGATTTGGATCCAGTTTATGGTTTCAGATTCCTTTTCTATCATTTCCCTTCCTTTAGCAATATATACTCACTAAGTTCTCCTATGGCCCAGGTGTACGTGTTTCCCTCTTCCTGGAATAGGTTTTGCCAAACTCCTTCATTATCTGCCTCGTAAACTTTGTTTTTTTCTGGTCTCATGTCAAATGCTAGTTATCTGTGAGGCCTGTTAGATAATGCGGGTTGACTGATGTTATCTTTTCCCCCTTGTTTTTCCATGTATTGTATATGTGACCTCTTGCAGAACAATTGTGTTCAATAGTTTACTGGCTGGTTATTTTCCCCTGTACCAACATTGCAGTGAATCACATACTCTTTAAACTGGTCACTTGGAAAGAAACAAAAGTCCATTTGTTGTGTGTTTGGAGAAAAGAATTGATCAAAATGGTCCCAGTCCCTTTTTCAAGTGTATTCCCTTATTCCTGGGTACTGGTATAAAACTCTCTCAATTTTCATCATCCTGATGAGTATTAAGTCACCAGAATTGATGATAAAAAGAGGAGAGAATTGGAAGACAGTGAGCCAGGAGCCAAAGAATTCAATAATGAGGATGGTCAGTGGACATGACAACAGTGTGACATGAGCCTCAGGAAAGCTAGGTCCTTCCTGTTACCTAGCCCACCATCCTAACCACATGATATTTGCCAGGATCCAGAGAGGAGTATGACTTCAATAAGCTTCCATGCTTTTTGTACTCTCCTATTCATATTTATTGTGTGCACAGAGATTATTGCAATAGATATAACATTATTTTAATATGAGTCTATAATCATTTAAAATTCCCTTTCTCATTTAATCTAAATCACCTTGTGAGACATGTATTAAAACTACTATTCCCTGAACAGATGCTCCTTGATTGCTGATAAACATCCTGAAAAACATACTGCAAGTTGAAAATATTTTAAATAAAATAGCTTAGCCAAAAAGTATGTTGTGGTCTCAGTAGTTTTCCCTTGTTATCATGAGACTGGTAGTAAACTATAGCTTACTGTGATTGCCAGGCATCACAAGAGATTACCAGGGCACATGTTATTAGTCTGAGAAAGACCAAAATTCAAAATCTGCAGGACAGTTTCTACTGAATATGTATAGCTTTCACACTATTGTAAGTTGAAAAAAATAATAAGTCAAACCATTGTAAGTTGGTGACCATCTCTACTAAACACATTAGTGCTACCAGCATTAATAGGGTTTTGCAAATATTAGGTTTTGTGTTATTAGGGAAATATGAGAGTATCACTATTTTTTTTTTTTTACTTTCGTGACATTTATTAAAACATTTTTAAAGGAAAAATCTGAAAATTGCACTGATTAGAACATCTAAATTATGTGATTCACACTATTGGCATCTCATCTTATGTGGAAACCCCTGATGCTTTACCATTTCATGCTTTCCTTCCAAGTGCTTTTTAAAAAGATATTAAGGAGAAAAGGGAATGATCAGCCAAAAAGATCATTATTTTGAAGATAACTAGGATTTACAGTGAAATGTTAATATTTGAAGTAAGAAAACTTACGCTACCTTTCTAAATTGGATTTTAACCTAGGGGTACTCTATCAATGAGCTACATCCTCTTTTTATTTTTTTATTTTGGGGCAAGATCTTGCTAAGTTGCCAAGGCTGGTCTCGAATTTTGAACATCACTTAATTCTAATTGGGTGAACTATCTTTCAGTCTATATTTACAAGGGTTCAGGTGGCACTAAACACTCTTTCAGTGAAATAACTTTTATATTTTTATATTTTAATTAAGACAGTTTATATTTATTCCAAATAAATAGTTGATCATGTCATTTTCAATGAATTCTGGTATGAAATGCCCAAGAGCACATCTCCTTTAAGAGCAAAGGTGAAAATCATGCACTTTCATTGTATGTTGAAGCAAAAAAGAAAAGTGATGTAATTCTTCATTGTCCTCTAAGAAGAAAAAGTCCTGAAAATTGGATCTTTTTTTTTTTTTCTGTGTGCAAATAAAATGATACCTTCAGAAGCATTTAGGGGAACAAAAACCCTAACATTCTGGTAGAAAATTATTGTTAAGAATTTGATTTCCTCCTGTTTTTACTTGAAATTTCTTTTCCAATAGATTATAGACGTTCTGTTCCAGGTAACCATTACCCAGTTTCTAGCAGTGGTTATATGTTGTGTAGCAGAAAATTGACATTGAGACAATGTTGTGTGTATAGTTCTCCATCATCCTACTAAGTGTAGATTTCTGTATCCAACACCACAAGCAAGATATAGTACTGTTCCATCACCTCAAAGATCTTCCTCCTGCTACCCTTTTTATAGTTACACCCACACCCCCTCCCACCCAGCATTTTGAATCCTTGAAGACTACATCTGTACTCCATCTCTAGTTTTGTGACTTTGGGAATGTTATATAAATGGGATCATATAGTTTGTAGCCTTTTGAAATTGAATCTTTTTTTTTCAGTCAACATAATACCCTTGAGATTCATCTACATTATTGCATGCATAATTTGTCCTTTAATTGGTAAATAATATTCCATAGTACAAATGCATCACAATTTGTTTAGCCATTTACATAGTAAAAGATGTCTTGTAGGTTTCCAGTTTTGGATATTGGTGTGTTAGGGCTTAAGTCTGACATTGTATTTATTTATTTGTTAGAGCTCTTTGTTTTTTGTTTCTCTGTATTCATTTCTCTGCCTTTCCGGAAGTTACTTGGATTTTTTTTTTTTTGGAATTGAATTTTTATTTACCTATAATGTTTTTGAAGTATATCTTTTTCTATCACTTTTTTATTGGCTACTCTAGGTATTACATTATATATGCATAGTTTATCACATTCTACAAGTGTTGATATTTTCCCAGTTTCAGTGAAATGTAGAACCTCACCACTCTTTACCTTACTTCACTTATAATTGTTTTAAATATACATTGTATACATTGAGGGCCATATCAGATAGTGTTATAATTTTTGTTTCCACCATTAAATATAATTATGAAAACTACAGAGAAGAAGAGAGAAATTCTATTGTATTTAGCCATATCTTTACTCTTTCTGTTAAGCTTTCTTTTTTTTTCTTCAAAATTCCATGTTTTATGTTTCCTGTTTAGAGAATTTCTTTTAGCTATTCTTTTCGTTATGTTTGCTGGTGGCAAATTCTTTTAATTTTCTTTCATATGATAATGCCTTGATTTTTGCTTTGTTCCTGAAAGATATTTTTGCTGGATAGAGGTATTGTGGATTGACAGTTTTTTCCTTCACTGCTTGGAAAATGTGCCAGTTCTTTTTGGTCTCTGTGGGTTTTGGTGAGAAATTCTGATTCAAATTGTTTTCCCTAATGCAAGGCTTTGTTTCTCTCTTACTGACGTCAACATTTTTATGTTTCCTTCTGTTTTCAAAAGTTTGACTATGGTATGTCCTCACGTGGATTTGTGTGTGTGTGTATGTGTGTGTGTGTGTGTGTGTTTATCCTATTTGGAGTTTGCTAAATTTCTTGAGTCTGTAGTTTCATGTCCCTTTTTCATGAAATTTTCAGCAATCTTTCTTCAAATATTGTTTCAGTCCCCTTTCTTTTCTCTCCTCTCCTAATTATGATTGACACCAATATTTGTTTTTTGTCATAGCCCCACATGTTCCTCAGGATCTGTTCAATTTTTTCAGTCTATTTTCTCTGTTGTTCATATTAAGTAATTTATAATCATCTAGATTCCAGCTCACTGATTCTTTCCCCTGTTCCTACCATTCTACTATTGAGCCCATTCATTTGAGTTTATAAATTATAGTTACTATATTTTTCAGTTCTAAAATTCCATTTCATTATTTTTTATTTCTCCTATTTCTTTGCTAGGACTTTCTACTTTTTCATTTGCTTTGGTTATGTTTTGTAAGTACTTCTTCACATGTCTTTTTGAACATTAATGCCACTTATTACTGGTGTCTTTAAATTTTTGTGGTGCTGGGAATTGAGCCCAGGGCCTTGCACATGTCTGGCAAGTATTCTACTACTGAACTATATACTGAGATATATGGAGTTGGAATCTTTTGATTGACTTTTCTCATTAAAGATTTCCTGGTTCTTCCAATGCCGAATGTTTTCTCTGATATAAGGAGGCTGATTCATAGTGGGGTAGGGAGGGGGAGCATGGGATAAATAGATGAACTCTAGATAGGGCAGAGGGGTTGGAGGGGAAGGGAGGAGGCATGGGGTCAGAAATGATGGTGGAATGTCATGGACATTTATCCAAAGTACATGTATGAAGACACGAATTGGTGTGAATATACTTTGTACACAAGCAGAGATATGAAAAATTGTGCTCTATATGTGTAAAATGAATTGTAATGCATTCTGCTGTCATATATAACAAATTAGAATTAAAAAATTTAAAAAGATTTCCTGGCTCTTGATAAAAGTGATGTTTAAATTGAGACCTGGACATTTTTGGAGTTTTAAGACTCAAGATCTCCTGTTTTATTCTATCTACCTTTCAGAGTATTCTTAGGCTTGTATTATATACACTATTCAAGGTTTATAACTGTATTTAGTAGGAGGAAAGGGGAAAAATATACATACTACATACTTTTGTTTTCTCTTTAAAATCATTTTATTATGTAAAAATTTATAAAACAGAGAGATTAATAGAATGAACCAATTTTACTCAGCTACAATTTTCAATATTTTGCCAATCTTGTTTGTTTATCCTCCTCATCCTAAGATTTGTTTTAATTTTTTAATTCAAATGATATTATATCATTTTACTCAATGTCAGTGTGACTATCAGAAAACTACTTTTTACACAATCAGAAACCATTATCAAAATTTACTAAAATAATTGTTAAATATAATTAAATATCATCAATTCATATGCATATTTTCCTGATTGTTTCAAGAAATGTTTTTTAAACTTTTAAAAATAATATCTAAAGCAAATATAATATTTTATTTGGTTGGTAAGCTGCTTTAAAAGATCTATGAATTTAAGAAAATGTGGCATATATACACAATGGAATATTACTCAGCCATAAAGAAGAATGGAATTATGGCAATTGCTTGTAAATAGATGGAACTGGAGACTATCATGCTAAGTGAAGTAAGACAATCCAAAAAAAAAAAAAACCAAAGGCTGAATCTTCTCTCTGATATGTGTATGCTATCATACAATAAGATGGGGTGGAGAATAGAAGTTCATTGGATTAAACAAAGGGGAGTGAAGGGAAGGGATGGGGGATGGGAATAGGAAAGACAGTAGAATGAATTGGACAGAACTTTCCTATGTTCATATATGAGTACACGACCAGTTAATTCCACATCATGTACAACCACAAGAATGGGAAGTCATACTCCATGTATGTAGACTATGTCAAAATATAGTCTACTTTCAGGTAGAAAAAGAATAAACAAACTAAAAAATATATAAATTTGCCTTTCTCTCCTGCATCTAATTTTAAATGCCATTTATCATTGAAGAAACTGACAATTTTCCTATGAAAGATCCCACATTCTGGATTTGACTGTTTCCTAGTAGTGACTTTGAACTTCTTCTTTTCCCTTCTATATTCACCAACAATGGGGAGTTGGCACTATTAGATTTAGGTTCAATTTATATTTTTGGCACCAATACATCACTGGTAGCACTGTATGCTTCCTACCATATCCTATCAGGAGGCACATAATATGTAGTTACCTATACTTAAGGATGCTAAAATCGACCAATGTGTTCAGATGGTAGAATTTTCCATCATAATCTTACCTAATTTTAAAAAAATTATCTATGGTCATTGTCCTAGATTAGTAGTTCTCAACTGGAGGGGATTGCATTCCCCAGGGGACATTTGACAATATTTCAAGATATTTTAGTCCTAATCATTATATAAAAATCTCTCTCATTCTACAGTACTGCATTTTGCAACTTTGCTATAATTTATTCAACTGGCCCCTTAGTAGTGGACATTTCTCTAAACCTTTGTTATTATGCAAAGTGTTGCAATGAATGATCTTGTGCATGTCATTTTGTACATTGGCTAGTGTTATCTTTGTGTTTGATTCCTAGAAGTGTGATTCATGAGTCAAATAGTGAATACACATGTAATTTTGGTAGACATCAGTGAATTTCCCTCTATTGAGGTTATATAATTTTGTTTGTATAGCTTTTTGTGGTTTTAAGAGGATTAATATTAAAAAAAGAATAAGGATGTGATTAAGATTTTTATCTGCCAGTTTCAGTACAATCTTACAAACTCCATCTTTTCCTACCCTTCAGACTTGAAAGAGGCATTTAGGACAAGCATAAGAAGTCAGATTACATACTTTGTGTTATGGTTTGGATGTGAGGTATCCCCCAAAATCACACGTTTGAGACAATGCAAGAAGATTTAGAGAAGAAATGGTTGGGTATGAGAGCCTTAATCCAATCAGTGAACTAATCCTCTGTTAGTAAAATTAATTTACTAATTGGTAACTGAAGGCAGGTAGGGTGTGGCTAGAGGAGGTGGGTCCCTGGGAGATGGCTTTGGAGTATATATTTTGCCTCTAGCAAGTGGAGTCACTCTCTGCTTTCTGATCATTATGTGAGCTGCTTCCCTCCACGATACTCTTCTCCCATGATACTCTGCCTCATCTCAATCCCTGAGGAATAGGACTGGCTATCTATGGACTGAGACACCTCAAACTGTGAGCCCACAAATAAACTTTTTCTTTTCTAAAATTGCTCATCAATTCTTTAAGTCACAGAAAAAACGCTGAATAAAACACTTTGGTAAGTGCATTTGCAGAATGTACTCTTCATTGAGCTTCTTTTAAGCTCATGCAGGTTCAAGCTTTATCCCAACCTCCAGCACTGGGCACATATTTTGGGATTCCAATATTTTCCTAAAAGGCAAAAGTAAGATAGGTGGTTGACCAGATATTGTGCCAACTTGCAGCAGCTTGTCAGAAACCATATAATGCGCATAAGTAGAGAATCAAAAGTGTCAATCAAATGGTGCATCATTCTTATGGGCTACAGTCAGAGCTGCTGAAGATTGATAGAAGATACAGAATAGCTGGAGGCAATACGTGGGGAAAACTGGGGAGATGGGTGGTTGGAATATGATGCAGTATAATCTTCATCTTTGCTGCCACCCCTACAACCATAAATTTCTTCTCTCTCTCTCTCTCCCTCCCTCCCTCTCTTCCTCCTTCTCCTTTCTTTAAGTTAGAGAAAGGTTTAGGCCATTGCAATCACTTGGTTGCATGCTTGAAGAAAGCCTTGAGTTCCTCCATTTTCTGGCCCTTCCACATTTCTAGGCTCACTGCTTCCCTCTTTATGGTTGGGATCTCCAACATCTCCTGAGGCATATCCTGATGAACCCCATTCCTCGGTTTTCTGATTGCTGGTATGACTGTGGGAGAGCAGGGTATAAGGTCTAGTACTGCTACAATGGTAAACAGGGGCTGCTGAGCTAACTCTTGGTCATCATGAATGGGACAGCAGGCTGGCTATTTCTGAGCTTTTTGGTATGGACCAAACGGGATGGGGAGGAGGCCAGTTCTCAGACTTAGGGGCCGTACTGTCGAGTTGACTTGCTATTTTCCCTTTTGTTAGCCTAGAAGAGATCTGAAGACCACCAATGAGACATCAAGGGCCTAGAAAAAGCAAGTATCAAGGGGCTGGGGTTGTGGCTCAGTGGTAGAGCGCTTGCCTTACACGTGTGAGTCTCTGGGTCTGATCCTCAGCACCACATAAAAATAAATAAACAAAGGTATTTGTCCATCTACAACTAAAAAAAATATATATTAAAAAAATAAAAAGTAGGTATCAGACATCTCATTGTTGATGTTAGGTATATTCTGAATAGAAGAAGTATAGAAGCAGAGAAAAAAACATGAGAAAATCCAAAGTACTTTATTAAATTTTTTTTTGCAGTGCTGGGGATCAAGCCCAGGGTGTCACACATGCTAAGCAAGCACTCTACCACTGAGGTACATCCGCAGCTCCTTTTTGTTTGTGTACCTCAGTTTCCTTATGTGTATAGTAACAATAATATAAGTACCTAGCTCATCAGTGTGTTATGAGGTTTAAATAATTTATTAAATTACTTATTAAACAGTACTTGGGATACCATAAGCAATCAATATTAATTACTGTTATTATTATTAGATTATAATTATTACACGTAAGCCATAAATAATATCATGCCATTGCCTTTCTAAAAACCCCCAAATGATTCTCAGTGGAACTGGGATAATATCCAAGTCCTGTATGATGCTCTACAAAGCTCCAAGTGATCTGGCCCTCACCTGTACCTCAGTCCTCATCCTCATCTTGTATCACTCTCCCCTTTCTTGGTCATCAAGCTCATGCCACTCTTTGTTTTCATTTCTTGAAATCATCAAACTGGTTTTTTTTTTTTTTTGTCTCAGGCCCTTTACACTCACTCTGTACTTTTATAATCAGGATTAAAAAGAAACTTTTCTAAAATGAGATATTAAAATCCAGAACACATGAAGAAATGTTTGAGAAATCTGTCTATATAATAATCTTAAACATCACATAGTAAAAATAAAAGACAACAGACAATGACAAATGTGGAAAATATTTATATTTTAGAATCTGACAGATAAAGGGCAAATAGATTAGTAGGTATGAGACCAAATTCTAGATTCCAGCTGTTGAGCTTGAATCCCATATCTATCACTGACTTGGGTGTTATTCAATCTCTCTGCCTCAGCTTCATCACTTAAAAATGGGAGTAGATAAAAGAGAATTTCTTAAAATTGTAGCAAGGGTTAAACAAGTTAAATAGGAACATCTTTTGGCATACCTCAAGAGCCATCTAAGTGCTACTTATTAAGATTATTGAGAAACCCCAAGAACACTAGCCAGTTCACAAAAATGGTAATACAAAATGCCCAATAAAAATATTCAAATATGGACGACTTCATCCATGAGGAAAACATTTATTTGTTTATTTGCCAAATACTTAAATATGTAATAACTTTCAAAAAGCATTGGGGATAGAATAGTGAACATCTCTCTTGGTGTTTATATTAATTGTGTGTGTGTATAATATTTAATATATCCATGTGATTGTTACTGAATACATCATGTAGTGATGCCTTATGAAGAAAATTAAAGCAGGGATGGGTTGCTATTTTATACAGTGGTCAAAGAATGGTTCTGAGATAAGGTGATATTTAAGCAGAGATCTGAAGCAAATGAGGGAGAAAGCCATGAGGATTTCTAAGGGAAGAGTTTTCCATGCAGTAGAAACACTAAGGATATAGGCCTAGAAATAGGATCCAGCTTAATTTATTCAAGGACTAGAAATAAGTGTAGTCTGCTTGAAGCAAGGCTGAGTTGATAGGAAGCAAGGTCTCAGAGCCCAAGGCCAGATTCAGTAGGGGCCTCTGAAAGGGCAGGATAAGGACTGAGGCTTTGCTAGGAGTGACATAGAAAGCCTGCTATTGAGAGGTCAACATTGAAGACTCCACAAAGGATGTGGCAAACCCACTGGTTTGATCTTATCTACAAGTACATAAAGACCTCGGATTGTGTTCACAACCCTAGACTGGGCACCGGATAAATTTACGTAAGCTGGGAAAAAAGCAAGCAAGCCTACTCTCACTTAGGAATTGTATTCAGACTACACACAACCAGGATGCAAATAACAAAAACTTAAAAGGATGACATTTTGAGCATTACACTGATTCTCAGATACTATTTACTGTGAGACACACGGTATTTTATATATCACCAAGAAAGAAAAAAAGTGCTGCCAAAATAATCATAAACTGTCATTCAAATATTTCAGCAATGTTGAAATCTGAAGATATGTACCTCTTAGAGTTGATAAAATACAGTAGTTTTTCCTCACATGTAAGAATAGACCCAGAGGTGATCAGTTTCTTTTCTTTTCGTTTTTTTGCCTTTCAATTGGATTAGTTACAAGATGGCTAGTTACCTATAGTAATTACATCCTTATTTTTAGAAAGAAGAAAAAGGAAGAGGTAAATGCTTTTTAGTTTTCCATACTAATTTAGGTATTACTTCGTTAAGTCTCCCCTAAAAAAAATCTCATGGGATTTTTATTGGTGTTTCATTAGATGCATACATCAACTTGGAGAGAACTTCTGCATATTAGTCTCATTTATATTTCATAAAAATAATATATGTATGAAATACACTTTTATCTGCATAGAAAATTTCTCAAAATTTTCCAGGGAATAGAACTTGGTGTGATTGTCATGGGAAGAGAGAGGGGCTTTCACATTTCATGTCATTCTTTTTTCTATATCTTTTTTAAAAACTCACAAATATATATGTATTAGTTTTATAACAATGTAAACCAGCAAATTTCAAAGGAGTGTGCATTACCTTAGGGTACAGGAATTAGAAGGGGATCAATTTCTACATCCTCAAATTTCATATGCATTTCAAAAATTGATCTGCCAAATAACATACTTACTGTGGAGGAATCAAGCTGGTTCTCTCCTTCCATCTTTCCCTTCTCATGCCTTTTGCACTTACAAAAGGAAAGCATATCTTTTACCCATCCTGAATCTCATCTGGATGTATTGCCCTGCAGTGTAAAATCCTCAGGACACCAGAGAGACAATTACAAACACTGCTGTCAATGGTGAACAAACTGTTCTAACAAATGAAAGGGATCAAATCCTTTTGCAACTCAGATGGTTTCCATTTCTTTGCTTCCAATAAAATTGAAGGAAAACCCAGTGGAGTTGTAGCTGACAAATCATGTGAAATAATTTTGTAGATAAAACATCTTGTGTAATTTTCACCCTTATATTTCCAAAAGAATTCAAAGACTTGAGTGATATTGGCAAAACAAATATCCATTCTGATTTACCCATTTATATGAAGGAGAATTCTGTATGCTAACATTTAACCAAACAAAAAAGAGGAAGAGAATGGATGCTGAATCATGTCTCATTCTAGCAATAAGCAATGTTTATCCACAGATACATCCACTAATTTTTTTCAAAATAGCTCTACTAATCCTCTTTACTGCCAATAAACTTTTATTTTTAATAATTACCTATAAAATCTTTTGTAATATATTTACAATGCATTGATCTATCATATTGTAATACTATTTGTCAAGATAAAACAGAAAAATTTTAAACACCACCACCTTACAGCCTTATGATAACAGGAACATTTAGAGAGCATTTAAATACACATTTATACAATTTTGCTGCAGAATAACATGGCAGAACAATCTATAAAATTGCTTCAAGTGCAAAAATATGTATTATTGAGACAAAATTCTGTTGGAAGAATAGAGTGGAATTAAGAACTCAGGGAGAAAAGGGAAAATATACAACTTGTAACTATTGGTTATAAATTTTTAAGACAGATGATGGTGGCTTTCAAATCCCTAAGGTATTTACGTTCCACTGGATTCATGTAAAATAGTGATGTAAGAGTTTTATTTTTGAATGTTAGCACTTGTCAGAAATTACATGTTTGCAGCCAATTGACATTTATGATGCAAAATTTAAGACATCAACCTAAAAATGCATGTAGGTGAACAGCATTTTTCAAATATTTTTAGAGAGCATTTAATACAAACCAATAGTTTTATATAAACATACAAAATATGTATATGAGGAATTGTAACTTACTCTTTTGCCACCTTGTGGTCAGAGCTGTATTTAGCACTCAGATGCAAGGGGGACTGTGAGGAGCTGTTTCTCCTAAGATCAGCCTCTTTTGCCAGAAATTGTCATGTCTTTGTGAGGTGCAGACCGTGACATTTGCCCAAGACTGAATCCAGACTCAAACACTAAGCATCTCAAGATCACCTCCACATGTGATTTAAAACAAAAGCAACGTGCAATCAGGAAATGAATGTAAGGAAGTACAACTAATTTGTGATTTTCCCATAGGGACTCTTCGAATAATCAAACATTATAGTGATTCTGATATATAATGTTTTTATATGTATTTTTGGTTTGGGTGTCTCTTCTCTGCTAGTGACCTAGAAAAACACTTCCTTAGTGTGCTTTTTGGGGAAATCAGCCACAATTCTGGCCCTGGGGTAAATGTTTTTTGTTTCACTGTTGTTTCTGCAGCACCTCATACCACCTGGCTGTGGGTGGGTGCTGAATAAACATCTGTTGAATGAATGGTGGCAGAGTCCTCCACTTCCAGAACACGCTGGCCTGAGCAGAGTCCAGGTGGACTGTATGCTTCTACAGGAAGTTGATCAGTAAGGCAACCAGATAACCATGGCTAGTCTTCAATGGGAGACAGTCCCTGGTATACAGAGATCATTAGGTCTCTTCATTGTCTGTTACTCTGTGAAGATGGGATGAGAGTAACCCTTCCCCTGCCTCCTACACTCCATGACCCTAGTCACTTTTAGTAGCAGCAGCATTCCTTCAGCGGGTATGATAGTTGCAGTTCCTCTGGTTGCAGGCCACAAAGGGCAAGTATTTATTGGAAGGATGTTGGGGTGTTTCAAGGAATTAAAGGCAGAACTGATGTAGGAAGGGCAGGCACCTGGGCAACCCTCAGCTGGGTGGGAACTAGGCATCCTCCTTATGGGTTCCTGATTCATAGATTTCCTCCTGCTGCTAACCCTAGGCATCCTTCCCTTTCCCCTTCCTGGAGGGAAAGCCAGGTGAATGGTGACATCCTGTGCTGACCAGAGAGAACTTTGCTGGAGTATATAACCAAGCAGCATTGCCCCACAAGCCTGCCAAGGTGCACTTGGCCATAGCCGGCCACCACCAGGACCAGGCTCTTCTTAGAACACGACCTGCCCTTTGGCTCAATGTGCTGATGCCTGCCTTGTGCTGCACTCCCTGGGACCAGCAAATGCATCTGGCTTCCCCATACCCCCAGCCATGCTCAAGACCTGAGCTGCGGGTTCTGGCCTCATTTCTCATGGGCTCCATGGTGCTTCTGCCCAGTGCCAACAGCCTCTCAGCACAGGGGTTATCAGAGGCCCTTCAGATCGTTGCATGATCCCCTCTCTCCATTAGCAGCTCCACAGGCTTCCTCTGCACTCCCACCTGCTGCCTGCCCTGGGCTTCTGCTAGAGATTAAGGGTCTCTGGACTGCATCTGTAGTTTAGGCCCTTCTCTGAGCAGGAGAGGTGCCAGTTGGAGAGATGGCCTTGTGGTGCCTTGCTCCACTGGCCTTGGATGGAAGAGCTGAGTTCTGCCCCTGGGATGCTCAGCATCTACTGGGCAGAAAGCCAGCTGCCAAACCCTCATCCCACCCTTGGCCTTGGGAGGCTGCCTGAGGAGGAGGCAAGGAGCTAGTCTGGACTCCGCAGAACACTGATAAGATGGGAAAGGGGAGGTGCTACTTCAGATTCAGCGGCCTTGGACTCGCCGCCGCTCCGGATCTGGGGTCCAGGCCTGCCCCCAAATGGAGCTGGAGCTTCAACCTTTGCAGGAAGAGAAGGACCTGAGTGGGAGGGGTGACTGGGACACACTGGGGGCAGGCTCAGTCATCGGAATGATGGCTGTCACGGCTTTTGCCTGTACTCCCTAGGACCCCCTCGTGAGGGGACATTACACAGCCTCAGAAACATTTCTGGTTTTGGCAACCTCTCGGGCCCCTGGCCCCACAGTCCTGAGGAAAGCCTGCATGGACCTAGGGAAGGACGAGGAGAGGGGAGGAGACGACGATGGGGGTCAGAGCAGCGATTGGAGCTGAGAACTGGAAGCGCCTTAAAGAGACTGCGCGGTCCCCGCCCCCCTTCCCGCCAGCCTCAATGAATTAGAGCTGTGTTTCCCAAACTTGCCTGATCATAAGCAGCCTCTTGGGCCCTAGTTAGAGATACAGGTTCCGGAGCACCTCCCTTCCAGAGACTGATTCTGTAGGCCTGCGGGTGGAGCCGAGGAATCTGTAATTTCAACATGCTCCCCACGTGATTCTCGTGAACAAGCAAGTTTGGAAAATATTGAATTAAAGGAAACGGGGCCTGGCTGCAGAAGCGGCCTCCGCTAGGGGGCTTCGGCGGGAGGATTCCCGGGGGCGTCGCCTGCTTCCGCCGTCGCCTCCTTCAGTGAAAGTCCCTTTTGGGTCCAGCTGCCACAGCCACCACGCTCTCTCAGGCCGGGCGGGGGACACCCCAGGTCTGCGTGGCCCCCGCGCCGCCACGCCCAGTGGCCGCCAGAGCCCTGCGAGCAGGGGGAGGAGCCGCCGCCAGTGGAGGCGGAGGAGGTAGAGGAGGCGGAGACGGCGGAGACGGCAGAAAAGGCGGAGAGGAAGGTGGAGGCGGAGGCGAAGGTGGAGGGGAAGGTGGAGGCGGCTGGGAAGGTGGAGGCGGCTGGGAAGGTGGAGGCGGCCGGCAAGGTGGACGCAGCCGACAAGGTGGAGACGGCCGGGAAGGTGGAGACGGCGGAGGATCCGGGCCGCCGGACTGAGCTCAAGCTGGAGCCCGAGCCCGAACCCGAGCCGGTACGAGAGGCGGAGCAGGAGGCGAAGGGGGAGCCGAAGCCGGAGCTGGAGGATGAGAATCCAACGCGGAGCGGCGGTGGCGGCAGCAGCGACGAGGTTCCTCCCCCCACCCTTCCCTCCGACCCGCCGCGGCCCCCCGATCCCTCTCCGCGTCGCAGTCGTGCTCCGCGCCGCCGACCCCGGCCCCGGCCCCAGACCCGGCTCCGTACCCCGCCGCAGCCTAGGCCACGGCCCCCGCCCCGGCCCCGGCCCCGGCGCGGCCCTGGGGGCGGATGCTTGGATGTGGATTTTGCCGTGGGGCCACCAGGTTGTTCCCACGTGAACAGCTTTAAGGTGGGAGAGAACTGGAGGCAGGAACTGCGGGTCATTTACCAGTGCTTCGTGTGGTGTGGAACCCCAGAGACTAGGAAAAGCAAGGCAAAGTCGTGCATCTGCCATGTGTGTGGCACCCATTTGAACAGACTCCACTCTTGCCTTTCCTGTGTCTTCTTTGGCTGCTTCACAGAGAAACACATTCATGAGCACGCCGAGACAAAACAACACAACTTAGCGGTAGACCTTTATTATGGAGGTATATACTGCTTTATGTGTAAGGACTATGTGTATGACAAAGACATTGAGCAAATTGCCAAAGAAGAGCAAGGAGAAGCCTTGAAATTACAAGCCTCCACCTCAACAGAGGTTTCTCACCAGCAGTGTTCAGTCCCAGGCCTTGGTGAGAAATATCCAACCTGGGAAACAACCAAACCGGAGTTAGAACTGCTGGGGCACAACCCGCGGCGGAGAAGAATCACGTCCAGCTTCACCATCGGCTTAAGAGGACTAATCAATCTCGGCAACACGTGCTTTATGAACTGCATCGTCCAGGCCCTGACCCACACTCCCATCCTGAGAGATTTCTTCCTCTCCGACAGGCACCGATGTGAAATGCCAAGTCCTGAGTTGTGTCTGGTCTGTGAGATGTCTTCGCTGTTTCGGGAGTTGTATTCTGGAAACCCGTCTCCTCACGTTCCCTATAAGTTACTGCACCTGGTGTGGATACATGCTCGCCACTTAGCAGGGTACAGGCAACAGGATGCCCACGAGTTCCTCATTGCGGCATTAGATGTCCTGCACAGGCACTGCAAAGGTGATGATGTAGGGAAGGCAGCCAATAATCCCAACCACTGTAACTGCATCATAGACCAAATCTTCACAGGTGGCCTGCAGTCTGATGTCACCTGTCAAGCCTGCCATGGGGTCTCCACCACCATAGACCCATGCTGGGACATCAGTTTGGACTTGCCTGGCTCTTGCACCTCCTTCTGGCCTATGAGTCCAGGGAGGGACAGCAGTGTGAATGGGGAAAGCCACATACCAGGCATCACCACCCTCACAGACTGCTTGAGAAGGTTTACGAGGCCAGAGCACTTAGGAAGCAGTGCCAAAATCAAATGTGGCAGTTGCCAAAGCTACCAGGAATCAACCAAACAGCTCACGATGAATAAATTACCAGTTGTTGCCTGTTTTCATTTCAAACGGTTTGAACACTCAGCCAAACAGAGGCGCAAGATCACTACATACATTTCCTTTCCTCTGGAGCTGGATATGACACCGTTTATGGCCTCAAGTAAAGAGAGCAGAATGAATGGACAGTTGCAGCTGCCAACTAATAGTGGAAACAACGAGAATAAGTATTCCTTGTTTGCTGTGGTTAATCACCAAGGAACCTTGGAGAGTGGCCACTACACCAGCTTCATCCGGCACCACAAGGACCAGTGGTTCAAATGTGATGATGCTGTCATCACCAAGGCCAGTATTAAGGATGTGCTGGACAGTGAAGGGTATTTACTGTTCTATCACAAACAGGTCCTGGAACATGAGTCAGAAAAAGTGAAAGAAATGAATACACAAGCCTACTGAAGCGACACACCGACTACCTGTAATGGAAGATGACGACAACCGTACTACAACTGGCATCGAGATTTAAGGACCTACTTGACCATGGCCCATGGGCCTGACAGAGTAAGAATTGAACAGTACCCAGTGTCCAAAAAGGTCCTGATGGAAGAGAAATAGAAGGGGAGGGAGAAGAGGCTCTAGTCGAGGCAGTCACTTAAAGGAAAATTAAATGGCAGGAGTGCTCTGGGTGGGGAAGGCAGGAGCAGGGAAATCGTGACACTGGTACATATCCTATATTCCTCCAAAAGGTTGTGTGGGAAGATGTGGGGGGGAGGGGGGTGGTGTGGGGGGGTGTGTGCCCTTGTAACCGTAAAACATCTTTCTCCATGGGTGTTTCAGCTTCAATTGACCAATCACATAACAGTTATACATTTGGGGGGAAAAAGAAAAGTTTATAAAAAATGTAGCCCATTACGTACATGGGTATGAAAGCAGAAAAGCGGAGGAGGCAGGGATATCATTGACAAACACCTTTGCCAGTTTCTTTGTATTCGTGATTTTTTTGTGCTATTAAATGCAGTATTAAAAAAAGAAAAGCCCATACGGGCTAGTGAAAGGAGAAGAAATAAGGGGGCTTGCATAAGGGGAGCAGCCGCTCCAAAAGTAGAGAAGACAAGAGAAATGCTGTAAGATAAGCTATCAACACAGACAGGCCTCAGCTGACAGTGTAGTGTGTGAGTGTTTAAAAAAAAAAGCTGTATGATATACTTGAGCAAATCAATGAACCTCTTTGCGATTGTTTTCTCATCTGTAAAGTGCAGATAATTCCTACCTTAAAGGGTTGTTGTTAAAGATTAAATGATATAAAATGTGTCAAAGTATAAAGTAAAAGGCTTGGAACTTTGTAGGGACTCAGTAAACGTTTGTTGGATCCAAATCTGAAACTTCTTTGGACTGGGCCCACAATACATCAGAGGTGAAGGTCAGTCCCACTTGAGACCCATGGAAAGAAGGGACCTGTGTCACATGCAATCACACTTGCGCGTGCACACACACACACACACACACACACACACACAGAATTTTAAGAACTCTCCCCAACACTGACTGCTTGGAGCCATGACACAATGGACTCTACTACTGTCTCTGTGCACAGGGCATGACAGTTGATGTCAAGCCCATTATTGGAGAGGGGAGAACAACTGTTCTCCAAAGGTAATTTTTCTGTTCAGCTGAAGGACAATCATTGTTGTTTTCATGACTCGGCACCCCAGTGATTGGATTCTCATGGCTAGAATGCTATCAGACTGCCACACAAAGGTATTTGGTGGTCTTTGCTTTCTAAAAGCAATATGGGTATAGCTGCCACATTTACCCACAGGCATAGATCAGGAGAAAGACTGTTTTCCAAAGCTCACTGATCCATCAGCCCACGGATGTTGATAGAGTGGCTTGTTGGTCCCTTCCCTGATCCTGACAGAGAGCAGAGCAGCCTGCAGAGAGCTAAGCTGAAACAGATGGGATGAGCTCAGGATGGGGGAAGCAGCACGAGTCCTCCTCTCCTCAGCATCAGGTACAAAAGTAACTATTCCCTAGAAAATCCTGGAAGGGAATTAAATTCATCAGATCCACTGGCTTTGGTAAAAGGGTGGGTTCCTCACAGCTTCCTGAGCTTACTTTGTGATCAACTCATTTGAAAATACAGGTTTATTCATGTGGTTGTAAGCACACCTGCAATGAGCTCATAGGCTTTTTAAGGGAAGGGGTTGTGTCTCTTGTACACTGGCTGCATCCTCACCCCCTGGAACTGTTCCTGGCACATAGTAAGTAAGTACTCAAAACATTTACTGAGTGAATGGATGGATGAACAAACTAATACATCATCCTTTCATAACCAATATTTCTTTAACACTCAGGGCCCATAATCCTCAGGACACAATGTGTAACATTATTTTTCATGCCTTGTAGGATGGGAGAGATCAAGAAATGGGTGCTTTGGGTGCCAATTGGCAACTTCAGACTAGGTGTCTGGCTACCTTTTGGGATGTGTCTGGAAGCCCTACCTGGGAACAAAGCCATGTCCTCATTCTTCATGTCTGCCATAGGGAGAGTTCAGTCAGGCATCTGCCATCAGATCCTGACTGCACAGAAACTATCCTTTGAACATTTTTATTTGAAAATAAATTCAAACTTAAGAGAAGGTACAAAAATAAAATAGTATAACAAACATCTGCATATGCTTTATCCAGCTTTACCTATTAACATTTTACCTTATTTGCTTTATCATTTGCACATTGCATTCTTTCATAAATGTGTTTGAACTGTGTGAGAATAAATTACATCCATCATGGCCCTTCATGCTGCAATATATCAGAGGCCATTTCCTAACAATAGGCAAATCCCCTCTATCACCACAGTATAGCATCAGAAAAATTAGCATTGATATGATGCTTTTATCAAATCTACCCTTCATGCTCCAATTTTGTCTTTTTGTCCCAGAAATGTCCTTTATAGTGTTTCTTCCCCCTATTATAGGATCTGGGGTAGGGTGAGGTATTGCATCTAGTTGTCATGTCTCTTTTGCTTCCTTTAATCAGGAACATTTCCACAACCTTTGTCTTGTATGCGTTCACATTTTTAATAGAATGTTCCTCATTGGGGTTTGTCTGATCTAGACACTGTCTTTTAAATACCCTGCACCCCAGGAATAGTTCTAAGAGGAACTCACTCACAAATGAGTGGCATTAGACTGCTGACGCTGACCTCCCTGTCACTGCTGGTGGAAGGCACAGACCACCAGAGGGAGCAGCTGTGCCTGGCACTTCCTGACTGGACCTCACACCTGTATCTAGAAAACACCATTGTGCCTCAGCAACAGGGGCGTCATTCAAACCCAGCCCTATGCCCCTATCAGTCACCAAACCCTAAATTGAACCAGCAATCCAGGAGCTGCTTTCAGATCACGCCACTGTGGGACCAAGGACAACATGTATTCAGCAGGTATGTGTTAATTTGAACTGAGATTCAGGCTTGTTTGAGCATGGCTGGTCCATGGCTGGGCATCTCCATGGTTGTGGACTTTACGGGGCTCTGGAGGTAGCCCCTGGTGCTTTCAGCAATATTCCCCTGGTGGGTACAGCAGTGGTGGCCAAGGGGGTGGAGGAGGGAAGGGATAACTACTTAAGTAGCTTTATGGGCAGAATACACAAACATGGGGCACAAAACAAGAAAGAATATGAAAAATGGTTAAAAAAACAACAGCAAAACAACAGATTGATTTGTGAGCTACTGGAAACTTTCAGACACAAATGGGTCATTTTACACTTGGGCTGGAGTTCCTGTGTGAGCAGATAGGGGGAAAAGCCAGTGAAATTTAAGCTAATTCCTTAACCCTATTTATATCTATAATCTGGTAAAGCAAAGAGACTCAGTTGTATATAGATTTATGATTTGGGCCCAGAAGGACACAGGTAAAAGATGGCTGCTCACAACTGAGGGCCTTAACCACACACAACACTCAGAATAAGGAACCAAGAATTGGGTTACTGCTTGGTCTCCCCTTACACATCCATCCTACAGTTTTTTGGCCTAACCTAATTGGAAATCCAGTATCCTGCCACTGTCCATTTTTTTAGAATAGCCAGATACTAAAACTGACTCACCTCTTCACTCACGGGGGATCCTGGTCAGGGGTGCCATCAACCAAAAGATCTTTTCCAATCAGTAAATGGGGTTGTCTCTACACAATTCATTGCCATAATGTAGTACACCCTGTGCTGGAAATCCGTGTTTGCTCATATATTTCATACCCAGAAGTGAAGGTCCACATCCTCACAATATGTAGCCCAGCACTCAATGGCAATGTGTCATTACACGAGTACTTAACTTCTCCTGCAGGTGACTCAGTGCTATTCTTAAATTTTTGTACTGAAGTGTATTAAGCACACAGGAAAAGTGCACATGTCATATATATTCCAATGAATTTCTACAAAATGAACATATTCCTGTAAATAGCGTCCACAAGACACAATATTACTGGTAACTCAAAGGCTCTTATGCTGACTTCTTTCACTATAGGTCAGTGTTGCCTGTCTTTATACCTCCTATAAATGCAATTGGTGTGTACTCTATGTCTGGCTTGTTTTGCTCCATATAATTTTATGAGCTTAGGACCTCAAATCTTTTTGTCAAGGAAAACTAGGAGGAACTTCATTATTTCCATCTAATAAACTGAGAATAGGAATCCCAACTCCTTTCAGTGATTTCTGACACATGAAGCCATTTCAAAGGAATCAAGGCCATGGCAAAATTGGTCCTTGAGAATGTCTATAATCTCACTCAGGTATGAGAGAATGGTGGATGGAAAACAGGCTTCCAGAGATGTTTGGGTTAATTTAGATGCTCAGAAATATTAATTGTGGGAAACACTCTAGCCTTTTTTCAAATACCTCCTGAATGGAATATTCTATTCTAGTAAGTTATCCAACTAACAAGCATCAGAGTCACGTGGAAAGCTCGTTAACACACCAGTTGCTGGATCCTGTCCCCAGTATTTCTGGTGCAGCAGATTCTGAGATGGAGGCTTGAGAATTTGCATTTCTGACACATTTCCAGGTGATGTCCATATTTCTGGTTGTGGGACCACTCTGAGAACCACTGATCTAATCTATCTCCTTTCACATTTGTTGGAGTCTAAGCAGTGTATGAAGATGCCCCAGGGAGACCCTTAGCACCTTAGGAAGCAAGGGGGAGAATAAAACAGCGAGGATCAGAATGTTCAACCCTATTTCAACCAGAGCAGTGTATCATCTTACTTGCTTTTTATTTGAGGGTTTCCCTGTAATATTTGAAGAAAGGGTTCTGCTACTAAAATATTTAAATATTAAAAATCACTGTGCTAAGAAATTTTAAATCCCAGAGGAATGACATACTACATGGCTACATGGCTGGTATATCTGCAACATAATCCAACATTTTATAGAGGCCTGGCCTCATATATGCCTATAATCTAAATACTCCTAGTTCTTTCAAATTTAAAGAGGTGTGTGTTTATGAAGATGGAAGTGATAAGGAAAAGTGCTTAATTATAAGGGTGCAAAATCTTGTGTGTAAAATATGGTTTCTTCTGGCAACACACCATATATTAAGATGATATGAATAGTGCCTCCCCCACTATAAAACATATTAACATGAGATGAACTATAATAAAATTTTAAAAGTATAACTAAGTTTCAAAAAAAGGAAATGTCTAGAGAAACAAAAATAAAGCTTAAAGTCAGTGACATTGTTATGTCCCAGTATGGTAATGGTTACAGATATCAGACCCAAGGGACCAGGTGCTTGGTGTTGGTAGTCTAATACCCACAGCCTCAGGTCCATCAGAGGCAGAGAAACTTGAAATCTCAGTGTAAAACCTTTAGTAGCTTCACTTGGCCATTAGAAGGGGTTGGGAAAGTATTGACAGGGTTCATGTTCTCTTTCAAGCCACCAGGAGAAATAAAAACCCCAGGCCTATGTCATATGTGGACTGGGGCATCTAAATTTACCCTATTATGTGTTATAGGAATAGCATGCTGAAAAATGATTCTGAGGTTGGATAACTGAAAAACCTCCAAAACCTCTGCAATAGTAAATTGCAATTTTTACAATTCATGGTACATGGAACCCTATACCAGAAAAAGAAATTATCTGCTGAAGGTACTCTAAAGAACAAGCAACAATAAAAATACAGCCCTTGCAAAGAAATTATACACCCTGAAGAAGAATCACCAATTGGCACAAGAATTAGTGCCCCTAAGAAATACTGGTGAGAAAAATTACCACTCTTTGAGAGTGAAATAAGAACATTTACAGAAAAACAAAACTAAGAAATTTTTTGCAATAATAGACTCTCATTAAAACAACTGAGGGCTGGGTTTGTGGCTCAGTGGTAGAGTTCTTGCCTAGCATGTAAGAACTAGCAAGGGTGTGTGGTTCGATCCTCAGCACCACATAAAAATAAAGAAATAAGATAAAGGCATCGTGTCCATCTACAACAAAAAATTATATTTAAAAAATAACAACTGAAATATACACTTCAGGAAGAAGGAAATGAAAAGCAGAGATAAGGGGTAGATAGAAGGCAAGGAATGGTGAACAAAAATTGTAAATGTGGGGAAATATAAGCATTAAGTATATAAAACAACAATAGCTGGGACTGCACAGGATGTTGAGGCAGGAGAATCATTTAGGCCCATCTTACACAAAAATGAAAAACCAAAATAATAATAGTATTGAAAAATAAGAGAGTATTAAAAAACAGACACTAAATACACTGGAGTACAAAACATGACAGATATCAGGGGATTATTAATATTTTAAGCAGTCTAAGGTTCTAAGACTGTTTGTGAAGATGATGGGGATATTGCCTGAATTTAGGCCTTTTAAGTCAAGTGCGAATGTTTCAACATTTAAGAATATGAACTTCTAGCTTGCAACAATGGCAGATTTGGTTATTTGATTTAACTATCCCAAAAATGCTGGATAAAATCTTTCTGAACTATTTTAAAAGCACTGAAGGGCTCAGAGGACAGAAAGAAACTTGCAGACCAATTTTTGGGTGAAAGATTGTGAACGAGCTGGGTGCAATGGTGCATGCCTGTAATGAATGCCAACAGCTCTGGAAGCTGGGGTAGGAGGATCTTGAGTTCAAAGCCAGCCTCAGTAACTGCACGAAGGGGCTACACTACTCAGTGAGACCCTGTCTCTAAATAAAATACAAAATAGGTCTGGGGGTGTGGCTCAGTAGTCAAATGCTCCTGAGGTCAATCTCCAATACCAAAAAAATATATTGTAAACAGGGAAACAGAATATTGGAGCACCAAAGCCAATTTGCTCTGGGGGCATTTGCTTATATTGCCCAACTGAGCTTTGATTCAATGGCCTCAGAGGGGTAGAGGGAGAGAAGTCAGGCTCAGGACCTTCCCCATGTTATGGAGAGACCCTAAAGGCCTATAACTGCAGCATAAGGGCCAACCAGACTAACCCTGACCCTGTTCCTGACAATTCCAGAAAACTGTACAGGAAGTGGCCTTGCCATTAAATAGAGCTCTCTTGCTAAAAGGAAAGGGCAAAAAGGGGGTATGTGTGTAGATAAATCACTCCCTGAGAAGGCCACACTCTAGCCCTCAGACAGATTTATTTCTCTTCTATCCCCCTTCTATCAGTGAACTTCAAGTCACAGACTTGGTTTTTGGTAGTTCCCACACAGGAAGTATTCCAGGATGCTTGGTAAAAACAAACACAAATCCTCTAGAGGAGAATATATCCATCCCAGGCCTCAGAAAACCCCCGAGAATAAACTTTCATGGGCAAAGACCTGAAAGCAGGCAGTTGCACAAAGAAACAAGGCAACTTGAGTTAGAAACAGGAAAGGAAAAAACAAACAACAGAATCAGGTTCATCGGACTTCAGATTGTAGAATTACTACATACATATTTTCTTATTTTTAAATATTATATGATTTAATTTTGTATTTAAAACTTGTACATACATACTATAGATATGTTTTATATCCATGGGAAAATCTAGTCCATGTAATAATTATCCTAGTTCTTTGTAAGAAGCTGCACACATAATTTAAATTAATTGTGTGTAGGGCTGGTGATGTGGCTCAAGTGGTAGCGCACTCGCCTGGCATGCGCAGGGCACTGGGTTCGATCCTCAGCCCCACATAAAATAAAATAAAGATGTTGTGTCCACCGAAAACTGAAAAATAAATATTAAAAAATTCTTTCTCTCTCTCTCTCTCTTCTCTCTCTCTCTCTCTTTAAAAAAAATTAATTGTGTGTACCATGCTGAAAGAAAATTTTAAGGGCTGGGGCTGTAGGTCAGTGGTAGAGTGCTTGCTTGCCTTCCACACATGAGGCACTGGGATCGATTCTCAGCACTACATAAAAATAAATATTGTGTCTATCTACAACTAAAATAATTAAAAAAAGAAAAATTTAAAATATCTGCAGGCAAGAGGAACCTATAAAAAGCAACATAGCACATCGGGGGAAAAGAACTTGCATAAGTGAAAAATGGTAACTCAGTGAATGTATCTGGAAGAGATGTGGACATTAAGTGAAGAGTTAATGAAGTACAAGGTAAACCTGAGGAAATGATCCAGAAATAGAAAATACAGGACAGAATGAAGAGATGTGGAAATTATAATGGGAAAATCTAGCATACATTTGAATACAGCCTGAGAGAGATTATGAATGTGAACATTAAAGGGATAAAGCATGTGTGAGGCTCTGGTTTCAATCCTCAGCACCACATAAAAAGAAAAATAAATATTTAGCCACAGATGGGAAAAAAGGCAATATTTGAAGAGATAATGGCTGAGAACTTTCTTAGACTTAATGAAGGAATTCAATACATACATTCAAGATGCCCATGTAGTATAAATAAAAAAAAAGTCTAGGGCTGGGATTGTACCACAGTGGTAGAACACTTGCCTAGCATTTGTGAGGCACTGGGTTCAATATTCAGCACTACATATAAATAAATAAAATAAAGGTTCATCAACCACTAAAAATATGTTTTAAAAATACAAGTCTACACACAGACACTGTAGGAAAACAGAGGGAAAGAGAAAATGGAGCTAGAGAAAGATGATAGCTCATTTTATGGGAACAATAATTAGAGTGACTTTTTACCAATCAGAAGATAGGGGCATGATCTTCAATTTGCTAATCACTAACTTTGCTTTCTATATTCAGCGAAATATTTTAAAATAATGAAAGTGAAATATAGACATTTTGAGAAAATATTGAGTTAGTTCTTCACTAGCTGATCCTCACCAAATAAATTTAAGAGAGGGTATCATAAGTGAAAAGGAGAAGGAAAAATTATCCCAGGTGAAAGGTCTGCAGCAGGTGAAAGAATGGAAAATAAAAATGATGTTAAGCACTTGAATAAATGTAAATAAACACTGCAATGTAAAACAATCATAATCTTTGCTAATGGGATTTGAAAAAGCAATCTAGATTTGAAACACCAGGCAACAATAACAATATGAGTTCTTAATTCATGTATAATCTTGAATAACAGTAAAAAGATTCCTTTTTTCAAATTTTAGACTTTTAAAAAATTATTATTTTTAGTCGTTGATAGACCTTTATTTTTATTTATTTATTTTTATGTGGTGCTGAGAATCAAACCCAGTGCCTCATGCGTGCTAGGCAAGCCACAATCCCAGCCCCAGATTTTAGACTTTTGTAAGTTAATTATGCATGTCATTTCTGAGTGCATGACTTTCTATCTTACACACTAGTTGAAGGGGACAATGGAATGAATACAAAAAGAATATATAACCTCTAAGCCACAGATGAGAAAAAAAAAGAGTGGGGAACTCCCATCCATAAAATTGAAGATAGGAAAGGAGAGGAAAAAGTTAAGAAGAATTGAAAAATTAGGGTAAACAGCATAAATTAAAATGAATCAAATCCAAATACAATAATACAATGATAAAAACACGTGCACATGGTTTAAAATCTCTAGAATGTCAGGTTGGATTATGAAAAGAAAACCCAGCTATGTGTTCTTCAAAAGAAACTTTTAAAACATAAGGTCACAGGCTAGCAGTATTATGGTATGAGATAAAGTATCCAATAAAGGCCTAACTGAAAGAAAGCTGTTATAACTCTGCTTAGACCATACAAAATAGATTATGGGTATAAGAACAAAATAATTGAAATAATTATTCAGTAGAAATATAAAAAATTCTAAATTTTATATTTACAAATTTTATAACATGACTTCAAAATATATATGGCAAAATGGTTAGAATTACAAGGAGGAGAAACTGACAAATCTATAATCATGGTGGAAGATTTTGACATACCTTCCTTACAGACTGTTAGATTACTTTTGTTACACAAAAGTCAGTAATAACATAGGTCATAACAGCATAGTTATCTAGCTTAATCTAATGGACACACACGTACACTCATCTCTATGCATCTAAGAGTTAATAATATATTATCTTTTCAAGCACACTTGGGATATTGACCACATTCTATGCTATGAAGCAAGTTTCAGCAAATACCACAGAATTAGTTTAATTCAGACCCTGATCACAATGCAATTAGAAATCAAAAGCAATACAATAACAAAAACTCTTAAAAAGCTGTTTGGAATGTTTAAAACACACACATGACTCATAGGTTGAAGGAAAATCATAATATAAATTACAAAGTCTTTAGAACTGAGCAATTATAATACAGATAGCAGAGCTTGTAAAATAGAGCTAAAACAGAACTTAGATATATCCTTAAATGCTTTTTATTAGAAAAATAAGGCCAAAATTTAATCATGTCATTCATTTAGTTAAAGAAGCTAGACAATAAACAACAAATGAGCCTAATGAGAGCAGAAGAAAAATCATAATCTATATGAGGCCACAAATTGTTGGAATAGAAAACAAGGTGGCAATGGAGAAGATCAGTGAAAACAAAACTTGGTTCTTTGCAAAGACAAACCTCTGGTAAGACTGGACAAGAATACAAAAGGGAATTCACAAGTGAATAATATTAAGAATCAATAGAGGACTGGGGCTGGGGCTCAGTGGGAGAACACTTGCCTAGCATGTGTGAGGCACTGGTTTCAGTCCTCAGTACCACATAAAAAGAAAAATAAATAAAAATAATGGTATTGTGTCCATCTACAACTAAAAAAAAGATGAATATAGGGGGAAAACACAGATATAATAGAGATTTTAAAATAATTTAAAAATACTATAGATGACTTTCTACCAATAAATGTAAAATTGTAGATAAAACAACCTTTTAAAAAACAATTTTACAAATCTTAAGAAGAAATAGAAAGCTTGAAAGACATAAATATTTAAAAACACTAAATCAGTAGTTTAAAATATACTCTTCCCTAGAAATAACAAACCAAGATTTCTAGCAGGATAACCACTAGATCTACCTGATATATACTATTACAGGAAATATAAAAGGAGGAAACATTTGCACGTCATTTCATGCAGCTGGAATATATTCATTATGTCAAAACCAGATAAAAATGGCACAAGAATACTTTTTTAACCATCCTCATAAATCTAGGTACTAAAATTCTAAAAATACTAGCAAACTGAATTAGCAATATAAATTAAAAAGTGATATGAAGGAATGGATAGGTGGATCATATGGTGGTTTGGTTCCTTTACTAATCTTCTGTGGACTCCCCATACTGCTTTACCAAAGTGGTTGTACTAACAACAATGTGTGAGTGAATCTTTTTCCCCACATCCTTACCAGCATTTACACATATATGCATATACCACAGTGAATTCTGCTATCTATATCTATTTATCTATAGCACCAACTCAAAAAACAATAAATGAAGAAATGGAAGAGCAGTAGAGTAGAGGAAGTTGGGATAATAAGTAAGTACTGGGAAATGAAGTGGAGCAAATTATATTCCATGCATGTATATTTATGTAAAAATGAACTCCAAATATTATGTATAACTAAAGTGTACTAATAAAAACATTTTTTTAAGAGAGAGTGAGAGAGAGAGAACCTTTAATATTTATTTTTTTAGTCTTCGGTGGACACAACATCTGTTTGTATGTGGTGCTGAGGATCGAACCCGGGCCGCACGCATGCCAGGCGAGCGCGCCACCGCCTGAGCCACATCCCCAGCCCCAAAAACATTTTTTAAAAAGCTACATCATGGGGCTCAGGTTGTGGCTCAGCAGTAGTACACCTGGCTGGCATGTGTGAGGCACTGGGTTCGATTCTCACATGGCATATAAATAAATAAAATAAAGGTCTATCAACAACTGAAGAAACATCTTTAAGAAAGCTATATCATGACCTAATTTTATTTAGATCATTAATTTATTAATCTTATTTATCCTTCACTAGTAATTTTGACAAATATTAGAAACTGAGTGTGGACTAGCATGAGACTTAGAAAACCTAGCCACTATAATCATAGCAGGCCCACATTTTTTAATGCTTTCCCTCCATTAACCTTACCAAATTCTCTTGGTGAGGATCTCAGAGAAGTCTCCTTGTGGGTCTGGCAGAAAGAGTAGCTATTGTGTAACCCCAGACACTTCACAATAGAATTCCAGCTATGGGTTAGGGAAGGCTTTACCACAGAACAGTACAGAAACTTTATCCCACGTTTCTGTATTTCCACCCCACTCCTAGCTTCCTGTATCACCTGAGGGAGGAAAAATTCAGGGGTCATGAGGGAGCAGGCTTAATGGAAAGTGAATGGAATTACAGCAGTCAGGAAAGGTCATAGGGAGGGCAGTGAAACTCTTGGAGGAGGAACAGAAACTTTTGGGTGGGCCACAATCCCCAGGGCCAAGTCCCACCTGATGACCAAGACATTATAAGAAGATTATAGACTGATTCCCTTCTCCCACATTGTACCCCACACCAAAACCTCCAGTACAGCAAGAATTCACTGGTAAAATAGCTGTAAAATAGATTCTCTCTGAGTACAAATAAAAACGTCAAAGCTATGAAGGGAAACAAAAGAAGGACATTAGAGGATTTCAGTGCCTCTAGCATTTAGAGCTACAGCAAACATTAAACACACTCCATACCTAGTTATTATTACCTACCTACCTCTCTTTCTCTCGTTTGGGTCTGTTTCTATGAAGATCTCTAATACAAAGGTGGAAGAAATATTTGAAGCCATAAGGACCAAAACAATTCCAAAATTTGTGACACACAGCAAATCACATATTCAGCGAACACTAAGATGAACACCACACCAAATCCAATATACCTGGGCATATCCTAACTTCAGAGAATCAAAGACAGAGAAAGTCTTGAAGGAAGCCAAAGAAAAGAGATGGATGAAAAACTGACTTAGTTGTCCCAAGAAAGCTAAATGCTAAAAGGGCAATGGTGCAAGTAAAGAGACAATTGATACCATGTGCTTCTCAAAAAAGCTCAAAATCTGATGTCACCAAGAGCTTCTGGAAATAGGAGTGATGGTGGCATTAAAAATAGGAGGTTTGGTTGAAAATTTGTTTAGGAAGTATCAAAAAGAAAAACCCAAGATCAAATGGTTGCACTAGAAAATTCTACCAAATATTTGAAGAATTAACAAACACTCCTTCTCAAAGTCAAAAAAATACAAGATGATAGAATACTGCCCAACTCATTCTGTGGAACCTGTATATTGGAAACTATAGACTGATATACTTTATAAAAACAGATGCAAGTATCCTCACCAAACTATTAGTAAAGCACAGTACAGCAGCGTATTAAAAGGATTATACACTATGGCAAGACTGGTAATTATACCATGATGCGAGGTTAGTTCAAGATAAGAATATCAGTTAATGTAACAGATGTCATTAATAAAATGAAAGGGAAATAAACCACATGACCATCTCAATAGATGCAAAGAAAGCATTTGAGAAAAAAAGTAAGATACCCAGAAGTGGTGGCACATGCCTGTTGTCCCAGCTACTTGATACGTTGAAGCAGAAGGATTGCAAATTTGAGACCAGCCTGGACAACTTAGATAGATCCTGTCTTAAAATAAAATTTTCAAAAGGGGTGGGGATATAGCTTGGTTGTAGAACATTTGCCTAGCACATGTAAGTCCCTGGGTTCAATCTCCATTACTATAAAAAAAAAGAAAGAGGGAAATGAATTACAGTAGATGGGGTAGAGAGAGAAGATGGGAGGGGAGGGGAGGGGGGATAGTAGAGGATAGGAAAGGTAGCAGAATACAACAGTTACTAATATGGCAGTATGTAAAAATGTGATGTGTAACTGATGTGATTCTGCAATCTGTATTTGGGGTAAAAATGGGAGTTCATAACCCACTTGATTCTAATGTATGAAATATGATATGTCAAGAGCTTTGTAATGTTGTGAACAACCAATAAAAAAAAAGAAAAAAAAAAGAAAGAGGGCTGGGATTGTGGCTCAGCTGTAGAGCTCTCACCTAGCCCGGGCACGGCTTGATTCTCAGCACCACATTAAAAAAAAATAAAGGCATTGTGTTGTGTCCATCTACAAAAAAAGATTCTCTCTCTCTCTCTCTTTAAAAAAAGAGAGAAAAACAAACCACAAAAGACAGAATAGCAAAAGTTAAAAAGGAACTGGAGAAATTTTAACCATGGGACTGGGGATGTAGGTCAGTGTAGAGCACTTGCCTACCAAACCCTGGGTTTCATCCCACAAGTGAGAAGGAAGGAAGGAAGGAAGGGAGGGAGGGAGGGAGGGAGGGAGGGAGGGAAGGAAGGAAGGAACTGGAACCCTCATATATTGCTATGGGAATATAATATGGCACAATTGCTTAGAAAACAGTTTGGCAGTTCCTCAAAAAGATAAACAGAGTTACCATATGACCCAGCACATGTTCACACAAAAATATGTAGATGAATGTTCATAACAATATTATTCATAATAGCCAAAATGTGGAAACAACCCCTAAATGACTTTCAACTGATTAATTCTTAAACAAAATGTGGCATATCTATACAATGGAATAGTATTCAGCTCTAAAAAGAAAGAAGTATTGCCAAGCATGGTGGCACACACCTGTAATCCCAGCAACTCCAGAGGCTGAAGCAAGAGGATGGCAAGTTCGAGGCCAACCTTAGCAAATTAGTGATGCCCTAAGTAAATTAAAGAGACTCTGTCTCAAAAGAAAAAAAAATTAAAAAGGGCTGGGTTGTGAAGCCAGGATTAGACAGGCAGTCAGTGTAAATCAAGTCAGGTCAGATGGAGTCAGGCCAATTCTTAAAAAAAAAAAAAAATATTTCTTAGTTGTAGATAGACCCAATAGCCTTATTTATTTATTTTTATGTGGTGCTGAGGATTGAACCCAGTGCCTCACACATGTGAGGCAAGTGCTCTACTGGGGCTGAGATACAGCCCCAGCCTGAATCAGACCAATTTTGACTGTCCCCTGAGGGACTGAAATGTTAATTCCTTCAGAGCCCTTCCTCCACCCTTATCAAGAACCTACCCCTGCTCCAAAGTAATCTGTCCCAGGAATTGCTCCTCTCTACAGGGAACTGTAGTCCCAGGCCTAGTCACAGACACAGGAAGCAGAAAGATAAGGGGGGATAGGCAAGAAAACAAAGGAAGCTTAGGACATATAAAAAGGAAAGGACACCTTCCCTTCTTGGGATATCAGGATACCAGCTATAGCCCCCTTTTCCCTCCCAGGAGAAGTCTGTTACCCTTTTTAAAATGAACCCTGCTTTATATGCTTGCCTCAGTGTGCTTCTCTGATGTTCAAACTTGAACATGTGGGGAAGCAGGACTTGTCACCACTAACCGGTGGTATCAGTTTTATCAGTTGTATCTCAGTGGTTAAGTGCCCCTGGATTCAATCCCAGTACTAAAAAAAAGAATGAAGTACTGATACATAATATGACATTAGATTAGTGAATCTTTATAACACACTAAACAAAAGAAGCCAGTTACAAAAGGCCTCATATTATATGATTCCATTTATATGAAATATGTAGAAAGTGGAAATTTATGGAGACAGAAAGTAGATTAGTGGTTGCTGAGGATTAGGGGGAGGAGAATGAGAGTGACTGGTAATGGATACAAGGTTTCTTTTAGGGGTGAATAAAATGTTGTAGAATTAGTGGTGATTATTGCACAACCTTCCAAATATACTAAAAGTCACTGAATTGTATACTTTATTTATTTATTTTTATTTTCTTAGTTGTAGTTGGACACAATACCTTCATTTTACTTATTTTTATGTGGTGCTGGGAATTGAACTCAGTGCCTCACATGTGCTAGGCAAGCACTCTACCGCTGAGCCATAACCCCAGCCCCTGAATTGTATACTTTTAAATAAGGACAAATTTGATGCCTTGTGAATTATATCTCAATTTTTAAAATGTAGATTATATTGACAAAACTTTTTCTTGAAGAGTTGTAAAGATTCAAAGTGATAATGCATATATAGTCTTTAGTGCAATTCCTGGCACCATCCCAAGTGCTCAATGAATTGTGCAATTCTTTCAAGGAAGAGAAGGAGCAGAAAGAATCAAAATTACAAATGCACACACTTACACTAGGTAATTCCACTTTTAGGAATTTATCCTGCAGATATACATGCATACATTCTACAGATATACTTGTACACATTTATTTATAAGGTTATTATTACAACATTGTAAACAACCTAAATGTCTGTTAACAGAGGACTGGTTAAATAAATTATGTTACTTGTACACAGTAGACTGAAATGCAGCTGTTTGAAACTGAAAAACTTATATACTAATATGGAATAACTGGTAGGGTACATTAATTATAAAAAGCAAAGTGAAGAACATTAAGCATGAAATACCACCATTGTATGTGAATATATTATCTATTCCAAAGATAAGATTTCAATTATATAAGCTATGGATGTATACCTGGTATTTCTTTCCAGAAATTTGTGTGAAAATAAACAACCTTATTTTCAATAATTCAACCTAATTCTGTCCAAGCCTCCACCTCTCACCAGTAATTTTTTTTTTTTTGAGATCTATCCAATCTACCACCAAGATAAAACCACAATTCTGATAGTGCCAGGATATCAGGGATTGGCCACTAGTCTTTAATCATCTGTCCACATGGTTTGCCACTGAGTAAATCTTGGGTCTTACAGTCCCATGGAGTCTTCTGCCTCTCTGATGAATCTGCGCCATATTTGGAACTTGTAACTCACTCATGATGCCTTGGTACCATCTGTTGAGATGCACTACACAGCAATACAGATAAAATTATGATCATGGCTGATGATTGATTGATTGATAGATGATAGAGAGATAGAGAGACAGATAATCCTCTTCTATGTGCTAGACATTGTGACAGAACACATGAAAATAAATCTCTGCTTTCATGGAGGGCATATCTTAGAGGAAGTGGTGGGACCTAGGACCAGAATACTTTTATAAGGAGGCTGGAGTGGAAGTTGAAGCCATTTTTACCAATGAACTCCTAGACCAGATTTGGCAGTTGACAGAAATGAGAAGTGGGACTGAATATAGGAAAATGGATTAAAGATCTATCTAGGGAACAACTGAGTCTGTTTTCACTACTCCCAACCCAAATATGTATAAGCAGCCCACCAAAAACTGGAGGACTCTTTTACAGTTATTATGGCATAATGGGCTTTAATTCCATGGATCTGATGAATTAGTGATATGGGCAGTTGGTGGAAGGAGGCAATAGAAGTATTTCCTAGGAGAGTAGTATTTTATCATTGATAATATTCAGAATTGCTGATGATTTTAATTGTTTCATTATTATTTTTAAATTAGCAAAAGACAATATGCAGGTTTATTGCCACCTAGCACTGAAGATTTTTCCCACTGCCTTTGCCCCTGATAGAAATGACATAGAGAAGAGATGCTCTCCTCTGAGGACAAATGAATTAATATAATTTGAGATTGGAGTATTTGATACAATAAACCTATGTCAAATATGAAAACTGGGGAGAATGAGGAAGAGAGAAAGGAACCTAAAAGAAGATAAATGAAAAGCATATACAATGAAAAGATTTTCCAAATGAAATATTAGAAGTATTAAAGCTATGATGATGGGATATAGATATTATAGGTACCACGATAGCTCCTTAAAAGGGCAAAATGAAATATAAAGGTTCAAAAATTATATTTAAGATAATAGAAAATTAAAATCCAAGTTTATAAGTCTCAGAACAGTGAAGAAAAATAAATTACAAAGTCACATTGGAAGCAAGCAAACAGATCCCACAAGTAAAAAGATAGACATACTATGACAAAGTTTAAGGAAAGCCCATCAAAGAAAATTGAAAAGACCAATAGTACCATGATGATAGGGCAAACTACAGTCAATAAGGTAGGTACAAATGATGTGAGAAATCCATCATCTCACCTCAAATACACAAATGCAACAGGAAATCAAGAAACAAAATAGGAATAGCCACATTCAAAATCAAGAAGGTGATAAGGCAAAGTTAGGTCAGCAATCCAGAACTGCTGAAGGAAGGTATCAGATTTTAGCAAACACCAGCAACCATGATGAAAACGAGGTCTTGGAACCCCTGGGGGACCCCAAGATCCTTTTGAAAGTCTGCAAAGTCAAAACCATTTTCACAATCACACTGAAATATATTTGAGTTTATCACTCTATCAAGTGCACAATGGAGTTTTCTCAAGGCTACATGACCTGTGATATTACAACAGATTGAATGGAGAGGCAGACATGAGAATCCAGCTGTCTCCTATTAAGCCAGACATAAAAGAGGTTTGCAAAAGTGTAAAATAATGGAACCAAATGCTTTGTTTCAGAATATACAGTTGTTTTCCATTAAAAGCATGTTATTCATGTAACATATAATGTATTTCATCATTGTTATTTTAAATGAATTAACAAATTCATATTTAAAATGCTATCACTTTTACCTTCTATTATGGCAAATATCAACAGGCTAACTCACATAAACAAAAGCTCTTTAGGATGTTCAATAACTTTTGCTTTTTTATTTTATGTATTATTATTTTTAATGCTATTGCTTTTTTATACCTTTATTTAATCTATTTTTGCATGGTGCTGAAGATTGAACCCAGTGTCTCACAGGTGCTAGGCAAGTGCTCTACCACTGAGTTACAACCCAACCCCTCCTTTTTATTTTAAATTAACATATAATAAAACTGATTTTTGTTGGTGTGCAGTTTGATGAATTTTAATCCTTGTATAGGTTCAGGACACCATCACCACAACCCAAATAAAGATCAATTTCATTATTCCAGAAAATTTCCTTTTCTATCCCCTTGTCACAGCTTACCCCAACCACAAATGCTGACAACTACTAACCTGTTATCTGTCATTGTAGTTGCATCTTTTTGAGAATATCACATAAATGGCATCACACAATACATAACCTTTTGAGACTTGCTTACTTCCCTCAACATAATGCCTTTGAAATCCATTCAAGTTGTTGGGTGAATCAATAGTCTGTTCCTTTGTTTACCTGAGTACTCCCACCGTTTGTTTATCTACTCATCTACTAAAGAACATAGGGTTATTTATATTTGGGGACTATTACAAACAAGTAATAGTTATTACAAACATTTCTTTTTTAAAATTTTATATGTACACACATATTTAAATATGTACACATAAAATATATGTGGTGCTGAGAATTGAACCCAGTGCCTCACACATTCCAGGCAAGTGCTCTACCACTGAGCCACAACTCTAGCCCTGAATATTTCTATACAGGTTTTGTGTGAACATTTCTCTGAGGTAAAAACCAATGAGTAAGATGCTTAACATATGTATAACTCTATAAGAAACTCCAAATTGTTTTCCAAACTGGTCATATCTTTCTGCATTCTGAAGAGCAATGTAAGAATTCTAGTTGCTCTGCATCCCCAGAGCAATTGGTTTTGCCAGTTTTTTTTAATTTTTGCCATTTTAATAAAAGTGTAGTGGTATCTCAGCATGATTTTAATATGTATTTTTTCTATTGATGACTAATATTGAATATCTTCGTGTGTTTATTTTCTTTGTTGGTGAGATTGCTGAAGCCCTTTGACCTTTTTTTGTTTATATTCCTAAGATATACTTATTTTCTCATTTTTATTGGTGCATTATAATTATACATAATGGTGGGATTTGTTGTTCCATATTTGCATGTGTACACCATAGAACAATACAATTCATACCCTAGTATTTTTCCTTTCTCTCCTTTCCTCTCCTCTACTGATCTCCCTTATATTTTCATGAGACATAACCACACCTTTCTTTTCCTTTTTCCTCTCTGACTTCCATATATGAGAGAAAACACATATTGACCTTCTGAGTTTGGTCTATTTCACTTAACATAATGTTTCTTTAGCCAATTTAAAAAAATATTTTATTAGTTGTTTATGGACCTTTATTTTATTTATTTTTTTGTGGTGCTGAGGTTCGAACCCAGTGCCTCACACATGCTAAGCAAGTGCTCTACCACTGAGCCACATCCCCAGCCCTCTTTAGCCAATTTTAATGATTTTTTTTTACTGTTGTGAGTTGTGAGAAATAAGCTATGTCATTTGCAAATATTTAATTCTGGTCTGTAGCTTCTCTAATCATTCTTTGAACCACATCTTTCACAGAATAAAATGTTTGGGTTTCAATGAAGTCAAATTTATCTTTTTTTTCTTTTATGGGTCTGGCTGTTGGTATCATATATTTAAAAAAATTGCCTGCTGGGTGTGATGGCAAAGGCCCATAGTCCCAGCAATATGAGGGACTGAAGCAGGAGGATCGTAAGTTTGAGGCACCAGCCTTGACAATTTAGTGAGATCCTGTTCCAAAATAAAAAATAAAAAGGGCTGGGGAGGTGCAGGTCAGTAGTAAAACTCTCCTGAGTTCAAACCACAGTACTGCAAAAACAAAACAACACAACAACAACAAACTCTATCTACTCCCAGGATATTGGAGATAGCTCACTTATGTTTTCTGCCAAATGTTTCAGAGTTTTGTTTTACATTTAAATGTTTTATTGATTTTGAATTATTTCTTGTGTAAGGTGTGTATAGTTGAGGTTCAGTTGTTTTTTTATTTTTTGTATATGGAAGACTGGTTGTTCCAATATCATTTGTTCATTTGTTGAAAAGATAATCCTTTGTCCACAGAATTGCATTTGCACCTTTATCCAAAATTTGATGGCCATGTTTATGTGGGTCTGTTTCTGGACTCTATTCTTCATTGATTAATAGGTATATCCCTTCATCAACACCACCACTCTTTCTTTCTTTCTTTCTTTCTTTCTTTCTTTCTTTCTTTCTTTCTTTCTTTCTTTCTTTCTTTCTTGGTACTAGGAATTGAACGCAGGGGTGCTTAACCACTGAGCAACATCCCCATTCCTTTTTTATATTATACTTAGAGACAGGGCCTTGCTGAGTTGCTTAGGACCTTGCTAACTTGGTGAGGTTGGCTTTGAACTCGCAATCCTCCTGCTGCAGCCTCTGGAAGGGCTGGGATTACAAGGCATGTGCCACCGCACCCAACAACACCACACTTTCTTGATTTCTGTAGTTTCATAGTAAGTCTCAAAATCACACAGGTAGTGTGTTTACTTCAACTTTATTCTCTTCAAAATTATTTGAGTTATTATTCATTTGTTTTTTTGTGTAAATTCTGGCAACAGCTTGTCAGTATTGACAAAAATATTGCTTATATTTTGATTGGCATTGCATTGAATTATATTGACCAACTTGAGGAAAATTCACATCTGTTTTTTTATACCTTTGTTTGCTTATTTATTTATTTATTTATTTAGTGGTGCTGAAGATCAAACCCAGGGCCTTTCATGTGCTGGGCTATTGCTCTACGACTGAGCCACAATCCTAGCTCTGAAAATTCACATCTTTACTATGTTAAGTCTTCAAATTCTTTAACAAAAATTTATTTAGGCCTTCACTGATTTTTTCCACTGGAAGTTTGTAGTTTTTGGTATACACTTTTGGGTTCTGGATCTGTAAATTCAACTAATGGCAGGTCGAAAATATTTGAAGAATAAATGTTGCATCTATACTGAACCTGTGCAGACTTTTTTTTCTTATCAATATTCCCTAAACAACACAGTATAGAAAATATTTATATAGCATTAGGTATTATATGTAATCCAGAGATTATTTAAAGTATACAAGATGATTTTCATAGATTACATAAAAATACTATACCATTTTATATAAAGAAATTGAGTATCTGCAGAATTTTATATCCTCAGGGGATCTTGGAATTGATCTCTCTCAGATACTGAGGGATACCTACACAGTAATCCCCCCTTATCTGTGGCTTCACTTTCCATGGTTTCAGTTACCCAAGGTCAACTGTAAGTCAGAAAATATTGAATATGAAATGGAAAGTATAAAATTAATATTTAATATGAATTCTTAAATGGCAAAATCCAGAAGTAAATAATTTATTAATGTTAAATAATGTTTTTTTTAAATTTTTATTTGTTTGGTACTGGGGATTGAACTCAGGGGAACTCAGTCACTGAGCCCCATCCCCAGCCCTATTTTGTATTTTATTTAGAGACAGGGTCTCACTGAGTTGCTTAAGGCCTCGCTTTTGCTGAGGCTGGCTTTGAACTCATGATCCTCCTGTCTCAGCCTCTGGAGCCGCTGGGATTACAGACCTGTGCCACTGCACCTGTCTAAACAATATTTATTATATTATAGTAGTATAATTGTTCTATCTTATTATTAGGAATTGTAAATCTCTTACTGTGCCTCATTTATAAATTAAAATTTATCATAGGTATGTATGTATAGGAAAAATATACAGAATTTAGTACTATGTATAGGAAAAATTTATAGAAAACATATATAAGAAATTTACATATAGGGCTGAGACCATAGCTCAGTTGTAGAGCACTTGGTCTCCCATGTGTGAGGCACTGGGTTCAATCCTCAGCAGCACATAAAATAAACGCATTAAAAAGATATTGTGTCCATGTACAACTAAAACATTTTTAAAAAGGAAATATACATATATATATATATATATATATATATATATATATATAAGGTTTGGTACTATCCACGGTTTCAGGCATCCATGTAATATCTTGGAAAGTATTTAGGCAGATAAGGGAGGACTTACAGTAAATTTTTCCTAGTTCATCCTAAATTCACATAGTAATTGGATTAGCCATCTGTGCTAGCTAACTGCCCTTATCTGAAGGAAAAATCAAACTTCTATCTTTATGACAAGCAGGTGTTTACAGCTAAGAGCAAGACATCTATGCTCAACTCATAGGATGACAGGGAGATAGGGATGCTATCTTCCTTAATGTTTGCAATTCAAAGAGATGGCTCCCAAGTCCCTTAAGAAAAACCTTCCTGGGCTACAAAGCTGGCAAGAGGCTAAGTCTTTAAAAACTATATGTATATCAAAGGGAAAGAGGAAGGATTAACAAATACTAGGTTTCTCAAAAAAATATTACAAAGAAAGGACTTTTTCCCCTTGGCAACAAGAAATATTCAATTTTATCTCTGTTTACTGTTCCAGAATTTCCCTCTACAAAGACTAAAAAAAAGTCTCAAAAGGATCAAACTCTTTCCATGAAACTTAACTACATTTTCAAAAACAAAATTATTAAGAGAAATATGTAAAATTCAGTATAAAACAACATAAAATTCAAAATATCTGGCATTTAATAAAAAATTTTATCAGATATGCAAAGAAGCAAGAAAAATGACTCATAATAAGGAGAGAACTCAATAACAGACCCATAAATGGCATAGATGATCTAATTAGTAGTCAAGGACATTACAACAACTGTTATTTTTCAGATACATAGAGGGAAGCATAAACACATTAAGGGGAGAAATAGAATATATAAAAAAGATCTATAATGAATTTGTAGAGACAAAAAATATGTCTATGGTATAAAGTACACTGGATGTGATTAACAGCAGATTAGGTCTTGCAATTAAAAATAATTAGGGGGTGAGGGGTAGTGGAGACCAAAAAAAAAAAAAAAACAGTTTAGTGAATCTGAAGGGCATGGCAATAAAAATGATCCAAAAAGAATCACACACAGGAAAAAGTCTGATAAATAAACAGAAAATCAGTGAGCTGTGGGATGAGTGCTAGCAGCCTAATAAATGTGTTATTCTCAAGAGAGGAGAGAAAGGATGCCAAAGAAAAATTATTAGGAGAAATAATGACAACCATTCCTAAATATGATAAAGAAACCTACAAAAGTAAAAAGTTCAGATTCCCAGCATAAAAAACATAAAGTTGTTAAAATCAATTTACTCAAGAAAAAAGAGACAAAGAAAAACGTCTTAAAGAGAGCCAGAAAAAGACACATTATGTAGAGAGTAACAAAGATAAAAATGATAGCATATTTTTCATCAGAAACCATGTAAGCTAGAAAACAGTCAAGCAATATGTTTAAAGGACTGATGAAGAACCATCAACCTAGAATTCTTTGCCTAGCCAAAATACTTTTAAAAAGAAGGAAAAATGAAGAACTCTGTAGTTGCACAGAAGCTGAAGAAATTCATCACCAGTGGAACAGTGGTACAAGAAATGCTAAAGTTAGGCTTTCAGGAAGAAGAACACCAGGTCTACATAAAAATATATATACATAAAGAAGTGAATCTACATAATAAAATGAAGAGATCAAAAAAGTAACTATGTGGATAAATATGTTTAAATCTCTTGATTTTAAAATCAAGAAATCAAAGAGGGAATTAGAAAGCATTTTTTGCTGAATGAAAATTAATATATGACATCAAAATTTGAGGGTGACAACTACAGCAGTGCTTAGAAGGAAACGTACAGTACTATCTTAGGAAAATAGAAAAGAAAAGAAGCAATGTGAACACACATCAAACAGAATAGAAAATAAGTATTGGAGGAGAAATCACTATAAAATGAAATAGAAAAACAATAGAAAAGTTCAATGAAACTGAAAGTGGATTCTTTGAAAAAAAAACCTCATACAATTCACAAACCTCTATTCAGATTGAGAAATAACAAAAACAGAAGATACAATTACTGGTATCAAGAACAAAAGAGAGGGGCTGGGGATGTGACTCAAGCGGTAGTGCGCTCGCCTGGCATGCGTGCAGCCCGGGTTCCATCCTCAGCACCACATACAGACAAAGATGTTGTGTCCACCAAGAACTAAAAAATAAATATTAAAAAATTCTCTCTCTCTCTCTCTCTTTTAAAAAAAAAGAACAAAAGAGAGGAACATCACTATAGATCTTGGAAGCATGAAAAAGAAAATGAGGGAACATCCCAAGATACCAATAAATCCAGCAACATTGATAAAATGGACAAATAATCAGAAAGAAACAAACTGTCAGGGGCTGGGGTTGTGGCTCAGTGGTAGAGTGCTTGCCTCGTGCGTGTGAGGAGCTGGGTTCAATCCTATGTACCACATAAAAATAAATAAATAAAATGAAGCCAGTTTCCTGTGTCCAACTATAATTAAAGAATATTTTTTTTAAAAGAAACAAACTATCAAAGCTCACTCTAGAAAAAGCAGATAACCAGAACTTCCCCATTACTAAAGAAGAGATTGAATTTTTATTTATCAACCTTCCCACAAAGTAAATTCATGGCACAGATGGCTTCACTGATGAATTCTATCAAATACTTATGGAAATAATAATACAAATTCTGCACAAACTTTTCCAGAATACAGAAGAGGAGAGAACACTTACTAATAGTATGTGGTCATCATTACTCTCATACCCAAATGAGACAAAGAAAAAACAAATTAAAAAAAGGGCTGAGGCTGTAGCTCAGAAATAGAGCACTTGCCTAACACTTGTGAGGCACTGGGTTCGATCATCAGCACCATGTAAAAATAAATAAAAATATAGGTATCGTGTCCATCTACAACTAAAATAATTCTTTTTAATTTTTAAATATATTTTTTAGTTGTAGATGGACACAATATCTTTATTTATTTATTTTTATGTGGTGCTGAAGATCGAACCCAGTACCTCACATGTGCTAGGCAAGCATTCTACCACTAAGTCACAACCTCAGCTCCTAATTTTTTTAAATTTTAACAAGCAAAAAGAACACCAAAATCCACACAAATGTAAGTAATATCTATCATGAATATTTTTTAGAGACTATTTTAATATTTATGTATTTTTAGTTTTCGGCGGACACAACATCTTTGTTGGTATGTGGTGCTGAGGATCGAACCCGGGCCGCACACATGCCAGGCGAGCGCCCTACCGCTTGAGCCACATCCCCAGCCCTCTATCATGAATATTGATGCACAAATTCTTAATAAAATTTTACCCATTATGAACAAGTGATTTATTCTAAGAATACAAAGAGAAATTGAACATTTGAAAACCACATGATGCAACTCACCATATTAAAAGATGAAAAGTTACAGCCATATAATCATTTCAATAGATTCAGAAAAGCATTTTACAAAACTAAACATCACTTCATAATGAAAATTCTTAGCAAGCTAGGCAAAAGGGCAACCTTCTCAATCTGTTGAAGAAAATCCACAAAAAAATCTACATGTAGCAACATATGTATGGTGAAAAACTGTTTTATCTCCAAGATCAGAAACACAGGAAGGATATCTGCCCTCTACTTACATTCATTGTTCTACTGGAGGTCCTAGACAGTACAATAAAGCAAGACAAAGAAACAAAAGGCATTCAGAGTAGAAAAGAAGTAAAACTCTCTTTATACTAAGATGATAAGATAGTCTATATAAAAATCCTAAGGAATCCACAAAGGAAATTACTAAGACTAATAAATGACTTTACCAATCTTGAAAAGTACAAGATTGATAAACAAAAACCAATTGCATTTCTATAAACTAGCTGCAAAATAACAGAGATTCAAATTAAAAAAATCTATGCTATTTACTATAGTGTTGAAATATATAAAATACTTAGAAATAAAATTTTAACAAAATATGTGCAAGATCTGTGTACTAAAAACTAGAAAACATTGCTGAAAGAAATTACAAAAGGTCTAAATAAATTGAGAGGTATATAATGATCATGGATCTGAAGACTCGATATTGTTAGGATATCAACTTTCTCCAAATTGGTCTATAGATTTAATGAAATCCCAATCAAAATCTCATCAGACTTTTTTGGGGAGAAACTTGCAAGTTGATTCCAGAAATCATATTTTAATTCTAAGAACCTAGAATAATCAAATACAATTTTGAAAAGGAAAAATAATGTTGGAATATTTAAAGCTATTGTCTTTAAGACTTATTATAAGGTTACAGTGATCAAGACAGTATAATTTGCATGAACATGGGTAAAATAGATCAATGGAACAGAATAGAGTACAAAATATAGGCACATAGAATTGATTTTTGACAAAGTCACAAAGGCAATTTATTAGCAAAAGGACAGTATTTTCAATAAATGTTGCTCAAGTGATTAGATATCCATATGCAAAAGTAAACTTTGACAAATGCCTCTTTCCATATATAAAAATTAACTCAAAATGTCATATGTCTAAATGAAAAATTGAAAGTTTTAAAACCTCTGAAAAAACATATTAGAAAAAAATCTTGGATTAGGTATATATATTTTATATATAATACCATGTTTTGGGTATTTTTTAAAACATAATATTGGATTAGGTATATATTTCTTATATATAATACCAAAAGCATGGGCCATAAAAATAAATTGGTAATTGGACTTTGTCAAAATTAAGATCTTCTGTTCTTAGAAAGATATTTAAGAGAATTAAAAGACAAGCTGAAGATTGGGATTAAAATATTTGTAAATTCATATTAAACAAAGGATTTGTAGCCAAAACATACAAGGTACTTTCAAAGCTGAATACACTAGTAACCTCTAAGTAAATCACATAGGTAATAAAAAAAAATCCCTTGGAGAAGACCAAAATGGTTTTATCATAGTTTTTAAGCCAACTTTCAAAAAATATTTAACTCCTACTTTCCTGGTGAGTATGAAAACTACATTTTTTTGAGGCTAGAATAATCTTGATTTCCAAATCGGAGGTAGTACATTAAAAAACAAATTATAGGCCAATCTTGATTTTAAGCATAAAGGAAAAATTCATAGCCCAAATACAAGCAGATTTATTTCCATTCAAACATTTTAAAATATATAAACATATAGGGTTTAACTCGTTATTTCAAGAGTGGCTCAATAAGGAAATCTTAATATAATTCACCATGTTAATAAATACAAAGGAGGAAACTCATCTTAGTTGTAAAAAAGCAACTAAAATTCAAAAACTGTTCAAACAAATAAAAAACAACAGATATAGAAGCAGAGAAGGATATCTTTCCAAAACCTACAGCAATCTTAGTAACATTATTACCCAACATGATATTGAAATGATTGCACTAAAATGATACAAAGAAGGGGAAATAACAGAAACAAATATTGAAAAGGGAGATAAAATATAATTCACAGGCAGTACGTGGCTTTGCAGGACTTGCTGAGGGAGTGCAGTTGGATTCCTGGGCCAAGGGCTTGGCCCCATGAACTGGGGGTGCAGAGCAGGCGGCCACTCCTGACCTCTCAAGCTCTGATCCTGGTGCACCCTGGTGAGGGCTCTCATGACCTCCAGCAGCTTTCCCTAGTGAGGCTTTTGCATCTGAGCTAACTCTGACTCTCCCATCATCCTTCCTCCCTCAACTGAACTTCTGGAAATTTGCCATGGAAACTAACTCTGAAATCAGTGTCCTGCTTTCTGTAAAAGGAGGGATCCTTGTGGAGACCACTGGAAAAAATATGTGCTACTTACATGGAGAAGATGTGATACACAAGGACTTGAAGCCTGAGAATCCTTATTGATCATGTCTTTCACATAAAGATAGCAGACCTCGACATTTCTTCCTTTAAGATGTGGAGCAAACTGACTAAAGAGGAACACAATGAGCAGAGGAAAGTGAACAGCACCTCTAAGAAAAATGGTGGCACACTCTACTACAAGGCCCCTGAGCACCTGAATGATATCAATGCAAACCCATGGAGAAGTTATATGTGAGCAGCTTTGGCATAGTGTGTTGGGCAATGTTTGCAACTAAGGAGCCATATGAGAATGCCATCTGTGAGCAGCAGCTGATAATGTGGGTAACATCCAGGAACAGGCCAAGTGTGGAAGACATCACTAAGTGCTGTCCAAAGGAGATCATCAGCCTCATGGAGCTCTGCTTGGAGATAAACACACAAGTTTGGCCAACATTTCCTGGTAATAGCATCTTTTATGGCTGTGTAGGATGTATCCCACTTGGTGATTTTCCTCAGTAGGACAATGTCAGGAATGTGGTTTGAGTCTTCAGAAAACCAAGCTCTACTTTTCCTTGTGGTTTCAAACTGACTTTCTATGTTTCAAACATTTTGTTCAATAAAAAGATGCCATCCCAGGCAGGGTGGAGTGCTGCACGTCTGTAATCCAGCAGCTCAAGAGGTGCTAAGCAACTCAGTGAGACCCTGTCTCTGAATAAAATAGAAAAAAAGGGCTGGGATGTGGCTCAGTGGTTGAGTGTCCCTGAGTTTAATCCCTGGTACCTACCCCCCCAAATCGAAACAATACCATCCCTCCCCCAAACTTTAAGGTATATAAGACCTTGTTTGTTATATATATATATATATATATATATATATATATATATATATATATATATATATATATATATATATAATGAAATTTAACATCTGAGCTGTTTTCAAGCATGCAATCCAAAGGCATTGAGTCCATTCATATTGTTGTGCAAGCATCAGCACCATCCATCTCCAGGTCTTCTTCGCCTGCTCACACTGAATCTCTACCCATGAAGCACTAACTCTACAATCCCCTCTCAGTCCCCTGACAACCTCTATTCTACACTCTATTCCTATGATAACTTATTTAGCTTTCACAGGCAATGGCAGTGTGTTTCTTTATGGTTCCTATGGGAAATACCACGAAATCCCTTGCCTCTACCATCCTTAGCTGTTCACAGCTAGGTTAATTAACTTCCTTATCCATAGTCAGTCCAGGCCCAGTTCCTACAACAATTCATATTGGAAGCATGAACAGTTTCAGAAATATCAAGGTCTTCATCAGTGGGGTGCAGGATCAAGTTACTGTCCTTATAGGTTGGGAGTAGAACTCCCTGCCTCCAGGATGATGTATCTCCAATCAGCAGGAGGGAAGGCAAGCCCTGACCACCTACTCTTTCTCTAAACACTTTCAGACATGGCCATGTCTACCTACCTCAGATCACCAGAAATATGCTTTTCTAATTTGCTTATATCAGTCATCACAAGAACCCTGAGGCTCTTTGGTCACTACCCTTGTGTCTCATCTTCTAAGTCCCACCCCCATGTTGTTTATTTCCATAACTTATCTCTACCACTTAGCCCTTTCCAGATCCAGAAATCCTTCTGTTTTGTTCTCTAAAACCATAGTCCTTGTTTGCCCAGAACAATTTCAGTTTACACATGGTGTGCCACGGCCCTGTTCAATTTAGCATTCAACATTCTCAATAGGGTCCTAGATTGGATGAGATATTCTATAGTTCCTTATCAAGAATTCAAAATCCTCAGCAAAATCGTCTCTATCTTTTTCCTGTCTGCTGACTGTTCCCCTCACCTTCTTGATATAACTAAAATCTGGATCTACCCAAGGACCCTACAGCCCTCTCAGCCTCTCATATCCCTCACTGCTGCATCCAGGTTATTCTCTCTTTCTCTTCCTTAAAAATCACCGTCTGTATTCATATATGAATGTACATATATGGATACATGACCAGTGACATGCCACATCATGTACAACCACAAGAATGAGATCATAATTAGAATAAGATACTCTGTTTTCATGTATGTCAAAATATACTGTCATGTATACCTAAAAAGAATAAATTAAAAAAATCACCATTTGTGATTCTCTGTAAAGGAATATATTATCCATTTCCTATCTTGCTATTGTTTTCTATAGTTCCTCAGGTGCCCTATCCCCAGTTTCTCAAACATTTGAGCCTCTGTCTCGCTGTTATTATCTTCAATTCTGCCTTCATTCTTTGTTATTCCAATATCTCAATACCTGATCTTTCCAATGCCCTGGTATCTCAGTTTTTTGAAATCTCCCCTTCCAGTTTTTTTTCCCTTCACCTATTTGCAGCCTCCATCTTTTTATCACCAATGACTCCTACTCCTCTCCTGTATCTGTGGAGCTGAACATGGCTGGAGAAAAAAACACACACACAAAATGACACTCTCACTTTAAATTCAAGACCACGAACCTCAAGTGGGCACTTAATGTTGCCAGGAAATCACATAATATTATCCTAGTCCATTTACTCTGCTGGTTTCCTAGACAACTATTTCATACCTTCTCTTCTCCCTTCAAACCTCTAACACCTCCGCACACATCCTCATTCTCAGCCAATAACCTTGCTTCCGGTTGCAGGGAGAAAATAGAGGCACTCAGAAAACAAAGCCCACAAATTTCTGCCACTGCATTTACTCAGCTACATAAATCTGTGCATATACTCTGCCCTTTCTCTTATTACTATTGATGGACTGTCCCTGTACCTCATGAGCCTGACCCCTCCACTTATTTATAAGATCCCATTTCCTCCTGGAAATATCCTCCACTCTTTTTTAAAATGCATTTTTTGTTATTGTATTTTTAACACCTTTAGTTTATTTGCTTATTTTGATATGGTGCTGAGGATCGAACCCAGTGCCTCACACATGCTAGGTGAGCGCTCTACCACTGAGCTACACCCCAGCCTCCCTCCACTCTTGCCCCTCTCATATAATTTTCCCCTCTACAGGTTCTTTCTTGTCAGTGTCAATCATGCTATTATTACACCCATTAACACATTGAAAATCTTCTTTTGAGTCACCATCTTTTGCTCACGACCCACTTCATTTCTCTGCTCCCTTTTACAGCAAAATTCCTTGCTATAATTGCCTATATTCAATGTCTTTAATTCATCTTCTCCCATTCCTTTTGAAGTTTTTATTTTGAAAAAATTACAGATCCAAAGGAAGTTGCAAAAAATAGGACAGAGAGGTCCTTTGTAAAGTTCACTCTGATTTTCCTAATTGTTACATTTACACACTGTAGTGTAATGTATCTAGGAAACTGCCATTGGCACTATGTGTGTGCATAGTTCTGTGCCATTGCATCATATGTGTAGATTTGTGGAAACTGACTGCAATCAAGATAAAGAACCATTCCATTGCCACAAGCATCTTTCTGCTACCTGTTTATAGCCATATCCCATCCGCAATCCCTAATCTTTGACAAACACTAATCTGTTCTCCATCTCTGTAATTTTCTGATTTAGAAAATGTTGTGTAAATGGAATCCTACAATATGTGACCTTTATTTTATTTTTTTTTTAAAGAGAGAGGAGAGAGGGAGAGAGAGAGAGAGAGAGAGAATTTTTTTAATATTTATTTTTTAGTTCTTGGCGGACACAACATCTTTGTATGTATGTGGTGCTGAGGATCGAACCCGGGCCGCACGCACACCAGGCGAGCGCGCTACCGCTTGAGCCACATCCCCAGCCCTAATATGTGACCTTTAGAGATTGCTTTTTTGCATTCACTGTAATGTCCTTGAGGTTCATTTGTTAATGCATTTGTCAATCATTTTCCCCCATTGCCCCCCCCCCACTTCTTTGTGTTTTGTACAAAAACAGGATAATAGGTAGTGCACAGGGGCAGTGGCAACATCCCCAGGGATGGAAGGGGATGGTGATGCTGTGGGTGTCTTAGAAGTCATGCAGGACAATATCAGGTGCAGTGTCTTTTTAGCCAGTTTGCCAAGCTCCATGACGCTGAAGTAAAGGAAGAATTTGGGCAGCAAGAGCAAATTATATTCCATGCTCGTATAATGTCAAAATGAACCCTAATATAATGTATAACTAAAATGAACTAATTAAAATGAAGAATTCTTGACACTGTGTTCTTTATGATGGAATGGGCCAAGTGGGACATCTGGAAAGTCCAAAGATTTGAAGCCAGTGTGGTGTGGCAGCACGATGCTTTGTGTGACATTTGCAGACAATGGTGGATCTTCACCAGCCCAGGGAGCCTCATGCTGCCATCCAACATATTGTCCCACACCACTGATTTCCTGCTGAGTCCCTTGAGGCTCCTTGTCTCAAGGTCCTCCAGAATGTTTTTGCATAGGTGCCTGAATGGATATCCGCTTTGTGCAACATGCATATGTCCCTGAAACTCTCCTTGGTCTCTGGTAGGTACATGTACACCATGAGGTTTTGGTCTCAGATACCAGAACAGCATGATATTGTCCACCACAAATTCTTCACAGTACACCTCGAGGAACTTGGTGGCACAGTGTTTTCCTTCCCTCCAAGTAGTGTAGCAGTCAGATGTTCTAGATGATATCTGCAACCAGGATGAAGTTCTCCATGCTGCTCATTGGGTGGATTTGCCTCTGGCTGCTGATCAAGACAATGCTGGTTGGCTCACTAGCCCTCAGGATCCATAGGAAGTGCTTCTGATCAATGGCAGATACCACCATAGCCATAATAGTCAGGGGCACCTTCTGTTCCTTCTCATATAGGACCTTGAACTTGTTCTTGATCATATGGTAAGTGCGTCATTAGTTTCAGAAACTACTACCATTCTGGAAAGTATGCCATTTTAGTTTTCAGAGCACTTTACATTCCCACCACAAGTGTGCGAAACATCCAATGTTTTTGCATCCTTTCCAGCATTTAGTATTATCACTGATTTTTAATTTAACTGTTCTATTAGATGTGTAATGATACTCATTGTAGACTTCATTTGCATTTCCCTAATGGCTTTTAATATGTGTATTTGCCAACCATTCACTGAAATGCCTCTTCACATCTTTTGCTCATTTTAAAATGGATTGTTTATTTTCTTTCTTCTATGTTGTTACAGTACTTTAAAAAATTTGCTCTTTTTAGTTATACTCGACAGCAGAGTGCATTTTGACATATTATACTTACGTGGAGTATAACTTCCCATTCTTGTGGTTGTACATGATGTGGAGTTTCACTGGTCGTGTATTCATCTATGAACATATGAGAGTTCCGTCCAATTCATTCTACTGTCTTTCCTATTCCCATTTCTGCTCCCTCCCCTTCATTCTCTCCAGTGAACTTTTAGTCTTCCCTCTCCTTTATTTATTTTCTTTTATCATTCAATTTTGAGAATTCTTTATATGTGCTATTCTTTTCAGCACTTGAAGAATGTTGTACCACTTCCTTCTGGCCTCCATAATTTATGAATGGAAATATGCCTTGATTCAAATAGTTTTTCCCTTCTAGGTAATATGTCATTTCTCATTTATCACTTGCTGTTTTCAAGATTTTTTTTGAAGGGGGGTATTATTGTTTATTTTTTTCTGTAATTATTTTTTATTTTTGACTAACATCAACTGTACATATTGATGGGGTTAAGTGTGATATTTTCACACATGTATTCACTATGCACTGAGCAAATCCAACCTCCTTTTATCCACCCTCGCCCACTTTCCAATCTCTATTAATTACTACTTTACATTGTTTGAATTTTTTAAGCTTCCATATATGAGAGAGACCATGCAATACTTGTCTTTTGTATCTGGCTTATTTCATTCACATAATGTCCTTCAGTTCCTTCTCTCCATTTTTCTGCAAATGACAGGATTTCATTCTTCTTTATGGCTGAATGATATACTCCACATTTTTTGTATTCATTCATTTGTTTGTGGACACTGACACTGATGCCCTATCTTAGCTATTGTGAATAGTGCTGCAGTAAACATGGATGTGCAGGTGTTTCTTTGTTATCCTGATTTCCAGATATTTTCTTTGTTTTTTATTTTTATAAAAATTTGCTTCTTTGGGTTTATTCTGGTTGGGATTTGGCTAGCTATTGAATCTCTAGGCTTATGTATTTTCCCAAATTTTGGAAAATATTAGTCATTATTTCTTCCAATACATTTTCAGTCCCACATTTTTTTCTCCTTTTTTCCTAGGTCTCCTAGCCATGAGTATTATATTTTTTGGTATAGTTATACATATCCTTGAGACTTTGTTCAGTTTTCTCTGCCTGTTATTTAAACTGCATTTTTCCTATTGTACTATTTTCTAGTTCATTCAGTCTCCTCTATATTCTCCTTTCTGCTGTTCGATAACAATGATATCTTTTTTTTTTTTTTTTTTGCAAGCAGTTGCTCAATTATACAGATGCATTTTGGGGGAAGAAGGTACTGGGGATTGAACTCAGGGGCACATTCCCAGCCCTATTTTGTATTTTATTTAGAGACAGGGTCTCACTGAATTGCTTAGTTCTTCGCTTTTGCTGAGGCTGGCTTTGAACTTGTGATCCTCCTGCCTCAGCCTCCCGAGTTGCTGGGATTTCAGGCATGTACTACTGCACCAAGCTCAATGATATCTTAAACTTTAGTTATTGTAGATTTTGGTTCTAAAAATTTCCCTTTGACTTTCCTTTATGTCATTTATTCCTTTGCTGAAAATTTCTACTTATTTTTTTATTAATTTCAAGCCTGTTCATATTTGCTCTTTGAAGGATTTTTTTCTATTACATGTTTTAAAATACTTGTAAATATAGTTCCAAAATCTGTGTCACATGGGTCTTGGTATCTGTTTTTTTTTTTTTTTTTCTTATTTGAGATTCTCTTGGTCTTTGTTCCAACAAGTTATTTTCATTTGTCTCTTGGACTTAGTGGGTATTATGTGGTATGACTAAATCTTATTTAAATCCTCTCTCTGAACTGGCCCTGATATTGTACAAGGAAGGGAACACTGCCTTGTTACTGCCAGTTGGGGATAGAAGACCATGTTCTGTACCTTATGTTCACTATGAGGCAGGAGAGGTACTTTGTTCCTGTTGGGAAGGGGCGAAAAATCAAGCTCTCCTCTACGCCTCCACTGATAGCACTGAAGCACCGTGTCATTCTTCAGATTCCTAGGTCCCTAGTTGGTCTGCCTTCCTGTTTTCATTTTTCAAAAACATCTTAGTCGTTTTATATGTCATGCCTAGGATTTTTCTTAGCAGGGGAAATAAGGATAAGTGCCTTCACTTTACCTTGAGTATAAGTTCCCTCTTTTCCATACTAAACTCGTTGTTATCAAGGTTGTATTCCCCATGACTCTCCCAAAGTGGATTGTCATCGTGACCTCCACATTTCCAAATCCAATGTCATTCTCATTTTACTTGACCCATTAATAGTGATTTATTTAGTTGATCACTCCCTCCCTTTTTTCCTTAGTCCTTTTTAAAAACTGAATTTATTTTATTACATTTTCATTTTTAATTTACTCATAGTAACTTTACATAATGCAGGATAATATTTTAATACATGTATATACTGTGTGATGATTGGGGTAGTTGATATATCTACCCCTGACATATATTATTTCTTTATTATGGAAACATTTAAATCCTCTCTACTAGTTATTTTGAAATATTCAGTTTGCTTTTGTCAACTATAGTTCCCTTCCTCCTTCTTGAAACACTTTCTTCACTGTTTCCAGGATGCCACCCTGTTTGAATGGATTTCACAGCTATTTTCTTAGTTTTCTCTTCAGTTCCTGCTTAGTTTCCTGAACACTTAATGTGGGAGGGCTCCACAGCTCAGCTTTGTTCTCTACTTTGGTCATTTCATCTTAAGGGTTGTAATAGTAAACTGCTGTCAACTCTCATTTTTTTTTAACAAGGTTCAGATTGGGATGTTTGTCAAATCATTCTTTTTAAAAAAAATTTTATTTGTTTTGTTTAGATATACATGACAGTAGAGTGTGTTTTTTTAAAAATATTTTTTTTAGATGTAGATGAACACAATATCTTTATTTTATTTATTTATTTTTATGTGATGCTGAGAATCGAACCCAGTGCCTCATACATGCAAGGCAAGTACTCTACCACTGAGCCAAAACCCCAACCCTGTAGAGTGTGTTTTGACTCTCAAATTTCTATCTTGACCTAGACTTCTGCCTTAAATTACAGCTTGTACACCTAGCTGCCTATTTAATATCTCCACTTGGTATCTAATATATATTCAAATTTAAAAAATATTAAAACTTACCCTGATTTGATCAGTATACAATGTATACATATTTTAAAATATTACATTGTATCCCATAAATATATACAATTATTATAACAATTAAAATAAAACAAAAATTAAAAAGGAGAGAAAAATATTAATAAGTGGTGAGTATGAATAGCATGTGTGTATGTTTCCTGTACTACTTTAAAATTTGCAACATTTTATTTTGTACTGCCATGGATTGAACCCAGGGCCTTAAGCATGTGAGGTAACCACTCTTTCACTCAGCTACAGAACAGGGCCAAAATTAATTTGGCCCTGAACTGTTAATTTGAAATAATTTCCCAGTTAAAATTTTTAAAAAGTCAAATGAACAAAAGGTTAAAAATCTGAATTTCCAAACTCTGCCCTCCCCAAACCCACTCATCCTTCATTATTCCTAGTTGCTTACACTGCAAACCTTGGGATCATTCTTGACGTCTCTTTGTCTAATACCGCACAGCCAAACCATCAGCAAATCTTGATGGTGCAGCCTTGAAGACAAATACCTCTTAATGCCCTCACCTTGGTCCAAGGTACCATTATCTCTTGCCTAGATTGCTGAAGCTGCTGCTTCACTAACGATTCTTCTTCCACTTTTGCCCTCCTATGTAACTCAATAACCAGAACAATCCTTTCAAGGGAGAAGTCAAATCCTATTATCCCTTTTCTGAAATCCTCCCAGGACTCCTAAGCCATTGCTCAAATAAGAGCAAAAGTCAAAGTCCTTTTATGGATGGTCAGGATCTGACCCACTGTTAGTTTTCTGACCTCTTCACCAACTTCTGTCTTCCTTGCTGTTTCTCTTACACCAGCTGTTCCAGTCACACCAGGCAGGCTTCCATCCAAGAGCCCTCCCCCTGGCTTTCCCTCAACCTCAACTTTAATGCTTTTCCTCCAGGCACCAGCATGGCCTCTTCTCTTAGTTCCTTCCTTCAAGTTATTTCTCAAGTCCCACTTCAAATGACTCTTCACAAGACCTTCTCATTATTTTAAGTAGTAACTTTCCTTTATATCCTCCTTCACAGCTTAATTTCTCCCATAGAACTTACTTCCCATGCATACCACAGAATATTATTTTTGTTTATCTCTTCATCATCTGACTTCACTTCCACATCCCAAAAGTGTAGGCTCAGCAAAGGCATGGGCTCTTGTCATGTTGTTTACTGTTGTGTTTTCTGTACCTAGAGCAGTGTATGACACAGAATAAGTACTCAGTGTGTAAATAAATGGAGATACCACTTCACTCATGTTGTAGTGTCTCAGCACTTTTTGATAACAGTCCTGTTAATATTCTTAGGCTTGGAGTCTTAAAGTTTTATTTTAAATTTGAATTCTTTTTTTTTTAAAGAGAGAGAGAGAGAGAGAGAGAGAGAGAGAGAGAGAGAGAGAGAATTTTTAATATTTATTTTTCAGTTTTTGGCGGACACAACATCTTTGTATGTGGTGCTGAGGATCAAACCCCGGCCGCACACATGCCGGGCGAGCATGCTACTGCTTGAGCCACGCCCCCAACCCTAAATTTGAATTCTTTTTACTTCCATTATATCTAAAAGTTAACTTATCTACTATTATATTGTTAGATTCTGGAAGTTACCAGGATAATGGACCACCAGCAAAAACAAAATAGAAAGTATTCTTGTCAAATTCATAAAACTGGGCAAGATAATGATCTGGTAAATCATTATTCTCTTTATTTGAAAGGTATTTAAAGTGACTACAAAGGTTTGTAAAAATGAGATGATCAGACCAAGGAAAAATACAGATAGGAAAAATAAAATGGAACTAGGGTGTGTGAGTTTAATAAAATATACAATCCCCATTATTATGTACAACTATAATGCACCAATAAAAATATGGAAAAATAAAATCTATCGAGTCCCATGCGAAGCTTGGACCAAACAATGAACTCCAGGCTTTCTCGTAGCCAAGGTAAAAGAAAAAGACCAGGACATGTTTCATAGATCCATTTCTCCAGACAGCAATGTCCTCTTTCTAGAATGGCGTTCTTTACTCTACCAGTAGATGGCACACATTCCATATGATGAAAATATGGAAAAAGTTCTTTAATGCAGGCGTTCTAAACTGAGCCTAATATTAAACAGTCATACTTTCTGAACTTTGCGACTGTTTATTTTACCATTTAGTTCTTAGTGAAGCTTTGTGGAGAAACTCTTATTACTCCCTTTGGAGATAAGGACACAGGCTCAGAAGTAAAATCTCTTGCTCAAGCCTGGATTCCAAACTAGCTTTTCTGCTGTATCATGCTCTACTGTCAACGTGATGCCATTCGGAAAACAAAGTAGTTTTTTTCCATCTCTTGGAACTCTTTTGAAATTCTCTTTGACTGGAGGTCTTATGTAGTGCCATTGTCACAAAGTGCAATAGGAGACAGATGAATTTGGCATTCTGACACTTGCTCTCTGAAACCAGGGAAATCACTTAGTCTGTGTACCTCAACTTACTCTTCTGACAGATGGGGATGGTGACATCTGCTCCTTTTAACTCTGAAGATGATGTGAGGATAGAAGGGAGAAAAAGATGTGAAAACACTCTGTAAGAATGATGTATTAAGCCAGGTGTGGTGGTGCACAGCTATAATGCCAGCGACTGGAGAGTCTAAGGCAGGAGGATCAAAAGTTCAAAGCCAGCTTGAGCAAATTAGTGAGACCTTAAGCAATTCAGCAAGACTCTCTCTAAACAAAAAATAAAAAAGGCTGAGGATGTGGTTCAGTGGTTAAGCACCCCTGGTTCTAATCCCTGATACCAGAAAAAGAAAAAAAAAGAATGATGTATTAAACCAGCATTTATGGAAACCCTAGAGTGAGTTGGATGCTTTGGTAGTGCTCTCAGGCAGTAAAGTTCAAAGTGTGGTCTATGGCCCAGTGCCAGTCCACAAACTACTTATTATTGGTCCTTATCAAACCAGAATGAATTGAGAGTGAATGTTTCTAAACCTTAACAACAATTTGATGGACTAATTTAGTTGTAGTTGGACACAATACCTTTATTTCACTTATTTATTTTTATGTGGTGCTGAGGATCGAACCCAGGGTCTTGCATGTGTGAGGCAAGTGCTCTACCACTGAGCCACAACCCCAGCCCCTGACATGGATTTTTTCAGAAAGTAAAATTTCTCATGAAAACCATTTGTTAAAAATAATGCTGGACCCAATTAGAGACTGAGATTTTGCATATCATAGATGTGCTAGTATATGTTCACAGACTAACAAGTTCTTTCTTTAGCTGGCACTAAGGAGTAAGTTAACCAACTGGCTCTTCAAACTAATCACTATCCTTGACAGGTTATTAAAAAAAAATCTCTCAATCTCTCTCTCTTCCTCCCTCTCCTCCCTCTCCTCCCTCTCCTCCCCCCCCCCTCTCGGTATTGGAGATTGAAACACTTTACCACTGAGCCACATTCCCACCCTTTTAAGTTTTTGTTTTGAGACAGGGTCTTACTAAGATTCTTAGGGCCTTGCTAAATTGCCAAGGCTGGCCTCAAACTTTTGCTCCTCCTGCCTCAGTCTCCTGATTCACTGTGATTTAAATATATATATATATATATATATATATATATATATATATTCAGGAAATATAATTCCATGGCACAAAATTAAGTACACAACTCTATATTTTTCTTTTCCCCAGATAATTATTGAAGATAATTGTACATATAAGTACATCAAGTGCTTTCTTTTTTTCCATTGGATAAATTTTCCATTATATATTTTAGCAGACCCCCTATTGAGGGATTTATGATTGTTTCCCATTTTTATTAATGCAGTAAATAACCTTGTATACACATTTTATACCAATGCAAATATAACTGGAGGAGAAATCCCTAGAAATGAAATGGGATCTAAGTCCATATATTTAAAATTTTTAGTTATTGCACCATTTTCCTCAACAGACTAATTGCATTCCCACCAGCAATTTATGAGAATATTCTCCCTGGTTTGTTGACATAGCTCTTATCAATATTTTTATATTTGCCAAAGGTGTCTCACTGTATTTTTCATTAGTATTTCTCCAATTATGATATTAGCTATTCTTTATCAGTATAGAAGCCATTAATTAATTTTGATAGCTCTCCAGGTATAGAACAATTAAAACGACTTCAGATAACTCTATTTTCAGAATTTCCTAACCTACTACCTTAATAGGTTCCATGAGTTAGAGAACTTTGTTCATTTTCTTTTATTCTGCACCATTTTCTAGAACCATCCCCAGCATTCATTGAATACCCCAGATATTTCACTTTAAAACTTGTACCTGGACTGGGAGTATCTTTCAGTGATAGAGTGCATACTTAGCATGTGTGAGACTCTGGGTTCAATCCTCAGCAAACAAACAAACAAATAACAACAACAACAACAACAACAACAACAAACTAGTATTCCCTACAGTGGCTGGCACAGTAGTAAAGGCTCTACAAAAGGTAGAAAGATTAGACAAAAATAAAACCAGACACATTCACTCACTACTCTACATGGTCATGTAATCATCACGTAACTATTTCAGTCTCTTTTTCAATGTCAATTTCAAAAGGAAAGATAAAACTGTCATGCCCTATACATGACAGTTTGACGGTTTAAGTGTCACCACGATCTATATGATCTATTGTTCCACGGGAATTATCTTGCTAAACTAACTTTAAAGTGCTACCTTTTATTATACAGAGAAATACACTGTTGTTTTCTCTTTTTTAATATATAATTAACTTTTAAGATCACATCGTGTTTACTTTGTGCTTTCTTTGTCTTGTGCATGCGAGGCAAGCACTCTACCAACTGAGCTATAGCCCCAGCCCTACTTTGTGCTTTCTTGGACCTAAAACGGCTCTTGATCATCAGTCTGTTGAGTATCTTGCAGGGGATGGGGAGTAGAGAACATCTTTTTCAATATTCTCTACAGGACTTATTTATTTATTTTGATATTTCTTCACTCTTTTGGCCAAGCTGCGGTTTTCCGGAGTGTGCTCTGGGCCATGGGGAAGAAAACAGATTTAACACTCAGAATCCGTACTTCTTGGTTAAACCGTTAACTTTGGTTCATTAGCACCACACCCTGACTTCTTTGTCTGGTAAGGGATATTGGCAGTGACACCACATAAATAACTCCTTTTAAAAAGTAGTGATCCAAAGGCTGAAGGGGCCTTGATCATAATTATCTATTTTTAATTTGTTTAAAACTTAATCTATTATAACTGTTCGACATCTACTAATACATTTAATCCTATTATCCCATTTTACAGATAAGAAACCAGAAGCAGAGTGAAATTAGGTAAGTCAAATGAGGGATCACAGCTAATAAGTGTTGGGTTCTGGTTGTCTTTGAGCCCGAGCAGTCTGGCTCCAGACACCACTGTCATAACTGCTTTGTTGTGCAATTTGTAAAAGATAAAACGTTCTCTCTCTTCTTTTAAACGTACATTTTCTAAAGCAAGCCCCCCCCCCCCCACCTCCGCCTCCGTGGAGCCCTCCGTGCTGTCAGCGGTCAGTGGCGACACCAAGTGGCAATCTTTATATACTGCAGCCCTTTCATAATTTCTATAAACCACCTTGCTCCAAGCTTTCGTTCTCTCCTCTCTCTCTCTCTCTCTCTCTCTCTCTCTCATAAAATTATACCACAAATACCCTAAGTCAAGCCAATATATTCAGTCTGCAGAGGCATCTTGGAGCACTAATCTTTCAGAGACAAGTTTGCTTCCAACTGGATTGCTATTCTTCAACCAATTTTTTCCTTTATCTGAGGAAGAGGTGTTTTATTCTAGTGTTAGCTTGTATTCTGGACTTTCTTTTTTACCTCTCCAACTATAATTGCATTATTTATGCCTGTCTTTTCCTGCCTCTTCTATTTCACCAGGGCCTGTATCTACAAATAAACTCTTGGTTTTTTTTTCTACCCTGCAATGATGGGGGTGGATAGTGGGATTGAGGGGGGAGAAGCATACAAACAAACCTCTCCTTAAACAATCACCCCAGATTCACCTTCTTAAAGAAGAGTTCCAGTAAAGGGATTGCCTTGCTGAAAAACCCCAGTTCTTGAGCTAGGGGTGTAGCTCAGGAATAGAGTGAGTGAGTGGCATGCACAAGGCCCTGGGTTCAATCTCCAAAATCAGAAATTTACACCCAACAAGACACCAACAAATAAAATTGCTCAATTTTCTTCTCAGTAACTTTCTAAATTAAGCACAAATTCAGTCCAATTTCAGGATCCTTTGAAATCAGGTCCCAGTTTGCCTTCTAGTTATAGCTCAGACAATTCTCTACAGTTCCCTACACAGCAGCTGTAAAGTGAAAATATTTTTTAAATGCACTTTGTTTTCTAAAGTTTCTCTAAAGTGTAAGTTTCTTTGGAAACTTTGCTGCTTGAAATAATATCCATAACAATAAATCATCCCACATTTGTCTGTAGGATACAAGTTTCTTGGATAAAGAGAAGTAGCCTTGATTTTCAACCCAGGTGCAGAGCTGCAGATAAAGGATATCTGGACATGACATTCCACATCTATCTTTACTTTGTAGTTCCCAAGGATACAGAAATCTGAGTTCACTTCACAATTCAGACCTGGTGGTGACACCATGTGACACAGTCCTTTGCTTTAAGTTTACCAAACAAATGCTTTTTAAATTTTTTTCCAATGTCTTTTTATTTAGTGCTAGGTAGAAAGACAAAGTGACTTTCTTTCAGGAGCATGAAGGGATGTGTTGGCCAAAATACATAAATTCTAACACACTATGACTAATTCACTCAAACACATTTTCTTTTTCTTTCTTTCCTTTTTTTAAAGACAGAGAAAGAGAGAGAATTTTTTTAATGTTTATTTTTAGTTTTCGGTGGACACAACATCTTTATTTTATTTTTATGTGGTGCTGAGGATCGAACCCAGTGCCCCGCACATGCCAGGTGAGAGTGTTACCACTTGAGCTACAGTCCACTCAAACACATTTTCAAAGAAAAGTTTTCTTTTAAATTCACCTATTATCTATCTATTATCTATCTTTCCTCCAGTTCCTATAATGACCCTATGTTTTATTTTTGCTTGTTTGTTGAGATGACCATGTTTTTTTTTTTTTTTCTTGGTGTGTGATATCCTCATTGCAATAGGTTAGATGTTTGGCTGTGTTGGATTACAGATTTGTCTTTGGACTTTATGCTGATTGGGCTAAGATATAGGATTTGTATACTTAGGTTGTCCAAAGTAGGCATTCAAAATTGTTCACTGCAGTAGATGCTGAATTAGAGTACTTGGGTTCGAGTTATATTATTTGGATTGATGATATTGGTTTCAATCTCAATTCTTGCAGTACCTTTATTAGTGGGTTCATTTTAACTAAGTAAATGCACTCCATTTGGCCAAAGTTTTATTTTCTTTAAAACAGGAGAGGGGCTATTTCTTCAAACCCTAGGGCAAGAGCTTTGGAGTCAAATCTTTGTTGGAATGTGCCGCTTATTATTTCTATAAGTTTTATTTTTCTGAGCCTTTGTTTGTAATGAGTAAAATGCAGAAAATACCAATAACTGCAACATAGATTTTCCAGTGTTACTATGAGGATCAACTTGGTTGCTGTAAGTATCACCATTGTTGAACATTATTCTTATTCCTACTATTATGTGAGGCTGGAAAATTTTCTTAACCTTCTGAACTTCTGCATTCTTATGAATAAAAAATGGAGAAATAATGGTACATACTTCATGGGGTTATCATGAGTGAGATGAAAAAAAGAGTAAAGGGCTTTGGACAGTGCCTGGCATATACGAGGCTCAAAATATATGATCTGATGCTATTAGTATTAGCTTTCTACTAGTAACCACTCTGTGGGCCAGAAGTTCGTGATAAACAGTTTCATGCTAAGGACAGAACCAAAATCAAGGGACTGACAGGCTTGAAACAGTGAAACAGAATGGGCATTGGTTTCAAAAGCAACTAACACGCCCAGCACTGGGTTTGGACCCGCCCAGTCCTCATTAAATATGGCAGCGAGCCGGGGCCGTCCTACTGCGGTTGCGCATGTTGAAACTCCTCCCAGCAGCTCCTCCTAGGCTTCTGTGCCCCCTCCCTGCCCGGGCCGAGGTGCCGGGCTAGGGCCCTCCGTGGCGCGCACGCGCAGACGCCCGCTGGGCTGAGCTGATACTCTGGAGGCGCCTGTCACATGAGCCGCGCGCCCGCTCCGCTCCCCCTCCTCCCTGACTGGGCTGTGTGAATGAAGCTCTGCCGGCTACGTGGGGCGCTAGCTCAACTTAGTGTACTGGACGCCAGAGCCGCCTGAGCGCGCTGCCCACCGGCAGCGGACACAGACTCTGCAGCTCCTAACCTCGGCGACAGGTAAAGGCAAATGGGCTGTCCCTTCCCCAACAGGTCTTTAGTGGGCCCCTCGTCTCTGGCCCACCCCCGGAGCACCCTCTGATCATAGCGACACAGGGGAAGCGCTCCCCTGCTGGCTCAGTCCCCCGGAGACGGGGTTCCCCTTGTCCAGTCGCCGCCCCCTGGCACTCCGAGGAGGTAGACAGGCTAGTTCTAGCTAGTGCGGGGCGGCATCTTCCCGAGAGCCCAACCCAGTTCTCCGAGAAGGGTCCCTGGGCTGCCCAAGCGAAGTTTCCTTACGGAGCGGCGCCAGGAGTGCCCTGCTTTCGCCTGTGGTCCCCTTTCTAGGACTGGGATAGGGTGGCGTTTTCTGGGAAAGCTCAGTCGAGGCCCCTGTTCTCCCTCCGGCTCTGGACTTGCTTCAGGTTTGTGTGGGTCTTTGCGAAGTCGAGATCAGACTCTCCGAAAAGTAGTCGCTGCGCGTTTTCCTTTTGCCACTTGAACGCGTGTGGCTGGTTCTCGCTTGACTTTTTGAGCCTGGCGCTTGAGCGCCTTTGCCAGTAAGGGGTAAGAGAAAGCTTTTACCTTTACACTGATGCGCGTTTACCTTTATGACCATTTCAGAGCAAATCAGTTGTCCGGAATTCCGAGTGAAGTTGTACGTGTGCCCGTGCGATAACGTCAGTGGAAACTGCCCCCCCCCATAAATGAGGGAAATACAGAAGTTGGAGCACTAAAAGCCAGTAAGAATCCGCTTTACAAACACTTCAGACATTTATTAGCAGCTTTCTGGATTTAACTACAAATGCTAAATTTCTCCTTGTCCCAAGACATGCACAATACTTCTTAACAATGAAATAAGAGAAGGAAAAAATGAAAAGAAAAGGTAAACCAAAACAAACTGTTCCATGTTCCACATAAGTCTTTGGAGCGCCTTTTCCTGATGAATTCATTATGGGACTTTCTAAAGTTCCTCGTTTCCTAGGACGTGGCGAAACTTTCCTTATCCAAGGCACTGTCTTTTCTCTTTTGGTGTTTTGAGGATGGGTGTACACATTAACCTTTTTGTCCTTTAAAGAAAAAAGGTCATTAAAGACAGCTAACATGATTCTTTTAGTAGTAGCCTTCAGTGTTTGTACTTTAGCTTTTTCAATTCAGAAGTGGACGTTTTGGTTGTATAGAAATAGCAATCTACTTTGATGTTCAGTAGGTCAAAAAATAGAGGGCTTTTTTTTTTTGAGAAAAAGCAGATTGGCTTGTGTGCTAAGTAAGGAAGACCCAATTATTAAGTAAGAACTTAAATGGACAAGTAGAGTGTTTAATATACTAAACCACCAAATCAAATTATGTACAGTAGTCAGACCTCTCATTTTTTGTCACATTCCTAGTTATTTTCATATTCTTGCAAACAGTATTACCTAAGACTAGATTTGACGTTGTAATAGTAGGAATTAGCTAAATTAATTAGATTGTAATTAAACTAGCATTCTATTTTTGCATTTTCCTTTTTCCTTGATTAATTTCACCCTGATATGAGCAATATGCATTCGCTATAGGAAATTTGCAGAGTGGGGAAAGTAAAATGGAGAGGAAGAACCACCACCCAAAGGGTATCATCAGTTTTTACTTTTATTATACTTCCTTTCTTCTTCTTTTTCTTCCTATGTAAGACCTATCTTAAAACTTTAGCATATACAAAATTTGCTCTTCTTTCTACTGATCACTTACTGTAAAGTTGGGTATTTGGGGAGTTGAGGAGGGGGTTGGGTAGTAATGCTGCCTTTCATTCTACATGCAAGACTTTGCAATTGGAAAGATACAACAGTTATCTCATCCAACACTCATCCTTTGAGTTCTGAACCCCGAGTACTAAAGCTCCAGTGATTCATGTAGAATTCAAAACTGAATGACAATATGAACTGACTCTAGATCTCTGATTTTCTTCAGCAATACCCTGATGCCCAAGGAATATGTGACACTACTGTGTCTGGTCTGCCTGTCTTTAAAAGAGAGATTCAGAGAGGGGCAGGAGATAAGTTTCAATCATTTAAATTTTTTTTCTTTTTAAGTGTTTATTTTTTCTGTTTGCATTTTCAGATTTGGGGCTTCAGCATATTGCAGAAACGAGGACCACATAGCTGTTTATCTATCTCAGTGCCATTCAAGTTTCCCTGCGAAACTGGGGGGCTCAGGGAAACTGAGCCTGTGACCCCAGTGTGAGAGAAGATACGATCAAGATGGCCATGTGGCAGGGTAAGAAATTAGCACTTATTCCTCTAACTGGTTGTTCTTTCTCCTCTATCTTCCACCCCCACTCAACTCTCCAAGTCAGTGGCAGGCAGCCAGCTATTTCTTTAATTTAACCCTTTGTCTTTGCAAGGACAAAGCACATTAATTTAAAAGAAGCTACTGCTAGCTCGAAGTTCAAATTATTTTCAAGTGGTAGTTGGGGGAAATTAGAAAAATGTCATGCCAGAAGCATTTGAAATAATTCTCTTCATTTAAACATGTGCTCATGGGGGTTATATGTGAGGAAATGAGAAAGATGTTTTCCTATTTGTGTGTCTCATTTGTTACCAGCAGATTTGTATCACAAGATTCTGAAAGATGGGGGACACAGATATTGGTACCTCTCTGGCTTCCCCTTTGCAATAAAGACCTTCTTGGGATTTAGGCAGTTTGAAAAAGCATGTTTAATGTTGTAATGTTTATACTTGCTGATAGAAGAAAAATGCCTATTTTAACAATGTAAGCTACCAAGAACCAAGTTCAACGGTGTCTTAGCTGATAGATCACATCTCTTGTGAACTTGTGAATTTGTCTCACATACGAAGTTATCTTATTTTTGATGGGGTTCAGGATTGTGTCCTTGGAGATTGTATTGGAATCTTCAGGGGTACATGGCATTCTTATGTTTATCACAAGGGAGTTTGTGTTTAAGAAACAATAGATAAATAACACCAAAATTGGTTGTGATCCACAAAAGGTTAAGGACCACTTAGATGGAGTAGAGTGAAGTAGCTTGAATATCTATAAATATTCAACAGATAGGTTTCTAAGTGGATTAACGTATCTTTTAAAGATATTTCATTGTGCTGGTTATGGTTTAAAATTCGTAGGCATACGAATGTCACAGTTTTGATTTATATGGATTGTCAAAGATATTGTTGAAATGGGATTTGGCCTGAATGCTGGCATTGACTCACAAAATGGGCATTCAGGAGCAGTTTGGGGGGCTGGGGTTGTGGCTCAGTGGTAAAGTGCTCGCCTGGCATGCACGAGGCACTGGGTTTGATTCTTAGCACCACATAAATGTAAAATAAAGATATTGTGTCCACCTAAAACTTAAATATTTTTTTTAAAAAAGAGCAGTTTGGATAAACTCACTTAAATCCTGAGACATTCCTTCATTCAACAAACAGAATACAGATATGGATAAGATGCAGAACCTTAGAGTGTTCCTTGTGGTTTAGGAAAGACAGACATGATCAAATAATTGTGTAATGTTGAACCAGTGTTACAATAGGGAGAGGAGCAAAATGTGATGGAAGCCCAGAGAAAAGCATGATGAATTTTGAATCTTGAACTACTCTAAAAATGAGTAGGTGTTGGCCAGATGGGCAAATGAGAGAATTGCATTCTGGCAGACAGAGCAGCACTGTTAGGAACTTCAAGTTGCTTTGTTTGCCTAGTATGAGATGTATAGGGGCATGACCTCAGACAAAGCAGGGAAGGTAGTTGGAGGAGGCCAGAAAATAAAGAACCTTGTATGTTCTAGGAAGGATTTTACACTTTATCCTGGAGACAAAGATTCCAAACAGGGAAGTAACATAAGCAGATTTTGTTTTAGAAAGATTACTTTGGCATTGGTGCTGAGGTGGGGTGGGAGCTAGAGATAATGAAAGCCTGGATTCATTCAGGAGGTTTCTGGAATAGTGATTTAGGAGAAAGATGGTGAGAGTCTGAGCAGAAGAATCAGGGGCAGTGAGATTAGAGAGAAGAGGATAATTTCTAGAATGTTCTGTGACTGGATGTGACAAGATTGCCAGCCAGTTTGGGGGCTGGAGGCTAGTGGTGCCATTCTCTGAGGTTGAGAACAGGAGAAGTGACAGAAGGACCCAATTATGGTAGAAGCTAGAGTACTGAGCTTAGGTTTGACCTATATGGGTTGAGGTACCTTTGGGCTGTCAGGTCACTGTTTCATAGATAGTTTTTAAATTATAGAACTGGAGATTGTGCAGGTAGGGCTATAAAATTTTGTTCCTAATGATGCATGAAGAGCTTGTGTTGTTTTTCCCTATGGCTAATGACATGTCTTTAGTTGTTAATGATTTATTTATTTTACAATAAAACATTTTAATGTTTGACAAACCTTAAAAAAGATCATATTTTCTTAATAAATAATACATCTTGCAAGGCCCTGAAATCTTTTCTTCTTAAAATTACATTGAAGTGAAACCTCATTTTTCAAGTGTTAGTGAAGAGAGGAGCAGTACACATAAGTAAATTCTCTTGATCACTGCAGCCAATCCCTTCTTTTGTACAACTTCTGAATTGAGAAGTGTAGTGACATGATATTTTGGAAGGCAATATGGTCTAATAGTTACCTGTGTGGGTCTGGAGTCAACTCTTTAGGTTCTATTACTTGGTAGCTGTGAGGCTATGGGCAAGTCACTTAACCCCTCTGTGTTTCAGTTTCCCCTTTTATGAAATTGGGTAAAAATAGAACTCACCTTATAGTGTAAAGATGAATTAAGCTAATACATGCAAAACACTTGGAACATGGTAAGTGCCATATAAATGTGTGCATTTATTATAACCATAAAATGCTTGTTTGTTTATAATGATGTTCAGAATATTGTTTAGTGTATAATAGTACTCAGTAAAATGTAGTGATAGCTATTACTACTACAAATACTGCTATCACTATTATTTTCCTTTACCCTGATTGGGTTTGGGACTCTGTTCTATGGAGATAATTTCAGTTTGTCCTTGGAATCCCTGAGAGTCTCAGAGAATATCTAGCTTAATTTAGAGATTAAGCAACATGCCTAAGGTTAGATAGATAGTAGTTCTTCTTAGTGACAACACTAAAACCCAGCTTTCCTGTTTCCCTATCCCAGTATTCTTTCCATGGAAATGTGTCAAACTTCATCAGCTCAATGAAGCTTCTGAGTCGGTCTCTGAGGAGCTATTTGAGAAAATGTAAGAGGTAGAGAAACCCAAATCTCCTTGGTTTTTTGGATCATTGCTGTCTAATTCCTCCATGGAGAATTTAATCAGAAACCCTGTACCCCTTAAACACTGTCAATAGTATTATATTTTGATTTCACTTTGATCTTTCCAAGTTGCCAAGACTGGCCTTGAACTCTAATACATGTTCTGTCCACGTTAAACAGAGTGTATCAGGCATACTTGAAGGTTTTTGACAACTTATGGTGAGCCTTAATAACATCAGTTGTGCTTTGTCATTTTTTATTGAATCCTGGGCCTTGTATGTGGTAGGCAAATGCTTTATCATTGAGATATATTTCCCAGGCCCTTTTAAAAATATTTTCTTTTGAGATAAGGGTCTTGCTAAGTTGTTGAGGCTGGCCTCAAACTTGGGATCCTCCTGTCACAGCCTCCTAAGTAGCTGGGATTATAGGTGTGTGCCTCTGTGCCCGGCATAATATCAGTTTTATTGGTCTAATGGTCAAAAAAAATATTGAAGGGCTAGGGTTGTGGCTCGGTGGTAGAGTGCTCACCTAGCATGTCATGTGAGGTGCTGGGTTCGATCCTCAGCACCACATAAAAATAAACAAATAAAATAAAAGGTATTGTGTCCAACTACAACTAAAAATATTTTAAAAAGGAGAAAATATTGAAGAGGAGACTACCCACTTTGAGGTTGGAGACTTACGTTGTCAGGTGTTATTTATTTACTCAGTTAACATTTATTGAACTTGAGTTGTGTGCTGGGCCCTAGAGATGCAATGGTCAAGGTAAACAGGCATGGTTTCTGCTCTCCTGGAACTTACTGACTACTAGGATAAAAGTAATATTTCAAATTAATGAAATTATTTATTTAACAAACATGCTGAAGTAATTTGGAAAAAATGGCACCTACTTAAATTTAGAAGGATTAATATTATTTTGGGGGTACTGGTAATTGAACCTAGGGGTGCTTTACCACTAAGCTATATCTCCAGTCCTTTTTATTTTTTATTCTGAAACAGGATCTTGCCAAGTTGCCAAGACTGGCCTTGAACTTCAGTCCTCCTGCCTCAGTCTCTCAAGTCCCTGGTATTATAGGTGTGCACCACTGCACTCAGCTAAAATAGTTTTTCTTTATAAAGGAGGAGGGCATCAGAATTTCTTATGGTCCTTTAAAAATATTCTTGCTCAGGTCTCATGCCCCTCAAATTATGCTTCAGTCTTAGGACCTGAACATTTAAAGAAGCCCTGTGAGCAATTCTGATGCGTAAACCTGTTTGGAACTGCTGCATTAAATAAATAAAAGTTTAAAAAAGAGAGTAATGATAAAGGAACTAAAAAAATTAGAGAAGACTGTATAATCTTGGTGTAGGGAAGATATTTGTGTGCATAATATCAAAGGCAGAATAATAAAGAAAAAGATTAATATCATCAATTATATGAAAATTAAAAACTTCTGCACAAGCCATAAATAAAGTTAATGAGAAAATTAGGAATAATTGCAACAAGACTCATTACCCTTAATACATAAACACTTAGCAATAAGAAAAATAGGAGGGGTTTTACTAGAAAAAAGTACAATGGATGGGGAAAATGTGCAAAGGAATATATATAAAAGGAGAAATCCTAATGACCAGTAAACATGAAAAAGGTACTATCTCAGGAGTAGTCAAAGAAAGGGAAATTAGAATGGGAGGCAATTTTCTCTGATATAATTTGCAAAGATTAAAATGGAATGACCGAACTCAGTGTTGGCAAGAACTTGAGTGAGCAGCCATTTTAAGAAATATGATATATTAAGAACTATGTAATGTTTTGAATGACCAACAATTAAAAAAAAAACACTTCTAGTGGAAATGTCAATTTGGCAATATTTATCAAAAACTTTAAAAAAATGGGTTTACCACAGGATAATGGATGGAACCTGAGATCATTATGTTAAGTGAAATAAACCAAACTCAGAAGTGTCAAGGGTCATGTGTTTTCTCATATGTGGAAGCTATGGAGGAAAAAGGAAAAAAGAGGTGTGTGGGGGATCCCATGAAAATAAAGGGGTATCAATAGAGGAAAGGACTAGGAGGTGGGAGGTGGGGAGGGAGTGGAGGAGCAGGAGAGGGATATTGACCAAATTGTTACATTGTGTGCATGTATGAATATGTAACGACAAATTCTGCCATTATGTATATTAACGACAAATTCTGCCATTATGTATATAATGCACCAATAAAAATGTGGAAGAGAGACATTCTAATACAACTAAAAAGTATGTTTACCTTTTGACTACACAATTCATTTTTTAAAAAATTTATCCTAAATAATTAAGGATGTGCCCAAGGATATATCAATAAAGATATTAGTTGCACCGTTTTCTATAATGGGAAAATTGGTCACACACATTCTTTATCAGCTGTATGGTGTTGGGTAGTTAACTTGCCTTAGTGCTCCTTAATTTCTCCATCAGTAAAATAGGTATGAAATAGTAGTTAACCTAATAATCCCCAACTTCAGGGCCTATTAGGATCACCTGGGGAATCCCAATTTCTGAAGCCCAGGCCTTACTCAGCTCAATTGAATCTGAATCCCTGAGGGTGAGACGGAGAAATTAGTATTATTAAGTTCCTCAGGTGGTTCTATTGTGCATTTGGGAACCAGTGAGAAGTTGTTGATGACATTAAATGGGAAAATCATAATGACTGGCATATGGCAAGAATTCAATATGTATTATTGCCATTTTAATATTAATAGTATGACCACATTTTAACATGTGTTTGTACCCATGTATGTATAATATTAAGAAATATCTCAGATGGTATATGCAAAAGTATTAAATAGATGTATCTTTTTTGTAGAATGTGTGTGCTTACAATACACAGGCACTGTGTTTGATCTCTAGCACTGCAAAAATTGTTAAAAGAAATTGTTATTGACTTATTTTTTAATCTGTGAATAACACACATTACTTGTTGAACTATACTTTCTGAAGGAAATATATATGTATATATGTGTGTGTGAGTGTGTATATGTATATACACATATTTTATTTAAAAGATATTTACATTTAAAAACTGAAGACATAGTGGAAAAATAAGAATTCATACCCCATTTGAATCAAATGTATGATATGTCAAGATCATTGTAATGTTTTGAGCAACTAATAAAAAAATTAAAAAAAAAACAAAACTGAAGACATAGTTTCTGTACCAGGAGAATATAAGTAAATTATGGCAGATCCATAGAGCATAATAACCTGGCCATTAATCAGGACTAATGCTGTGCAGAATATTCATGAGATAAATACAAAATGTAAAGAAATGATTCAAAGTTGCTAAAGTGGCTTGCTTCAGGTGATAGTATACACTTACCCCCTCCACTTAATTTTTAACTTTTATTTTCCAAATTTGTACAACAAATATATATTATTATTTTTTTTATACCAGGGATTGAACACAGGGGTGCTTAGCCACTGAGCCACATTCCCAGACCTTTTTATGTTTTATTTAGAGACAGGGTCTGTCTGAGTTGCTTAGAGCCTTGATAAGTTGCTGACGCTGTCTTAGAACTTGTGATCTTCCTGCCTCAGCCTCCTGAGCTGCTGGGATTACAGGCATGTGCCACCGTGCCTGGCTATGTATTACTTGTATAACACATGAACAAGTGATTTGAAAATGAGATGTAAAAGTCACTCAACTATCAAAAAGTGCCTCCAACATGGAGCATAGCATTTGGATTTATGAAAAATTGTTTCAGCCACTCTGTGTCCCTCTCTACCTTTGAATTAAAAAAAACAAAACAAACAAACAACAACAACAACAACAACAAAAAACCCAAAAGCAACCAAGCTCTGGAGAGTGTGGTTAGAGCAGAATTTTTGCTATTAATACTTCCTCAAGTACTCTTGTAATTTTTGGCTGTCTTATTGACTCCAAAATGTCCTTTGGGGAGTGAGAGTGTGGGACAGGGAGATTGTGTAAAAATGGAGGGGAATACACTGCATGGAAGGAAGACGTTACATAATAAGACGAGGTGGCATAATATGTCAGGGTATGCATGAAAATAAGGCAGAGGAAATTGTTATAAAATAGTTGCAAGGAGAAACTGTCCTGCTGGCTTCAAATCCAAAGGGAGTGTATGTTTCAACTTTGCAGATTTTTTTTTTAGCACATCACAGGGTATTTGTAAACATTCTGGATATTTAGCTAACATTTGGTGGGCCAGGAGGGACTGTCACAAAGCAGTCAGTGAATTGAAGACAGAGGGTCAGTGTGAAATCTGGGTAGCCCCATGGATTGCTAATTGGGCCACTATTACCTAAAAAAAAAACCCATCTGGTCCTGTTGACCAAAATGTTAGTACCCTTGTGACTCTGGAATGAAAGTCAGGTTTTTATAGCAGTAGTAAGGAAGCAGTGCCTCTCCCTTTTTTTCCCCTCCATCTGGCACAGTGCCTTCCCTACAGCAGGTACTCAAGAAATGAGTTCTTTGTCAATTTAAAAATAAACATATACTTTTTAAAAAAAATTTAAAAAAAATGAGTTCTTTGTCTTTCTTTACCTGTTACCTTTCCACAACTCAAGAGAAATAGATGGGGGATGAATTGTGGTGGAAAGAATCGAGTAGGGGGTAAATGAAAACAGCCTTTCAGGAAATTATTCTTTATGAGTCAATCATTCTTTCCCAAGCACACAGCTGCAGGCCCTGGAATCTGATACACCTGGATCTGAACCCAGTTCTGCCATTGGACAGCCAAAGTTACCTAAACTCTAAGAGACTTAATTGTTTCATCTGAGGTCAAGTACAGTCTCTGGAGACACACTAGCTGAGTTTGAGTTTTGGCTCTGTCACTACTAGTTCTGTGACTTTGGGCAAGTTATTTAATCTCTTTTTGCCTCGACGTCTTCATCTGTAAAATGGGATTAGTAATGAGAGCTATTTATAGAATTATTGGGACAATGTGATGCATTAATACATTTATACAGCAATTTGACAATTACCTGGCAGTTGTTGAGTGCATGCAAGGACTGGTCTTTATTATTAGAATATGCAAAAGAGATAATATTACCTCACATACTTCTGGGTGTGAATGAGGCTGTCATGGAAATGACTGGCTCATTGTAGTTGCTTTGATTATACTATAATTGGAGCATAAATATAAAATTAAGTATGTTATGAAAGGGATGTTTTAAAACTGGAAATGATCTTTGGAGGTGATCTCTTTCAAATGTCTAATCTTGTAATGGAATCATTGAGGCCCAGTGAGACATTCTGGGTCACACAGTTGTCACAAGATACCTAGACCAGGACCAGATTCGGGGACTTAACACTAATCAAAGCTGGCTCTTTGTCTACCTGTTTAGCCCCATTGCATCAGGCTGGCTCCCTTTGGCTTGGGAATTTTATAGTTTCTAGCTAAATGTTTGTCTTTCTCCACTCTTTTTTTTTTTTTTTTTTTTTTTTAGGGATTGAACTCAGTTTCCTTTTACCACTGAGCCACATCCCCAGTTCTTTTTTGTATTATTTACAGACAGGGTCTCACTGAGTTGCTTAGTGCCTCATCATTGCTGAGGCTGACTTTGAACTCATGATCCTCTTGCCTCAGCCACTGGGATTATAGGCTTGTGCCCCTGCACCTGGCTCCCACTATCTTTTATTGGTACTATGAAAAGTTTAGTTTTTTCCCCTAAAAACATTGTGTTTTCATTGTAGCTTCTGAGATAGTTTTTTCTTCTGGTTACTACGATAGCATTTTTAAAATAAACTATCGGTTCTTATGTTTTAACCAGAATTATGATTCAGAGCTTCCTGTTTCATGTAGAGCTGTTTTGGGTGTCCGGCATAGGGAGAGAGGAAGGACTAGGAAGTTTCACTATTGGTGGCAACAAATGCCAGATTCTTCTTCTTACTACCTTCATTAACACCCTGGATATTTATAGACCTGTGGTCAGACCAGAGAAACAGTTGAGGAATTAGTAGTATGATGTAACTCTTTCAGTAATGTCATGTTGTGATGCTTTTCAGCTCCAAACAATTCTAGCATTAGGTTGCAATTTATTGTATTTGTTTAGGATTTCTCCCTTGGCTACTTTCTATGACAACATAGAGAAACAGAAATTACAACACAGAGTATAAAGAAAGAAATCTGGGACTGGGACCATCCAGTAGAAATGAAATGGTTATTACCAGATAATGTGAGATACTCAGGCACTGAATTTCTTTCTTTTTTTATTTATTTCTTACATACATGACAATAGTGGAGTGTATTACATTCATAATTATCCATTCACAGCACGATTTTTTGTAACTCTGTATTTAAAGTATGTTCACACCAAATTATGTCATTATACATGAGCTCTCTTATTTTTTTGCATACAATTTTTAATACACCTTTATACCACCATTTATCATATCTCTGTTTGTATATAAGGTATGTTGACACCAAATTCACATCTTCATACATGTATTTTGTATAATGATGACCATCACCTTCCACCATCCTTGCTATTCCCCTTCCCCCTCCCTTTCCCTCCCACCCCTATTCCCTATCTAGAGGTAATTTTCCTCCCGGGCTCTCCCTCCCCACCCCACTTTGAGTCACCCCCCTTATATCAGAGAAAACATTCGGCATTTGTTTTTTTGGGGGATTGACTAGCTTCATTTAGCACAATCTTCTCTAATGCCATCCATTTCCCTGCAAATGCCATGATCTGAATTTTTCTTCTTTCTTCTTCTGACCCTCCAAGAAAAACATCCTTAATTACATCATTGACATCTTCTGGCCAAAAATATGTCCAGATGTAGAGATAGCACCTGGCTTTGTCTATGCTAAATCTTCTGGTCTTTCCACCACCCTCCCTTTGGTCTGGCTTGACCTATGAGCCACCTGTGACTCAACACTGAAAATTACTTGAAATCGTGCTGTTTCCTACTTAGCTTGAGAATGGTGAGAAGCAGGTGAGCAGGGGACTTCCTGCTGTCCAAATTCCCAACTCTGCCAAGATCTTTTCTTCCCTGGGTTCAGTACTGTGGTAACAAATAATAACAGAGCTTCCTCCTCTTACATGTCTCTGCGTTGAATAATTGTACCACCATGCACTCAAATATCAAAACCCAAAATTTGAGAAGCAGCACGTATTACTTGCTCTGGCCCCACCTGCAGGTTGCCTACCCTGCTCACCTAAATCACTTCAGTAAGAAGTGTTCCTGGCAAATACCTCCCTTCCTTTAGCAAACATAGCCTCCCTCATCCTCTGGTAAAATTTGTCTTTACTTTCTTTGTGTATTTTCCCTGCTCTATTGTTTAGCCCTCAAGAGTATTGGCTGAATTCATTCAGTCTTCTAGTTCTTTCTGCTGTGTGCCAGGCTCTGGATTGGGGCTGGAGATGCTGGGGTCATGATTACTGCCCTCTCAAGCCTTTCAGTCTCCTGAGGAAATGGAGTGCAAACAAATATATAGGTATTTCCATATATTTGTGAGTGTGTGAGTGCAAGGAAAGATGTATGAAAAAATAAATGAGGCATAATTTAGAGGGGTGGGGCAGAGATCTGGGAGGAAATGACAGATTCATCTGAGACCTGAAAGATGTAGTAGGAGTTATCCAGGCAAAGAATTAGGATCCACCATGAAGTAAATTAAGTGGAAATCTCTGATGTGGAAAAAAAATGGTGTTTTTTCCTACTGTATTCTAGGGTTGCTGGTCCATAGTGAATGAGGTATAAAGGTGTATGAGATAAAAGGCTGTGTAGGTCATATTGCCTAAGTAATCCTGACTGGGTAATGTGAAGCCTTCAAAGATGGGTCTATTGGGTGTGTGACCAGTGAATGATCAGGGAATGTCTCATTCATCTAATATGAAGTACATAGCAGAGAGTGCCCAGCACATGGTATGTGCTCATTTAATTTTTGTTTAATGAGTAACAGCTGTTTGGCTTTTCTATCAGATTTATGATGGAGATTAAATGAAGAAGGTATGCTAAGGTGCTTCGCAAAACATAAAATATTGACCAAATGTTATTCTAGATGTGATTCAGAGTCTTGCTGTCTTGCTTACAGAGGTTCACTGCTAGGAACCCCCCCCCTCCATTCTCTGTTAAACTAGCAAAATCTCTCAGTAAGATCATCCCATCCATAAATATGCTGATGTACTGAGTTCTTGCATATTCAAAGCTGTGTCTCCATTTGCCAAAACCTTTAACTAATTATGGGTGAGTGGAAAGTACCTTATATCACACCATTATGTAGCACTCCTGGTGTTAGAGATAATTATGGGTGATATTGCCAGGGGCAGTATAGTTTTCTCTTCTATGCTGAATTTACTTTTTAAATCTCAATCTAACAAATCTATTATTTAAGAGCTGGATTAATACTGAGGAATAGCACCCTGTGAATTTGCATTTGGATGGGAGCAAGGCTAGTCACAGCAGGGTGTTGTTGCCACCAACTGTGGCACTTGGTTTTCTGATAATCAGTGCTTTGCTATTCTTGTGTTAATATCTAGTTCTCTATTTGAGCTGCAGGAGCTTCAGACCAGACCATTGACTTAAAAGCCTACCTCTGTGCACTGTTGGTGGTAATATAAATTGGTAGAGTCCATTTGGAAGACAGCTTGGAAGTCCCTATGAAAATGTAAAATGTGAATACCTTTTGATCCAGTGAATCTGTACTAAAAAGGAACTGAACAAATGTCACTTGTTACAAGGATGTTGGTTACCTTGTTGTTGCCCTCTTTTCACTATGGGCAATCTGAATGTCCACCATGAGAGATGGATATGTTGATTATGGTGTATACACACTATGGGCTGCTGCTCACCTCAATAAGAAGAGTGAAGTAGATATAGATACAGTGGCAGGGAATGATGATGAAGATACATTTTTTCAGTGGGGGAAAAGGTGCAGAATGATATGTATTATAGGATTCCATTTGTACAGTAGAAAGAAGTGGGGGTTATGTTGGGATAGATAGATAAGAGTTTGAATATATGTTTACTTACATTTGCTTAGGAAATTTCTGGAATGAGGCATAAGAGACAGTTCTCTATTACCTTGGACATTAGGGGTAGTAGGTCTAGGGTTTTTTAAATTTTCACTTGACACTTTTTTATAACTGCTTGACTTTTTACAACAACCTAGAATATCTCTATGAATAATAAAGTTTAAACAAACCTATACCCCACTAGATTTCTTCCTTGCAACTACTGATTTTTTTTGTAAGAAGTAAAAGGTATACTAATGGTTGAGATGGGAAGTCAAATCCGAAGAACAGTAGGCAGAGTTGGGGGGGGGTCATAAAACTATGGGCCTCTAAAAGTCACCAGGAATCATCCATGGACATAGGGTTTAGGGGAGATGTTGCTTTGTTAAATCTTAATGCTAAGAAAATAAATAAGATTAAATTATATAAAGATTGTGATTTTATTAGTTTTTTTGATGAAACATTATAATTATATCATTAGTTTTAATCTCTTGAGTGTTTAAGTACCTAAACAGTATAATAATTGTATTATAGACCACAGTTTAAAAATTAAATGTCTCAGTGTCTAGAATAATAGCTGTTGTTCTTGTTCAACTTGTTTGAATGTTGTAAGTGAATCTAGCCTACAATTTCTTGAGCCTTTTGCTTAAGGATCTGAAGAGAAATAGAGGTATGTATGAAGTAGAGGAGATATAAGTTTTCTAATATTTACATTTTGGAGTTTTGCTTAAATTAAGTATTAAAATCCCTTCAGGCTTATTCACCTCAAAAAGAGGGCTTTGGCCTGTGATACAAGAAGTCAAGAGTGGCCACTTGATTTGGTATAATGCACAGTTCCTTCACCTACTTGTGGGTGTTCAGAGACAAGAGTGACTGTCCCATGGTAAATGACCCTAATTATCTAATATTTGTAATATTAGTCAGGAGATGGACTGTGGAAAAGTTAATAGACCAGTAATCAAGACAAGGGCTGGGGCTGTAGCTCAGTGTTAGAGGGCTTGCCTAGCATGTGTGAGACACTGGGTTCGATCCTCAACACAACATAAAAATAAATAAAAGGCATTATGTCCATCTACACCTAAAAATATAAAAAAGGAGCAAGATAAGTTTTATTCTAGGGTATAAATGGAGAAAGCTATATATTTTTGCAGGTGGTAGAGACTAGAGTGATGGGAATAATTGCAAGAAAGGAGTTAAGATTATAATTTCAGGGTACAGGTGGCAACTGAAAGAGTGGAATAATAAAGAGTAGAACTTCTCAGAGATTTTTCTGGTTAAGGGAACCAGAGAACATGAGGACCTTGCTGGCATATGGTTTGGATTGAACTTGAGCCTGGAGGTTATTCATAGTGGACCAGGCAGGAGGAGTCTTACCTTTGCTAATGATCACAGAGGCTGTTAGAAATGGCTCTAGCTTTGACCAAGCCTGAAGAAGGGAGGAACTGGGAGGAGAAACTAGACGTCCTAGAAAGTCAGACAGAGAAAATCCTGAGCTATGAGTGAGTTGGATGGTGGCCTGAGAACCCATACTTGGCTGCCCTGGGTAAAGGATGTTGCTTAGATTTCTCACTCCATAGTAAAATATTCTGATTTGACTGAGGTTGAGAAAGAGACGAAATAATAAATGTTGTCATATATTTAAGTACTTACCATGTGTGTTTAAAAGTGCTTCACATGAATTATCTCATTTAATTTTTACAATAACTACCCAGGAGGCAGTAACTAAGGTGTAAAGTGCTTGAGTAATATTCTAAGATTGTACCTGGTGGAGCCTGTGTCCAAGGCAGCCTGGCTCTAGAAATTGTGCTTTTAGTTAGTGTGTTTTCCTAGGAGAGCAGCTCTCAGAATCCCTCCTCCACTGCCACTCCAAGATAATTGGGGCAGTGGTCAGTTGTGAAAGAAAGGAACTTCCTATTAGAGTACCCTTGCTGTGATCCTAATATGCAAGTGAAATGATTTCAAGAGGTGAGAAAGCAGAAGACTTGAATAAGCAGCCTGTGGATAAGTGGAATAGATTTCTATGGCCAAAATTTCATATTCTTTCCAAATGTAAGTAGGTAATTTTGTGTTTCTATGTGGAAGACATTATTACTAAGTGTCATGTGTGGGACTAAGAAGATTCAGAAGCAGACACTTTCCTCCAAAAAGCTAGTTTCTGAGTGTTATGGTTTGGATGTGAGGTGTCTACCCCAAAAGCTTATGTGTGAGTCAATGCAAGAAGGTTCAGAGGAGAAATGATTGGGTTGTGAGAGTCTTAACCCAATCAGTGAACTAATCCTCTGATAGGGATTCACTGAGTGGTAACTGAAGTGGTAGGGTGTGGCTGGAGGAGGTGGGGATTGGGGGCGTGGCTTGGGGTATACATTTTGTGTCTGAAGAGTGGAGTCTCTACCTGCTTCCTGATCACTGTGTGAGCTGCCTTCCTCTGCCACCCTCTTCTGCCATGATGTTCTGCTTCACCTTGAGCCCCAAGAAATGGAGCTGGCCTTCTATGGACTAAGACCTTGGAAACTGTGAGCCCTCAAAATTTTCTTCCTTTACAATTGTTCTGGTTGGGTCTTTTAGTCAGACAGCAGCGAAAAAGCTGACTAAAACCTGAGGAAGTTAAAATATGTGCACAAATACATGACCCAAGGTAGTGTTAGAGACATGTTCTAAGAGAGATATAGAATACTGCAATAGTTTGGATTTTAAATGTCCCCCAAAGGCCCATGTATTGAAGTCTTGGTTCCAAGCCTGTGGTGCTATTGGGAGGTGGCGGGACCTTTAGGAGGTGGGGCCTAGTGCAAGGAAGATATTGGGAATCTCCCTTGAAGAAGATATTGGGACCCCAGTCCCTCCTCTTTTGCTCTCTTATACTTCTTGGTTGCTATGAAGTAAGCAGCCTCCTTTGCCATGTGCTCCCACCATGATGTACTATCACACTACACACCTTAAACAATGGGGCCAGTTTACCATGTAGGGAAGCCACCAAAAATGCCAATCAAAACAAACCTTTCCTCTTTTTAAGTTGACTTATCTCAAGTATTTGTTACAGTAACAGATGACTAACAAAAATACCACAGGATTCAGACAAAGGTGAGTAGGTAGCATCTGAGGTTGTCTATGTATTATGAGTAGGTTCTTCTATTGTTAGAGTGCTTGTGTATAATTTCAGTCAGCAAAGTACCAGGTACCCTTGAGAAAATAGAAAGTGTCATTCTAGGCCTGTTACATTTATATGTGTTGTCTCATTAAACCTTGGTAACAACCCTTTGTTGATCAAATGATTTTCAGACCAACACACTTGAGAGTAGAGTGCTAATCAGCTTGAGTAGGCATAAACAGGGACTGACCCAGGGAAACCAGGACCAAGAGGCAGTTTGTATTTTTCCCGTTCAACACATGAGAAAAATGAGGCCCCTTGTCTCATAGCTGGAAAGTGATGGCACTAGAACTTAATGGATCTACAATTAAGAGGTCTGGACTTTATTCTGTATGCAATGAGGTACAATTAAAGGCCTTGAGCAGAGAATTGCCATGGTCATAATTATGCAGGACAGATGGGAAGGCAAAACTGAAATTGGAGAGATGATTTAGAAGTTTGCTGCAAAGATTAAATAGAAGATTTTATAGGATGTTGACTTTGCAGAATTGAAGGAAGTGCTAAATGAGAGATATCACAAGGGAAGAAATGACTATGTTTGACTGCTTGTCAACTTTGAAGAGAGGGGAATCAAAGATGATGGGAGATTTCAAAATCTTAGTGAAGACATTGTGTTTACTTAGTACAAGAAGCCATTGTAACTTAGAAAGGCAGGGTGAGTTTTCATGAGCATACCAGATTAAGAGAAAATCTGCTTCCCGTTTAAAATGACCTACTGTCCTGCAATCAGGAGCAAATTATTTAATATATCTTTGTCTAAAGTTACTCTTCTGTAAAGTATAATGCTATTTGGTACTACAGAGACTCTTGAACTAGCACACAGTGTCTTAATGTTTTACCTCCTCATTTTTGAAATTTGAGAACCCATGCTCAGTAATGTGAATTCCAGTATTGAATGTAACTTTTACATCTTATTCCTAAACAATAATTGTAATATTAATAAGTATGAGTTATCTTCCTCTGCTGAATTCCTGCTTCTGTTATGCCTCTAACTAATAATTACCAGGTGAATTGTAATATCAGCTTTATAAAACTTTTCTATCATTGTCTTAAACCATAATTTAAATTCTTTATCATGGTATAACTTTTTGTATGTTTATCTTAGCACCTCAAATAGAGTAGAAGATACTTGAGGTACAGGAACATAGTTTATGGTCACTCTGTTCCTTCTAATGCCTTAAATAGAGGCATCCAGGAAATATTTATTGATTTGATTCAACCAGTTCATATGGCACAATAGTTCTCTTGCGTGTTATGCTCTGTTATTATGGTCTCATGTTACTGGGTTTTGGTAATTATGCCTGTGAGTACATGATGAGTCCATGGCCCACTTTTTCCTCCAAATGTCTGTCTGTCCCTCCCTTTACATTAAAAAAAATGTTTCACAAATTTACATGTTATCCTTTGTGCAAGGTCCATGCTAATCTTTTTTCTGTGATTCCAGTTTTAGTGTATGTGCTGCTGAAGTGAGTACTCTTTCGATTTTTTTAAAACAAGAACTTTTCTCTCTATGCCTTTAGTTAAACATTAATATAGGTAAATTTATATTCCTTGTTCATATTGTTAGTTTTAGCTTTATTATTATACATATTTTATAAATGATTTTACCCAAGTAATTAGTAAAATATTGCTTCATATATTTGTTTTTTGATGCTGTATAATAAATTACCACTAACTTTGTTGCTCAAAACAGCACACATTAATTATCTCAGTTTCCGTACATCAGGAGTCTGTTATGGTTCAGCTGGTCCTCCGTTCAGGGTCTCACATGCTGCACTCAAGGTGCTGCCGAGGCCTGTGGTCTCATCTCAGGCTAAGGGCCCTCTTCCAAGCTCATGTTGTTGTTGGCAGAGTTTAGTTCTTTGTGGCTGTAGGACTGAGGCCCTAAGATCTTAGGAGCTGCCTGCAGTTGCTTGCCATGAGGCCCTCTCCATAGGCAGTTCACATTATAGCAGCTTTCTATAATGTACAGGCAATTGCTATAATGTAAAGGATTGTATAATCTTACAAAATATACAGTCTATCTGTCTTTCTTTTTCTTTCTCTCTCTCACACACAAAGGGAATGAAATCACATCACCCTTGTTGTATTCTGCTTGTCAGAACCTAATCACGGGTCCCACTAATGCTCAGGGCAAGAGCATTGTTTAAGGAAATGAACACCAGGAGATTCATATTGTTTGGAGTCACCTTATGATCTGTCTGCTACACTTGGCATAGATCTGTTTCGGGCTAATTTAAGACTTTTCAATTTACCATCAATCCATCATTGAATGCTCAATGGCTAAGACTGCTCTGAGACAGATGTGAGTCTAATGAAAAATGATGTTCAGTACTTTGCCTAAAATAGTTCATCACGTGGGACCTTTTGCTGAGATTGAGTGCTGGAGGGAGAATACAGTGGTAGGGGTGGTGATTTCAATTTGGGAGCCCATTAGATATCTAGGTAGAGATGTTCATCTCTGCTTTTCCTGGAGTTTAGGAGATGGTCTGGGCTGAACTAGAAATAAGGGAATCCCTCAATAATAGAGGTTAGTGGGGCCTAGGATATGGGGATATTTTTGAGAGAGGAAAGTTGCCAAACCTAGAATTCTGGGGGAAATCCAGGTTCTCTCTCTGAGGGATTCCCCTGACCTCCGGGAAATGAAGAAGGAAACAAATGAGTTATGCAGCCTCAGAGGAAAAGTTGTATTATTTTTCTGCCTACAGTCCCATCTCTTCCTTTTTAAAAATGTATTTATTTATGTTTTTTTAGTTCTAGGTGGACACAACACCTTTATTTTGTTTATTTATTTTTGTGTGGTGCTGAGGATGGAAACACCAGTGCCTCATACATGCAAGGCAAGTGCTCTACCACTGAGCCACAACCCCAGCCCTCTTCCTGTCTTTTATTAGGTACTACTTATCCAATTATTCCCTTTTTCTTCTGGTATCTTTTTCTTTTCACTGCACCCTTTGCTATATTATCCATAAACATGTTCTGGTTTTCCTTTGCTGTGCCACCTAGCTACCATTACCTATTGAGCCAACCACTTACCCTTTCTGGGCCTCAGTTTTCTCAAAGATTGAAGTGTGTGATGTAGGGAGAAGAGTATGATTTTTTTTTTTTTGGTAGTGGGGATTGAACCCAGGGGTACTCAACCACTAAGCCACATCCCCAGTCCTATTTTGTATTTTATTTAGATACAAGGTCTCGCTAAGTTGCTTAGTGCCTCACTAAATTGTTGAGGCTGCCTTTGAACTCAGGATCCTCCCACCTCAGCCTCCTGAGCCACTGGGATTACAGGTTTGTGCCACAGAGCCTGACGAGGGTATGGTTTTTTTAAAAATATCTTTATCTATCTATATTTATTTATCTATCTAATTTATTTATTTATTTATTTTTATGTGGTGCTGAGGATCGAACCCAGGGCCTTGTACATGCTAGTCAAGCACTCTACTGCTGAGCCACAATTCCAGCCCTGAGGATATGATTTTTTAAGAAACCTCTTTTAGATCTAATTTCTGTTCTGCCATCTTGTTTCTCTCCCCCTTTCCCTCTTTGATTCTGTTTATTAAGTTCCCTATTGAAACTTCCTTCCCTTGGCCACAACATTGTTGCACTCCCATAGTTCTCTTTCTGTCTGCTTCTCTCACTGTTTCTCCATTGCTTTTATTTCTTCTTGCCCCTTAATGATGTCCATAATTAGGGGTGTCTAGTTCTTGGGCTTTTTTCTCATTATTCTCTCTGCCTCTGAGATCCCATCTACTCTCTTAAAAATAATACAGAAGCATCTAGAGTGAAAAGCAAAAATGGCCTTTCAGCCTCCTCCTCTAAGGTAACCACCATTGTCATGTTGGTGTCCTTTCTTCCAGGTGTTGAATCCCATGCCTATAAACAGGGTAAACGCTAGTGTTCAGCAGGATCTACAGGCAGAATACCCTTACTTTGAATGCTCCATTGACAGTATATCAGCTCTGCTAGCTTAATGACTCTGGACTTGTGGTTTGTTCTTTCTCATCTGTGGTTCTTCTATGTATTATGTTTATTTCTTTTTGTGTCCCATAGTATTGAAGAGTAGGTATTCCTTACATGTTTGGTTGATCCTATGATCTTATGACTGATAATCTGTCATTAGTACTTCTTCCTAATTTGTTTATGTGCATAGACCCAAGGAAAGAGAATAAGCTTCTGTCAGAACTTCAGATAAAAAGGTGGTGATAGAGCCTAGTCACTGGGAATCAGAACTTGTACTTGTGCACTTTAGTGGGTAACAGGAAGTATGGGGGTATGGTGGAGGAGAATGGGATGGTGGATGGGTAGTATTGAATTTTTTGGTCAGATGTCTAAAAAAAAAAAAGGCTAGGGACATAGATCAGTAGTAGAGCATCCAAATTCAGTCCCCAGTAGCACAAAAAAAGGACTTGGGATGTGGCTTAGTCGTAGAGTACCTCTGGGTTCAATCTTAGCATGTACAATGCCATGGGTTCCATCCTTAGCACCAGAAAAAAAAAAGTTGAGTAAAAATGATTTAATCTCAAAAGGTTACATGCTATATGATTCCATTTGTGTAACACTCACAAAATGACAAAATCATAGAGATGAGGGGGAGAGAAGATGAGTAAAGAGGGAAGCAGGATGAGATTTCTTTTTTTAAAAAAAATCTTTATTTTATAAATTTATTTATTTATGTGGTGCTGAGGATTGATCCCAGTGCCTCACACATATTATGAAAGTGCTCTACCACTGAGCCACAACCCCAGCCCCCAGGAGGGGATTTCTGTGGTGATGGAACAGTCCTGTGTCCTGATCGAGGTGGGGCCACATGGCTACATGGCATACATCTGAACACCTTGGGTCAATGCCAGTTTCCTGGTTAATGTCAACTCAGTTATAGAAGATGTTATCATTGTGGAAAACTGGGTGAAGGGTATTTAGGAACTTTCTGAACTACTTATGCAACTTTCTGTGAATTCAAACATATTTAAAAAAAAAAAAACCTTTAAAACTGGGGGAAAAAAAAAACAACAAAAAACCTTTCGCCAGTAAATTAAAGCCAGAGTGTTCACATTAAAGAAGTACATCATGGGCTCTAAAACTTAAATATCTTAATCCCAAATATTAACTACAAAAATCACAATTTATTTAGAAACATGTTTTAGACCTGAAAAAGATAAATGGATAAACTTCACAGTGTAATAGGTCCATAGAGTAATTGCACAAGTCTATTCCACTATACATGTATTAAATGGAAAAGTGCCATTTGAGAATCCAGATTACCAATAGGCATCGATCATTGCATGTTGTATTGATTAGGTGGTCATAAGCCGTGATAATTTTCAGTGACACTGAAAATTGAAGGTCTCTGTATAAGTTTAATTCCAAAGGAATTTAGAGTAGCCATAGTAAAGGTTTTCAACTAAGGGCAGTTTTGCCTCTGGGGATATGCAGTAGTGCTACAAGCATTTTTGGCTCTCACAACTGTGGGCAGGGAAGAGCCCATGGAGGCTGCTAAATATTCTACAATGTACAGACCAGCCCCCTGCAACAGAGAACTTTGTAACTCAAAATATCAATAGTACTGAAATTGAGAAAACAGTTCTAGGAACTTGGAGTAGGATGAGAGATCTGTGAATATAATCATTTGATGCCCCTTTGTGTTTATGCTGATATCCTATAATTCTTTTTTAAAATTTTTTATTTGTTCTTTTTAGTTATGCATGATAATAGAATGCATTTTGATATATTATGCATACATGAATTATAACTTCCCATTCTTGTGGTTGTACATGATGTGGAGTTACGCTGGTCATGTATTCATATATGAACACAGGGAAATTATGTCTGATTCATTCTACTGTTTTTCCTATTCCCATCACCCTCCCTTACCTTCTGTCTGCTTTGTCTAATCAGATGAACTTCTATTATTTCCTGCCCCGCCATTATGTGTTAGAAGCCACATATCAGAGAGAAATGATGTCGTGTAATTCTTAACCTTGCTACTTATTTGAAAGCTGGGGGATATGATGATTTCTTGGATTTCAGTGATAGCAGCATAAATATTAGATAGATTTATTCTTTATTTGCTTTGCTAAATATTCTAGTTGTTTGAATATTGAAGTAAATTTTCCCAGAACTGTAGATGCTTATTTTTTAAGGAAAAACAATTGTGAAACACTTAAAGAGAGATAAATAAGAATCCTAAGGCTTGATGCAACTTCATCATGAGTGATTTTGTATTTTAATACTTAGTATTACCTTATCCCAAACTGAGATAGAGTTTGAGTGGATTGCCCAAGGTCACACTTATTCACAAACCCAAGGCCAGAAATAATGTTACTTGTTCCTTCAATTTAGCTGTGGCTTCTGTATCTCATCTATACTTTGAGTGTTGTGAGCAGCACAATTAATATTTGACAAAATATCAGATGGTCTTAGATGCTGGGAATTTTATATATTTATACAAGAATATTCAATCTTCCCATTTAAAAAGAAACACCAAAATAACTCAATATAATGCAGAGTAAAATGTAAGTTGGATTTTTTGCACATATTGACATGGATGAAATATCACAGCAAATGGGGCCAGAGCTTAAAGGAAGTGGTAGGTCGAAAGAAAAACATTAGTATAACACAGCTGGATGGCATTTCTCTAAGCTACCATTTTGAAGAATGTTGCCTTTTGGACTGACTCCCAAACTCCATTTGGCTAACAGTTTGGAATTTTAAATGGGTAAAAATATGATTTTCCATTGCTCCCAGCTGCTCTGCCTGATTTAATAGACAACTATTTACAAGACAGAGAGTAGTACCAGCATTGATTTGCTTTATGAACTTGGGAAATACACTTTTTTAAAGCTCAGTCTTTCCATAAATGGATGAAAATCATGGTAGTTAATATTTACTTAGCCCTTACAGTTTTCCAAGTACTCCTATAAGCCCTTTATGCATATTTCATTATTAAAGTTCAGTCCAGCTCTGTAAGGTATCTATTATCCCTTTTCTAAAATTGAGGAAACTAAGGCAAAGAGAAATGAAATAATTAGCTTTTGCAACTAACAAGGAATGCCTGGTATGAATTGAGATATGCTACAAGTATAAAATGCAACTGAAATTCAAAGAATAAAGCATGTAAAATCATTTTTACCTTGATTACATGCTTAAATAACATTTCAGATATATATTAGGTTGGATGAAATTTAATATTAAAATCAACCGCAACTGTTTCTTTTTGCTTTTCTTAGTGTGGCTTCCAGAAAATTTAAAATTACATATGTGACTTGGAATTTCATATTTCTGTTAGTATTCCTGTAGAGAGTTTTATCAAGCTAGCTCCTGCAAGTGGGAAGTATCTCACCCTCTTATCACATACATGAGACTAAAAGCTGAGGAAGCCAAAAAAAGTTAAATGCATGGGGCTAAAGTATGCTCTGGTAGCCATTAAATCTCTAAGGTGAACATTAAGCCTATTCTCTAATGACTGTATTATTAAAGAGTGAGGGGCAAGGAAAATTGTAAATTTAGGAGCATTCTAGTGTTTTAGTCCTATCTATCTATCTATCTATCTATCTATCTATCTATCTATCTATCTATCTTTGAGTAACTGTGTTAGACATTGTGTTGATACTATCACTCCTATAAAATCGTTGACTTGGATCTTTCCAACAAGAAACTTGAACCCAGCAAAAGAATGTGTACACACATGACTATATAAATTCATATAAAATGAGTGGTAGAACCAGAGGGCTTAGAATCCTGAAAGAATAAGAGATAATGTGTAGATAATGTGAAGAGGGAAGCTGAAGGAAGGAAGTGACATTTGAACTGGTTGGAGAAAAATGAATGGAATTTTAATAGAGGTATCCTCTATACTTGAAGGGACACCCAGACCTAGACAGGTCAATGAGCTGTCATGGATTTTTGCTCACCAAACAGGAGCTCTGTGTGACACAAAATGGAGGGAGGTCAGATACCTTAAAATGTGGATTTTTCAGGACCCATTTGTGTTCCTATGCCTTCCTTGTCAGACCCCTTTCTTGCTTATATACGAAAACTTTCTATAATAGAACAGACTCCTTATTTTAAATCTTTTGATTTCTGATCTCTTGGATTGGTCAGGCAAAAAGCAATGATTAAACACACAAGTTGCACATGCACATGTTTTTAGGCATGTGGGGATGGATGGACAGACAATTACATTGTTTTAAAACTGGTTAAAATGGCCCTGCCTTGAAATTTAGATTTACTATGCATTTCTTCTTTTCTAATCAGGCAAATAATTGTAACTCCCTCTATGGGAAAGAGTAAGTAAGAGGGTAAGAGGAGGCCAGGAATGCCACTCTAACAGAAACTTTTCTACCTTGAAAAGAGAAGAGTGGAAAAAGTATTCCCCTCACCCTCCCGATACTACTGTGTTCAATTCTGGACTTTCTTTTCAGCTGCCTAATGTACATTAAATATATAGGTTTTGTTTTGTTTGAAAATCATTTGTCATTATAACAAAAAAATCTTTCAAACAAAAATAATCGCTTTCAAGATAAAATCTGGATAGATTTTATCTTTGGTGTTAAGTGGTGGGGACTCTCCAGTGTGTATTTACAGGCAGGCTGCCTTTGTCTTCTAGGTGGGTTTTTATTATTTTTGGCTTGTTTGTTTTATGCTAATAGAGTTTTGCCCCATTAATGTAGAATATGCTACAGTGACTCCTTCCTGCTCTCCAGAGGATACCATCCAGTTAATTAGTTTTTCCTTTTATAGAATCCTAAAATGTTAAAGCTACAAAGATGTGCTCTTGTGGAATATTAGAGTAGCTAAGTCTTAGTTAGAAATGATTTTTCTTTAAAAAAATCCTAGAAATAAGTGCAATATATTTTCTGTGACCATATTTTTTAAATTAGAAGATATAAATAAGAAACAAAGAAAAATTTAACATCCTAAGTTTAAAAAGACAGATGACCATGGTTAATATCAGGCATATAGCCTTCTAGAAGTTGCATGTGTGTTTATGTGTAACTTGAACACTAAAATGGATTACACCATTTTATAAACTACCTTTTTTCATCTTTATCTTGTGGGTATAATTTTATATTGTCTGCTCTTCATCTGCAGTACCCCTTTTGACTACTCCATTTTAATGATGAAACGTGAGTTGTTTAAACAGTTACCTGATGTTGGACATTTGCATTGATTCCTATCATCAGTGCAGCAGTGAACATCCTCAGGGTGAAATCTTTGTGCATATTCTTAAGTGTTTATTTGGAATAATTGTAAAAATTGGATAGTTAGAAGAGTAAAGATTGATCACTTTAAACTTTCATCAATGGTGATAAACTTTCATCAAGTTGTAAACTTGCACTGAATTCTTGCCAATCCTGTGTAATATTATCACTTGGAAAATATTTGCCAGTTTGATGAATCAAAAAGTTTTTAGTTTGTAAACCAGGGATTGAACCCATGGGTGCTTTTTAAACATTAAGCCACATCCCCAACACTCTTTTATATTTTATTTAGAGACAGGGTGTTGCTAAGTTGCCTAGGGCCTTGCTAAATTGGTGAGCTTGCAATCCTCCTGCCTCAGCCTCCCAAGCCACTGGGATTACAAGCATGTGACACCATGCCCAGCTCCAAAAGGGTTTTTTGTTGTATATATTCCTTTAAATATTAACAAAGTTGAACTTTCTTTATATGCTTATATTATTGATAGTTTCTTATTGGGTATTCACTTTTTAATTGTTTTATAAGTTATTTAATTACTAAAGATAGTTTTTGTTATAATGTTAACATCTCTTTTTTCTCATTTTTGATATTTACTTTGTAATCGATCTGTATGTATACATGTATGTATACATGGTTTCTATTTTTATATAGTCAAATGCATCAAACTTTTCCTTTATGGTTTATAATTTATATGTATCTTACCACAGGGCAAGGAATTAATTACAAAGATCCAGGAGATATGCCCACCCAGATCTCCTGCCTATTCCTTCTAGACCCTACTCCAGGTAATTTGAGGCTGAGAATGCCCTGTTCAGTCTGCTTCCAGGGCTTGTAAGGGCCTCTTTTCTGGGTCCCTTTTGCCAAGGGATGACTGTAATATAGGTGAGAGCTCTCCTAGGTCTCACTAGTTTAATGAGAGAAATGTGTGGGTGGAGCTCAAACATTAGGACTGGGTTATCCACATATGGATGCCCAAGGCCTCTAGCAGCATAGGAAGCAGGGGTGTAGAGAAGAGGAAGGACAAGATTGTGACCCATCTAGATCCTGGCCTTACAAGTATTAGGGAGAACCTGTTTCTCATAGTAATAGTTAAGATTTTAATTACATTTATATCTCAAATCCATCTGGCATTTCCTTTGGGATATGATCTAAAAGAACCTATTCCTGCCAAAAGCCAACCCTCTTATTTTATAGACAGGGAAACTGAGCTTTAGGTTGTAATTTATCCGGAGTCAATGGCCTCGCTAATGGCAAGGCTGTTACTCCTGACTGACGAACTAGTGTTCATGCCTTTGAGGCAAATACACCTTGGTTTAATTCTGTAGTGTGTTACTAACTCACCTTTCATGAGTTCCCTAGGACGGGCCACTTTGACCTCTCAGAGTCTCTAATTAAGTAAGAGAATACCACCTACTACCCTCGCCTGCCCTGCTACCATTCTGCCCAGCTACTACCTTTTCCAGGTTATGCCCTTTTTGGTATGCCAACCTCAGCATTATGCCATGGGATGGCTGTTGCCTCTATTTTGAAAGCAGTCAAAACTACACTCCTTAGTTGCAATTTCTGCTTCTTAAGCTCCTGCTAGAACCCTGATTATGGGAATGTAGATATCTGTAGACACCCAACAAAACACATTTTATAGAGTTGGCATGTTCCTTTTATGTCTTCTGATTAGCCATTTCAACAGTCACCCTCCCCCCAATGAGGTCCCGTAAGCTCAGCTGTTGGTAAGTCTGGGATAATTTGAGTGCTTCTGTATATAGGTTGTTTATTTTTATGACCTTAGTGCATTTTCCATTGTCCAATTTATTTTTCAGAAATTCATCTAGATTTGAGTCACTAGTTTATATTCTACCTTGACTTTTAATGATGTACTGTGTACTCCAAAGACAGTTCAGTGTAGCAACTATCACATTGGCTTTCAACATGGCAGGTTTCTTTCTTTCTTTCTTTCTTTTTTTTTTAAATCTTTAATGAAGGAAAACCCTACCGCTCTATTTCCCCAGAGGTAGAAATTGCAATTTATATAGTTTTAGCTAAGGGAACTTGTTAATTAAAACTGTCAAGCTGTAATGAACTGTGCAATTTTAATACATGTTACATCAGTTGATGGGAGCAGGGATTGGAATAGGAAATAGAACAGAAATATTCCCACAATTCAATTACAATGATGCTAATCTTCTAATGGAGTTTCAAATTGCAAATTTTGGTGAAGCCAAAACCAGTCTCCATATGTATTGAGCTATACCACTGTTCCACCAAGATGTCTTAACTCATCAGGCCTGACACTGTTGCCTTCACTCTCAAACTGCATGCTTTGGGCCCTTAGAGCTAATATTAGTCCTACACTGGAGCCATGCCACTTCTAGAGGAGTTCCATGCTGGGTTTCAAATCCAAACTGGCCTATCATCCAAGATTCCTAGAGTCATGTTATCTAGGAATATATTTATCTAGTGCAACCTCTAACTGACTCTGCCACAGCCTTAGCAGGTGATTGTTCTAGTTACCCACAAACAGTGGCTCTGGAGTGGGGCTGCCTGAATTCTAATTCTAGTTTCAATACTTTACTAGCTGTGGTTACAGCCTTAGGTAGATTAGTTCACTCTCTGCTTTAGTTATTTTATTTATAAAAGGGGGATAGTAATACCCATCTCATGGGACTTTTGTGATATTAAATCAGATAATAAAATATACAGTACTTACAACATCTTCTAGCACATCCTTGTTGCTTTTATCATTGTCCTTCCATTGTCATGCAGATTAAAATGTGTGAAAACCCTTCCTTATACTGAGCTGAAATCTGTCTCTAACTCTAACCACTTTAGCTGTGCAGAAGAAAAATCTAACGCTTTCCCTACCTGCCAGCCTTTCATACATTGGACAGAGAAGAATACAAATATGAAAGCCATTGTAAATTGTGAAGCATCATGTTACCTACGTTGAGGTATGTAATATTATCATTATATTATGGCCTACATTATAATTATTATCTAACTTGCCCCTTCTACCTGCCACATTTTATCTTTTCCAGGATAAATATCTTGCATTCCTTCTGGTGTTCTTCATATAACAAGACTTTTAGACAGTTAATCATTATAGTTGCCTTAGTTGGATACACTCTAGTTTATTCATATCCCTAGTTTATTCATGGCTCACCGGACTTGACTCGTCCTATAAATGCAGAACAAGGAGGAGAGGTCTGGCCAGTACAAAGCACAGTAATAGTGCAATATTTGCTACATCCACCCTCCCTCAGAAAAATGAATACTTTTAAATAAATATTTTAGTTGTGAATGGACACAGTAACTATATATCTATTTATTTGTTTCTTTTTGTGATGCTGGGGATTGAAACCAGGGCCTTGTGCAAACAAGGCAAGTACTCTACCAACTGAGCTGCATCTCAGCCCTTATTTATTTATTTTTTTTTATGTGGTGCTGAGGATCGAACCCAGTGTCTCACACATATTAGGTGAATGTTCCACCAGTGATCAACAACACCAGCCCAGCCGAAATACATACTTTTTAATGAAGTAGAATATTCTGCCAGAATATTATCTTTCTGTTGACTAAAGAACCTTTTAAGAAAAATTTCTAATAAACCTATTGAATATTTTCAATTTGCATTCATTTATTTCTTCAGCAGATGTGTTTGGAGCCCTCCTCTTCTTCTTTCTTCATTTTACATTTTTATTTTTTATTCTTTTTATATATACATGACAGTAGAGTATATTTTGACACATTATACACACAAGTATCTTATTCTAATTAGGACCCCCGTCTTGTGGATGTACATGATGTGGAGATTCACTGTGGTATATTCATATATGTACATAAGAAAGTTAAGTCTGATTCATTCCAACATCTTTACTATTCCCATCCCTCTTCCTTCCCTTTATTCCCCTTTGTCTAATCCACTGAACTTCAATTCCCTCTCCCCCCTTGTTCTGCATTAGTATCCACTTATCAGAGAGAATATTTGCCCTTTGTTTTTTGGGCAGTGGCTTATTTCACTTAGCATGACAGTTCTCCAGGTCCATCCATTTACAGGCAAAAGTCATAAAGTCATTCTTTTTATGGCTGAATAATATGCCATTGTGTGTGTGTGTGTGTGTGTGTGTGTGTGTGTATAAATATATATTATATTTTCTTTGGTCATCGTTGAAGTGCACCTGTGTTGATTGCGTAGTTTAAGTATTGTGAGTGGAGCTGCTGTAAACACTGATGTGGCTATGTCACGGTAGTGTGCTGATTTTAACTTCTTTGGGTATCTACTGAGGAGTGGTATAATTGGGTCAAATGGTGTTTCCATTCATAGTGTTTTGAGAAATCTCCATACTGATTTCTGGAGTATTTTGGTGCCCTCTTCTTTGTGTCAGGAACTATGCCACATGCTAGGAATGTAATGTGGGCTCTTACCTTTATCTCTTTTACTTTCCAATGACTATCAATATTTTTGGATTCTAGTCCTATTTGAAAAGAGATAAGCTGTGTCTCCAGGTTTAATATCATTTATAAATTTTATGAACTTACTTTCACTGTCTTTCCCAACTTGGGTAGTGCTAAGTACACACCTCTGCAGCATGTAATCAGATCATCTTCTGCATGGTAAACATTGATATAATGGCATTCTTTAAAAAGACTACTTTAAAATAATTATAGTTTCAGATAATTATGGATACTGCAAAGAAACATACAGGGAAGTCCCATACCACTTCTTCCTGTAGCTTCCTCCAGTGATAACATCTTACCAAGAAATTGATACAATCCATAGAGGTTATATTGAGAGAAAGAACATAAATGTGAGCGTACTTGCATATGTGTAGCTCTATGCAGTTTTATGATGTGTAGTTTTGTGTGATCATCACCATAATCAAGACACTGAACAATGCTATCACCAGTAGACTCCCTTGCACTGATCTTTTATAGCTACATTCCTTCTTCCTACTCACTCCTAACCCCTGGCAAACACTAATGTGTCCCAATAATTATATTATTTCATGAATGTCACATAAATGTAATCATGTAGTATGTATCCTTTTGAGATGGTTTTCTGTTTTTCTGAGCATAATATCCTTGAAGTTCATCCAATAGTTGCATTTAGCAATAGGTTGTTCCATTAGCATTCTTTTAAAAAAAATTTTCTTAGTTATACATGGACACAGTATCTTTGTTTATTTGTTTTTATGTGGTCCTGAGGATCGAACCCAGTGCCTCACGTGTGCAAAGCAAGGGCTCTGCAACTGAGCCATAACCCCAGTCCCCATTAGCATTCTTTTTGAGTCTTGTCTTGTCTTGTCTTGTCTTGTCTTGTCTTGTCTTGTCTTCTCTTCTCTTCTCTTCTCTTTTCTTCTCTTCTCTCTCATACCAGGGATTGAATTCTGGGGCACTGAGCCACATCCCCAGTCCATTTTTAATTTTTTTTTTTTTTTAGGAACAAGGTCTTGCTTAGTTGCTAAGGCTGGCTTTGAACTTGAAATCCTCCTGCCTCAGCCTCCTGAGCTGCTGAGATTACAGGTGTATGCACCACTGTGCCCGGCATAACCAACTTCGTTTTAAGACTGTTTTTTTTTTCCATCATGATCAGCAGTTTTTGTATCCTGAGTTATTCCAGATACGTCCTGACTTTTGAAAGTTATGCTTTTAATTGTCACACTAATCTTCCTTCATCTTTCTAGTTGGCCATGATTTTTTCAGAGATCACAGCAGAGGCTTTGCAATCAGGAATACAGGTTACTTCAATACCATAGGATAGGGCTGGGGTTGTAGCTCAGTGGCAAAGTGCTTGCCACGCATGCGTGAGGCACTGGGTTCGATCCTGGCATCACATAAAAATAAACAAAAAATAAAGGTATTGGGTCCATCTACAACTAAAACATTATTTTAAAAAAATATCATAGGCTATATTTTATCTGGGCCCACAGATCCAAATTAATTTAAAACCTCTCTACTGTTTTCCACATCTCAGCATCTGTTGTGTTCTCATGAACTCTCCTCATGTTTGTGTTACCATTCCCAGAGTGGAAAATTATCCTTTTAAGATGGGATACAAATAGGAACTGAGTCATTCCACTTGTGTTCTTGCTTGCGCACTTGTGCACACACATTCTCACTGACTCTCTTTTTTCTGCCACCTGTTCACATATATCTTCTACTTAGAGTAGATGATCTTACCTTGAAAAATCTGCACCTGCTACAGCTACATTTAGTTCCTGTAGCCTACCAGCTGTTTTCTGTGTAGCTGCATTGTGCTCTTTAGTTATTTCTTTTATTTTTCTTTAAGATCATAGCACATAAGAGTCAATGTGATCTCTTATAGAAATGCTCATTCCCGATATCTGGGGAATATCTTTGTACCTATCATTTAGTTTGTTCATGGTCTTTACGGAGCAGTACTTAAGATGGCATGGCCATATTTCCTAAAGTTGCTTTCATTTCTGCATTTATCAATCACTTCTTATTTTTTGGTGAAACTTAGAGAGTTTGTGGTTCCTCTCACTGCTTCCTTGGCATCCTATATGATGAAATTCCCCTCTTATAAATTCAGCACAGCCCTTCTCCTTTTATAAGCATATTGTTTTCTGGCAGACTCTCACTTCTCAGATCATCTGTGCCTTTCAGAACTCTTGTTTGTTGGTCCAGAAATGTCCATGTATCTGCAACCATTTTTTTTTTCTGGAACTCTTTCCCTTGATGACACTGTTTCCCACAACTCTCTTAAATGGAAGCTGCTTGTTCTCTGATAATTCCTTGATCTCAAGCAAGCTTCTGGTGCCATAATAATGTTCAACAACTTTTCTTTCCATTTATATATATTTATTTATTTTCCTTGGTATTGAACCCAGGGGTGCTTAACCACTGAGCCACATCCTTAGCCCTTTTTAGTTTTTATTTTGTGACAGGGTCCCTCTAAGTTGCTTAGGGCCTCACTAAGTTGATGAGACTGGTCTCAAACTTGTGATCCTCTTGCCTCAGCCTCTCAAGCCAGTGGGATTACGGGTGGGCACCACTGCACCCAGTCCCCTTTTTCTTTGACAGGAATGCTATCAGGTATTATGCCAACTCTCTTCATTGGCATAGACCAATGTCTGGGTTACTTGTTCATATTCTTTGAGGCTTCTGGCAGCTAGTTTAGTCTTCTATGCACCCTGACTCCTGGCATCATTCTAGACCTCACCAATGGCATATTGTCTTTTGGAAGACTCCCTTCTCAGATCATCTGTGCCTTTCAGAACTCTTGTTTGTTGGTCCAGAAATGTCCATGTATTTGCACACTGATGTACCAATAAATGCCCTCACATAATGTATACTTGACCTACAGTCATATGACCTTAATTTTCACTCTGCCTCAGAGACCTCTTCATGTGACCACACTGATTAATCATGTCACCATTTGGAACCATTCTACTTTTAAAATTCAGCTTTTTGACTAATATTTCTTACCTTCCACATCTGCTGTTCCCTTACTCTCACAGAACCTCTTTGATCTCACTGATACTTCTAGTACCTTCCTTTTTCCCCTCGATTTTTCAGCCCCCTCCTACTTCTGTGTTCTTTCCCACCTGATAAGCATTTCCCACCCCCACTTGGCCCCGCTAGCCATTTGATATTAATTCCCACAGTATCCTCAATATCCTCACATCCCTCTTGTTCCGCTGCACCTGTCCTGTCAATCCCCAAACCTAGATGAACTTGAGCATCTGCTTTCTTGTGTCCTGTTCCCAGGCTGCTGAGTAAGAACTAGGGAAAATTGCCTCACCATGCTGATTATATCCATGACCAAACTGTGATTTCTAACCACAGCTGGATCCTCAACGGCTGCTCACTAATCCTTTTTTACACATTCCTAGTTGGTTTCTTTTCCAATTTCCCACAGCAGCTGTTTCATTTTACCACACCCCTCCAGCCCCTTAATTTCAGCTTCTCTTTTCCTAGCTTCCTTCAATAGATAATCTAGTTACATACTTTCTTACAAAGAGAGAGCCCTTTGGTCACAAACTTTCTTTTCCTCCAAACATTTATTTACATGGCTACTTTTATCTTCATTCATTCTGCATTATCTTTTCCAAGGCTAAACTTATTTTTCTTTTTACCTCTTTCCAGAAGCCTCCTTTAAGATATCCTATTCAATTAATCATTTCCCTTCTGTCTCTTACATCTTCAGTGTTTTCCTTTAAGAGTTCATGTTCTTCTACCTTGCAAACATATCCAAGAATTCCCCTTTCACTCTCCCAATCTTCCTTTTAGTCCTTCTAGCCTCACAGACTAATAATATATTTTTGATTTTCTTTATCTCAAAATAACTTGAAAGAGCTATTTATATTTCCTCATCTTTACTTTTCAGCTCATGCAATTGGTTTTCTACACCATTCTCTCTACCAAAAACAGACCTTGCATGGTTTAGCATGATTTACATATTCAGATTGGTTGGATTTTATGTCCCAAGATTCAGAGAACAGAGGAAGGAATACATACATTTGTGTGCACATGAAGTTTAGAGGGGGGAGGGCATTGAATACTATACCTTTCTTTTGATCCAAGGAAGTTCAGAATGTGGTCCAATAAACACTACTGCCAGGCACAGTGGTGCATGCCTGTAATCCCAGTGACTTTGGAGGCTGAGGTAGGAAAATCAGAAGTTTAAGGTCAGCCTTGGCAACTACACCCCTGTCACCAAAAAAAAAAAAAAAAGTGCTGGGGATGTGGCTCAGTGGTAGAGCACCCCTGGTTTCAATCCTCAGTACCACAGTAACCACATTACTTTTTTCTCATTGTTTTTCATTCTCAACCAAATATTATTTTCCAGGTTTCCACCTTCTGTCCTGTTGAGCTACTACTTTTGCTACAACTGGTGATGATGATGTTGATGATGTTGTATCTACCTTTTGGATCCCTCTTCTGTGCTGTACATTGTGATGTATATTCAGATGCATTATAACCTTTAATTTTCATTAAAAGCTTAGCGAAGAAGTAAGTTAGTATTCTAATACTCAATTTAGAGATGAGCCAATTAAGGTGCAGAGGGGACAGGTGTCTTGACCAAGATCTTATGACAAGTGTGAGGCAGCACAGGGAGTTGAACCCTGATCAGCTTGGCTTCAAAGCATCTCTTCAACCATGCCACCACTGTCTTCTATAATCATGTGTGAGATGCCACTGCATTGGCTCTGATGAGGATAACTGTAAGGCCATATTTGCTTTCTGGTATCCCAAGCATCCCAATAATGTTGTTACCAATATGCTAAAGTCAGCATGTAGACCTCTCTAGTCCTGGGCATGCTTTCTAGTTCTTTTGCTTTGTTTGTCTTGAGAAGCCATGAGTATCCCTTCCAGTACTGGCATTTTTCTCCTCAACATTTTCACTGAAGTTCATATTCATCATATTAGTGAATCTCCACTAAAATAATTTCTTCTTCATTTTTTGTGAAATTTCCTTCATCCCTTACCAGAAGTACATCATTCTGAGATCTTAAGTGATTATCCAGAAAAACACATCCTACTTTTCAACATCATGAAAGTAGCAGGATAGTCATTTCCCATATCCTCTCTTCCAGCCCAAAGTCATAACCTTTAACAGGAAGATGAAGCCAAAGTTTCCACATGTCCCTAAAGTCATTAGTTTTTTACACAAACCTTCAAAGTCATGTTCTCCTTGGTTGTATAGTCTGGTTCCAGATCTAAACATTTGGAGGACTAAAAATAAACTGGAAATTCATGAGATCTATACCCATCTCATTAAAAGACTCAAAAAGATCTGGAATGTGAGAAGCAGTTGTGACTGAATAAAGAAAAAAATCAGCTCCTGCTGTTAACTGGGCTGAGAAAATTGCAAAGTTAACTGTAGACATAAATGGCTAGAAAGGTCCCCTCTCTCAGTGACACTGATTTCTTGATCAATGTTGCCTCAAGACCCACTTTGTTCTTCCATTTATTACTTAGGGGTTCCGTTTGCTGAGCTGGTCTTGCCTCCTAAGAAGTAAGAGGTCCAATTCCTAGTTTATCCCCAGTTCTCCTATTCCTGCCTCAGAAATAGTAAGCAATCCAGAATGATCCTACTTACATAAGGTTGTCCTTGGAATCCTTTAATAAGAATCCACAGAGGCTTGCTTCTTCCAGCGGTAGAGCACTTGCTTAGCACATGTGAGGCACTGGGTTCGATCCTCAGCACCACATAAAAATGAATAAATAAAATAAAGGTATTGTGTCCATCTACAACTAAAAATATTTTTAAAACATTGAGTTTGTCAGACTACAGGCTTGTCCTTGGTGGCTTTTGACTGATTCAACTTTAAGTGACAATCTCACCTTGATATTTTTTTTAATTTGATTTTAAGCCTGAACCAGTCCCACATTTCCTGCCTGGAGAATGGAGATCTATGCACTTCTTCGTGCAGCCCAGGGGTACTGCTGGTAACAGACTGATACATTCTTGTCTTAGTCTAAAAGCAGTAGAAGAAACTCCAAGTCCAGTAATGAAATGGTCTGAAGGAATTGACACACCTGCACCAATATCCTGAATGGTGATAAAAGCAGTACACTAGCTCATTACTGCAGAAGGAGCTGAGAGATGAAGGAAGGAAGTGAGAGACATCATTTGGCATTTGAAATATTTTTAAGGATAAGTTGAGGGTAGGGAAGAGTGGCAAAAGCCAATGATTCTGGGTAGAATAGAATGATGTATGTAAAAGAGTGGGAGAAAGCATGGGCAAGTTGTGTTGGAACAATAGCCCTTTGTGACTGCAGAGGTGAGAAGCAAGAAAACTTACATTTTCTTCATCTCTCTCCTCTGTAAACCATATGGTTTGAGGACTGGGAGGGGCTGATTAGGATTTCAGGTGAGGCTGCTGCAACAGATGGCATCCCAGTAATAGAAAAGTAGTCTACACAGAAGAAGGAATAAAAAGATCTATCAGGACTCAGGACAGAATGGTGACTACTAGTAACTTTAATTGCATGCTGCATTCTGATAAGCCAAAATATATATCTATACACACATTCTTTTCTCCCATAAATACCTCCCCCACATACATACACACGAACAAGCAAAATATGGAAATAAATAAATTGGCGGCTTCTTTACAAGATACTCTTTTTTTTTGGTACAATGGATTGAACCCAGGGGTGCTTAACCACTGAGCCACATCCCCAGCCCTTTTTGTATTTTATTTAGAGACAGGGTCTCTCTTAGTTGCTTAGGGCCTCGCTAAGTTGCAGAGACTGGCTTTGAACTTGTAGTCCTCCTGCCTCAGTCTCCTGAGCTGCTGGGATTATAGGAGTGGGCCACTGCACCTGGCTACACTTCTCTTGTTACCTGTGGAGATGATGTTTTCAACTTTTGCTCACTTGGATCACTCAGAGCAGGGAGAAGCAGAAGATACTTCTTTCTGCTTGATTCTGGTCTTATATTTGGAAAAAGGGAAATTGGTGTGCTAACTTAGGAGGCATCTCAGGATAAATATTACAAGCAAGGTTGGTATCTTCCCTTCCAAAAGAAGGGTGACCTCATGAATTCCATGTCAGAGTTACCCTGAATACCTGTGTTGTTTTCCAGCAAGGCCATTTATTTTTTTATTTTTTATTTTTATTTTTTTTTAAAGAGAGAAGGAGAGAGGGGGAGAGAGAGAATTTTTTAATATTTATTTTTTAGTTCTCGGCGGACACAACATCTTTGGTTTTTTTTTTGTATGTGGTGCTGAGGATCGAACCCGGGCCGCACGCATGCCAAGAGAGCGCGCTACCGCTTGAGCCACATCCCCAGCCCCAGCAAGGCCATTTAGAATATAGCACTTTCTTCTTATTTGTGGATTGTGTTTAAATCTTTTTTTCTTGTTATCATGAAGAAGTCTTAAGGAATACATGTATTGCATCATTTGACTGAAACCAAAGGCTTAAGTTTGCTGCTTTTCCAGTAAACCAGCACCATTCTTATCTTGGGCAACTTCATTGAAGTTGGTTAACCGGTTAGGTGGTAACCCTACCTCTTATGAGGCCTTTCTTCCCTATTGGATGTCATACATGTTGCATTTTTTACTCTGGTAAATTTGCTTTGGCTTGGAGGGATGTTTAATCAGCAACCATTTATTGAGCACCAACTATGTGCCAGAAAATGTCAGATGATGTTTTGAAAAATCAGATGCTTTTGGATCCCATCAGATCAGTAAACTACTTCCACGATATATTATTTAATAAGAACTGTCACAGGAGGAATAGTAAGAGATTACTTTTCTGAAAAGAAACTTTATTAATCCCATCCACTGTAACTAAAGACTGTGCATTTTAGTGAAGTGCATAGCTTAAACTTTTTTAGTTACAGTTTTAATGAACAAGTAGCAGTGCATTTATTAATATTCCATTTAAATAGGATGAACTGTGTGCCAGGCTCTTTTCTAAGCACCATGCAAATATTAACTCATTAATCCTCCCAACAAATTTATGAGGTAATACTATTTCACCTGTTTTATAGATGAAGAAACTGAATCACAAAGATGGTTCAGTACCTTCCCCACGGTTATGTGGCTGTTAAGTTATGGTTGGGATTTGAATACAGGCAGTCTGTTTTCAGAGATTTTACTACCTATACTAAGCTGCTAATAGGTTTTTCTGAGGGGCCTATAATGTTAACTTGCTCAAGTGGATTTATCATATCCCAAAAGTCTTGCTTATGCTATTGCACACTCCTTTATCTCTATCTAAAGATTTTTTTCCTACCCATTTCTAATCTAGATTATGACAAATTCTGAATTAATAGTATTTATTTTTTTTCACCTCAATCTTTATTTAAAAAAATACAAATTAGAAACACACAGTGTAGACATCTACTTTAAGAATGAATTACTGGTGAACATAATATAAATTTTGGGACATTTCCTCCAGGTAGTACATTTTCTGGAGACTTCTAAACAGATTATTTGCATCAACCTCTTCATATTAATTGCATGTATAGGATTCTGCTATATGAGGAATTTTTATAGGCCTCTGATACTATGTTACAACTGATACCTCTCTTCTAAGAATTTTTCACATTCACCGGGTTTTGATCCACTGTGATAATAGTATTTATTTTTAAACTTAGTTAATTCTATTATGTTATTTGAGCTAGTTTTTGAAGCACTTACTGTGTGCCATACACTTGTCTCCCAGGCTTATTCTTTCACCAGAACGTTATTCAGTTCCAAAAGCCCTCTCTTTTCTGTTGCTTGCCTCATGAGATAACTCCACCCTGCCTCAGTATTGTAGTGAGTAAGTTATTAAAGTTTAGAGAAACCCAGGTGTGGTGGTGCATGCCTACAATCCTAGTGGCTCAAGAGGGTGAGGTAGGAGGATTGCAAGTTCAAAGCCAGCCTCAGCAATTTAGTGAGGTGCTAAGCAACTCAGTGAGACCCTGTCTCTAAATAAAATACCAAAAGGGCTGGGGATGTGGTTCAGTGGTTAAGTATCCCTGGGTTCAATCATCAGTACCCCCTAAAAAATATTTCAGAGCAAAACCTTTTTATGAATCTTATCAGTATGTATAATGACTGAAAATTGGGTCATGTACAACAAAATATATGTGCTCTTAGGGTATCTGGCAGGATTGAAATAGGTCAGCCAATAGTCTTGGGTTGTTTGTTCCACTTGGAATGTGAAAATATGAGGTCATACAACTCAGCCCCAAATCAGGAGCATCGATGTAACAAAGGGACTAGAGTATCTGCCTGGGGTTGGTCTGATGACTTCTGAGAATCTGGCCTTGTGAGCAAGTGATTTTTATCTATGTTTTGTCAGCTTTATTGAGCATAATGGCATACAATAAATTAAGATATATTGATGTAGGTTGTATTTTATTTTTCTGAGCAATGTTTTATAGTTTTCAGTGTGTACAGGTTTTGCATATCTTTTGTTCGATTTGTCGCTTAGTATTTAATTGTGTGATGCTATTTAAAATGTTATTTTTGTCAATTTTTGATTGTTGCTAGTTTATATAAATAGAATTGAGCACCTAGGGCACCTACCTATCCAGTTGCCTTTGGGCTGATACATGTCTATGGAGTCTTGCCTTTGACTTGGGCTACATATCATGGCAATCTAAGGAGAAAGACCACTCACATACGGGGCTGGCAAAACTCTGCCTCAAGGCAGTAGTTACCCCTCTTTCATGAGTGAGTGTCTATGTATTAAGACTCAATAAGGATCTGTTGGGTGAGTTAGTTAAATATACAATAGCAATGATCAGTTAGTTCCCAAAATAAAAGTGTAAGTTTAGTTATTGTAGTGCAAAACAGTTTGTTTGAAAATATCTTTTCAACCTCATTGTTATACAAAATACATGTATGAAGATGTGAGAAACAAAGAATAGCATTACCCTAGATTAGGTAGAGAGAAGTGATGGGAGGGGAGGGGAGGGTTTTGGGAGATAGGAAGGATAGTAGAATGAAACAGACATTATTATTACTGTGTGTATATATGTGAATGCATGAACAATGTGATTCTGCAACCTGTATACTCAGAAAAATGAGATATCCCATCTGATTCAAATGTATGATATGTCAAGGTCATTGTACTGTCATGTACAATTGTACATGTAACTAATTAAAGCAAATAAAATAAAAAATCTTTTTTAAAAAAAGTACTGGGAGATGTACAGAGGTCTTTAACCCTTAGTCATAGAAAAACAGCATTATTACTTAGCATCAAACTAAAGACTAAAAGTAAAAACTAAGAAAAATACTGCCAATTTTCTTTTTTGTTTCTACAAATCAAAATAGTTTGCTCCTTTGAGGTATTACATAGGAGTGTGTATGTATGTGTGTGTACTTTTATGTATGTATACCATGAAAAATCTCTTTAGGAATTTAGAAAATGACATGAAAATATAAACAAACTGAATCCTGAAAAAATGATTTGAAGTTAAAAGTGTCCCTGCCACTATTTTCCCACTGGATTTTTTTCCAGTGGATTGCTTTACTTTTGTGTTTGTTTGATTTTGTTTTTTTATCTGAGGGTTTAATGAATCAATACATATAAGTTATTCCCAAAGGAAAAAGAGGGATTAACTAGCAAGCAGGGAGATAAGTGGCTGCGACACAGTGGAATCCCACCAGCCAAGCCCGCACTGACCCCCGGGCTGAGTTTGGGATTTCAGACGGGGAAGGAAGCGGTACAGTCCCATCCCCCACAAGGGACACTCCACTAAGGCAATCAGCGGCCACCATCTTGGAGAGCTGAAGTATCCACCGCCACTCTCTGACAGATTGCAACAACAAAACAGGTGTGTGTCACTCAGCTCAGCCCCCATACATCGGGGGATTTCGCATAAAATCTCTCCTAGGCTTTCCGGGGGAGGGAGTATCAGAGTGAGCCTGCATAAAGACTAAGGGAAAACTAGAGGCACCTGACCTTCAACCCCGCCTCCCATCAGCAGCCAAAACAAAACCTGTCTAGCCAGCGCTGGGGGAGGGGCAAGCAGAAAAAATCAAAACCATAGAGTGCCGGGGATCCCAAAAGCCAACTGTGTGACCCTGGAGATCCAGGCTGTCTGATTCGCGTGGCCTGCCCCGCGGCTACAGAAGGCGTGGCGCCGCAGAGAAGGGATTAACTAGCAAGCAGGGAGCTAAGTGGCTGCGACACGGTGGAATCCCGCCAGCCAAGCCCGCACTGACCCCCGGGCTGAGTACGGGATTTCAGACAGGGAAGGAAGCAGTACAGTTCTATCCCCCACAAGGGAAACAAAACAATAGAGTGCCGGGGTTCCCAATAGCCACCCTCCACACCCAACAAACGGCAGGCCCAGAGTACAGTTTGAACTGCCGAGAACCATCACTCGGGGGAAATCTGGTCTAGCAGGAGAAACCAAGACTAGCAGGAGAAACCAGGGGACTAGAGGCAAGGCCCTCGCGACTGGGCGGCTGTAAACTGCAGGCCCGCCGGCGACAGTTCACCCACTGCCCGCGTAACTGGGTGGTAGGAGAACGCCCGCCCGCTGGCGACTGATCACCTGCCCGCAGCCTGTGATACTGGGCGGCTGGAGACTGCCCGCCTGCCGCGACCAGGAGCTGAAACCAAACAGAGACAGTCCAGTCACCCCCCCCCCCCATTAGGACACCCCGGCAAGGAGACTGGGGCCCATCATAGCAGAGTAGCGTCGTCACTGGAGCTCGGACGTCAGAATTCCTTCCCAGCGGAATCCACGTTAGCAGGCATAGTTTAACAACACACAGGAGAGACATCAGAGTAATACAGAAACAAAACAAATCTATAGAAGAGAGCAGAAACACGACAATCAAATAGAGCTGGAAAGTAACGTGGACAACATGAGAAAACAAGGAAAAAAGGATTACAAACAATGCAAGACAACTCAATTCTACAGGAGGACATAGAAACATCAGAAACAGGGATAGGGAAAGAACTCAAGGCATACCTAACTCGAATGGAAAGGAATATTAGAGAAGACATGAGACAGCAAGTCCAAGAAATAAAAGTATATTTTGAAAATGAATTAAACAAACAAATTCAAATGGCAAAGAACGAGCTCTACCAGGAGATAGAGATCTTAAAAAAAAAAATCAAACAATAATCCTAGAATTGCAGGAAACTATAAACCAAATTAAAAACTCAAACGAGAATATTACAAATAGACTTGATCAAGTAGAAGTCAGAACATCAGATAATGAAGACAAGGTTTATCAACTTGAAAAGAATATAGTCAACACAGAAAAGATGCTTAAATCCCACGAGCAATCTATTCAAGAGATATGGGATGTCATAAAAAAAAAATTTGAGAGTCATAGAGATAGAAGAAGGCACAGAGATTCAAACCAAAGGAATGGACAGCACATTAAATGAAATAATTCTAGAAAACTTCCCAGAGATGAAAGATGGAATGGATTGCGAAATCCTGGAAGCCTACAGGACCCCAAACATTCAAAACCATAATAGACCAAATCCAAGACATATAATTATGAAGATAGCCAACATACAGAACAAGGAGAGAATATTAAAAGCTACGAGAGAAAAGAGGCAGATTACATTAGGGGTAAACCAATTAGGTTAACGACTGATTTCTCATCACAGACTTTGAAAGCGAGAAGATCCTGGAACAATGTATTTCAAACGCTGAAAAATAATGGATTCCAACCAAGAATACTGTATCCAGCAAAATTGAGCTTCAAATTTGACAATGAAATTAAAATCTTTCATGATAAACAAAAGCTAAAAGAATTTGCAGCAAGAAAACCAGCTCTGCAAAGCATTTTGAGCAAAACACTACAAGAAGAGGAATTGAAAAATAGTGCCCAAAACTAACAGCAGGAGGTATCTCAGTAAAGGGGGAGGAAAATAACCAAAAAGTAAAACTAGCCAAACTAAAATAAATAAATAAGCATGACTGGAAGTACAAATCATATCTCAATTGTAACCTTAAATGTTAATGGCCTAAACTCACCAATCAAGAGACATAGGCTAGTAACCTGGATCAAAAAAACAAATCCAATAATATGCTGCCTTCAGGAGACTCATATGATAGGAAAAGACATACACAGGCTGAAGGTAAAAGGTTGGGAAAAATCATACCACTCACATGGCCCTCGGAAGCAAGCAGGAGTGGCTATACTCATATCGAATAAAATCAACTTCAAACCTAAGTTAATCAAGAAGGATAAAGAAGGACACTATATACTGTTAAAAGGAACCATCCACCAACAAGACATAACAATCATCAATTTGTATGCACCAAACAATGGAGCTGCAACGTTCATAAAACAAACTCTCCTCAAGTTCAAGAGTCAAATAGACCACAACACAATAATTATGGGTGACTTCAACACACCGCTCTCGCCATTAGACAGATCCTCTAGACAAAAACTGAATAAAGAAACTATAGAACTCAACAGCACAATCAATAACCTAGACTTAACCGACATATATAGAATATATCAACCATCATCAAGTGGATACACGTTCTTCTCAGCAGCACATGGATCCTACTCAAAGATAGACCATATATTATACCATAAGGCAACTCTTAGTAAATATAAAGGCATGGAGATAATACCATGCACCATATCTGATCATAATGGAATGAAATTGGAAATCAATGATAAAAGAAGGAAGGAAAAATCCTACATCACATGGAAAATGAACAATATGTTATTGAATGATCAATGGGTTATAGAAGACATAAAGGAGGAGATGAAAAAATTCTTAGAGTCAAATGATAATACAGACACAACATACCAGAATCTATGGGACACAATGAAAGCAGTTTTAAGAGGGAAATTCATTTCTTGGAGTTCTTACCTCAAAAAAAGAAAAAACCAACAAATAAATGAACTCACACAACACCTCAAAAACCTAGAAAAGGAAGAGCAAAACAACAGCAAATGTAGTAGAAGACAAGAAATAATTAAAATTAGAGCAGAAATCAACGAAATTGAAACAAAAGAAACCATTGAAAAAATTGATAAAACTAAAAGTTGGTTCTTTGAAAAAATAAATAAGATAGACAAGCCCTTAGCCATGCTAACGAAAAGAAGAAGAGAGAGAACTCAAATTACTAACATACGGGATGAAAAAGGCAATATCACAACAGACACTACAGAAATACAGAAGATAATTAGAAAGTATTTTGAAACCCTATATTCCAATAAAATAGAAGATAGTGAAGATATCGATAAATTTCTTAAGGCATATGATTTGCCCAGATTGAGACAGGAAGACACACACAATTTAAACAGACCAATAACAAAAGAAGAAATAGAAGAAGCCATCAAAAGACTACCAACCAAGAAAAGCCCTGGACCGGATGGGTATACAGCGGAGTTCTACAAAACCTTCAAAGAAGAATTAATACCAATACTTTTCAAGCTATTTCAAGAAACAGAAAAAGAAGGAGCTCTTCCAAATTCATTATATGAGGCCAACATCACTTTGATCCCAAAACCAGACAAAGATACTTCAAAGAAAGAAAACTACAGACCAATATCTCTAATGAACTTGGATGCAAAAATTCTCAATAAAATTCTGGCGAATCGAATACAAAAACATATCAGAAAACTTGTGCACCATGATCAAGTAGGATTCATTCCTGGGATGCAAGGCTGGTTCAATATACGGAAATCAATAAATGCTATTCACCACATCGATAGACTTAAAGATAAGAACCATATGATCATCTCGATGGATGCAGAAAAAGCATTTGACAAAGTACAGCATCCCTTTATGTTCAAAACACTAGAAAAACTAGGGATAACAGGAACTTACCTCGACATTGTAAAAGCTATCTATGCTAAGCCTCAGGCTAGCATCATCCTAAACGGAGAAAAACTGAAGGCATTCCCTCTAAAATCTGGAACAAGACAGGGATGCCCTCTATCACCACTTCTATTCAATTTAGTTCTCGAAGTACTAGCCAGAGCAATTAGACAGACAAAAGATTAAAGGCATAAAAATAGGAAAAGAAGAAATTAAATTATCGCTGTTTGCGGATGGCATGATAATGTACTTAACAGACCCAAAAGAGTCTACAAAGAAGCTTCTAGAGTTAATAAATGAATTCAGCAAAGTGGCAGGTTATAAAATCAACACGTATAAATCAAAGGCATTCCTGAATATCAGCAACAAAACCTCTGAAATGGAAATAAGGAAAACCACTCCATTCACAATATCCTCAAAAAAAATAAAATAAAATACTTGGGAATCAACCTAACAAAAGAGGTGAAAGATTTATACAATGAAAACTACAGAACCCTAAAGAGAGAAGTAGAAGAAGATCTTAGAAGATGGAAAAATATACCCTGTTCATGGATAGGCAGAACTAACATCATCAACTGTTTTTTTCTGTATCTATTGCAGTGATCATACAGTTTGTTAAAAATCATGTAGTATGGTGGATTGTATTTAATTTCAAATGTTATATCAGCCTTACATTCCAGTGATGGATCCTGCCGGATGATCTTGCTAAAATTGTGTTAAGAGTGTTTTATGTGCAGTTTATAAGTGCTATTTGTCTTTGATTTTCTTTTCTAAACATATCTTTGCCAGGTTTTGATATCATAGAAATACTGGCCTCAAAAATGGGTGGAGAAGAATTCCTTCATCTTCAGTTTTCTGAGTTTGGTAGAACTGGTATTATTTCTTCCTTAGTTGTTTGGCATAATTCCCTAGTGAAGCCAGCTGGACTTGAAATTTTCTTCAGGGGAATGTTTTCAACTACAAATTAATTTTCTTTCATAGACATATTGTATTCATGTTATATATTTCTTGTTTAATCTGCACGGGTAGTTTGTGTCTTGAAAAAAATTTGCCCATTTCATCTGTGTTTTCAAATTTATTGTGATAAATTCTTCACAGTATTTTCTTATATTTGTAAAATTTGTGGAATGTATAATGATATCCCCTTTCTCATTTCTGATAGTGGTGTTTCATCTTTTCTCATTTTTCCCTATTCTATTTGATTAGAGGTTGGTATATTGTATTGATCTTCTCACAGAATCAGGTTATCATTTCTTTGATTTTCTTTATTTTTTCTGTCTCATTGATTTCTATTCTTATCTTTAATATTTTCTCTTTCTTTCTTATGGTGGGTTTCACTTGATCTTCTTCTATAAATCTCTTTCTGTGAAAAGCTGAGGCATTTGTTTGAGACCGTTTCTTCTTTTCAAAATAGGAGTTTAGTGGTATAAATTTCCCTTCAAGTACTGCTTAAGCAGTGTCCCATAGTTTTTGATGTGGTATGTATTCATTTTAATTCAGTTCAGAATAGTTTCTAAATTTCCTTTTAGTTGTTTCTTTCATTCATGGGTTAGTTTGAAGCTTGTTAGTGGTTTCCAATATTTTGGGGATTTGCAGTTTTCTTTCTATCAGTAATTTCTTATTTAATGCTGCTTTGACTAAAAACTTACTGCATATGATTTGAATTCTTTCAAATTTATTCAGGAAAAATGGAACAGACTTGTTTTGTGGTCCAGAATATAGTCTGTTTTACTGTGTTCTGTATGTACTTGAAAAGAAAATACATTCTGCTTCTTTTGGGTGGGGTGTTCTATAAATGTCACTAAGGTCCAGTTGTGTGCTAATATTTTTCAAGTTTTCTGCATCCTTTCTGATTTTCTATTTGTTCTATGAAATGTTATGAGAATGGTGTTGAAATTTTTAGCTATAATTATGTTATGGATTTATTCACTTCTGCTTACAGTTTTACCAGTGTTTTCTGCCTATATTTGAAGCCTGTTTGTTAGGTGCTTTCACATTCAGGTTTATTAGAAACACTTGATAAATTGTTCCTTTTAATATCATGCTATGACTTTTTTTATTCCTGGAAATAGTCTTTGCTCTATAATCTATTTTGATGTTAATGAAGCCTTTTCAGTCTTCTTGATTAGTGTTAGTATGCTGTGCCCTTTCCCAGCCTTTTACTTTGAATTTATTTGTGTCATTATTTTTAAAGTGGGCTTTTTGTAGGCAGTATATAGTCAGTAAAATCTTGCTATTTAAATCTAGTCTATGGATTTCTGTTTTTAATTGATTTGTTTATTTTACATTTTGAAATAAACTTTATTTAAGTGTAATTTACATATTATGCAGTTCCCCCATTTAAAATGTATAATTTAAAATGGTTTGTATCATATTTAGAATTGTACAACCATCACCACAATCTAAGTTAAGAACATGTTTATTACCCTGAATGAAACTGTACCCATTAGCAGTCAATTCCTATTTCCACAATACCTGCCCTAGCCCTAGGATACAACTACTCTACTTCTTGTCTCTATAGATTTGTCTATTCTGGAAATATCCTGTAAATGAAATCATAGAATGTCTGGTCATGTCTGACTGCCTGTTTTATTCAGCTTCATTTTTTTCGGAGTTCATCCACTACCTACTATAGTAGGTAACAATATTTCATCCATTTTGTGGATGAATAATATTCAGTTCTGTGACTACAGCACATTTTATTTATTCATTCATCATTTGATAGACACTTGGGGTATTTCCACTTTTTGGCTCTTGTTAATAATGCTACTCTGAATACTCATGTATAAGATTTAAGTGGACAGGGTTTCATTTCTCTTGGCAGTATACCTAGGAGTGGAATTTTCAGTCATAGGATAACTCTTTAATATTTGAGGAACTGCCAAATTGTTTTCCAAAGCAGCTGCAGTATTTTACATTTCCACCAACATTGTTTAAGGGTTCCAGTTTTGCATCACTCTTGCCAACACTTGTTATTGTCTGTCATGAGATATCTTTCCATTTAATGCAGCTCTTCTTTAATTTATCAGTGTTTTGCAGTTCTCACAGTGCAAATTTTGTACTTTTTCTGTGAAATTTATTCCTAAGTATTTTATTATTTTTGATGATTATCTTAAACATAATTGTTTTCTTAATGACATTTCAGGTTCATTGCTAGTGTATGAAAATGTATGGATTTTTGGTATATTGGCCTTATAAAATGCAGCCTTACTGAACTCATTTATTCTAATATTTTTTAGTGAATTTGTAAGTATATTCTATATACAAGATCATGCCATCTGTATTTAGAGATAGTTTTACTTACTTTCCGATCTGGATGCCTTTTATTTATTTTTCCTGCCTATTCGCTCTGGCTAGAACTTCCAGTACAGTACTGAATAAAAGATGTAAGATTGTACTTCTTGTCTTGTTCCTGATTTTAGTATCCAGTCCTTTGCTATTAATTATGATGTTAACTCTGGTTTTTCAAATAGGTTTTAATCTGGTTGAGGGAGTTATATATCTGTTTTGTTGAGTGTTTTTTAAATGATAAAAAGTGTTTTAGCCTCTGCCCCAGGACAGAGGGGGTGACCATGATCAGGGTTCTTGGCCTGCTGCACTTGGAGTAGAGTTTCTACCCTAGGGGTGCAGGCTGTGCTGGGTGGTGGAAGGGAGGTTTGGTCTTCTGGGCTGTACCTGCCTGTCTGCCTGGGATATAACTCTGCAACAATGGGGCAGTGGATAAGGATGAGAAACACCAGCAGCCTGTCCATCTTGGTGTGAAACTATAGCTTTAGACTAGGAACAGGGGGAGGGAATGATCCCACATCTTCTTGGCTATCCAGGATGGAGTATATAACACAATGGGGAAGTGATGAGAGATATGAAAAAATTGTGGTATATATGTGTATTAAGAATTGCAATTCAAAAAACGTACATGTATAAAGATATAAATTGGCGTGAACATACTTTATATACAGAGATATGAAAAACTGTGCTGTATATGTGTAATAAGAATTGTAATGCATTCCACTGCTGTCGTGTATTTATAAAAAAATAAAATCAAAGTTAAAAAAAGAAGTAGATTGTAGCTCAGATGCAAACCATGCTCAGTGTTCTTGCTGAGATTGAATAGAGTTTCTCAAGTGTGTGATTCTCCATTTTCTGTATGCCCTTAGTAAAAGCCCCAGAGACTTAAATAATTTTAAAATAATTTTTACCAGTTAAATTTTTGCTTTGCTGGGGAGAGAATCTGCCATGGTCTTTAGTCTGCCATTCTGGAAGTACCAAGTTAATGACTAGGTCTTGTAATTAAAAAGCAGGGGGGATTTGGAAAGAATTTTAAACTTAGAGAAAATTTGCCAACATTTTCTGCATACCCTTTACCCAGATCCACCTATTACTAGTATTTTATCCTATTTGCATTATTATTTTCATAATCTGGCATTCATGTGCATATGTGTGTGTGTGTGTGTGTGTGTGTGTGTGTGTGTGTGTGTATACACACACATATAATCTTCTGAGCCACTTGGGGGTAAAGCTATATATCTCATGATTCTTTACCTTCAAATGATTGTGTATTTCTTAGGAATAGAGAGCTTCTCTTACACAACTCTAGTATAGTTATCAGTTTTAGTTAATTTAAGATTATTTCTCATCGACCATAGAAATTCTAATATTCCATTTGTTTTTATCTCATGCTTTCTCCTTCTGATTTTAATATGTTTCATGTTGTGCATAATAGTAGTATAGTTGTACATATATGAGAGTGCATACACAAATGCTTTTCTGCTGACAGATGTATGCAATAAAAAAATCGTGAGGCAATCAATCCAGAGGATGACAAAAATGTTATCACCGTATCAGCTCAGTGGATCCTCGTGACACAGGCAAGATATATTTTCCCCACTATATCAAATATGAAGAAACACTGAGGAATTCACTAAAGACAAAGCTCAGCAACTGTGAGATCTTGGCCTCAGCCCCAGGATTTTTCCCTCAGAGTCCATACTTTTTCCACACCCAAATCCCTTTGCTGAATAAGTTCTCAGCTGTCTACATGTGACTTTTCTATTTTATGAGTTTTAAAGCAATCTAAGATTGTAAAATTATAAAAAAATGCCAGATGTTTCTAACAGAGAGAGTTCAAGACACTGGTTCATTGAGGTGAAGTGGCTGATCATTTTTTTTTCTTTCTTTCTTTCTTTTTTTTTGTTAGAGAGAGATAATTTTTTAAAATATTTATTTTTTTAGTTTTCAGTGGACACAACATGTTTATTTTATTTTTATGTGGTGCTGAGGATCAAACCCAGTGCCCCACGCGTGCCAGGTGAGTGCACTACCACTTGAGCCACATCCCCAGCCCTTCTGATCATTTCTTAAACCTTTCCTTAAGCAGAAGGAAAAAGAAAACCTTCCTTTCATTTTCCTTCCACCTCTCAGAATGACCCCCCACACCTTCTCAGAAATGTTTAACTTGATTTTATAACATTCATATGGCACATTACTGATTACAAAGTGTCTATCAGTACATTCTTTCATTTTAAAGCCACAGCAATCTTGTGAGAAGAAGATGCCACCTTATAGTTTAAGAAGCACTCCTCTAGAGCATATAACCTTTGCTTCTACACATACTTGCCTCTTGATTTCCCCTCACTGATATCTCTGGAATTCCTGTGAACTCATGCCATTGCCAGCGCCAGAGACACTTTATCACGAGACGATTTCTCTTTGGTTGGTATCAGCAGTCCTTGGAGTGGGCTACACAAAGAGAATATAAGAGAAAATAATTAATATTTTTGCCATTTCTCTAGCTGTTCTTTTATTCTCTGTATCTCTTTTTAACAGCTTTATTAAGATATAATTCACATATCATAGAACTCACTCATTTAAAATATATAATTTGATGGTTTTAAGTATATTTGCATGAATTGCTGAACGTTTGTGTGTTACCAAAAAGAAACTCCCTACCCATTAGTAGTCAATCTCTGGTCCCAGCCAAACATCAGTCTATTTTGTCTCTGTAGATTTGCCTATTCTGGATATTTCATATAAATGGAACATAAAGTATGTGGTCTTTTGTGTCTGACTTCCTTCACTTAGCATAAAGTTTTTATGGTCCATCCATAAGATAGCATGTATCAGTATTTCATTCCTTTTTATTTCTTAGTAATATTCCATCATATGGATAGATCACATTTTGTTTATGGAAATTTGTGTTATTTCCACTCTTTTTGCTCTTACTTGCTACAAACATTTGTCTACATGTATTTTGGTGGAATTGTGATTTCATTTCTCTTGGGTGGACCTGTCTGTATTTCTAGTTTAGTATAAATATAACATGTCAAGTTTTAATATCAACAACAACAGAAATTTTAATTTCATCTTTGGCTATCTATGTAATTCTCCTTGCTTTTATTGACCTTCTGTGACCTGATCTTTCAGTCCATTTTCCTGAATAATTCCTACTCTTGCCAGGGGTGCTGTGTTGAAAGGAAACTTTTATTGAGTAACACTGGAATGCTAAATACAGCATGTTTAGCTCCACAACAACCTTATGAGGCTGATGTTATTAAATTCACTTAAAGATGAGGACACTAAGGCTCTGAGAGTATAAGCATTTGATCAGAGTCACTCAACGATTAAAAGAGGTGGAAGTGAAGTGACCCACCTTGACTTGATTTAAAATTTCAGACTCTTTCCATAGGATGTTTCCCAGATAGTGCTTATTTGATGCTTAGAGGACAGATCTTACTTCTCACTTGACACACCAATGATGGGTGTATAAAAAAAAAAAAAGAAGTGAAAGAAGATCCCAAGATTCTGATGAGACTATGTGAAAGAGGGCTTGATTGTGAGTCTAACTCAGGGATTCTTAACCAGGGGTGATTTGCCTCTGCTGGATATTTTTTGTTGTCATAAATGGCTAAGGGCAACTATTGGCATATAGTAGGTAAAGGTTAAAGATGATATGAAACACCCTACAGTGCACAGGACAGCCCCCACCAACAAAGAGTTATATAGCCCAAAATGTCAGTAATGCCAAGTTTCAGAAATTCAGGTCTAATCTGGTTCAGCTCTATTTTAACTAAATCACTAGCTCTCAAAGTGTGGCAGCATCACTTGGGGACTGTTAGAAAGGAAAATTCTAGAATCCCACCATAAAACCAGTGGAGAAACTCTGGGATTAGGGCCCAGTACTCTGTTTAAACAAGCCCTCCTGGGGATTCTGATGCAGACTAAAGTGTGAGAACCATGCCTAAAGTGAAAAAGCTGGTTGGTAACAGAACCCCAACAGAAGCTAGCCTAGGAGTGGTCAAGGAATAATGTTAGAAAAATCCACAAGAAGTGGTGGTTTCCAGGGTGAAGTGGTCATTGCTGTCAGATATTCCTGGAGAGTTGCTAAATATGAGAACAGACAAAGGGAATGGAGATGGCCACTAATAGTAAAGACTTCTGAAATAGAGACAAGGATGATGTCATTACAAAGTGACAGTTTTGAAAGCTTTTAGTTTCCAGTCATCTGTGCAAAAGAACTACTTTTAACTTTCTATTTGATGTTAGGCATGTGGAAGTAAATTACCAAGTACTCATATACCTCTAACCCAGCAGCTCTTAATATTTTTGTGTTTTCTTCAGGGTTTTCTATGTATATAAATATTTTTACAGTAAAGTGTTTTGCTGTCACAATAAATATCAAGGCATTTTCAGAGGTTATGACAGAGCAGTAGGCAGCACTTTGTTTTAGCAGTGAAGGTAAACTTGATCTTGCCAATTTGTTCTCCTTGGGGAGAGGGTTGTTTTATGGAATCTGAGATTCAAGAAAAAGTAAGGCAGGAAGGTGTACTTAGGTTAATTTTGTTATCTGAGAAAAATAGGAAAAAACACAACTTGAACAGAAGCAAGCCAGCCTGCCTGCCTCCCTCCCTCCCCCCTCCCCCTCCCTCCCTCCCCCCTCCCCCTCCCTCCCCCTCCCTCCCTCCCCCTCCCCCTCCCTCCCTCCCCCCTCCCCCTCCCTCCCTCCCCCCCTCCCCCTCCCTCCCTCCCCCCCTCCCCTCCCTCCCTCCCTCCCTCCCCCTCCCTCCCTCCCTCCCTCCCTCCCCCTCCCCCTCCCTCCCTCCCTCCCTCCCCCTCCCCCTCCCTCCCTCCCTCCCTCCCCCCTCCCCCTCCCTCCCCTCCCCATCCATCCCCCCTCCCCCTCCCTCCCTCCCCCCTCCCTCCCCCCCTCCCTCCCTCCCTCCCTCCCTCCCTCCTTCCTTCCTTCCTTCCTTCCTTCCTTCCTTCCTTCCTTCCTTCCTTCCTTCCTTCCTTCTCATTAAGGAAGGTGAGGACATAGATTAGACAATTCCCTGGTTGGGGGAAGAGCTTGTATCACAATAAATTGTTCTCCAAAGTGGTATCTCAGAGCCACCCTGGGGATTCTTTACTCATTATTTGGATTGTTCACTTGGATTGAATTGTTAGTTTCTTTTTAAAAGACATAAATATTTTTTAGTTGTAGGTGGACACAATACTTTTATTTTATTTTTATGTGGTGCTGAGGATCGAACACAGTTTCTCACACATGCTAGGCAAGCGCTCTACCTCTGAGCCACAACCCCAGCCCTGAATTATTAGTTTCTTAAGGAATTTTTTATTGAGTTGAGGTAGGAGAACAAGGAAGGATTTTCAAGCACATCTGTTTTGAGAGAGTTGGAGTTGAAACAGGTACTGGGGTTAGGGATTTGTTGCTCTTACAAATTGAGTATGTTAAGGAGATGCTTCCTAAAATAGAAAATACAAGTTTTTTTGAAGCAACTATTGTGCACAGAGATTCTTTCTCTCTTTTCAAAGCTTCATGAGTATATATATATATATATATATATATATATATATATATGTGTGTGTGTGTGTGTGTGTGTGTGTGTGTGTGTGTGGCACAGTGCAGTGGATCTAAGCCTATTTTGCAACACAGGAAAATTGATGGTATAGCTTCAGTTTATAGACAGGGCAATTGAGGCTCAATGAAGTGAACCAACATGTCCAGAGTCTGACATCACATGTTGGTGCTAGAATTCTAAACTGTGGTATGTTTTTCTCCAAGTCTAGCATAATTTCTATGGTGAATCTTTCATTCCTCCCCTTAGTAGACTAAATCAGTGGTCATTACCCAAGATTGTACGTCAGAACAAGTGAACTTTTTAAAGATATGTGTCCAGATTCCTCCCATAGAGGACTGGGGAGGCAAACAATAGGGAAGGGATGGGAAGAACACCCTCACCCCCATCTCCTAGTCCCTCTTTCTCCCCACCCCGCCCAGAAGCCTAGGCAGTACAAAAGCTTTTTTTAGAGTTATAGAGCAGGTGGTGGGCAGGGCTGGGCCAACCAGCAGCCATGAGCCAATTCAGCTGTGATGGTGACAGCTGCTCCTCTCCAGTTGCCCATAACCAGCTGATCTCAATCACCTGGAAGAAGCACAGGGCGCAAAAGGCTCTTTTGTGGCCATGGGCAACTGGAGTCAAGCTCCCTGCTTTCAGATTTTATCTCTGTTGCAAACCAACGGTGTGACCTTGGGTAAGCTGATCCCTTAAATTCCCCAAGATACAGAATAATGTTGTGGGTGTGTACGTAAAGACTTGAAGGTATGAGGGAATTGCCATTAACTTCCAGTTGTACAACTTTTATTAACTGTATATCCAGCATTGACTTTGTGAGCACATGACCTGTGCGCCCCATGAGGCCAGGGACTCAGAAGGACCCTGCTCTTGGTTTAATGGTCTGCCGTCACTATCTTGAAATTCTTGATAATTTTGGATCAAGGAATCCCACTGTTTATTTTACAGTGGGTCCTGAATTTTATGCAGCTTGTCCCGTGCTACTTTTGGGAAAGTACTTAACTGTTTTCAGTTCATTTCCTAAACTATTGAATGGGGATTGTACTGAGGTTTGTGCATGGGGTTGTATGTAAAGCACTTACTTGGTGCAAAGTGTGGGCTCAATTGATGTTAGCCGTGGCTCACAAGGCCCTGGGCCTCAGTGTCTTCATCTATAAAATTAATGCGTTTGATCAGAGTATGTTGAAGACTTCCTCTAGAAATACAATATACCTACAATTTTCCTTGATCCTAGCCAACAGGAAAACACTTTAAAGTGTGCTCTTTACTCTTTATCTTACTTTTAAAATTTTAAGTGGTATTGGGGATTGAACTCGGGGCCTTGTGCATATCAGGTAAGCACTCTACCCCTGAGCAACACCAACAGCCCTGTTCTTTAAATGTAAGTCTTCATTTCCTATCTTTAAGAGTCTTAATTAACTAACTAATTAATTAATTAATTTTGATGCTGGGAATTGAACCCGGGACCAGTCTTGATTTTTTTTAAAGCATGTCCACATTAATTATCTCTGCTTGTAGCTTCTGTCAGTATTGAAATTGCCTTTGACAGTTTTTACATAATGATTTTAACTTCTATTTAATCTAAGTGTGCACTGTTTTTAGTGAATATAATATGTTGGGAAGGTAGATTTGGCCTGTAGATTCGTCCAAAATGGTAGACTTAAAAAAAAAAAAAAAAACAATGTGGATGATCAGGGCAAGAGCAAAGTGTGTGTGGAAGAGTGACAGATTGCTGGAGGGGATAACAGAAAATAATTGAAACACAGGTTAAGGGGCTAACTTTGGAGGGGATGAGGGGAAACAAGCAGAAAATGGTTGAAGAGACTGTGACTTTTTCTTTTTTTTTTTTACTTTGATGATTTTATTTATTTATTTATTTTTTTACTTTGATGATTTTAATACTATGTATTATAAATGATCAAATTTGAATACAAATAAAATCAATTGAATATTTTAATGTTTCACATATCCCTCAAAATGATACTATCAAAGTTATTTTTCACTTTTTACATTTAATGCATTTATTTTACATGTAATTTTATCCTATAACTAAACACCTTAAAGGAAAACAAGGCAGTATCTTCCCACACAAAATACCAATTCTCTATACAACTCCATAATCTCTTTGTATCCTCATCATTTTTTGCCAAAAAATATATATTTGTGTTCTATCTGTATTTTAGCAGTCTTGCTACAGTTCACCTCTCCCAGAACAGGCCACACATTTGTCCTTTTTTCACTTTTGATGGGTAGAGTTTAGTCCTTTACAAACAGATTAGAATTTATTTAACTGTTGATGAATTTTAAAACATTTGAGAAGAAGCTGTTTTGAGAGAATGACACTCATCCACAAATATCCTCAAATATTGCTCATTTCTGTGAGTTCTGAAGCTTGTTACCTGTGTTGTATCTGTCCATTCTTCCTACTTAACAAAATAGAGTTCATTTTCAGGCAATCATACCTGCTCGTCTTGTTTTTCGGTGTATTCATGACATTGAAACATTTCCTTCAATATTAGGTAAACTTTCAGATGAGTGATTTATTTTAATTGACAAAAAGAGGATGGAGGAAGAGGAAGAAGGGACAGGGAAATGAAGTACAGTGGAATGAATCTGACCAAACATAGATGTGGCATGGTGGGTCCCAGCATCAGGTGTATCTACAGGACATACTGATTAAAAAAAAAAAGTAAATTGTAAATGGACTGAAAAGGGATCACTGGAGTGGAGGGAGGGGAGTAGGAGTAGGGGGGAATGCTGGTGACTGAACCACAGTAGGGTGTGTTCATTGCTTTTGTGATTATGTTAGGTTATATCCAGGTGGTCTATATAACTAAAAAGAAAAAAAATAAATAATTTAAAAGTTGTATATATTTATCATATGCAGCAAGATGTTTTTAAATATATATACATTTTGTCTAAATTGAGCTAATTAACATATTTCATACTTATTTTTGTGGCAAAAGCACTTAAAAATTTACTCTCAGCAATTTTCAAAATGAGACATTGTTATTAATCATAGTTACCATGTTGTACAATAGATCTCTTGAATTTATTCCTCCTGTCTAACTGAAATTTTATACCCTTTGACCAACATTTTTGTAAAAAATTTCAACTTCTCTGCTGGCTTTACCTCTTCAGCTATATTTTTTCTACTTTTTCTATAATTTTTCCATATTGAAACCGCTTTTTTATGACTTCTAATTAGTCGTCTTAAAAGCCTAGTACTATCTACTATATTTAGAGTAAAGATACAGATATTCATGATTTTTGAAATGCTGAGTTAATTATATGTCTGTGTATGTCTCCCTTAGTTTTATGTTACAATGTTAAAATAACATTTAAAATCTAATGCTTTTAGGAACATGTAACAAAAAGAAATCTTTTCAGCTGTTTAAAGCTTTGTTTCTTTTTATAATATAGGTAAAACAAAATAGTTTTAAGTGGCCTAATATGCTTTTAAAAGTACATTTTAAATATCTTTTAGCCATTTTTCCAGAGGAAACTAATATCAGCTATAAGGTTGTAACAGAACTTTATTATTTTCTATATTAAGTTAGTTTTCTATTAAATTATGACTTCTTTTTTCTGTATTGCATTCCTTGTAAGCTTTGTAGTTTTAAAATACACTTCATTTTAAATGGATTTTCTTTTTAAAATGAAAAAATGGCTTTAAAATTGTTTTGAGAAGGGTCTTGCTATGTACCCAGGTTGACCTTGAACTCCTGGGCTCAAGAGATTCTCTCACCTTAGCTTCCTTCCCAAGTAGCTGGGACTTCTAGGCGTGTGACACTGTGCCCGAATAATGTACTTTATTTTTATTTGGTCATATTCATCTTGCATGGTTGATATTCATTCTTTTGCTTTGGTGTCAATAAAATTTTCTAGTATAAATATTTCATTCCATTTTCTTATCACTTTTCATGATTAAAATTTTCTGAATCCTCAACTCATCTGGAATGAGTTTTAACCATTTGCCCAATAGCACTTATTAAAAGTTCCTTTCGGGAGAGAGAAGGGAAAGCTTATGGAAATGGTAGGAGACCTTCAATGATACACAGAATTATAAGAGTTTATGAGGGGCAAGGGGGGGAAGGGGAGAGAATTGAACAACAGCAGAGGAGGTAGAGAGGGAAGATGGGAGGGGAGGGGAGGGGAGGGGAGGGGGGATAGTAGGGGATAGGAAAGGTAGCAGAATACAACAGTCACTAATATGCCGTTATGTAATAATGTGAGTATGTAACAGATGTGATTCTGCAATCTGTATTTGGGGTAAAAATGGGAGTTCAAAACCCAATTGAGTCTAATGTATGAAAGATGATATATCATGAGCTCTGTAATGTTTTGAACAATCAATAAAAAAAATTAAAAAAAAAATAAAAAAGTTCCTTTCCCTGATGAACCGTGATTTCTCATACTATAATCCAAAGATACCATGTGAATTTTTTTCCCATTATCCATTCCCACATAGCCAAAGACACTTGAATCCTAATTTCTGATTTCATGGCTAATGCATTCCTCAGTCTTTTAGCCTTATCCACATCTTTATCTACAATTTTTTTTTATCTGAAAACTCAACTCTTATACTACACCCCTGCCAAAAATTAATGATCAAATGAACAAAACTCTATGTTGAAATTGCACCAAAAGACACAGTGGCTTTTTAAAATTTGATTTCTCCACACTTCTGTGTTAGCGCCTCAGTCTTAGCAGGTTTTCGTTCTTTTTCTTATTTGTTGGATAGAGTTTTAAACTGCAAAAGTCAAGTCTTTCAAAGAATCAGAGTTTCAATCTAAATATTACTAAGTCTATTACTTTCTCTCACTAGCAGCCTGAGAGCAGCAGCTGTTGAATTTTAGAACAGCAAAAGGATTCAGAGAAGAATGTAGTCAGGCTACAATTAATTGTGTTTAAGCTAAATGCGAAGCCACACTGATACAATAAATGTTCATGGGATTCAATTCACCAAACTCTTGGTGGCATCATTAAGGAAATTAGTCGAAGTCCTTGTGCCCAGCATACTTTGCCTCTGAATCTTAGGGCTTTTAATTTCCAACTAGAGTCAGTAGGTTGTGTATTGGAGAGGATCTGGGGGTGATTATCCTGGCTTTAGTGGCAGTTCCTCTTTTTACTTTGACTGCCTTTATCACCAGTGCTCATTTTTTTATCTGCTTTGCCCTGCTAATTTTGGGCTGTTTTTTCAGAGCTGTGGAGGAGACAAAACATTGCTTTTAATGCAGGTGGTATTTAGGGAAAATGAAGTTGGAAGTTTTCAGAATAAACATTATAAAATCCCTTTGAATGTCTGGAAGGGCTAAGGGTGACATGAAAGTAGAGGATCCCCCTGCCCCTGATGCAGACTTTTAATGTCTGCTTCCAGAGTTTCTTTTTATAATACACCAAATAGAATCATATAAAACAGGATAGGAGAATTTTAAAAAATTCTATCAAGGGCCACCGACCCATTGAAAGAATTCAATCAAGAGTTACAAGGAGGGGGAAAAAAGCCACTTTTTAAAAAGTGAGGAAATAGAACATGTTCCATTCATTTGGTTTTAAAATTAGGAAAAGAGAACATAAAACCCCCTTTTCAATAAATGCAGCAAGTAATTTACAAGAAGTACATCAGCTTTATGTTATTGGCAATTAAGAATGAAACAGAGGAGAGAGGAGAAGAGGAATACCCTGAGTTATTTACACGTAAAGGCAGATCTCCTCTAAGGCGTGGAACTCTAGAATAAAAGGAGCTAAATAACACCAGTTTGTTCTTGAAAGCATTCTTAAAGTGCAAGGTTGTGTGTGTACATAGAAAACTATTTCACATGTTTAAAATCCTATTTATATTATTGTCTGTTTTTTTAAACAAATTCCTTTTTTATCCTTTGTTTCTATTTACATGCTCATAGAACATTTTTTCACATTGTTTTTTATAACTGGGTATGCATTTTTTTGTTTTTATTATTAGATATTTTTCAACTGTTGTCATTTTGTACATTTGTTTCCATGCATCAGCGTGTGAAATACTTATTTTAATGGCTAAATTAAATAATACTATGCATATCCCTTGAGATCAGATAGTTCCATGTTTTCCCCAGATTTATTAAAGTATAAACTGTACATAATTAATGTATGCAATTTGGTGCATAGATTGCATGTTTTATCCATTGTGTATCCCTCAAAATGAATGAAGAACGAGTGGAGGGGAAAAATGCTCTACCAGAATAGGTTTAATCTACCTCTGGGATTTAAAACAATATTTTAAATACAACCATGAGAAACATCTTTTGTACAAATCACCCCTTTGGAGGGAGAGGAGATGTCTATTTTGGGCGAGACCTGGTCTCCAAACTGGGAGTACTGGATCCGAATGGTTGGTATATATGATGTTGATAATATGTAAAAAAATTCTTGAATGTCTTCATTATCCATATAGCCATGAAGTTCTTTGGTTTTGTCTTTATTTATTTTTTTCCTATCACAGTGGGTGAATATGATATTTCCTAATCATTTACTTGTGTTTTATTCCATTCATTCCTTTTATACAAATCATCCATCTTTAACGTCTTGTTTTGAGGAACTGTTGTTCACTTTATATTTAGATAGCCAGCTTTTTGGATGTCATATTTTTATAATAGTACAGAGTTGCTTGATGGGATTCAGCAATCACGGTGCAAATGAAGGACTGAACCAATTGTCATTTTTGCTGTACGTAGTCCCCACAATATATGTGCTCAGAGTAATTGCCAGGGGTGTGTGTGTGTGTGTGTGTGTGTGTGTGTGTGTGTGTGTGTGTTGTTATGGCAATAGGGATTTCTGACCAGTTTGTATTTGGTAGAGTGTTTATTATGGAAATGGGAATGTAATAGAATTTTATGGGTCTCTTATAATTTACCCCACTGTTGAACTCATTAATTTTATTTCTCAAATATCTCACTTTTTAAAGTTAATTAATTCTATAGTGTGCAAATAGGGCTATTTTATTTTAGCCCTTTTTATTTTTCATATTTGATTACAATGATCAAATTTTCCAGCATGGTTAATTTTTAAGAATAGTCACTAGATGTCTTTTGAGGTTTCTCTTTTTATGTTTTTGAGATGAATATTTCTAAAGTGTCTCTCTTAAGAATGTTGGCTTTTTCAAATATATCATGTTTATAATATTCAAAGAAAATTCTCCCACTATTAAATCATAATTAAAAGTTGAATTTTCAGCTTTTAAAAATAATTTATTCAGCTAATTGTATTTTTATCATTTTTCTCATGATACATTTTCCTTATTTAAAATCAGCCTTGTAACCTCAGGCTAAATCCAAATTAACCATGATGAACAATTCTTTTAAAATGTTAATGTACAGTTTGCTAAAACTGTATTTAGTATTTTGCATCTATGTCCACAAATAAGACAAATCTATAATTTTCTTTTTGATATTTTAGCCCTAAGGTTTACTAATGAAGCTAACATTTACCTCATGAAAATGAGTTTGATAGAGCCTTCTTAGGAAGCATTTGCATAATGAGATCATTGTTTATTTCACATTTGAACCTTTTAAGTACCTTTTTTTAGTTTCTTTTGAAGTTCATTGATAATATTATTTATTTTTAGTAGGCTTAGATTCTTTATTTCTCTTTAGGTACTTTTTTTCTATGTTTTCTTTTGAGAAAGTTAATTCCTTTTGTGATTTTTCAGCATATTTGCATATGGAATTTCATAATAACTCAAATGGTTTTACATTAATTATAACTAAAATATATCTTTTATTACTGGATGTCTATATCAATTTAATTTTTAATTTATTTAACTGATACATAAAATGATACTGATTAGCTTGGTGCCATGTAATTAATGTTCAATACATATATAAATTCTGTAATGTCCAAAGAAGGTTAAACATATTTATCTCCTCAAACATTTATCATTTCTGTATGGTGAGAATTTTAAAATCCTTTCTTATAGCTTTCCAAAATGTATAATACATTATTGTCATCCAAAGTCACTAATAGAATACTAGAGCTTTTTGCTCCTATCAGTAACTTAGTACCCATCAATCAAAATAGATCTTTAAAGTCAATATTTCGTCTGCTTTTCTCCTTTGCTTAATGTTTTTTTAGCAGCTTATAAATTTTATTAGTTTTTCAAATTACCCCATTCATAAAATAGGCTTGTGGAGCTATAGATATATTTTGATTCATGTTTTATTTTTTGTACCAGGGATTGATCCCAGGACCTGAGCCACATCCCCTGCCCTTTTTTATATTTTATTTAGAGACAGGGTCTTGCTAAATTGCCAAGACTGGCTTTGAAATCACAATCCTTCTGCTTCAGCCTCCCAAGCCACTGGGATTACAGGCATATGCCACAATGCGCAGGAATTCACTATATTTTAAACAGTTCTTTCTTTCTTCATTCAGTTGTTACTTAATAAAAATAACAATATTTTTATGACAGGCATGTGGTTGATTGTATTTTTATATTTTTTAGTTGTACATAATACCTTTGTTTTTATTCATTTTTATATGGTGCTGAGGTTTAAACCGAGTGCCTTACGCATGCCAGGCAAGCGCTCTACCACTGAGCCACAACCCCAGCCCCTGATTGTTTTTTTTATTTTTAAATTAGTTTTTTTAGTTATAGGTGGACACAATATATTTATTTTATTTTTATGTGGTGCTGAGGATCGAATACAGTGCCTCATGCATGGTAGGCAAGTGCTCTACCTCTGAGCCACAACTCCAGTACCCCCTCCCTACCGATTGTATTTTTATATCCCTTTTCTTCCTGTCTTTTTTTTGGTAAAAATCTTGCCTTTTCATATTTATTGAGAATGTCTTTGTATTCATGATAATTTATTATTAAAAAGGACATATACCCAAAGTTTTTCATTTGAATCTTATGATGAACCTGATGATTATAGTGTATTGTTTTGTTTAGATATATTGAATTATTTGTTGTTTTTATTGCTGATTTGATTCCCCATATTCAGATAATGGAATAATTCTCCAACTAGGCTGTGATTATCTCTGTCTTGTTGAGTTAACCAGTTTTTTAATTTTAGAAAAAAATCGTGTGATTTTTAATTACTGAATATTTTAAAAACCATTTTGTGGCAGTTATGTGTGGTGGCACCCTCCTGTATACAATCTCAGCTACGTGGGAAGCTGAGGCAAAAGGATGGCAAGTTCAAGGCCAGCCTCAGCAACATAGTAAGGCCTTGTCTCAAAAAAAAAAAAAAAAAAAAAAAAAAAAAAAAAGGTCTAGTGGTTCAGTGGTAAAGTGCCCCTGGGTTCAATCCCTAGTACCAAAAAACAAAAACAAAAAAGAAACAATACAAATCATTTTTGTGGTGTCTAAATTTATCATTTTATAATGTCCTTGTTTTTTTGGTTTTGGTTTTAAAATTTGCTGTTTTGTTCAGATTCTGTGACTAATGTCTTGCCCTTCTTATTTGCATTGTCAAGGTTAAAATCAGCAAATATTTTTGACATGTATTTTTATAACCAGAGTCATATTTTATTTAATCCAATTTATAATTATTTTTTAAATGCTGCATAAAATTTGAAAATTTGGCATTATATTTTCACTTATCAATGTTTTTTTTTCTTTTCTAAAAAGATATCATACTCTAGTAAATTTGATGAATGGTTTAATGATGTGAAAACTTTCCTTAATTTATTGTGTTGCTTCAATTTCTTATTGCTATGTGCAGTGATTCATTTATTTCTAATATAGGTTGCATCTCTCCATCTAAAATGCCTGGGAACAGAGGATTTTGAATTTTTGATTTTTTTCAGATTTTTGAACATTTGTGTATAAATAATGAGGTATATTGGGTATGGGATTAAAGTGTAAATAAAAGCTCACTTATGTTTCACATACACATTATATACATAGTGAAGGAATTTTACAATAGATTTAATAATTTTTTGCATGACACAAAGTTGCATGGTATAGAATTTTCCATTTTTGTCATGATGTCAGCACTCAAAAGTTTTGGTTCTTGAGCACTTCAGATTTTGAGGTTAGGGATGCTCAACCTATTATAATCTAATGCTTACCTATAATCTAAGTAATTTAAAAAAACCACATAGAACTATAGACTTTCTTTATGTACATAGTAGACTGTCCATCTTGTTCTGTTTGTTTTTCTTCTGGTTTTTCATTTTATCTTAATTACTGCTGTCTTCATCCTATCGTTGTGACTTCGATCATCTACTTTTAATACTACAAAACTTTTCATTTGGAGCTGGATTGATTTTAAAACAATCATTGATTGTTTTCTTGATTTTAAAAAATAATAATACTTATTATTCTATAATGAAAATTGGTGTGTTTAATTTTAAGTGAGTTCTTGTCTTGCCATCAGCCCAGATATCTGGCATTTTGTACTGTCCTATTTGGTCCTTTCCTCTATTATGAACAATTAACATTGTTTTAAAAACACCTACATGGAATTTTTTTTTCTAGGACATAAATTAAATTGCTCTTTCCTTAGTCATACATATGTAAGAATTTGTGTGTATTCCGTGTTTGTTTAAATTTTAAAACTTCTTTGGCTCTTCTAATCTTTATGTTAGCAGATATGCAATTTAGCTCATTTGTATGTGGTAAACCTTTCAAGATAGATTTTTATATTATCTTATTTTCCACTTTTTCATTTTTAGTTAAGAAAACAGAGTCAGTTATCCCAGAAATTACTCAGGAATCTACCTTCTGTCTCCATTAGCTGATCATTTCCAAAATGATGAGTTCATGAAAGAGTTAATAAATTTCTTTATTACAGGACTTTTCAGAGCCTTTAATATATCAGTATATTTCCCATTCATTGTTTGAAGTAGCTTAAATATAATTTATTGGTTTTATTGAATTTTTCATTTGTAATTTTATTACTTTATTGGTTCTTTTTAAGTATACATGACAGTAGAATTCATTTTTGTTGACCATGGGCAATCATACTCTTTTTTTTTTTATTGTTGGTTGTTCAAAACATTACATAGTTCTTAATATACCATATTTCACAGATTGATTCAAGTGGGTTATGAACTCCCATTTTTACCCCATATACAGATTGCTGTGTCACATCAGTTACATTTCCATTGATTTACAAATTGCCTTTCTAGTGACTGATGTATTCTGCTGTCTATCCCATTCTCCACTATCCCCCCTCCCCTCCCCTCCCCTCCCCACCCCTTCTCTCTCTCCACCCCCTCTACTATAAATCGTTTCTTCCACTTGTATAATTTTTCTCCTACCCCTCCTTTCCTCTTATATGTAATTGTGTATAACCCTGAGGCTCACCTTCCAATTCCATGCAATTTCCCTTCTCTCTCCCTTTCCCTCCCGCCTATCATCCCTGTTTAATGTTAATCTTCTTCTCAAGCTCTTCGTCTCTACCCTGTCCTTGGTTACTCCCCTTATATCAAAGAAGACATTTGGCATTTGTTTTTTAAGGATTGGCTAGCTTCGCTTAGCATAATCTGCTCTAATGCCATCCATTTCCCTCCAAATTCTATGATTTTGTCATTTCTTATTGCAGAGTAATAATCCATTGTGTATAAATGCCACATTTTTTTAATCCATTCATCTATTGAAGGGCTTCTAGGTTGGTTCCACAATCTTGCTATCGTGAATTGTGCTGCTATGACCAGCATTCTCAAAACTGTGATTTATGGAACATCTACTTCTATGAGATGTTTCTACAGCAGCATAATCATACTCTTTTTAAAGGAGAATGTAGAAACATCTCATAGAAGTAGATGTTCCATAAATCACAGTTTTGAGAATGCTGGTCTAAGGAGTATACACTTGTACTTACTTGGAAAAAGGCTGCTGGACTACATACTCTTCAAAATCAGAAAACTATGCAATAAGGAAAAATGCAGAGCAAGCCCAGGAACAATGCACATAGCATAGAATAAGCCCAAAGCTCAAGTGCTAAGCTTATATTACCAACACATTCTTGAGATGATATATTCTCATTTTTATAGACACCCCACCTTCCCTGTGTTCCTGAAATATTTCATTGGACAATATATGTTGATATCTCCTGCTTATTGAAAGTTCTAGAAATATTAGGATACTACAGCCACATAAGTCTTTTGTTATCTTCTAAGTTTGTCCAAAGTTATTGGTAGTCTTCTCAGCTTTAGGTATTTTGTTATCTTCCACCCCAGGCCCTTTGAGGGGTAAACAGTGCAGTTTCCATAAAAGATAGATAATGTCTTATTTGGTAAGTCCTACTCTTATCCAGATTTGGGGAGAAATGTATCTGTTTATGCTTTTGGAACATCACTAACAGCAACATACTTGTATAAATGTAGTCTGTTAAATACTGCTTATTAAATATATAAGAATCAACCCCTGACAGGCATAAGTATGGCAAGGGGGTGGGAATTACTGCCTTTCATATAAAATGTCCTGGGAAATATTTATGTACCACCAACTGAATATTCACAGACCACTGATGTTATAATTGCAAACTTTATATGACTTTCTTTCTGAGGCATCATAAAACATTCTTTCTGGAAGTCCCTAAGTAGAGGGGACATCTAAATTAGGGCCTGTTAAATCTCAGATAACATTCTGTTGCCTGTGTCTGTGAGAAGGAAGCCAAGGGAAGCAGGGCAGACGACATTTTAAAGTATACTCATTATAATGCAAAGGAATCGCAGGGTAGAAATTATATGGATTAGTTTAAAGATTGCAAAGATTTGATGAGTTTCAGTGTTTAAAGTGATATTCTTCCAAATTTCCTGATTCCTGTATTTATACCCCTTGTTATCACTCCACCTCCCAGAAAAACCCCTTTATCCTCTAAGTCATTGTGTTGGGTCCCCTACATTCCTTACCAAGTGTGTCTTTACTTGTCATCCTCAGTCAAGACTTAGCTTTTCCTATTATAGAGGCAAGATCCTTTTGTGTCAGCAAGAAACCTGGGAGTACTGTTTTTCCTTTTTTTCACCCCGAGATAGCCAGTAGATCTAAAATTTGCCCCGTGTCCTCCAATACTGTGGTTCATCACCCTGAGTCAGGGGTGTATTAGGTTCAGCCTCTTCATCGTATTTCCAAATTACTCAAATCCCTTTATGCTCTGAGAGACTGTTCTGTGTTCCAATCAAAACCAACAAACCGTTGCCAGACTCTGTCTTATAAAATAACTGCTTTCTTTGTGTTACTCCCTTATTCATGAACCTAGAATGACTTTCTAATGCTTATTGTCTCAAGTAGAAATTCCTCCATATGCTTGAATTTCAAGGCCTTGGTCATGTTACCTCACCTCATTTATCCATCTTTACCTCCCCAGCTCTCTCGCACACCCCAGCCCCTCCAATCAATCAGATGATACATCACTTTCCTTGATCAGTGCTTCTTGAAGAAGCTGTGCTGAAATACCCACAGTTTTTATTTTTTAACTTATAAACCATCATAGATTAATACTTTTGCAAAATACAATGAAATCATGAGAAGAATAAATTTATAAAGACAGGGAAATATAAACTTCATCATTTAATATGAGATTCATATGACAGAATCACTCAGATCACTGTAAATGTTCTTAAAATGCTTGTTAATTTATGCACCTCCATAAACATCAATAAGAAGGAGTTTGGGAACTAGCACCTGTCTTGAGGCCACACTGTGAGTAACACTAGTCTTCCTCCTGGCCCTTTGCTGAGACTCTCTGCTCTGGCCTGAAAGGCCACTCTCTCTTTCAGCAGTCTGATTGCCCAGTCTGCATACTTCAATGTACAACTATATGAAGCTGAATTGAATGGACCCCTTCCTTGAACTCCTGCTGCTCTGAGGTTCACTGAATGCCATAATGCTCAACACTTGATTAAATACCATATTTATTTTTCTTTAACAGTTCTGATTTGACTTCCCAAATAGCCTGATATCCTAAAGGGTATGAAATTTGTCTTCCCCCCAAATGCACATATTTTATCCTAGCACCTAGCCATATAAATCCCCAGTACATATAGGTTATGAATAAATCTGTCCAAATAAAAATATCTTATTTTTCTCCCCTCCAAAAACATGTCTTCCACAATACATAGTAGGCACTTGATTAAAACATGCATTTAGAAAGTATAAGTTGATTGATTGTAGTTTGAGCCCATACAGAGCAGTCATTTCCCAACATTGCACTGTTACATAATCCTTTGGACACGATATAGGGTTGACCATGGCACAGACTTTGATTTGGATATGGTGCCTTTCATAAACATTTTCTGCTGATTCACAGCAGTTATTCTCAGCCCTGATTTAATGATTCCCTGGAATGTCACATTATGAATGTTGTAAAACTTCAGAATTGTTTTTTTATTTACCTAGTTTCTGTACACACACACTATTCAGTGCTTTTTTCCCTTAAGAGTGTAGAAGAAGTTTAAAAAAACTTTTTTAGTTGTAGATGGACACAATACCTTTATTTTGTTTATTTTTATGTAGTGCTGAGAATCGAACCCAGTGCCTCACACATGCTAGGCAAGCACTCTGTCACTGAGCCACAACCCCAGCCCCTAGAGAAAGTGTTTTAACTGAGAGAGTATTTACCATTGCCCAAAATTCTGGAAGTTGCCTAATTAGCCTATTTCAGGTTGAGCCGTACAGTCTGCACATTTCTTGTTTAATTAATAATTTCTCCTTTATGTATTTATTTGTGGGATCAGTTCTTACTGTCCATGTGCCAGTCAGTAGTCCATAAGCAATTGCATTTCCATCTTAATCAGTGAGTTAAATGAACGCTATGCCATTTAAGCACTTGTATGGCAAGGTGTTTAATAATGCTATTACTTTGGACAAAGGATACTGAGAAGTTTTAAAACTTTTTCTATTAAGATATAACACACATACAAATGGTACACAAATTCATCTTTACAGCTCAGTGATTTATTGCAGAATGAATATACTCGTGTAACCAAGAGTGGTGAAAATTTGCCTGAGAACTTTCTTTCCATTTTTCCACAGCTCCAATGATGGTTTCTTAAACATATGGCATTAGTGTGAATGTATGTTATGAAGTGTAAATAGTAATCCATGTGGAGAGGTGCTGCTCAGTTGAATGAATTAAGCCTTTGACTTGTCTCATTGTCCTAAGAGCATTGACGCCATCTGTCTGGCAGCACAAATTCTGACAACTGCTCAAATCTATAGGGTCTTTCAGTTCATTTATTTTTTTAGAAAAAGATTTCCAGGTGTTTTGAATTATATTTAGTTGTGGTTAGTGGGAAATTTATGAGCTGGCTGGCTACATCTTCTTGATTTGTGCCATAGAATCTGCAAAAGGGTCTCAGTGTTTCTCTCTTTCTCATACATATGTGCATATATGTGTAACATTATATACTATTCAACTGAATAGCACCTCTGCACATAGATTATTACTTATACTTTGTAATTCATAATATTATATATCCTTAAATGATGTTTTTTAACTACCCAAATTCCAGCTTGGAAAAATAGCAAAAAAACCCTTCCATTTTCCCAGGAATGCTACTTTCTTTGAGCTTGGAAAAGATGAATTTTGACATAGGGTTTTTTTGTCCTACCCTAGAATTAGAAACAGCCCGCATAAAGTACCTGAAGTTGGAAACCTGCCTGTGTTCTTCTGAAAGGTCCTATGTGGTTTGTAAGGTTGGTATTGTAATCAACACCCATGTTAAAATTCCCAGTGATGATCTGCAGAGGGTCAGCATGATCTCTATTTAGGAAAGGAAGAAACACTTAAGTATCATTCTATGGTTTATGTCAAGGAGAAAAACGGTCACACAGCTAGTCTCTTGCAGCTCGACTAACACTTTGCTGGGACAATATGCTGAGTGTTCTGAATGTTGCTTTCTTCATTTTCCCCCAGCTATAATTTCTTTCCTCAATGTTACATTAACCTTGAGGCAAGCACCAGCAACTTTTTTAAGGTTGCTTTAATGTAAGTAATTTGCTTGCTCCTATGATTAATTAAGGGATGTGTTGTAATTACAGAGGTTTGCATATATGTGGGACTATAATTTTTTCTTCATTTATAAAGTAGTTAATTAAGTTTTGCTGGCCCACAAAAAAAAAAAAAAACTAACTGTTGCAGTTCCTACTAGGCAGAATATGCTAGGGTGTGAGAATGGCGTGCTGTTGTTTCCTTCAGCTAACTAGGGAGAACTTGTTCTTTGGTGGCTGGGTGATGGGTTAAGTAATACAATAGTTTAAACAGATTGAAGAATCCAGTAAGACAAGTTAGGAAGCAAGACTCCTATGAACTTCTGGCATTCAAGAGCGATGTGCTGAGCCCCAGTAGATTTGGGTCTCTTCCTTCCTTGGCTTGAGCTCTCTATTCTAGACATTTAAGGTTTCCTCCCCACACCCACCTTCCCCACCACCAGGGTCAGCCTCAGAGCAGTGCTTCCCCAGAGACCTGGAGAGGAAGGGTTTCCGGTTGTCCTTGCTTTTTAATTTAAGGGCTTTGTTTTAACCTGAATGCTGGGGCGGGGAGCAGATTTTCCACATGTAAGGGAAGTATATAGCTGGATTTTGTGGTCCTTTGTTACCACAGTTCTAAAATTGTGGATTTTTTAGTATTGTGTAATATGTGTTTTTCATGTATTAAAATCCAAAGCAAGAGAGGAATTGGAAGAGGGAACAGTGTCATGACTCTCATGAGCTCTTCTAGATTTCAGTATATGATCACTGAGAAATGAAACATGAGCACAGATTTTAAAATTAAATAGCACAGTTTGAACTGAAATCATTGTATACTCCCAAAGCATTTCTTGAGTACCCATTATATGTCCAGCATTGAGGAGGAGATTGTCAGAGAAATATGCCCCAATCCCTGTTTTCTCTTGTGCTTAATTTGCACAAAACAATGAACTGGGCACTGTGGTGCATGCCTGTAATTCCAGTGACTCGGGAAGTGGAGGCAGGAGGATAAAAAGTTCAAAGCCAGCCTCAGCAACTTAGGGAGGCACTTAGCAACTTGGGGATGCACTTAGCAATTCAGTGAGACCCTTTCTCTAAATGAAATACAAAAAAGGCTGGGGATATGGGTCAGTGATTAAGCAACACTGTGTTCATTCCCTGGTACCAAAAAAAAAAAAAAAAAGAAAAGAAAGAAAAGAAAAGAAAAAAATGGAGGGGTAGTGGTAGAGAATGATAATACAATAAAGCAGTGAGCAGCGTTTTCCAAAGGGAGTTTAGGAGGGGAGAATAGCAAGAAATAAGGGAAACTTAAGCTAATCTTTAAAGATAGCTAATACTTGGATATGTACAAAGGAGGGGTGACAATCCAATGTGGTCCTAAACATATGTCTGCTTAGGCATTGGTAAAAGGTTGACAGTGAGGAAGTTTGCTTGACTATAGAAGAGGGCTACAGACAGCTGGGAAGCAGGGGGGGAGTAGCAACAGAATATGGTCAATAATAGGAATGAACTTGGAGAGGAATATCTGAAAAAAAGGCGTAATCAGGGCCTGAATATCTGTGACGAGTGGGAATAGAAAGCAAAAGAATTAGTATGAATGAAATATGAGAAACAAGAAAGTTCAGACTTGGTAACAAATCCAAAGGATAAAGGAGGATGGAGCAAAAGAGAATCAGTTTTCTAAGCAGGCAAGATCAAAATAGCAATGGTGGCTGGGTGAGGTGGTGCACACCAATAATTGCAGTGGCTCAGGAGGCTAAGGCAGGAGGAGGATCGTGAGTTCAAAGCCAGCCTCAGCAAAAGTGAGGTGCTAATCAACTCAGTGAGACCCTGTCTCTAAATAAAATACAAAATAGGGCTGGGGATGTGGCTCAGTGGTTGAGTGTCCCTGAATTCAATCTCTAGTACCACCCACCTTAAATAGCAATGGTGATTGCAGGGAATTGGGGGGGGGGGAGTTGTTTTTGTGGATTAGTAGTGACTTAGCTTTGGGTATGTGTTGCAGGTATCAAATAGTTTGAAATGTGTTATGGTTTGAACAGGAGAGCAGACCTACACATTTGAATTTGGAATTTTTAGATAACATGATATATGAAACCTGTAATAGAATTTGGAGAGATGATTAGAGATGCATTTTGGGACAAGAGGGGCTAGAGGACTAGATACAGTTAGAACCTTGAGTAAGGAAGGGGTGGCAACAAAGATGATAAAGAAGAAATAGAGAGGTAGTAGGATAACCATATTACCATAAAGTACTAGATTAGCTAAGGTGAGGGCTTTCAAGAACTTATATCAAATGCTAAAAGAAGAAATTAAGGAGAGCAGGAAGTTTTAAAAAATCTGTTTAGCCCAGTGTGGTGGAGTACTGCTGTAATCCCAGTGATTTGGGAGGCTGAGGCAGGAGCATTGCAAGTTTGAGACCAGCCTCAGCAACTTAATGAGGCCCCAAACAACTTAGTGAGACCCTGTCGCAAAATTAAAAAATAAAAAGGGCTGGTAATGTGGCTCAGTGGTTAAGGACCCCTGTGTTCAATCTCCAGGACCAAAAAACCACAAAAAACAAAAACAAATCTTTTTAGCTGTGTTAACTATAGTGTATATTAAGCTCACTTTACCCTGGAAGTTAGAATCTCACTATAATAATATGACTTACAGAACCAAACATACAGAATTTGATACACCCCTATTCAATCTTGTACTCTGTTCCAAGAGGGTAGATAGATGTTCTTAGAAGCATCTTACTTGTGATTCTATTCTGCTGCATAAACCTCAGAGTCAACACAAGATGGAGGCTTACGTGTGTTCTCTTAAAAGATGTTAACAGTAGGTCCTGAAAGTAAGACAAGATGAGATGAATTCTTCCACAACATTTCAGCAGGCTTTCTCTCTACCAGCTGCCTCAAACAGGTTTTGTTCACATTGATTTTAGTATAAAAGTAGTACGATGCATGAGTGTCTTCCACTTGCTTTTCAGATTCAGCTCAAGTAAGGCAGGACTGGAACAAGAATCCAGTTCTGCAGATTGTTTAATATGTTTTTGCTTCTCTATCTCATTCAGAGGATAAAAACTAACCTTCAACTCAATATATCTTATCTCTTGGACCAAAATTTAGGTCATGACTTACTTGTAAGCTTACATTTTGGAATTACAGACTAAGGTGAAGGCAATATTTGTCATAGCAGTTAGCCACCACACCTTGGGTGGGTAGTTAGAACTGTGACTGAAGGATAGAGTGTGTGTCCCTAAACCTGACACACCCTGAAATCTTCCTGAATTAGAAAATGTTTTTACCCATACTTTCTTGTGCAATAAAGGCGAAGGGGAAGTAATTCGAATAGCTGCTGATAAGACATTTTTGGGCCCTTGAAATGGCAATACTTCAAACAGAGTGGGAGCAGCTGCACTTAACCTAAAAGCAAACAGATCTGTTTCACAAAGAGTTTTGGAGCTTCTACCTGTATCTGAGGCCTCCCAGCAATGGCAGGCTGTCTCTTCCCTTAGGGAGAGATAAGGCACAATGCAAATAACTCAAATGCAAGGCAGGATGTGTGTAAGTGCTGTGTGAGCGATTCATAGCAGAGACATTCTTAGAGTGTGTTCTTGGAGGAAATGTAGAGTGCAGAAGCTTGACAGCTCCTAAGAAAAGCATAAACGAAGAGATAATGAATCTATTCATTCCACCAGTCCGCCAAGAGGCAAGATGTAATAAGTTTATGTACCAAATGAATGGTGTAACTGTGTCTATTTTTAGAGGGGACTTGAGCTCATGAGTAAGGTCCTTCCAATTTGCTGGGGTTTTTTGTTTAAATTTCCATTGAGCAATAAAATAAAATTCACTCAACTGCCAGTTTTATCATGTGTTATGTCTTGACTTTAGAGTTACAGGGGTTGGGAAATGAAGAAAATATTACTGTTTCATATTGGGAACATTAGCACAGCATAGGTAGATTGCCCAGGACCAAGGGTAGCAAAAGGATATTAAATCTCTTGATATCTGTATACCACATAATATGCTGTTGTTTAGTGCTTTACAATACAAAGTGTCCATTTCAGTGAAGGGTGCTAAGACCCCCACATACCTAATTCTGGGCTCAAGCCATTATCTGACTGTGTTAATGCTGGAATTCTTGGCATTTTCAGATGTAATCATGCCTAAGCTTGATTACCCAAGTCCTGTAGATTGTTGAAAGTGTCCCTCATGCTCATCTTATTTATATAGCCTCAGCGATCATCCCCATTCAAGCCTTGTTCCAAAGACTGTCGCAAGATTCATCTTCATAAAACACTGCATAAAATGAGTTGCCAATTCCTGTTCTTGAAATGTATTGAATCACTCCTCTCCCTGCCTGCCTTCAACTTCCCTTGTGTTCTCACTTCTATTCAAGCTAGTTCAGGCCCTCCTGAATGCTCTCATCTATAGATTGCGAAACCTGAGCTTTCTTTTTTGCTTCTTTATTTATTTTAAGTTTTAAAATGTTTTATTAGTGCATTATAGTTACATAATGGTGGGATTGATTTTAACATATTCATAACTGCATGTATAACATAGTTTGATCCATTTTAGTCCCCAGTATTTCCCTTTCCCTCCCCTCTACCTTCCCCCATCTTCTTCCTCTTGCTATATTGAGAGCTGAACTTTTAAATTGCTCTCCCAGTGCCTAATTGATATTTCTACCTGCCACTAGACCAAAGAGATATTTTATTCTCCAACTTAAGAAACTTTGATGATTACCCCTTGCCTGTAGCTCTGTTTCACAGCCAGCCAGTCATTTGCATACTGTGTATCATTGAAATCCTCATGTCTTTCTGAATTTGCTGCCTTCCTTTAAATCAGCTCATTTTGGTCTGGGATTGTGGCTCAGTGGTAGAACACTTGCTTAGCATGTGTGAGGTACTGGGTTCCATTCTCAGCATCACATAAAAATAAATAAATAAAATAAAGATATTGTGTCCATCTACAATTAAAAAATATTTAAAAATCAGCTAATTTTAACAATTTCAATAACTATTTTAGTCTTATTCTAAGCATTAAACTTCATACAAGTATGAATTGAGATTAGTTTTACTTTATTCCTCTTCACACTCAAATGGCCACATTAACTAAGAGAAATAATGCCAGTGAGCCTCCTAAAATCCTTTCATAAGAGTTTGCTTACCACAGTGATAGTCCAACTCATTATTGCAGCATTTAAGGACTATAGCATGGCCTTGACCTTATTCACCCTCTTCTCCCTGGCAGAACTCTCCACTCCAGCTAAACTGGTTCATTTGTGACCTCTTAGGTAGTACCTTTAGGTGTGTTCCTCCTTCCCTTCTAGAATACCCTCCTCCACCTCCTCTTTCTCTTGACCTGTCTTTGTCTTTTGCATCCTCTTGGTTGCTCTTCCCTCTGACCCATCTGGTCTATAGCAACCTTTGTTCTCTAAATTCTTGCATTTTGCATCTGTTGCCTTGTGTCAGTCATTCAATATATCCTTTTACATAGCTTAATTCTTTCCTCATAAAGTGTGCATAAAGTCTCATAGTTAGATAGTATCTTAGAGAATTTTTCATAGGACTCTTACTTGAGGTAGACACTTACAGCTCCTTAAGGACAACAAACACATTATATGTACCAAACCCCAAATGTATGTCTCCCTTTTAGGGTTTTTCTGACTCCTCTGGGCACCTTATCTAAGAATTTTTCAGGAGCTAGTTTTTCTGGCTTATTCTGTTGATTACATGTTTCCACAAGTGGTGTCAGTCTCATGTGTCTCTATTGTATGGTCCTACTCTTTATACCATTGCTTATTACCTTACTCATCTCCTCAATACATACTTACAGCCTTCTCAGTCTCCAGTTTGTTTTTACCACACTTTCCTTTACTACAAAATGATAACATTTTAAAATTGAAGATTCCATCTGTATGTCTGTCTTCTTAATACTCTTTTTCTCTCCCTTAGCTCTACATTGTTGAACATAAACTTTGCAACTCACCAGCCTTTAGCAACTCCTTTCTGGTAGCAGATAAAGATGAAGGTGAACAATTGGAGCCAGGTTCATTCATGGGAGGTCTTTGAGTGATATTTCCCTAAAGAGGCCCACTTTGCTGCATCTGATGCCGACACTGAGTGTTAACATTTAGCACTTACAGTGTTCCAGGTGCTGATTTTGACAATGGTCATGGTGTCCTGTTTAATCCTTAGTGCAACCCTAAAAATCGAACTACTGCCATCCTGTTTTGTGGAAATATAGACATAGGGAGATTACACACAGCTATTGATGGTGGAACAAGGAATTCCAAAGCTGAGACTACATGGTGCTACTGAAGTGACACATGTAGGAGGTGTGTGGGAGCCTTAGCTCCATTTCCTGTTTGCATATTCCTGTTCACATGTACACAGGAGTATACACTTATCAGATACATTCACTGGACCTTTGCCACTTACCTCACCCCCTCTTCCGCTGCCATTATGTGGGCATCCACATATACCTACAGAGTAAACCTTCTCTTGAGCAGATGCTCACAAAATGCACAGATGAACAAGCCTTCAGCTGCAGATCCACCACACTCCCACTCTCCAACCTGCTTTTTTACTGCCTGAGATGTCGGAGTATGAATTTTGCAGTCCACCCCCACACACTGAAGGTTTGCAGGTGAATGAACCTTGATTGTGCCCTCCCTCCCTCCCTCTCACTAATACATGCAGAGCCTGAATGAATAACCATCTGCCCCCACTCATCCTTTCATGTCTTGACTATAAGAGAGGGAACTTTCTAAACACCACTCCCACCCATGTAGTTTGCAGGAAAGCAAACATTCTTGTTATATCTTTTCTTTATTCACACATTCATGACACAGCACAGGGAGTGCTGGGCTTCAGGCTTTTTTATATGCGGCTGTGCTTGTATACCTGCACGCACATGTAGTCTCAGGCATCTGACCTGTTCACTTTCCCATTTGCCTTGAATGATGGAGTATGTACTTTTCATGAGGAGGGGGTACCAGGGATTGAACTCAGGGGCACTCAACTGCTGAGCCACATCCCCAGCCCTGTTTTGTATTTTATTTAGAGACAGGGTCTCACTGAGTTGCTTAGCGCCTCACCATTGCTGTGGCTGGCTTTGAACTCGCCATCCTCCTGACTCAGCCTCCTGAGCTGCTGGGATTATAGGTGTGTACTACCATGCCCAGCTGGAGTATGTACTTTTAAAATCCCATTCCTACTTATGGGTCTACAGGAGAGTGAACTGCCCCCACTACTAACCACACACAAGTCATATGCCCCTTTTCTCTCACCCAGCATCACCCAGGGCTGAGAGTTCTTAGTGCATTTCTTATAGGTGTGGTTATTATGATGACACTCTCCCCACCCCCAGATGCCACACATAGATGATGCACACAGGGTTATAAGAGAATGAGACTCCTTATCACCCCATACCTCCTCATTCCTATGTCTGCGTGCATCCTCTGTCAGCAAGAGACACAGGAGGAAACTCCCAATCTGTTTGTCTCACATGCCTTACGTGTTGGGGTGAGAGCTGTCTCAGTTCCCTCCCACGCACACAGTCTACAGATGTGCTAGCTTTCTGAGCTGTGCACTGTCTCTTCAATCCAGCAGGTCTTCTCGGTACCCTTCCCACAAGTGTGTTCTGTATGGTAGTAGACGTTAAAAGCAAATTGGTTCTGACTATAGGCACGCATGCGTACACACACTGGGAGGGAAAAGATTCCTTCAGCCTATTAGTGTTTGCTTTGTATTGGGGAGTATGTAAAGGAATAAAAATAATCTATCACTCTAAACTCAGGAAAACAAATAAGCTCAGAAATAGGAATTTAACCTTCAAGAGTAGTAGGTAACTTCTAAGTCATAATCTGTTGGTCGGCAAGCTTGAAGACTCAAGAAAGAGTGCCAAGGTGAACTTATTTGGCTCATTAACGCTAGAGTCAGTGTTGTTACTTAACTGACATCTATGGAAAAGATTGTAAGAATCATTCTTCAACTAATAAATTTACTTCTTTGGTCTGTATATTAAAAGCCCTTTGTCTTTTGGTTGTTTCAAAGGTTGTGGGACATTGCAAAAACAGTGACAATGTTTATGGTATTTTAAAATGTTTTATAGGATTAATCAGTATGCATTCTTCCCCATATTGGTCTCATCTCTGCCTCTGTTCCCTTTCTCCCCAGTTTCTCTGCCATGTATGCAAGGTATACAAGCCTCTTGAGCTGAAACATGTTTTCCTACTTGACCTATGAGCTTTTATAAAACCATGCTTTCAGCAAACACACACACACACACACACACACACACATATACACACACACACACATACTGAAGGCTAGTGAGCCCATCGACATGTTCTGTCTTATGTACCCTGTCCATTGGATTATGTTTCCCTGTCCTGCCTCCCACTTGCAGGATTTGCAAGAGACCAGCCTCTCTCTCATCCTGCTCACTCTTTCTCTCATGTGCATGCATGCATGGTGTGCATATAAGAGAGACATTTGGGCTGTCCCATTACATCTGCTATCACAGAACTGTGAGCCCTTCGGGAGCTGCCATCCTCCTACCTTGTGCAAGGCTTAACCTAAAATAAAAGTAACCTTGTTCTTACAACCTTCCAATGTAAAAATTGGCTGTACCACAATGCCAGCTGTCTTCTTACTCCTTTCCCCAGGGAGCCACACATTTATGACAGGATCCTGAGCTTGCTTGCTTTCTTTCTCATTTTCTCTCTCCCTCCCTCCCTCCCCCTTCCTTCCTCTATCCCTCACCTCCTTATTGCTTTCTTCCCTCCCTCTCTCTCCCTCATCCTTTCTTCCTTCTTCCCTCCCACCACCCTCCTTCCTTTTTTCTTTTCCTTCTCTTCCTTCTAGTCTCTCTCTCCCTCCCTCCTTTCTTTCCTTTTTTTCTCCTTTTCCTTTCTTTCTTTCATGGCAGTGGGGTTCTGGGGATTGAGCCCAGAACTTCCTATATGCCAGGCACTTTCCCTACCAATGACTAACACTGCCAGACCCAATCAATCTTTCTTATATATTCTTGATCTCTTCCTTTTCTGTTCCCTCCCTCCTCCCTCACATGTGAACCTGGGATATGCCAGAAAGTGGGTCCTTACCACTTTCAGTTCTCATATATGTTTGAGTACAGCTTTAGGGTTCAGTGGCCAGGCCCAGTGTCTTGACAGTCAGAATATCTGTGGGAGAATCCTGGCTTGCTTCTTTTCTAGCATGGTGAACCTGGATGAGCAACTTGTGTCTCAATTTCCACAGTATGTAAATGGTATAAATAATTGTGCTGACCTCATGGGGCTGTTGTAAGAAATAAATGAGGAGGCAATGCATGCAATGAGATCAACACGTGATGACCTCCCTTACTCCATGCTTTGCCCAGAGCAACTGATTCTGACTAGAAGCAAACTCATACCTAAGCTGCCTGTTCTCACTATATGAAAATGCTTGGGAAGTACTGCCCTGGGTGATGATTTCATAATCGTCCTCTTTCCTCAAACTCCAATGTCATTTCCCTTCCTTCCTCCTTGCTCTTGGTTGCTGACCTTGCTTCCTCCTTCCTTGAAAACAAAAGAAAACAGAAAAAAGAAGCCATCAGAATGGGCCTTGCAAAGCTCCCACATCTCTAGTTATCCATAGGTGTGCCTGCATGTGAGCTCCTCTCTGGAACACAACAGATGAACTGTCTGCAAACATAGCTAAAGACCAGATCCTCTACTTGCAAAATCGACCTCACCCTGTCCCTACAGAATGACGTTGCTCCAGCAATCCATCTCCCTCTGTTTACTGCATCAGCATCTGTTCTCTATATAGTCAAATGTTTGTATTAATATTTAAATGCATTGCAATATTTTTCACCTAAAAATAATTTTAAAAATTAAAAAACACTACCTTCTCCACCCAGAAAGTTCTTCCACTTTCTACCCATTTCTCTGTTTCTGCTACAGAAAAAAACTAGTGGAAGGAGCTACCTCTACTCTGTATCTCTCTCCCTCCACCAGCACTCTCTGTGCACTCTCTCCCTCTCTCCCCACACCCTGTCTTTGAGCTAGGGTCTTATTCTTTTGCCCAGCTTGCCTTGAACTCCTGGGCTCAGGTGATCCTCCTGCCTCAGCTTCCCGAGTAGCTGGGACTGCAGGTGCATGCCACTGAACCCAACTTCTATTCTCTCTTGAGCAACTTCAATGTAAGGATTTAACCTTTACCATGCCACTAAAATTACCCTTGTCAAGGTTCCCAATACCCTTCACACCTCCCAATTCATTGGGCCATTCAGTCATCTTGATCTATCAGGACACAGTTGGTCACCCTCTCTTTTTTGAGACTCTCTACTTGCCTTCCAGGAATCCACACTCTTGGTTGTCCTCTTACCCCATAAGCCTCTTAGATTCTTTTGAAAGTTTATGTTCTCCCTGAATTCTAAACATTAGAAAGATATAGTACTTGGTCTTTGAACTTCTTTTTCCCACTTCTCATGAGTTCTCAGCTGTTATCTTGTCTTGCAGCTCTCAATACCATCCTATAAGGATGAATTGCATATTTATATTTCCAGCCTGGACCTATTTACTGGATTCCTGACACCTATGTCCAACTGTGTACTGAGCATCTGTCCTTGGATGTCTAATAAGCATCTCAAAGGTTAACATATCCGAAGCTAAAGTCCTGGTTTTCTTTTTCTTTTCCTCAAAAGCTGTACTCCTCCTTCAGTGTTGCCTAACTCAGTAAACAGTATTTCCCAATTGCTCAGGCCAAGGATGTAGAGGAATTGTGTGAGCTAAAGTCTCTGGGTTCTCTTCCTTCCCTCCCTCCCTCCTTCCCCTCCCCCCTCCCCCCACTTGCCTCCCTTCCCTCCCCTCCTTTCCCTCCCTCCTTCTCTCCCTCTCTTCCTTCCTTCCTTCCTTCCTTGAACCCAGGGGTGCTTTACAACCAAGATACATCTTCAGACTGTTTTGTTTTATTATTTTTTAGGATTTTGATGCAGGTTCTTACGAAAGATGCTGAGGCTGGTTTCAAACTTATGATCCTACTGCCTCAGCTTCCTGAGTCACAGAGATTACAGGTGTGAAGCACTGTGTCCAGCTCTGGATTCATCTTTGATGCTTATTTTTCCTCTATTGTCTAAATCCCAACCATTATCACATCTTATTTGTTATACTTTTAAAGTACATGTCTAATCTGATTGTGTCTCACACAGCTGCTTCTCACTTCCTGCATGACTTCTGCCCTAATCAGCTCTTCCCAGGGCTGACAATCACAAGGCCTCTTGTCTCCCCACTCTTGTGCAAACACACACAGAGTCAGGAGATTGGACCTTCTTTGTCATGTCTCCCTTCTAATGGCCCACATGCCAGATTCTGACCATTCTTACTATCTGTTCTATATGCACTGATGGTCCAGTGTTATTTCATCTATAAAATATGGATAATGATCATTACCTCATAGGTATTTTCTGAGAATAAATGAGTTGTATATGAAAAGCACTTAGAAGAGCTCTATCAAAATCAATGCTATTCTGATGTTAGAAATAAAAATAAAGGAAAAGAAAAAAAGGAAAATGAAAAATTGGTTGTGAACATTCCTGAAGGTATATATGTGGATATAAACAAGTTCACCTTCTTATTACAGCATATTTGGGACACAGTCATACACGTATCTGTCCAAGGCATTCAGGTATGTGAATACATATACACTTTCTTGTGTGCCTGTAGTGGACTGGAGAGCCAACGTGCTTTCTCTCTTCCATGCCTTGAGTGTAGGACCGTTAGCATCTTAATTACCCTCCCACACCCAAGGCTTGCAGGAGAGTGTGCCTTCTCTTCCCTCTCCAGTGCATAGACACAAGTGCATACATACCTGTACCAAAGGGATATAGCCCCCCTCTCATATGGCCTCCATGTGGAACACATACATATATACCATTACCACCTGCCATCTCTTCTTGGAAGTCTGTCCCACCTCTGTGCATGCCCCTCCTGGTTTACCCACAAGTGCTTCTCCTATGGCTACCTTGCTGCCTCCATGCAACTGTCTGGCCTGGTGCCTCTCTTTTCCTTAAGTACACCCATGTGTCATGCCAAGAGAGTGAGCCCTTCTTTGCTCTCTCTCTTACATCCCTTGCATGGTGGAGGGTGTACTTTCTGAAAACCCCTCCCACATGCAGGGTTTGCAGGATGGTGAGCCTCAGCTTTCCCTGCTCTCTTGTGCATGTGCATATACACATAGGCACACCTTCACAAAAAGAGAAAGACACACACACACACACACACACAGGCAGGGGGAAGGAGGACAACCCTCTCTCCTTTCTCCCACCTTAGTCATACACAGATCTTGCAGGAGAGGAAGACTGCTCCTCCTTTTTTCCTTGTACAGAATGCAAGCCCTCATGCTCAAGGACAGGCACAACCTAGAAGGAAGGAGAGTCTTTTGACCGGGTCCTACCTTGTCAGTACTTAGGGGAGGAGAGAAAGCCTTTTTAGGACTTCCATGCACCAGTTATGATGGAAAGGGAGCCTTCTAGCTATTCTCACAAACCCCAAGTATGAGGGAAATTGCATCTGATCCTTATTATATATTACAAGTGTGCATATGTATCTATACACACTTAAGGTACAGGGAGTGAAATTATCTTACTCTGTCTTGCCTTCTCATATGCATACTTATTTGCACAAGAGGATTATGAAGGACTGTCCTCTTAGATGCTCAGGTAGCCATGAGTCAGAGAGCAAGATCTCTTTCTCTTACCAGCCCCATGATTTGCAGCTAATTTGTTGAGTCATTAATTTATTAATTCAGTGAATATTTAGTGAGAATCTAACATGTATTAGGTACTCCCTTTGGCAACAGGAATATACCAGTGATCAAAAGACAATAATCTGTCCTGGTAGCGGGAGACAGATAGTGAACAAAACAAGTAAGTAAAATACATAGTGTATCAATTAACAGTAAGTGCTCTGGAGAATGATAAAGTAGGGAAAGGGAGTACGGGATGGGTGGGAGCAGTTAAAGTGGAGATGGTCATGGAGAAATTTCAATATCAAATAGGGCAGTCAGGAACTGCCAACTGTGTTCTAGGAACAACAAAGCCATTGCAGCAGCAACAGAGAGGTGGGAGGTAGTAAAATAGGATGGAGGAAAGGGAAAGGTGATGTGTGTCTCCAAAGTTCTGGACCCTGGTCTGTCCTCCCCTCCCCTCTATTCTCCTCCCCTCCCCCTCCTCCCCTCTTTTTTCCCCTTTCTCCTTCCTTCCTTCCTTCCTTCCTTCCTTCCTTCCTTCCTTCCTTCCTTCCTTCCATCTGTCCATCCCAGGAGTACTATTTTGCTGAGCTATATCTCTAATCCTTTTTATTTTGAGACAGGGTCTTCCTAAGTTTCTGAGGCTGGCCTCAAACTCATGATCCTCCTATGATAGTCTCATGAGTCACTAGGATAAAGTCCACATATTGCATTTGATTGTTAGCTATCTTAAGACTTTTATAACTTCCCAATCTACACATATTTTTTTTTTAGAATCTACTTGTTGGAAAAAAGTAAGCCATTCATCCTATATGATTTCCAGCATCTAGATTTTTCTGGTCATATCCCTGTAATGTAGCTGACATGTTCCTTTTCCTTGTTTATATTTCCTATAAATAGATAGTTGCATCTAGAAGCTTGATAAGATTTGGGCTTAATTTTGGGGAAGAGACGCAGAACTACTTCCATCAAGAAGCATATAATGGTGGATTGTCTCTCTTTGATGTTAGTTTGCCTTTGATGCTCAATTCTGAGGTCCATTATTTCATTAGGATTTGCAAAATGATGATATTCTAATTCTATTATTCTCTCTTTATTAGTTGGATAACTTATATAAAGAAAAACTTCCCTTCATCTACTATTTGATTATCCAGTAGTACATTTTTATGGGAAAGACAGTATAATTACTTGATTCTCTTTATTGGGATTCAAAATAATGAGTTGATTCACTAGCTTACTCCAAAGAAGACTTTTTATTTGTAAAAACTGTTATGATAAACAGATGGTATTTCAGTCCATTACAGTTCTCAGTGAAGTGCAAATGTTCCAGTGTGAACTTCTTCAGTTTGGCTCTTTAGTCCTTTATTTTCAGTAGGGTACTGGGGACTGAACCCAAGGGTGCTCTAACACTGATCTACATCCCTAGCCCTTTTTTAAAATTTTAAGATAGGGTCTTGCTAAGTTGCTGAGGTTGGTCTTAAAATTAGGATCTTTCGGCCTCATCCTTGCAAATATCTGGGATTACAGGTATGTGTTGTTATGCCCTCTCTTCAGTCCTTTTGATATGGGCCCAGTAGTTTTTTCTTTCTTTCTTTTTTTTTTTTGATAACTTGTCTGCTTTCAGGAATTTAAAAAAAATGTTCTTGACTCATCTGAGACATGTCCTTCCTCTGCTATGTCTTTAAGAAGCCTTGGTTTTTATCAGTCAGACATGGCATTTAGAGACCATATTCTGGGCACCAGGGTGCTCATGCCTTTGGATTGGGCATTGTTTTTAGACTTTTTCAAGATCAGAATGACAATAAAAGTTTTGTGATGTCTTTGTCTTGTTTCTAGACAAATACATCATGAGAACATTGTCATACTTTCTATTCAAAACCAGGGTTACTGGAATTTTACATGCCTTCGTTTCACAAGTATCATTCTGACTGCTGTGTGGTGGATATAGTGAGTCAGTGCAGAAACAAGGAGACCAACTAGGAGACCATTGAAATAATTCGAGTGAGAGGATAGATGGCAGCTTAGAGCTGGTGGTAGTGATGAAGGGAATGAAAAGGGGTCAGATTTGGATATATTTGAAAATTAGAGCCAATTGAATTTACTAATATATTGGTCATGCAGTTTGAGAGAAAGTGGGAGTCAGAAACTGAATCTTTTCTTTCCTTTTTCTCATGTGTGAGCTGGGTACATGTATAGTCATCACCTCTCTAATCCTTAGTACACACATGCAAGTGCTGCCCCAGTGCAGTGTACCTGAGCAAGGACTCAGAAGGCAAGTGTTCTTTGCACAGAAAGGAAAAGGGCCTCTATCACCTCTCCGAGTTCCTTTCACAGAGATTTTTGAATGTCTCTTGGATTTGGTGGCTCAATAGTGAGCAAAGCATCAGGGGCCTTGGGCTTACCATATGGCAAACTTGTACCTGAGAATAAAAATCGCTCATCCCTGTTAAGCCTGCCTGTGTTCAAGGAGCTAAAAAGTGAATATAGTCTTTCATCCCTCTCATGCCACCCTTGAGAGGCAGATGCCTGAGTCTTGTCATTTGTTCTTCCTCTCTAATCCTTGATAATTGTTGCTAGTGCTTTTTACATGCAGTGCACCTGGACAGAGATTTAGAGCAATATGAGCTTTATTGTCATCTTGCTTGCCTGCCAGCCAATATGCATTTATAGCCATACGTTGCTTAATAATGGGGATTTCTGGGAAATGCGTTGTTAGGTGCTTTCATCATTATGTGAACATCAGAGTATACTTACACAAACTGAGATGGCTACAGCATCCCTAGGTGATATAAACTTATGGGTTCTCCATTGTACATGTAGTTTATAGTTTACCAAAATGCCTCCAAGAGGTATATTACTATAGTTCCTACCATGCACCAGTCTACTGACTGCAGGGAGCCAGAAGTGTACAGAAAAGCCATAGTCCCCTGAACATACTTCCTAGTAGGCACATATAGGAAGATGAAACTCATTTGTACCTATTGTGTAGGTCCACTCATATGCTGTGGATGCTGCAGAATGAATTTATTCTTTAGTCCCTATTCCCTAAGCACCTGACTCCATCCCCAGAACAGACTGACATTTAGGGATGTGGACCTATATGTACAGAGTTCCCCTGACACAGTAAGCAGGAGGTAGAATCTTTCCGCTCTAATCCTGTGCTCTCCACCTCCCCGGAAGGGTAGTAGGCTGTCAAGGTATTGTTTCCTGAAGTAGCTATTTAATGAAGGTGCACTTGTGTATTAGTTTCTTTACCACTTTTGCACATTCAGAAACGCATATGTGCACATACACACAAGCAAGGTAGGCGGGACAGTAAGCACGCAAGGGAGACCCACACATAGCTAGGTGTCTAGCATATACAGGCATGAGTATATAGGGGCAGGAGAGATGGAGGGGTACATCTTATTTCATACAGGTAAAATATTCCTATTCCTACTCATTTATTTATTTATTTATTTTTCTTTTTCTTATTGGTTGTTCACAACATTACAAAGCTCTTGACATATCATATTTCATACATTAGATTGAAGTGGGTTATGAACCCCCAATTTTACCCCAAATGCAGATTGCAGAATCATGTCGGTTACACATCCACAATTTTACATAATTCCCTATTAGTAATTGTTGTATTCTGCTACCTTTCCTATCCCCTACTATCCCCCCTCCCCTCCCCTCCCATCTTCTCTCTCTACCCCATCTACTGTAATTCATTTCTCTCCTTGTTTATTTTCCCATTCCCCTCACAACCTCTTATATGTAATTTTGTATAGCAATGAGGGTCTCCCTTCATTTCCATGCAATTTCCCTATTCCTCTCCCTTTCCCTCCCATCTCATGTCTCTGTTTAATGTTAATCTTTTCTTCCTGCTCTTCCTCCCTGCTCTGTTCATAGTTGCTCTCATTATATCAAAGAAGACATTTGGTATTTGTCTTTTAGGGATTGGCTAGCTTCACTAAGCATAATCTGCTCTAGTGCCATCCATTTCCCTGCAAATTCTATGATTTTGTCATTTTTTATTGCTGCATAGTACTCCATTGTGTATAGATGCCACATTTTTTTATCCATTCATCTATTGAAGGGCATCTGGGTTGGTTCCACAGTCTAGCTATTGTGAATTGTGCTGCTATGAACATCGATGTGGCAGTATCCCTGTAGCATGCTCTTTTAAGGTCTTCAGGGAATAGTCCGAGAAGGGCAATAGCAGGGTCAAATGGTGGTTCCATTCCCAGATTTCCCAGGAATCTCCAAACTGCTTTCCAAATTGGCCGCACCAATTTGCAGTCCCACCAGCAATGTACAAGTGTACCCTATTCTCCACATCCTTGCCAGTTATCCCATAACTCTTGGATTTTTTTCTCGTAATTTTTTACCAGCCTTTCTGAGTTGGCTAGACTCTTTTCAAGATGATATATTTTGTCTTCATTATCTGACGTTCTGGCTTCTACTTGCTCCACTCTGTTAGTGATACTCTCAATTGAGTTTTTAATTTGGTTTATCGTTTCCTTCATTTCTAGAATTATTGTTTGATAATTTTTTATAATCTCTATCTCCTGATAAAGATGCTTAACTTCTTCTTTTATCTGTTTATGTAATTCATTCTTAATGTGTTCTTTCACTGCTTGAATTTGCTGTCTTGTATCCTCTTTAAGGTTCCATTCCATCTGTCTAAGGTGTTCCTTGAGTTCTTTATATGACCATTTTTCTGATGACTCTAGGTCCTCCTGAATATTTAGGCTGTCCTGCATTGTTTGTACTCCTTTTCTTCCTTGCTTTTTGAAGCTGCTCATGTTACTTCTTGTTCTGTTTGACTGATGAGTTACTGTTTACTCCTATAAATTTATTAGATGCTTGGGAGGAAAGGTATTAGAAGGGAAGGGAAGAAGTCACTAAAGAGAATGAGAGTAAGCAGGTAGAATTCAAGGAAGGGGGGATAAGATAATTGAAAAGAAATGAAAAGAGAAAAGAAGAAAAAAAATAGGAAATAAAAAAAGAAAAAAAATTAAAAAAATAATAAAAAAAATTAAAATTAAAATTAGAAGGAAAAAAAATAAAAAGTGTAAAAAAAATTTAAAAAAACAACAAGAAAGAAAAATGAAAATGAAAGAATAACCCAAATTAAAAAAAAAGAGAAAAGAAAAAAAGAAAAAAAAACTAATAAATGCAGTCTTAGAGTTTGATTAACTTCTCTTCCAGTAGGTGGCGCTTTGCCCACCAGGCCAAGTTTCTCCTGTCAATACGCGGGAACCAATCACTGTGCAGCAGCTCCTCCCAGACTGGGCGAGTCTCCAATCTTGAGTGCCTAGGGCCTCCTCTTGTGTCTAGTCACTTCCCACTTTTCCTCTAGCCAGGCCCCTCTCACGGGTGCTGCTCACCGCAATACTGGCTCCACGCCAGGTCTGCTGCTCCCGGGAGCCCTGTTTTCATGAACGACTGGGCACACTCTTCCAGTTTGCCATTCCCTCAGACCCTAAGTTTGTAGATCTTTTGGCTGAGAATCCTCAGCGAATTTTACTTGCCCTCCGGTAGCCACTCCCCCGGTAGCTGGTGCAAGAGACCTCAGCTGTCAGCACTGGTGGGAGCGGTAGTTCCGCGCCGCGGGTCCCGCGCCACTTCTGATTCCTTGGGTCTGGTTATCGTGCTCACGGGAGAGCTGGGAGGGGCCCTTACGGAGAGCTGGGAGGGGCCCTTAAGGTTTCCCCGATGTGTGGAGAGGGAAGGCTAGGGGATTACACAACTGTAGCCGCAGGTTTCAATGAAGTTATCTCCTCCGCCGCAGTCTGATGACGTCAGTTCTCTGCCATGGTGGTATCTCTTGAAAATGGCGACAGTTCGTTTCCCTTTGCTGGGCGACCAATGCAACGGGTGGGTCCTTACTGTCTCTCCCAAGCCCCGTTTCAAACCTGTGGCCACTACCTATGAAGGCTCGGTAGGCATTTACCTCCATAGGATGAGAAGGGCTGACCAGTTGTTTCAGCTGGATGGATTAGTGCTGAGTCACAGCTGTTCGTCTGCGGGAAGCAGGCGAACGGGAGCTTGAATTCAGCCGATCCGGGCTCAGAGTGTGTTCTGAGAGGCCCAGACTGTTCGCCCCAGATCCACGTCAGCTCAGCATTGCCTAGTGATCCTGAGCAAACAGATTTAGGTTGTTTACGACTCCCTATGCCTGCACAGCTGAAGAGGTCAGAGACTTGATCTCTCTGTGCCCGCCGCCATGTTAGAATCTCTCATTCATTTATTTTTAAAAATATTTTTAGTTATAGATGGACACAGTACCTTTATTTTATTTATTTATTTTACGTGGTGCTGAGGATTGAACCCAGTACCTCACACATGCTAGGCAAGGGCTCTACCACTGAGCCACACCTCCAGCTCCTACTCACTCATTTATATTCATATTCTCTCTCTCTCTCTTCTCTCTCTCCCTTCTCTCTCTCACTCTCTGTCTTCTCTCTCCCCCACCCTTTCTATCTCTCTCTCTCTCTCTCTCTCTCACACACACACACACACACACACACACACACACACACACGTAGCAGAAGAGTGTTTTCCTTTGTATTCCTTATATGAAGGGATGTGAACTTTGTAGATTTAGGGAAATTGAAAGAGGGACTCATCAATTCACACAAAAAGAATTCAGAGAGAATGAACCTATGCCTTTCCCCCTGCAGATACTCACACTTGTGGATATTCATAACTCTTCCTTCTCATATGATCTTTAATTTTTTTTTAGTTGTAGTTGGACATAATACCTTTATTTTATTTTATTTATTTTTATGTGATGCTGGGGATTGAACCCAGGGCCTCGCACGTGCTAGTCAAGCACTCTACTGCTGAGCCACAACCCAGCCCCTCATGTGGTCTTTGCATGCAATAGTATGGCCACTCCTCTTATAAATACGCATTCATCCAAACACATATACACATAGAAATAGAGAGTAGTAGTTGTGTGCCAAGTACTGTGCTCCACTTTAGGTTTCTCATTTTATTTTCTTGGCACCATTTAAGAGGTAGGCTTTGCTATTCCCATTGTTCAGAAGTGGTATATGACTTTGGGAAAATCAGGCTGAATCTTTAAGCTCAATATGTGGTAGAGTGTGGGTTTGAACCAGGGTTTGTGCATACCAAAGACCATGGTTTTCCCACTATATCAGTGATTCCTCCGTGAGGTTCCCAGACCAGCAGCATCAGCATTGCCCAAGAACTTGTTAGAAATACAAATTATTGGGTCCCAGGCCTACCAAATCTGAAACCCTTGTAATCATCTTGTTACCAAGTTCTCTGGGTGATTCTGATATTGTTAGATTTGAGAACAAGTGCACTCAACTATACTCACTCTTGTTTCATATTCACAGAAATGATTTGTGGGAAAATGAAGCTTGGTGTTGTCATATATTCATTTTCTATCTCCTCTCTCTCCCTCCCTCCCTCCCCCTTCTCTCTCTCTCTCCCTCCCTCCCTCTCCCCCCTCCCTCCCTCCCTCCCTCTCCCTTCTCATACAAGTCTTTGTCCTACAAGTCTCTCTTATACTTTGTTACTGTTAGTCAAGAGAGCAAACAAAATATATGCCCAAATAGGCATCTTTAATGAGAAGCTCAAGAACCTTCTCTTCTTTCTCATCACAAGTAAGTACCTTGTGTAAAGAAGGGTGACCCACTGGGGGCCTTCTGCCCTGCTCCCTCTCTCTAATCCTTGCTACCTGGGTGAGAGTGCTGTCTAAATGCAATGCACCTGGGCAAGGATTCTGAGAGCGAGAGCTTCATCTACGTATAGGACAGAGCACCTTTTGGTCCTTCTTCCATGTCATTCCACAAATGTGTGTTTACCAACTCTTCTGTAATGGGATACAAAGGTAAGTAGTCCTAAAGAAGGCATGCCTGGTCTTTGCTCTCATGAAGCTTACAGTTGAGGGAGGAGAATGGAATTCTTCATCAGCTTTTCCACTTACATGCCCTAAGAGTGGGTGGGCTGCAGAGTGGAATTACCACTGTCACCCTCAAACAAATGCACAAAGGCATGACTTTTCTGTAATCTCACACTAAACTGTGCAGGAGAGAACATTCCCTGCCTCTTTGTACAATCATTGATAAATAGCATCATAGTTCTGGGTACTCTGAAGGCTGAGGCAGTATTGCAGAACAAGACTCTTTGTTCTAACTATACATACACATATCTATCAAGGGCAGATGCCTGGGCCTTCATGTCTGCTCTCCCTCTCGAATCCTTGGAACCTAGGTGTGAGTGCTGCTTCAGTGCAACACACCTATTCAAGGATTCAAAGAGGCTGAGCCTTGTCTCCATGTAGAAGGACCAAGTTATGTATTCATCTCCTCTACCATCTTCCCACCTTCTTTTAAGTATTTGAATTTGTTGTAGGGTGCCAGACTGTGTACTGGATGTTAGAAACACAGTGGTGAACAAAATGGCCAAGGGCCCTGGGCTTTCTAGAGGGTATCTGTGGGAGAATAAACTTGCCCTGTGGACAGGTACCTCTATCTGAGTATGAACTTTCTCTTTATTCCAAGCTTGCTGAGTGTCAGATACTGTGATGGGGAAACATACATTGGGTGATGAGACTCATGCACCCACTCATTGTCATCATCAGGGTTAGAGCTGGGCAGAGGAATGAAGGGAATAAAATATCCCCTCCATGGTAGCATCCTTCAACATGTGTGTGCACATGTGTCATCCCAGCCTTCTTGCTACCCTCTAAGTGTGAATGGCAGACTCTCAAGTGTGATCTGAAAAAGATGACATTCACAGAGTGTATTCAGAGGTTTTGTCTGAAAAAGCATGTTTATGTGACCTGTTCATGGGGGCAGATACATACACACACCTGGGGAGGGGCATCGGTCTTAGATGCGCATAGTGATGTTTTGCCAGGATTGGATCAGGAGAGAGAAATATGCACAAAGACACACAAACAGAGTACAGGTGCCTGGGCCTTCTGCTCTGCTCCTCCTCTCTAATCCTTTGTCCCTGGGTGAGAATGCTTTCTGAATGCAATGCACCCGGGCAAGGATTCAGAGAAGGGGAGCCACCTCTGCATGAAGAAGGACAGAAGATCTGTACAGCACCTCTCATCTGCTTGCCTGCATCTTGCCAGCTTTGTGTCCCTCATTCATTTTTTTGTTGTTGTTGTTTCTGCAAGTACCATGTCTTGAGCAGTCTGCTGGGCATGGGAAACAGACAGACTTGGCTCCTGCCCTCCTGGCTCTTATTGGGCGGGTGTGTGTGTGTGTGGGGAGGGGAATTTTATCATCATCCATCACCTCTGCATGCCCTGAGGATGCCACACAGGGAATCTCTTATCTACCCTGTTCAACTTGCACACAAGTCAAACTCACTCTCATACTGACACTTGTAGGAGACGCTTCTTTATTACATCAGTTCAATCCTAAGTAATTGCCCTGGGCAAAGAACAGCAGGCCTCCCCACATCCTGTACAGCCACAGAATGGGATCCTAATTAGAATCACTTCTACTCCATGTATGTATAATATGTCAAAATACACTCTACTGTCATGTATAGCTAAAAAGAACAAATTAAAAAAAAATAAAAAAGAACAGCAGGCCTTCTTGTTAAACTCACACAAAGGTCTGTAGGTGCTGAAATCTCCTGTTCTCGCTCCCCCTCTCTAATCCTTGCTATCTGGGTGAGAGTGCTTTCCGAATGCAGTGCACCTGGGCAAGGGTTTCGAGAGGGAGAGTACCATCTTCACTAGGACAGAGCACCTATGTGTCCTCCTTCCATTCATAAAATGACTGTCTATGGCAGGTGGTGTGCTGGGCAGTTGACCCATATTATAATGGGCTTCATCTGGCCCTATCTTCAGGGAGCATACAGCTCAGGGAGAATGCACTCCGCTCCTTAATCATTCAGCCTGCATGTCGTGAGGGTGGGTAGATTGCAGATTGGGACTTGATGCATATCATCCCACATGTACCCGTACTCTTTCCTTCCCTCTTTTCTGGGTCTTACACAGACATGTGTGGAAGAATCTTCTAGATCTCAGTACAATCACACATAAATGCACTGTGTGCAGGGAAAGGGGCCCAATGGGTTACCCACACACAGACCCATACCCACAGAGTTGGTCCTCTGAGGTACTCTATTAGTCACATTGTTACAACTAGGTGCCAATGCTTTCTTGAATTACAGTTCCTGAGCTCTAAGGGATGGAACCATGTTTCCATTTAAAGGGACATGAACTCCTACATGTCAAATTTCTCTCCTCCATTCCTTTTCGTCTATAAATGCCAGGTACTATGTTGGTCATCGAAGATAAAGGAAGGATAAAAATGGATAAAGGTTGCTTCCCTTTATTCTTGTAGGAGACTAGTAAATACACTATGATCCATAGATGTTGTGGACTAATAGACTCTCTGCTCAAAAGAAAAAATGAAGTAGCTTATATGTTCTTCATTATCCAGTGTGCACGCATGACCATGCTCAGGTTCTGCTCAGTGAGATTTCTTAAGTTCTCCCTATTCCTCTGCTTCCAGACATACCCAGATACATGGACTTTTGTGCAGGGAACCCACTTACAGGGATGTAGGAGTTGAAACCTGTTGTGTTCTCCCCTTTCAGGTTCCACTGTAAAGACCAGTGAGCTTTCTTACCCCTCCCATAGACAGGGATTGAATGAGGGGAATCTTCTTCCTGTTGCTGCTGTATGAGACAGGTCTTACTCATCTGTACACTCACATGTGAACATAATATATACAGAAAAGTGAGCCTTCCCTGTAACTATGTGTGAGCACACACATATAAACAGGTTGTGGATGCCTGAGCCCGGAGTCCTCCTCTCCCTCTTGAATTGTTGTACTGGGGTGCCAGTGCTGAGTTATGTGTCCATATAGTGCACCTGGGTAAGCAATCAAAGGCTGAACCACTTCTGCATACAACAACCTGTACATAACACCCATCCTTCATTCATTTATCTTTCACAAACAGATGAACCCCTATCATGTGGCCATCGTGGACATTCAGGGTGAGCAAGACTGACATGGAGCTCATCCTCACATGTCTAGTGGGCATGTTGAAGAGAGTAAACTTCCTCTGCACTCGTTATTCATGCATACACATGTGCCAGGGAGTGAACCTTCTCATTGTGTCCTTCATCCTCCATCATTTTTACACACACACCGAGTGCTCAGATATAGAAACGCAGAAGCTATGTCTCCCTTGCACAGAGTTGCATCCCTAGTGTGTATAGGTAAGAAAAAAAAAAACATTATTAGCAGCCTTCTCCCACCCAGGCCCAGTGTGCAAGACAGTGAGCTTGAAGAAAAGTAGGCCCTACTTGTTGCTCTTTACACATACACATGCAGAAAAGACATTTCACCTTTGTGTGATCCTAGGCAAACCACCCATGTGTCAGATTGCTATTTCTTGTGTATATACACACACGTGATCTGAAGATGCCTGAGCCTTCTATTCAAGTCCCTTTCATTCTTGGTGCATGGGTACAAATACTGTCCCAGTCCTTTGACTTTATACAAAAATTCAGAGAAAGGGAATCTCATTCATGTTTAAAGGTCTTTTTGTTTTTAGAGGACTGGGGATTGAACCCAGGGGTGCTCTACCACTGAGCCACATCCCCAGCCCTTTTTATTTTTATTTTGAGTCAGCGTCTTGCTAAGTTACCCAGTCCGACCTCTTCAATCTTCTGCCTCTCCCTCCTGTGTCACTGGGATTACAGGCATTTGCCATTGCACCCAGCTAAAAGTAAATTCTTTATATCATCCCTACTCATTCTTTCATTTATTTAATGCCCAATTGGGGTAATGGTTCCCAAAGTGTGTTCCCTAGAGCAGCGGCATCAGGATCACCTGGAAACTTGTTCAAAATACAAACTTATGGGCTCCATACCTGGCCTACTAATTCATAAACCACAGCAATCTGCATTCTAACAAGCCTTCTGACTGATTATTTTTTAATATTTAATTTTTAGTTATAGGTGGATACAATATATTTATTTTATTTTTATGTGGTGCTGAGATCGAACCTAGTGCCTCATGCATGCTAGGCAAGTGCTCTACCTCTTGAGCCACAACCCCAGCACCCCTGACTGATTCTTATATTCACACAAGTTTGAGAATCATTGACTTAGTGTAAGTGTTGGTAACACAGTGATGAGCCAGTCAGTTAAGGGGCTAGTAGGGAATGAACTCTCCCAATTCTCATGTATGTTTCCATAGCCCAATGTGGGGAGGGGCACCATTCCATTAATCTCTCACATCTCCTCCACAACCACACACTTGATGAGTACAGGAGGTTAAATGAACATACAAGAAAGGGAAGGGGAGAGCCTTAACACTAGTTCTCCAGGCATTATGTACCTTGAACCTGTCATGTACCTGACACTTTAAACACACACACACACATACGCACGCACGCACATGCACGCACGCACACGCACGCGCACACACACACAGTGTGCAGAAGAGCGAACTGCTCCTTCTCCTATACCCATTGCATATCGGAGTTGTGAATTCTCAAAACACCTCCTGTGTGCATGGATTACAGGAGGGTGAGCCTTGTCATCATGAATCTTCTGCCAGACAGTTCAATCAACACATACTTTTTGATTACTCTTGATGTGCCATGTGCTGTGTTAGGAGTATCCTTTTGTATAAGGGACAGTGTCTCTCTCCAGGACTTCCTATCCAGTGGAGATATGTGGTGAATGGGCTTCCCCAAGCTGAGGACATAGGCACTTAGGTATACCAGAAATTGAACCTTGTTGTTCGTGTGCATACCCTTTCCCCTTTGTGCACACCTGTGTAAATATAGATATTTCTATAAAAACTGAAAGAATTGGGGGGGGGCTTTTTATTCTATGCTCTTGTCTGCAGGAGTGTGAATTTCCATGCTACACATGCACTCAAATGCATGCAGCTGTGCATGTGGCTCAATTCTGATTTCTGCTCACCATTGCCTATGTTTGCAACCTCAGCATGAGTGCTATCTTATCAGTGAACCAGGCTTGTGCAAAGATACACAATCATGAGTCTTGTCTACATGAAGGATAGAGTTAGTGCAGCAGTTTGCTTTTTGTTGCTCATCTTTTAAGTGAGTCATTTGTATATTTTTGGTCCATCTGTCCATTCATTTATCTATTCCATTAACAAATGTACTGATTTCCTGCTTTGGGGCAATGCCATGTTGAACTAACTTGTCAGAAATGCCAGCCTTACTGTCTTGTCAGTTCATGGTTAATATACTTCCCCATTGTGTCCAGTTTTCTGTGGATGGGTGGGCTCAGGATGTCAGAAATTGGGCTTTATCCCTTCATACAAATGAGTGTACTGTGCATGTGCATGTCATGGACATATCCTCAGCCTTCTGCTCTGTTCCATCTGCTTCCCTTGCCGCCTAGATGTGAGTGCTATCTTCAGGATACAAGAAGGGCCCTTTACTACACATAGAAGGACAAAGTGCCTGTGAATCTCCACTTCCTTCTCCTTTTTGTTCCCTTCCCCTTTCCCCTCCCTTCTGCAAGTCCTGATTAAGCACTTAGGATGTGCTGACACTGTGCAGTCAGGGCCATAAGCACTTAGTAGTACACCAGATGGACTTGGTCCTTGCCTCAAAGAAGATGTGTATAAGAGTGGACTTCCATGTCACCTAATATTCCTGTATGAGTTGGCAGTGGGCCACAGAATGGGACTTAATATTGACACACTCTCCCAACACACCCAAAGTATGAGACCTCTCACTCCCATTCTCACACAGACCTATGTAACAGAGAACCTTCTCCAAATTGAACAGTATGGGGCCCTGAACCTTCTGCCCTGCTCCCCCTCTCTAATCCTTGCTGTCTGGGTGCTAGTGCTGTCTCAATGCAATGCACCTGGGCAAGGATTTAGAGAGGGTGAGCTCATCAGCATCAAGAAGGACAGAGAGCCTATACATTAATGCCTCCCTCTCTCTCTCTTATAATAGTTTTTTCCTTCCTGTCCTGGGGATCAAACTCAGGACCATACACATGCCAGGCAAGCACTCCACCGCTGAGCCATATCCTCATGCCCTTGTAATAGTTTTTGAGTGACATGTATGTGTTGGGGAAGCACAGAAGAGAATAGTTAGGAATTGCAGGCATTTTGGTGGTCTTGCTATGTACTAGAATAAATCTCCTTATTAAATAATGTCCACATGCTTAGGTACCCAGAAGATGAAAGTGAGTTTTCTATGTATTCCTCTTCTGTCATCCGCATACTGGGTAGTAGTCAGGAACCAGAGCCTTCTGATCTGTCCCCACCCCCATTTCCTTTCAACCTAGAGATGAGTGTTCTCTCAAGTACTGTCTCCAGCCAAGAATTCAACAAGAGGGAGCCATGCCTACATCTAGAAGATCAAGTGTTGTTATGTCTCCCTTCTTGCTTTCCTCAATTTCTTGATTTATCAGACTATCAGAAGCATAAAGAAGAGTAGATCTCCCTATGACCTATTCCATGCACATGTCTGGTTGAAAAGAATGAGCTTCCTTGTTGCAGGTAGGTGGAGGTACTTGCATACATATACAAGCATGCTGTTCCAGTACTTGATCCTTCAGTTCTGCACCCTCTGTCATCTGCACTGCAGAGGTGCCATGCTTTCCATCTGTGTGCATGGGCCTAAGGAAAGTGTGCATTGTTATATTAGAATACTGTTTTCTTTCCCATCAGTTCCCTCAGATTCAGGCATTTTTTTCAGCAGTTACTTAGGAAGTACTTACTGTGGGTTAGCCACTCTGTTGGTTGCTAGAAAAACAGCACTGAACTAAATAGGCAGCATTGGTTGTTTAGTCTAGTAGGTAGATAAAAGTGTTTCTTAGAAACTTATTTTTGTCAGTACTGGGGATTGAACTCAGGGTGCTTTGCCACTGAGCTGCATCCAAAGTTCTTTTTATTTTATGTTGAGACAGGGTCTCAGTAAGTTGTTGAGATTTGCCTTGAACTTGCTATCCTCCTGCCTCAGCTTCCTAAGTTGTCAGGATTACAGGTGTGTACCCCTGTGTCTGGCTTTGGAAACTGTTTAACTTAGGTTTGGGTGTAGAAAGAGACAGAAGATCATCTCCCCATTTATTGATTGGGTATTTTGTTTATTATTTTATTTTTTGGGTGTTTTTTGAGTTCTTTATATATGTCAATATTAATTTCCTGTCAAAAGAGGGGATTCTCTCTTCACACTCTTGTTTCCTTTGCTGTACAGAAAGAAGCTTTTCACTTTGATGCTATCCCACTTACTGATTCTTGGTTTTATTTCTTGAGCTTTAATAGTCTTATTAAGGAAGTCAATGCCTATACCAATATATTGGAGTTTTGAGTCTATGTTTTCGTGTAGTAGCAGTTGCAGTGTTTCTGTTCTAATTCCTAGGCATTTATCCACTTTGATCAAGAGATAAAGATCTAGTTTTATTCTACATATGAATTTCTGGTTCTCCCAGCATTATTTGTTAAAAAGGTTGTCTTTTTTCAATATATTTTTGGTGCCTTAGTCAAGGTTCAGATGACTGTAGCTGTGTGGGTTTATCTCCATCTTCTGTTCTATTCCATTAGTCTTCATGTCTGTTTTTATACCAGTCATACAGTTTTTGTTACTATAGCTCTATAGTATAATTTGTGATCAGCTATCAATTAATGGGCAAATGATCTTAACACACATAACTAGAAATGGCCAATAAATACATGGAAAACTGTTCAACATCCCTATTAATCCAGGAAATGCAAAACAAAACAACACTGAGATTTGATTTCACTCCAGTTAGAATGGCAATAATTACTAGCAAGGACATGGGGGAAAAGGTAGAGTTAAGCTTTGTTGGTGGAACTGCAAATTATAAACCATTTTGGAAAGCAGTTTGGAAAGTTCTCAAAAGAGTAAGAATGGAACCACCATATGATCCACCTATCCCACTCCTTGGCATATATCCAAATAATCTAAAATCAGCATACTGTACTGATGCAGCCATATCAATGTTTATAACAATGCAATTCACAATAGCCAAGCTATGGAACCAACTTAGGTGCCCATCAACAGATAAATGGATAAAGAAAATGTTGTGTGTGTGTGTGTGTGTGTGTGTGTGTGTGTGCGCACGCGCGCGCATAATGGAGTATTATTGAGCCATAAAGAAGAGTGAAATTATGGCATCTGTGAGTAAATGGAGGAGCTGGAGAACACCATGCTAAGTGAAATAAGGCAGATTCAGAAAGTCAGATGTCAAATGTTTTCTCTCATGTTGAAGCTTGAGAATGAGAGAATAAAGTAAAAAAAAAAAAAGGAGAATCTCATGAAAATAGAAGAGACACCAAAAGAGTAGAGGAAGGGGAGAGAAGATGGGAACATGGTGTAGTGTTGGGGAATGAAGTATACTAAATCATGCTATTTTCATGCATGACTATACCACAATGAATTCCATTTATATATAATTATAATGCACTCATTAAAATAATAATAAAAGGGAGATACACAGAGTAGAACAAGTGAATCAGGGAGAAGGAAAAGGATGGTACTAAGGAACTCTTGGGCTCAAGTGATCCTGTTGCCTTAGCCTCCCAGATAACTGAGACTATAGGCCCATGCCATTATGCCCTACAGTAATCCTTTTTTATGTTCCACATTGTTTGGGTTTGGACAAATGCATAATGACATGTAACCAACATTATAGTACACAGAGTAGTTTCACTGTAAATTCTTTATGCTCTACCTCTTCAACTTTCCCCTCCCCTATTCTAAATCTTTGGCAATCACTGATCATTTAATGTGTTAATGGTTTTGTCTTTATATATTTACCCATTTATTTGTTTGTTTATTTTGGGGGCACCAAAGATTGAACTCAGGGGCACTCAACCACAGATCCCCAGCCCTATTCTGTATTTTATTTAGAGACAGAGTCTCACCAAGTTGCTTAGTGCCTTTTGCTGAGGCTGGCTTTGTACTCATGATCCTCCTGCCTCAGCTTTATAGCTGCTGGGATTACAGGCATGTATCACCTCACCTGGCAGCTCATTTATCTTTATTGGTGAAGAAGGTTCTGTTGTCTGAATGTGCCACAGTTTACTGTAGTCCCAGTGACTCAGGAGACTGAGTCAGGAGGATCACAAGTTCAAAACCAGCCTTGGCAACTGAGTGAAGCCCCTAGCAAGTTAGTGAGATCCTGTCTCAAAATAAAAATAAAAAGGGTTAGGGAATGTAGCTCAGTGATAAAGCACTCTGGGTTTAATACCCAATAGCAAAAGAAAAAAATAATTTAATATGCCATAGTTTATTTGTATTATTCATTTATTGAAGGGCAGTTTAGTTGTTTCCAAGTTTTGGCCATTATGAATAACAATGCTATAGACATTTGTGTGCAAGATTTTTTATGGACATAAATTCTCAGCTCAATTGGGTAAACACAAGAAATGGAGGGATCATATGGTAAGACCATGTTTAATTTTGCAAGAAACCACCAAACTGTCTTCCATAGTAGCTGTACCTTTTTATATTCCCACAGGCAATGAATGAAAGTTATTATGCATCCCCATCAGCATTTAGTTTTGTCAGTGTTTTGGATTTTAGCCATTCTAATAGATATGTAGTCTTATCTCATTTTAATTTGCAATTCCCTAATGACATTTGATGTTAGGCATCTTTTCATATGCTTCTCTGTCTGTCATCAGAGTATCTTCTTTGTTGGGTGTCTGTTCAGGTCTCTTGTCCATTAACTGGGTTGTTCATTTTTTGTTGAGTTTTAAGAGTTCCTTGTATATTATAGGTATCAATCCTTTATCATCTATGTCTTTCACAAATATTTTCTCCCAGTATCTAATTTTTTTTTTCACTTTGCTAGCAGTGGCTTTGGCAGAGCAACAGTTTTTAATTATAAGAAAGTCCAACCTATCGTTTTTTTCATAAATCATGCTTTTGGTATCTTATCTGAAAACTCATTGTCAAACCTGAAGTTGCCTATATTATTTTCTAGGACTTTTATAGCTTGTGTTTTTACATCTAGTCCTGTGGCTCATTTTTAATTAAATTTTGTTAAAGTCAAAGGCCTATGTCTAGATACATCTTTTGCATGCACATGTCCAGCTGTTTCAGCACCATTTTTAGAATAGATTATCTTTGCATCATTGTGTTGCCTTTGCTCCTTTCTCAAAGATCAACTAACTGTATTTTGGGGAGTGTAATTCTAGGTGCTCTGTTCTGTTCTGTGGATTTATTCTGTCACCAATATCAAACTGTCTTGATTACTGCATCTTTTTTTTTTTTCAGGATGCATCACTATTTATTTTATTTTTATTGGTTCTTTTTATAACAGTAGAATCCATTTTGACATGATTATACAAGTATGGAATACATTTTATTCTAATTCAGACCCCTGTACCTCTCCTTCCACTTCCTTCCTACTCCCCCTGCTCCCTTTCCTATATTACTTCATCTTTTTTTGAGGGAGGTACCAGGGGCACTCGACCACTGAGCCACATTCCCAGTCCTATTTTGTATTTTATTTACAGACAGAGTCTCATTGAATTGCTTAGTGCCTCGCCATTGCTGAGATTGGCTTTGAACTCATGATCCTCCTCTCAGCCTCCTGAACCACTGGGATTCTAGGCAAGCACTACTGTGCCTGGCTATGCTTTCACTTTATTTATTTTATGCAGTACTAAGGATCAAACCCAGTGCTTCACATATGCTAGGCAGTCATTCTGCCACTGAGCTATAGCCCCACCCCTGCTCATATAAATCTTGTATTTTTTTAAATAATTGACTAATAGTCTTTTTATATTTATTTTTTGTTGTAGTTGGACACAATACCTTTATTTTATTTTATTTATTTTTATGTGGTGCTGAGGATCAAACTCAGGGCCTCACACTTGTTAGGCAAGCGTTCTACCGCTGAGCCACAACCCCAGCCCTAAATCTTGTATTTTGATAGTTTTACACCTAATTATTTCATTTTTGGTACTACTTTAAATGACATTGTGTTTTTAATTTCAAATTCCAATTTTGCACTGTCAGAATATACAAAAAGTTGACTTTTACGTATTAACCTTGTATCTGGCAACATTTCTAAACTTGCTTATTAGTATCAGAAGTGTTTTGTTGATTCTGTGGAATTTTCTACATACTCAATCATGTAATCACTAAACAAGGACAGTTTTGCTTCTTCCTTCCTACTCTGTATACATTGTTTCCTTTCCTTGTCTTACTGCATTCCTTGGAACTTTCAGTATGATGTTGACGAGGCTTCCTAGAAGGTAACATCCTTGCTTTGTTCTCAATTTCACTGGGATAGCTTCAAGTTTCTCACTGTTTAAGTATGATGTTAGCTGTAGATTTTTTTGTAGATGTTCTTTATTAGGTTGCAGAAGTTCCTTGTATTCCTAGTTTATTGACAGTTTTTTTATCATAAATGGGTGTTGGATGTTGACAAATGCTTCTCTATATCTATCAATAAGATCATGTGATTTTCTTTAGTATGTTAATATGATAGATTATGTTTATTTATTTTTGAATGTTGAACTATTAACCTTCAATAACTGGGATAAATCCCATTTGGTCATAGCATGTAATTCTTTTGTTGTATTCAATTTGCTAATATTTTGTTCAGGATTTTTGCATCTTTGTTTTCGGAGATATGGGTCTGTGGTTTTCTTGTCATTTCTCTACCTGGTTTTGGTATTAGGACAATTCTGGCTTCATAGAATGAATTAGGAAGTTTCCCTTTGCTTTTATCTTCTGAAAGAATTTGTAGAGAATCAGTATAATTTCTTCTTAAATGTTTAGTAGACTACACCAGTGAACCCATCTGGGTCTGTGCTTTCTGATTTGGAAATTTATTAATTATTGATTTACTTTCTTTGATAAGTATAGGCTTATTTACATGATCTTTTTCTCCTTGTGTGAGTTTTGGTAGATTGTGTTTTTCAAGAATAACTAGTCGGGGCTGGGGATGTGGCTCAAGCGGTAGCGCGCTCGCCTGGCATGCGTGCGGCCCGGGTTCGATCCTCAGCACCACATACCAACAAAGATGTTGTGTCCGCCGAGAACTAAAAAATAAATATTTAAAAAAAAATTCTCTCTCTCTCTCTCTCTCTCTCTCTCTCCCCTCTCTCACTCTCTCTTAAAAAAAATTAAAAAAAAGAATAACTAGTCCATTTCATTTAGTTATAAAATTTGTTGACATAGAATTGTTAGTAATGTTCCTTTATTATCTTTTAATGTGCATGTGATCAAGAGTGATAGTCCCTGTTTTATGTATCATATTAGTGATTTGTGCGTTCTTTTTTGGTTGGGTAAATTGACAAGACATTTATTATTATATTGATCTTTTCAAAGAACCAACTTTTTGTTTGTTGACTTTCTCTTTTGATTTACTGTCTTCACTTTCATTGAATTCCGCTCTGATTTTATTACTTCTTTTCTTCTTACTTTGGATTCATTTTGTTTTTTTCTAATTTCTTAAAGTGGAATCTTAGATGATTGATTTTAGATCTTTCTTGTTTTTCTTATATATGTAAAAAGAAGTGCTATCAGTTTCCCTCTAAGGACTGGTTTTTCTGCATCCCACAGATTTTTATGTTATTTTTCCTTTTGATTTTGTTCAGTATTTTTTAGTTTCTCATGAGACTTCTTTGACTAATGTAATATTAAAAGTATCTTTAATATCCAAATTATTTTGCTTTTTTCCAGCTGACTTTCTTTTATTGATTTCTAGTATAATTCCATTGTGGTCTGAGAGCATACTATTTATGATTTATGTTCTTTTAAATTTGTTATGGTGTATTTTATGTCCCAGACTTGATCTATCTTAGTGAATGTTCTATGTGAACTTGAGAAGAATGTGTGTTCTTGTGTTGTTACACAAAGTATTCCATTGATGTCAAGGAAAAATTCAGTTGATTGATGGTGCTATTCATAGTTTATTTCAGTAAACTGTGTACTTATTGATTCTGTGCCCATTGAATCTATAAGTTACTGATAAAGGAGTGTTAAAGCCTCCAACTATAATAGTGGGTTCATCTATTTCTCCTTGTATATCAGGTTTTGGTTCACATATTTTGACACTCTGTTGTTAGGCACATACTAATTAAAGATTGTTATGTACTCTCAGAAATTTGATCCCTTTATTGATATGTAATGCTCCCTCTATCTCTGATAATTTTCTTTGCTCTGAAATCTGTTTTTTTCCCTGAAATTAATAGCCTACTCCAGATTTGTTTAGATTAGTGGTAGCATGTTATATCTTTATATCCTTTTCTAAAAAGTAGTCTATTGTAATTCTTACCCTTGCCCATATATACATAAGGTGTTTATTTCCCCTGGCTAATTGCATGATGTTTATCCTTTGATTTTCTGCAGTTAGGATATGATTTGCCTAGATGTAGATTTTTTTTGGCATTTATCTTTCTTAGATTTCTCTGAGCTTCATTAACCTATGCTTGGTGTACCATTATTAATTTTGGGAAATTACCAGTCATAATCACTTCATGTATTTCTTCTGTTCCTTTCTTCTTGTGGTAGTCCCATTATGCATGTTACGTCTTTTGTAATTGTCCCACAGTTTTTGGATATTCTTTTCTTTGCTTTTTTTCCCTGTATTTTTTTCCAATTTGCATTTCAGTTTGGGAAGTGTCCATTGATGCTTCTTCAAGCTCACTGATTGTTTCCTTTCCCATGTCCAGCAGATGAGCCCATTTAAAGCATTCTTTGTTTCTATTATAGTTTTTTTTTTTTCGATCCTTGTTGTTTTTTGTCTTTTGGTATACCTTATGATTTCTGTTGAGAGCTGGACAGGATATACTGAGTAAGCAGTAACTAAGGTAAGTAGACTGTTAGTGCCAGTTTTTTTAAAACATTCATCAGAATATACCCTGACATAATCACAAAATCTTGGAACACAACCTACTCCAATTTGATTCCCAGGATTCTCCCTTCTACCCTTACCCCTACCTCCACTCCATCAATTCCTCTTCAATCCACCTGCAGTTTACTTTTTTTTTTAATTAGTGTTCTGAGGATATACCTGATGCCAGTACCTACTGTGCCACATCCATGCATGCACATACAAAAGTTTGCTCAAATTCATCCCACTCTTCTTCCCTTTTCCTGTTCCTCCTCAGTCCCTTCATCTAATCTATTGATTTTTTCCTCTAATTTCATGGAATTTCTTATCCACTTTTTCCCCTTTCTCTATCTTTATTTCTTTTTTTACTCTCCTCCCCTTATTTTGGACTAGTTTCTGCATATCAGAGAAAACATTTGACCTTTGGCTTTTGGGGACTGCATTATATAACTTGGCATGATAATCTCCAGTTCCATGCATTAAGTGGCAACAACCATAAAGTCATTCTTTATGGCTCGGTAATACTCCATTGTGTATATATGCCACATTTTCTGTATAAGGCTGTGTCACTGTAGTATGCTGATTTTAAATCTTTTAGATATATATAGGAGTGGGATAGCTTGGTCATATGGTGGCTCCATTCCTATTTTTTTTGAGGAATCTCCATACTGCTTTCCAGATTGGTTGTACTAATTTGCAGTCCCACCAACAATCTATAAATCTATTACCCCACATCCTTGTCAATGTTTATTATTATCTGTCTTCTTGATAACTGCCATTCTGACTGGAGTCAGATGAAATCTCAGTGTAGTTTTTATTTGAATTTCCCTAATTGCTAGAGATGTTGAACATTTTTTCATATATTTGCTGAGAATTTAAACTTCTTTTGAGAAGTGTCCATTTAGTTCTTTTGCCCACTTATCGATTAGGTTTAAGAATCACATAATTATAGATACAGAAAAAGCATTTGACAAAGTAAAGCATCCATTAATGTTTAAAACACTACAAAAAACTAGGGACACAATGAACTTTCTTCAACATTTTAAAGGCTATATATAACAAACCCAAGGCCAATATTATTCTGAATGGAGAAAAACTGAATCATTTCCCCTAAACACAGGAACAAGACAAGAATGCCCACTTTCACCACTCTTGTTCAACATACTCCTTGAAACTCTAGCCAGATCAATCAAGCAGGAGAAGGACATTAAAGAGAATCAAATAGTAAAAGAAAAGCTCAAATTATCTGTTTGCTGACAACATGATCCTATATTTAGAAGACCCAAAAAACTCCACCAGAAAACTCCTACAGCTGATAAATGAATTCAGCAAAATAGCAGGATACAAGATCAACACTCAGGAAACAATCATGTTTCTAATACACCAATAATGAATCTGCTTAAAAAGAAATTAGGAAAATTATCCCATTTAAAATAACCTCAAAAATACTTGGAAATCAATCTATAACAAAAGAAATGAAAGACCTCTACGATGAAAACTATAGAACACTACAGAAAGAAATTGAGGAAGACCTTAGAGGATGGAAAGACCTCCCATTTTCTTAGATAGGCAGAATTAATTTTATCAAAATGACCACATTAATAAAAGCATTATACAGATTCAACACAATCCCTATCAAAAGTACAATGACATTCTTCACAGAACTAGAAAAAAATAGTTCTGAAATTCGTTTGGAAAAATAAGAAACTCATATAGCTAAAGTGTTCCTTTCCTATACGCATTCCTTACTTTCTTACTCTTAAAGTTTTTTGTATACTATGTTAAATATAATTGACACCAGGAAGTATCATTGCCATCCCATTTTGATTTTTGGTTTTAATATAAATATTCTGTCATATTCAGAAAGAAATCCTGCATATGGAGTATATTTTTAAAAATTCGATCCAAAATGACTATACATATATTTTTAATATTTTTAGTTGTATTTGGACACAATACCTTTATTTTATTTGTTTTTATGTGGTGCTGAGGATGGAACCCAGTACCTCGCACATAGTAGGCAAGCATTCTACCGCTGAGCCACAAACCCCAGCCCTACTACATATTTTAAAAGTCCATTCTTGACATCTGTTTGAGATAATTATGGATTGAAAAACTTTTATCTGTTCATTTGATAACTTATGTTAACAGTTTCCCTTGTGATACCAGTCTTACATTCCTAGAATAAATCCTCCTTATATATATATCAGGGAAATCTTTCAACGTGATGCTATATTCAGCTTGTTAAAAGTTTATTTAGTAGTTTTACATGTGTGTACCATAGTAAAAATGATCTGTAAATGTCTAGTGTTGTCTTTGTCAGGCCTGGCAGTCCCTTATTTTTGAACCTCCAGGGTGCTTCTGTAGTCATCCCCTTTATCACACACTTGAAAGCCTGTGTAACAGAATAGTTATTATTATCTGAAGAATCTCTGAGATAAAAACAAAGGAAAGCTTATCTGCTAATGGAAGATAGTATATTATTGTTTAATTTTAATTTTTCTGAATTATTAAAGCCATTTTTATTTTTAATTACTTTTATTGGTGCATTTTTATTTTTAATTACTTTTATTGGTGCATAATCATACATAATATCAAGATATTCATACATGAACATAGCATAATTTTAAAAAAAATTTTTTTTTAGTTTTTTTAAAATATTTATTTTTTAGGTTTTTTTAATATTGATTTTTTAGGACACAAAACAATGCCTTTATTTTTATGTGGTGCTGAGGATTGAACCCGGGTCGTGCCCGTGCTAGGCGAGCACTCTACCTCTGAGCCACAATCACAGCCCAACATAGCATAATTTGATCAATTCATTCCCCAGTATCTCCCCTCTTTCCTCCCTTCTTCCTTTCCCTAGATCCCTTTGTCTTCTGTACTGGTATCCCTTCTATTTTCTTATGATTCCTTCCCCCTGCCCTTTTTCTTTCTATCTTCGACAAGTGAGAGAATGTGGCTATTTTGAAGATATTAGTTTTAGCTAATCATCTGTTGGAATTCAATTATAATGATTTAAACAATCACTTTATATATCAACGCTATTACTCCTTTGGGAAAAAATTGCAAAGGTATTAGTTTGTCATCAGCTTCACTTTCCCAGCTATCAAACTCTGACTGGTATGTCCTCTTTTCCCTTCTCATCAATCATGGGTATTGTCCAAGTACAATTTCTCTAAGATAAGTTTTTTCTGTGCTTAAGCAATTCTTATCATGTGGTCTGTGGGTTCCTGAGATCTTTTTCTGGGAGGGGGCTGTAGGGTCAAAATTATTTTCATATTAATATTAAAATATAATTTGTATTTTCTACTCATTTTCTTACAAATATAGTTGAATTTTTAGAGGATACATGATGAGTGATGATGCATTGCTCTGAAAGCCAAGAGAATAAATAGAAGCAGAATCCAGCTGTCCTCTATTTAGCCAAACATTAAAGATATTTGCAAAATGTTTTCTCATTTTTATTTTGGAAAATGTAGTTATTTTTAAAAAATATTAATGCTAACATAGTGGGTTTAATATTGTTATTTATTTAGTGTTATTTATTCATTGTTTTATTTATTTATTTAATGGTGCTTAAGATGGAAACATGGACCCTGCCCACACTCTACCACTGAGATATAACCCCATTTCTATTACATTGAAATAAGTGAATAAACATATCATTAAATATGTCAAAATTTTAATATCAAATGCAGTAATTAAGTATAGATAAAAATCTCTGTATATAAGAGCTGTTTAGGGCTGGGTGCAGTGATACACGCCTGTAATCCCAGCATCCCAGGAGGCTTACAAGTAGGCTCTTGCCTTTATCTTACTACCTACTGGTGGGAATGTGTGTTCCTCCTTGTGTTGCTCCTCTTCCATTGAAATCACCTGCATTGAAATTGGAAGTAACAAAACTTTTCCCTGCCCTTTTCTACTCTCTTTATTCCACCCTACTGCTGCCACACTTACCTCCTAAAATAGGTTTTTAAAAAATATATACTGTTTTTAGTTGTAGATGGACATAATACTTATATTTTTATTTATGTGGTGCTGTGGATTGAACCCAATGCCTCACACATGCTAGACAAGCTCTCTTACCACTGAGCTACAGCCTCAGTTTTTAAAAAATATTTACTTATTAGGTGTAGATGGACACAACACAATTATTTATTTTTATGTGGTGCTGAGGATAGAACCCGGGTCCCACCTGTGCTAGGTGAGTGCTCTACTGCTGAGCTACAATCCCAGCCCCAGCCCCAGTGTCAGTTTTTTATTGTGTTTGTTCTCAAAAACTATAGTAACTCCACTGGTTTTCCAGGTCCTTCATGACCCACCACTATGCAGTAGCGCACAAGATTACTGTCCTCTAGTCAGGCACAAATGCCAGCCTCATTCTCATCTTTAAGTCTTTGGCCATTTTGTTTCCTGGGTGTTATGGTTTAGATGTGGTGTCTTCCAAAAGCTCACATGTGAGACGATGCAAGGTTTGGAGGAGAAATGATTGGATTATATACTTAATCAGTGAATTGATCCCTGATGGGATTAACTGAGTGATAACTAGAGGCAGGTGAGGTGTGGTTGGAGGAAGTGGTTCATTGGGGGCGTGGCTATGGGGTATATATTTTGTATCTGGAGAGGAAGTCTCTCCCTGTTTTCTGATCACCATGTGAGCTGGTTCCCTTTGCCATACTCTTCTGCCATGATGTTCAGCCCCTTCTGGAGTCCCTGAGGAATGGAGCTGGCTGTCTATGGATTGAGACCTCTGAAACAGTGAGCCCTTAAGTAAACTTTTCCCCCTTACAGTTGTTCTAGTTGGGTCTTTAAGTCATAGAAGTGAAAAAGCTGACACTGGGCCTGGAATACCCTCTCTGCTCCATCAGATCTTCTCTAGCGTATATTCTCTTTTCCATTTCCTGAATACCAACTGCACTTTTATTCTAACCATTGAACACATACCTGTTGTGTCCCTGCATTAAGTGAAGACTCTTTCCTCTTCTAGACCATAAATTCCTTGAAAGTTGGGGACAGGGCAATAAACTCCTTTTGTATCCTCAGTTCCCTCCCCTCATAATGAAAGGTATAAATTTATTGAGTGTCAGCCATATAAATAAGTTGATTAGCTCTTAACTCTTCTTCCTCTACTGGAATTCTCCTCAGTGAGCACTTAATGAATACCTACTCTGAGACAACACAGGAGTTGCTGGAACAACAGAAATGAGAAGGACACTGTGTAATCACAAGGCTCAAGTGAAAGAGATTATGCAGTCAACATAGATGTCTGAACAAAGGGTGTATTGAGGGAAAAGCCTATTTGAACTGGCCCTAGATGGACTGAATATGATTTCATCAGACTGGAAGGAGAACAGAAGTGGGGATGGGTGGGATTCCATATATAGCATCTGGCCTGTATAAAGGCATAGAGACCTAAAATTACAGCCATTCCTCCATATCAGTGGGGGATGTTCTCTCTGGGACCTCTTACAGATCCCAAAATCTATGGATGCTCAGTTCCCTTATATAAAATGTCATAGTATTTGCATAGAACCTACACCCATCTTCCTGTTCCCACTGTATTATTTCTAGATTATTAATCATATTTAATACATTGTAAGTGTTATAGAAATAGTTGTTATTCTGCATCGTGTAGGGAATAATGTCAAGAATTTAAAGGCTGTCATTGTAGTACAGAGCCATTTTTTTCCAAATACTTTAAATCTGTGGTTGGTTGATTTAGCAATAGGACATCCAGAGATACAGAGATCCTTCATGACCTATGGGGGGATATAACAAATATGTGGTAGGAGATAAGTCTTTCTGGGTAGATAGGATCTAGATTTGATAGGACCTGAATATGTGATGCAAAGAAATTTAAACTTGACCCTGTAGGCAGTGAGGAAATAGCTTATAATTTTAATTGAGAAAGTGACAAAGGGCATTTGTCAGCTTTGTAACACAAATGTCAACTATTCAGCATTTCCCCTTGATTGCTTTCCTACTTAGCCCTCCATGTTCTCTAGTTGGGCCAATAACTAAATTCCCTTTCATTGTTCCTTGCCTACTCCAAATTCTGGCTGACCTCAGGCTTGTGCTATCTGGAAGTTTGATTTATTCCAGATGTGCCATTCTTTTCTTCCTCTTTTTTTTTTTTTTTTGGTACTGGGGATTGAATCCATAAATGCTTAACGACTGAGTTACATCCAGAGCCCTTTTTTATTTTTATTTTGAGACAGGATCTCACTAAGTTGCTGAGACTGGCCTCAAATTTGCAATCCTCCTGCCTCAGCCTCCCAAATTGCTGGGATTATAGGTGTGTGCCACCATCCCTGGACAGATATGCCATTCTTTGGATTGATATGTCATAGCGAAGCCCCAAGGTGTTATGGAAAAAGCACTGGGCCTGGAGTTCAGCTGGACTTGTGATCAAAACTCAAGTTTAAGGAACTTTCAGTTGTTTCCTAATTATACTGCTTTAATTTTTCATGAACATCTTTACATCTGTAAAGTAAAACTAAACACTATCTGAATGAATTATCTGTGCACAAATGCCACTTTCACTTTTACTGATTGAATTTATTTCCTATCCCTAGCATCTGTTTTGCTTGATTTACTCACTGCTTCTAACTTTCTTTTGTTGACCCTTCCTTTCAATGTATTTATTAAGGAAACACTTTATAACCCAAACAGTGAACCAGAGAGCTGCTTCAGGAAATGTTTGAAATGAGGCTGTTCAGTTTAGCTTGATTGTTCCATGTCAGTGGGTTACAGGAAGGAGTTTTCAAGGTCCCTATGGGAAAAATGAGAAGTTTTCCAGTTTCTCCTTTGTTAGATCTTCTCTTGTAGCATCATTATTTTGTTTTAATGAATTCCCAGAACAATAGGTACACCCATTTGAAACTATGACTACAGGACACATTCCAAAGCCAAACATAAATTATTTTTGGATTTCCCATACTTTTTTCTCCCTATGATTTGTGTGGCTAATATAGAGTTGCTGGAACCATGTATATTAAATCACTTCCTGAATGAAATACATAACCAATAGGGAAAGGGGGAAGGGACTCTGCATTGCCTTACAAACTTTCTTGCTTTCTTTCAGTTCTACTCACTGTATGAAACTCATGAGCATTTAATAAATTTACACTAAAAGAAAACTTCTTGAGTGTGTTACTCTGTTAGCCTCGGTTTTTCTCATCAACTAAAATGGTGGTGGTTTTCAGATAAGCTTTCTAGTCACCTGGAGTGCCTCCTGAAGAGATTGGGTGCTTTTTGTAGATTTGTTGAATGTAGTGAACCCTAAAACCAGATGAGCATTTTTGAAAATACTGATGTTGATGCCACCTGCATTTAAAAAGGAAAGTTGTCATGGGGTTGAGGTCATGGAACATGTCTTATTTATGTTTTGTGTTTAGGTTAATATTGTTTCCATTGTTTTTTTTTTTTAATTTTCCTCCTGATAAGTTTGAAGTAGCAACAAAGATGTCAAATGGAATTCCTGGAAATTTAGGACTGGAGTTTAAGGGAGCAATAAGAGCTAGAGATACAGGTCAAGTATGCTTTATCCAATATGCTGTGACCAGAAGTGTTTCAGATTTCAGAATTTTTCAAATTTGGGAATATTGCATATACATAATGAGATATATTGGGGATGGGACCCAAGTCTAAATATGAAATTAATTTTTTCATGTATACATTATACACATAACATGAAGGTAATTTTGTATAGTATTTTTAGTGTGCTTTCATTTTGACAGTGATCCATTATAGGAGGTCACATGTGCCATTTTCCACTTGTGATGTCATGTTGACACTCAGAAACTTTGAGATTTTGGAGCATTTATAAGATTTCAGGTATTCAGATTAGGGATGGTCAACCTGTAGAAGGTTTTCTTAAAGGATAAAACAAGTAAATAAGATTAAAGCTGGGAAGCATCTTTTATCTTAGTCAATTAAGACTAAGATCCAGAGTTAAGGGGAGAGGCTATTTTTGCTCATCTTTTAAAAATTATTTGTCTGTTTATTTGGTGTTCAAAAGGGACAGCTGTGCATGTGGGTGGTCAGAATAGGGAGTCAGAGTCCAAGTGAAGAAGGGCACAAACTCAGAAGGGTGTTAGTTCGGGGTGTTGGAGTTTAAATATATTAAAGATGGTGTCAGGACATCACACGGGGCCCTCTTTAGTGTCAGAACCTGAGCAGGATAAAGGATAAAGAAGGCACCTACATGAGACAGTGACTGTTTTGTGAGTGAGAACCTGACAAGTATGAGAACACCCATGTAGGGAAATAGGTGGGAAAGAGATGGGAGATTGATTATATGCAGGGACATTGTTCAAGAAAGAAAAAAAGAAATTGGGGTGATAGGATCTATATTTTTCATTGTCAGTTGAAAAAAGGTACAAAAATAGAAAGGGAAAAAAAAACCTAGGTTGAGCCCTATCATGTTTAATAGAAATTAGAGGTATAAGTGAGTACTTATGGTATACTATGTGTGTGTGTGTATAATATATAAAAACATTTTATATATGTAAAATGTAAGTATGCAGAAAGCATTTTGGTCAATATATAGGTATAGATGTGGAAATATAAATGAAAATATGTATTCCTACCTATGTCCACTAAGAGAGTTTGGTAACAGCAACACACAATAACAATGAACATATTTATACCATATCTTTCTAAAATACCATTCTTAAGTAAAAGGATTCAGGATTCTTTGAAGAAATTACTGGTTCTAGGAATGGAGCACAAAAGTACAAGATGAGTCTGGGATGTCTTTTTTGACAGAGATTAAGAGAATTGTCAAAGCACGATAGGAATGTGTCGAAAGGGTACATAAATGCATATGAAAGAGGTTCCCACTAGCTAAATTTTAGAAAATTTGAACATGAATGTAATAATAGCAATGAATTATAATCCATTGAACAAAATAATAGTCTACATATCTATATAAAGATTGAATGAATAAAATGTTTTATAAGAAATAGTTTATTTGCCTAGTATTAATGTACTTAATCAGAAAATAATCATTCTTATAAGGAGACAAATAATATATTAACAGTGAAGAGGCTTGAAATATACCACTTTGTTGGTGGGGGGAGCAGTACTAGGGATTGGACCCAGGACCTTGTGCATGCTAGGCAAGTACCCTACCACTGAGTATCCGCAGTGCTTTTAATTTTTTTTTTTTAAAGACTGGGTCTTGATAAGTCACCCAGAGTGTACTTCAGTTTGTGATCCAGCTCCCTCAACTTCCCAAGTAGCTGAGATTATAGGCATGTGTCACTGGCCCAGCTAGACACAACTTATATCAAGTTATCAAATAAATACCATTAATGGGACAAATAAAAAAAACATGTGCCCTCTGATAAGAAACAATTAGGAGAACAAAGCTTTTCCTAAGATCTCTGATCTTCTTGCCAAAGATATATATAACCTGAATCTACTCATGAGTAAATATCAAACAAACCAAAATTGAGAGATTGTCCACAAATAAATAGCCTATATTCAAGAGTGTCAACATTATAACCTCAAGAAAAGATAGGATCTGTTCCAGATAGCGATTTCATGTAGGTATTCCTTCTGTCACTTTTCCAGAAATTTAGTATTATTCCAAATTTTGTATCCCCCCAAATGTCAGTTCAGAAATTAGGAAGTGAGAAAGAAGCACTCAACATAGAAATCATGATGGCTTGAAGGAATCCACTCATGTCAAGTTCAAAGCAAGAGTACAAAACATTGACAGAGGGCTAGAAGTGTACCTTAGTAGAGCCTTTGCCTAGCATGCACAAGGCCTGGATTTGATCCCTAGCATTGCAGATGGTGATGATGATGATGATGATGATGATAGTAAAAATAAGAGGAGGAAGAAGGAAACAGTTAAAAGTTGAGGAACTACATTTTCAGAAAGGAAGCCAGGAGTTTCTGAGAGGAAAAAGTCATGTTTTAAGCAGTTAGCCTGGGATATGTGGTTGTTAGATATGTGTATGTCTATGGCCCTGTGTGCTGCTAACAGTCATTCTTGTAAATAAAATAAATAGTAATAAGTTTATGTGCATAGTGTACTTTACTCAAATCCTATGAACGGTGTCCCAAGAAAAAAACAAGCTTAGGAAGTGAAATAAATCCTTAAGTCGGCAATTCTGTATAGTGTTCTTGACCTTGCTTAGGAGATCCAAATGTTATGCTATTTGAATACTTCCCAGCAATGTTTGCCAGTTGTGTTCTCATTGAGTAATGCAATATTCACTATGGAGAACAGTTATTTGCAAAGCCAAAAAAAGATTTTCACTATTTTTTTAAAAAGGAAATAAGCTTATATGAGACAGCATGTTCTCCTAAAGTCCAAAGTGAAGATGCTTTTGAATGCAGTCATATCAGTTTGACTAACATCAACACAGAAAAAAATATTTTTTCTTAAATAGTAAAGACATTTTTTTTTCCTGGGTGGGAGGAGTGAAGACAGAGTAAAGATTTCCTATGTGTTTTTAAGTAATAGGAAAAAAATTTCTAACAGTCCTGTTTTGTCTGGCTTTCTAGAAGCAGAAGCTGAGGCAGAGAATTTTGTGTAAGAGCATTATGGAGGGGGTCCTCTCAGGAGAAGGAGAGTGAAGGAGGCAGTATAGAGGGGGGAAAGCCCAGCAAGGATAAATTGGTGAGGCATAAAGGAGCTTGGCAGAGTTTGCAAAACATGGATTATTAGTATCCTATGACCCATTTAATCCACACAGCAAAGTAAGTTTGTGTAGCCAAAGAAATGATTTTGTAATCAGCTGAGCATAGTGGTACACACCTGAAATCCCAGTGACTTGGGAAGCTAAGACAGGAGGATTGCAAGTTTGAAGCCAGCTTCAGCAATGTAGCAAGAACTTGTTTCAAAATAAAACAACAGCTGGGCTGGTGGTGCCTCCCTGTAATCCCAGTGGCTCTGGAGGCTGAGGCAGGAGGATTGTGAGTTCAAAGCCATCCTCAGCAAAAGTGAGGAGGTGCTAAGCAACTCAGTGAGACCCTGTCTCTAAATAAAATACAAAATGAGGCTGAGGGTGTGGCTCAGTAGTGGAGTGTCTCTGAATTCAGTCCCCAATACAAAAACAAAAAGGGGCTGAGGATGTAGCTTAGTGGTAGAAACCCCTGGGTTCAATCTCTAATACCAAAAAGGGTGTTATGATTAATTATTTTATATATTATTAGTACCTTAAAGTAGCTTTGTTCCCTTCCCTACCTCACTGCATATCATAAAACATAGTAATGTCCCAGTATAACCTCATATTTAGTTCAATGTGCACAGATTTCAAACTGTTTGTGCATATAGCAGAATAGTGAGAATGCATTTCTTTTATTTGCATTCATACTTATCCACTAGTAAACAGAGTTTCCCTTGGGGTATTTGATCTCTTAGTTTCAACCACCACCTCAACATTATTAACTCCCAAATCTTTGCCTCCCAGTCATCTCAGCCTACACAGCATCATTATTCTATCTGCCCCAGTATCCCACATTGTTTATACATAGTAGATGGTTCTTAAATGTCACTCACTTAACTCAGGCTGGTCACTTATCACAAGGGAGGTATTGTGAAATTGAATATGTGATTTGGAGCCCAACTTCAGAAAAATTTAACTGGGCATTACTTAGACAAGAAACTGAAGCTTGGAAATGCTGAGTTATAATGTGGGCTGGGGTTGTGGCTCAGTGATAGAGCACTTGCCTAGCATGTATGAGGCACTGGATTCGATTCTCAGCACCACATAAAAATAAATAAAATAAAGGCATTGTGTCCATCTATAACTAATAAAAATATTTTTAAAAAGAGTTATAATGCCATAGCATAAAAAGGATGGAGAGGGCTGGGGATATAGCTCAGTTGGTAGAGTGCTTGCCTCACATGCACAAGGCCCTGGGTTCAATCCCCAGCACCACACACACACACACACACACACACACACAAAAAAAAAAAAGACACAGAAATGATGGAGAAATTAAATGAAAGAATTTACTTGAAGCACATAGCCCAATGCCTGGAAATGGATAAGTACCTAGCAAATATTGGTTGTTCTTCTTTTGTGTTCAGTGTTTAAAATATTTATCTGTTCTGATTCTACTTTCTTAGGTCTTTTATTGAAGTTATCCTTTATTGAAGTTATCCTAATTTTCTTCTTACCAGACTCATCAAGCATCATTCTAACAACCTAGAACAAGAAATTTCTATTGATTGATTGATACTGGGGATTGAACCCAGGGGCACTCTACCCCTGTACTACATTTCCAGTTATTTATTTATTTATTTATTTTTGAGGCAAGATCTTGCTATTTTGCCAAGACTAGCTTTGAATGCAGAATTCTCTTGCTTTAGTCTCCTGATTAGCTGGAATTACAGGTGTGTGCCACCATGCCTGACAAAGAAGTTTTATAAAAGAACAGGAAACCTCAAAACAAGTATTATTTATTTCATTCAGTAGAAATTTACTGTTGATCTTTTACTAAGACTTCATTTTTTTTAATGGGGGAAAGGGTAGGGTTACATATAGTTGGGCATAATGTTGTCTTTCTTTTAAACAGCATGCTGATTATTTTTTTTAGTAAAAGTTACAATTTGGGAATTTGCACTTGGGAGATAGAAAATTTATAGTATTGGGGCTGGGGTTGTGGCTCAGCGGTAGAACACTCGTCTGGCATGTGTGAGGCCCTGGGTTTGATCCTCACCACCATAAAAATAAATAAATAAAATAAAGGTATTATGTGCAACTATAACTAAAAAATAAATATTAAGAAAGAAAATATGACCAGTACATTTCTCAATACTGTATCTGATTTTAATCTCAATTATTTGTGAACTCCATTTATATTTGTACACAGGCTCTTATTTGGTTTTATATTCATTTTAATGGTTGTCAACCCTGCCCCCCCACTTAGTATTTAGTATAGTCTAGAGATACATAACTAGAGGGTGACTGAGTATATTAAGTAAGTACTTCACAGTTCTGTATTGTCAAAGTAAATATACAAAAGAAGGCATAAGAATAAGTGGCAACTTCAGCTGGGCGCAGTGGCACATGCCTGTAATCCCAGTGGCCCAGAAGGCTGAGGTAGGAGGATCGCGAGTTCAAAGCCAGCCTCGGCAAAAGCAAGGTGCTAAGCAACTCAGTGAGACCTGTCTCTAAGTAAAATACAAAATAGGGCTGGGGATGTGGCTCAGTGGTTGAGTGCCCCTGAGTTCAATCCCTGGTACCTCCCCCTCCAAAAAAAGGATAAGTGGCAACTTCAAAGGGGAAAACTACCCAAGTGTCCTTCAACTAATCGATGGATAAATAAAATAGGGCCTATACATACAGTTGAATAATATTCAGCCACAAAAATTAGTCAAATGTATGCCCTAACATGGATGAACCTTGAAAACATTATGCTAAGTAAAAGAAACAAGACACAGAAAGCTGCATACTGTATGATTCCATTATATGAAATATCCAGAGTCAGCAAGTCTATAGACACAGAAAGTACAATAGAAGTTTCCAGGGACTGAGGGATGGGGAGTGATTGTTTACTGGGTACAGAGTTTCTATTTAGAATGATGAAAAAGTTCTAGAAATGGATAGTAGTGATGGTTGCACAGCATTGCAAATGTACTCAGTGCTCCTGCATTGCATACTTTAAATGATTCAGATGTTATATTTTATGTGTGTTTACCACAATTGTAAAAGGAGGGGTTGGGGACTTAGATGTCATTATTATAAGCCTCCTATTTTTCTTTCTTTATAGGAGCTATGGATAACAGAGGTTTTCAGCAGGGGAGTTTTAGTAGCTTCCAGAGCAGCTCCAGCGATGAAGACTTGATGGACATACCAGGAACAGCTATGGATTTCTCCTTGAGAGATGATGTTCCTCCTTTAGACCGAGAAATAGAAGGTATTATCATTACTGATGACAATAATTTCTTTTTAAAATTTACTTTAGATTTATGTACAGTAAAATTTCCTTTCTGACACACAGGGCTCTGCATTTTAACACATGCCTAGATTCTTGTAACCTCCACCTCTGACAGGTTCAACCCCATAAAGAATTCTTGCAGTCAGACCTCCCTCCTCTCTAGCCCCTGGTACCACTGATCAGTCCCTGTATTCTTTCTTTTTGATAATGTCATATACATTAAATCACATGTCACCTTTTGAGACTAGCTTCTTTACTCAAGTTAATGCCTTAGAGATTTATCTTTTTTAAATGAATAGCATACCCAGGAATAGGATCACTGGGTCATATGGTAAATGTATATTTACCTTTCTTCCTTCTATCCATCTGTCCATTCATCCATACATACATACTGGGAATTGAACCCAGAGGCATTCTGCCAATGTGCTACATCCCCAGACCTTTTGATGTTATTTTGAGACAGGATCTCACTAAGTTATTCAGGTTGACCCTGCACCAGGGATCCTCCTGCCTCAGCCCCACCCCCCAAGTAGCTGGAATTTCTTTATTTACTTTCTGGTATGCTGTTCTCTGAGTTTTAACACATTTCTTAGCACACATGTCCGAGCTAGTATGTTTAACTTTATAAGAAACTGCCAAACCACTGTCCAAACTGCCTATACCATTTTGCATCTGAACTAGCTATAGTCATGACAGTTCCACTTGCTTCACATCCTTTACAGCTCTTGGTATTTTCACTAATTTTTATTTTAGCTGTCCTAAGAAGTATGTAGTGTTAATCATGGTTTCAATTTAATTTCTTTAATGGCTAATAATAGCTAATATCAATGTCATGTGCTTATTTACCAGCCTTAGGTATTCATTGATGAAGTATGTGTTCAATTTCTTTTCCCATTTTGTAACTGGATTTTTATTAACTAGAATACATCTACAAAGTGAAAATTCTCCTAATAAGTTGTTTGGTTACCCACTTTCCCATGATTGTATACAATCTTATACTATACTTAACTAAACTTACTATACTATAGTTAACTAAACTTGTACTATAGTTAACTAAACTTGTGTTAATGCACATTTTAGTTGTTTACCATGTTTTGCTATTACAAATAATACTTCAATGAACAACCTTGTAGATACATATCTGTTAAGCATATGAACAGCATTTTTGCAACTTGAATGTAATAGTGCTTTATTTCTCTGACAACCTCACTGTGTTGAATGAATATCATTTTAAAAGTTTATAATATGATAGGATAAATAAATAATTTCCATTATTATTTTAATCTTCATTTAAAATACTTTTATTTTGTTTGATACTGGGGATTGAACCTAGGGATGCTTTGCCTCTGAGCTATATCCCCAGACTGTTTAAGGTTTTTTTGGCTGGCCTCCAACTTATAATCCTCTTGCCTCAGCCTCCTGTGTTGCTGGGATTATAGGTGTGCACCATCATGCCCCGCCATTTAAAAATAATTTTTATTTAATGGAGTTTAATGTGATTTCACGTGTTCATATGATGTTTCTGTTTTTCTAATGGTCTGATTATCTTTTCTTATTAATTTATTGGAGTCTTTATTATTACTAATTCTTTTTCTGATATAGGTTGGACATATTTTTCTGTTTCTGGTTTGTATTTTATAACTTTGTTTTCACAAATCTACAAATATTTTAATTTTTATATAGTCATATCCCCACAAAAGTGGGGACTTCTGTGTTTCTTCTTGTACTTTTAGAAAGGACTTTATAGCTTTAAGATTAAATTTGTAGAATTACTTTAAAACTATTGTCGGGTACTTTAACTGACCAGTGTTGCTATTCTCAAAGACAGAAGACAAGGAAGTACTGTCAGAATTCATTACTTAGCAAATTTGTTTTAAGGGCATGCAACTTTGTAGACACTTTAGTTTCTGGGAATTAGTAGGGCTTTGACATCATCCTTACCTTCATTAAATTAATTCTAGCTAGCTAAACAGCCACACAAAGTACTTATGATAGTACCTACCTCTTAGGGTTGTTTTAGGATTAAATGAGATAATACCTATAAAGTACTTATAACTGTAAGTGGCATAGAGTTAAATGCTCATAGAGTTAAATATTAAGGATCATCCAGGCATGATGTTGCACTCCTGTAGTTCCCATACTGGGGAGGCTGAGGCAGGAGTTTCACTTGAGCTCAGGAATCTGAGGCCAGCTGGGCTGTATAGTGAGATACTATCTCAAACAATTTAGATATCATTGTTACATTATTATTTACTGCTATAATTCTATAGCATAAGTTCTATAAATTATGTCTTGTGTGTATCTGTGTACCTACAGTGGTTCAGAAATTTCACAAAAAAAGGGTATATTGGAGCAGGTACTTGAAAGATTAGTTGTTTTGTAGGAAGGAGAACATGCCAGACAAAAAGTAAGGTTTTGCAGAAAGATATCAACAAGCATAAGATACAGAGGTATAAAAAGACAGAATGTAAGCTCAAATAACTAAGTCAGAATCTTGCATGTCATGCTAAGAAGTTGAATTAGCTGAACATGGTAGTGCATACCTTAGTTCCCAGCAACTCAGGAGATTGAGGCAGGAGGATTGCAAGTTTGAGGCCAGACTGGACAAGTTAGCAAGACTTTGTTCCAAAATAATAAACAATGTCTGGAGATGTTGCTCAGTGGTAGTGCACCCTGGGTTTCAATCCCTGGTACTGAAAACAAAATTTAATTAACCTTAACCTTATTATCACTGCAAGGACAAAACTCCTTCATCTATTTATTTAATAAATAGTTTTTTGAGCACCTATTGTGAGTGAAACACTATTGTAGATACTGTGGATACAGTGGTGGAACTGAGACAGATATTGATCTGAACTTAGATCTTGTGAGGGAAGATAATAAATGAGTAAATACAGTTGTTCCTTGGTATCAGGGTGGGTATTGGTTTCAGGACATCCTCAGACTCCAAATTTGTGGATTCTCAAGTCCCTTAGATAAAATGGCATAATGTTTATATAGAACCTATACACATTCTCCTGTATTCTTTTTTTAAAAAATATTTTAGTTAGTTGTAAATGGACACAATACCTTTATTTTATTTATTTATTTGTATGTGGTGCTAAGGATTTAACCTAGTGCCTCACATGTGGTAGGCAAGTGCTTTACCACTGAGCCACAACCACAGCCCTCCTCCTTCATTTTTTAAATCATCTCTAGATTACTTATCATAACTGGTAAAAAGTAAATGCTAGGGCTGGGGAAATAGTTCAGTTGGTGGAGTGCTTGCCTCACAATCACAAGGCCCTGGGTTCAATTCCCAGCAGCACAAGAAAACAAAAATGAAAAAACACCACAAAAAGTAAATGCTATAAAATACTTGTAGTATTTTTTAGAGAACAATGACAAAATAGTGTATATATTTAGTAAAGACACAGTTTATTAAAAAATATTTTCAATCTTCAGCTGAATTCTACAGATGTGAAAACCTTTGAATACATAGGGCCAATTGTAGACAAATTACATAGTAAATTACTCAGTGTGATAATTACTAGTATGGAAATAAACTGCATGGCAATAGATAATAATTAGGAATAACATTTAAGTAATGGATGCCTCTTTCTGAGGAAGCAATGAATTTGGGGTGAGCCTTTCAGTATAAAAACCACAGGTTAAAAAGGATGAATAGAAGTTTGCCTAGAACAGAAGTTTGCCCAAGAGAGAGAACTCAGGAAAGTTCCAGCAGGTGACAACCCTGAATTTAAAGTTCACAAAAGGGAGATACTCATGGTTTAGTGTTTAATGATTTTTCATATCTGCCTACTTCTACAAAAGAAAACTGTGTTTGCACATCACTTGCACTTACATGCATTTAGTATCCATAGTGGGTCAGTTATAATAGCAATCATGGCTCTATCTGGCTAAGCCAGTTTGGCCTACCTAGTTATCATGGTTGCTTCTAATAGAAAATGGTCTCATAGTATCCATATCACCAAAGTACATTGTGTGTTCGTGTTGGTCTCAGTGATGATTGGGGCAAGCGACAGTTCATTATTCCCATTTCATAGAGTAGAAAACTGAGGCAGATTAAGATTCTTTTTTCACATTGCCTGTGATTATAGATTGGGCTTTTTTAAAAATTTAATTTAATTTTATTTTTTATTGGTTGTTCGCAGTCACTATAGATTGGGCTTTTACATGAGAATTCCTTCATCCTTCTTCACTAGCTTTTATAGGAGAATTACTGCTTGTGGTTTTCAAAGTCTGACCATAAAATAATGTGGCTGCTTTCTATGAGCCACATGCAGAAATCAGTCCACTTACTATAATCTCTAGTGATGCAGTTTTCTTGCTTTGCTTTCAAATCGTTCTTACTTTATTTAATGTTTTCACATGGGGTTTCCTAATAGACAGTACCAACAGAAAAATGGTCACAATGTCCTTGATATGTGACGGTGAAACTGTGCATAAAATACTACATTTTGTAGCAGGCACAATAGCACGTACTAAAAAGATTAGTTGGAAGGAGCTTGAAAGGCAGTAAAAGTGGTTCTTGTTTTCCAGATGGCTAGAGGAATTGATTTATGGGGAATGAATAAATAAATTATGCATGGCATGGCTAAATGCATCTGAGGTAGTGTTATAGTAGTCTGTAAATTAGAAGAAACATAAACACAGAGATCTGAAAGAAGCAGAGGGGGAGGAAAATAGAAAAAGGGAAACATTCAGAGCTGTTCTCATCGTCCATCTGTTCTCACTCCCTGCCTCTGCAATCTAGACCTCATGGTCAGCACTGCATTCGTTCATTCATTTAGTATTTATGGAGGACCCAGACATGAGCCCAGCACTGTGCTATTCTAGTAGTGCTCTCCCATTCCCTGCTTTCCCTCACTTTCTTGTCTTTCTACCCAGAATGCATTAACTATTTTCACGAGGAGACATTCCTGGCAGAGAGAGCAACACACGTAGAGGTGCAGCAGCGTGAGAATGCCTTTTGAATTCCAGAAACACAGACTCTGCCTGTCTGAGGTCTCAGGTTCCTGCGGTGTGGAGGATGGTGGCCGTTGGAGCAGAAGGGAGGGCAGTAGGGGATAGGCTGGATAGCTAGCTAGAAATCTAGGTGGGGTCAGATTGTGTGTGCTTTGGGATCTTGTAACCAAGTCACTTCAAATGATTTAAAATCAGAGGAATGCCATGATCAGATTTGAGTTTTTGAGAATTGGCAGTATAGAGGATGGATTGAGAGGAAGTGTCAGTGAGTGGGAGATCAGTAAAGCAGTTGTTATTTTAAAAATCTAGGCAAAAGATCAAAAGGCCTGAATGAAGACAAAGGAATGAAGAGGAAGGAATAATAGGTCCTGGAGAAATTTCACAGGGGAAATTGATATGACCAATTAGATGTGGGGAATAAAATAGAAATGGGTCAGGGATAACTTCAAAGCTGAAGCATATTATGAGGTAGGCTGTGTTCCCACATAACACCTGTTGAGACTCAGCATAACCTCCCAATGTCCCAGAGCAGAACAAGAATCATAGCAGTTGAATGAAATGAATAGTCAATGAAAACATGATGGAACTTGAATTCCATCAAGTAACTTGTGAAAAAGTTCTGTTTGTTCTGCCATGTTGTAGAAAAGTCATAATTTTCCTCCAGGGAGAAACGGAAAACATCTTGGACTCCAGCTCATGGAGAAACCTACCATTCTAACCTCATTTAGGCTTCCCCTGAGCTGCCCAACTAAAGCAATTGTGTGGATTGTGTGTGGAGGAGAAGAAAAGGTACTTCAAAATCCATCATCCTCATAATTCTGGAACTCCCCTGGACACTTAGTCTGGGAGGGTTGCAGTTAACTGCTACTTTTTAAGCTTAAAAAATGTGTCCCATTTCTAAACCTCTGTGGGGCCAGATGCTAAATCTTTAAAATGATATCTATGATGGTGTCTGTAAGCTTGTGGTTACTTCACAGGGATATCGGGAGCTTTTAGAATTGATGTCCTCTAATGTTTCACCCTTTTATTTATTTCTGTTTTTAATTAACTAAAGTACATATTTTATTCAGATTTACTTAGTGATTATTTAATGTCTCATCCAGAATTTCACATTACATAGAATATATCGTGTCTTGTGCACATTCTCAGACTTGCCTCTTTTTGGGTGACCTTAAGGGTTTTGAGCACTGCTCAGGTATTTTGTAGAATGTCCCTTAGTTGGAATTTATGTGATGTTTTTCTCATGGTTAGACTGGATTATAGGTTTTGAGGAGGGAGACCATTGAGGTCAAGTGCCGTTCCCAGCACATCATATCAAAGGTCCATCCTGTCAACGTGATTTACTGCTGTTGATGGTAACCTCGATGGCCTCGATGATTGATTGCTTGTCAGGTTTCTCTACTGTGAAACTATTCTTTTTTCCACCATTCCATACTATACTCATTGGAAGGAAGTCACTGTGTAGTCCACACTTAAGTTCTTCACCTCTTTGAAGGTAAAACATCTACAATTATTTAGGATTATTCTGCATGTAAGATTTGTCTGTTTTCTTCCATTCATTTATTTAGTCAATCATTTATATCATTATGGATTCATTTACTTTATACTTTGGGTTGTAATTCATTTCTAATTTATGTTGTTGCTCAAATTATTCCAGCTTGGGCCATTGGGAGCTCTTTTAGTTGTCTCCGTTTCCCTTTGATAAACCCCTATTATTGTGTGTTTTTTTTTAAATCATTCCCTTACTTTTGGACACTACAATATGCTCCAGACCTGTGTTATATATTTCATGCTCCAATACTAGAATCAAGCATCTCTCCAAGGAGCCCTGGTTCCTTTATTTAGAAAATATTATGGAACCAAGCAATGGGCAGTATGTTTGATCATTTCTATGAAGACATTCTTGCTACTAGGCCTCTCAGCCAACTAAGGAAATATATGTGTGTATGCAGACACACAAAAGCATGTGGGCTGGTGATACAGCTCAGATGATTGCTTAGCATATGTAGGATCCTGAGTTCAATCACCCAGCACCATAAATAAATACCCCATTGTGCATGTATGTATGTATGTGTGTGTGTGAATGTATGTATCTATGTATCTATGTACCTATCCATCCATCCACTTGAGTCTAAAGCTAAGCATGAAATGTAAGCAAAACTTGAGTCTAAATTAAGCTAAAAACTTAAACTGATTCTAATTCTAACCCATCACTACATGGATCATCTTAGCCTCCACCCCCCACCCCACCCCCACTTACTTATATGTGTTACCTTCCTCTGGAACAAAGAGAAACCTGGCTCCTATCATTCATCATCCATTAGTTCATGACTAGTATACATGTATAGTGGTTTTGGAATTGTTGACCAGTACCCTCTATGAGAGACAACTTTATCTACTAGAGTGAAGTTTTAAATTGTTTTTTTTTTGTAGTTGTAGATGGACAGAATGCCTTTATTTTATTTGTTAATTTTTATGTGGTGCTGAGGATCAAACCCAGTGCCTCACATATGCTAGGCAAGTGCTTTGCCACTGAGCTACAGCTGCAGCCCAAAGAGTGCAATTTTTATGCACAGTTCTTTTTGCCTTTGCTCTCAGATTCCTTTTTAGTTACTTGGTTTAGCACCTTCTCCTCTTATCCCCTTCAGTGAGGCTGTTTCATTAATCATGATACAGATATTCTTTTGTCACATTCCGCATTCCACCCTGGGATCCTAAACTCCTAAATGATTTTTTAATTTGCATACATTAAAGTTGACTCTGTACTGTAAATTTCTATGGGTTTTGACAAATGCAGAGTGATATGTATCCACTATTACAGTGGCATGAATAATATTTTCACTACCCTGAAAAACATCTATGCTTTACCTATTCAACCCCAACCCTTGCAAGCTCCCAGAGACCACAAATCTGCTTTATTATCTCCATGAATTTGCTTTTTCCAGAATGTCACATATGTGAGATCATATGGTCTGTAACCTTTTCAGACCAGCTTCTTTCACTTAGCAATATACATTTAAATTCACAAATGTTGTGGGATACAATAGTGTATTCTTGTAATCCCAGAGGCCAAGACAGGAGGATTGAAAGTTTAAGGCCAGCCTCAGCACTTTACCAAGGCCCTAAGGAGCTTAGTGAGACCTTGTCTCAAAATTAAAAGAAAAATAAAGGCTGTGGATGTAGCTCAGTTTTAAAGCACTCCTAGATTTCAATCCCCAATACCTAAATAACTAAACAAATCCACAGATGTCTTTGTGTGGATTGTTAGCTCATTTTTTTTTTTAAGTACCAGGGATTGAACCCAAGGGTGCTCAACCACTGAGCCACATCCCTAGCTCTTTGTTATTTTTTTTTTTTTTATTTTGAGACAGGGTCTTGCTGAGTTCCAGGCTATACCATTTTGTGTTCATAGCAACAAAGAATGTAAGTTCCTCAAAATTGGCATTGTTTTAGATTTTGACCATTCTAATCGTGTGGTATCTCATTATTGTTTTAATTTGCATTCCTCTAGTAACAAATGGTGGTGATTACTTTTTTTCATTTACCATTTGCCATACGTATATTTTTTTTTCTTTGATAAGACTTAGGTCTTTTGCCCATTTTAAAATTTAGGTTGCTTTCTGACTGATGAATTTTAAGACTTCTTTGTATTTTGAATACCAGTCCTTTATCAAATATATTTTTCAAGCCCATGGCTTACCTTTTCATTCTTTTTACCTTTTCATTCTTTTTACAGTGGATTCTGTAAAACCTTGCACATGCTAGGCAAGTGCTGTACCACTGAGCTACATCTCCAGTTCCTGTAGTTTTCCTTTTATTGTAATATCTTTATTTGGTTTTCATATAGAGTAATGGCCTCGTGAGTAAGTCAGGAAATGTTCCCAAATATTTCTGGTGTTAATTGATATCATTATATTACTATTTTCTGGAAGAGACTGTGAAAAATTGGTATTATTTTTTTCCTTAAGTGTTCAGAAGCACTTGCCAGAGAAACTGACTTTGTCAGGTAGAAGTTTAGGCTTTGATTTAAGTCTGCCTTCTTTTCTAATATTAAATGCTATAAATTTCTCTATAAGCATTGCTTTTCATGCATTCCACAAATTTGGATATTGTATTTTCAATCACTTCAAAATATTTAAAAATTTTCCATTTTTTGCCAATAGATTATTTGGAATTTTCATAGGTTATTTATAATTTCCAGGTCTTTAGGGATTTTCCAGCTTTCTTTATTTTATTTTTTGGTACTTGGGATTGAACTAAGGAGCACTTATCAACTGAATCACATCCCAGCTTATTTTTTTATTTTTTTTTTAATTTTGAGAGATGGCCTCACTAAGTCTCCAAGGCTGGCCTTGAATTTGTGATCCTTGTGCTTCAGCCTCCTGAGTCACTGAGATTACATGTGTGTGTCACCCGTTCCTGGTCCAGCATTTTTTCCCATTACTAGTTTTTATTTTAATTTCATTGTGTTAGGATTTATGGCAAACTGCCTATGACTTGGGTCATATTTACTGTATGGTATAACTAGGTGTTGGGCCAGATTTCTCTATTGTTCTTATTTTCATCACCCTTTTTGATTTTCAGTTTCCCTAAGTACATTTCCTCTAGAGATTCTCTGTTTTGAATTCTTTCAACTGTAATTTACTATTATTATATTAGAGTCCTTTGGTATGGTGGTAAAGTATGGGTGAGGAAGCAGTTCTGTAATCTTCTGATTAATTCTCATTGTTTTATTGGGACTCTCTTATAGCTGTGACCTTCACAAGTTTTTCACCTGTGATATTTAGCTTTTTGTTCTCCCTGCTTTCCATTCCATTCCCTGACTGTTATCATTTGCAATCTATCTATTTACCTGAAACTCCGTCCCTTGTTATGTTTTCCCCCTTAGGTGAAACTAGAAAGCTAGAAGGAGCTGGGGTTAGGAGGAATGCCCTTACCCCAGTTGGGATAAGACTCAGGCCAAGTATTTTGCCCTGGGGCATATTTCACAATGAGGATTATTCTCCTCCCCTAGTAAGAATGAAGAGGGGATTTTTTCTTGGACCTTCACTGTGAGAACTTGGTCAGGTTTCTGGAAGTAGAGGTTTGGTCTTAGACAATCCCCGAGACCGTGGATCCCAGAAGTTTCTTAGACTCACATTGGTCTATACACAGCCTTCAGCAGTTCGTCCAAGTTGCCATTTAAGCTTTTCTACCCAAGTTATGGCTCCAGCCTTTTCAAAAGGTAAGCAGATATTAGCTGTGTCTCTGTGTCTCTTTGGATAAGTCTGTATCTTCAGATGTTGGGTTGATTGTTTATTTTGCAAACCACAGTTCTCTGATGGGTCCACGAAAAAGTCACTGATTTTTCAGTTTGTCTAATCTTTTCTTCTAAGGATGAGCATGATACATTTTAAGCTGTTTACTTGTAGGACTGAGCCAGAAAGCTTTCCATTTATTTTTATTTTTTTAAATATATATATTTTTAGTTGTAGTTGGACACAATACCTTTATTTTATTTATTTTTATGTGGTGCTAAGGATTGAGCCCGGTGCCTCGCACGTGCTAGGTGAGTGCTCTGCTGCTGAGCCACAGCCCCAGTCCCTCCATTTGTTTCCCAATCAGTGAAACACTTTGGTCTACTCTTGATAGAAATATAATATTTTTAAGGGCATTTGGTAGTACTATAATTCCTGAGTGGATTATTTTCCACCCCACCGTGTTCCAATTTATGCCATGTGGTAGAGGAGTTGTGGTAATGCTTCAGGGATGTGGCTTGCATGTTCCAGGGTCTGTGGCTATCAGAGATAATTTAACCATGTTGGTGTAGCCCTAGTTAACCATTTGCCAGAAATGTTGGGTCCCAGGAAGCTACTAGATTATCCTATATTTGACTGACAAACTGAATCTTGCCTCTCTTCTAAGGATTGGTAGCACCATTTTATGATCTTGCCTGAAGAGTGTTCTCAGGTAACTATGCAATTACAATACCATTCAGAATTCCTCAGAGATAAGGTCTTCACAGAAATCATTCCATACAGTACATGAGTGATCATATCAAGAATCATTGTTCAAATAATAAAGCATGAAGTTAGAAGGGACCTTAAAAAATCATACTTGCTCATATCCCTCCATTTTATGGATGAAAAACCTGTAAACTCAGCAAGATTAAGGAAGTTGCCCAAGGTGACAAAGTAGTGAGCTGTGGAGATGGGATTAGAATTCATATCTTCTCATTGCTAGAAAAGTAGGTCCCTCCAATCACAAAGGCTTTTTTCCATTAACTCTCATTTACAAACCAGGCTTTCTTTCTAGTATTCAACAGCAACTATCATGTATCTGTTCCTAAATATCACAGTGGTCTGCTGCCCAAAATATAGGACTGCTCTGCATGTCTCGTCTCTACTGTTCTGAGTTAACTATTTTTCTTTTCAAAATCACTTACACTGGGGGGACCTGGATGTGTAGCTAAGTAGTGGAATCTTTATCTAGCATGCGTGAAGCCCTAGATCCAATCCTAGCACCACACAAAAAAACTTACATAACACATAAATGCACCTCACTATAAAAGATTCAAATAGCACCCATGTAGATAAGATGTGGAAGTCTCCACTCTTCTTCCTACTCTAAACCCAACTGCTGAAAAGAAATCGGTATGCTCCTTTCAATTGTTTCTTCATCCAGTCACACACAAACAGATACACATAAAAACATATTTTAATTATGATTGTTTTAAGTTTTAACCTTTATTTTTATTTATTTGTTTTTTATGTGGTGCGAGAATTGAACCTAGTGCTTCACTCATGCTAGGCAAGTGCCTCACTAATGCTAGGCAACCACTGACCTATAACCACAGCCCTAATTATGATTTTTATTTGCTTTTTTTCATGTGCAATATGTCAGGGATTTTTTTTTAGTTCAGTACACATCTGTCTGCTTCTTTCCTTGCACTAGTCCCCTATTATTGGACACTTTCATTGTTTTCAAGTATTTTACTAATACAAACTAATACTAGGTTTTCGTTAATACAAACAGCACTGCATTGAATAACATATACATATTGGTGTGAAAAAGTGTAACTATTTCCTTAAGGCTAATTTCCAGATGAGATATGTACTTTGTTTTAACCATTCATTTTTCTTTTCTGTCTATGACATCAGAGTCTTCTCAGTGATTTGAGAAAAGTCTCCTGATTGGTATTTCCTCTGTTGGAAGTATTTTCTGCCATCAGAGAATAATTGCTACTCTCTTGTGGGGACTTCTTTTTGGATATTAATAAAGAGAAACCATTGTAGGCTTAATATAGAAAAAAATGAGAGTAATACTGCTTCTAAAAAGTAATTATGTATCTTTATAAAAAATCAAGCTACCTGAAGAATTTCCCAACACATAGCATGTAATGTACATTTCTGGGCTCACTGTCCATCACAGTCTGCATCCCCTTGTCAGCCCTCCAAACATGTCAGTTTGGGAAGGAATGAATGAGGAGCAAATAATAGAGCACAGACCTGTTTTCTTTATATGGACAGCCCTCTGTGCACTTTGACAAATCTAGCCCATTTACTTCCAATTCTACATTGATTTATGTGCCTTTCTGTTCAGTGGGATTCTGCAGATGCCAAGCCAAAAATCCTCATGCTATTTGTCCTAACTCTACTAATTAGCACCCTGGCTGTACTGGTGTAGCAGGTTGGGAACTTCCAGATTGTAGCAGATGCTGGGAGTGGGAGGTATAAAAGACATAGACCCTCAAGCAAATGCCTACAAGGCAGGAGGGATAGGACTGTGTCCAACTGGAAATTAGGAGCCAGAGTTGGTATTAAAGTCTAGATTCATGCTTGTTTTTAGTTTCCCCTGTCCCTTTCTTCTATACCTCATCTTTCTGTTTTCTTAACTCTTGGAAATAATGTCAATACTCTATACCATAGGTTTGTTGCAGTTTTTACAGTTCCATTACCAATTTCCCTCAGCATCCCTTATATTGTCTAGCTCTCAGCAGAGTTAGTAAAGAGTTTCTTCTTCCTTGTCCTTCTGGTGTCTTAGACACTTAGGTTAAAACTTGCAAGTTTAGACCTGCTGTGAGCAAGAACAAAAGCAGTGGTTCCCTAAATGAGAGGAGGGCAGAGGTGATATTCAAATCAACACAGGACACTGACCTATCAGACTGAATGTCAGACTTAGCACTGGGAATGAATCCTGGGGCCTCCTGGGGTTCTAGCTGCTGGATCCAGGAAAAATTCAGGAGTTTCTAAGGAACAGTGGAGGTGGAGAGGGGGTCCTCAGGAAAGAGCTTATTTATCTGTGGCTACAGGGGTATTTCAGTATTTAATGGCTAGTATGTCATATGAATACATACCAATAGAAGAGTCTCCCTGAATAAGTTTTCCAGGGTCAAACTAAAATAGTACATTAAAACACAATGTGGGCCAGGTGCAGTAGTACACACATGTAATCCCAGCAGCTCGAGAGGGTGAGGCAAGTTCAAAGCCTGCCTCAGCAATTTAGTAAGACCCTGTCTCTAAAAAATAAAATGGGCTTGGGATGTGGCTCATTGGTTAAGTGTCCCTGGGTTTCAATCTTTGGTATCAAAAACAAGGGGCTGGGGTTGTGGCTCAGTGGTATGAGTGTTCACTTAGCATGTGTGAGCCTCTGGGTTTGATCCTCAGCACCACATAAAAATAAGTAAATAAAATAAAGGTATTGTGATCAACTACAACTAAGAAAAAAATATTTTAAAAAACCATAATGTGGCTGGGTATAGGAGCACACACTTGAATCCCAGCAATTGGGCAGGCTGAGGCAGGAGGACTACAAATTCAAGGAGAGCCTCTGCAATTTAGAAAGGCCTATCTCAAAAAATAGAAAAGACTGGGGATGTAGCTCAGTGGTAGAACACCTAACTTATATGAGGCCCTGAATAATAATAGTAATAATAATAGCACTGAATAATAATAGTAATAAATTGGTAGTAATAATAATAATAAAGATAATAATATGGTCCAACAGTACTATCCAAGGTTTAGATGGGAGAGCTACATCACTAATATTTGCTTTTTGGCAACTGGATTTGGATAAGCAAGATTGAAAGCAAAATAGAGGCATAAATGACAAGATAGAAGGGTCTCACAAATGTTGATTAATTTTAGTGTTTTAGCTGTAATGTTTTCTCAAATGTGTAGGTGAAATGAAATGTGAAAGCTTATGACTTATTGGGAGATCTTAGAATGGTCAAAGCAGTCCAAGAATGGGAAGTGGGGTGTGCCAGTATGGAGGAGATAAGTGGCACATAATAGACTCTTAGTGTTTGCTGTTATATGGAGGCAAAATTTAAATGACCACAGGATGGATATCTGCTGATGTGTACTAGGCATCATGTTGATTTTTTTTGTTGATATGGTCGTTGTTCCAGCCATGAAAAAATACAATATATCCCTGGGAAACTGAAATACATTTTGAAAGGGACCATTTGAAGTCCTGTGACACATACCAATACCTCAACCCCATTTCTTTGAGTGCTCATTTCTTTCTCTAGGCTATTGGCAACAATTAAGCCCTCCCAACAACTGTGATCTTACTAAAGCCAGTACTTCAAGATCTATGCTGAGGTTTCCTTTTCTACTTTTTCTCCTTGTGTCTTTGTTAGTGTTTAACTAGTTCACTTAATCAGTTACTATTCAGCCCCAAGGTAAATTTCTAATGGCTTCTTGGTTAAGGAATGAAGTAAACATTATTCTCAAATCAGAATTTGTTTTTATGTATTTTAAGGAATGTTTCTAGCCTTAAGCATCAGGTGACTTTTTAGAAAAAAAAATTAGAAAGTGGTTTCCATAATAAGAAATAGGTTAAATGCATTCATTTATATGCCTCCTCATTCAAGCAGTGTGTTTCTAAAGACCCATTGTTAAAAAGTCTTTAAACCTATGTATAACCTATGGGGAAGACTGTTTCAATATTGACTCTTTTCTGAATAGTTTACTGTATGCTTTCCCTGGACTCAGCTAAGGCAAATTAGCCCTTAGGGGGCTTTTCTTCTATCATTCAATTTAAGATCTAATTGTACTTTAACTTGAATTATTTTCCTGTAAGAGCATTAAACTATTTTACCTATAACATTCACTGTGCCTTCAAAACTTGACATAAGTTTTACTCTTTTTCCTATCAGAGGCAAAAATCTAGACTCACCTAAATACCCCAATGTGAGGGTAAAAGAGGAAAAGATTTATGTGATCTGAAGAGAAACTGGAGTCCAATCTGACATTTAGGCTCATTGTTTAATTTTACTCTGCTTTTCTTGCCAGTACATGTACATACAAGAAGCTTACCTCTTTAAACACTGTATTTTGAAAAACATTTTGCATTTTGTTGCTTTGTCTGTACCTCATTATTTGGTCCTGATGCCATTCTTTTTTTCAAAAATTTTATTGTTTTAAAATTTTTTTGTAGTTGTACGTGGACATAATTCCTTTATTTATTTATTTTTATGAGGTGCTGAGGATTGAACCTAGTGCCTCACATGTTCTAGGCAAGTGCTCTACCACTGAGCTACAACCCCAGCCCCTTGCTGCCATTCTTGACTGCTAGGTTTTATGAAGTTATTCTTGCTATTAAATTTTTAAAAATGCTAACAAAAGAAACCAACCAGATGTGGAATATGATTAACAGCTTAAGTTATTTGTAATCAAATCACATATGGGCCAGACACAATCACAGATGCCTATAATCCCAGCAACTGGGGAGGCTGATGCCGGAGGGTTGTGAGTTCAAAGCCAACCTCAGCAACTTAGTGAGACACTGTCTCTAAATAAAATATGCAAAGGTCTAGGGATGTTTCTCAGTGGTTAAGCACCCCTAAGTTCACTCCCTGGTACCAAAACCATCCAACCAAACAAACAAAAAACTCCAACTCAAAATTTTAAAAAAAGGGGCTGGGGATGTAGCACAGTGATGAAGAGCCCCTGGTTTCAAACCCCTCCACCCACAAAGTCAGGCATGACCTATACATTTAAAATATTTAGTTTTCCTACTCTAAAAATTACTATGAATATTTTTAAATCCTTGGTCCACACATGTGCCAAATTCTCATTAAATGTTCTGCTGCTGAACATATTTTCAAAACATTGTTGTAGGAGCCTCCAACAACTTAGAAACCAGGAAATGATCTGTTCAAATCTGCATTCCAAAAAGATAACTCTGCATGCCCCAAAATATTAACTTTTGGGTATTTGTCATAAACTGCATTAAAACTGGCAAACATTTTGTCTTAATTTCATAATAAAACCATTGTCCACCAGGCATGGTGACACATACCTGTAATTCCAGTGTCTTGGGAGGCTGAAGCAGGAGGATCACAAATGTGAGGCTAGCTTCTGCAACTTAGTGAGACCTTGTCTCAAAATAAAAAGGACTGGAGATAACCATTCCTGGGTTGAAACCCCAGTATTGCAAAAGATAAAAAACAGCAATTGTTCTACACTGAGCAGTCTGTAAAATGAACATATGTTAAAGATTACAAATTTGGCAGAGTAGGGAATGGAGACAGAAAAAAATGAAAGAAATATAGCATGTCAGACTCTGAATACTTCTGCTTCATTTCTTATTCCTAAGTGTAAGTAAATCTCATTTTAGCATGAACACTGCATCATACCTACCAGCTTTCTCCTACTTAAAGAAAACAACCTTACATGAGATTTTTTAAAAAGTCCTTTCCTTAGAGTCACTGATAGAACATTTGAAAAACACCAGAAATTTTAGTAAAAGGTATTAACATGGGCCCAGCTATATAATCTATAGATCTATGTATTTTTGAGTACCCCCAAAATAGAGTTCTTTTGCTACATTGGCTGCTAGTACTGTATCTGCTGAAATGTGAAATAATCCAACAAGATAACTCTTATTAAATAATGTGAGTAGATTCTGCAGAGGTCTTCAGATATTACAGATAAAATCCTATTTAATAAAGAGTGACTTTGAAGGAGCTTATGAGGTTGGGCATGTAATCCTCTTTGAATAAAATATACCTAGTTTTCTGAAATTTTAATTGTATAAGACAGTCACACTTGGGCCATAGATGACTGTTTATTTATTTTACAGTTTGTAACTCATTGGCACTTAATATAAATTGCCAAATAATGTAAATTTTCCTCATTAATGCTATATTAGTTCATCCAGAGAGTGAAATGTTAAAATTATGATGAACTGAAAGCATACAAATTTCCTCCAATGCCTCACATTTTATAAGGTGTTGTTGTGTTAACATTTCAGGTCATATTGGACCTTAAGAGCTGATGAAACTAATAACATTTCAGAGCCCCCTACATGTACAGTCTGATTATTGGAGCGCACTGTGTCTGGGTTAATGTTTAACAGTGGCTGTCCTCTTGATTCACTTAGGGAGTTTTAAGATGGCAATTTTATTCTTTTACTGGACTGGCCTTATTGCACTATTAATTAAGACCTGCTTAAAAATAGCCTTCGGAATAGGGCCAGGGAAGGGAAAGCCTTTAGAACAATGGAAATATAGTATTGAATTTATTGTCAGGGCTGCTGTAACTGCTTTCACCCAGGTGAGATTAATGAGTGTCAAAGTCAATGTTGCTTTCTGGGGCAAGCACTACTACTTTTTTTTTTCTTTTGTGGTAATGAGGAATGAATCCAGGAGTGCTCTACCACTGAGCTACATCCCAAGTTCTTTTTATTCTTACTTTTATTTTGACCCATGGTCTTACTAAGTTGCTTGAGGCTGACCTTGAATTTGTGATCCTCCTGCTTTAGCCTTCTGAGTCTCTGGGATTATATGTGCCTCACCACACCCGACAAGAGAGTATTACTACTAAGAAATAACTCATTTTATTGATTGTACTCTGAGGTTTCAAAGTGTCTGGGTGCTTTTAAAGAACTGACCTTGTATGGTAAGTAATTATGCAATTTAGTTTATCCATTTATTTCTTCTTTCCTTCCATCATTTCTTCCTTTTTGTAGTGTTGGAGATTGAACCCAAGGCCTCATGCACACTGAGCACATACTCTACCACTGAGCTGCATCCCCATCCCAAAAATGCTTTTTGTTTTGAAATGAGGTCTGTCCAGGCTGGCTTCCAACTCCTGGGCTCAAAGCAATCCTCCTGCCCAGCCTCTTGAGTAGCTAGGACTATAGATATATAAAACTGCACCTGACTTCACATTATTCTTTTCTTTTTGCAGTACTGGGGATTGAACCCAGGGATACTCTACCACTGAACTACAACTCCAGCCTGTATAATTTTATTTTATTTTATTTTTTTTTAAATTTTGAGACATGGTCTCACTAAGTTACCAAGGCTGGTCTCCATCTTGTGATCCTCCTGCCTCAGCCTCCCAAATTGCTGGGATTACAGGAGTGTGCCATGGCTCCCAGCTTCACATTTTTCTTTAATTATGATACGTCTATAGCAACTAAGATAGGAAACATGTGTACACTTTAAATGGTAATTAAAAGTAATCACTCAGGTGACCACCACCTGGATGAAGAAAAATGACCAGCATTCCAAAAATCCTACCCTTACCATGTGCTCCTCCCAGATGGCAACCTCTGAGTAAATCCAATCTTTCATTTTGTCATATTCTTCCTTCTCTCTATAATGTAATCAATGGATCCTAAAATGATATATTTTAGGTTTGCCTGTTTTTGAACTTACAGGTATAGACTGATAGTGTTGTGTGCTCCTTGCTTCTGGAACCTTCCACTCAGCATTGAGTTTGTAAGGTTTTATTCATGTTATATCTACCCAGTGCATTTTTAAAACCCCTTTTCTCTGTTGTCTCCCTCCTTTTTTTTTTTTTTTTAGTTAGGACCCTTGTAACTGTAAATGATTTGGGACTTTCTGCTAAATGATTGGTCTGAAGGATAAAACTTTGTCTGGACCCCAGTTTTCTGAGCTGACCTGACTGCCCCAAGTTTGATGGCATTGGTTTAGATGAGACTACATCTTTAAGGCTTCCGTGCTCGGTTAAAAATCTTCCTTTCTCCAAGGCTGGTCCAAGGGTCTGGTCACGTGATCCCAACAGTGACATCACACTCTGACCGCCGGGGAGCACTGGTGGCTCTTTAGGTGGCGTTTGTTGCTGTGAAAGGCGGAGAGCGCAGCAAGTGCCCTTCTGAAGCGCCTGGGAGCCAGCGGCGCTCCTTCTGTAAAAGCGCCTCAACCTAAATGACTAAATGCAGGCTGCCAAGGTTATTTCTTCCTTGAGGCAGAAAAAAAGAGAACTGTGATTGAAGGTAAGCAGACTTGAGCCTGACTCAGGACTGAAGCATGCCCCCGGGAGCAGGGGATCTGGAGAATCGCAAGCAGTCTGTAGTAGGATTCTAATCACTGCCTGCCCTTTGCGAGGGGCCTGACAATTGCGTCTCTAACAGGAGACCGACTACGACAAAGGAGGATGATGCGGTGGTGCTCATGTTACCTAGTGATGTAATAGGATTCTTTCTTTCCTGCCAGGACGCTGTTGCAGATCTTCATTTTGCTTTAAGATCCTTAAAGCTGGGGGACTCATTTGATATATATAGGGGGGGAGAGAGAGAGAGAGAGAGAGAGAGAGAGAGAGAGAGAGTGAGAGAGAGAGAGAGAGAGAGAGAGAGAGAGAGAGAGAGAGAGAGAAACATTAGATAGCTTTCAGATGCTTTTAAAAATCAGTTTCACAAAATCCTTTCTTTCTTTCTCCCCCCCCCTCTTTTTTTTTTTTTTCTTCCTGAAAGAACTCTCAAGCCAGAGAAAATTCAAGGGAAGCCTTAAGCTGCTTTTAAAAGTCAATTTTTGGTTGTCTGGAGTCCTGTGTTCATGTCAGCATTTGACTTAGGAATTGAAACAGTTTAGTCCCCCTCTCCCCCCCATATGCACTTTATTCTCTTTCTGCCCTTATTTCCTAGCTGGCTTTCCTCTCCAAACTCTCAAACAACACACCAGCTTTCATCTTTATCAGCATGACACTGACATGATAGGAAATGCTGGGCTGGTGATTCAGCAGCCATTCATTTTACAGCCAGGTACCAGTGAAGATATGGAAAGGACTTTGCTTTGGGGTTTTAAGATTAACTTGTTCACCTCCTGTGCCACCTCCCTGTCCTACCTGCTTCCTCCAGATGCTATGAACTCTGCTGAGCTTTTCCTTTCAAATGTGTACATTGCTTGTGTAAAGTGTGCTGAATTAGACATTCAGCAGAATTACAGTTGGTAAAACACATACAGCTTGGCATATTCATTCAAACTTACCCCATGAGCGTGCTGAAGTTGTCTGGTAGGAGTTTCTAGTGAAAGTGGGCATGCCAGTAGCGGGGAGGGAGTCAGTGGCGGCCCACTCGGGCCTTCTCTGCAGAAGAAGTCATTACCAAACAGTTTGGATGAAACCTTGTCCTGCCAAGGTTGTCCCTGCTGCAAATATGAGCTTTGGCTCCATGCATTAAATGATGGCATTACTCTGCATTTCTCCTTCCTGTGTGCAATTTGCATAAATTCCTCAATACTGTTTCACATTTTGTGTTTAATAGCTAAATATTGTTTCATCAGATGATTCTGCCAAAATATTTTGAACAAGTACGTTAAGCAGTACTAACCATGTGTGAGTACAACTGTTTCGATACTTCTCCCTTGTCCCTGCCATCCATCAAATACATGCATCTTGTTTCAGCTGATATTTATTGAGTATCAGGAATGTGTCAGGCACTGTGGAGAAGACAATGATGAATCAGATACAGGACTACCAGCTTTTAATCTAGAAAGGAAGATAAAAAAATACACATAAGTAATTGTGATGGAAATGCTGAAAGTGAAGCAAGTAAAGGACCATGAGAGATGGGCAAATGGGTGTTATTTTTCTAATTGAAAGATCAGAGAAGGACATCTTATCACTGAGCCATGCACTGTTCTCTAAATCTCTACTTGGAAATCTTCGACTTTCTGACATGTTAGAGTTTCTATGAGCCCATTATATTAGGAATCAAAGTCTTCTGCCTATTGAAGGGAAATTTTTACATTCCAGGTAGCTTAACTCTTGAAGAGGCTTACATGCTTTCTTTGGAGTCCCTGGTTAGGCAAAAGCCATCTCATAGGATTGAATTACTGCCTTATAATTGTAAAATAGTTCTTGATGTGATATGTCTGCAAAGACCTTTGACCCTTTTGTCTGTCTTCCATAAACTGAAGTAACTACACTGCTCCAAACTCCTTCCTGTTTTTTCTGTAAATCCTTTCTCATTGCAGATCAACTCCTGTCATTACTCTCTTTGTACTATTGCTCTCATCTGTCCCTTTCCATTCACACTGCCTTTAGTTACTCATCAAATGGGCCTAGATCACAAAACCTCTGAATGTGATGGACATACCTACCAGGTAAGGATATTGCACACTCTAACTGTAGTCATCTGATAGTTTAAAGGCTCACCTGTTGGAGCTAAGAAAAGAGGTGTTAAAATGAAGTAAAATGTCTGTTTCCCATTCAATATAGGGAACAAGTCATACAATGGTGGAGGAATAGGTTCTTCAAATAGGATCATGGACTTCTTGGAGGAGCCAATACCAGGTGTAGGTACCTATGATGATTTCAACACAATTGATTGGGTGAGAGAGAAGTCTCGAGACCGGGATAGACACCGAGAGGTAAGACAAAGGATGCTACGTGAGTGTTAGGAAATACTGGGGGAATTGTTAGAAAATACTTTTTATTTTTTTTTCCTTTCTTCAGTCCTGGATGTGACTGAATTTGATATCTATTATCAATGTAGGGTTTAATTTTTAACTTATTTTGAAAGACATCTTGAATATTATTTTTATCTTAGATGCTTTACAAAATTGTATTTATTGATGATTTGTCTTCCTAAAATAAGGGATTAAAAATGGTCCTTACAGCCCTGGAATGGCTATAAGTGCCTTTGAAGAGGTGAAAACAATCTTTAAAGAGGGTGGCAAAATTAAAGTCAAAGATCTCCCTCCCCCTTCTCATCTCCCTTTTGTGGGTTTTTCCTTGAAGAATTTTAAAACTAAAATAAGTTAGTGGGCTCCTTTTAAAGGAATAAAAGAGAAAAATTCTCATAGCCCTGGTGTTTACTGAATCATAGGGGATGAATTCCTTATGATTATAGCTCTTGTACAACCATAAAACTCAAATAAATTCATGTATTCAACTCATACCACAAGACCAATCAGTTCAGATTAAGGACATTAATTTAATGCAATAGGTAACAGATGGTAATTAGAGTTATGGCAGAGGTTCTTTTGATTTTGGCAAGAGAATTTCCACACTTTTCTCTTTTCAAAGTATTGTGGAAAACTCTCAGAGCAATCTGCCAAGGTCATTTGCCTTTAATTTGTTGCTGTGTATCATTTAACTTAGGGAATCCAAATTTCTAGTTTGCATAAGGGCCACAATGGAGAGCTCATTAAAAATAGTAGGTGTCAGGGCTGGGGCTATAGCTCAGTGGTAGAGCACTTTCCTCACAGTTGTGATACCCTGGATTCGATCCTCAGCACCACATAAAAATAAATTTAAAAATAAATAAACAAATAAGTAAAGGGATTGTGTCCATCTACAACTAAAAAACTTAAAAAAATAGTAAGTGTCCAACCTTAGCCCAACAATTGTCAGTAGGTGATCCCCTGGTAAGTCATTTCTTTAGGCCACAGTAGTAGTAGCATTTTTAATGTTTTGTTTTGTTTTGTTTTAGTTGTAGAGGGACACATTTGTTTATTTTTATGTGGTACTAAGGGTTAAACCCAGTGCTTCACACATGCTAGGCAAGTTCTCTACTATTTAACCACCACCCCAGCCCAGTAGTAGTATTTTTTCCTTTACTATTTCTACTTTGACTCAAATTAAAAATGTGATTGTTCAGCTGACCCCATTCTCTCCTGAATTCACAATTTCCTCCTTTCAGAGCCAAGCAAATCTCTTGAGCGGTCAGGTGGAAATCTGTCTGTCTTTCTTTCAATGCTGGGGATGGAACCCAGGGCCTGGTAAATGCTAGGCAAGTGCTCCACTACTGAGCCACACCCCCAGCCTTTGCCTTTCATTCTTAAGCCCTTTCCCAGCTCTTGATTGATTTTCTCAGGACCACCTGAACCCCTGAGAGTCAGGTTGTTCTGGATACAGGCTTTGAGAAATTCCTTCTTAATCCGTGGAATTGTGGTAATTCTACTGTTATCACAACTCAAAAGGGTGATCATATAAGGCATTATGTGTTTTTCCTAAGATTTCTGGAGTATACTCCATAATCTTTTTATCATATCAATTAATCAGGCAGACTTTAGAACTGAGAATCTTGCTGGCTTTAGAATTTCTGCTTTCAGAGTTCAGTTTGTCATCAGTTGCATATTCACATTATTCAAATTGTGAGAGTCACCTGTGATATGACAAGAGCATATTTCTCCTATTAATGGTTGCATCTGAGATAAATGATAACAATTAGGAATCCAAAACTGAAGTGCATTTATCACATGGTCTATGGGAACATTTTTCCCCCTAGCATTAATGATTCGTTATCAGAAAGAAAATAATGTCACAGGGAAAAAACATGTAACCTCATCTATTTTCAGCACTGATATTGGAAACAGTGTCATAGATCAAAATGCATTTTTAAATTTCTTTTGAAATTTTCAGCTTATTGTGATGTTGTAGGCGAAGGTAGGACAGCTAAATCAACTACTTCCGGTCTAATAAATAATGGTACAGAAAAGGGACAAGTACCCATGACAAAACTGGCAGAATGTTGGTTTTAAAAATATGGACACTGAAAGGTTAAATTGACCAGGCTGGGAATAAAAGGTAAAACTTTCCTTATCTTCTGATAGCCTTAGCTTGTGCCTTCAGGTTTCTAAAAAAAATGAAAGAAACACATCTCTGGTATCACTAAGTATCTGTGATTAATATAAAATTAGGGGTTCATGGGATTGGGTGTTAGAACTTGCCTAACCTGAAACATGGCTCTATGAAATAAACCACAGATTGTACTTTCATCATTCACATAAGTCTCTGTTTGTTTATATTTTCGAGACAAACTATTTTCTGGTTTCAAATGACTGTCCTTGGGATAGCTGATGTCCAAGACAGAAAGAGATCCCTACAATAAGTAAAAGATTGACATTCTAAGAAATTACTGACTAAATAGGGAAGCCTTAGATAAGGTACTTGTGAGCAACACAGTACTACAGTTGAAGGTAGAGTACAGGAAACCTCAAAGTTCTTGGTGAAATCCATTCAGCTAAAGATTGTATGAGAAGTAATTTTCCATGGGTCTCTATTCCCAGGTGATTATCATTGTATTTCCTTACTGAGCAATTTTGAGGTGAAGGAAGAGTGTGTATAGCATATACCAATAGTTTTTTTGTTTTCATTTTCTCTTAGATCACCAATAAAAGCAAAGAGTCAACATGGGCCTTAATTCACAGTGTGAGCGATGCATTTTCCGGCTGGTTGTTGATGCTCCTTATTGGACTTTTATCAGGTATGGTCAACTATGGTAGTTTTCAAAACAAATCTCTGAAAATTGTGTTGTGCCCCTCCCCCAAGTTATGAACTGGCCTGTATGCTGTTTTTCTACCTGAAATGAATCTCCTACCTTAAACAAATGAAGAACTGCATTTAAACATCTTTTGTCTGTTATAACATACCATTTTCATTTTTGGGGGGTGGGTACCAGGGATTGAACTCGGGGGCACTCAACAAGCCCTATTGTGTATTTTGAGACAGGGTCTTACTGAGTTGCTTAGTGCCTCCCTAAATTGCTGAGGCTAGCTTTGAATTCATGATCCTCCTGCCTCAGCCTCCCAAGCAGCTGACATTACAGGTGTGCACCACTGGGCCTGGCCCATTTTCACTTTAGTACTTCTCTTGAGGAAGAGCCCTTCTGTTAGAGATCATCAGGCATTTTTTTTTGTTTTGTTTTTGACACATATATTCCAATTTTTATTTAAAAACAGTTTTTTAAAAAGTATCTGAATGGAATTTAGGAGAGCAGATGCATACAAGAATTCCCTGAGACAGCTGTTTCTTGAACTTTTGTCTACTCTTTCATTTGGTGGTATATAAAGGCCTGTGACATAGTCCATTCTCTCAAGGAATTTCTCATTGTATTCTTTCATGGTGGCTGAGCAGTGAGATGGTACCACCTCTTTCTTTGTTTTATTTATTTATACCACCTTTTTCTATTAGCTCTATCAGCTTCCTTTACCACTCAAAATAATATAGGCTAAGTATCCCTTATCCAAAATACTTGCAGACAGAAGTATTTCAGATTTTTTTTGGTTTTGGAATATTTTCATATACATAAGATATTTGGAGGAAGAGACCCAAATCTAAACTTGAAATTTATTTATTTTATTTTATATTTTGTTGTGCTGGGGATGGAACACATAGCCTTCCTTGTACTTTCAACTCTTGCACTCTAACAAGGAACTATATTCCAAGTCTCCATTTATGTTTTATATATACCTTGCACACATAGCTGGAAGGTAATTTTATACAGTATTTTTAGACCATATGAATTTTGATTATGGTCCATCTTCAGAGGTCAGATGTGGAATTTTCCATTTTTGCTGATATGTTGGAGTTCAGAAAGTTCTGGATTGTGGAGCTTTCCAGATTAGGGATTCTTAAACTGTATACAGTCTAAGTAAAACTAGTATATATGCTATGCAAATATAGCTTTAAAACAAGTTCTCAAATAGGCTTCTATTATGGGGGAAGCAGAGAGCCAAGGATGCCAGGCAGAGATGCCAAAGGTATGTACTTATAGCATTAAATGATGCCAGGTACAATGACACATACCTGTAATCCCAGGCACTTGGGAGGATGAGGCAGGAGGATCACAGTCCAAGGCCAGCCTCAGCAATTTACCAAGGCTCTAGGAAACTTAGCAAGATCCTGTCTCAGAATAAAAAAAAGTGATGGGGATGTGACTCAGAAGTAGAGAACTGTAGGCTCAATCCCAAATACCAGAAAATAAATTGAAAATAAAAGATGGGGCCTAGGTGTATCTAGAATCTTAGACTGAAATAGAAATTATGTGTGTCCAGGCAAGGTAGCACATGTCTGTAATCACAGAGGCTCAGGAGACTGAGGCAGGAGGATCACAAGTTCAAAGCCAGCCTCAGCAACTTAGCAAGTCCCTAAGCAACTTAGAGGGACCTGTCTCAAAATTAAAAAAAAAAAAAAAAGGACTGGGGATATGGCTTTGTGGTTAAATGACCCTAAGTTCAATCCCTGGTACAGAAAAAAGAAAAAAAATAGAAGAAGAAATTAGGTGGAAGAGCCAGAGGAGATGGTATTAGAGGGTAGGTAACAGTCCAGGATCTAGTTTCAGGTAGCTAGAGATTGAATTTCAGTCCCACTACATTTTTGGTGGCTTTGGATAAGTTTCTTATTAACCCCTATAAGCTTTAGTTTACTGACCTGTCAAATGGAGACAATAACAGTACCTACATTAAGAGTTTCTGTGAGGATTAAATAGGATATGGCACTTAACACAGTAACCAGTTGTTAATAATGCTGCTATTACCAAGGGATAATGATTCATGAGCCACAAAGTAGAAAATGGCTACTTTAAATTTTAAAAAATGGCTTATATTCATAGCTAGATTTTTATCTAGGATAAGGGTTGGAAAACTTTTTCTATAAAGGGGCCAGCTAATAAATATTTTAGCACCTATTCCACTCTGCTGATGTGACATGAAAGCAGCTATAGATCACAGGTGAACAAATGAGCTTGGCTGCCACCAGGACGTTTTTATTTACAAATAAAGGATTGGCCCTTGGGAAGTAGTTTGCAAACCCATGGTCTAGGATGTTAACTCTGCTCTTTTTGACTCATACAGGGTGAGAGAGCATGGTGAGTTTGGAATTGGGTGGTCTGTGATGCAAAATATTGCAGAGAGCTAAAGAGAAGGAAGATGACAGGAAAAGGATATACAGCCTAGAAGTTAGGAGCACATCAATGACCTTGAAAAATCATCTCAGATATATTGAAAGAGCCATATTTCAAGGCACAGAAGCTAGTGTAGAGGTTTAGGTAGTCATTGGGGAAAAAAGGAGGGGCAAAATCTTAAAATGATAACAAGGAGAAGGGATAGCATTTTATTCTTTGGCGCAGGGGAAACCTAATAAAATTTGTAACTGGCAAAGAAAGGGCTGATTGAGAGGAGGAGGAAGACAGGTAGAAATAAAAGGAAGGATAAGATGGTGGGTAATAGCGTTGGGTAAAATAAGACATGCACACATGAAATAACCAGAGAATAAGTCAAACTATATAACATCTTGTTAATTTTCTAAGTCCAGGCAGACTCACTATGACTCAATATGAATTAGAAAGAAGTGAAGGCTGGAGGGTGGGGTGGCCAAAAGTAGGTGTCAAACAACGTGCTAGATTTGACTAGGGTATTCAAGGATGTAAATAGCCTGTGCTAACACTTTTAGCACCTACCAAAACACACACATGACATGGCCTCTTGCCTGGTGGAATGTAGGCGTCATATCCTCCACTTTTTAATGTATTTCTTGTCACTAGGTGGTCAGTGACTATTTTTCTTTCCCCCATACACAAGGGTATTTTGTTTTTAAGCACTGGAGAGCAACAATAGAAGCAGTGTGTCTGAGTGCAAGAACAGTCTGGGAATTCAGGGGCTGTGAATTTTATGATGTCTTTACTATTTCCCTAAAGCATGACTTTGGGTCATTTAATTTCTCTATGCCAGAGTTTCTTCATCTGGAAGACAGAAATGAAGAGAAGGCCAGAATCTAAAGCACTATAACTATCTTAACCCTATCAGTGGACTAGCTATAATACATATGTCCCCAGTTCACTCCCAACCAACTGTTGTTGTTCTCCCTGAGTCCCTCCTGTATACAGACACCAGTGTTTCATGGGGAGATAATGAGTGAAAACCAAGCCAATGTATGTGCTCGTCAGTTATTTTGATTTCTTTTCCCTTGTTTTTGCTGACAAAACTTTGATTACTGAAGAACAGAGTATCAGAAATGGAATTTAACTTTGGTCTTCTCTCCCTCACAAACCAGGTTCCTTAGCTGGTCTGATAGACATCTCTGCTCATTGGATGACAGACTTAAAAGAAGGCATATGCACAGGAGGGTTCTGGTTTAACCATGAACACTGTTGCTGGAACTCTGAACATGTCACCTTTGAAGACAGAGACAAGTGTCCAGAGTGGAATAGTTGGTCCCAACTTATCATCAACACAGATGAGGTAACATACAGTGATGATTTCGGAACCACTAGATTTTATTCTTACATTTATTTCATTTCTGATATTGTACTTGTGGCTATTGTGGAATCTCCCCCTGTATTTCTTTTTATAAAAAGGGGAACACATGCCAGCTGCCTTGTTCTGTGGTTTATGCACAATCCTATTTCCATCTCTTCTGACATGGGCAATCAGTTGTTGCTTATCTTTAAAATGTTGGTTTGTTTAAAATAAGCCCAGCAAGTCTTCTGAGTTGTTAGAATACAATATAACTGAATATGTCTTTCCCTAATAATTTCAATGGGAATGTCAGAAGCACCTAACAGGTAAGCTATGATTTATAATGAAGGAGGGAATGGGCTAAAAATGTGTTTAGGGCTAGGGGAGTGGTTCAGTGGCAGAGCATTTGCCTAGCATGTTCAAGATCCTGGGTTTGATCCCAAGCACCACACAAAAAATTTCATTTAAAATCTGTTTATCATATGAACACCAAAAGTGATTGGTTCCCAAGTGTCTCATTAGAATACTAAAACATATGATATAGTCCATGTCAAAATAACAGAAACCCGGGCTGGGATTTGTAGCTCAGTGGTAAAGTGCTTGCATAGCACATGTTAGGCACTGGGTTTGATGCTCAGCACTACATAAAAATAAATAAATAAAATAAAGTTACTATGTCCATCTACAACTAAAAATGTTTTTTTTAAATAACAGAAACCTAGGAATAAAGTTGCTTATAGTCACATCTTGCAATCAAATCAACATTTTTATTGTCCTCTAGCATGTGTTTTTTGGTGCACAAGTGATTTTGTTTTTTGGTTCATTTCCTTTCTCTTACCACTTTGTTATGTTAGCTCTCTCCCACTGAAAATGAAAGCACATAAAACAAACTCTCAACTCCCAATTCCACTCTTTTACCAACTACATTGGGTACCATTTTAGCTCTCTACTCCTCCACTCTGTTGGTAAAGTGGGGAAAGCAAGACTAGGACATATGCTTATACTCTGAAATTTTATTTTTGAAAACATATCACATATAAATAGAGAGTTAAAGAAGTAGAGAGCAAAATAGTGGTCACTGGAGGCTGGGAAGTGAGAGGGGATTGGGGAGAGAGAGGTTGGATAATGGGTACCAAAATCCAGTTAGATAGAAGGAATACTCTCTGTCTCCAGCACAGAAGGGTGATTATAGAAACTTCAAGATCTCTGTTTTAGCTCTGTTTCCAGGTCCCACCTCCCTTTACCCTTTGTACTGTCTTAGATTAGAATAGTTTGGGAGGTCCTGGAATTCAGGGTGAGTGAAGGTGGGTGGATGCATGTGTTTCCCTTGCTTTTGATGAGACACTTTTGAAAAGAGTAATTACAAATTTCTAGGAAGTATTAAAACAGCTGTACAAGGAGATCCTCTATATGCTTCACTCAGCCTCCCTAAATAACACCTTGCATAATGATGACAAATAGTATAAGAAATTGACTTAGGTACAAACCACAGACCTAATTTTACCAGTTTTACACTGACTGATTTGAGATAGAGTTCTTTGTGATTTTATCCCATGTGTAGTTTTGTATAATCACCAGCACAGTGAAAATGTAGGACAGTTCTACGACCACAAGGCTCCCTCATACTGTCTGTCCCTATATAGTTGTGTGTGTGTGTGTGTGTGTGTGTGTGTGTGTGTGTGTGTGTGTGGTGTGTGTGTGTGTTCCAGTAGTTACTGTCAAACCAGACCTGGAGTTTGAGATTTGCTTGAGCAACAACTATCTCTGGCTTTCCTTTTTATGAATGAAATCCTAGCCTGGGGAAAGAGTCTTCTAGGTTTTAGGAAACCTTCTCCTGCCAAGAATTTGGCCTCATCTGTGCCTCTGGCCTGTTTGTTACTTTACCCTTTACTCCCTTTCCCTCTTTGTTTTGTACCTCTGGAGTCTCCTTGCTCCTAGGCTACATTTGAAAGGCAAGGAGATACCAATTGTCTGTGCCCTTTGAGGAGCTAAAATCATGGAAAACCTGTATCAAGCTTATAGCATAGGAAAAAAAAAACCTGAGCACTCTTTGTCTAGGTCAGTGAATTATGTAAATAATGTTTTGTATTTTGAAAAGTCAAAAAGTCCATTGAGTTTTGTATTCCATGTAATTTGAATGAATTTCAACTCCTAATATTTCTACCAACAAGCATAACCTCCTAGTGTCCAAAATTGCTTTTTTGTAAGGCATGACTATTTACCAGTCCATTAATTTTAATGAATACTTATTTGTGGTCCAAACTAGATTTCTTTTGTAGCATACTTCATTATCAAAGGGAATAGTCTCAAAGGTATATTCTCTCCATTTTAAAAATAGTTAAAGGTGCTGGGGATGTAGCTCAGTGGTAGAACACTTGACTAACGTACATGGCCCTGAGTTCAATGCTGAGTACATAAGAAACATTGCCATTTTATTCTTTGAAATATATGTCATCAAACTTTCTACTCACATACTTGTTGCTGCATCTCTAAAGATATCATCATTATATATGGGATCTTAAATAAACTAGGTTGGTAAAATGATGGTTCCTAGGGACAAAGAGTAGAAGGAGATGGGAAGTAGGCCAAAGGTATGAATTTGTAGTTAGGTGGGATGAATAAATCTAGAGATCTAATATAACATGTAAGGATTATAGTTAATATTGTTGCTGGGCTCAGTGGCACAAGCCTGTAATCCTAACTACTCAAGAGGCTGAGGCAGGAGTATTGCAAGTTCAAAGCCAGCCTCAGCAATTTAGCAAGACCTTGTCTTAAAAAATTAAAAAAAAAAAGGTTTGAATGTAGGTTGGTGATAGAGCACCCCTGGGTTGAATCCCCCAATGCAATAATAATAATAATAAGTACTGAAATTTTGCTAAAAGATTTTACATGCTATTACCACACATATGAAGAAAGGCTACATGGAAGGTGATGATTATGTATGTCTTTTGATTGTAATAATCATTTCATTATGTAGATGCATATGAAAACATCAGGGCCATGAGTGTAGCTCAGTGGCAGAGCATGTACTTAGCATTTACAAGGCCCTGGGTTCAATCCCCATCACCTAAACAACAAAACAAAATGAAAAACATTATATTGTATACTTTAAACATATGCAGTAAACAAAAAAAATTACCAGGCACAGTGGTGCATGCCTATAATCCCAGAGACTCAGGAGGCAAAGGCAGGAGGACCACAAGGTCAAGGACAGCCTCAGCAACTTAGTAATACCCTGTCACAAAAGAAATAGAAAAGGGCTGGGAAAGTAGCTCAGTAGTGGAACAGTCCTGGGTTTGGTCCCCAGTACCACAAGAAAAAAGGAAGGGAAAAATGGGATCGAGGATGGAAGGAAAACCACCCAAGAATGTTAGTCACTGCAATATCCTGTGAGATTTTGACACCAAGATAGGGAGCCAAAGGTGAGTGTAATGAAATTTTAGAGCTGGACTTCACTTCAAACGTGTAGCCAGGGTTTAGCCATTTCATTAAAAGAACTGATAAAATGCTTGGTAAAATTGATACAGGATCATATATATTAGACTATAAAACCTATCAAAGCACTCACATAAACAGTGAATTTTGGTTCAGGGTTTTGAGTTTGATCTTCTTCCTGTCCATTCCTAAAATCCATTGTGAATTTCCTTTAGGTGTAACAAAGCATTTTAATTTTCAATACCAGGTGACCTGACTGTATCAGTTGTTGCCTTGTTGAACAATCTGGAAAGAAATATTTGAGCAAATTAATATAGGCCTTTTCCTTCTGAACTCTTTCCTGTAAAACCATGACTCAGAAGAGCCCCATACCTCACTGAGGTAATCTCAGCTAAAATGAACTTCTCTCTCTTTTTTTGCCTGTTCTAGGGGGCCTTTGCCTACATAGTCAATTATTTCATGTATGTCCTCTGGGCTCTCCTATTTGCCTTCCTTGCTGTATCTCTTGTCAAGGTGTTTGCACCTTATGCCTGTGGCTCTGGAATTCCTGAGGTGAGTATATTGAAATGGTTTATGAATGGTAACAATATTAATCTTTTTGGTTAAAAGCTTTTAGTGTGTGTTCCGGCCTGTACCATAATTTGGTAAATATTAAACAGAGTCAGATTCTGCGGCCTCTTTAAGTTCTCCCTGAAGCCTTCTCCTAGCCTAGGTGACCTGGAAACTAAAAGGGGTTGATTCTGAGCCTACTGAGGGTTCCTGTTAAACCAGGCTCCTAAACACCTCCCCCAGTCCTTACCCAAGAAGTTCCCAGGGTAAGCCCCAAGATTCTGACCACAAAAAAACAGTGGAATTATCAACTCTGGTAGAGCAAAAGAAATAAAACCATTTCCCTATAATTTCCCCCTACCTTTCCCACAATATAATTTAGGCTATAGGGAATTCCTATTTCTAACTACTTTTGATATAGGTTGTTTTATGGTGACTAAAACCACTGAAATTTTACGTCACCAGAATGACCTTGCCCCTGTCTGTTTCTTGACCAAGTAGTAGTCATTTCTTTGGCAGGAGATCAAGATTATATCTAATCTTTCAGGTTGGTTCCAGAACATTGACCTTGCTCTCTCAGAACATACCCCTTAGGCCACCATTTTGTAAACTAAGGGAAACATCTATTCCTCCCCATCTGCCTTCTTGAATTTCTCCAGCTATCCATTCTCATATATAGTATGCACTTGTCCAGATGTCACATTGCTCCCATTCTCACCACCACCACCACCAAAAAAGGGGGAGGGGGGGACATGAAAGCTTGAAGAATAGTTCCACCTTTCTTGAACTCCTGAGCTCCCTCCCAAACTGGGTTCACTTTAAATCAAGCATTTATACCTCCCTTGTTCAAAAGGTGTAGTTTCTATGATGAGGCCCAGATTTTTGCTTCTTAATCTTGTTTTACTTCCTTAGTCTATGTTCAATCTCTCTGTTTGTCCTGCAGATAAAAACTATCTTGAGTGGTTTCATTATTAGGGGCTATTTGGGTAAGTGGACCCTGGTTATCAAAACCATCACCTTGGTGCTGGCAGTGTCCTCTGGCTTGAGCCTGGGCAAAGAGGGCCCCCTAGTGCACGTGGCTTGCTGCTGTGGGAACATTCTTTGCCACTGCTTCAACAAATACAGGAAGAATGAAGCCAAACGCAGAGAGGTAATGAAAAATGGCCTTAATAGTTACTTTTTACATGAGCACTTAAGTGATACAGTATTATGAATGCAAATCTGGGAATTCTTCCATAGTGAATGCAAACACCCTTTGACTCAGAAAGTTCACTTCTAGGAATTTATCCTATAGGCATCCTAGCATGTGTGTTCACACAGATTTTTGGGGATAGTCAGTACACTGTTTATCGAAATAGTGAAAATCCGAAGCAACCAAAGTGTCCATCAAGAAGGGACTAATCAAAACAATATCCTGCCTGTACAATAGAATATTATGCAACCCTTAAAAAGAATGAGGTAGTCCTACATATGATATTCTGGTGATAGAATAATATTAAATTTTAAAAGTCAGTTCGTGACTGATATGCATATTGTAATTCAGGTAACATTTCAAAAATGTTTATATCTATGAACTTACTATGTCTGTAAAATGGGTTTACCCTAAGTTGTTAAAAATGTCTACTTCTGGTGAGTTGGCCAGTGAGCTGGTAGGGAAAGAGAAGTAATGACTTTAACTTTTTATTATCTATAATCCTATGCAAGCATATGTTGCTTCTTTACAAAAGGAGTTACAAATTTTTTAACAGATTTTTAAAGAAGATTTTGTGGGGGGTACTGGGGATTGAACTCGGGGGCACTCAACCACTGAGGCACATCCCCAGCCCTATTTTGTATTTTATTTAGAGAGAGAGTCTCACTGAGTTGCTAAGTACCTCGCCATTGCTGAGGCTGGCTCTGAACTCACGATCCTTCTGCCTCAGCCTCCCAAGCTGCTGGGATTATAGGCATGTGTTGTTGCACCTGTCTGAAGAAGATTTCTATTCCTTTTTCCCTCCTTGGTATTGTGGATTGAACCCAGGTGTCCTCTCATCCTCAGACATTTTTATTTTTTATTTTGAAATAGCTTCATGCTAAGTTGAGGGTCTCTTACTGAGTTGCTGAGGCTGGCCTCAAACTTGAGATCCTCCTTCCTCAGCCTCTATGCACCACTGCACCTGGCAGACCTTGTTTATTTCCTATGCAAGAGTAAATATAAATGCAGTATGCAATTCAGGTGTCAACATTTTTATCTTTATTTCTACCTAAGGGCACACTTGACTTGGTTTCTCTCTGGATTAGACCTCACTCTGCCTCCTGCCTCAGCTCTGCTAAACACCCACCCCCACCGGGCTAAATTAGCATCGCTGTAGTTGTTCTCAAATTTATTCAGTTCTTAATGTATGCTCTTTTGAAGAGGAACATTTTTAAAATGTTCCAAGCCATTGGTTCCTTTTTCGTCCTGCTATAATTAAGGACCTAAGGAAATAATGGTTCTAGCTTATTTTCCTTGAATTACAAAGCAAGCACATGTAATGGATCAAAGATCAAGGTGATTTCATTAAGAAAGATGCTTCACAAGTCTGGAATCTAGTGATTTCTTCTGAAAACAAAAGAAAACAAATAGGTTTTCAAAAACAAAACAAAAAAGGTTAACCGCAAGACCTAGAAGGAAACTGAAAGGCACTGAGGTTTCAAATATGAAATAAATTTTGATAGTTCAAGGGAGAAAGTTCCTGATACACATAGAAAGGAGAGGAAAATAGCAGAAGTGACATGGGCTTATGTAGAAGACTGTTTATGTATGTGTTATGTGGTAGAGGGACACAAAGGTCGTGTTAAAACGGGGAGGTTGTTAAACAGAGATAATATACAATGGAAGCAACAGAGTTGAAGGGAAAAAAAAACCATTTTAACGGGCAAGAATAAAGTTTGGATTGTTGCTGGTTTTCCATTGGTGGAGATGAGTTTGAAACTATAGATTGCTGGTTACTTTCCATCCAGAAAATTGTCATTTTTGCTCAAATACTCCCCTATATTATGAAAGGGAAATTTGATTTGCCTGTTTCTCTGTACAGATGCCAAATATTTCTCTGAGTAGATTCATGGATACTTGGATCTCAAATTTACTTCCTACTCCTCATTTAGACTATCCAGTTATCTTTTCCTATTGTTCTTACCATCGGTGGTACCCTTTTGTGGCCAGTAGCCTTGGCCAAGATGGCTGAGATTAAAACCGATTTGAGAAGGATGGGCATAGATTGATTTTACCTTGCAGTAGATAATTAAAGCAGCAGCCAGCTCAATCCTTCTTCTCCACCCTAATTCATCCTAAAACACAGTGAAATCCTGTGTCTCAAGTTGCATGTTGGCTGTCTGAAATGAAAAGCCATTTTAGCTATGAATTCCCTTTCTCCTCCAATTAGCTCTTTCTCCACAGCAACTAGAATCCAAGGGAAGGACTCTGTCTTTCTATGGTACTATGCTTTGTTTGCCATCATCAGTGTTTGTCTTGTACATTTTACATGCTCACACACGCCTACACACAGAGGTGACACTCTAAATATCACTCGTTCTCTTTCCCTCTAACAGCTTCTTCTTCTCCTCCTTAGCCCCTTTCCTTGCTGTGCCTAAACATATTTAGCATTTTCTCTTCCTTTAAAAATCGAGCTGCCTTCCTATTTCTGTTTCTAAAGGTTAATGGGCATAGAGTAGGGCACACAGTATGGAAAGCTAAATGTCTGTTGTATAAATAATGCAGCTTCGAAGAGCTGTGAGCCAATTGTAATTTCAGTTTTGTATCATTAGAGCCTTCTTTAACATCTCATTTGAAAAACATTCCTTTGCAAAGTGCTATGTAAACATCACTGTAAGTACTTCATTTTAGGTAGAGAATAAATACATCAGTTACTGAATTGGGTGTATTGCAGATGGAGGGCATAACTTAGAACACAGCCCATATCCAAATTAATCACAAATGGAAGGCCCTTTGTCCTGCATAAGTATGGGAACCACGTATGTGTGTTCAACATCCAGAAATAGTGGTTGCTCTCAAAGTAAATAGAAATTGAACTACATTTTTGAGGATATGGAGCATGTACAGGATTTTTTTTAAAAGAAAATGTGTGGTAACAACATTCCTTTAAAAATGATTGAACATGGAAAAGCAGCATTATTTTATTGCTAATTTTGAGTTTTGGATTGTAGGTCTTGTCAGCTGCAGCTGCTGCTGGTGTATCTGTAGCTTTTGGGGCACCTATCGGAGGAGTGTTATTCAGTCTGGAAGAGGTAATGATTTTTTTTTGGTACTCAGCATTGAACCCAGGGGTGCTTAACCATTGATCCACATCCCCAGGCCCATTTTTATTTATTTATTTTTATTTTGAGACAAAATATTAATTTTTTAAGCTAAAGTTGCTGACGCTCGCTTTGAACTTGAGGTCTTCTTGCCTCAACCTCCCAAATCCCTGGGTTTACAGGCATGTGCCACTGCACCTGAAATGTGCATGGTTGTGTGTCAGGATTTTGGCCAATATCTAAAAATGTTGCAGTCCCTGAGTGCATGGCCCAACTCAGTAATTTACTATGTGACCAGAAATCCCTGGGCAGTTGCCATCCTTCACTCTAATGCCAGCAGCACCAACTTTTCCCCTGAAATAATTTCTCTGTGTATTGACCAAGTTTGCTTTCTCACCACCTCTCTTATAGGTCAGCTACTATTTTCCCCTCAAAACTTTGTGGCGTTCATTCTTTGCTGCCCTGGTGGCAGCATTTACTCTACGCTCCATCAATCCGTTTGGGAACAGCCGCCTAGTTCTGTTTTATGTGGAGTTTCACACCCCATGGCATCTCTTTGAGCTTGTACCATTCATTCTGCTGGGCATATTTGGTGGTCTGTGGGGAGCTCTGTTTATCCGCACAAACATTGCCTGGTGTCGGAAGCGTAAGACCACTCAGTTGGGCAAGTATCCCGTCATAGAGGTACTCATCGTGACAGCCATCACTGCCATCCTGGCTTTCCCCAATGAATATACCCGAATGAGTACAAGTGAGCTCATTTCTGAGCTGTTCAATGACTGTGGCCTTCTGGACTCCTCCAAGCTGTGTGATTATGAGAACCGTTTCAACACAAGCAAGGGCGGTGAACTGCCTGACAGACCGGCTGGCGTGGGAGTCTACAGTGCCATGTGGCAGCTGGCTTTGACACTCATCCTGAAAATTGTCATTACTATATTCACCTTTGGCATGAAGGTGAGGAATTCTTTTGGCACTTAGTGGCTGTGTGTGTAACTGTGGGTTTTGAGGGCAAAGCCAAGGTATCTTCCAGTTACAATAGTTCATGTGGTAATTACCCTACCCCCAAAGCTATTTTACCCCCACTTGTTCCCATAACTTCCTAGATAACTTTATCTCTCAAGTTGTCCAAGTTTATTTTGAGACCAAATGCAAACCTAAATGATGAGATTGTGGGAAGACATGTCTTTTCCTTTTCTGTGGGAAGCAATTTTCTCTTCAAAAAGAATGGTGAGGTGCCTGGAGAACCAAAAAACAATATTTGTCCTGTATGGTATTAATTCTTACAGGGTGGCTTTAGAGGTTATTCATAAAGTATATTCTCTGAACCCCATTAAGTTGATGGTACTCAGCCATTTTGGCTGTTTCAAAGAGCAATTTCATGTTTCAGCCCAATATATATAACTACTTTTGTTGCTTTTTACACTTGGAATCAAGGCTACTACTCAACAACTGGGATCCATTTTGCAAGTTAATGTAATTCTGAATCTATTAAAAGCAGACATCGGCATGTTTTCCCTGAATTGGAAAAAGTGGAGGCCTTAGCAGGAGAAAGTAGGATAGTGGTTGTCAGATTCTGGGAAGGGGAATAGGGAGGAAGAGATTGAGAAGAGTTGGCTAACTGGTACACAATAAAATTAGATAGCAGGGATACATTCTAGTGTTGTATAGCTCACTAGGGTGACAACAGTTGACGATAATTTGTTGCGTATTTCAAAACAGAAGAGAGGATTTGAATGTTCTCAACACAAAGAAGTGATAAATGTTCAAGCTGATGGATATAATAATTACCCTGCTCTAATCATTATACATTGTATACATGTTTTAAAATATCACACTGTACCCAATAATAAGCATAATTATTATGTGTTAATTTATTTTTTTAAAGAAAACTCAGGTTGGCATGTTTTATTTTCAATACCTGTAATCATTTCTATGTTTCAGAAGAAACTAGAAAGGAAATTTTGTTAAGATATTTCCTCCTCCTCACTAGGATTTTACTTGTTTCTTCTCTTTAGCACCCTACTACCAGAGTATTTCCCTCTATCCTCTGGGGAAACAGAGATTCAAACCAGAAAATAAGGGACAGCAACATAGTTTCAGCAACACTACTTTCTTAGACATCATCTAACCATCTATGCCCCTCAACACAGAAATAGGATGGAGGCTCTGAAAAGTTTTGCAGTGTCTCTTCAGTTAAATAAAACAATGAAACCATGGGGTGAAAATTAGAGGGAATTTTTAGGCCCTCAGAACACCAGATTCAAATGCATTCCAAAATCAAATGCAGACTATTTTAAAACAATCTGCTGTTTTTATTATCCTTGACATAATTTCCCTCTTAGAACAGAATATTAATAATTTATTACAGCATCCTAGAAAAAGCAGGAAGATAGATGAAGTATCCTTTTTTGCTTAAGCATTGCAACCATAGCCATTTGCTTATTTAAAATGTTTGTTTAATATTTCTTTATGCTGTTGCAAAACAATGAAACCTCATATACCATCCTTTTTATGTGCACAGTGGGTTAGGATTCAATGTATGAGCATGGTTGTGAGCATTCCGTTTAGATCCAAGCACCGGTATTTACTAAATCCTGACCTTGGATGAGTTTCTTGACCTTTCTGATCCTTAGGTTCTTGGGCATTTGGGAATAATAATGCCCACCTCCTGGGGTTGTTATGAAGAATCTACAAAATCTTACATGTAGAGCATTCAGCATAGACCACTGTAGTCAGAAATTGTAATTGATAAGTATTCAAACTGGGGAAAATGTCTGCATATATAAGAAACTCCATCTATTTTCCTTTTTCTTTGGGAAAGGCCTAATTTCTGCCTCCAGTTCTGTGTTGGTCTGGAGAGTTCAGGCTCTTGCCTGATGGACCCCGAATCAGGGTAAGCTTCTTTGCAGTCATCCTTGCCTGCACGTCCCAGAGAACCTCTAGTCCCTGTAGTGTTACACAAATCTTTACAGCCACTTGCTAGCATAGTGCATAGTTAAATTGTCAATGGCCTGTTTGCTTCGCAGAGGGTCAGTCCTCCATCCCTTACTGTATGCCAAGCAGTCGCATCATTTGTCACTAACCATCTCTTGCTTTCTCTTTGCAGATCCCTTCTGGCCTCTTTATCCCTAGCATGGCTGTTGGTGCTATAGCAGGTCGGCTTTTAGGAGTAGGAATGGAACAACTGGCTTATTACCACCATGACTGGACAATCTTTAATAGTTGGTGTAGTCAGGGAGCTGATTGCATCACCCCTGGTCTTTATGCGATGGTTGGGGCTGCTGCCTGCTTAGGTGAGTAGGGTTCACAATGATTTCAGTGAAGTTGCTACCCAGCTATCCAGCTGATATACAAAAGAAGAGTGATATTAAGCACAGACTGCAGAATTTTATAAACGATCATCCATTTCCTAATGTGTTTGCTATTTTTCAAGAGCTTTATGAGAGCTAATTCTACTCTCTCCCACTGGGAAAATGATCAGAAATTTAGACAAAGAGGGCTACATAAGAATACGCATCATAGTATTATTTATGAGAGGAAACATTTCCAGTCAACCTGACTTTACACAGTAAAGAATTGATAAAATAAATTATGGTTCATCCATATGTCACTATATTACACAGCCCTTAAATATGATGTTAACATGTTCAAATCTTTAAATATGATGTTAAATAAATTTGTAATAATATGTGAAATATTCCCCACATAAAGAAGGGGAAAAGCATGGTGGATATTTATACATAATGTGAGCTTATCTATGTTTTTGTGTATAGAAAACTTGAAAATGTCCTCCAAAAATTTACTCTGCTTATTAATAGGCAGTGAGCTTGTGAATAATGACTTTGTTCCATATTTTCTGAATTTTCTACAATGGCATGTATTACTTTTATAATTAGGGAAAGGAAGCACCAAATGAAAAAAATATACAAGAAGGTATGTTATATTTCTGTGGATGTTATTTTGAAAAATCTGAGTCAGATTGATTATAATATTACTAGAGTCTCAGGGTCTGTGTAGTTATGGGTAGGACTCCATTCTAGCATTAGTTCTGGTAAGTAGCTTTTCCTGTATGGAGCCTGTGACAGGCCAATAATTGAAATGAATCCTGTGCTTTGTGTCCCTTCAATAGCCTGTGTCTATTTCTTTGCAGGGGGTGTGACTCGGATGACTGTTTCTCTTGTTGTCATAATGTTTGAACTGACTGGCGGCTTGGAATATATTGTGCCTCTGATGGCTGCAGCCATGACAAGCAAGTGGGTGGCAGATGCACTTGGACGGGAGGGCATTTATGATGCCCATATCCGTCTCAACGGATATCCCTTTCTTGAAGCCAAAGAAGAGTTTGCTCATAAGACCCTGGCAATGGATGTGATGAAACCCCGGAGAAATGATCCTTTGTTGACTGTCCTGACTCAGGACAGTATGACTGTGGAAGATGTAGAAACCATAATCAGTGAAACCACTTACAGTGGCTTCCCAGTGGTGGTGTCCCGGGAGTCTCAAAGACTTGTAGGCTTTGTCCTCCGAAGAGATCTCATTATTTCAATTGGTAAGTATCTTAGAGAGGAGATCATAGAATCTACTATGTAACTCAATAAATCAGCACAAAATGGGGGAGGACAGGGAATAGGGGACTGGTTAGGGGCCAGAATGATTGAACTAGCACTCCTGTTTTCAACTTTCCCCCTTTTCTGTTCAAATAGAAAATGCTCGGAAGAAACAGGATGGAGTTGTGAGCACTTCCATCATTTATTTCACTGAGCATTCTCCTCCAATGCCACCATACACTCCACCTACCCTGAAGCTTCGGAACATCCTGGATCTCAGCCCCTTCACTGTGACTGACCTGACACCCATGGAGATCGTAGTGGATATCTTCCGCAAGCTGGGATTGCGACAGTGCCTGGTTACACACAATGGGTAAGAACTCTTGGGTGAAGACAAATTGCTTTGTGGGAAGAAAGAGAATATGGAGACAGAAAAATAAAAAGAAGAATCCAGTGTAAATGAACATTAGTAGTATATTTTGAAGCTCTGAGATAAAGGTAGATATGTTACTTTGATCATCTTAATTAGTAGAAAAGGAATTTGGGGAAGAGAATGTATTTGAAAGTTTAGATGCATATTATCAATAACTGAGTTCCTCACCTACAAAGGAAATAGCTGTGTTCTCATGCAGCACTGAAATTGTAATGGTATCAGGTAGGATATGTATAGAACAAGAGTTCCCCTTATCCTCAGGGATACCTTCCATGACTGCCATCAGATGCCTGAATCTGCAAATAGTACTGAACCCTATATAAAACTCTTTTTTTTTCCTACCAGGTCCCATGGTGCATGCCTGTAACCTCAGAAACTGGGGAGACTAGCCTCACCAACTGAGCAATTTGAGACTAGTCTCACCAACTGAGCAAGACTCTGTCTCAAAATAAAAAAATAAAAACTAAAAAGGTCTGAGATGTAGCTCAGTGGTAGAGTTCCTCTGGGTTTAATTGCCAGTACCCTGCCCCTGAAAAAAGACTATATTTTTCCCTATACCTATGATAAAGTTCGAATTATAAATCGGGCATAGTAAGAGATAATAACAATAAATATGGCACTGCGTTGCTTTCGGACCATGGTTGACCATGGGTAACTGAAACCACAATTTAAAGGACTCTATTGTATTTGGCCCTTACAATCCTTTGTTCTTATTATTTGAGGACAAGAAAACCAAGTTTCAGTGAGGTCTAACGATTTGCACGAGGGTCCCCAGTTAATAAACAATAGAGGTAGCTTGAAACACAAATCTTCTGACTCCAAAGTCCATGGCTCTTTCCTTCCCAGGATATTTCTTGTCCAGTAAAGGAAGTCCTGCAGTTTTTACTGGAAAAGAGAGGCGGAAGAGGAGAAGGGTGGAGTTTTTTCTGAACATTTTTTTGCTGCATTCATCCAGCCGTTACATAAGAATTTCCCCCTCCTTTAATTTTTTTTTTTTTTTGTGTGTGTGTGTGTGTGGTGTTGGGGATCAAATCCATGGCCTTGTACATGCAAGTGTTCTATCACTGAACTATATCCCCAGCCTTTTTTATTTTGACTTTTGAAATAGGGTCTCACTAAATTTCTGAGGCTGACCTCAATCTTGTGATCCTTTTGCATCAGCCTCCTGAGTAGCTGGGGGGTTACATGTATGCATCATCATGCCTGGCTGCTCCCTCCTCTAAAATTTTCAAGTGCCATATCTGATATCTAGCAGAATCTAAATCAGTAAGGGGGCTCTCCTTAACTGGTTCATTCAACAGTTACTGAATCCCTACTTCATGTAAGAAGGTATTATGGATTCTGTGGAGATACAAAAATAAATAATACCCTTCTCTGTCCTCAAGGAGTCTGCAGTGTTACGGAGGAATGCAGGATACACAGTGGTTATAGGAAAGTAGCAAAGAGGGCAGCTATTATAGAAGAGGCCTGCACAAAACATGCTGTTGCTGGGAGCAGAACAGTTATTACTGGTTTATAGGATCAGGAAAGTTTCTGGAAGAGGAACATTTGGACTGGGTTGCAGTAAGTAAGAAAGATTCATATATTTAGAGAATATATAGAGTAGAGGAAATTGCAGGACCTGAGACCCAGATGTTTCTACATATATTTAGGGACTTGTGCATCATCCTGTTTGCCTGGAACATGCATCCAACTCCTGTTGTCTCAACATTCTGGAAGTGCAGATAGTGTTTAAAGGCAAAGTTGAAAAAGACTGGGGAGGACAAGTGTCATCTTTTGGGAATGTTGTTTTAACTGTAGATTTACTTTTGTTTTGTCGAATTGTGTTTGTCTTTTAGGCGTTTGCTTGGAATCATTACCAAAAAGGATGTGTTAAAGCATATAGCACAGATGGCGAATCAAGATCCTGATTCCATTCTCTTCAACTAGAATCATGGGGTTGTTCTGGATATAAAACAGGAAGGACATTGCAGACCATGGATATATTTTATTAACTGGGTACCCAAAACACATTTCCCATATTTGGATGGTGAAGTCATATTAGTGTGTTGTCTCTTTCCTACAAGTTAACCAGTTGCACTACATAATCTCTGGAAATTAATCTTCTCTTTAGGAGAAAATACAGTTAGGCTTATGTGATACTGCATTAGGAAGATTTCATGAAAGAGTAAACAAGATTGCTATGGTTTAATTATATTTGTTTTTTAAAAAATATTTTTTTAATTTAAAAGTAATCGTTAGCCAATATGCAATCACTGAAAACTATGCAAGAAAAATTCCAACCGTCCTGACTTATAGCCTGCAGGAAACTCATGAAAAAGTTACTTTTGGTGGATCTAACTGTCATTGGTGGAAGATGAAGTGTAAACTAAGGGGCTTTGCTTTTCAAACCACCGAAAGGAAAGCCAGAAGGAAAATAGTAATGGTATTCTCTAGACTGTGAAGATTCAGTTCAAATGTTATTCTTGTTCCTGTTACAATATTTAGCATTATTAGTTTGTTCTATGTTTATGTATGTTAATTTTAATTTCTGATTATAAGACAATGCTGCTTTAGTTAATCTCCTCTAAATGAATTGAGAGAGGTTGACTTTTATAGCTTGCTTGTTCCTGGTACTCTTTTGAAGTGCACAAAAATAAGTTATGGAGCTTTCTCCTTGTCTGCAAAAAAAAAAAAAATGGTAATTTTCCAGATGGTATCTGTTAGCTAGTAGACAAGGACTTTGCCATGAATTTGTAGCAACGAATGATTTCTTCCAGCTTCCTTGAAATGAATGATGAGTAAAGTTCTAAGCAAAGTCAAAGACTAGGAATTTCACATTTTTGTGAGGTCCTAATTGAAACCCTTACCAGATGCCACCTCCACGAATGATGGTGCTTTAGGCTTCTGGAATATGTAAGAACAGTAAAGGGAACTAAGTCTGGACTGCATACTGGTAAACCAGGGAAGATTCAGAGCTGCGTCAACATCCTCATGCATTCCTTTGTAAAGACCACCAGGATTGAAATAACTGACACTCATGCTCCTCCCAGTGTGAAGTACTCATAACAGGCCAGCTGTCCCCATGAGCATGGATTAGGCTTGGGATACTTTCAAATATATTCAAAGCTTTGGAACAGAATGGGCAACTGTGACTCCCTTGGGGGTCCTTAAAATTCCAAAAGGCAAATCCATCCTAAGACCCAGGGGTGTGGACAAGACCTGGTGACACCAAAGGTGCTTGTATCCAATTGAAAAGGTGCCTGTCTCAATTTCCTACCACACTTAGAACAGTTTTAAACAATTTACACTATAGGGACACCTGGTGGAATTAAAGAGCCACCACCATCATTCCAACCACTATTTCTTTTTCTATATAGTTTTACCCACGTGCAATTACTCCCTTTCCATTCTGTTCCCCTTCTTACTCTTCAGTACTGAATCCTCCCTTTGGGGTCGAGCACTATGGCTGGTCAATCATTCCTAATAACAATAACTTCTAGGGCTAGGTAAATGGTAAACCAAGGCTCAGCAATCATATGACACATGGACTAGAGGCGATACACAGCCCTTTTCTTTGCCATGTGGCCCAGTTGCTGCTGCCATGTTTCTGTTTCTGCACCAGATGCCCATGGCACAGTGAGACTGCATTTTTTAAGTCTTTTCCCAGCACTTCCTCCCATCCTTCTAGCCCAGAATCAGCAATCACTCAGCACATTCCCCTAGACCCAATCCCCAATCACCTCAGTGTACCTCATTTTAAAAGTTGTTGATTCCTGAGTCTAGGACTTTTTACCCCTACTTCTTATCTTTCCAAGATCTGAAATTCTTTTATTGCTCAGAGCTATGTAGCCAAGGCTTGTTCTGATTTTTATCTTTAAAAATATAAAGGCAACCACCAGAGTTTATCCTTTTAAGTATATCACTCTAGCATTTTAATGAAAAAGAAAAAAAAAACATGCTCCAGGGTACATTGTTATCATAGTCATGGCTCAATAGCTTTATGTTATTTGGTCCCTTCCATGCCACTGTTTCTTTCCTGTGAGATGACTCTTTGCCTGACCACCCTGTATATTGTGTAGAGAACAAAGTTCTTATGTGTATATTTCTGGTTGAATATGTGTCTCATTAGCTGTCGTTGCCCACTAAAGTTTGCAAAATGGGAAACATGACTATTTCTGGTGTTTGGTGGCAAGGGGAGGTTTGGTTGTATTTTAACATGGAGCAGTGACATGGAGGGTGTCTTGTTTGCCTTTGTTTCTTCTACGCTCTGTTCTTCATTTTTAGATAGATGAGCCAGTGTTAAGGTGCTAATTCAGAGAATAAATTCAAGAAATCAGATAACACTGTGCCAAGGTATACTTTAGATGCTAAGCACCGATTGGCCCTCCAGAGAATGACAATGTCCCTTTGATACCTCATTCCCGATAAATCTCATTCATTAACCTCAGTTTCTCAGGAATCCTTGTAGCTCATACTCTAGAAGTAGCTATAATGCATGGTGTCCAGTATATGTCCAATCCTAGGGTTTGGCTCAAAGTTTGGCTAATTGTGGCTAAAGAGCTATACAAAACTACTAGCTCAGCACCATGACACTCAAGAGTTTCTTGTCTTGAGGTAAAGGAAAATGTTCTTCCTGCCAATGCCATTTCAGCAGTTAGACATACTTAACCAGAAAAACAAAGCCAGTATATGGAGGTCTGTCAGTAGCCTCAGGTGGTCACCTCAGTGGCAAAAGACTAGATTATTTGTAATTTTTAAAATGAATGAATTGAGGCTAGTCTATTTGGGATTAGAAAATACCTGCTACAAGGGAAGAGTTTACAAAGGAATACTAGTAAGTGCTTCAGCTGAGTTCGGATTTTCCAGGGACAGATGTCTGGTAGCCATCCAGCCATGAAAAGAGTGAGAGTTCATAGGTTTGTAAAAACCTAATTGCTATATTTTGTATCTTCAGCTCTCCAATTTAAATAATTTAAGGAAGCTGAAAAAAATTAGTGCATGAGGAGTTAAACCAAAGACGAGAAGTAGGGGACTGATTATACAAAATAATGGCTATGGTAAAGATTATTTCTCTTTTGTTGTTTAATTAGAAATGAGTTGCAATGCTCTCCTCTTTCTCTGGCCCCAGCATCCTGGCTTAGCCCTGCTATAGAGCAGAGATGATATGATCCACAAATCTGGTGGATTATCTGACATTGACTATACTTTGAATTTGCAAGCTGGTAGAGGAAATGATTAATTTTCTGGTTGAACTTCAAAACAAATTGCTTTGACACCCAAGGCTAAATGTAAATCCTTTACAGGAAGAGTGAGAATCCTTTTTTAAAAAAGAAATAAACAAATTTCTCTTGGGAGGCTAAGGCCAGAGAATCACAACTTCAAGGCTGGCTAGGGCAACTTAGCCAGACCCCGAGACAAAAGAAATTTTAAAAAGAGCCAGGGATATGGCTCAGTAATAGAGTGCTTCTCTAGCATGTGTAAGGCCTCAGGTTCAACCTTCAGTACACCTCCCTCCCCAGAAAAAATACTCTATGTGAGCCGAATTAAAATGTTCTAAAACTTTTTTTTTTTTTAAAATCACCTCTGGGATTACCTGGATTTCTTTTGGGGAAGGATTTGAAAGTGAGGACAATAGAAAAGTCTGGGTGAGAAAGTATATGAACTATGTAAGAAGTAAAGGGAACTAAGTAAGAAGGTAGAAGAAAGGCATTCCCATACCCCATGCCATGCATCCTGGCATTGGGATGAACAGAAAGTGCTTGATCATATACTTCATGGAGATACAAAGTCAAGCAATCCCCCGAAGCTGTGCTTTCTAAGCAAACTAGAGGTTCAAAGTCATTTTGGCTCAAGGGCCTACCTTCAGAGAGGCCTCTCCAGGACATTTGCACCATCTTAATGATAAACTTTCTTTACATTTATATTTTAGCTCCCTACTCTGTGTGTATTATATATATATTGAAAAGAAAGAGATGAGAGTTCCTCAGATGAAAGCTCAGGAGCTGTGTAAATTTGAAGTTCAGTCAGTGCAAGGGACCTTGAGTGATGGCCGGAATTTGCTCTGCTTCAGTTTCAGTTGTTTGCTCTAAGGAGAGACGTTCTGGGAAAAGTGGGTGGGTGTTAGCAACTTGAAGTTACACCTCCAGCATTTGCTGGCTACATTCTCATTTCTAAACATCTGGATCTGGGCAAAGTTTTGAAGAGATACAGTCAATGGAAGTAGCTTTTCCATGGTGTAATCTGATTTTGCCAAATCACCCAAGAAAGGAAGGAAGGAAGGAAGGAATGTGCAGAGTTTGCTTTTCCATGATGGGACCTATCAGATCACCCAACCCAATCTTACAGTCATAGATTCCTACCTCTAAGTTCCTACCAAAGGCCTCCAGCGTCTGTGTGACACTCATTGAATGAATGCTTTGCCTAAAGTTTGGCTTTTTAAGGAGAAATGGTATGTGATGATAGAAAAATGAGAGTTTACAAAAAACAATCCCTGCCTCTTTCACTCTCCCTCCTTTTCTCTCTTCTGTCTGTCCCTCCATCATGCCTTGAATTCAAATTTCTATCCATTTTGACAAGTAAATTGTTTTGAATGTGGGCATTGGAAGGGAGAGAAAGGATGATTCTAAGAACAGAACATGGAAGCTTCTCCTAAATTGATGGGGCCGAGGGCACTTTGCTCCATTGGGGCTAAAGCCACAGACACTTGTCAGGAAGGCTAAGGGATTTAGCACCTCCAGGCAGACCCATGAAGTATTCATTGCTAAACCTCATTATTTCTACTAGTCTACATCTGTTGGAGTTCATGAACAGTCTAGGATTTGGTGAGGGAAATGCCAACTGGCAAAATGGGGAAGAAGGCAGGGCCTGTGATGATTTTTCTAGGGTGGGAATATTCAGCCTCACTATCATATTGAGGGTACCTCAGATTACATGATCCTTCGAGAATGCGCCTTTTCCCCTCTTCCATTTCATGTTGTCCCCTCTTTGTACTCCCTTTCTTCCCCCATCAACCTGCCTTTTTAGTACTCAGCTTTTTATATAAGTATTTACTTTTTTATTATGTATTTGGTCCATTGGGACTGTATAATGATTATGAATTTATTCCATTCATGATAAAATATGTTTAATATTTTCTTTTCTTAAACTATCTTTAGAAGCTATGCTGCTAACCAGGTACAGGCCAGAAAGGCAATGGGCCCGACAGCATCTTGGTCATGTCACCTAAGGGTGACAACAATGTCATGATGGTGAATCTTCTTCATTTGACCAAGACCAGCCTCCTGCTCATACCTCTGCCCATTCGTTTCTGGCTATGGGAAGTATACCAGCCATTGGGTGAGCCACTAAGGCCAGGAGGGTCAGAGGGGCTGGGTTCCAGCCCACGGGCCACTATGTGAATATCTCTGTGATAAGCTCATTTGTAGTGCTGGCTCCAAGTGAAGTAGCCAAAGAAAACCTGTCTGGAAGTTTTAATTCCTGAGTGTTGGTCAAAGTTCAGCTGAAGCTAATGTATAGACATCAGCACTAGCTTGGCATCCCTAAGCTAGCTTCAACCAAAGCCTATGGAGCCTGTTGCCAGGGGAAGCTTGGTGCTGAGCTGTTCAGAGCAGTCATTTGAGTGTTGCCAACCCTGTAGCCTTGCTTTCTTAGCTTTATCCTCACTTGCTTATTCGGACGCACAGCCTGAACCAAAGCTGTGGCTCACTGCTCAATTTGTCCTGCTCCCTGGTCATGCATAGTGACATAGTGTAAAGAGGAAGATATGGACTGGGGAGTTCGGAGACCTGGTTTTTATTCCCTATGCTTCTACTAACTAGCCTCGAGATCTTAACCGCTCTGTGCCTCAGTGTTCCCATCTGCAAAATGGGGATAGTATTAATTGCCCTACCTACCTCACAGGGTTGTTGTGAGGATAAACTGAGACAATGAATTGAAAGTACTTTGACAAGTAAGTGCTATGCAAATTGTAAGAAATGGAAACAATCATGTTAATGGCAATGGAATGGACATTGGCAGAAGGGTTGATGGGATCATCCAGCCCTCTGTGTGGCTTAAATCCAGGTCGCCATTGCTTTATACATTTTCACTTAGCACATATTTGTAATTATGCATGTAATAAAGCACAGCCTTATCCAGCATGGTGTCTGGTGTGTTTTTGAAGACCCTAAACTTTGTAGCTGCTGACTTCTGACCATAAAAGAAAACATGGGAGCGGGTGTGGGGCTTGGGGGAGGGTAGTATAGAAAGGAACTGCACACTCTAAGGTTCACATTTTTCTTTTTCTTTCGATACCAGGGGTTGAACTCAGAGGCACTCAACCACTGAGCCACATTCCCAGCCCTGTTTTGTATTCTATTTAGAGACAAGGTCTCACTGAGTTACTTAGTGCCTCAACACTGCTAAGGCTGGCTTTGAACTCTCGATCCTCCTGCCTCAGCCTCCCAAACCACTGGGATTACAGGCACCGCCACTGCACCAGGCTGAGGCTCACATTTAAAAACAAAGGCTTGTTAAATACTTATTTTTACATTTTTTTTTTTACTAGAAGGAGGCCCTTGAAGGGCAGCTTGTGTTTTCTGAGACATTCCAGATACCTGGAATCCATGGCAAAGAATGTCATAATTCATTATACCTAGTTAAATGTTCTGTCTCATACATTGGTGATACCTTCCTGAGGACATGAAAACAATCTGGGAGCTATATTTTTTTTCCTCTTTCTCTTTTTGAACTTTTAATGATATAAGCTCATGGACTTTGACCGGGTTCTTGCCTACAGTCCCTTCAAATGAAGAGGGCGATTGGGGATTAAAATATTCCTCTAGTGAATGCCAGGGTTCTTAGTATCCTTTTCATGGTGTGTTGGGAATAAAATATGCCCTGTGGAAAGCCCTCTGTAGTGACCTGTAGTGACAGTGGGATTGGGCATGGAGAGGTGACTGAATAGGAAGCCATTACCTTTCCACACATCTCTAGAACACAGAAAATAAAGGAACAGCTATACTTTGAAGTATGGCTTTTCTACTTTCTTGCTATTTTCCCCACATCAGCCACCTCCTCCACTTTCCCTCCCTGTCCTTGTTAGCCAAACACTACTGATAAGACAGTTTGCCATGGATCCAAGTTTAAGAGTTTTCTCTAGCCAACATTTGATCACATCTGCGTTGGATTTGACTCAATATTTTGCTGCTACAAAGAACTTGAAAGCCTTTGGCCTACTTGGTTTCATTTTAGGAAGAACATCTCTATGTAAAAATAACTCCCTCACAAACCTAAATCCCACCATGAACTCCAGTGTTTTTTTTAATAATTTATTTATATGTGGTGCTGAGAATCAAACCCAGGGCCTCACATTTGCTAGGCAAGTGCTCTACCACTGAGCCACAACCCCAGCCCTGAAGTTCAGTTCTTGATGTTATTTATTATTTTATCGTGAGTCATTTCTACACTATCATCCCTTTCTGTGAATATTTCTTGAGGAAAAAACAATACATCTGTTACCAGCTATCAACAACTTATTAAGTATTAGGGTTGTCATGTCTAGTCAGTGTAGGGCTCAGATAAAAATTGCTTTGATAGAGTATGAGGTACAGACTGATCCATCATCTAGTGCAGAAACTGCCCAGAAAAAAAAAAAAAAAAAAGACCTGGAAATGACCACCAGATGTCAGTGCAATCATTAAAGTACTGATGTGGCTAAGGTTTGGTCAGAAGGGAACTGTACCCACGGTAGGTAGGGCAAGAAGCATAAATTCATACCTATAGCTAGGTGCTGAGAGAACTGAATTCAATCACATGGTAGGTCTTAATTTATTAGACATTCTCTTTGTACTGTGCATAATAAAGTTTGTGATCTTATTTTAAAAATTAATATGACAGGTTCTTATTATTTAAAAAAATAATCAATCACAAGGCAGTCCTTGCCTTCAAGGAGCTTAACCACCCTGATATCTGAAAGTTGTTTCTTTTCACAGTGGCAAACTGGATAAAAACAACAGGGAGGGCTGGGGTTGTGGCTCAGCGGAAGAATGCTTGCCTGGCATGTGTGAGGCCCTGGATTTGATTCTCAGCACCACATAAAAATAAATAAATAAAGTAAAAAATCCATTGACAATTAAAAAATATTTAAAAAAGCAATAGGTAAAGAAGGTTCCAGTCCCTCCCTTATTAGGGTGGACATATCATTTGTTGCATGACTAAGCCAAACTGACAAGGGGAGGGTAGTCATGACACTCATGGACAGGAGGCATAAACTGAGATTATCCCAGGCAAACAAGAAGCTTGATCATTCTAATCCTCAGGCATCATCAACTGTTGATCTTTGGACTCTATCTCAACTTTCCCAAGTTCCTTCCCTTAGAATCTCAGGCTCTGCCCTTCTCTTGAGCTTCTATAGATCCTCCCACGGGCTCTCCTACCTCATAATAAGCATTCACAACTGTTACTGGGATGTAGGATTAAAGAAATGCTCAACCATAAGTTAAAAAAGTTCTTATGGGTAACTGGCAGAAAGATCAATAGAGGGAAAGGAGCAAGGGTAGGGAAAGTGAAGGGGAAGGAGGGGTACTGGGGTCCTAATTAGGATAAGATATATTTTATGCTTGTATACTTGATATACTTGTGTATAAAAATGGATTCTACTATCATGTACAACTGAAAAGAGAAATTTATTGCTTTCAAAAACAATAATAGGGCTCTGAACAGAGAGCAGCATTCATTTCATAAGAAAGCCACTTTCAGGTCCCCTTAGTCCTCCTCAAGGTGTCAGGTTGAGGTGCTCCCATGCCTGTGCATTGCCCACAGTTCGTGTCTCTAACTAGTCCACTTTAAGATCTTAAGTCAGAAGGCTGCAAATAGAAGATGGAAAGAATGGGAAAAAGGATTTGGAGCCAGAGGACCTAGACTCAAGACTTACTGTAAAGGAATTACTACCTTTTTTTTTGATTAAACAAAACTCAGGGTCTCTAAATTGGCCTTGAAGGAAGTCTCCTCTTGGAAAGGGGATCATGGGCCTTGCAGTATGGCTTTGGGTTCCAGAACATACTCCTTGCCTAAGGGGCATGTTTTTCTGGTTACCTCATTGGCTTAGGGGGTGTGGTGAACATCACCCCCCACTCTTTAATATTCCGGTCCAAGTATGTCTCTTGTAGAGGCCTTATAGCTGAGATCAGGGTAGAACTTGCTAACTAAAAGTTGGAGAAGAAAAAGGAGCCAAGAAAAGAAGCCAATAATGTAGAATGTGATTCTCTAGCTTACCTATGGCCATGGCTCCCAAACCTGACTGGGCATCAGAACCATCGGAAATGGGTGTTAACATACAGACTTCTGGGCTGGAGTTGTGGCTCAGTGGTAGAGCACTTGTCTAGCATGTATGAGGCACTGAGTTTGATCCTCAGTACCACATAAGAATAAATAAAGGTATTGGGTCCATGTACAACTAAAATATTTGAAAAATTAAAATACACATTTCTGGGCTGGGGAAGTGGCTCAGAGGTAGAACACTTGCCTAGCATACACATGGTGCTGGGTGCCATTCACAGCACAAATAAATAAATAATAAAAACAAGAGTCAGGTCAGGGAGACTGTTGAAAAAAAATTCCTGGACAATTTGGAACCAGGTCTTAGATTAGTCTTTGGAAAACCCTGGAAGAGTATCGCAGGCTTCATCCCAACCTGAGTCCTTATGAGCCTCCTATGTAGTGGATACCATTTCAGCACCTGCCACCACCTGAGAGAACTCATTTTTCTGCTTCTTGTTTACCGTTGCATCCAAAGTACAGTGTCTAGCAAAGAGCAGGGACTCAGAAAATACAGAGTTTACTGAATACTGTCTGTTTGTGTAAAACTTGCCCTCCTTATTCCTGTTTCCTGTCTGAAGATGTAGGTCTTACCCGGATGTACGCCACCTTTGTAGATACCACCATTTCCCAGCCATAAGGCTTTGTTTGTTTTGTTCTGTGTACTGTGAAATTGGTGCTTTACCAATTAGCTACATCCCCAGACCTTTTTTTTTCTTAATTTTCATTTTTTTATTTTGATACAGGGTCTTGCTAAGTTGCTGAGGCTGACCTCAAATTTGTATTCCTCCTGCCTCAGCCTCCAGAGCTGCTGGGGTTACAGGCATGCACCACTGTGCCTGGCAGCCATAAGGGCTTCTTATATTTTAAGTCACAACCTGATTATCACCATCTCAGTACAACTCTTTGTAGGTGATAAAGCACATGTATTTCAGTCTTTTCTACTTATTCAGTGGGTGATTTTAGCACATTTTGACTGTTCTGGACCTTAGCAACATCTCCTATAAAGGAGGAATGATGAGCTGGGAGTGTGGTTCAGTGGTAGAGCATATGCTTAGCATGTGTGGGGCCCTGGGTCCCATCCACAATACCATTAAAAAAGGGAAAAAAAGAATGATGATAAAAATCTGCTTCACTGGACCATTAAGATGATAAATTGAAACTGATTATGAAAACCAGACTTTACAAATTGGCTATATGAACATTATCATTATTCATTTGGTCCTGAGGGCTAAAAGAGATAAATGTATGAGGAATAATCAGTTCACTCAACCAATATTTATTAAGCACTTACTTGTTGCCATGTACTATATTAGGCACTGGTGATATAATAAAGGACAAAACAGACCCATGTCCTGGTGATGATCCAAAATAGTCAAGTTTGAATGGTGTCAACTAGCAGTCTTTCTAGTGATAATATACCTTCTTCCCCAAGTCTAAGGCCAATGGACTTGGCAACCTCTCCCAATAATGGCACAATCTTGATGACAATCTGGTGACTCCTCTGCCACCAGAATGTTCCCCAATTATTTCTACCTCTCAAATTCTGAATGCACCACTATACCAGAGCAGCCCAGGCACCCTGAAGGCAGTCTGTCAGCAATGAGTGTCAAGAAGGACTCACTCATTTTGTTACCTCCACCTCCAACTCCCACTTGGCCACATCTGAACAAAGTCATTCAAAGAACATTCACATCAGATGTCACCCAGACTGACAAAGTCAATTGTACCCGTTTCCCCTCTAGCCTGTCATCCAGTATCACTCTTCTTTCTAACTTCAGTTACAATACCAAAACTTCCTGGTTTATGAATGATCACCAGCAGATAAGGCTGTGTGTATTGAGAGTAGAGAAAAGGGTTGTCTACACTCAACAATATTCTAGAAATGTTTTATTACAAGAGTACCCTTGAACTTCACTAGAACCCTATGAGATAGGCAAAATATGAGGAAATGAAGGCTAACATTTGATTGGGATTTGCTCAGTATCCCAGAGACAGGAAGTATTGTAGCAGAAATTGGAATTCCATGTTTTTGACCTGGAGCCCCTATTTTTTTTTGTACTGTAGATGGATCTCAGAGAGGATTTACCACTGAACCACATCCCAAGACCTTTTTATCTATTTATTTATTTTGAAGCAGGGTCTTAATAAGTTGCTTAGAGTTTCACTAAATTGCTGAATCTAGCCTTAAACTTTTAATCCTCCTGCCTCAGCCTCCTGAGTCACTGGGATTACAGGCATGAGCCACCATGATCACATCTACCCTGAATCTTGTGGATTAGTGCTCCTGTTTATCCTGAATGTCAGTTTGTGGGAAGGACATAATAGGAGCCTGCCTTGGTGAAGTTAGACGGTTTGTTTGAATGTTAAAATTTTATTGTGAATGAGAGTCTGAACAGAGACAGAGATGAGAACCAATTCCAGGAGGAAGATCTCCAAGGAGGTTTCTTTGCAAATGTGAAGGTGAAGAAATGAAGAAGTATGAATGGAGAAGGGTTGGGGTGTGTTGTCTGAGGTTCTATATTTACTCATTTATTTCCCTTGATATTGTTTGAAGTTTTCACCAAGAGCTTGTGTTACTTTTATAATACTTTTAATGTGAACATCCAGGAAAGAAAACAATATTTTTAGAGGTCGTTATAAGGATGTGCTGATCCGGTCAATTGGAAGCTAAATTTGTTTTTTCCTGTGAACTAATGATAAACAATGAAAACCAAAGCCTCAAGTCCAGTAAGTGGTTGTTATGACAAGAATTGCTATCCTCAGCCAGGGAACCATATGACTCATGCAGGCATAGGAGGCTGTTTTCCTTCATAATCTACCATAGCAGCCAGCATGATCCTTTTACAACAAATCAGATCATGTCACTTGTCTGATTTGAAACACTTGGTGACTTTCCATTACATCCAGAGCAAATCCAACCCCTTCCCCTTGTCTCTGAGGCCTTCTATTACCTTCTTCTGGCATATCTTGCAAACCCCATGTTACGCATTAAATTCTGTCTTCCAAAAATTCATGTTGAAGTCTTAACCCCCAGAATGCCAAAAAGCGATCTTATTTGTTGCAGAGATCATTAAGTTAGAATGAGGTAATACTGGAATAGGCGAGCCCCCACTCCAATATTAGCACTGTCCTTAAAAGAAGGGGAAATTTGAATCCAGGTACACACACAGGGAGAATGTCATCTGAAGGAGACAGTTTGGGGTAATGTTCCTATAAACCAAAGAATGCCAAAGATTTTCATTAAATTACCAGAAGCTAGGGAAGAGACATACAATAGATAGTTCCTCACAGCTTTTAGAGGGCATCAACCCTGACCAGGCGTGGTGGTACACACCTGTAATTCCAGTGACTCATGAGGCTGAGGCAGGAGGATCGCAAGTTTGAGACCAGCCTCAGAATATTAGCTAGGCCTTATGTAAACTTAGCAAAACTCTAAGAAAAAAAAAGAAAGAAAGAAAAAGAAAGTATCAACTCTACTACCACCTTGACTGAGAACTTCCAGCCTCCTGAACTGTGAGCTAATACATTTCTCTTGGTTAAGCACCTAGTCCATGTCAGGGCAGCCTGAGCAAATGAATATACCTCATCTCTTACCACTCACCACCTTTCCTCACTTGCTCCTAGCACACTACCTTTGTTTTGTAATTTACCCTGCCCCCCCCCATATAGTTTACTCCTGCCTCAGGATCTTTGCACTAACTGTTTCATTGTTCTCAAATGTATTTCCCTTAGACATTTACAGGAATGCCTCCTTCTTGTTATTCAGTTTAAGTGTCAAATATCCTCTCTTCCAGAAGCCTTTCATGACCTCCCAGTCCTTGTTTTTGGGTGGGGGTGGGGTGGGGTGCAAGGAGTACTGGGGATTGAACTCAGGGGCACTTGAGCACTGAGCCCCAGCCCCAGCCCTTTTTTATATTTTATTTAGAGACAGGGTCTCACTGAGTTGCTTAGGGCGTCACTAAGTTGCTGAGGCTGGCTTTGAACTCGAGATCCTCCTGCCTCAGCCTCCCAAGATGCTGGAATTACAGGTATTTCCAGCCCTTCTTAATGACTCTTGCTCTTTCTTGTCTGATTCTGCTTCAGAGAAGTCATCAGTGTCTGGTGTTTTCTTGTCTGTTCATGGTTTATCTCTCCAATTAGGATGGAAGTCCCATAGTTTTGTTGTTGTTGTTGTTGTTCAACAGTGTGTCCCCTGTATTTACCTAGATTGACCTGGAATACTGTACAGGCTTAATTAATATATATATATATATTGAATGGATGAATGGGAGGACTTCTTCACTGACAGACTCATTCATTAAATATTTTTTGAATCTCTACCATTTGATAGCTCCTATGATAGAACTTGAGATATGAAGCCAAACAAAATAGGGGCTCTGCCTTTAACCTTTCTAAAAGGCTATGACTGCTAACAGGTCACAATACTGGTGTAGTAGAAAGAGCATAGGCTTTAGGGTCTGGCAGGTCTTGGTTCATATTTTACCTCTGCTACTAGCTGTGTGATCCTGGGCAAGGCCCCTAACCACTCTGTATCTCAGTTATCTTTTCTGCCCAACGGAGATGATATTAATATCTAACCTAGAGAGTAGCAGAAAGAAGTAAATGAGAGGGGTAATGTGTGTAGAAAGCTGAGTAGTTGTAGAAAAAGTTCCTTTCCTTTTCTTTTCTTTTACAGTACTGGGGATTGAACCCAGGGGTGCTGTACCATTGAGCTACATACCCAGCCCTATTTATTTCTTATTTTGAGACAGGATCTCATTAAGTTGCTGAGGCTCGTCTCAAACTTGTGATCCTCTTGCCTCAGCCTCTGGAGTTTCTGGGATGACAGGCATGTACCACCATGCCTGGTCTTATTTCATTTTCTGTTGCTATAGCAGAATACCAGAGCCTGGATCATTAAAAAAAGGAAAGAAGCCTATGTTGGTTTATGGTTCTGGAGGCTGGGAAGTTCAAGGGTATAGCAGAGTGTCTGGTGAGTGCATCCTAACATGGCAGAAGGTGAAAGGGCAAGCAAGTGCATCTGGAAGACACAAAATACAAAGGGCTGCCTGTTTATTATGACCTGCCGTCCCAGTAACTAATTCAGTCCCACAAGAACTATATTAATCTGTCTTAATGACCTAATTACCTCTTCAATAACATTACATTGGCAATTAAGTTTCAACGTGTTTCAGAAGGGAGGTTGTCATTCATTCATTCATTCATTCAACAACTATTTACTGAGCATCTATTTTGTTTCAGGCCCTGTGCTGAGTATTGGGGAAATTGCAGCAAACAAAACAGACACAGTTCTTGTCTTTATAGTGTTTGCTGTGGAGTGGAGGTTTAAGGTTTTTGGTATTCCCTGTATGTCTCCAGCAAATATTTATGGGGCCTGGCATTTCTAGGTTTTCTCTATATAAAGGGAATGGTGAGCATGATCATTAGACTTTCATCATACCAATATCAGTTATTGCCCTAGATGGCCAAGTGGCCCTGGATCTGGTGTAAGTAGAGGTAATTGTGTGTCTCTGATTATCAGGTTTAGGAGCCCTCTGCAAATCATTTTTAAAAGTTCTGAATATTGAGTGCTTACTTGTTTCAAACATTAGATGCCATGATTACTTTATCTAATCCCCACAATAACCTTGAGAAGTAGATATTTGATATGGCTTAGATAAGTGTCCCTCAAAGGCTTAAGTATTAAAGGCTCGATCACCGTCCTGTGGTATGATTGGGAGGTGGTGGAACTTTAAGAGGTGGGTCTTAGTGGGACAAAGTTAAGTCACTGGGGGTGTGCCCTTGAAATAGATATTGGTATCCTAGTCCCTTCCTCTCTTTGCTCCCTGGTTGCCATGAAGTGACAGCTTCTTCTATCACACCACACACTCCCCACCATGATGTTCTACCTCACTACAGGCCCAAAAGCAATGGGGCCAAGCAGCCATGGACTTAAACTGTAAGCCAAAATAAACCTTTCCTCTTTTTTAAATTGATGATCTCAGGTATATTGTCACAGTAACACAAAATGACCACAATACTGTTAAGAAGCATTTTTATATGAAGTAGAAAAGGGAGATCTGTGCTGATGGGAAGGTGAAGTCACTTAGTCACACAGATAGTAAATGATGAGATGGCATTCAAGTCCAGGTCTGAATAACTCCTGAGCCTCTTTCTATAACAAAACAAGGCTTTGTTATTTCCAAAGGATATTTTTGCTAAGGAAGTATTACACAGGGCAGACTTTCTGGAAGCTAGAAGAGCCCTTGAAAGCAAAAAAGAGTTTTAACTCCATATAGACAGGCATCCCCAGGTTCCCATACCTTCTTGTTTTAACTGTCTATTTCTGTGTAACTTTATTACCACAACTTAGAATAACCCACATTTATTATCTCACAGTATCTGTGAGTCAGGAGTCTTGGCATAGATTAGCTGGTGTCTGCAAGGCTGAAATCAAGGTGTTGGCAGGGATGGGCTCTCATCTGAGGCTTGCCTGGGCCACAATGCATACTCATGCTTACATGATCATTGGTAGCATTAAATTTCTTGGGGGCTTCTGGACTGAAAGCCTCACTTGCTGCTTGCCAGTGGCCAGTCTTGGTTTCTTGTTATTTTGGTTAGGATTCTGCAGAACCAAGTAGGCCATGATAGTGTGCATGTGCTGAGAGGTTCATTTTAAAGAATTGGCTTATTGATTATGGTGATAAATTCAAAATCTGCAGGGTGGGATGGCATGTTGGAAATCAGAAAAGAGCTGATATTGTAGTTCAAGTCCAAAGGTCATCTTCTGGAAAAAAAAATCCCTTTTGCTCTAGGGAAGACAATCTTTTGATCTATCCAGGCCTTCAACTGATTGAATGAGGCCCACCCACATTGTAGAGAGTAACCTGCTTTGGTGGGCATGGTGGTTCATGCCTGTAATCTCAGTGGCTCAGAAGGCTAAGGCAGGAGGATTTCAAGTTCAAAGTCACTCTCAGCAACTAAGTGAGGCCCTAAGCAACTTGGTGAGATCCTGTCTTTAAATAAACTAAAACTAGAAAGGGCTGGGATATGGCTCTGTGGTTAAACATGCCTGGGCTCAATCCCCAGTACCATAAAAAAAGAGAGAAAGAGTAATCTACTTTACTTGAATTCCATGATTTAAATGTTAATTTCATCTAAAAAAAACAGTCACAGAAATATCCAGAATAATGTTTGATCAAATATCTAGGCACTGTAGCTCAGTTAAATTGACATATAAAATTGATCATCATGCTTGTCATTGTGAACGTCCCCAACTGACTCCTTGCTTCATCAAAGCCAGCAAGGTAAAGAGTCTCCTAACAGTAGATACCTAGCAAGATATTATAAAAATCGCTAAAGTGACATCCTATTGCCACTGCCATATTCTGTAAACTAGAAAAGTGTCACAAGTTCTGTCTACACTCAAAAGGAACAAAATTACACAAGAGCATGGATTCTAATTGTTTTTATTTTTCACTAGTGGTGATTGAACCCAGAGGCTCTCTATCTCTAGGCTATACCCCCAGGATCTCCCTAAATTGTCCAGGCTGGCCTCAAACTTTCAATCCTCTTGCCTCAGGCATGCATCACTGTACCTGGCTAAGATCATGAATTCTAGAAGGGGAGGGTCATGGGTGCCATGGTAGAGTCTTTTTTCACAGCTTACCCCTTGATTTCCAATGATTCATGTCCCTCCCATATTCATTTCCTTCTCCAATTCCCCCAAATTGCACTCCATTACTTCATCTCCTGAAAGTCTAAAATCTCAGCATCTATGTCTGGTCCAGGTGTGGATGTAATCCTTTTGGTAAAATACTTCATAACCTGTGGATCTGTGGAACCAAAGAGACAAGTAATCTCCCCCAATATAACCAACATAAAATGACAAGGAACCTCCGGATAAGGGCTGTAGATGTTTTTGTTGGAAGGAGGGGGATGGGAAGCATCAAAGAGCCACTGATCTATGGCAATTCTGAAATCCAGCTGGGCAAATACTGCCTGTTCCTTGTTTCGTTCTTAGGGCCTCTTCGGCCTATTATTTCTCCCTTCTTTTTCCATGGAAGGGAACATATGTTTGCAGAGTGTTTGTGCTTGAATACATTTTTTTTTCCAAAACTTTTTTAGTCTTCAGTGGATTTAGCTAGGGTTTAACTCCTTAGGAAACAAAGAATCTTACCCACAGATCTTCTCAAGATAAGCCCTTCTTTACCTTGGACTCTTTCTGAGCTGGCTTATGGACACAGCTCTTAAGCTTCCTAAGGGCTCTATTGTTTGAAAGGTTCCGCTGAGGCGCACCTTTAATCTCTTGAAAGGGTGCTTTGTGTGACTGAATGCCACCCTGATACTTTCATCTTTCTGATGTTTTAACAAAAAGTTGTACAACACAAAACTTTGTGTTTTCTCTTTATTTTGCTTTTAAAAATATTTATTTCTTTTTACTTGTTCTTTTTAGATACACATGACAGTGGAGTGTATTTTGACATATCACACATACGTGGAGTATAACTGGCCATTCTTGTGGTTGTGCATGATGTGGAGTTTCACTGATTCATATATGAACATAGGAATGTTCTGTCTGATTCATTCTACTGTCTTTCCCATTCCCATCCCCCTGTCTTCCCTTCCTTCCCTTTTGTCTTAATAGTGCTTGGAAGCCTTTTCTTAATTTTAGCATCTTTGGCCATTGGGAGAAACTGAGAAACATCAAATATTGGTTCCTTTTTGGTTTAACAGTTTTTCCTTCAATTTATGTCTGTCCTCTTGCATTCTTTCCTGTATTTTTTATTGGTGCACTATAGTTGTACATATTGATGGGATTTGTTGTTACATATTTCTACATGCACAAAATATAACAATATAATTTGGCCAATATCCCTCCCCAGCACTTCCCCCCTCCCTCCCCCCCTTCCACCCCTTGGTCCCTTTCCTCCACTCATCTCACTTTGATTGTCATAAGCTCCACCCATGCCTTCCATTTCCTTTTTCCTGTCTAGCTTCTGCATGTGAGAGCAAATATAGGACCCTTGACCTTCTGAGTTTGGCTCACTTTGCATAACATAATGGCTTCTAGTTCCATCCATTTTCCTGCAGATGGCATCATCTTATTTTCTTTACCACATTTTATCACAGAAGCATCAAGAAAAAAATTGGCCCAGGTCTTTAACATTTTGGTTAGAAATCTGAACTAAACAACTGTGCTCATCACTTATGCATTCTGCTTTCCACATACCTACAGACAACAATTTCTTTTTGAAAAATATTTATTTTTTGCTCAATTTATAGTTGGATACAATATCTTTATTTAATTTATTTTTTTATGTGGTGCCGAGGATCGAATCCAGGGCCTCGCACATGCTAGGTGAGCGCTCTATTGCTGAGCCACAACACCAGCCCCAGACAACAATTTCACTAAGCTCTCTTCCACTGCTTAACAGGGATTCCCCATAACCCTGTGCCTGCTGCATAGTAAGTGCTTAATAAAGTTTACTATTACTGTTATTACATATAAAATAGAAAAATTAGCACCTGTCTTACAAGATCAGAAACTAAAAGAATTTCATGAGATTATGTGTGAAAACTGCCTGGAATGTATGAGGTATGTACATCTCTTTCCTTTACTTCTGTGGTGGACTGAATGTTTGGGTGCTTTCCAAATTCCTATAGTGAAGCCTTAATCCTCAGTGTGGCTACATTTGGAATAAGGAAATAGTTACCCATTTAAGCCCTAAGTTTTCAATTCTGTGAATATTTCAATGATATCAACACTGTTGCATTAAAATAGGTTGGAAATACTAATCTAGAGATTACATATCCTTTATGTATTTTTTTCATTTTTTGGAGGGGTACCAAGGATTGAACTCAGGGATGATTTAACCACTGAGCCACATCCCCAGGCTTTTTAATTTATTTTGAGACAGGGTCTTGCTAAGTTGCTTAGGGACTTGCTAAGTTTCTAAGGCTGGTTTTGAACTTGTGACCCTTCTGCTCCAGCCTCCCAAGTTGCTACGATTATAGGTGTGCAGCAACACTGCACCTTGCTATACACACACACACACACACACACACACATGCATGCATATATACATATATTTTTCAAATGCTATAATCATTCGCCAATTACTTTTATAAAAAGAATAAAAATCTATAAAATATATTTACTACAAAGTGACCACAAGAGATATTTGTTGCTTAATTTAAATTGTTTTATACATGTCCCAATATATAGGATTATGGGACCTAATGGTTTTGCATTAAAAGAAGTCATAGGAATATGGTCCTTATCTAATGGAATTAAGAGTCCTTATACGATAAGTGCTCACTTTTTTTTTTTTTTTTTTTTTGGTAATGGGGATTAAACCTAGTGATTGAGCTATAACTCCAGCCCTTTTTATTTCTTGTTTGGAGACAGGGTTTCACTAAGTTGCTGAGGCTGGCCTCAAACTTGCAATCCTCCTGCCTAAGGCTCTCTAGTTGCTGGAATTACAGGCATGTGCCACTGCACCCAGCTGTGGGTTTGTTCTTGTATTCTCTCTTTCCGTCTCTCTTATTAATTTCCGAACTCCATATGGGAGAGAAGGCAGCCATCTGTATGTCTGCAAGAGAGGTCTCATCAGGAAGCAACCCTGCTGGACCTTCCCAACGTCCAGAACTGTGAGAAAATGTATTTCTGTTATTTAAGTCCTGCTATGGCAGCCTGACTTGACTAATACACCTTCTTTGAACAAAGATATTAGAATCCAGAAATCACAACCTACTCTCCTCAGTTTCCAACTATACAAGGGATGGCTTCGGGACATGTGAAAAATGAAAGAATGCTTTTTACCTCTTTTTTCCATGCTCAGAATGGAACCCAGGGCCTTGTACATGCTAGAAAAGTTCTCTACTGCTGAGCTATATCCCAACCCTTTTTAAAATTTTTGAGACAGATCTCACTACGTTGCCCAAGTTGGCCTCAACCATGAAATCCTCCTGCCTCAAACTCTTGACCATATGGGATTATAGGTGTGCAACACCATATCTGCTACAAATATCTGCTTTTGAAAACAACTTTATGTATAGCTATAAAGCACCAATTCTAAAAATAAATCACAATAAATAAATAGAAGGAAGACCAGTAGAATAGAGAAAGGGGATCTGGGGAGGGAGAAAAGAAGAGAAAGAGGAAATCCTTGGGACTAAAATGGAGCAAATAATATTCCATGTATGTACTATTATGTCAAAATGAACCCCACTATTATGTAATACTATAATGAACTAATAAAATCATAAAAGGCAAAAGTGTTCACTTTCTGTTATTATAAAATAAATATAGGTTTATTGTAAAAATGGAATGATTTAAAAATTAGAGCTGAACGTAGTGGTGTACACCTGTAATCCCAGAGGCTGAGGCAAGAGGATATGGAGTTCAAAGCCAGCCTCAGCAAAAGTGAGACACTAAGCAACTCAGTGAGACCCTGTCTTTAAATAAAATACAAAATAGGGCTGGGGATGTGGCTCAGTGGTCGAGAGTCCCTGATTTCAATCTCCAGTACCCCCCAATTGAGTATTATCATGAAGAAAGCAAAATTACTTACAATGCACTCACTCAGAGTACCACTACTAAGATTTAAGAGGAATTATTATTATTCTATGTACAACACTTTGTACTATAAACTAATGTTTTCTAAAGAAGCTGCATCAATATTAAAGGCCCTTGGCCCTTAGTCAGACTGCTTGGCCTTGGCTGAATAGAATATCAGGGTTGTAGAGACATGGAATGTTTTAGGTGGAGAGCCAAAATTGCTTTGGACTATCTTAGGCCCTTTGATAGCCATTGACCTTAACTTTTGTTCCTAACCTAACATTCTTGTAACTAATACATATGCTTCTCAGAATGGATCTCTAAGCTTGGCAGACCTCTAGCCCATACCAACCCTAAAGCTAAGAATACTATACCATCTGAAACCTATAGAAATTTCCTGGCTTTGCTGTAGCCAGGCTACCTGATGTTCCCACCAATGTAATTGGTAAATGTACGGATTTATGGCTTTCTTCTTTTCTGTGGCTAAAAAAGTTCATATAACCTCTTCTACAGTGGAATACATCATTCAGGGTAATTTGAATCTGTGCTCCCTGGCTATGATCACTCATATTTGGCTCAGAATAAACTATTTTCTTATTTCCTTTAAAGCATAATCAGTATTTCATATTGATGGTAAACACACACACACACACACACACACACACACACACACACACACTTGGAATAATGCTGATCCGTAGTGTCTTCTTTCTTCCTTCTGCTTAATATTTATTGGAGCAGATTGCTTTCCACAGATGTCTTTTCTGCACAATGATTTCTCTCCTGGGCTTTTGACTTCCTGATCTCCAGCTTTTCTGGACCAGCTCCAGCTTGTTTTGGGCCCTGGCTCCAAGCCCAGAGGAGCTTTGCCCCTGTAGATGTTCCTCAGACCATGTGACTTCACAGTAACTAGAGTTTCACCTGCAACCTCCCTGGGAAAGAGCAGAGATAATGAAGGTTCTGGGAACAAGTACAAGAAGTGAACATGAACCTATGACTCCCTTAAGTCACAGATTCAAGTCCTCCTTTAGTAATCCACAGCAACAAAACCCAAACCATAGGCTAGGATTTGTGTTGAGAGATCAAGGGAATGCATATGGGCCCTGGGTTGATGAGAAAAAGTTTGGGTTAATAATGACCCAGTGATAAATATCATCCTTCAAGTGTGATTTCAACTTTATCAGAAGCACACATGAGCCAAACCCAAAAAAAACAAAGGCCAAATGTTTTCTCTGATAAACTGATGCTGATCCACAATGCGGGGGAAGGGGTAGGGAAGAATGAAGAGACTTTGGATTGTTCAGGGGAAGTGAGGGGAATGGAAGGGTGTGGGGATGGGAAGGATGGTGGAATGAGACAGATATTACCCTATATAAATATATGATTATACTACTGGTGTGACTCTGCACCACGTACAGCCAGAGGAAGGAGAAGTTGTGCTCCATTTGTGTGCAATATGTCAAAATGCATTCTACTGTCATGTATAACTAATTCGAACAAATTTTTAAAAAGCATGCATGAGTTACATAAAGGACAAACTTCAGTACTCTAAACTTCTTAAGAAATGGCTGTGCTAGCATTCTATTGGCTTTTCCATTTTATTAAATATCCTTTGAAACAATAACTGCTTTCACATTAGTGACAGGAAATATATTTAAAAAATAAAAGATCTCGAACAAATCATCCAATTGAAGCCTCAAGCAGTGGAGATAGATTTTGAGCCTCATTTTGAACCTGAGTTCCTGAAGGGAATGAAGGATGGGGGCACTTCCAAACATTAATGGTGGGGGAGTGGCGGGTGGGCCAAAACAACAGGAAATTCACAGAAGCAGCATGAATGGCAAAAAAAAAAAAAAAAAAAAAAGCCACCGATCTCACTCATAATCAAAGAAACCTAAATAATATTGAAAAAATCTGCTGCCTGGGGATGGAAGATGCACAGGGAAATGGAAAACCCCAAACACCACAGACTGGGATGCAGATTGATATGGCCTTCATAGGGCGAGCTGGGCAGAATCTGTCCAAACTAGACATGTAGGCATCCTTTGTCCCAGGCACTTCACTTTTGGGAAACATTTATATATATAGACATACACACAATTCTGTAAATTGTTATGGAAAATAGGTTTATCTCAGCATTCTTTATAGCATGGAGAATTTTAGATAACTGAAATATCCATCAATATGAGTAATGATTGAATTAGAGTATGGCTATTTAATGAGTCTATACTCTGAAAAGAATATAACGAGTAAATGCAGCAAGCTGCAGAAGATTGAGTATAAGATAATTCCATTTTGTGGCAAACAAAATAAAATGCGGAAAAAAACCCTTTGTATATGAATGTATATGTAGTGAGTTAGGTATTTGTTATGTTAATAGTGGAATTTAATAGTAAAGTTTTGTTAGTAAGGGAAATGACTTTTGTAAGAAAAATATCTTGGCAAGCCTTTTTCATTGTTTTATGTGGTTTTTTTTAACAGATATACATGACAGCAGCGTGTATTTTGACATATTATACATCCATGGAGTATAACTTATTTGAATTAGGATCCCATTCTTGTGGTTGAACCTGATGTGCAGTTTCACTGGTGGTGCATGAACATGCATGAACATGGGAAAGTTATATCCAACTCATTGTACTGTCTTACAATCTAAGATTTTTCTATCAGATTTTTCAACATTCTTCCAGTGTCTATCTATTGTCCAATTACCCTATTTCAAAGCCATTCCTGCATTTTGGGGGTGTTTGTCCTTCTGGTACCAGACTCTGTATTAGTCTCCTATTGCTACTGTAACCAATAACCATGACATTGGTGGGTTAAAACAACAGAAATGTATTTTATCCCAAGCTTGTTGCCATAAATCCAAAATCAGTATCAAGTGACCAGGATCAATACGTTGTCAGGGCCACGTTCCCTCCAGAAGCTTGCCCCTTCTAGCTTCTGGTTGCTGCTGGGGTTTCTCTGCTTGTGACCACATCACTCTAATCTCTGCCTCTGGAGCCAGATTTTCTTCTGTTTTTCTATTTGTGTTATCTCCTTGACCTCCCTCACATAAAGACATGTTGTGGAGTTTCACCGGTCATGTATTTATATATAAGGATAGGAAAGTTATTGGTTAAGCCTCTTATGATGTAGAAATTGAGGTCACCGGAAGTTGGGCAAAATGGTAAGAAGACAATTTTTTTCTATTTAAGAAGTGGACAAGGGATTGTAAGACAAAGGTATCAAATGCTGAGATTGAAGTGATTTTTTTTTATTTTGGTATAATATGAATTCATCCCCCATTGCTCCAAGCTTTGTGAGCAAACTTATGGAAATTAAAGAAAAGAGGCTGAGTCCCCTGTAGGGGTTTCTTATGATTTAGCTATGAGGTGCCCACAAAAAGCTAATGTGTGAGACAGTGTAAGAATTTTCAGAGGTGAAACAGATTATGATTAATCCACTGATAAAGATTAACTGGGTGGTAACTGTAGACAGGTAGGGTGTGGCTGGAGGAAGTAGGTCACTGAGGGTGTACTTTTCTGGTTTATATTTTGTCCCTCATGAGGAGAGCTCTCTCTGTTTCCTGGTGGCCATGTCCTGAGCTACTTTCCTCTGCCATATTATTCTGCTCTGTAGTTGTGCCCAGAGCTTGGCTCAGAGCTGTGGAGTCAGCTGACCATTGATTGAACCTCTGAAACCATGAGCCAAAGTAAACTTTTCCTCCTCTATGTCATTCTTGTCAGGTTTTTTGGCATTAGCAACAAAAAAATCGGCTGAAACAAGATTGTATCAGAGAAAGAACAGGAGGTAAGATGGAAATAGGATCCAGTGATTCATCACCAGCAGGTTCTTCAAGCCAAATTGACCAAGTGACCTTGAGAATATGGACTCCTTGCCAGGCATGGTGGTGCACAGCTGTTATCCCAGCAGCTTGAGAGTCTGATACAGGAGGATCGAAAGTTCAAGGCCAGCCTCAGCAAGTTAGTGAGGCCTAAGCAACTTAGTGAGGCCCTGTCCCAAAATTAAAAATAAAAAGGACTGGGGATGTGTCTCCGTGGTAAAGTACCCCTAGGTTAAATATCCAGTACTGAGGGAGGGAGGGAGGGAGGGAGGGAGAGAGAGAGAGAGAGAGAGAGAGAGAGAGAGAGAGAGAGACAGAGACAGAGAGAGAGACAGAGAGAAAGAAACATGGACACCTTGAAAAGAACATTGAACTTCCCAGGTTTTGGATAGGGAACACCTTTCATATTACAGAAGGATACATACTGAACAATTGACTGTACCTCCATAAAGTGGAATTAAAGAAAACAATTAGAGGAATATTTTTACTTATTATGTTATAAATTTTGGAAAAAGTTTTACAACAAGCATGTGTTGCTTTTGTAATCCATAAAGGCTGACAAAGAGAAGTCACTACACCAGGGGCTGAGGTTGTGGCTCAGGGGTAGAGTGCTCACCTAGCACGTGTGAGGCCCTGGGTTCGATCCTCAGCACCACATAAAAATAAATAAATAAAATAAAGGTATTGTGTCCAACTACAACTGAAAAATAAATATTTTTTTTAAAATAAGAACTACACCAAATCTATAAATATCCCTTTATCTGGCTCCTTCTTTACCCCCTTTTCCTTATGAAATTGCTGCACATGACACAAAAACAAAGAAAGCCCCCCCCCCAAAAAAAATGAGAAATTAGTTTTGTTTCTGGGATGGCTAGAGGAAGAAGAAAGAATGAGAGATAAGAGGAAAGGAAAGGGAAGAGAGGAGCTAAGCACTTGGAAGTAATGAAAGGCCCAGCTGGGTCATGGTGAGAAGAGACGTACACAAAAAGCTGGAGGTAGAAAACACTATGAGAACATAAACCCCTGAGAATTTTCAGGAATTGCAAATAGAAAGAAGGCATTTGATCCGATTTCACCAAAATCTCTGAAGACCAGGAGATCTCTGCTGGCCATAAAATATAGTGATAGGAGACTATGGCTTCTGATATGAGACCTGGTGGATTGAAAACATCTCTCTGTCACTTACTAGCTATATGAACACAGGTAAGTCAATTAAACACCCTGTGCCTCAGTTTTTTCATCTGTTAAATGGGCATGATGATAGTCCCTGCTTTGTAAATTTGTGGTGAGGCTATAGCAACTATTTTTAGTGTTTTTCATTAGTTCTTTTTAGTTATACTTAACAGTAGAATCCATTCTGACATAATTATACAAGCATGGAAAATACCTTATTCTAATTCAGACCCCTGTACCTCTCCTTCTCCTTCCCTCTTCCCACCCTTGCTCTGTTCCCTCTGTTAATCTTTCAGCCATTTCCCATACTTATTATTTTTTAAAAAATTAATTCTTGTGGATGTACACAATATTGAGATTCACTGTGGTGTATTCACATATGTACATAGGAAAGTGATGTCAGCTTCATTCCACTGTCTTTCCTTTTCCCACTCTCCCTTCCCTTCATTGAAATACTATCTAGAAAGCAACTGGCTTGGTACCTGAGACAAAGTAAGTTCTCATTTAATGTGAATATTAACTATCATCATTTGTGTTATAAAAATAACACTTTTATAAATGTATTGATTTATTGATTATGTAACTACCATGTTTTCTCAGTTCTATGTGTTAGTCAGTTTTCTATCATTATGACAGAATACCTGAGAAAAACAAATTAAAGGAGGAAAGATTTATTTTAACTCAGTTTCAGAGGTTTTAGTCCATGATTGCTCGGCTCCATTGGTATGTGCCTGTGATAAGGCAGGACATTATGGTGGGAGCATATGGCAGAACAGAACTGTTACTGCTCACCTCATGGAGGCAAGGGGAGAGAGAGAGAGAGAGAGAGAGAGAGAGAGAGAGAGAGAGAGAGAGAGAGAGGGAGAGGGAGAGGGAGAGGGAGAGGGAGAGGGAGAGGGAGAGGGAGAGGGAGAGGGAGAGGGAGAGAGAGGGAGAGAGAGAGAGAGGGAGAGAGACAGAGAGAGAGACAGAGAGAGAGAGACAGAGAGAGAGAGAGAGAGATGAGTGGGGAGGAAGGAGCAGGAATCCCAGTGTTTCCACCACCTCCCAATGGTGCCACCAGCTGGAGATGAAGCCTTCACCACATGAGACTTTGGGGAAAATTCCAGATCCAAACCATAACACTATGATTTTTTTCCCTTTCTATTTAAATACTACTTCACTGCTTTTAAAGCATATAGAAGACAGGGATGCAGCTCAGTGGTACAGCATTTACCTAGCACATGTAAGATCCTGGGTTCAATCCCCAAGATGACCCCACCCCCAGCCTCCCAAAAAAGTGTATAGGAAATAGATTGGCTGAGATTTGGTTTCCTGTTTTTGATGCCAGGGATTGAACCCAGAGGGACTTAAAACCACCAAGCCACATCCCCAGACCTTTTTATTTTGAGACAAGTTTTCACTAAGTTGCTATGACCTCTCTAAGTTGCTGAGGCTGGCCTCACACTTGTGATCCTCCTGCCTCAGCCTCCTAAGCCACTGGGATTATAAGCATGTGCCACTGTGTCTGGCTAGCTTTTGGTTCCTTGAAGTGCTTCTGGAGTTTTATTTAATAAGCACATGTGTTAATCAGCTTTCCATTACTATAACAACATACTTGAGATAATTAACCTATAAAGAGGAAAGGGTTATTTTGTCTCACAGTTAGAGGTTTCAGTCCATGATTGATTACCCCATTGCTTTAGACCTATGAGTAGGCAGCACAACACCACTGAAGCATGTAGTAGAGCAAAACCATTTACCTCTGACCAGAAAACAAAAACGGAAGCAGAAGAGACTGGGGTCCCATAATCATCTCTCAATAGTGCCATCAGCTGGGTAACTCACCTTTAACAAATGGACTTTGGGGCACACTTATCCAAGACCTAACAACAGTATTCATACTTTGTATATTGATGGTATGGGAATGATGCCTCTAAAGATTTTATAGGACTTTTAAACCATGTTGTTCATATACACTCTTTAGTCATTTTTTTTTTGAAGTCTTTGTTACTATTGCTTTTTTTTTTTTTTTTTTTTTGGTACCTGGGATTGAACCCAGGAGCACTTAACCACTGAGCCACATCTCTAGTCCTTTTTATTTATTTTGAAACTGGGTCTTGCTGAGTTGTTTAAGGCCTTGCCAAGTTGCTGAGGCTGGCTTTGAACTTGCAATCCTCCTGCTTCAGCCTCCCAAACCCCCTGGGATTACACGTGTGTACCACCATGCCCAGCTGCTTAGTAAACCTTTTTCCCCTAGATATTGTAATAACCCTTAGTCATTCCCTCATCACAAATGCCTGATGCCTAGTATCTAGCAGAATGGAACTCATGGGCTTTCAGCAGTTTCTGCAGCTCTGAAGAGGGAGTGGGACTAATGGAGTTGGAGAGAAGAGAGGCTTTCCCTTTAGAGTCTCTGTACTTCCTCATTGTTTGAGTTTTCTTTTCACAAAGACTTTTATTTATTGCTTGTGTAAGAAAAAGCAGTACAATTGTTTATTTTGAAACGAAACAGCAACAGACAAAATGGAAAGGCTAGACAGGGACTGCAGAAGAATTGTGCTCATTCAAAGCTGGCTATCTCTAGCAATAAACAAGGAAATGTTGTATGTTACCCATCAGAATGGTTTAAAATTAACTTTGATACTGCTTATGATTGGCAACGCATAAATACAAATAGACATGAATTCCCACTGTGAGAAGAAGCTGAAATTGGTACAGGTTCCTGGGAGGTAATTTTGCAGTGTGCATTAGCACTTACCGTGAATTTATCTTTGACTCAATAATACTGATACTGCTGCTAGGAAATTGTTGCATGGGTTTATATGCAAAAGCATATCATAATGGAAACATAAGAGGATATTTGCTGCAGAATTTCTTTATAAGGACAAAAATCAAATGCCTATCATAAAAGTCTGGCTAAATAGAGTGCAGTTTATCTATTAACATTGTTATGATTTAGATATGAGGTGTCCCCCAGAAGCTCATGTGTGAGACAATGCAATAAAGTTTAGAGGTGAAATGACTGGGTTATGAGAGCCTTAACCTAACCAGTGAATTAATCCACTTAGGATTAACTGGATGGCAACTGTAGGCAGGCAGTGTGTGGCTGGAGGAATTGGGTCAGAGGGGGCATACCTTTAGGATATATATTTTGTCTCTGGTGAGTGGAACAATCTCTCTCTGCTTCCTGATTGCTAAGTCCCTGGCTGCTTTCCTCCACCACACACATCTGCCATGCTGTTCTGCCTCACCTCAGTCCTTGAGGAGTGGAGTTGGCCATCTGTGGACTGAGGCATCTGAAACTATGAGCTGCAAATAAACTTTTTAACCCCTAAAATTGTTCTTGTCAGTTTTTTTGGTCACAGAAGCAAAAAAAAAAAAAGCTAAAACAAATATTAAGAAGAATGAGCATCTATTTAAAAGCTATAGGTAGAGTGTGGAGCTGATATGGAATGATCTCAATGATGCATAGTGAATTGTAAAAAGCAAGGAACTGTGAAAATAATGTGCTGCTATTCGTGTCTCTTTTTTATCCTGAGAGAATACACAAAAATTGTTAAAAGTAAAATTAAATTTAGATAGAAGGATTAGAGTTCTGGGATCAGGGAACTTTTCATTATAAATATAAAAACCTTCACTGATTCACAGATACTTGATCACGTGTGTGATTATTCATTAAACTAACACAAAAGCACCATTCTAAAATATCAAAGAGGGCATTGGCAGACTTCAAAAGCTGGTTCATAGATTCTGGGTTAAGAAGTCTCATCTTGGGACAGAAACTGCCCAAATATTCGATGTTCCATTTCTTCGGTCTGGTAACTCCTGAAGATCAAAGGCTCTCCAAAGACACTGGTGGTAAAGGCTAGAGCCTAGAAGGCAGCCTTAACAAGCATGGACCTGATTCACAAATGAGGGCCATGGGGGTGATAGAACATTAAGAGAACTTTAATTAGCAAACTCTGGGTTTGTTCTCTTTTTTATTTTTATTTTTTGGCATTGAGGATTGAACCCAGGGCACTTAACCAATGAGCCATATCCCCGGCCTGAAAATGTTTTAAAATTATTTTTTATTTTGAGACAGCTCTTCCTAAGTTGCTTAAGGCCTCGTTAAAGTTGCTGAGGCTGACTTTGAACTTGCTGCCTCAGGCTGCCAAGCCACTGGGATTCCAGGCATGCCCCAGTGTGCGTGGCCCTTCTCTTTTTTTAACTTAAATTTTCTCCAGGTTTATTGAGGTGAGGTCTGGTTGACACAAATTCCACATATTTATGGTATAAAACATGAAGTTTATGATACACAATTTATGTTTACACTGTGAAATGAACATCTCCATCAATTCACATGGCTACCTTTATTTTCTATAGTGAGAAGACAAGATTGATGTCCTTTCCAAAATTCAAGTACATAATACACTATTATTAACTATAGTCCCTGTTCTGTACATTAAGTCTCCAGTAGTTTTTCTTCTTATTACTGAAATTTTTACTTTTAACAATATTTCTCCTTTTCTGCCACTTCTCATCCCCTGATAACCATATTCTACTCTTATTATGGGTTCAGCATTTTTTTAGATTCCACTTATAAGTGAGATCATAGCAATATTTTTCTTTCTGTGTCTGTCTTGGTTCACTTTGGCATAATGTTTTCAAGTTTCATTTTCGGGGGGAGTGGGTACCATGGATTGAACTCAGGGGCACTCAGCCACTGAGCCACATCCCCAGCCCTATTTTGTATTTTATTTAGAGACAGGGTCTCACTCAGTTGCTTAGCGCCTCACTGTTGCTGAGCTGGGTTTGAACTCAGGATCCTCCTGTCTCAATCTCCTGAGTCACTGGGATTATAGGTGTGTGCTACCACATCTGGCTATCTCATTTATTTTTAACAAATGTCACTACTATTGTCCCCACTTTACAGACAAGGAAACTGAGGTAAAGTATTGCTTTAGTTGCTTGCCTAAGATAAGTAGGAGATTTTCTCTCTTACTGGGCACAGTAGGCCATGCATGTAATCCCAGCTACTTGGGAGGCTGAAGCAAGAGAATCACAAGTTCAAGGCCAACCTTGGCAAGTTAATAAGACCCTGTCTCAAAATCAAAAATAAAAACGGTTGGGGAAGCAGTTTAGTGGTAAAGCACCCCAGGGTCGATCCAAAAACAAAAAAGTGGCAAAGTCAGGACTTTATCCCAAGTCAAATTAAATAAGCAAAATTTACTAATCAATAAGTTAGTTAAAGAAACTGAATCCTAGAGGCAATATTGATCTAAGTAGTATCATGCATATGTGCTTATATTTTAGATATATAGTTATCTCATTGCTTGGCACAATTCATATACATTGAATTCTGCACTCAAAAACTTATCCCATACTGATCCTAGGATGGGAAGAAACAGATCTGCTCTGGAAGATAACTTACTGAAATCTAACTGAACTTCATGAAGTGTTCTGTGAAGAAGATTATATATGATATGAAAAATATAGACATTTATTTAGTGCAATTATTTGCCTATAGACATTTTTAAAGGGTAGTATATTCTATCTTCATATGATCTAAAGAATTAAAGCATACCAAACAGGAAAGAAAAGGAAGAGTCTGCAATTGAATATCAAGGCACAATATTTTGCCAGAAGTAATGAAGGTAGAGTACACACTAAATCTATGCCAAGTTTCAGAGATTTGATTAGGTAACTGCTTATTTTTTTTTTTTTTACTTACATAGGCAAAATAGATTCTGCAGTTACCGGTTGCATTAAATTCATCAAATAAACTTACCAAAATTGATACTATAGGGCTGGGGATGTGGCTCAAGCGGTAGCGCGCTCACCTGGCATGCGTGCGGCCCGGGTTCGATCCTCAGCACCACATACCAACAAAGATGTTGTGTCCGCCGAGAACTAAAATAAATAAATAAATAAATTAAAAAAAAAATTCTCTCTCTCTCTCTCTCTCTCTCTCTCCTCTCTCACTCTCTCTTTAAAAAAAATTGATACTATAAGGTGAAACATTAAGTTCCTGGGTTGCAACTGTGTATAATTTTAAAATAGCTTTTACAATGTATTGATTTATTTGAAGGTGACAGGGGCTGGGTTTGTAACTCAGTGGTAGGGCACTTGCCTAGCATGGTACTGTTTTAAAAAAGGAAAGAAACATGATGTAAGGAAGAGATTAAATACCTTTCAGATTTTAGGTGGTATCATGCAAGTGATATTTAGAGCACGTCACAAGGTTCCTGCTTGATCATAGTGTATTTATTGATGTGCATTGTGGGTATAATTAGTCAATGCTACCTTATTACTTTGGATATTGATGGATCTTGCTTTCTATACCAGAAAGACGATGAATAATTTTTTCTGGTGCTAGGGTTTGAACCTTGAGCTCCCTATGTGCTAAATACATGCTCTACTATTGAGCTACACCCCAAGCTCCAAAGTTCATGATTTTAATGATCTTTCTGGGATATAACTGAACTGAGGTGGAGTAAGAATTCAAACTTTTCATTTTATTCCAGAATGGTTCACTGATTACTACAACACTTGGCCTGTAGTTGATGCTTAACACGTTGATTGTATGAAAGGATGAGAAAACATATTTGGAGCTCTGACTTACACTGAAAAAAATCTCAAGAGACCATTTTAACAGAGCAAGATGTTATATTGGGAAACACATCTTCCACAACCATGGAACATGGATTGACTGTTCAGTGCATTCTGTCCTCAAAAAGAAAGATTACTTAGGAAATCTCAAATGTTATTTCCATTCTACAATAACAAAGAAAAGGCATCAGGTAACATGATCTGGGATTAGAATCATGTTCTACTATCCTAATGTATCCATCTCTATTCCAAGGGTGTTTCTTTCCAGGATTTATACATATCATCTTATTTGGGAAAGGTAAGTCCCCAGCTATGTACTCGACCATTCTCAGCATTTGCCTGGTCTTTCAGTAGATTCTCTTTTAGTCACTCTGAAGTAACCTTATGACTGACATAGCCCTAGCTTTATTACCTTGGAAACTGATGTCTTCTTGTGGAGATTTTAGAGAGTACCTTATGCTCAGAAGCTAGAAGATACCTTAGTCCCACCCCTAGCTCACTGGAAATATTACCATTTAAAATTGTTCAATGGGTACCTGTGGCAAAGTGTGCTGGTTCCTCATCCATATCTGGTCCCCCTCCCCTTTCACAATAATATGGCATATAGGATTTAACTGACACATGACTGCCCACAATAAAGACATTTGTCAGTCTCCTTCATAGCTAGGTATGACTGTGCAACACATACAGAAGGATGAGTTTTTGTTAATGGGAGGTATAGGGATGTGCCGTGGCTATTGGTGAATTGTCCTTTAAATGGAAGGGATAAGCTCCCCCACTGGTCCTCTTTCACCCCTCTCATTGGCTGGAATGAAGATAAGTGGTGAGCCAATCGGACCATGAAGATGAGGCTGCATTAGTGGGTAGATGGAGCTATACAACAGAAGCAAGCTGAGCCAAGTGCAGTGGTGCACGCCTGTAATCCCAGCAACTCAGGAGGCTGAGGAAGAAGGCTCACAAGTTCAAGGCCAACATGCACAGCTTAGCAAGACTCTGTCTCAAAATACAAAATAAAAGGGGCTGAAGATGTAGCTCAATGGTAAGTGCTTTCCTAGCATGCACAAGTCCTGGGGTTCAATCCCCAGTGCCACACACACACAAAATTGAAGAAGAAGAGGACAGCCTGTATCCCTGACAACTTTGAAGAATAGAGTCACCATAGCAGTTCAGACTCTGATCTGTGAAAAAAATGAACTCCTATCTTAAGCCAACGTTATTTGGGATATTTGATTTGCAGAAGCTACAATGATATTCTAATACTGTACACAAAACCTTATTTCTACTGATGACTGTCCTCATGTATGTTATTCATAAAGGGTAACTTTAAGTTTGACTGGAAGATTGGGTCAACAGATAATGCATTGAGCACCCACCTGGGCATCAAGCTGGGAGAACATGTTGTTCTCTCTGTTCACTATTAACATCTGCTGAACAGACTTGGTACAAAGATTAGAGGTAAGTGATTATAATAATGTACGTGACGTTGCCTAGAGCAACAATAGGTACATAACAAGTATTTAATAAAGTTTTTATGATGAAACTAACTTTGACTTTTTCTGTTTTTGATTCTCAAATATAAGCTAGTACCCATGAAAATATTATACTAACATTTCTTATTATAAGTATATCTCTGAATTATCTATCAATGCCAGTTAGTGGAAGAGAATAATTAGGTATACAAAAACTTTGGTTAAAAGGCATTTGTGTGATGTATCTGAACTAGTCAAAACTGTGTTACAATAAATAGGCATCCCAGCTAATTCTGGGTATGATATCAACAAGGACTCTCCTATTCTTCCTTCATGCCATCTTTTCCTTGAATATGTTAAATAATGCAGTTGTCCCTTAGTACCTATGGGGGGATTGGTTTCAGGACCCTCCAGAGATTCCAAAATCTGCAGATACTCAAGTTTCTTGTATAAAATAATGTAGGGAAACCAATGGAGGGTGGAAATTAGACAGGGAAAGGGAAGTGGGGGGTAATAAAATAAAACAAATTATGCTATGTATAGGTACAAATATATCACAATGAAGCCCACTTTTGTATATAATTATAATTCACCAATAAAATATTTTTTAAAATACTGTAGTATCTGCATGTACCTATGCACAACCTCCTGAATACTATAAATTGTATCTAAATTACTTATAATACATACTAAAATGTAAATTCTATGCAAATAGTTGTTACACTGTATTGTTTAGTGGATGATAACAAGAAAGCAGTCTACATGTTAATACACATGCAGTTTTCAATTGACAGGCAAAATTGCACATATTTATAGGGGGCCGTGTATTTTTTTTTTTAATATGGAACACTTCATGAATTTGCATGTCATTCTTGTGCAGGGGCCATGTTAATCTTCTCTGTGTTGTTTCAATTTTAGTATATGTGCTGGCAAAGCGAGCACCCATGTAATGTTTTGATGGATGTATATATATGCATGTGTAATGTTTAAGTTAGGTTTAAGTATATCTATCTCCTCAAACATTTATCATTTCTTTGCACTGAAAGCAAAGTTTTTTTTTCTTCTCTCTTTTTAAAAATATATGGTACATTAGCATTATCTATTAGTCAGGCAACCAGAGAAACTTTACCTCCAAAAGCAGTGGTCTATTGAGCTTCTCTGGGTGAAGTACTGTTGCTGCTCTAGGTGACAAGTGTAACGTCAGCATCAATGCCAGACCCAGTGCATCACTACAAGGACCTTCATAACCACCATCTGTGAAACCTACCCATCTCTCTCCCAGCCTCTCCAGAATGGATTCCAAGCAGTGCTTCCTTCATGCCATCTTCTTCTAAATTGAGCTATATTCAAATTATGATTGAGTTTATCTGTTAGGGAGACTCTAAGGCATACCCTTGTAGCCTAGTGGCAAGGGAAGCTGCGAAGGCAGATTTCTATTTTATTCTTTGAGAAAAAAATGTGGACTGTAAGGGTAAAGGTGTGACTTGACAAAGGGAGAGGGATCAGTGGTATTGCAAATTGTTAAATTTTGCTGGATGCGGTGGCACCTCCTTATAATCCGAGGAACTCCAGGAGGCTGAAGCAAGAAGATCACAGGTTCAAGGCCAGCCTCTTAATGTAGTAAGATCTTGTCTCAAACTAAAAAATAAAAACAGCTGGAATTGTAGCTCAGTGATAAAGTGCCCTCTGCCCTGGCTCAATCTCTAGTGCTGCAGGAAAAAAAAAATGTTAGATTTCCACTCCAGGGACCACATAATCTAACTCCCTAGTGCTTTACATAGAAAAGGACTTTCCTAGTATCACACAATTATCAGTGGCAGAGCTGATTCAGAGAATCACGTGTGCTTTCAACACTCTTTCTACCAATAGGCATTGTTTTCCATCACTCAACTGTATCATGTGGGACATTCAGACAAGATGCAGTCAGTTGGGAAAGAAATCAATGAAAAGCTGCTATTTCTTCTGTTATCCACTCAATATATATTTAATGAGCATCTAATACATTCTAGGCACTGATAAACAATGTTCAGTCTAGTGAGGTTAATAGGTAAGTAAACAGACAATTTCAATATAATGTTAGAAATGTTGTAGTAGAGAAGCATGGTTAGCTATTTTTCCTTCAGAAAAATTAAACTAAATTCCTCATTCCTTGGATTTAAACTTGGTTTTTAATTCAAGGAGCTCAAGAGATCTAGATAGCTCACAGATAATTTTCAGACTTAGGTCCATCAAGGTTCTGTGGATTGCCCAAGGTTGCTAATCCTCCATTAGGCATACCTCACTGGAACCCATTCTTTATTGTATGGTTGGCCTCTGGAGGTCCTGTTTCTTCATCTGTGAAATGACTCATTTGCTCTGAGGATTGAACAATATAATATCTTCATCGAGGTACCTCTGGTTGCTAGTAACAGATACCTACCCGAGCCAGCTTAATCAGTAGAAGAATATTATGTGGTATGTGAAGTTTCATGGAACACAAAGTCAGTAAGAAAAATCGTGATTCAGGAGGGACTGAAGCCATGAACTGGGAAGTCATCAGGAATCAGGGAATTTCTCTCTCCCTTTCTTTTCCCAATTACTCTCTTGGTTTATGTGGTCTTTCATATCTCAACATTCACCTGAATTCTCTTTATAATCCCAATTTCCATTTCCACAAACTTGACAAAATACAGTTTCCCAACATGGATTCGATTTACAAATCCTGGGTTTTAGTGACTGATTATAGATTGACTAGCATCTCTGAATTCCAATTCCAGATTCTCAGTGAGGGCGATGTGAAAGGCAGCCAAGGCAAGATGGCGAGTGAGGAAGTCCAGGGCAGGGCCAGACCAGAGAAGCATGGAGAGGGTCTTCCAATGAGGTCAACTTCCTTGTTGACAAAAGTGCTCCTGGACACAAGAGGGGGACCCATACACTTCCATATTCATGCTTTCAAGCAGGGGATCCAATAGAAAAATTAAAACAGACATGTGGACAGAGGGGGCACCAATCAATAATAGTGAGGAGCTCATGGGCAGGGAAGAAGATAAGAAGGAAATTCCAGAGATCATAAAAAGAACAGGCCAAAACTCCCCCACCAGAGTCCCAGCTTTGGGCCTTCTTCTCTTTGGAAAAGTCTATCTCTGTATCTCTGTTGCTTTTGCAATAAACCTGCTACTTACTTGCTATCTCTGTGTCCTGTTATTCAATTCTTTCTTTGCTGAATGGAAATAATGAACCCAGCACTCCTAGACAGTAATATCAGGATGGAATCTGGTTGCCCTGGCTTGGATCAGGGGTTCTGTGTAATTCCATCAGTTTGGCCCAGAAGGCAGGGTTACAACATGGCTCGCGGGGGGGGGGGTGTCCAGTTTTTGGAGAAGGAAGATTGACAACTTGGCAGACCCCTCAAAATGGTTACTGTAAGAGAGGGCATTGAAAAATATAAATAGTGGATGATATCAATAATTGCCATATTTCTCTCTCTCTCTCTCCTCTCTCTTCTCTCTCTCTTCCTCTCTCTTTCTCTCCCTCCCCTCTCTTCTCTTTCTCTCTCTCCCCCTCTCTCTTTTCTCTCTCTCCCTCCTCTCTCTTTCTCCCTCTGTCTCTCCTGTCTCTTCTCTCCCTCTCTCTTTCTCTCTCCCCCCTCTCTCCCTCCTCTCTCACTTCTCTCTCTCCCTCTCTCTCTCCCCCTCCTCTCTCTTCTCTCTCTCCCTCCTCTCTCTTTCTCCCTTTGTCTCTCCTCTCTCTTCTCTCCCCCCTCTCTCCCCCTCTCTCACTCCTCTCTCTTCTCTCTTTCCCCCTCTCTCTCCCCCCTCTCTCCTCTCTCTCTCTCTCTCTCTCTCTCTCTCTCTCTCTCTCTCTCTCTCCTGGTAGTAATAGATTCCATTCTTTGGGCCATAAAGGTGGTAGGCACATGAATCAAGTTGGATTGATACCTTAGCCAAGCTCACTATGCTCAGTTCTGTGGTTTAGCATCTTCTTCATATCCTTTCCCCCCTCTATATTCTGGAATCCAACACTTCCAATTCCTCTAGGTTTTATCTGGAATTTTGTGTGTTTAAAATCTGATATACATGATTACAAGATTTCATGTTATTTTCTGCCTCTGAGCCATGTCCATAATGAAAAATTCAGGAATGTTTTCTGAGAGGTATCTGGGTCACCAGATGGAGATGTAAACCTTTCCCAGAAATCCCCTATCTGACTTCCCCTAATACTTCAGTAGCCCAAACTAAGAGAAATCACTTGCAAAGGAGAAGAGCATGGCTCCTTCCCCAGTGCTGGCCTACATTATCTGAGACCAAGATATTTCTTAGTCAGGTGTGGTGGTGTATGCCTGCAATCCCAGCTACTCAGGAGGCTGAGACAGGAGGATTGCAAGTTTGAGGCCAGCTTCAGCAACTTAGTGAGTCTCTCAGCACTTAGGGAGACCCTGTCTCAAAATTGAAAGAAGGACTGAAGATGTTGATCAGTGGTAAAGCACTCCTTCGCTCAATCCCCAGTACCAAAGGAAAAAGGGAAAGGTGGAGGGGGGCGGGAGATACATAGATACATAGATAGATAGATAGATATTGATTTCTGCTAGACACTTTATCAGTAAGGGGGTTTCTGTTATTAAGAAGATATGATTGGGTTATTTGGTTTTTTTTGGTGTTTGTCTTGTTGAGCTCTTTATATGTCCTAGAGATTAGAGCTCTAACTGATGTGTGAGGGGTAAAAATTTGCTCCCAAAATGTAGGCTCTCTGTTCACCTCACAGATTGTTTTATTTGCTTAGAAAAAACTTTCTAGTTTGAATCCATCCCATTTATTGATTCTTGGTTTTAATTCTTATGCTATAGAAGTCTTATGAAGGAAGTTGGGGCCTAATCCCTCATGATGAAGATTAGGGCCTACTTTTTCTTCTATTAGACGCAGAGTCTCTGGTTTAATTCCTAGATCCTTGATCCACTTTGAGTTGAGTTTTGTGCATGGTGAGAGATAGGGATTTAATTTCATTTTGTTGCATATGCATTTCCAGTTTTCCCAGCACCATTTGTTGAAGAGGCTATCTTTTCTCCAGTGCATTTTTTGGCACCTTTGTCTAATATAAGATAATTGGTTTTTTTTATTGGTTGTTCACAACATTACAAAGCTCTTGACATATCATATTTCATACATTAGAATCAAGTGGGTTATGAACTCCCATTTTTACCCCAAATACAGATTGCAGAATCACATCAGTTACACATCACATTTTTACATACTGCCATATTAGTGACTGTTGTATTCTGCTACCTTTCCTAACCTCTACTATCCCCCGTCCCCTCCCCTCCCATCTTGTCTCTCTACCCCATCTACTGTAATTCATTTCCCTCCATGTTTGTTATCCCATTCCCCTCATAACCTCTTATATGTAATTTTGTATAACAATGAGGGTCTCCCTCCATTTCCATGTGATTTCCCTTTTTTTCTCCCTTTCCCTCCCACCTCATGTCTCTGTTTAATGTTAATCTTTTCTTCCTGCTCTTCCTCCCTGTTCTGTTCTTAGTTGGTCTCATTATATCAAAGAAGACATTTGGTATTTGTTTTTTAGGGATTGGCTAGCTTCACTAAGCATAGTCTGCTCTAGTGCCATCCATTTCCCTGCAAATTCCGTGATTTTGTCATTTTTTAGTGCTGCATAATACTCCATGGTGTATAAATGCCACATTTTTTTATCCATTCATCTATTGAAGGGCATCTGGGTTGATTCCACAGTCTAGCAATTGTGAATTGTGCTGCTATGAACATCGATGTGGCAGTATCCCTGTAGTGTGCTCTTTTAAGGTCTTCAGGAAATAGTCCGAGAAGGGCAATAGCTGGGTCAAATGGTGGTTCCATTCCCAGCTTTCCCAGGAATCTCCATACTGCTTTCCAAATTGGCCGCACCCGTTGGCAGTCCCACCAGCAGTGTACAAGAGTACCCTTTTCCCCACATCCTCGCCAGCACTCATTGTTGTTTGACTTCATCATGGCTGCCAATCTTACTGGGTGAGGTGGTATCTTAGGGTGGTTTTGATTTGCATTTCCTTGACTGCTAGAGATGGTGAACATTTTTTCATGTACTTGTTGATTGATTGTATGTCCTCCTCTGAGAAGTGTTTGTTCATGTCCTTGGCCCATTTGTTGATTGGGTTATTTGTTTTCTTATTGTCTAATTTTTTGAGTTCTTTGTATACTCTGGATATTAGGGCTCTATCTGAAGTGTGAGGAGTAAAAATTTGTTCCCAGGATGTAGGCTCCCTATTTACCTCTCTTATTGTCTCTCTTGCTGAGAAAATCTTTTCAGTTTAAGAAAGTCCCATTTGTTGATTCTTGTTATTAACTCTTGTGCTATGGGTGTCCTATTAAGGAATTTTGAGCCCGACCCCACAATATGTAGATCGGAGCCAACTTTTTCTTCTATCAGACGGAGAGTCTCTGATTTGATATCTAGCTCCTTGTTCCACTTTGAGTTGGCTTTTGTGCATGGCGAGAGGAGGGGATTCAGTTTCATTTTGTTGCATATGGATTTCCAGTTTTCCCAACACCATTTGTTGAAGATGCTATCCTTTCTCCATTGCATGTTTTTAGCTCCTTTATCAAATATAAGATAGTTGTAGCTTTGTGGATTAGTCTCTGTGTCCTCTATTCTGTACCATTGGTCCACCCACCTGTTCTGGTACCAGTATCATGCTGTTTTTATTACTATTGGTCTGTAATATAGTTTGAAATCTGGTATCGCTATACCACCTGATTCACACTTCCTGCTTAGAATTCCTTTTGCTATTCTGGGTCTTTTATTTTTCCATATGAATTTCACGATTGCTTTATCTATTTCTACAAGAAATGCCATTGGGATTTTGATTGGCATTGCATTAAACCTATAGAGAACTTTTGGTAATATCGCCATTTTGATGATGTTAGTTCTGCCTATCCATGAACAAGGTATATTTTTCCATCTTCTAAGATCCTCTTCTATTTCTCTCTTTAGGGTTCTGTAGTTTTCATTGTATAGGTCTTTCACCTCTTTTGTTAGGTTGATTCCCAAGTATTTTATTTTTTTTGAGGATATTGTGAATGGAGTGTTTTTCCTCATTTCCGTTTCAGAAATTTTGTTGCTGATATACAGAAATGCCTTTGATTTATGTGTGTTGATTTTATATCCTGCCACTTTGCTGAATTCATTTATTAGTTCTAGTAGTTTCTTTGTAGACCCTTTTGGGTCTTCTAGGTATAGAATCGTGTCATCCGCAAATAGTGATAATTTAAGTTCTTCTTTTTCTATTTTTATGCCTTTAATTTCTTTCGTCTGTCTAATTGCTCTGGCCAGTGTTTCGAGAACTATATTGAATAGAAGTGGTGATAGAGGGCATCCCTGTCTTGTTCCAGATTTTAGAGGGAATGCCTTCAATTTTTCTCCATTCAGAATGATGCTAGCCTGAGGCTTAGCATAGATAGCTTTTACAATGTCGAGGTAAGTTCCTGTTATCCCTAGTTTTTCTAATGTTTTGAACATAAAGGGATGCTGTACTTTGTCAAATGCTTTTTCTGCGTCTATCGAGATGATCATATGGTTCTTATCTTTAAGTCTATTGATGTGGTGAATAACATTTATTGATTTCCATATATTGAACCATCCTTGCATCCCAGGGATGAATCCTACTTGATCATGGTGCACAATTTTTTTTGATGTGCCTTTGTATCCGATTCGCCAGAATTTTATTGAGGATTTTTGCATCTAGGTTCATCAGAGATATTGGTCTGTAGTTTTCTTTCTTTGAGGTGTCTTTGTCTAATATAAGATAATTGTTTTTTTTTAAAGAGAGAGTGAGAGAGGAGAGAGAGAGAGAGAGAGAGAGAGAGAGAGAGAGAGAGAATTTTTAATATTTATTTATTTATTTTTTTAGTTCTCGGCGGACACAACATCTTTGTTGGTATGTGGTGCTGAGGATCGAACCTGGGCCGCACACATGCCAGGCGAGCGTGCTACCGCTTGAGCCACATCCCCAGCCCGATATAAGATAATTGTAATTTTGTGAGTTAGTCTCTGTGTCCTCTATTCTATACCATTGGTCTACTGGCCTGTTTTGGTGCCAATACCATGCTGTTTTTGTTACTATTGCTCTGTAGTATAGTTTAAGGTCTGGTATAGTGATACCACCTGCTTCACTCTTCCTGCTTAGAATTGCTTTAGCTATTCTGGGTCTCTTATTTTTATGTGAAACACTGTGCTCTATATGTGTAATAAGAATTGTAATGCATTCCACTGTTGTTGTGTATTTAAAAATATAATAATAAAATAAAAATACATAAAATAAAATAACTTATTTCATAAGTTTTCACACATTTCCAGAGTGGATTAATGTACCAAGATAATATGTTAACTAAATGATTTTAAATTTAAATTTTGCAATAAAGAGAACTTCAAAATAAAAAAAAATAAAAAAGAAGATATGATAATGCTTTCTCAAATTGCCTATAAGCAAACTGTGAGTTCCAGGAGGGCACAGGCTTCTTGTGAGTTACTCCATCTCATTTTGACTTCCTTCAACTTGGAGGCCTTCTCCTCTATCCTTTAATTTCTTTCCTCAGTCATCCTGTTGCATAACATTGAACCAATTTATGGCTTATCGTTCACTTCCTAGAGGGGACAAATGTCTGACACACTTCAGCTCTGGCTAAAGGAATGCATATGGCAAATAGGATAAATAAATAGTTTGAAGTCACTTTTTGCATTACCTGCTTACATTCTTGCAAGCAGAAATAGATGTGAAATATTTAATATGCATGACCACATAGGATAGCAGGATCAGGGCTCCAGAGGCAGGGGTTTTGTGTTTAAACTGTATTGTCAATAGCTAATAGTTGTGGCAACTTTGGGCAAGTAATTCAGACTCTCTGTGCTTTAATTCATCAGTTTGAATAAGGATCATAATACCAATATGTAACTCAGAGGTTTATTGTGAATATTTTAGAAAATATTTTTAGTTATAGATGAACACTATACCTTTATTTTCCTTGTTTATTTTTTTATGTGGTTCTTAGGATTGAACCCAGGGCCTCACCACCGAGCTATACAACCCCAGCCCTTTTTGTGAATATTGAAACAAGATAATACAAAATCCTTAGTATAGTGCTTGCATATTGTAAGTACTCATTAAATATCATTATACTATAGCTATTATTCATGTTACTAGAAAAGTCTGGAATAGAACAATGCTTGGATCAAAATAGTGAATCTCAGGGTATTTAAAAACGTTTCTTCCTTGTGCTGTGTTGAATTTTCCAAATGTCCTGAAATGAGCACACATTGTCTAGATAATCAGAATATAATACAAAAAAGATTTTGTTAAAAATAAAATCAATATTTAGACTCCTACATAGCCATGAAACTCAAGAATGAGCTCAAATGGGGCCCATTTGAAACCATCCAAACAACTACCTGGTCCTGGCTTTTAGCACAATGATAGGGCAGATTCATGACTATACCTCTTAGACTCTAATTGAGCAGGAAAAAGCATGGGTTCACATTTCCCAGAGTTCCTGGGACAAAACGATGAAATGATAGATGGAAATATATTTTTTAATATTTACTTTTTAGTTGTAGTTGGACACAATACTTTTATTTATTTATTTTATGTGTTGCTGAGGATCGAACCCAGGGCCTCATACATGCTAGGTGAGTGATCTATCACTGAGCCATGACCCCAGCCCAAGAATGTATTTTGAAAAACTGAAATCATATATGGATAGAAAGGATCACAATAATTAGACTCAGAGCCTTTGAATTTAGTGAGGTCACAGGAGACCAAGCTGCTCACCAATGAACTTTCTGAATAGGCAGGACCTGAGGGTGTTTTAAGTTGCAGTATCCTATTCTGCAAAGCAAGACTGGTACTTGTTTTGGTAATACTAGGGAGACTGACCCCAGGGCATAGGGAAGGTAGGAGGAAGGAAAATATTTGTTAAGCCCTTGGAACTGTGGGTTACTTTACATCTAATCTCAAGGAAGTTAATATTCATCTGCATGGTAAATGTCAGAGGGATTTCCTATCATTGAAGCCTGGCCTTAAGGCCTTGTGTCCACATGGAAATCCCATTAAAAATCACTCCTGATATTCACCCCATCTAGAGGCAAGCAGGTAGTGGACTTGGGAGTTTTGAATGATTCATTCATTTGTAGAAGAGCCCTGGGAAAATAGAAGCAAAATTCTTTCTACTGGAGAAGAATTTGGCGAAAACTTGGAAGCCAGTCTCAGTCCTACTGGGAAAGACTATAAAGTAAAGAGGAGGTGAGGGATTACAAAAAGTTTTTAGCAGACTTACATATTTAATTAATATAAATAATCAGCCTGGCATGGTGGTCCTTGCCTGTAATCCTAGACTTGGTGGACACAATATCTTTATTTATTTTTATGTGGTACTGAGGATTGAACCCAGCGCCTCACACATGCCAGGCCAGCGTGCTACCACTTGAGCCACATTCCCAGCCTCAATCCTAGTGACTTGGGAGGCTGAGGCAGAAGGATTGCAAGTTTGAGGCCAGCCTTGGCAATTTAGTGAGACCCTAAGCAACTTAGTGAGCCACTCTTTCAAAATAAAAAAAAATAGTAAAAAGGGTTGGAGATGTGGCTCAGTAGTTAAGTGCCTCTGGGTTCATTCCCCAGTACACACACACACACACACACACCACACACACACACACACACACACCTATAGGAACAGATACAAACAAATGGGACTGCACAATTCTTTAGCTCAGAGGCAACGAGAACCTACATCTTTCTCCTCTTCCCTCAGTAAGGGCAATTTTGTCCATCGCTTTGCCTTCTTAATGGCCTTCAAATGCTGGAGAAAAGTTAAGTGCTGAAGTCCTGTCAAGGGCCAACAGGAAATGCTCCATGGATTGATAGTTTCCTAGGCCACTCCCAGAGAATGTAGCTCTTAGCCCAAGCTGTTCTCTGCCACCTTAGGATTGACAGGATGGGAGTGGAAACTGCTATTCTCCTCTGAGCAAGTTTCCTGCCTCTCTTCATTTTCAGCTCTTTCTTCTATTTGTTCCCTTGGATCCTACATAGGCAGAAGGGACAAGGTTAGGCCCTCAAGGACTTCTAAGATGTGCTTCTTGAGAGAGAGGGAGCAGGCCATCCCAAAGGTTTGCCCTAGTGGCCTGACCAGGATGCTGGCATTGGAGCATTGGTAACTATCAGTTCTCATCTAGGGGATTCATAACGCAGGAAAACCCTGTGATCCAGTCCATCATTCCCTGCCTCCAGGCTTGGTCCCTAAATAACCCAACTGTGAAAGAGCATATAGGCCAATCTTTGGTGACCAACACTCTAGGTGGCCATCCCTTTAGCAGCAGAACAGATGGTGGTAATTAGTGCAGTGATTGATGCTTTGTACCAGCTTCTGGCCCATCAACCAAGACCCCTTGTCCTCATCCCTGATGAACTGAAAGTACACATAGTACTTGCCATCTTTCTTGGTAGCTGAGGTTGTGCAGATGAGACACCAGGTCTCAGGGCTCCCTGTTGGGTAGGAATGAGCCACAGGATTGCGGCAGCACCTCAGGATGGACCAGAGTTTCTGGAGGGCAAGGAGGAGGAACTTGCTATTAAGGATGAAGGAGATCATCAGCATTTCAGATGCAACTATCTGCCACAGTTTTACAAAGTTCTAAAAGTTTTTAAGCAGGAGAACAACTTGTTTAAGTTGTGACAAGAACCCCAGACACCTGGGTTCCAGTCTGGCTGTACTACATACTAGTCAGGCAGCCTTGAGTGAGGGATTTTAAGTTCTACTGACTTCAGTTTCCTCAAAATGTAAAACAGGGAATAGAATCACCACCTTATTACTCAGCACTAAAAAAGAACAAGATCATGGCATTTGCAGGTAAATGGGTGGTGTTAGAAAAGATTATGCTAAGTGAAGTTGCCCCCCCCCCCAAAAAAACAAATGCTGCAAGTTTTCTCTGATATAAGGGGGAGACTCAAAGTGGGGTAGGAAGGGAGAGCATGGGAGGAAGATTATTTCTAGATAGGGAAGAGGGGTAGGAGGGAAAGGGAGAGGGAATGAGAATAGCAAGGATGGTTGAAGGTGATGGTCATCATTATACAAAGTACATGTATGAAGATGTGAATTCGGTGTCAGCATACCTTATATACAAACAGATATGATAAACTGTGGTATATATGTGCATTAAGAATTATAATGCAAAAAAGAGTACATGTATGGTGGCATAATTTGGTGTGAACATACTTTATATACAGAGTTAAGAAAGCTTGTGCTATAAATGGGTAATAATGAGTGTAAGGCATTCCACTATTGTCATGTATGTAAAAAATAAAAATAAATAAATAAATAAAAGAATACAATGTTGACAATGTAGGAAAAGTGCCCAGGACAGAGTTTGGAACACAGGAGACATTCAACAAACAGAAGTCATAACTATTGTTACTGAAAGGAAGGCCAGATGCATGAACTTGATTTTCAAGTCCCTCCAGTTCCCCGCCCTAACCTCAACTTCAGCCTTGTCTCCCGCCACCTATCTGTTGTGGTTTTCAACTCCAATCCTTCAAGATTCATTCTTGTTTCTTTGCCTTGCCCACGAAGGGATCCATCTCTTTGCCTTTGGTTTTCCCCAGCGAAGACTGCTATCTCTCTGTTCTGGTGTGAATATGTTCCTGAGAGTTCACATATTGGAAACTTAATTCTCCAATGCAATCGTTTTAAGAAGTGGGACATCTAAGAGGTGTTTAGATCCTGAGATCTCTGCTCTCATAAATGGATTAATGCTACTCACGAGATTGGCTTCATTGTTGTGAGAGAAGGTGTTAAAGCTTGGATCTGGAATGTTCCCCCAAAACTCAGGGGTTGAAGGCTTGGTCTCCAATGCAGCAGTGCTTAGAGGTGGGGCTTTGGGGGAAATGATTGGTTCATGGGGCTCTGACTTCATCAGTGGATTAATCCAGTGATAGATTCATAATCTGATGGGATTATTGGGAGGTGAGGCCTAATTAAAGTAAGCAGGTCACTGGGAGCATGCCCTGGAAAGGTATATCTTGTTCCCAGCCCTTTCTTCTTCCCTGTCCTGTTTCTCTGCTTTACAGCTGCCATGAGTTGAGCAGCTTTCTTCTGCCATGCCTTCCACCATGATGTTTCTGCTTCAGAGCCAGCCAACCATGGACTTAAACCTCTGAAACAGCCCAAACCAATCTTTCTACCTCTAAGCTGTTTGTTATGGTTTAGATGTGGTGTCCCTGAAAAGCTCATATGTGAGACAATGCAAGAAGGTTCAGAGGAGAAATGATTAGGTTGTGAGAGCCTTCACCCAATCAGTGGATTAATCCCCTGATAGGAATTAAGTGAGTGGTAACTGAAGTGGGAGGGTGAGGATGGAGGAGCTGGGAATTGGAGGTGTGGCTTGGGGTATATATTTTGTTTCTGGAGAGTGGAGTCTCTCTCTGCTTTATGATCAATATGTGAGCTGCTTCCCTCTGCCACACTCTTCTACCATGATGTTCAGCCTTACTGTAAGTAAGCCCTGAGGAATGGAGCCTCCTGCCTTTGGATTGAGACCTTTGAAACCATGAGCCCTTAAATAAACTTTTGCTCCTCTACAATTGTGCTGGTCTGGTCATTCAGTCTCAGCAGCTAAAAAGCTAACTAAAACACTGTTTTTCTCAGGTATTTTTTTTCATTTATTTGTTATAATTAGTTATACATGGCAGTAGAATGCACTTATATACTTTGATGTATCATACATAGATGGGCTATAATATCTTATTTTTCTGAGTATATGTATTGTAGAATCACATTGGTCATTTTTACATTGGTATTTTTTACAGTGAAGAAAAACTGACATGTGAGTTTGCTATAAAAATGATTTCAGCCTTCTCTTTCATGTTCTGCTCCTCTCTCTCGAATACTCTCCATCTCTCTATTCCTCTCCTTCTCTCTTGCCCTCTTTCCTTCTATTATGGGTTGATGCAGGAAGAAGGTCCTCACCAGATCCTAGCACCTTCATCTTAGACTTACAGCCTTGATAACATTCCTTTTCTTTATAAATGACCTAGGCTCTGGTATTCTGTTATGGCAGTATAGAGTGGACTAAGTTATTCCCTCCTTTCTACCTAAGCAAATTCAGACTGCCCTCCACATCCCCTACCCCCTGCAGCTCCAGAGCTCAGAGGCAGGTGAATAGAGGTGAGTGATGAGTATCCCTCACACACACTGGTCGTGTTCATCCTGAATCTTGCTAAGGAAGTGGAAAAATAAGTCTTGATGATGACAGACATGAAGCAAAGGTGGGATAGTGGTGCAGAAAAACACAATTCAGAATTCCTTTCTGAGTACTCTGGAACTTTCGATTGACACAGAAAGGGAAAGGATTTCAGGTCAAGCCAGTCAATGGGCCTGCCTGTACCTTCCCAACAAAAATCCAAATTCTCAGGGGGGAAAGCCATGAAAGCCCTGACTTCCATGGAAATTTAGTGCCTCTAGGCCTCAGCGCTGAGGCCACCAGAGTTAAATTTTATGGAAATTTGCTTTTAAAAACTTTAACAAGGGGCTTGGTTTGTGGTTCATCAGTAGAGCGTTTGCCTAGCACGTGCAGGGCCCTGGGTTCGATCCTCAGCACCACATAAAAATAAAATAAAACAAAATAAAGGCATTTGTCTATCTACAACTTAATTTTTCAAAAAAAGTTTAAAAAAGACTTTAACAAAGAAAATGGAAGAGGATGAGATCTATATACTCTTTTATATATGCAATATATAAATATATCTGGTTAGTGTTAATCAACATCCTGAATCCTAGGAGCTTTGGTTAACATCTGGTATCTTAATTAGGAGTACACATTCCATAGGTTGGTTATTTGAAGAATCCCACATGCCCAAGGGCTTCACAAATATTTAAGTTATACGCAATTGACACCAGAGCACCAGAGACTGTGAAAGAGCATAATGAAAATCAGGAGTGATTTTTCACTGGTGAAATGAATGATGTTCAAATGATGATGTTCAAAACATGTGGTTTGGCTAAAAACATTTTATAGGCACTTCAACTTTTATATGCATAGACAAGAATCTAACCAGTCCAGTAGTTTAGTCAACCTGTGGAATGATTCTTCTCAGCATAGGCTTTTAACCAGTCTAACACATGCAAAGTGCTATCAGCGTACCAAAGGAGACAGAGATCTGGGATTTAATTGAACTTACAGAAGAAGCCATTTTGTATGCATGTTTTCTTTCTCCTTCAGTATCCACCCAATATCTCTGGTTTGTCAGCAAGTCTTGATGGTTTTATCTTCAAAGTATTTATCTAAAATTCAATCAATTTTCATGATGCCTATGGTCATGGCTTTGGTGCAAGCCACCGTGAAATACCTTTATCTGGATGGTTGCAGGAACCTGCCAACTGGATTCTGTTCTCTCTGGAGTTCCTTTAATCTTTTTATTCATAGAGCTGCCAGAATATTCCTTTGAAAACATGGATCACATAAGTAAAATCACATCAGTTCTCTGCTTCTAACCCTCCAATGACTTCCTGTCTCAGTAGAAAAGCCAAAGTGCTAAGTCCAGCTCCTAAGACCCTAACTGATCTGATGCTTCCTTCCCCAGCTGACCCCCATTATTAGCTCTCTTCCCTCATCACTGGCCTCCTCAGTATTCCTCAAGCGTTCTGGGAACTCAACACCATCTCTTCTCAGGCTCTTTACACTTGCTGTTTTCTCTGACTGGAATTTTTGCTCCCACATATTTAAATGGCTAGTTTCCTCACTTCTTTCAGATCTTTAACCAGCTGGGTGTGGTGGTACATGCCTGTAATCCTAGTGGCCTGGGAAGCTGAGGCAGGAGGTTCATGAATTCAAAGCCAGTCTCAACAATTTATCAAGACCCCAAGCAATTTATTGAGACCCTGTCTCTAAATAAAAAATAAAAAGGGGTGGGGATGTGACTCAGTGGTTATGTGCCCCTGGGCTCAATAGCTGGTACCAAAAAAAAAAAAAATCAGATCTTTATCCAGAGTTAGCTTCTTAACAAGGCTTTCCCCAGCCACAATATCTAAAATTTTATTCCTTCTTCTTCCCATACCCTGTTTTCTCTCAGAACTTGCAATAATCTCACATTCTATATATTTTGCTTCTTTGTTTGTTGTCTGTCACCCTTCACAAGTACAGGGATGTTTGTCTACTTTATTTCCCACTGTAATGTTTAATGACTAGAACATTCTGTCACACAGTAGACATTCAATAATTATTTTTTTAATAAATGAATAAATGTTTGTATAACCCTGGTGTGATAGATTAATGATAGTTACTGTTATAGTTTAGATATGAGGTATCCCCCAAAAGTTCATGTGTGAGAAAATGCAAGACAGTTTAGAGGTAAAATGATTGGGTTGAGAGCGTTAGCATAATTAGTGTTAATCCCCAGATAGGGATTAACTGAGTGGTAACTGTAGGCAGGTAGTTAGTAGCTGGATGAGGTGGGCCTCTGGGGGCATGCCTTTGGGGGTTCTATTTTGTTCTTGTTGAGCAGAGCTCACTCTCTGTGCTTTCCAGTGTAATGTCCTGAGCCACTTTCTTCTCCCATACTCTTCCACCATGATGTTCTTTCTGCCTTGTCTCAGGTCTGGAGCAATGGAGTTAGCCATCTATGGATTAAGACCTTTGAAACCATGAGCCCCAAATAAACTTTTTGTCCTCTATTCTTTTCAGGTCTTTGGGTCATGACAGTTGAAAGCTGACTAAAACATTTGCAAATCTTTTGCCACATTTCCCATTAGAAAAGAAAGTTTAATGTCCTCACCCCATACCCCACCTTTGAATCTGGACTGAATTGAGTGATTTTCTTGATCAACAGAATGCAACAAAGTGATGTTCTGGAATTTCCTAGGTTATGTCATAAGGAGACAGTTTTTTCCCCAGGTTTCTTATAGCACCCACTCTGGAAGACTTAACCTTCCATAAAAGAATTTCAACTGCTCTGAGAGTGTCATGCTACAGAGTTTCCTGTAAGCACCTTCATCAACACCTCAGCTAATCCAGCATTCCAGTCATCACTATAAGGTGATAGGTGAGTGAAGCCATTTTGAGCCCTTCACACCAGCCCATCTGTCAGCTGAGAGTGACCTCAGTCACGAAGGACAGAAAAATCATCCAGTCAAGTACTTCTGTAATTCCTGACTCAAAAGAGTGAGAGATATAGGGCTGGTGCTGTAGCCCAGTGGTAGAGTGAGGTATAATAAAACCATTGTTTTAAGCCACTAAGTGCTAAGGTAGCTTTTTACATAGCAATAAATAACTGGAACATTCAGGAAATACCAACCCATATTTCTCAGAATCCCTGCCAGGATGATTAGGGAGGTAACTCACCTTTCTGGATGCCCTGCTGGAGAATAATTGTCAGCCCTTTTAAGGACAGAAAGGCAACCCTGAGAGGACTAGATTCAATCTAGCATACCCTTCCCACACACATGTCAGAGTCAGAGATAGGAGGAGGCAGCTATCTTTACTGGGTGGCCTGATAACATTCTCAGGCCACTCCATCCTGGAAGATACGTAGTTCTCAAGGCTGCCAACCAGCTTGGGGCACATGTGGTCAGGAGTCAAGAGATCCAGCAGATTCTTGAGCAACTATAAGCATTTTGACTCCTCAGGACTTCAAGTTCTTGGCTCTTTAAACAAAACAGAACACAACAAAACCACTTTCTAGGTGGTAGGAAGCTAAGCCTGAACTGGAACAGTGTTTTTTGTCCCTGACCTCGCTCCAAATAAGCCTGAAGAAGAAAGAGAGGCACAGGCAGTTAGAACACTTTCTAGTCAGACTTCATTCATTTGTAAGTTTCAAAATGCTCTTATGGAGGGGCTGGGGTTGTAGCTCAGTGGTAGAGCACTTGCCTAGCATGTGTGAGGCACTGGGTTCAATTCTCAGCATCACATAAAAATAAATGAACAGAATAAAGGCCCATCAATGTCTAAAAAGTTGTTTTAAAAAATGCTTTTGTGGAAAGAGCTGTACTCTAGTCCCAGCTCAGCTGTCAACATAATGTAGAGAATTTCTGTCAGGCATTTTATCTCTTTGAGCCTCAGCCTTCTCACATGCAAAAGAAAGATGTCTCCCAGCATTAGCAAACATGTAAAAGGCCCCATAATAAGAGCTCAAAGGAAGTGAAAGAAATAAAAGTATAGGGCAGTTTTTAAAATGCTGAAGTGACTTCATAAAAGCACCACAGTAGTCCTGAGTCCTATTTGTTCAGGGTCCATAAGCTCTCTCTGCTTCTTTCACCCTCTCTCCATCTTTTTCTATGTGCGTGTGGTTCTGAAGTCTCCATTCCATCAGTAAACATATATGGAGATGTTAAAGCATTGAGTGAAGCCCCAAGACTCAGAACATCTCATGTCCTGTTCTTAAGTACCTCTCCACAATAACATCTCTCTATTTCACATTCCTTCCTACTGCTTAATCTTACCTGTCTTTCTTAGGTAAGTGGCTCTCAATGCAAGTAACAATAGGGACTACCTTGCTCCTTAGAGGACATTTTTTTTTTTTTTGAAATCTGTAGTGATATTTTTGTCATCACAATGTTTTGGGGGCAGAGTTGCTGAAGTCCTGTAATGCACATGAGGCAGAAGCTAGATTATCTATAGGCAGATAGGAACAGGGACCTCAGAGAATGGGATCCCACCACCCCAGTTTAAAACTCTATGAAGTGGGACAGAAGAGGCTAGACACCTGAGGAATTTTCAGGAAGCAGTTTAATTGACTGTAGGGTCCAGAGGGGCTCTTGCCTAAAAATTCTTCCTCTGGACAAAGATTTTGGAAATTCTTTGAAATTTATACCCAGTGTGGGTAGGGCTTGGAGGTTCACATAACAAATACTTTTCATTCCATTCTCTAGAACAGACAGAGGCTTCATAAGATTTTTTTTTCTTTCTGCAAACATGGCATTTACAAAAGAAAGAAAGAAAGAAAGAAAGAAAGAAAGAAAGAAAGAAAGAAAGAAAGAAAGAAAGAAACCACCAACCACAATGCTCTTCTGCAGAAGTTTTTTTTTTTTGTTGTTGTTGTTTTTTGTTTTTCCTGATAGTGATATCCTGTGTCTGGCAAGATGAAGAACTTACATGTTACAAATATGGTGGGGCTTTCTGCTTAATTATGGTAAGGATCTTCTGGGTGGGGTTCTCTGGCCTGCTTCACCTACGCTAAAGTTTGTTTTTTTGTTTGTTTTGTTTGCCTAACTGGAAGGTCCCACTCACACTTGAGTACCCATACATTTTGTTATTGCCCCAGAAGGGCAAAACCACAATGGTAATGGTGTTTCCTTGACCACCTTAACATTTGTCAACCCTAGAGAGTTGTTTGAGCCCAAGCAATTATTGTTTTTTAAGGAACAAGTACAGGAAAAACTCAGGTTAACAAAGACATTAAATCATCCCATTATGGGATTAAGAAATCAAAATTGTGCACCTTCAATTGAGTCAGAAAAAGAGAACAATCCAGAAAGACTTTCTAGTGAAAGGTTGCTTCCTCATCAAAAAGAGTATAAAAACCCTTAGACACAGAACCAACGACAGTACCCTCTTTGGCACTCCTCCCATGCTGTGGGAGCTTTCCTTGCTTGCTTCTAATAAATCTGCCACTGAATTCTTACCTTTTGTCATCTGTGTATTTCATTCTTTGGATGTGTAAGATGAGAACCCTCCAGTGCTCACAGGAATCTGTCTTGTATGACTTTCTAATGTCTGTCAGGACATTCATGTTGGGGAGAAGACTTAAACAGACAATTTTCAACAAATCGTCTGAGTTTATAACTTAACTCCATATTATATAAAAAACATCAAGTATTTTATACAGTTTAAATTAAGAGTGAATTTTCCCAGAATGCAAATGTTGTTATGGGTTGGATCTGGAATGTCCTCCCCAAAGCTCATGTGTTAAAGGCTTGGTCCCCAATGCAACAATATCCAGAGGTGAAACTTTGGGGAAGAAATCGAATCATAAGAGCTCTGACCTTATCAATGGATTAATCATTGATAGTTGAATGGACTACTATAAGCAGGTGGGACATGATCAGAAGAAGTGGGTCACTGGGACATACCCTTAGGGACTGTGGCTTGTCCTTCTCCTTCTTCTTCCTCTTCCTCTTCATAAAATGCTTTTATGAAGTCACTTCAGCATTTTAAAAACTGCCCTTTCTATTCCCAACTGCCATGAGCTGAGCACCACACTCTCTGCCATGATGTTCTGCCTCACCTCAGGCCCAGAGCAAAGTAGCTGTTTGACTATGAACTGAAACTTTGAGCCAAAATAAACGTTTCCTCCTTTAAATTGTTATTAATAGGTATTTTGTCCCAGCAAGTGGCAAAGGCTAAATAACACACATGTAAAATCAGGGAATAATGTACTTTATTTTCTTCATAATTTCACCAGTACTATATCGCCATTTGGAAATCACACCACAATGGCAATACCATTTGTGGTATTTGAGTAGCTAATACAGTACATCTGTAACAATTGACACTTTTAGGTGGAGGCAACTGCCTTCATTATATCTTCTAGAATACCATGAGTAGACTATACTTATCATGACTTAATCTTGACTGAGCATTTAAATGTTGAAATGCAACTTATTTTACTCACAACTTTTTATTTTATATGTTCTTAATATTGCAGTTAGGACATTATATTCACTTTTTCAAATTTTGTGAATAGGTACATTTTTACCCATTAATTTCATTTCAGCAAATACAAAATATTTGTTACAAAAACATCATTGAGGCCCAGGCCCCAGCTTAGGAATGCCCCTGCCACCCATGTGGGAGTCCAGGCCCAGGTTGGGCCCAGGTCTGCCCCAACAACTGGCAGATCCACACTGGAGCTCAGGCCCTGGCCCAGGACCACCTCCAATGACCTGCCAACTAAGCTAGATCCAGGGCCAGGTCTAAAACTGCTTCCGCTGACCTAGGTGGGAGCCCAGCCCCAAGGTAGGCCTGGGTCAGTCCCCGAAGACAGGCAGACCCACACCAGAGTTCAGGCCCTGGCCCAGAACCACCTCTGCTGACCTGCTGACCTACATCAGATCTAGGCCCAGGCCTAGGACTGCCTCTGTCTACCTCTGGGGGAGCCCAGGCCCAGGGTAGTTCCAGGTCCATCCCTCTCCCACCCTGCTCCCAGCCCACTTGGGAGCCTAGGCCTAACCTACCCCCATCTTGGGACACTGTAGCCATCGCCATAGCCCTCCCCATGCAGTAGCCTCCACATTGTGACAACAGACAGGGCCTAGAAGCAGCTATATCTCAGAACAGGCTTCCCAAAGCCCGTGTAAGACTCACCCTTTCAGCCTTATCTCTGAAAGAGGTTGCATCCATCTTGAGACACCTCCACTACTATCTTGAGTTACCTCTTCTATTGCTGCCATCACCTATACTTGCAGTAGCATCCATGATGTGACAACAGCAGAAGTCTGGAAGCCCAACACTAAGGTGAGGTACAGATAATCTGCACGGATACTATAAGATTATAGGGTTGAAACTAATAACTCAGATCCACACTGCAAAAAAGGAAGACACAAAGACAACATGAAAAAACAAGGGAGTTCCCCAAACAAACCAGGATACTACAATAACAGAATCCATGTACAAAACAGTTGATGAAATGTCAGAGAAGGAGTTAAGATTGTTCATAATTAAAATGATCTGTGGGCTGGGATTGTAGCTGAGTGGCAGAGCACTTGCCTAGCATGTGTGAGACACTGGGTTCAATTCTTAGCACCACATATAAACAAATAAAATTAAGATATTGTGTCCACCTACAACTATTTTTAAAAGCATGACCTAAATGAGCAAATACAGGCAAAAAATGATAACTCCAGCAAAGAGATAAGGGAGCAAATACAGGCAAACATTGATCACACCAACAAAGATATAAGGGAGCAAATACAGGTAGCAAAAGATTACTTCAAGAAAGAGATAGAGAGTCTGAAAAACAACCAATCAGAAATCCTTGAAATGAAGGAAACAATAAACCAAGTAAAAAACTCAACAGAAAGCATCACCAACAGACTAGATCACTTGGAAGACAGAAAGTCAGAAAATGAAGACAAAGTATACAATCTGGAAAATAAAGTTGACCACACAGTAAAGATGGTAAAAAACCATGAGCAGAACATCCAAGAATTATGGGATAGCATCAAAAGACCAAATCCAAGAGTTATTGAGATAGAGGAAGGGACAGAGATTCAAACCAAAAGAATGCACAATCTCTTCAATGACATCAGAAAATTTTCCCAAACATGAAGAATGAATTGGAAAATCAAATACATAGGCTTATAGGACACCAAATGTACAACATTACAAAAGATCTACACCAAGGTACATTATAATGAAAACGCCTAGCATACAGAATAAGGAGAGAATTTTAAAGGCCACAAGATAGAAGTATCAGATCACATATAGGGGGAAGCCAATTCATATTTTAGCAGATTTTTCAATCCAGACCCTCAAGGCCAGGAGATCCTGGAACAACATATAGCAAGCTCTGGAAGAAAATGGATACCAACCAAGAATCTTATTCAGCAAAATTAAGCTTCAGATTTGATGACAAAATAAAAACCTTTCATGATAAACAAAAAATAAAGAATTTACAGTGCAAAAACCCACACTATAGAGCATCCTCAGAAAAATATTCCAGGAAGAGGAAATGAAAATCAGCAAAGGCAGGAACTATACTAAAGGAAAGGCTATTCGAAGGAGAAAAAAAGTTCAGTTAAGGACCAAAGACAACCCAAAATTTCTGGGAATACAAACCATATGTCAATAATAACCCTGAATGTGAATGGCCTAAACTCATCAGTTAAAAGATATAGACTGACAGATTGGATTTTTAAAAGACCAGACAATATATTGCCTTCAAGAGACTCATCTCACAGGAAAAGACATCCATAGGCTGAAGGTGAAAGGTGGGAAAAAACATACCACGTACATGGACCACAAAAATAAGCAGGGGTTTCTATCCTCATATCAGATAAAGTGGACTTCAAAACAAAGATATTGAAAAGGGATAAAGAAGGACATTTCATACTGCTTAAGGGATTCATACATCAACCAGACATAATAATCATAAATATCTATGCCCTAAACAATGGGGCATCTATGTATGTCAAACAAATCCTTCTCAAATACAAAAACCAAAAAGACCATAACACAATAATACTGGGTGACTTTAATACACCTCTCTCACCACTGGATATATCTTACAAAATAAAACTAAACAAGAAACTATAGAACTCAATAATACAATCAATAATTTGGACTTAACTGACATACAAAGAATATTCCATCCATCAATAAATGAAGAACAGAGAACCTACATTTTGGGAGCAAATTTTTGCCACATGCACATCAGACAGAGAACTAATCTCCAGGATATATAAAGAACTCAAGACACTTAACACCAAAAACAAACAAACAAACAAAAAAACAAACAACCCAATCAATAAATGGTCTAAGGAGCTGAACTGACACTTCTCAGAAGAAGATACACATTCAGTTAACAAATATATAAACAAATGTTCAACATCTCTAGTATTTAGATAAATGCAATTCAAAACTACTCTAATATTTTATCTCATGCCAGTCAGAGTGACAGTTATCAAAAATACAGACAACAATAGGGGGTGGAGTTGTGGCTCAGTGACAGAGCACTTGCCCAGCATGTGTGAAGCACTGGGTTTGATCCTCAGCGCCACATATAAATAAATAAATAAAAAGTACATCAACAGCATATATATATATATATATATATATATATATATATATATAATACAGACAACAATAAATTTTGACAAGAATGTAGGGGAAAAGGCACACTCATACATTGCTGGTGGGACTGCAAATTGATGCAACCAATCTGGAAAGCAGTATGGAGATTTCTTAGAAAACTTGGAATGGAACCACCATTTGACCCAGCTATCCCACTCCAGTCTATACCCAAAGGACTTAAAAACAGCATACTATGGAGCTGAGGATGTGGCTCAAGCGGTAACCTGCTCGCCTGGCATGCGCCGGGTGCTGGGTTCGATCCTCAGCACCACATAAAATAAAGATGTTGTGTCCGCCAAAAACTAAAAAATAAATATTAAAAACAAAAAATTCTCTCTCTCTTTCTCTCAAATTTTTTTTAAAAAAACAGCATACTATAGTAACACAGCCACATCAATATTCATAGCATCATAGCAGCTCAGTTCACAATAGCTGAAGTGTGGAGCCAACCTAGATGCCCTTCATTAGATGAATAGATAAAGAAATTGTGGTATATATACACAATGGGTATTACTCAGCATTAAAAGAGAATAAAATTATGGCATTTGCAGGTAAATGGATGGAGCTGGAGAATATCATGCTAAGCAAAGTAAGTCAATCCCAAAAAACCAAAAGCTGAATGTTCTCTCTGATAAGTGGATGCTGATCCATAATGTGAGGGGGCATGGGAAAAATGGAGGAACTTTGGATAGGGCAAAGGGGAGGGAGGAATAGGGAAAGTGCATGGGGGCAAGAAAGTTGGTGGAATGAGATGGACATCATTACCCTAAGTACATGCATGACTGCACATAGGGTGTGACACTACATTGTGTACAACCAGAGAAATAAAAATTGTGCTGCAATTGTGTACAATGAATCAAAATGCATTCTGCTATCATATATACCTTATTAAAATCAATCAATTTAATAAAAATTATCATTGGGTTCAATGACTTAAAACCACTTAGAGATTTCTTCCTTTACAATCTTCCCTCATTCTTTATGAGCCTGCGTCTTGACCTCTACTTTTCTGCCCTTCATTACTGACACCTTCAACTTTTGTAGCTCATGATTTCATCAGAATTCATGCATACTTTGTGGTAGCCAGGATCCAAGATGGCTTCCAATAATCTCTGCTTCCTAATATTCATACCTTTCATAGCTTTCTTTTACACTGAATATTTTTGACCTTAGAAACCAATAGCATATTGTGGAAATGATGATATGTGACCTTTAATGCTAGGCCATGAAAAATTTCATAGCTTCCTCCTCCCCCTTTTGGTTTCTGAGGAAAGCTTGGTGACATGTAATAAAGATATTTTAGCTCTATGGAGAGAACCATGTGATGAAGAACTGAGATCTCCTGCCAAGATTCATCTCCAATTTGCAAACCATGTGAGAAAGCTACCTTGGTAATGTATCTTTCAGCCACAATCAAGCCTTTGGATGATGACAAGTTCAGCTGACATCTTGACTAAAATCTTACAAGAGACCCTGAGCCATACCTTGTTAATTTGTCCCCAGATTCATGGCCAGCATAAACTGTGCAAGATAATAAATATTTATTTTAAGTCATTAATTTGGGGCATATTTTGCTAAAGGTAATGGGTCTTTTTATGTGTTTCATAGATTGTCAATTCTCCTGAATAGAATATAAGCTCTAAAGGGCAGAAACCTTGTCTGTTTTGTCCATTGCTCTATACCTGGTGTGCAGAACAATGCTTGCAACAAAGCAGTTTACTAATAAATATTAGTTGAATGGATGAATTAACTTTTGGGAAATGAGATAGCAATATTTTTAAAAGAAATACAGAACCATTATCATTTGTTAAAAATATGATGGTTTATGTAAAAATCCAAGGCAATTAACTGAGAACCCATTAGAACAAATAAAAATCATTCAACCAAGTGGCAAAATGGAAGAGCAACATAAAAAATGCAATGTTGTTTTTATACACCATCAATGGTCTACTAGAAAATGTAATAGATAAAAGTTCCACTCATAATAATTCCCAGAATTATAAATTGCCTAGGGAAAATCTAATAAATGTACAAAACTCTAGATGAAGAAAAATGTAAAAGTTTACTAAAGGACCTAAAAGAATATCTGAATGAAGTGGTAGATATGTTATACTCTAGTATAGTAAAACTCAACAGTGGAAATATGACAACTATTTTTTATCAATAATTATTTTATTTAAAATAAAACATGAATTTTATTATAATACAGACAATCTAGTACCAAAAAAAGCAATGATAGAGTAGTGGAAAAAAGAAGGACAAATCCTGGGTCTGAATAGAAACCAACACAGTACAGGCTGCCTAAAAATTAAGCAAATAAAAAAGTTATCACTTTCAATTAGCCAGAATAGTGTACCTTATTCTAAACTTATGCTATAACAATTGACATAGTAGTTGAAAAACAAATGGTGGTATCATGTCCACATAATTTATCATAGAGAAAACATTTGAGAATTAAGGATGTGCATAAAATTTATAAGTTTAACTCTGATAAAAATCTTAAATGAAACTTTTTTGTAGAAGCCAAGAAATTTATTTAAAAATTGCTTGGAACAGAAACTGTGCAAGAATAGACAAGACAATTCTGGAAAAGAACAAGAACAATGAAAGGAAACTTTCCCTACCAGATATCAAATCCCAGCATAGAGGTGAAATGATTAAAATTATGTGGAAATGGAACTAATCTTGAAAAGTATATCAATGGGTCAGAATAGAATCCAAAATAGATCTAATCCTAACCCTGAATTCAGTGGCACTTACTCACTGAGCCACATCCCCAGACCTTTTAATATTTTATTTAGAGACAGGGACTTGCTAAGTTGCTTAGGGCCTTACCAAGTTGTGGAGACTGGCTTTGAGCCTGCAATCCTCTTGCTTCAGCCTCTTGAGTCTCTGAGATTACAGGCATGGGCCATAGCACCTGGCCCCTAGCCAGAAATTGAACAGAGATTGGTGGAGTGGTATATGATAGGTATCATGGGTTTTCTTATATCCTTGATAATCTATAAATCTGTATGTTTATACAAGGCAGCACACCTGCTCAGGAGAGATCAGAGAAGGCTCCAGCTATCTACCTACCCCATGTTGAACATGAGATGCCACACGTGAAGAAAACAAAGGCTTGGGCAGACTTGAAATCTATGCAAACTTTGAATTTGATCCTCGAACTACTCAGAGATTAATTGGCAAATTGTGGAAGTCTTACTGTGCTATACCATTTGAGCACAATTTCTGAGCAATCATTGGCTGATTATTAAGCTATGCTGGCTCAGGTTTATCTTATTTTAAGCCTAGGAAGCCAGATTTACAATAAAAATAATATTTTAAAAAAACCTGAGAAGACATCAGCAGCTACCCACTGCAGGAGAGATGGACTCTACAAAATGAATCTGAGCAAGTCACAAAGTGAATAAATAAATAGAAATGATAACAACCATTGGCGATGGGAATCAGAATCTGAAATTTGTACAATATATTATATAAAATATCCACTTTTAAAAAAGTTATGATATATGCAAAGAAACAGAAAAGAACTAGGTGTAGTGGCACACACCTGTAATTCCAGTGACTTGGGAGGCTGAGGCAGGAGAATCTCAAGTTTGAGATCAGCCTCAACAATTTAACTAGACCCTATCTCAAAAATAAAAAGAGCTGGGGAAATGGCTCAGTGGTAAAATACTCCTGGGCTTAATCCTCAGTACTGGAAAAAAAAGAAAAGAGAAACAAGGAAGTGTTAACTTTATAAAGGGAGGAAATCAGGATCAGGCAATAGAGACTTTCTAAAGTAGGCCCAGATGTTGACTTAGCAGATAAAGATATCAAGTCAGTTATTTTTTAATATGGTCAAAGAACCAGTAGAAACCATGTTTAAATAATTAAAAGAAAGTATGATGACAATATTTCATTAAATATAGGGTATCGATAAAATTTATTTTAAAAAGATCCCAGTGGAGTTGAAAAGTATACTTGAAATGGAAAGTTCAGTAGAAGGGGTCAACAGTAGATCTGAGCTGGCATAAGGAAGAATCAGTGAACTTGAAGATAGATGAGCTGAGATGATGCAATCTGAAAAATAAGGACTAAAAAGATCAAGGAAATATGAACAGAGCCCCAGAGAAATATGGGACACCATTAAATGCAACAAAACACATAATGGTAATCTCAGAAGAAGAGGCGAGAAGATGACAGAAACAAATATTTGATCCATCCCAAACTTGCCAAATTAGATGAAAACACATTAATCTATATATCCAAGAACTTCACAGGAGGATAAATATAAAAAGAGACCCATACCTGAACATATCATAATAAAACTGTCAAAAGATAATGAGAAAGTTTGAACCTGGAAAGCAGCAAGATAGAAATGAGTCATATATAAGGGATCCTCAATAGTATCCCTGTTGATTTCTCACCAGAAACCACAGAAGCTGAAAGATAATTAGATGGCTGACATATTCAAAGTATTGAAGTAAAAAAAGTCTGTCAATCTGAACTTTCTTATCCAGCAAAATAAAAATATGCTTAAAAATGGAAGACAAATAAAGTCATCACGAGATAAACAAAGATGAGAGAAAGTGTTGCTAGCAGCTCTGCCTTGAGGCTGAATGGAAATGACACCAGACTGTAATTCAAAAACACATGAGTCAGGCATGGTAGCACACACCTCTAATCCCAGAGACTCAGGAGGCCGAGGCAGGATGATTGCACATTCAAAGCCAGCCTCAGCAACTTAGGCCTAGGTCACTTATTGAGACTATGTCTCAAAATAAAATATAAAAAAAGTCTGGGGATGTGGTTCAGAAGTTAGGTCCCCTTGGGTTCAATCCCTGGTATCAAACAAAACAAAACCCATAACATAAACAAAGAGCATTGTTAAAGGCAACCATGTAAGTAAATATAAAAATACAGTATACATATAGTTTTTTCTCTTAACTGATTTAAAAGTTAACTGCAAAAAATGAATATAAAATTAAATTACTGGACAATATAAAAACATAATATTAGTGACAATAGTAACATAAAGGTGAGGGGATGAACCTATGCTAGGAAAACATCTCTCTATTAGAATTAAATTGGCATTGATCTGAAGACGAGTGTTTTAAATTAAGATGGACATTGCAATCCCCAGAGCAAAACTAAGGCGAAAACCTCCAAAAATATAGTAAGGAAAACAAAAAAAAAGTCTTAAAAGGGAAAACCATAAAATATATATTGTACACAAAAGAAGATAATAATGGAGGAACAGAGGAACAAATCAGCCATTAAAAAGTAGTAGCAAAATGGGGCTGGGGATGTGGCTCAAGTGGTAGCATGCTTGCCTAGCATGCGTGAGGCACTGGGTTTGATTCTCAGCACCACATAGAAATAAAATAAAATAAAGATATTGTGTCCACCTAAACAAAACTGAAAAATAAATATTTTTAAAAAAGTAATAGCAAAATAATATATGTAAATTTACTCGTATCAATAATTGCATTAAGGTAATCTCAGGGCCTGGCTTACTGGGATATCTTTAAGAGAAAGTCTACTTGCCTTAAGTAATTAAGCTATCACATTGTGAGCGGCCTAAAGAGAGAACCCCATGAAAAGAGGGCCCCTTGAGGATGGCCTCTAAGTGCTGAGATTAGTTCCTGGAAAGCAGTGAGGAAGAAAACAGGGACATCAGCTCTATAATTTCAAGGGCATAAATTCCGACAATGACTAGTGATCTTTGAAAGAAGACCTTGAGCCTCAGATAAGATCATATCCCCAGTCAATGCTTTGATTTCACCCTAGTGAGATCCTGAGCAGAGACCCATGTCCAATGGACTGAATGCTCCCCCCACCATTCATACATTGAAACCCTACTCTGAATGTGGTAGCATTAAGAGGTGGGTCATTTGGGAGGTGATTAGGGTATGGCCAACATGAATAGGATTAGTGCCTTTACAAAAGGGACTCCAGAGAGCTCTCTCACCCTCTTTCTTCCATGAAAGGACATAATGAGAACTTCCAGTCTGTAATCTGGAATAGGGTCCTCACCAGAACCACACCATTCTGGCACCCTAATTTCAGATTTCCAGCCTCCAGAACTGTGAGAAATAAATTTCCATTGTTTATCTCTGCTATATGGTAACATGCTTTAGCAGCCTGAACAGACCATAGAAACTGTGAGACAACAGATTGATGCTGTTGGGACTTGCTAAATTTGTGGCAATACGTTATACAAAAGGCAGCAGAATACAACAGACATGAGTAGGTCAATATGTAAATCAATGGAAGCGTAACTGATGTGATTCTGCAATCTGTATACGGGGTAAAAATGGGAGTTCATAACCCACTTGAATCAAAGTGTGAAATATGATATATCAAGAACTATGTAATGTTTTGAACAACCAACAATAAAAAAAAATACGTTATGCAGCAATAGAAAATAAATATAACCTGGAACTCTTAGTACATACACTTAACCACTGCACTCTTTAGCAAACTTCAGACACCGGCTGATTATGTGCCACCAAGACCCAAAAGCATTTTCTTTTTTGGTTTGGCTCAAAAAGTATTAAAAAATATATTTTGAATATTTAAATATCAACATATTTCACATTCAAGTTAAAATTTCTGGCTGCCACTGAAAAACTGGAAGCAATGGCATCACTGGCCCATGTAGCTACCCAGCAAGAACTGGTTGGAGGTGAAGAGCTCATGTCTGAGACAGGGCCTGAACTCTGTAGTTCAGCACAGTGCTATGAGAATTTGGATTGTGAATTCTTTGAAAATAAATGTCCAGATCAGAATTTGATATTATTTTGCCTTGAGAAGAGAAAATACATTAAATTTTTAAATAGGTGAAAATAAAATAAAATAAAAAGATATTATGGATTAAATTAAGTTTGGTAGAGACTGGGAAACTTATCTTTTCACTAAATATCTTATTGCAAGATTTAATTTGGTAAAAAAATTTTTCGGGGTCTTTGATGAATATTAGGTAAAGCCAACAGTGTTTTTTTTTTGTTGTTGTTGTTTTTCTTTATTATTTTGAGACATGGGAGGAAAGCAAGAAAGCAAGCTCAAGGGGAGTGAAAAGGAAGGCTCCTTTTGAAGCAGTACAGAACATAGCAGGGATGGTTATTAAGGATTTTTAAATATTTATTTAGTTGTAGATGAATGCATAGTATCTTTATTTATTTTTAAGTGGTGCTGGGATTGAACCCAGTGCCTCACACATGTGAGGCAAGCAATTTATCACTGAGCTACAGCCTTAGTCCCGGTTATTAAGTTTTTGACATTGGTAGAAATTAGCATGGATAGAAAGATGGCATGAGTAATGCCAGTTGTGGCCACTTAAGCTTTTATTTTTACATTTAAAAAACATTCTATTCAAAAATCATTAGAAATGACTTCCATGAATTTAATTTTAACCGTGATCTCTGGGTGTCGTTGTAAAGAAGTCTTTCAGAAAAATGAAAATGTGAGTGTATGTGAAATATTTATATGTGCATGCACATACCATAGCTGATTAAGAATGGAATTGTATATGTACTCAGTTTCAGATCTCGTTTTGAGTTTTAGAACTTATAAAAGGCTGAAAATGTTTCATATCCATGTTAAATATATTACTATGCTAAAACGCATTCAAACTAACCTCTAAGGAAAAGAGTAATGTTTCCATAAGAAAATGAACAAAGGATATGAGCAAGAAATTCACAGCACAGAAAATAAAAAATAATCAAGAATGTGAAAAGATCTTCAATCTCAATACTAGTCAGGAGAAATCAAGTCAAAACAATGAAATTTTCCATTAGATTTTCAATAAGATTGCTAATATGAAGTATTGGTGAGGGTAAAGGGAAGTGGAGACTCTCACACATTGCTGCTGATGGGTGTGTAAATTGGAACCACTCTGGGGGACAACTTGGCAAGAGCTATAACATTTTATGAGAATGTATTTATGCATTACATGTGAAAATAAAATTTATAATAAACTATTCTTCTCTGTTCCTCCTAACACCTCCTCTGGCCTCAGTGATAGGTTCAAGAACATGATCTTAGCTCTGGCCTAAGTCAGTTAGCACCAAACTGTCACTTGTCTCCAGTGATTGATTCAGGAGTGAGTATACACATAAAAGTTGTTTAATTTCAGGACTTTTTTTTGTACTGTGGATTGAAGCCAGGGGTGCTTAACAACTGAGCCACATCCTCAGTCCTTTTTTATTTTTTATTTTGAGTCAGAGTCTCACTAAGGGGCTGAGGCTGGCTTTGAATTTGTGATCCTCCTGCTTCAGCCTTCCAAGTCTCTGGGATTACAGGCATGTGCTACAAATCTCAGAACTTTTGCCGGTAATTCTGAGTAGAATACAGATTTTCTCTTCTGACTTGATAGCTGCTAATAACTACCTCAGTATCACCAAGGACAGCCTGCCTCAGAATGAAATCAATGTCAAGAAAGCATTGACCTGATAAACTTTATCTGAAGCCTGCCTTTCCTCTGGTTTGATAGTCACATAAGCCATTAAATTTCCTGTTTTGTTTAAACTCAAACCAGTTTTTCTGTTACCTGCAATTGGAAGCATTTTGACTGATAAAATAATCCTTGACCAATCTCAGTGATTGGGGCCTGTGATGGATCCTTATTATGTGCCTTCCTGTATTTCAGAGGCTTGAAAGCTTAAGCCTCTATTTCCCACATGTCCTTACAGCTGTGGTTCTGGATGTGACTTCAGTTTTTACCAGAACTAGTTTAAGACTTGAATTTAGATGTGAGTTAAGTGGAAGAGAGATAGGACTCAAGGCTGTACATTTGCTGTTGCAAATCATGGCACAGATAGGGCAGTATGGGAACCAGTGGCTATGCTGGAGTCTCCCACGCTTGACAAGCAGCATCCTGATCCTAGCAGGAGTAGCTTTTGCCTGTGTGGCCCAGTTCTCTGGTGTAGATTTGGAATCATTATTAGAATCTCCATTGAGATCTTTTTTTTTTTCTCCAACCCCACCAATGATTCTGTAAGCCATTTAAATACCTAGATCCGTTTCTGCTGAAAATTAGCTAGAGAAGATCCTGTTCTTTAAAAATAAACTAGTTGGGTACAGTTGCACATGCCTATAATCCTAGTGACTTGGCAGGCTAAGGCATGAAGATCACAAATTCAAAGCCAGCTTCAGCTACTTAGCAAGGCCCTAAGCAACTTAGTGAGACCCTGTCTCAAAATGAGAAATAAAAAGGGCTAGGGATGTGGCTCAGTGGTTCAGCACCCCTGGGTTCAATCCCAGTTAGAACAAACAAACACACAAACTCTCTAATCATATAGGACCATTCAAGTATTTGACACTATGCTCAGGACTGTGAAAACCAGGGTACATAGCAGAAATACACCAAAAACCTAAAAAAGTGTGCTTGGTTTTAGACATTCACAGTTTCTCCTCCTCCTACCACTTAAAACTATTTTCTTTCTTTTTTGGTACTGAGAATTGAACCTGGGGTGCTTTACCACAGAGCCACATTCCAAGCCCATTTTATTTTTTTATTTTGAGACAGAGTCTCACTAAGTTGCTTAGAGCCTCGCTAAATTGCTGAGGCTGACCTCAAACTTGTGATCCTCCTGCCTCAGTCTCCCAAGCCAATGGATATACAGGTGTGTACCACCATGCCCAGAAAAAGTGATTTTTTAAATGTCCTGTCTAGGCAAGTCTAAAACTAGTCTGGTATCCTACAAATAGCTTCTGTACAGTTCTACTGTCATTGTCCTTTTGCTTATACTTTTCTCTCAACTCAACCCTTAGTAACAGGCTTCTTGATTAAGGGGTGCCCATTATTGTTACCAAGAAAGAGAATTATGAAAGTCAAAGGACCAAGTAAGATGCCTTTGAAATTTGAATGTTCCCAAGCATTGATCAGACTCTCAAATTTCAGCTCTGTTTGACTAGAAAAGATGATGCCAAACAGTAATTTCCAGGAACCATCAATGTAGAGGTCTCAGTAAATGATTCCCAGAGACCAATTTTCCCTGCCAGAAACTCAGCATTTGATTATGCTTTCAATTTAGCTTTTGCTTCTTTATACTCCAGGCACGGGTCAGAGCATGCAGTGGACAGTTCATAAATATAGCCTAAGGAAATAAATTTTGTACCAGCTTCTGTATTCTAAGATGATGGAGCTATTCAGAAAACAAACGGCATTAGTTGGACAGAGCAAGCCTCGGGATTTAGCCAACATACCAAACTTAAAATGCAGCATTAAGAAGAAGAAGGGGGGATTTTGATGGATAGCCCCAATAAAACCCCATCAGTCTTTCAACATTTGTCAAGTGCCAATCACAAAGTGTTGATGATGCAGAGAACTCTGCTTTAGTTTGTCAAGAAGCTCTCAATACCTGACCCTTTTCAATATCTGATGAGTGTTCCTCATTCACCATCTCTCAGGTGATGTCTGAAACCCTTGCTCACCTTCAGCAACAATCCTATTAGGTGAGTTTAGTCAGAATCCTCCTAACTCCCGAGGTTTCATCCTAATAAAATTTCCATCCACTAAGCCCTACACTGCTCCTTGACTATAAATTCTCATTTGCCCATATTGTATTCAGAGTTCAGCCCAATCTGTCTTCCCTGCTACAAATTTCTATTGCTGTAGTCCCTATTCATACCAAGGTGGTCTTGAATAAAGTCTGTAGTACTGTGCTTTTAAAATATCATTGAAGCTGGGCATAGTGGCACACACCTATAATCCCAGCGACTCCAGAGGCTAATGCAGGAGGATCACAACTTAAAAGCAAGCCTTAGTAACTTAGTGAGGCCCTAAGCAACTCAGCAAGACTCTGTCTCAAAATAAAAATAAACATAAAAAAGACTGAAGGTGTGGCTCAGTACCATGAATTCAACCCCCAATACCCAAAACAACAAAATCACCCCCCCAAAGAAAACAAAAATATCATTGAATAATTCTTTCTTTAACAGAACCACTAATTCTATGTACAAAATTCACAAAAAGCAAAGAATCAATATCAAAATATAGAAACCAATTTTACTTTATATATGAAACATGGGAATTGGAAATTAGATTTGATTCTATTTATTTTGTGGCTTAGTATCATTTTATTTTGAAGTACATACAAAAAGGATGGAAAGCAGAGGACATAACTTTTTCTAAATATATGTTTTATGAAAAAATATATATACATATACATAAGAATGCATATAACATAAATGAAGCACTGGAAGTCATTATAAAGTAAACACTATATGACCGTCCTTTAGGCAAGAAACTAAACCTTGCCTAAACATTCCAGGAGCACCATCTTGGATGGTCAACTGGTTGGCCTTGGACTGTTGTGTTTCTAGCATGGGAAGTCTCACATCCCAGGAAGCCTCTCTTTGAGATATGAAAAACCTTGGTTTCCTGTGATGGATACAGAAGATTGAGCACAGAACAAAACTCATATAATAACAACTAAAATAGGGGGTGAAAACACACAGGTTTTAATATGAAATGGATATGGCACAGATTATCCACCTACTGCAGTTGTTATGGCTATTTGGCCCCTAACTGCTGATACTGACAACCATGATTTTTGGTTTGCAGTAATGGATCATCCATCATTGCAGTGCTCCCATTGGAATTATGAGCACTAACAGTCTGTCTTGAACTTTGCCTCTGAGTCAGCTGTTGTGATTTGTATTGAGACAATGCTAGTTTGAAATTGAACATCCTGAATATTATGAGCTTGTGTATTAGGTTGCTCAGGTTGTCATAACAATACCACAGTTTGGGTAGCTTAAACAACAGAGGCTGGAAATCCAAGAACAAGGTGTTTGCAGGTTGGTTTCTTCTGAGGCCTCCCTCTTTGATTTGCAGATCGTCACCTTCTCACAGTGTCTTTTTTTTTAGAGAGAGAGAGAGAGAGAGAGAGAGAGAGAGAGAGAAAGAGAGAGAGAGAGAGAAAGAGAGAGAGAGAGAGAGAGAGAGAGATGGAATTTTAATATTCATTTTTTAGTTTTTGGCGGACACAACATTTTTGTTTGTATGTGGTGCTGAGGATTGAACCCGGGCCGCACACATGCCAGGCGAGCACGCTACCGCTTGAGCCACATCCCCAGCCCCTCTCACAGTGTCTTAATATTGTCATTGTCTATGTTCATGTAGCTATGGTGTCTGCATACCTGAATTTCCGGAATCACTGAAGAAGAAGGCTATCCTACTATGTTCTCTTAATGACAAAGAACATCTGCAACTGGATTAGGGCAGGGTGGAAACTGAATCTCACAAGGTGGGGATGAGATCCACAGGTATTCTATATCAATCAAAAGTCTCCCCAAAAGATGTCAATGTTCAGCTCAAGATGGCAACCACTGAATTAGTTTGTGCATACCACACAAATATATATCATCCCACTGTTCCATTGATGGTTCTATGAAGTTGACTAAAGCTCTAGTTCCTGACTCATTGATTGTCTCTAAGGGTCCTGTAGGAGAAAATCTTGGTAACAGATATGTTGGCCTTTTAGAAAGTACAGCTCAGTCTGTCAGATCTAACTAATAATCATGCTTTCTACAGTATGTCAAGGGATGAGATACATTACAGCAAGAAAAAAGGATGCCCCGGTTAGGTACTTTTATTTTTTAAAAAATGCAGTTTCATATTTTCTTCTTAATTTCTATGAATATGTTAATGAAATCACAGAAAAATAAAAATAACACAAACTATGATACTGACCTATCTGCATATTAAGTAGATGGTACAAATGTAAATTCTGGAAAATTCCATTCAGCCTCGGTTTTGTTGGGAAATGGATTACTTTAGTTAGTTCTGAGAAAATGAAAAGCTCTATCTCTGAAATGTCACACACATCTTATACACAGTCTGCTAAAAACTGACATGTTTGGTTTACTTGTAATATTAAAGCTTTCATAAAGAAAGTTTTTGGACACTTTTCAATTTCTTCAAAACATGCAGAAGCACATAATGAGATTTTTTTTTTAATTTATAGAAATGGAAGGAGACAGCCTCCTTAGACATACAAGTTGCCTATCACTGTTGCCAGAAAGAGGAAAAAGTGTTAAAATGTCAGCAGGTGATAAAAGAATAATTGGAAAGTGTAAGAAGAATAGAATGTCTTCTCTAATTTGGAAATACATTGAGCCCAAGAATGGAGAAAAGAATTACAGTGAAATAAATTTATCAGAAATTCTTCTAAAACTAGAGACCTGTAAAGATGTCAAATGGAGCGTAGTAAACAATGAACTGACTGCCACTGTGCTGTTCTATGTTATGTATAGGTCACAACAAAAATATTTAGCAAATGACTCATTTTTGGGAAACAAGGTCATTTCAGAAGAAAAAAAAAAAGTTTCCAGGAAAAAGCAGTGACATTAAACAGGTCTTTCTTGATTTCTTCAATAAAGCTAACTTATTTGGAATCCAACATCAACTTCACAAGTTCAGGTTACCTCTGTGCTTTAGAGCTATTTTCCATGAGAAAGAGATGTTTAACTTGTGATAATATCCAATTTGCATTGGAGTATTTTAAAAAGCATGTGAAGGGAGCTGTGGCTGTGGCTCAGTGGTAGAGTGCTTGCCTGGCACGTGTGAGGCGCTGTATTCGATCCTCAGCACCACATAATAAATAAATAAAATAAAGCTTTTATTTAAAAAGGCATGGGAAGGTACAGATAACTTATATGATGAATTTACAGATGCAATGGACCTGGTAGACTGTTGAGAGCCACAGCCGAAGGGGCCCAAGCAAACTTCCAGCTGCCAGCAAACTTCCAGCTGCTGGCTGATGATTGGCTCACAGCAGCCCCAGCAACATCTAGCTGATTGGCTCCTCTGCGGTGATGCTCATTGGGCTGTTTCCCTGCCCTTTCAGACCACGGAGCTGCTCATTGGGGGACTTTTTTGGCTCCGCCCACATGACCCAGCCAATTGGCCTCAAGAGCAGGAGGATTGTGGGAGTGGGAGAGGCTTGTGTTTTTGTGAGAGAGGCTTGTGGGAAGCCGGTGGTGGCAGTTGGGCTCTGAGGGTTTTTCCTGAGGAGCTGTTTTGTTTGGCCTGTGTGGTTCTAAAAATAAAGTTCGTTTCTTTGGACAAGTGGCTCCTGAATTGTGCCCAGCCAGACTGCGGCAGTAGACTAGCTCTTTGCCCATCAGGTGTATTGCTATAGATACAAAGTAGCTGGATAGTCTTAGAAGTCTAAAAATCTGCTATTATTAGTAAGTAAAAACCTAATTATTTCAAAGCTCAAACTTTTCCCGTTGAGATGCTGTTTCTGGGTGTCATCACATCAGACTGACACCAGGAACAAGTGGAATATAGGTTTGATAAGAATACAAGTACAAATCAGGGTAAATTTTACATTTGATTGCATGAAATTTCACCGCTATGGAAAAGGAAAAAAAAATCTGTTTTAAGGGCTACTGGCAGTTGAAAGTATTATCAGGGGGAAAAAAAACACATACCCAGAAGAATAAAAAATTTCCTACTGTGTCATGGGACCAAAAGAAACATGCCATGTTATTTTTTAAATAAAATATTGGTCACATCTATTCAATTAGTCCTATTGCATTTCTGTTCCCCTTTTAAATAAAATCATATTCAAATTTCTTGTAGATATAGAATTATATGGCTTAAATTTAGTAAGAATAGAAATAAATTATATCAGAGGGACACAAAGATACATTATAAAACATTGTTGTATTTTGTCTCATTAAATAATTAATAATTAAATAATTATTAAATAACTAAATAATGCTTTAATTGTTTTTATTAATTACTACTAATTACCACTGTTAATTAGTTCTGCTGTTATTTTATTTAAATATTGAAACATGTTCAGAAGAAGAAATATTAATTACATAATTTTAAATAAACACCTATATTTTTATGTTAAGGTAATACCATATATGTATTTATTATATATTATATCATTTGTGGGTGGTTTCTTGTCTGGTATGACTATTGGCTCTGTAAAAAGTTGATCATATAAACTACCACACGACCACCACCACTCCCCCTGTACTATAACCTTTTTTTTTTTTTTGGTACCAGACATGAACCCAGGAGTGCTTTACCACTTAGCCACATTTAACAGCCCTTTTTATTTTTTTATTTTGAGACAGGGTCATGCTAAGTTGCTTAGGGCCTGGCAGAGTTGCTGAGGCTGGCTTTGAATTTGCAATCCACCTGCTTCAGCCTCCTGAGCCTCTGGGATTATAGGCATGCGCCAGTGCTCCTGGCACTATAACCTTAATACATGATCTTAATTTGACTTTGGCCTAGGATGCAAGGGTAGAGACTGAGATATACATTGAAATTTATGTGATTGATAATCTCAGGAGATGGGTCTATTCCTTTCTCTAAGGAGAGTCCTAGCTGTGAGGGGAAAACCAGGAGCTGGGAATAATTACGTACGGCCTTGGATTTTGCTACACTCCATCTGAGCTAAGTCTCTAAAGTCTCTAAGTTTCTAAGTCCACTGCTGTGAACTCCATTCCTATATGATTTAAAGGCAAACCCCTACTTGCCTCTGAGAGTAACAAGGGCTCAACACTTCAGGGGACTATTGGGATGGGGCCACTCTCCCTTGTTCTTGACATTTTCCACTTCAAATGGTAGTTCTTCTGCTTTCGTGATAACTAGATTTTTCTTTGACAACTCTGGAGTGGGATGAGGGAATTTATTCCTGAAAAATCAAAGTTTCCATTATTCAAGAAGCCAAAAGTTCATGTAGGTTTGCCTGCAAAGAGTGGGAGGGACAAGGTGGCTAAAGTTGATGATTAATTATAATTTAGTTTCTTCCTGCAGAGAGGACTCAGGTTAACTAATAGGAAAATATAGCTTAGTTTTCTTGGTTCTGCCTATGGAAGGGAAATAGATTTTATCTTCAGAGAAAACCCACAATACCTTAGAAATGAGGACCAAAACATGGCTGTGGATTCAAACAGGAAGCCCTTCCTTGCTGGCATTTCTTCCCTCCAAACTACCACTTTCACTCTGTGGAAAGGGGGAAATGGATATATTTGATATCCTGCTGTCCAGGAATCATTCTTTCCTCAGCTCTCTGTGGCAGACTGTGAAGTGGAGAAGACACTGGCAGCAGGGAAGGCAGGAGACTCAACTTTTCACAAACTCACTCACTCCCTACTTAGTCCCACACACACACTGTTCCCTGCTTGCCAAAGCTACAACTGCAAAATGGGGTTGATAATACATACCTTACTGGGTTTTCTTGAGGATTCACTGCAAGCATATGTGAAACTCCCACACCTCAGCTGCCCAATGCCAGTGGGCTGTATGGGAATCAACATCTGCCAGGACTAGGCCCTTGAATGCCTCTTCTTTCTAGAGTGGGAAGAGACTGAGACTACTATATATGTATGTGTGTGTGTGTGTGTGTGTGTGTGTGTGTGTGTGTGTATGTGTCTGTCTATCTATAAACACATGTTAACTCTTCCAACAATCTTAGAAGTTAAGGATTTCTTACTTATGAGAAATCCTTAATGTGATGAGACCTGAGACACAGGGAAATGAAACAACCTTCCTGGAACCACATAACTAATAAGAGATGGACCCACTGTTGAACCCAGTAGTCTGACTGCCATATCTGTTCTCTGGGCTAAATACACTCCTAAATCTTTCCACATTGCCCATATGTACAGTTAACTTCTAGGATGGGGCAGTATGTCAGGCCTCCACCTCAGGAAAGGGAAGATTAGAGAGTACCCAGAGGCCCCAGTTTGTCAGGCTGATCCTTTCTACGACAAACAAGCTTAGCTTCACCCCACCACTGCCCATCCCCTAGGCCACAGCTAAGTTTAGGGCCCTGCACCTGCCCATAGGGAGAGAAATCCACTAAATTATGGGGAAAAGTGTAGAAGGAGTTAAGTTATGGCTGGAGCTAATGATTAACCCTTGCAGGTGCAAGGCACTTCCTGGAGTACCAGCAGTCTGCCCTCAGGTGTTTTAATTCCCCTCACCTGAGAAATGGACATGGAAGAATATTGGTCTATTTATCATAGATAAATATTCAGATGCCAGAGCAACCTAAAGCACTAAAATGGCTTTGGTCACAGTGGCACATCTGAAGGAGTTGCACCAATTTGCCCTCTTTCCTCACTAGACCCCAGAGCTAGTTATCTCTGGCCCTTGGCCATATCCATCATACAGGCAGGTGAGTCTTTCCTTTGGGACTGGTAATACTCCTGGCAGACTGGCCAGGGATTGAAGGGTAGGTATGGGGCTGAGTGGGCAGCTGAGGGTTGCTTAGCAACCCTCATAATGAACTAGGCCTAGCAGAGTGATTATACTGTCCCTTGGCCTACACACTCTTCTACCCACACAGGCAGGGGGGAAATTAGCTAAGGAGAAGTTGAATCTTATGTGTATGGTGTGGGGAGGTTGGCACTATTGTTCCAACATATAGGACCTATTCTAAGTGCCACAGGAGAGTGGAGAGAGACTAAGGCTACCAAGGACAGAGCAAGACTCACCTCAGAAAAAAGCACTATTTAATAAAGTCTGTACAAAGTCAAATAATTTTCAATAACTACTTAGAGGAACATTGTGAGCCAGTTAGATATATATAGCCTCCTGTTAGGCTGGGAATCTCTCCATGGGCCGCCAGAATTATTGAAAGTCTAGAAACCACACTGGGTCTTTAATTCGTACCTCCAAGTCATTCTGCTTGAAGCTGTTTCCTGCCTTATTATATTATCACCTCCACAGAAAGACCTGGTTTGTTCATTTTCTTCCCAGACATGGATCCCAGTCAAGTAATGGGGAAAAGAATAAGGAATTTGTGCCTAGAATATATAAGGAAATTTACAACTCAATAATAAGACAACCCAATTAAAAAACAATGTGAATATATGGTTCTCGAAATAAGATGCATGTATGGCTGGGCACTGTAGTTCATGCCTGTAATCCCAGCGACTCAGGAGGCAGAGGTGGGTTCAAAGGATCATGGGTTCAAAGCTAGCTTTGCAACTTAGCAAGGCCCTAAACAACTCAGCAAGAACCTGTCTTTAAATAAAATATTGAAAGTGCTGGGGATGTGGCTCAGTGGTTAAGTTCCACTGAGTTCAATTTCTGAGAAAGGAAGGAAGGAAGGAAGGAGAGAGGGAAGGATGAAGGGAGGGAGGGAGGGAAGGAAGGAAGGAAGGAAGGAAGGAAGAAGGAAGGAAGGAAGGAAGGAAGGAAGGAAGGAAGGAAGGAAGGTAGGTACATGTATGACCAGCACCTGAAAAGATGCTCAGGCATCATTAAGGAAATACTGCAAATCTAAACCACTTCAACAAATAAAAGGAAAATAAAAGAAAAAGTAAAAAACAAAAACCAAAACCACTTCATATCTACCAGGATGGTTAGAATCAAAAAGTTTAAATATCAAGTAATGGGAAATGGGATGTGGAAAGTGGGAACTCTCATAGAGAGCTGGTGGGAACATAAAATCCTGCAGCTTTTCTAGGAAATAGCCTGGTAGAGGGAGAGCTACCATATGACCCAGTGATTCCACTCTTAGGTCTATATCCAAGAGAAATGAAAATGTATGCCACAAAGAAACATGTGCATGCATATTTATAGCAACACTCTTCATAGTAGTCAAAAGGTGGAAGCAACTCATGTCCATCAACAGCTAAATGAACAAACAAATGTGGTATATCTATACAATGGAATACTATTCAGCTACAAAGAGTGGTGAAGTATTGATACATATGCTGCAACAGATGAACCTTGAAAACATTATGCTAAAATAAGGTAGTTAGTCACAAAATACCACATACTATATGATTCCATATAAAAGCTAAGAATAGGGAAATACATAGAGACAGAAATTTGATTGTTGGTTATTTAGGATTTGGAGTAGGTATTGGGGATACCAAAATCTTAGCTAAATGGTTTCTTTTTTAATTTAACCTTTATTTATTTTTATTTATTTATTTTTAAGTGGTGCTGAGGATCAAACCCAGTGCCTCACCCGTGTAAGGCAAGCACTCTACCACTGATCCACAACCCCAGCCCCACTAAAGAATTTCTTTCTGAGGTAATGAAAATGTTCTAAAATCATAGAGATGGTTATACCTGTCTGTAAAGCCTCTGAACTGTACACTTTTAATGGACAATTGTATGGTCTGTGAATCTATCTCAATACTTATTTTTTCAAAAAAGAAATGAGGGATAAAAGAAATGAGAAATACTTCATGTAATCCAAATAAAAATGAACAACAGAAGGCTGTTCTTCACCCACTGTGTGCATCCACATGCATGCACACACACTCTCACCACACTTCCCATTCTCCTGTGGCACCTAGAATAGGTCCCAGCATATATATATATATATATATATATATATATATATATATATATCAAGTGCAAAAATTTTTTGTTGAGTTACTGAATATAATTTATATCTAAGAATGGGTGTCTTGGGGGTGGGCAAAAGAGGTATTACAGCAATCAGAGGTGGTATGGGGTGGCATATTGGTGGCACTAGATGGAGTGGGGGTGTGATCACAGCTTCTGGGCACACACTAAGCCCAGCAAACAACTGCTTCCCTGAAATCCAGGGAAACACTCCAGTTTTCAATTGCCCTACCCTAGTCTCTGCTTCCTCTCTAGTCATATTATTTATCTAGCCAGCTTTTCTATCCTGCTCTGCTTCTCCCAAGGCCATGTTCAATGTCTCTTTCCCTCTTTCAATCTCAATTCCACAGTGACTGCAGTCCCAATAGAAATAGAGCAGATCCTATGCTCATTGTGAGGGAATGAGCTTCATGTCACAGGAAGTGCTTAAGCAGAGGACAGCGATCTATTATTAGAAGTTTGGGAGAGAGAATTCCCATATAAAATCCCATGAGGTATTGTATAAGCAGAGTCAGCTTACACAGCATCACTACATTTCAATTTCTTCATCTGTAAAATAGGTATATGCATGTGCATATATGCTCCACAAACTTTCTACCAAATCTTAATTTAGATAGTCCCTGTTTGAAACAAACCTATATAAAGGAATTCTGGATTTTCAAGCTAATAAAATTTCAAAGGTTCAAGAAGGACATGGATTTTTTAAAATGAATAAATAACATAGGATTGGATTACAACTCCAGTTATTAAATTTATGAGTCCATGCTGATACAAATAAATATGTATTTTTCCATACAGTACTGAGGATAGAGCCTAGAGCCTTAGATGTGCTAGGAAGTGCTCTGCCAATGATCTCCACCCCAACCCCTAAATAAACAATTGAAAAATAAATAAACAAGGAAGAAAAATATTCCCTAAAGAATGATTTCAAATAATATATGTAGATACTTACTGTAGGAGGCAGAGTTTAATTGTCTATTTCTTAAGTATGGACTGGGTTTAATAACTCACTTGAAACCAATATGTGTGTAGAATAGAAATGTGTTTAGAAATGTTGTGGCTTAGTGGGAGAGCACTTGCCTAGCATACATGAAGCACTGGGTTCTATCATCAGCACCACATAAAAAAATAAACTAATAAAATAAAAATTAAAAAAATATATATATATATCTTTAAAAAAAGAAATGGAAACACAGATGGATGTGGTGGTGTATGCCTGTAATCCCAGCAACTCAGGAGGTTGAGGCAGGAAGATCCGAAGTTTGAGGCCAGCCTCAGCAACTTAGTGAGGCCTTAAGCAATTTAGCAAAACCCTGTTTCAAAATAAAAATAAAAAGTCTGGGGATGTGGTTTCGTGGTAAAGTACCCCAAGGTTCACTTATCAATCCCCCCCGCAAAAGTGTAGTACAAAAAACTCTGGGTTCAATCCCCAGTTTAAAAGAAAGAAAGAAAGAGAGGGAGGAGAGAAAGAAGGAAAGAAACAGAAAGAAAGAAAAAGAAAGAAACAAACAAAAAAAGAACGAACTGGAAACATAATAATTTTATGGTAGAGAAATCTAACAAAAACCACCTTAGCTGGGTGTTCAAGGTTAACAAAACCACTGATGAGTCATGCAGGTATCATGTACTGCCTAAAGCCATACAATGACACCAGCACTTCACCTCTGCAGTATTCTTCCCCCAAAGCCAGAACTCTAGACTAGTGATGAGGAAATCATCAGATGAACCCAAATTGAAGTGTTCTACAAAATGCCTGGTCAGTACTCCTCAAAAATTGTCAAGGTCATAAGAACCAAAAACAAGCTGAGAAATTGACAGATCAGAGAAGACTTAGGGAGACATGATGACTAAATGCAATGTGATCCTCCATTGAATCCTGGAATGGAAAAAAGGACATCAGTGGGAAAAAATGATAAAACATGAATGAAGTCTACAGTTCAATTAACAATAATGTGCCAACATTTATTTCCTAATTTTGACAAAAAGGACCATGCCATGTAACATGTTAACAGAAGGAGAAACTGGATGAAAGGTATAAGTGAATTCTTAGCACTGTTTTTGCAGTTTCTGTGTTTATCTAAAATTATTCCAAAATAACTTTATTATAAACTTAAAAAGGAATAATGTCAAGATTGCTTTAATGAGACTTAAGGGACCTTATTTATTTTTTTGCCCACATTTTTTATTGGTGCATTATAGTTGTACATATTGTTGGGATTTGTTGTTACATATTTGTATTTGCACACAATATAACAATCTAATTTGGCCAATATCATTCCCCAGCCCTCCCCCTCCCTCCCCACCTCCCACTCCTTGGTCCCTTTACTCTACTGACCTCCTTTTTGTTGTTGTTGTTTGTTGATTTGTTTGCTTTCTCCTTTTGATTTTTAGGAGACCCACCCCTGACTTTTTCCCCCCTTCTTCCTCTGTAGCTTCCACATGAGAAAAGTCATGCCTAAGGGACTTTAATTTAACCATCCATCTAAAATTTTTGTAATGCACCAAAGAATAGTATTTAAGAATTAATTGAATCCTAACTCTGCTACTTACTATGTATGACTTACCATCAGTAAGTGACTTCACCCCTCTGTGCTTCAGCTTACTCATCTCTCAAATGAGGATAATAATGCCAGCTACTCCATGGGTCAATACAAGGTTGGCATTTGTTAGTGAGTTAATATTTAAAGTGCTTAAAACAATGCGTAGTACTGGTAAATGTTACAAAAGTGTTATGGTTTGGATCCAAAATGCCCCCCAAAGGCCTATATGCTGAAAGATTGGTTACCAGCCCATGGCACTACTGAGATATGTGGAACCTTCAGGAGGTGGGGCCTCCCAGAAGGAAGTGAAGTCATTCAGTAGGTACTCTTGAGGATGTTGGGAACCCAGGCCCTTTCTGTGTCTCTCTTTGTTTCTTAGATGCCATGGGGGTGAGCAGCTTTGCTCTACCACATGCTTCCCACCTTCAAATTCTGTCTCACCACAGGTCCAAACAACAGAGGTCATGGACTAAAACCTCTGAAATCATGAGCCAAAATAAATATTCTCTCCTTTTAAATGGATTACTCAGGTATTTTTGTCATAGCAACAGAAAGTTGACTTACATGGTGATCTTTTTGGTACCAGGGATTGAACCCAGAGGTGCTTAACCACTAAGCCACATTCATGGTAGTTTTTTATATTTTATCAAGAGACAGGGTTTTGCTGAGTTGCTTAGGGCCTAGCTGTTGCTGAGGCTGGCTTTGAACTCACGATCCTCCTGCCTCAGACTCTGGGACGGAGCTGTTAGGATTACAGTTATGCACCACCATGCCTGGCACTTACACAATTTTTGAAATCAAGTATCAAATTATATTGCTACAAAAACTTCTGGATAGCCCTTAACTATGTAGCAGCCCTATCATATACCTACATTACCAATGGACTCAGCTAACATATTCAAAATATAACAGCCCTATTTATGCCTATTTATGAGGTAGGCTTCACAACTCCACAAAAGATGATCAGAGGCATTCCTTTTCATTGCAGGCTCCCCTGGGAACCCAAGTGTACTCAAGTTCACTGTAGATGATGGTGTGTCCTAATAAATATTTATATTTTTTTCCTCCACACATTTGCTTGAGTTGTTTTCGTCTTCTATTACTCTCCTTACTTACTTTATGATTAAAGTTTACTCCTTTTTTAATTTTGGAGATTGATCCCATGGTTGTTTTACTGCTATGTCACATTCCCAGCCTTTTAAAAAATTTCTTCTATTGAGATAGGGTCTCACTAAGTTACTTAGGGCCTTGCTAAGTTGCTGAGGCTGGCTTTGAACTTGAGATCCTCCTGCCTCAGCCTCTCAAGAAGCTGGGATTATAAGCGTGTGTCACTGTGCCTGGCAGCTTGCCTTTTATTTAACATCCAATTTAAATCCTACCTCAGCCATGAGGCCTCCTGGGCTACCCCAGTCTTTTCTCTGAACTCCAACAGTGCTAGTTTGTTCATTTAATTGATCCCCAGAATATGCTGCCCTCTGCATTTTTTTTCTCTCAATTAGATCAGTAACTGCCCTTGTATCCCTCACCATTAAGCCCCTCTTCCCCTGCCTCTGTGGGAGGTGAAGTAACAATTAAGTGTTCAAGGCAGAACAGAAAGTCCACGTCTCACTAAATTCATCAAATAACTTCCTAAGCCCTGTGCTCAGGGTGGAGGAACTGGAGAATGAAAGAGTTGACTCATTGTCCTCAGGAAGCCCACAATCTTGAATCAACATTTTATATCCCAAATTCATGACGTTTGCCTCTGGTGGAGGGAGGCAAAATGGGACAGGGGAAAGAAACAAATAAGGCTTTGTTTGAGCTTATCAATAATGTTCTTTTATATATAATCTAATTAGCTGGAGAAAAAGGGGAAGAAGGTCTCCAGAGGGCATAAAAGTGAGGTAAGGTGGGGGGTTGGAGCAATGCTGATGGAGGGGGAAGAAATGTGGAGCTTGGAAAGCCAGAGGGAGGGAAATAGTAAAGGAGGAAGAGGAAATGTTGATCCTTTCCTGAGTTTCTCCATCTTCAGCAGATACTACTCCCCATTCCATATATATATATATATATATATATATATATATATATATATATATATATATAATAATATGGAATATATAAATATATATGGAATGTGTGTATATATATGGAAAATATATATATATATGTAGTAAAAGCTGAAGTCATGTAATACAAGATGAGTGTCCTCAGAGTCCTACCACTGTAACTTTTTCTGAATGACTGCCATCTACATAGAGGTGCACAGAAGTGAGTGAGATGCTGGTCATGGATGAGGCAGGGTACATGATTCACAGCACCAGCCTGTCTAAGGCTCAACAATCTATGGATTAGAGAGATCATCAGTGAGCAAACAAATAAATACATAATTACATATTTGATAATGTTTAGGAAGACAAAACAAAGTAATATGGTAGAAGGTTTATTTTAGACTTGGACTTGGCACATGACTGTGGCCTCTCTGAGGACAATCTCCTATTTAAGCTGATACTGAAAGACTAAGTTGCTAGCAGTGCAAAGACACCAAGTGGGGATTGAGAAGAGTGTTCAAGGAGATGGAAAAAATAGAATAAAGAAATATTTCTTTAAAAAAAAAAGAAGAAAGCATGCATGAAAACAGAAAGTAGGAGATATTATATCCACTGAGTCTCAGGTTAAATGACTTGCTCAAGATTACACAGCTGGACCAGGCAGTGGCACACACCTGTAATTACAGCAGGCTGAGACAGGAGGATCTCAAGTTCAAAGCCTGCCTCAGCAACTTAGTGGGGCCATAAGCAACTTAGTGAGACCCTATCTCAAAATTAAACAATTAAAAAAAAATAAGAACTAGGGATGTGGATCAGTGGTTTAGCATCCCTTAGTTAAATCTCTGGTACCAAAAAATTACACTTCTGGTCAGCTGGTCAGAAACAAATGAGATTAATAAGCTCCATCCTGAGAAAATAAACTGAACAGATGGCTTCTGGAATTTTAGCCTAGCATCTAGTGAGAGACTCTGGAACAAAACACCAGAGACAGGAACTTGGGAATGTGCTTTTTTTATACATTGGTCCATTTGTTTGTTTCATTCATATATATTTATTTAAACAAATTAAGTCATTACATGTTTAATTGCATAAATAATAAGTACATACATATTTATTTTAAAAATTAAATACATATTTATTTAAATTAATACCTCTACATAGAGGTGCCTAACACTAAGCAAGATGCTGGTCATGGATGTGGTGGGGTACATGACACACAGTGCCAGCCTGCCTAAAGCTCACGTGTCTATGTTTTTCATTTATTTTTAAATTTTTTTTTGTATTTTTTTTTAGGTGTAGATGGACACAACACAATGCCTTTATTTTTATGTGGTGCTGAGGATCGAACCTGGGTCCTGCCCGTGCTAGGTGAGTGCTCTACCGCTGAGCCACAATCTCCACCCCTGTTTTTCATTTATTTTATTATATAAACCTAAGATATACAACAAGTCATTGAGAAGTTTCTAATACTCTGCATATTTTGTCCATATTCCATTGTTAGCTATTTTTGGTAATCCCTCTCTGTATCACTGAAGGGGCCCACAGTAAAAACCCTTGAATAAAAATCATGAAAAATATCACAGTAATAAGAATTTCTCATGTGCCAGCCCTTGGCTGCTTGTCTTTGGGGGTGGAAAATAAAGGCAGAGCTGCAAGTCTGAGTCTCACACCTTCATCAATCTCGAGAAAGCTGAAGCCCAAGACAGAGTGAAGACTGATGGCTCCTGAAGGAGGGAAAAGCAAGCAGATTGCCTGTGTTTGTAAAAGACTCCAAAACAGGGGTGGGGGACTAGATGGTCAGAGACATGGTGTGGAATTGAAGAGATGGAGTGAGCTTTCGTTTATCAGAAGGCCACATGGATCCTCTAGAAAATGACTTAGAGCAGTTATCTAGCTTGAGGTCACATTGCTAGTAAGTGGCAAAACCAGGAAGGGAAGGAACCCTCATGTGACAGATTTCTCAACCTTTCTAAACCACCTAAAATGATTGTCCACACAATTCTGATGTTGCTATTATGTTTTTTTTATAATGATTTTTTCCAAAATGTGAGTTTGTGTTGAGGAGAGACCTTATCAGCATGGATGTGCTTCTGCTCTTTTATTTGCATATTTTCCCCATATTTAGCTATGACTTGGTAGAGTTGTTGGATGAATGCATTTCTTCCTAGTGAGATAACCTATTTCTAGAAAACATGGGAAATCTTTGAATCTGAAGAGAAGGGCCTAAGAAATATTAAAAATATGCTCTGACCACACTCTTTGGACTCTGGGGTGGGGAGAAAATATCCAAAGGTATCTACAGTCAGCATAGGCTGAGGCTCCTTGATTAAGCTTTTATTAGAATAGAAACCTGGAAGGAAGTCAGACAGTGATAGAAGAGACACACCTTCCTGCCAGTGTGGGGGGTGGAGAGAGAGAGAGAGAGAGAGAGAGAGAGAGAGAGAGAGAGAGAGAGAGAGAGGAGAGAGAGAGAGAGAGAGAGAGAGAGAAAGGCAACAAGATGTCAAAAGAGCAAGTACAGGACAAGAAATCTGGGCAGATTGCCATCTTTTCCTGAGTTATCCTTTCACAGTGTGGATGGATTCCTTCAATACAAAGTGCTATCAACTCCCAGCTTTGTGAACATAACAAGTGATAGGGAATGAAGGGAGGAGGAAGATGAACCCTGAAGTCTATAAAAACCTTGGTAAATCACTTAACTCTGAGCCTGGATTTTCCCATCTACAAAAGAGGAATAATGATGGTACCTGTCTCCTAGGATTGCTAATGAGATTAAGTGGTATGGAAAGCAATGGGAACAGGGCCTGGTGCAGAGTAGGCCACGAGTGCATTGAATCTATTATTATTTTATCCCAATGACTGCAAGTGCAAATGACTGCTGGATTCTCCAGGCTGCTGTATACTTCTTTGAGGCCAATTTATAGAACCACTGGGCAGGAAGGAATGTTAGAGATCTGTTGCTGTCTCTTAATTTGATGCATGAGGAAGCTAAGACCCAAGGGAGACAAGTGCACTTGTGGGAAAGGAACGAGCTTGTGCAAAAGTAAAATGTATGAAAGGAAATAAGGGATTTAGAGTGACTGCAGTGTCAAATGAGTGAATGTGCATATGTATGTGTTTGAAGGGTGGAAGAAAAGAGGAAGATGTGAGGGTAGGGTAGGCTATAAAAGAAGCAAATGCTAGAATACAATGTGCTTTATTGTCAAAGTCAAGAGTTTCAACTTTACCCAGACTACCGCTGTACATTAAGAATATAATGTTAGCCATGCATGCAATTTAAAAATTTCTAGTAGGCACATTTAAAAAGAGAAAATAGATGTGGCTGGGGGTTGTAGCTCAGTGGTAGAGCACTTGCTTAGCATATGAAAAGCCCTGGATACAATTCCCAGAGCCAAAAAAAAAAGAAGTAAAATCAACTTTTATATATAGAAAATATTATCAGTGCAACATGTAATCAATGTAAACAACTATTAATGACACATTTTACATTATTTCATGAATACTAAGTATTGAAATTTGGTGTATATTCTGCAGTGGCACCACATCTTAATTTGAAGAGCCAAAAGTAACTAGGGGCTAGTGTATTTATCAGTGCAGACCTAGGCAATGGGGAGCCATTGAGGGTTTTAGGCAGGGGTGTGCCATGGAATAATGTGTAGGAACCTTCTAGTTCTGCACTGAGAGGTTGAAAAGGAGAGTGGAAAAATGTGTTAAGTGCTTTTCCTTTTCTCTTTTTTCCTTTCCTTATTCTTTTATATCTTAATTCCGGTGATGTGGCAGTGGCAAAGAGCAAGGAAGAATGGGAAAATACAAAAGCCAAAATTCTGAAGAACCCTCTTTTTTGCATGTATGATTTTGTCCAAATGAACTCAAAAACTATGTTATTGTAATCTCTAATAAGAAAAATCATCAGCTAAACAAACAAAAGTACCCTCTTTTCTGTCCAATAGAGCTGTATCTCTAGAAGGGAATGGCCCAAACCTAAGGACCTTTGGGTTTTTGTCGTGCTTGTTGTTCTGGACTCTGTCTCTCCCTCCACCCCAAACCTGTCAACTCCCACTTTGGTTCAGACAGCACAGACCCGGATGGGGTTTATTTCTGGCCCAGTCCACCCAAACTGGAAGCTCAGGGAAATGGAAACAGAAACGACTGGGAAGATAACAGAAAATGAGCAGCTCAGGAAAGCGACCCCAATGGCTCTGTGCGTTATCTGATCCCAATTAGCATAATGGAAACAGAAAACTAATTTAAGGGCCCAAAAGACTGGTAGTCGTGAGAAAGACTTTAAAAGCTCTGCAGGGATTTTTGTTTGTTTGAAAATAAGTTGCCATTGGAAGCACAGGCTTGCAGGAAAATAAAAATTCTCTGCTGGCAGAGTCTTTTTGAATGATGGGATTGTTAGGTATCCAGATTGTGGTGGTAGTTGCATGAATCTATACACGTGTTAAAATTCATAGAAATTTAAAGTGAAAGAAGGGAAGGCGCTGGGCACAGTGGTGCACACCTTATCCCAGCAGCTTGGGAGGCTGAAGCAGGAGGATCAACAGTTCAAAGCCAGCCTCAGCAACTTTGTTTAGAGACCCTGTCTCTAAACAAAAAAAGGGCGGAATTGGTTCAGTGGTTAAACAACCCTGGATTCAATCCTCGGTACAAAAAAAAAAAAAAAAAAAAAAAAAAAGAAGGAAAACCAATTTTAGAATTTTTGGGAAAAAGAAAAAATTAAGACTGAGGATCTAGCTTAACTATAGGCCCTTGCTTAGCACGCACAAGGCCCAAGGTTCAATCCTTGCCCTGGGGAACAAAAAGGAAGGAAGGAAGCAAAGGAAGAAGAAAGAAAAAAATTAAAAAGAAAAAGAATTTAAACGTGAAGACTCTGGAGCTTAACTGTTGAGGCTTATGTGTGTTCAAACTCTAGTACCACCACTTACTAGCTGTGTGACTACAAACACGTTGCTTCCTCTCTGTGCTTCAATTTCCTTACCCATCAAACAGGGACAATCATATTTCCTGCCTTCTAAAGGGTTCTGTCTGGTGAAAGTTAAATGAGGTAATACATATACTGTGCTTAGAGACTGCCTGACACATAATGTATGCCCAGTAAATGTCTATGTCTAGATTGTTCAGTGTAAGGTCCTGGGGTGCAGGAAATAGGTAAAAGGACTGAAGAAATCACCCTGTGAATCACTGCTGGGTTTCTTTGGATATTTGTAGCCATAGGAAGAACAGCTTCTGTGATCTTATGTACTTTCATTATTTTATTTTATATTTTATTTGTTTTAGTTGTCAATGGACCTTTATTTTACTTATCTATATATGGTGCTGAGAATTGAACCCAGTGCCTCACACATGCTAGGCAAGCACTCTGCCACTGAGCTACAATCCCAGCCCCCTTAATTTTACTTTTTGATTGACAATATTTGTATATATGTGGATCAATGTGATGTTTTGATTCATTAATACATTGGGTAATGATCAACTCAAGGGTGTTCTATGGCATAGTAGGGTGAATATACTCAACAATGTGTTGTTTATTTCAAAATGGTTGGAAATACAGAGATACTGATCTCAAGTCATCCAACTCACTCAATCTCCATCCTTCCTTCCTTACTTCACTCCTGACCACCTTCCAGTTTTCACACAGTTGCTAACTGGTGGTGCTGTGACCATTTTGGCCTTCAGTACATGGACTGCTCATGACCTCTCTATGCTTCTCTCTCTCTCTCTCTCTCTCTCTCTCTCTCTCTCTCTCTCTCTCTCTCTCTCTCTCTCTTGGCAGTACCAAACTATTCTTTAAACTATTCTCACCTTTGGCCATGGATCAAAATCTCTTCAACATTCTGCAGAACTATTGGACTTGACCCTTAAAAACTGTCAGCATTATGAAAGAACAGAAAAGAAATGGTAAGGAACTGTTGTAGACTAAAGGAAACTAAAGGTACATGAAAGTTAAATGCATTGTATGTATTTTGAATGAGATAGAGGGAACAGCCATAGAGTCCATGATTGAGATATTTAAGGAAAATTAAGAATTGTACGTGGAAGAACATTTTTCTTCCTAGGAGATACACATTGGAGTGTTTAGGATTGACTCTTATGATTTCTGCACTAACTTTCAAATCGTTTGGGAAAATAAAAATGATTATTATTTTACATAATAATAATTATATATACACACAGTTTTAGTAAGTTTTATGATAGATTAGATAGATAGATAAAGCCAGATGCAAAATATTCACAACTGGTAAAGGTGGCTGAAGGGTGTGGGAACTCATTGTACTAGTCTCAACAACTTTTCTGTAGTTTGTTTTTGTTTTCGGTACCAGGGATTGACTACAGGGCCACTTAACCACTGAGCCACATCCCCAGCTCTTTTCTATATATTTTATTTAAAGACAGGGTCTCACTGAATTGCTTAGGGCCTAGCTAAATTGATGAGGCTGGCTTTGAACTCACAATCCTCTCAGCCCCCTGAGCCACTGGGATTACAGGCGTGCACCACTGCACCCAGCTTTTCTGTAGGTTTTAATTTCTTCAAAATAGAAAGGGATAATCATGTATTATTTGGAGAAGATTTTTCAAATTACATGTGCCTGTGTTGCAGCCCCAAACTAAGAAGTTCAGGGTTCCCTGAGGATGAGAGGGGCTAGGAAGCTGTATTTTATTTACTGATTTATTTTTTAATTGATGCATTATAATTTTACATAATAATGGGATTCATTGTGATATATTCATACATGCACAGCACACAATTTGGTCTATTCCATTCCCTCATAACCCTCCTTCCCTCCCCTCCTCCTGCTTTGCTTCCATTTTCTTGAGGTCCATTTTCTTTCCTTTTCTCTTTCTAGGGAAGTTACTTTTTAAAAGTTTTAGGACCTATCTAGGCCTGGTAGTGCACACCTCTAATCCCAGTAGCTCAGGAGGCTGAGGCAGGAGGATTGTGAGTTCAAAGCCAGCCTCAGCAACTTAGTGAGGTCCTAAGCAACTCAGTGAGACAACTGTCTCAAAATATAATATAAAAAAGGGCTGGGGATGTGGCTCAGTGGTTAAGTAGCTCTGGATTCAATCTTCAGTACCCTCCCCCACAAAGTTCCAAGGCTGTAGTAAAGAAGCACAGCTGGGAGACCTTCATCTTGCACTCTCCTGTGCCTCCTCTGGTTCTTGCCATCCTTTAAGACCCAAACCTTGGCACTATATTTTTTAAATAATATCCCAACTGGGCCTGTCCCCAACCCTTTGTAAAGTTGGTGCAATTAGGGAATGGGAGCAATCCCAGCTGAGGTTAGATCTTGGGACACTCCAACATGTATCAGATAGGCAGAGAAAAGATTCCATGAAAAAAGACTGAGAATGAAGAAAGAAACAGAGAAGTGGTATGGAGGGTGTGTGTACTCAAGAGTACTTCAAGAGTGGACTCAAAGGGGGCTGGAGAGAGATAACAGGTCATTCTAGGTGCACCTGGTTAGAGGTTGCATGAGAACAAAGTTGCTCTTTCAGTTCAGAAGTGGACCATTTGGTGCCAGAGACTTTCCTGGCAAGCTCCCCCCTTCCTCCAGCAGGGAAGTCTGTACTACAGGGCTGGCTGATGAAGATACCTGTCAGAGAAATTCCTTTTCTAAAAGCAAGGTCTCTGGGATCCAGATGCTATCAAACTCCCACCGGAGGGGAAGCTTAGCAGGTCAAGGTGTTTGCTTTTGCTTCCCCACTCCTGTCAAGTTCAGGGCCAATATTTAGAGATTCTGGGAGGTGTTGTGTGAAACCACTTCATGGTTAAAGAAAAGACACCCATTTGTCATCTGATGTAGGCAAAAATATGGAGTCTGGGGTCTACTGTTCCTAGCAGTGGGAGGGAGAGAAAGTGCAGGTATAGGAAAGGATGGGGAAAACCTGCCACCCTCCCCTTCACCAGCTGTGGACATCACAGCTGGGATTTTCCAACCAGTTGTAAGAGGGACATTTTATTTACCTCCCCCAGTTGCCTCCCAAGAGGTGTATTGGCCCAGATGTAGAGAGATTCTTTCAACCTCCAGTGATCCTGGCCTTTTAAGGTTCAAAAATAAAGGGAAGAAGCAGGAAACAGGAAAAAGAAACAAAGGAAGTAAAGAGGAGTTAGTCAGTGCACTACTCTCTCCAATCCATCCTTTTCCCAGCACACCAAGTAAACATCCCAGAACACAAATCTCACTCTGAAACTGTGGGGCTCAAACCCTTCAAGTGGTTTCTCCTTGACATTAGGAAGGAGTCCAGAGTTTTATTTATTTAGGTACTAGGGAGTGAACCCAGAGGCGCTTTACCACTGAGCCACGTTGCTAGCCCTTTTTATTTAGTTAGTTTTATTTTGAGACAGGTTACAGGTTGCTTCGGGCCTTGTTAAATTGCTGAGGCTGGCCTCAAACTTGCAATCCTCCTGCGTCAGCCTCCCGAGTCTCTGGGATTACAGGGGTGTGCCATCAGACAGAGCTGAGATTTTTAAAAAATTATATAAAGGCCCTTTGCACTCTGCTACCCAACTTTTTAAGCTTCATCACCATGATGCTTCCCCTTCACATACCCTATGTCTCCCCAGTTCCTAAACAAGTCAGACTTTAATCACCTCTGAACTTTCCATGCATGTATGGTCACCCACCAGCCACTCAATTCAAGTGTGAGTACAGACTCCAGAATCTTACTGCCTGGGATTAATCCTGAGTGTGAGTGAACTTCTGATCCTCTCTGCATTTCTTTCCTCAGTTGCAAAATGGTGCTACCAACAGGGGTGCTGTGAGCATCAAACAGAATATCTGTGAAAAGAGCCTAGAACAGGGCCTGGCACAAAATCAGCCTACAGGGCGTGTTTGCCATTGCTCAATGACTTAGATTGGCTGACTGCCTGGTAGTGGGGGTCTTTATGTCCATTTATTACCAGCTATTTACAGTGTAGTGGAAAAGCAGGTGGGAATCAAGTGAGGCTGAAGCCATGTGAGCCAGAGGAGCAAATAATGATTTCCCTCCCCTCCATCCTTCCTCAACTTGATTCCCTGAAGATATTACCCAGAATTTAAATCATTACCAGTCCCCAAGGCTCAGGAAAGATAGGATAAAGAATTTCCATCCTAGGGCTGGCTGGCCTTCAAACTTCAGGCAGAGACAACTCTTCTACTGTTAAAATATTGGAATAATTTCATACTGATGGCCAAATGCCCTGAGTACTATTAAGTGTCCTCTAACTTCTCCTTCTCCTCTACCTCACACATTCTGAGTCTTGGATACACTTAGTTATCAACCTGGTTGGATACCATCAGAGACTGTCTTTGTCCCACCCCCCCCCAGAAGACATGTGTGTCAGCCTTTTTCAGTTGCTCTTTCTCTTTGGTCCCCTTCCCTCCACAGTGAGCTGCCCTGAACCCTGTGAGAGACAATGTGTGCCCTTCGTCTGTGCTGTGAGTGTGCATTTTGAACATGATCTGTCTTCGCACTTGGGGATACTGCCTGCTCTGAATTCCAGGGGCTGTGTCTGCTTGCTTTTGAGGATGCCTGTTGCCTTGGGATAACTTTCTACCTTCTTCTGGGCCATGACCTATGCCTGCAATAGGCTTTGAAAACTCCTGCCTATCCCCCAGGCTGGATTCCTTGTAATTAACCATACACCTCACCCAAAGGTTCCTCTCACTTCCAGGACCTATCTTGATATATTGCATTATGAACAAGGCCTTGGCATTCTATGAAGCAGTAAAGAGAGGAAGCTTTGCAGACTGATTGTCTGTTCTTTTGAAATTAATGTTGCCACTTCCTGTGTGACTGTGGAAAAGTCACTCAGCCTTTCTGGGCTACATTACCTCATCTGCAAAATAGGATAATGCTAGAACTTATTTCATAGGCTTGTTGGGAGGATTACATAAATCATGATAAAAACCATCTGGAAGAATGCTTGGCCCATAGTAAAATATTTACAAATGTTAGATATTATTATTATTATTATTATTATTATTATCATTATCATTATTATTTTGTATTGAAGCTTTAGTGAGTACATTTAGGCATTATTTTCAAACATTTTCACTATAATTAACTCTTTTTTTTTTTTTTTTTTTTTTTGCTTAGGGGCTCACTAAATTGGTGAGGATGGCCTTGAGCTCATGATCCTCCTACCTCATCCTCCTGAGCTGATGAAATTACAGGTGTGTGCCATCGTGCCTGGCCACTATAATTAATTCTTGATGTGCATGATATTTCCAGATAAGTAGATATGAAAGACATGGGTTAACATCCCAATTTTTGAAGTGGGGAAACTAATAGTAGGGTATAGTAAATGAGGTTGTCATGGTTAGTGACAAGTTTTCTGATTTCCTGTTCAATCTTATTTTTTCTCTGGGAAAATTGAGATAGGTAGATCACTATCCATTCACTAAGCATTTATTGAACAACTACTATGTGCCAGATATTATGCTGGACACTGAGAGTACAGCAGTGGGCAAGACAAGACAGGCCCTTATGCTCCTGAAGTTACCATTGCAGTGAGAGGAGATGGTCAATAAGTAAATAAATTATAATAAATAGGCTATATCAGTGTGATAAAATAAAACAGGATGGTGTGATTAAAAGAAACTGTGGGGGATAACATAGTGAATGAAGGCTTTTTTAAGGAGGCAACTTTACTGACATGGGAAAGTTGACTAGAGACCTTATCCTGGATATGTAACTGAGATCTTGGAGGGAAGTTTTTATAAAGGGGAGGCGCCCAGGCTCCTAGAGACAATGGAAGGATCAAGAAGGAGGGCTGTAAGGTGAGGGTGGTTCAGAATCCAAAGAAAGATGATAAATTGGAGGCTTTCTGGAAAGAGGCAAGAGAATAAAGAAACTTGTGAACAGTGGAAGGGAATTTTCTTTTTCTCTACATTTATTTATTGAGCTTATAGATTTTTTGGTACTGGGGATTGAACCCAGGGTCACACACATCCTAGGCACATTACTTACCACTGAGCTATACTCCCAGCCCTAAAAAATACTTATAAACCAACTTTATTGAGATACAATTTAGATAGAATAAAATTCACTAATTTAAAGGGTACAAGTTGATGAGCTTTGAGAAATACATATACCTATTAGGCAACTCCCCTTGTGAAGATATATATAATATTTCTTTTCTTTTTTTGGTACCAGGGATTGAACTCAGGGGTACTCAACCCCTGAGCCACATCCTCAGCCCTATTTTGTATTTTACTTAGACACAGGGTCTCACTGAGTTGGTTACTTAGCACCTCACCACTGCTGAGGCTGGCTTTGAACTTGTGATTCTCCTGTCTCAGCCTCCTGAGCCGCTGGGATTACAGGGCATGCACTACTGCACCCAGCAAGATATATAGAACATTTTTATCACTCTAAAATGTTCCCTTATGACCTTTAAAGTCAATTCCATTCACAAGGTATTGTGTAGAATATCCCTCACTTTGTGCTTATCTGATGGTTTCTCATGATTCAAATTGGGGTTATGGTTTTGGGCAGGAATGATGCATAGGTAATAAGCCATTCCCATCACATCATAACAGAAGATGCATGTCAATAGGTCTTTACTTGTGGTATTAACATTGTTTATCTAATTAAGATGTGCCTAAAGGGTGTCTCCATTATCAAGTTATTTTTTCCCCTTGCAAGTAATAAATATCTTGGGGGATATCCTTTGAGATTATCAAATAAGACCTATGTGTTGAATTAGAAATTGTTGTTTTATTTTAGTTTTACCAGTCAGGAGCATGGTCTATTTTTCTACTTATCAGTTTTCCTTAATTTTTCACATACCCGTTTTACAGTTTTGTTCAATAAACATAGATCTGGATTATTAGGAAGACAGTGTGATAGAATGGTAAGATCTGAGTATTGATATGAGACACATCCGGATTTAGAGCCAAACTTTACTGCTTACTGTAGGTTGTATGGCCTTGTGAAAGGCCTTTAAACATAAACTTCTAAATTCTCACCTACAAAGAAGCACCTAATAAGGTGAGGCATATTGGTGCAGGCCTGTAATCTCAGCTACTTGGGATCACAAGTTCAAAGCCAACCTGGGCAATTTAGCGAGACCCTCAACAAATTAGACCCTGTCTAAAATAAAAGGGCTGGGAATGTAGCTCAATGGAACAGCATCCCTGGATTCAATCCCTAGTATACAAGACAAACATAAAACAACTCATAAGATTTTTGAAAGGACTAAATTACCTGATAGTATCTGGCACTACCCTTATCAATGGTGGTTCTAGGATATAGGAATTCAATAGGTTCTTTTACATTTATTTTCTGTTCTGACACTGCAGAGATTGTTGTCAAGGGGAACTGCTGAAAATTTACATGTCTAAGTCACTGGGGAGAAAGCAGCTGGGATTGTTTAAGTTGATAGCAAATTCTTGTAGTTTGCCAGTATCTTCTATCTTGTCCCTTTGCAAAACTCATTTATTTCCTCTGTTATTTGGGAATTCAATTTTCATGAGTATACAAATACATCATTTACAAAAGTGACATTTCTTTCTGGTACTGGGGATTGAACCCATAGATGCTCTAAAACTGTACTACCTTTCAAGGCCTTTTTTATTTTCTGAGACAGGGTCTCACTAGTTGCCCAGGCTGGCCTCCAATTTACAATCCTCCTGCGTCAGCTTCCTGATTTGCAGGGATTATGGGAATGTGCCTTACATTTTTATTCCTACCTCTCCTATATTTTTGCTTACTTTTCTTCTTTTGTTATTAGAACAACTTTAAGATAGAATTTTAACAAGGGCAATTTTGTGTGGAATTTACCTAAGAAGAGCTTTTGTTAGGAAAGATGTCCTCTTATGTTTAACAAGAGAGAAAACACTGAAACACTCCCCTGATATTTTAAGACTTAGGTAAAACTTTGCTTTCACTCTTCGGTTTTTCCTTGGCTTCAAATTTTATTTTCTGGGCTGGGGTTGTGGCTCAGTGGTAGAGCACTTGCTTAGCACATGTGAGGCATTGGGTTCAATCCTCAGCACCACATAAAAATAAAATGAATAAAATAAAGGTATTGTATCCATGTGAAACTAAAAATATTTTTAAAATATTTTCCTGAATTCTAAACTTGTTATTCATTCCCTTCCTAAGTTCTTTTTTCTTATTTCTTTTTTGGGTACCAGGGCACTCAAACACTGAGCCACATCCCCAGCCCTATTTTGTATTTTATGTAGAAACAGGGTCTCACTGAGTTGCATAATACCTTGCTGTTGCTGAGGCTGGCTTTGAACTTGTGATCTGACTGCCTTGGCCTCCAGAGCTGCTGGGACTATAGGCATGCACCACTGTGCCGAGCCCTTCCTAAATTCTTTATGCATGGACAGCACAGTTTCTTTTTTGTAATAATATAGGCAGGCTTTCAGGGTAACATATTCTCTAAAATACTGCCTTGGCAGCCTCCCATTAAGTGTTAATCTTATAAAATAAGTCTTACCAATGTTTCCTTTTGCCTCATGCTCCATATTATGGTCTGGTATGGCACTTTTACTGTATTAAAATTTTTTTTTTCCTGTGGTGCTGGGGATGGAACCCAGGGCCTCACACATGCTAGCCAAGCACCCTACCACTGAGCCATACCCCTAGCCTTAAAACTTAATTTTGTTCATTGTGGGGGTTTTGGCATTTATTTCAAATTTTTAAAATATTGTGTTGAAATAATTTTTATTGCTGAGGGTTTGGGCCCCTGAGGCCAAAAGTATCTCCCTTTCCTCACCCCACTCTAGTTCTGGCTCTACGATGACCTCCCAGACAAGTTCTTCACACAATTTCCTTCTGAAATGGAGGCCTGATGTCAGAGAGCCTGAAACTGTCAAGAGACATCAAACCAATTATATTGCCTGCCAGGAGAGAATCATGTTTCTTTCTCCTCCTGTATTCCCTTTCCTACTATATGCAGGGGTCTCAGTTCAGCATAAGTCCTTGTCTATTTCCAACTGCTGGCATTGAGCATGGCCACATTGCCATTGGGGTGCCTGGGATTGCTTCTCATTTACAGAGGTCAAAGGTCAGGGTCTCACTCTCCAGGAATACACCCCAAGGACTATTGAGCTCCTCCAGACCCTTGTCAGGGGCCCTGTAGCCCAAAGCATTCCTTTCTCTGCTGGAATCTGTCAGTTAGCTCTGGCAAAAATCAAGTTTCCTCACCCTAAACTTACCTCATCCAAGTTTTCCAAAGAAATTATGGAAAAGAGACTTGTTCTTCTAATCCTCAGATGTCAGAACTGAAGGGTCCTTAGAAACCATCTTGCTCCAACCCCCCTCATTTAACAGAACATATAACTTCCTTTGCTCTATTTGCACATTCTAAGGAATCCCCAAGGCCATTTCATAACAGAAATCAGGAGCAAGGTAAGAGCCAAGTTAATCAAGGAAGTAAACTACTATGGGACCCAGCTGTGCTTGGGAAGGACTGAGTCATTAGAAATGCAGTCCTGGCCTCTGGATTTGTTTATTAAGGATTTTCTTCAAGGGCAAAGAAAAGGATCTGTGTTGGCTCAACTCCAAAGCTTTGCACTGGGGTAGGGTGGGATTGAAAAGGGTTTGATTAGTTTTCAGCTGGACTGGAGAGTTTGAAAGGTTCTGTTTTAAATGGACCTGCCTTTTTTTTCCTGACTGGCCCAGGCATTGTGAAGTTGTCAAACTTTACCTGTGTGCCTCTTCTCCAAAAAGGAACTCTCTGGATCCCCTGCTCTGATGATCTTTCAGTTCTGAAAATCAAGAGAGCACTCCCAATTGCGTTAGGACAGGCTTTGAAAGGCACAGCTTCCTTCACATTTCTATATTTGTAACAAAATCTACCCTGCCCAGAACACCATCTCATTGATTCCTGCAGGGGAACACCCAAAGAATGAGAGAGTAATTTTTAGCTACATTTTACAGATGAGGATACAGGCCCCAAATGGTAGGATGGCCTAAGGCCTTGCAGCTAGTAAGAGGCAAATCTTTGATGGTTCAATTCAGAGGGACACCACATTCTGTGCTTTTTCTACTAAACCACAGCACCTCAAGGTGCCAAGATATGCTATGACAGCAATTGACAGGCTAACAGAGGGCCACAGGATTGAAATCACTGTCTTGGTCTGATCTGCCATGAACCCTAGCATCACAAATGACTCCTGGGAAGCATAGAGCACATCTAGGAACAGAGTGCTAATCCCGAAGAAAATTCATCTTTCATACTGGTAGAAGGAAATCTCATTTATTGAAGGGAATTTCTTATCCTTATACTCATACATGGGCTCCCATTATTGTTCTGGGTAGTACTTAGTGCCAGGTACATTAAACACTGGGGTGTGTCTTTGTGGCAAGGTAGGACAATGTTCATGGATAACACTTTCTTTGCCTTGTTTTTCATCTAAGCTAGCCCATCTGTACATTTTTTTGGTCTTTTTTCCTTTTTGACACTGTGGATGGAACCCAGGACTTTTGTACGTGAGGCAAGTGCTTTACCACTGAGCTACATTCCAACCCCCATCTGTACACTCTTAAGAAAACTCTGCCTTTTGAGATTGCAAAGGGGATTATCACATTAGGTGCAATTTTGGGAGAAACAGTGAGGCCACTATGGCAAAATTCTAAGTAGACTGTGAATTGAGAGGATTTAGACAAACCAGATTACTTAGGGACTTGATCAGGGTTATATCTTTTTGTCATAAGTGCACAGAAAATATCCCAGAATGAAATTTGGACATAAGCCCAATGCTGTATCACCACTCCTGGAAATTAAACCCATTTCCTTCCCTTGCCTTAGATATATTTGATCACGAGAATGATGACACTTAAAATTTTTGACTTTTTTTTAATTCATGTTCTTGCCCAGCGAGGGCACCCTGTATTTGTGCAGTGTAACTGCTCAGATGTGTTGGGAATTACAGTCGTGTATGGTGCAGTTTACTAGCCAGATGGTGGGGTGGCTTCAGCTGGGTTGTAATGCTACTGGGGCAGGGTGGGGGTTGGAGTAAGATGGAGAGGAGTCCGAGGAGTTGTTAGCCTACAGGTTAGCGAGAAGCCAGTCTAGCAGTTGCTTTCTAGCCATGTTACCCACGGCTTCATCCAGTTGTCGTTCCTTGGCAAACTTCATGACCTCCTGAAGAAGATCACCTACGCTGTACCCCTTTTCTGCTGCCTTGGCAGAAACTTCAGGAAGCTGTGGAGAGAGCAGGGATAGCTTGAGTCATCTGATGTTTTATGGAGGAATGACCTCTGCTGGATAAAATGAATTCACATCCAGTCCCCACAAGATTCTACAATGAAACTTGATTCTAGGATGGAAATGTGCAACAGATACATAATGGGAGGCTGATGACATGCCTTTCCTTTTCCTTTGAGCCTTCTCTAATGGCATAGATCAAAATGCTAAATGTGCTTTCTTTTTGTGCTTCAAAACCAACATCAAAATCAACTGTGTTCACTAAATTAGTCTGTGCTGATTGCTAGGTTAAGGTTTGGGGTTGCCTTCCTAAAAAAGTATGAGATGGGGATGGGGTAAAGGAAAGATTGCTTGACTGGAGTGAAAATAAATTGTCTAAGAGTTTCATTTCTCTGGAATCCATCTAATGTGGAAAATCAACTGCAGTGTGAGGGGGAGGAAGGAGAGAAAGAGTGAGAGGGTTATGTGTATATGTCTGAATGTAGTCCTCCCTACTTCTTCCCACTCTTTCTTCTTGTGTTTTGATGCATGGCTTACCTTCTCCAGTTGTCCATCATCGTCTCCCATGAAATAAAGCATGGGCACGTTAAACTGGGAAGCTGCAATCCACTGCAAGACAGCCTGGAGCTGCTTCTGCAAGTTACTTGTAGAACATTGGTTGTTAACGATGACTTCAGGCCCAGGAGAATCTTGACAGGTCTGTGACATTGCAGCTTCGTAACCACATCTGGAGCCAAAGTTGGGATTGCTTGCCAATGCCGCTTGTTCTTCTAGCTCGGCAAGAGCTTCCCCGTTGTTGCTATACTTGGCCATGATCAGGCACAGCTTCATCACAGATTCAACCAGTTGATCTATGAACTGGCGGTTCATTTGCTTCATCCCACACATAAAGTCCAGTTCTGGATTGTCCTGGCACGGGTCTTCTCTCTCACCTTTCTTGGACATGGAAACCGTTTTGCTTCTGGGTTCAGAATGCTTGTTCTCACCATCACATAGGTCATCACAGCTGAAGGAGCTCTCATTGAGCAGTTTCTGAATCAGCGACAGGACGATGTTTGACATGTCAAGCTTCTGGGAGTCCAGTTGTTGAGTTTCCTTCGCACAAGACGGTCCAGGAGCTCCACGAGATTCAAGATGTTTCATTGAGAGTGTTTTTGCACTTTGACCTCCTCCAGACTTTTCATATTGGGCACTCTGAGCCATATAGCCCAGAGAAGATCCAGGGCATTCCTCTTCTAATGTATCTTTGCCCTTCGCTTGCTGGGTTAGATGGTATTGGATCAGCATAAGGGCAGATACAATCAGGTCCTTGGCCAGTGAGTCGGTGGAAGGGCTAATTCTTTCCCTTTTTTCATCTTTGGCAGGACACAGTTTGGTAGTCATCTTGCCCTGGTTTCCTTGCTTCTGGTTCCACATGGTCAGACTCTCTTTGAGGATATGTTCACTGACTTTCTCTGCGCTGGTCAATGGCTTGCAAGGGTCTGTTTTTATTTTGCCTTTGTCCTTTCCTTTCATCTCAGCTTTCATTGCTGAGAATTCTAGGCTCTGATTCTTGCACTTGGGATCATGTGATCCAGCTTTCAAAGATGCATATGACAGACTCTGAGACTTTGTTTCTCTCCTTTCACCAAGAAGGGCACTGACCAGACGCTTCAGCATGGCCTCCATTATATCAGCGGCATTTTGTTTTCCGTGGTTGAACAAGTTCCTCTTGACAGCGGAGACAAAATCCGAGTCAGTCATCAGGACTCCAGTGATATTATGCAGGTTTTTCATGCAGGAATCAATCAGATCAGACACGATCTCTCTGGTATGTTTTAATAACACCCTCTTCAGGACCACACAGGCTGGAATTGGCTTCCCACAGCTGTGCACTTTCAAAGTTTTCATAACAGAAACCATCATGTCAGATGCCACCTGATTTGCATAAACCATAAGTCCCTTGCTGATGGATTCTGCAAATTCTTTACTATCTCTTGGGCACATCTGCTTTTCTCCACTCTTGTTTTTATTGCATAACTCACTGTACAGAAAGGTTTTGCGGCCATCCTTGCCCTCTTCCCCAGGACCACGCATTTCTGCTGAGGTCAATTCTACAGCTTCATGGGCCATTTCAGAAGCAATCTTGCTTACAGCACTACGGGGACTGTTTTTCCCCTTGTCTCCAGAGGGTGGATACATTAAATGGTGAAGACATTTGCTTCCACCTTCCAATTTCTCCTTGATTTCTTTACGGGCCATCTGGATTACCAGGGAAGACAGTCGGTTGACATAGAAGGAAAGATCATCCATGGAACACTCTCCATCAGGAGAAATAACAGCCCTCTGAGTGCTAGGGGACTTGCCTGGAGGAGTTGAAGGACTTTGATTATTGTTGGTGTTCTTGGCTGCTGCCATTTCTAGACATAGGCTTTGGGGTCTGTTGGCCATGTAATCCATGTTCACGTGATCAGCGTAGACACTGTAACAGTTCTCAGAAGGTATTTTGTGATATTCGCCATCTATGTCTCCTACTTTATGTTTACAGCTAGAGGCTGAGGGGCTTAGTGCATGTTGAAAACCCAAGGCATACTTCTGGAGATCATTGAGGAGCCAATTGAGGACACTTATAGGATCAGAGGGGGCTTGTTTGAAAAGGCATACAGATCCCTCCGTCTAAAAAAAGAACAATACCTATCCATAAGCACTTGGGTAGGCTACTTTCTTGCCTTATTTTATTTAGAAGCTATGTTTTCTAAAGTGCACTGATTAGGGGTTTCATTTTGTGGAATTTGCATAGAATATAGCATCCAGTTATAACCATTAATACACACTCATTCAAACACAAATGGCAGCAAGCAAAGCTCAGAGGAGATATATTTGTATGTTTAACTATATACAAGTGTGTTGAATGTGTTTGTCAGTTTCCTGAGTTTATGTGTTTGACTCAATATGTCAAAAATGCGTCAATGTAGCTGGGCTTGGTGGCACAGGCCTGCAATCCCAGCCACTCAGGAGGCTGAGGTAGGAGGATCGCAAGTTTGGGACCAGTGTCAACAATTTAGCAAGGCCCCAAGGTACTTAGTGAGACCTTGTCTCAAAATTTAAAAAGGTTTGAGATGTGGCTCAGTGGTTTGGTGCTCCTGAGTTCAATCCCTGATACAAAAAAATAAAGTGTTAATGTAGCTGGCACAAGAGGCTGAGGCAAGAGGACATTCACAAGTTCAAGTTGAGCCTCAGCAACTTAGTGAGACCCTGTCTCAACATAAAAATAAATAAATAAAAAAGGACTAGAGATGTAGCTCAGTGGTAAAGTATCTCTGGATTCAATCCCTGGTACCCTCCTTCCCTGCCAAAAGAGTTAATATATCTATTGTGTGTGTGTGTGTATGCAGGTCAATAGAGAAATTCAGGTGTGTGAACGTCTAATAGATTTGAGATTGTGTCAGACTACTGTGAAAATGTGTACAATGTGTTCACATCATTGTTCACTGTTTCTGTCTACTTTATAGGCCACCATGTGTGTATTAGTACATTTGTACATGTCTGTGAATGTCAAAATATGTGTATGTTAGTTTATCTCTAAATATAGTATCAATTTGAGTAGTCCACTTGTTTATAATATAAATTCACTACTATGTATCATGCAGTTATAAATGTATTGATGTGAAGCCTAAATTCACATATTAATGTATATATGTGCATCAATAAGTAATATTAATATAATGAATGTGTCAAAATAGAAATATATGTAAATAGGTGATTATATAACAACTGTGTATATTAATTGGGTATCAGTTCATGTTATATCTATGTGCTATTGTCAGAATTGGACAATGTTGTGTGTCAGTGTTGATCATAGTTTGGCATTGGATTATGTATGTGAATAACATTAGTATGTCATTGCATTTCTGTCAGTGTGCATATCAATGCATAAAAGTGTGTTACTGAATATGTGTCACTTAGTATAAGTTTGTAGGTTTGTATGTCAGCATGATTGTGTAGGAATATATAGATATTTGCATCGATGTGGATATATTTGTGTCTATACCAATACTTGAGTTTTTATGGTCACTATGTTTCGATCAGACTTGGATGTGTATGTGTGTGAGTGTAAATGTGAATATGGATGTTTATGTGTATTCCATGTGGCCATGTCACTGCATCTGACTCTGTACACAGTTGTATATGTGTTTAAATCTTTGTTTATGAATAAGTCAGTATATTTAATTGTGTTATATCAATGCATATGTGGGTTTGTAAATGTCAAATGTAGCCAGACATGTATGTCATTGCTTGGATTAATTAAACTTAAATATATAAAAATGTATATATTGGTGTATGTTTTGCTTTATATACATTCATATGAGAGTATCTCTGCTGAGCGACTGACTGTTCCTGTTTGGATATGCATATACATATTATGTACACATCTTTAGTTACTGCTGCCCCCCCTCTTTGCCTTTCCTTTGCTTCATCTTTTTTTCACTGAATTCCTAGAAATGTGAGGTCATAATAAGGGCAGCTTTTTGAAAAGGAGCTTAAGTTATAATCAAGGCAGTCTATACTGTGTGAAGGAAATATGGGCTGTTCACCAAGTATAATTTATTCCTTTCTTAAGACTTGAGAATGGAGTTGGACACCCCCTGCCCCCGAGAAAACCCTGTTAGAATGTTAACTTGTTTTTCTTCCTTGGGGACCACTCCCCTCAAAACAAATTAGTCTGGGACCAGAAATGTTTTCATTTTAACAAATGAGCCTAGAGACACAGAACAGGAAACATTTGACTCCTCAGCACTAAAGCCAAATATCGTATTCCAGTACTAACCACTCTAGACTTGTAGGAATGCAGGGGTGACATGTGTGCTCCAAATTCCCTCTCTCAATTAGGAGGTCCAACAGACACAATTTGAAATCCTTACCAAAAAACAACGAACAAACCAAACCCCCAAATGGATTTTGTGTGTAACATTGGCATGCAGTTCTAATTGCTTCTAACTTGAAGCTACCCTCCAGAGCATGGGTAATCTTTTAGCCAATAGGGTGGAGACCAGGCCCTCAGATTCTTAGTTGTTATAAATTCTCTGTCTCATATCCGTTTTTCTTCCTTGTTGAATGCTAAGCAAGGTGGGACACACAAAAGTCCATTGCAAAGAAATCATCATGGAACATGACAAGATATTCTTTATAAACCCATATCTTTGCTCAGATAAGAATGGAAAGATTATGTTTGGAGTAGGTACCTACAAATCAGGAGACGGTATTATGAGCCTCTATGATTGATGAAGGCTGTTAAGTATCTAGGTATTGAACTTACCATAGCCCTGAACTTGTCCTGTGTTCTCTGGAATGTCATAGTATTCAAATTGATGAGTATATTGGACAGTAGTTTGCTTACCATCTCTAAACAAGAGTCCTCAGACTCAATATTGGGCTGTAGGAATTAAGAATGGTGGAATCTCAGAGCCTAACTCTACCTTAGACTGGTCTTGTTTTTCAGTGTCCTTGATCACGATAATCTCCTTTTCTTCCAGACTCTCCAGGTTTAAGTCACCTTCTGAGCTGCAACCAGCAGCACCCTATGGAATTAAAGGGTGAAATTCTTAATGAACAGTTACCTTTTTGGAGGGGACACTGGGGATTGAACCCAGAGGTGCTTAACCACTGAGCCATACCCCCAGCCCCTTTTTATATTTTATTTAGAGACAGGGTCTCACTGAGTTGCTTAGAGCCTCACTAAGTTGCTGAGGCTGGCTTTGAACTCGTGATCCTCCTGCCTCAGCCTCCCGAGCCACTGGGATTACAAGGGTGCCCCACCGAGCCTGGCAACAGTTGCCTTTTGAGACCTCTTTAAGCTGTTCCCTTAGGTTACCATTTAAATCATGTCATATCCCTTTATCCTTTTTTGTAAGAGAAGTAGGTTTATAATGCTAGCTAGTCTTTGAAGAATGAGACCAAGTTCCTTCCACAAATTACTTATTCTCTCTCTGAAGATTCTCACAGGCCATTAGTCTCAAGAGCCATATTCTATTAGTCACCACCATTATTGACAGGTTTTGTTTTTTTAAAAAAAACTTAAGTGGCTTCTAAAATGAGGTTTGGTTATCAAGAGTGACAATAAATTCCAAACTGGGGAGCCTAGGTTCGTGAGAATGATAGCATTTCATTTGGGTCGCCTCCACCTTTCCACTCTCTGCCACAATCTCTTTCCTCATACTTCACTGATAACTCTTCTTAGTATTTTCTCAACCTCTCCAACTCTGAGCAGAAGAAAATACTCACCTTGGAATCTTTATCTTCCACATTCAGGGTGGACACATCCACAAAGCATATCTGCATCAAATTAGGAGGATGGATTTAGATAAACTCTAGTGAAAATGCCATAATTACTCTTTCTTGGAGATGATAATGACACTTACCTTCAAATTCTTGTGAGGAATAACTGAGATCTTGTGTATAAAGCTTTTAGCAGAATATGGCACAAAGTAAGTACTCAATAAACATTAATATTGTGGCTATTACTATGTAAACAGAATCTTAACACTATATTTCCTTAACTCCCATATTTCCTAAATGAGAATATGAACCTACCACAAGCCCAAAGGACAATATCTTCATATATTAATTGAGAAAACTGAGAAGTGTCTTGCCCAACTGACATAAACTCAATGACAGAGAACTCCATTTCCCTGGCTGCTTACGTAGGGCACTTTCTACCATACCAGTATTTCTCAAAATGTGATATTTTTACTACTGATGATATCAAAGATTTTAGGTAGTACATGGACAAACATTTCTGTGCTGAATAGGTACATTGTACTTGAACCTCAAATCTGTGATACTATGGTTACCGTTGCTTAAGGTACTGGTCATTTTAAAAGTGTAAATCAATTTTTAGAACATCACAAAGAACATATATTAAGTAGATAGTATGAGTGATATTTGACATAATAAATAATGTGAAATACTATGCAAATCAGTTGAATTTGGGAAACAGAGTCAAAAGTATTTGAAGTGTTTTCCCCTCCTGAGAGGCTCTAGTGTAATTCATTGGAAACTAGGCAACATTATGACTTAAGAGGTCTTAGGTAATAGAGGCTGGTTACTAGGCAACTACTACTCTTCCCTATTCCCCAGGCCCCTCCTTGGCCTCCCTCTTTAGCTCCCTTACTTTACTCTTTAATTCTTTTCCTCCAGATTCATCCTTGTGTAATATATATATACTGTCCCCTGAAAGACCTTACTGAGCTTGGATTCATAGAGAAGTCACAGCATCAGCTTCCATGAGTTTACCTTGGGTTCCAGTGAATCTGGAATACCCATACACCAATTGTTTTCTGCTCCTTGGTGGGAATGGTTTTGTATCTTACCACTTTTCGGTCCTGATCTTTACGTCCTGTTGGGCTGTAGAGATCTACCTTGCAGACACCCCTGCGGCTGTGTAACCAGTCAATATCATCAGACATCTGGAAGGGAAGATAAAAGAAATAATGAGATGCTTAGTTTTTAGAAACAGGGTCTGCTCAATAAGAATCTCTGGAAAGGGTTCTGAAACATATCTCCTTTTCAAAAAGGTTTAGGCTAGGAATTGGGGGGTGGGGAGAGGGTGAGCAGTGGGGAAGAATCAAGTGTAATTTCTTTTTAGAAAGAAAAAATAATCTCTATTAGCTTCTTTGAACTTCACACCCCACCTCCCAACCCAGATTGGAACTAAACATAAGGAGAAAATGGCAGAAGACAGTGGTGGATCTGTTGCTATGGAAGACCAATTAAGAACTCAGTAGATTTGGTATTGGGGGCTTGAATGATTTCTTTTTAAAAGTTCAAGACAAAGCTTCCTTCAGAATTTAGAGTTCCTTTTCCTGCTAGCTCTTAAAACAGTTTTATATCCTCTTCTTCCCTCCTTCCCTCTCCCCTCCTCCCTCCTTTCCCCCATCACTTTTCCCCTCCCCCCTCATCTCTTTTCTCTTCCTCCTTCCCTCTCCCCCTCCCCCTCTTTCTCTCCCTCCCTCCTCCTCTCTTTTCCTTCTCCTCCCTCATTTTCCCTCTAGCCCAAATATTTTCATAACAGCTCTTCTCTAATGGCTATCTTTTCACGTGATAATACTATATTTCTACCTCTTACCATCATGGCCAAACTCCCAAGATCTTCTTGAACTTTCCCTTGGAGATTCACCATGAAACCTTGAAAAAGTTATACAAAAAGTTTTCCCACACCCTTGGAAGAGGAAGTTTCTCTTATTCAAAAGCTAGTGAACACTAGCCTAGAAAAAGAGAGACGAAAGCACAGAGGGTCCTCATTTGATTTGAATACAGTTTTAGATCAAATTCTTAAAAAAATAAATAAATAAAATTTATGAACTCGTTGTTACCTTGGTATATAAGACTTCTTGGACCTTTGGCCGAAAATGTGCCACCCTGAAGGGAGATGTGCCCCTTTAGATGGAACTGGGCGTGCCAAGTTCTTGGGCACCTGCACCTGGCTGCCACCCCCGGTCAGCTGTTGGACCAGACTGAGGGGCCAGGCTTTTCCCTGCTGGTTTTGACCCTGGGGTATGACATCAGTGTTTATTAGGTCACAATGCCTGATGCTATAGCAACCTAAGTAAAGGCAAGGTACACTGGCAAACTCAGTAACCTTTCACATTAAATACACATCTGGTTGCCTATTGTTGGACAAAATGTTTTCCATTATCTCTGGAAAGGTCCACCTATTTCTCTCACATTTTCTCCAGTTCACAGACCCTCAAAGTTACCTGTATCTTTCCTTTTCTTATTAGACCTCCAGAATAAACTTACCACATTAGTTACCAATTTGGTGGAGGACTGCAGTTTTTAACATACAGAATCATCACCAGTCATTCTTTAAAATATTTTTTTAGTTGTAGTTGGACACAATATCTTTATTTTATTTATTTATTTTTATGTGGTGCTGAGGATTGAACCCAGCATCTTGTGTGTGCTAGGTAAGGGCTCAACTGCTGAGCCCCAGCCCCAGCCCATCACCAGTCTTTAAAAGAATTTTTTTTTCACATTTTAGCTTACTTCTCTTTGAGTTTTTTACTAGAGTGTCACGAGTTATGTGGCAAAAGATCTTTGGATTTATGTTTAAATAGAAATATTTGATATATAAGACTTCTTGGACCTTTGGTTGAAAATATGCCACCCTGAAGGGAGATGCACCCCCAAACACTTTTCTGAGTATCCCAAACAAAATTTGTGAAAACAAAGCTGGAAGCTATATTAGTAGCTTTTGTGGTTTCACCTCTCCCTTTAAGATTCCCTCTTAGCTAATCAAAAGAAGTCAGAAGAGCTGGGTGTGGAGACGCATGCTTTGATCCCAGCAATTTGGGAGAGTGAGGCAGGAGGATTGAAGTTTCAGGCCAGCCTCACCAATTTAATTGAGACCCTGTCTCAGAATAAAAATAGAAATGATTTGAGATGCAGCTCAGTGGTAAACCACCCCTAGGTTCAATCCCCCATACCAAAAAAAAATTTTTAATTAAAAAAAATTTAAAAAAATAAGTCAGAATATGCCCCTACCTTTGTAGTATGAGTGTAGGCTATTGCGTGGGATCTTGAGATGGTATTTTCTTGTTGTTTTAGATGTTGTGATGACTCTTCCACTCTGCTTCAAGATGTTACGTCTTTCCTCAACCCTCCATACTCTCCTAAAGCCTTAACTGCCAGCTGGTACTAGAACTTCAACTTGATGACATGGCAGTTTCTATAGAGAACGGTGACAACATAAAGTCTCAGCATTACACTTAGGATTCTAGGCTCTCTACATGGTCTAGCAAGTTCTGCCCTTTACCATAAGCCCACAGTATCAACCTTTCACAAACTCCTCAAACCATAAAATATTTTAAGACCCACTTATTGTTTTTATCATTGTTTACAGTATTTTTTAAGAAAATTATTCAATATACCTTGAGGTGTTTTCTGATTAGCCCATTTGAAAATATAAGCCCGCATAAAATGGCTTTCATCCATACCCAACTCACATCTTGTCTTTCCTTGCCCTTTCTCTAGATGTTTCCACTTTCACCTTGTACATGTGAATAAATACATCTGAATTAAAAATCAGATGAGTTGACCAAATAGTAGAGATTCATTTTCTTGGTCCTACCTCCATTTCTTCTTTTCCCTGTTACTCCTGAGATTTAATTTTTTCACCCTGTTGTACAATTTCGATCTTTTTTTTTTTATGAGACCAAAGAGAAATATAGTCAGATATTTTTTATTTATTTAATTAATTAATTTATGTGTTTCTTTATTTATTTTTGTTTAAGATATTCAGGCTATCACAGTAGAGGAGACTTCAGATAAATTGAGTTCAACACATTGAAACAAAAGGCAGAGTGTACTAAAAGGAAAGTACCGAGGAGCTTTTGGGGTGGGGGTGAGGTTGGTCAGTGTAATAGGGCATATGTGGTTTTTTTACCTGGTACTAATCAGTTAGGTTCCTACTTTTCCTAGGGTCTGGCAGACATGAGCCCTATCTTTCTTGATTGATTACATTTCAAAGGGATTGCTCCCAGGTCTGAGAGAGACACTCCTGGGTAGGGAAGGTAACATTTCAAAAAAACAAAGAAAGGATTTATAATTTCAAATTTCTGAAGTACATGTTCTAGGGAAAGAGAGTCAGGGCCTGCAGTAGTTTTTGGCTGGAAAAGACAGTAAATTCTTTGGTCTTTCTCAGGCAAGCATTTTAACGGGGCTAGGTTCTTCATTTTAGGGACATGGCCTTGAGCTTATAGAAACTATGCCAGTGTTTGATCAAGTCTCTTAGTGAGTGTTTGCTGGGAGTCAGGGGCATGTAGTGGTGATATTGTTTGTGCTAACAGTTGTAGTTCTTATAGGCCAATGTTGAGGCCTAGCTGAGAATAGTGCTCAAAGGAGCCTGACTAAAGTTTGGTCAAGAATAGAGTCTTTGTCAATGGTGATAAGCCAAAATCTAAAGTCCAGGACTGTCTTTCCTATGCCAACCTTTTTTCAAGGGAGAATTTTTCTTTAAAAAATTATTTAAATTTATTTATTTATTTATTTATTTATTTATTTTTAAAGAGCGAGTGATAGAGGGAGAGAGAGAGAGAGAGAGAGAGAGAGAGAGAATTTTTTAATATTTATTTTTTAGTTCTCGGCAGACACAACATCTTTGTTGGTATGTGGTGCTGAGGATCGAACCCGGGCCGCACGCATGCCAGACGAGCGCGCTACCGCTTGAGCCACATCCCCAGCCCAAAATTTATTTTTAATTTATACAAAAGTATAAAAATTATATTTCATTATATTTATACATTAGGTAAAGCTTAAATCAGGTTAAACTGATTTTTTTCCTCAAACATTTATCATTTATTTATGGGAAAATCATTGAAATGCCTTTTCTCTGTTTTTTTTTGAAGTACACAGCATATTATTGTTATCCATAGTCATCCTCCTGTGCAATGGCACATAAAAACTTCTGGCCCAAACCTAATTCGACTTTTATGAGATCAACTTTTTAGACCTGACATGAGTGAGATTATGTGGTACTTGTCTTTCTGTGCCTGACTTACTTCACTTTAATATAATGATCTCCAGTTCTATCCATGTCACAAATGACAGAGTTTTGTCTTTTTATGGCTGAATAATATTCTATGGTTTTTATGTACATTTTCTTTTATTCATCAGTCAATGGATGCTTAGGTTTGATACTTTTCTTAGCTATTGTGAATAGTTCTGCAATAACCTTGGGAGTGCAGATGTAACATTCTTTTGGTAACAGGGATGCCTAACCACTGAGCAACATCTCCAGCACCCTTTTTTAAATATTTATTTAATTTTTTAAAATTTTTTTTAAAGAGAGAGAGAGAGAGAGAGAGAGAGAGAGAGAATTTTAATATTTATTTTTTAGTTATCGGCAGACACAACATCTTTGTATGTGGTGCTGAGGATCGAACCCGGGCCGCACGCATGCCAGGCGAGCGCGCTACCGCTTGAGCCACATCCCCAGCCCCTAATATTTATTTTTTAATTGTAGTTGGACACAATACCTTTATTTTATTTATTTTTATGCGGTGCTGAGGATTGAACCCAGGGCCTCGCACATGCTAGGTGAGCACTCTACCACTGAGCCATAACCCAAGCCCCAGCCTTTTAAAAAATACTTTATTTAGAGACAGGGTCTTGCTAAGTTGCAGAGGCTGGCTTTCAACTTGTGATCCTCCTGCCTCAGCCACCTGAACTACTGAGATTACAGGCATGCACCACCCCACTGGGCTTAGAGGTATCTCTGACATACCTATTTCATTTCCTTTGGCTATATACCCATTAGTGAGTGTGCTGGATCAGATGGCAGTTCTATTTTTAATTTTTGGAGAAATCTACATTTTTTTTCAACAACGACTGTACTAATTTACATTCCCACCAGCAGTGTGAAAAGGACTCCCTTTTCTCCACATCCTCAGGAGCACTTGTTAATCTTTTGTCATTTTGATAATATCATTCTTACTAGAATGAGGTACTATCTCATGGTGGATTTGATTTGCATTTCCCTGATGATTAGTGATGTTAAATATTTTTTTCATATATCTCTTGTCCATTTGTCTTACTTTGAGAAATATCTATTTTAACAAATAGCGCTGGGAAACTTGGATATACACATACAGAAGAACAAGACCCTTGTCTCTTTCTAGTTACAAAATTAACTCAAAGCCGGGCACGATGGCTTACGTTTGTAATCCCAGCGGATTGGGAGGCTGAGACAGGAGGATTGCTAGTTCAAAGCCAGGCTCATCAAAAGTACAGCAGTAAGCAACTCAGTGAGACCCTGTCTCTAAATAAAATACAACAACAACAACAAAAAATAGGGCTGGGGATGTGGCTTAGTGGTCAAGTGCTCCTGAGTTCAATCCTCAGTATAAAAAAAAAAAAAAAAAAAAAAAGCTAAAATCTTAAACTTAAGACCTGAAACCATGAAACTGCCAGAAGAAAACATGGGGCAAATACTTTAGGATATTGGAACAGGAAAAAAAGACAACAAAAGCATCAAAACAAAACAACAAACAAACAAACAAAAAAACCAAAAACAAAAACAAAAACAAAAAAACAAAAAACAAACAGGACTACATCAAACTTAAATGCTTTTGTACAGCAAAGGGAACAATCAACAGAATGGGAAAATATTTGTAAACTCTACATCTGACAGGGAGTTAATATCCACATATATAAGGGACTCTGAAGGGGGACCTTTTATATGTATGTATTTAGTTGTAGATGGGCACAATACCTTTATTTTATTTATTTATTTTTACATGGTACTGAGGGTCAAACCCAGTACCTTATACCTTTGAGGCAAGCACTCTGCCACTGAGCCACAATCCGTCCCTAAAGGGGGATGTTTTGATGATTAAAGACCAAGTTGGAACACCTATGTCTGGCTTTTCTCTGTGGAATAAGAAGCAAAGGAAGAAAATGTTTATGTATTCTCCAATCACATAATACATATCCCTACGAAATTAAGAAAAAAAGAAGACAACTCTGTCTCCCAGTCCAGAAGGGTACAACCATGATCCGTGCCTGGAAAATGTCTTACCAAATCCCCAAATGACAAAGGGTGAACTATGGATGATTAGAGTGCTGTCCCATGGCACCCCAATCCTGTCATCCTGGAGGCTAACCAGGAGCAGACAAGAGCAACATTTGGATGGAAAACCAATAATGAAAGTGTAAGGAAAAATAGAGTTTAGACAGATGTGGCTCAATCACAGGTGACAGCATATATACTGTCCCTTCATTCTCTTAAGCCACTGAGGCTCTCAAACTGGCCTATACAGAATATGGGGGACTGAAAGGGGAGAAAGGATGTTCAAAGAGTCCAAATAAGGAATATGCTGTGTTAGTGAATAAATGTGTGAAAAGTCTGTACCTAGGTTAGCCTCTAAGAGCCCAATATTATGTTCAACACAGTACCCTTCGTCATCTTTTTTTTTCTAACCAGCATCATTCCATTTCTAACTTTGTTTATCCTACCTAAACATCTTCTCTTCCCCACAAACTTGTGCATAATAGTACAAATAGACACTTTAAATATGCTTTCAGTTTGCATTTAGTTTGAAAAAGCTATTGAGATAATAAAAATGGAACCTGTGTCTATAATGTAATTATTCTGAATAATGGCAAAAGGAAATGAAATGAAGTGAACTCTCAGCCTTCATGAAATCACTGTCTGCCTGTTAGTCCTGCTGAATGTCTTCCAGCCTCAGATTTAGCCTACCTAATTTAGTTTATGTGATGACACTATGACTATCTGGAACATAGGCAGTGATGCCAATGATTATCAGACATTCTTCATTGTGGACCAATACAATTGGGAATGCCATTTCTTTTTCTCCTGAATTGCTTTCATGAGATTGTATAATGTCATTCAGAGAAGCTTCACATAACCATACTCAAGTGAAAAATTAGATGGCTTTTTGAACATCACAGCCATGGTGCTGCACAATTACTTCTGTCAAGTATTGATGTCTGTATTGTGTATATCTGTCTTTCCCTATGAATGATTGAAAGAGTGGAGGGAGAAAATAAAGGACTTTAAAAAGCTATAAACACACACACACACACACACACACACACACACACACACACATATATATATATATATATAATTTATTTCAAGGGGCAGCTGTTAAAGGTAAATGGATTGTTAGATATGTTGGGAGTTCCTTTATGGGCAGGAGCTTAATTAGGTAACTAAGGTCTGTTCTATTGCTTTGTTGTAGAAAATGACTTACAGTTATTTTTGGAGAGGCAGGCTTGGCTTGGCCATGGCCATTTCTGGTCAGGCTCCGCCCTCTTATATAATTGTGAAATCTCCCTCCTCTGATTTCCTAGAACATTTGTTTATTGTCAGGATAATTCATCTGACATTTACTAGATCTGGCCTTGTAGAGTTAATTAACTTTTCCTATTCCTGGATCACCTGCGTTGCAAGCCTGTAGGGCAGGTTCTCTGTCTCTTTCCATTTTATCTGCCACAATACTGGGCACACAGCTGGGCTCAAGAAACAAATAATGGTTTTGAAAATTCAGGCAGGAAACATAATTCAGAATTCATGGACACATGGGATCTGTAATAATGACAAAAGAAAACTTGGTTATCTGAGTGGGCAGGCTTCTTCCCAGAGCAATAAATGTCACACTTTAGAGTGCATCAGAATCACCTAGAGAGCTTGCTAAATCAAGATATTTGGGCCCCATCCCAGAATTTCTAATTCTGTAGGTCTGAAGTGAGGCCCAGCTATTTGTAAGGCACTGTGTTTCACATTCCTTCTTTAATTTCTCATGCAGTCTTATGAAATGGGTACTATTTTGTTGTTGTTGCTGTTGAGGTACCAGCGATTAAACTTCGCGGCACTCAACCACTGAGCCACATCCCCAGCCCTGTTTTGTATTTTATTTAGAGACAAGGTCTCACTGAGTTTCTCAGCACCTCGCTGTTGCTGAGGCTGGCTTTGAATTTAGATCCTCTGGCTTCAGCCTCCTGAGCCGCTGGGATTACAGGCGTGCACCACCGAGCCCTGGGAAAGGGGTACTATTTTAATTCTTATTTTTGACACGTAATAATTGTACATATTTATGGGGTGGTGTGATGTTTCAATGCAAGTGTACAACGTGCAACAATCAAATCAGGGTAATCAGCACATCCAACTCCTCAAACATCAATCATTTCTTTGTGGTGGGAATATTACAAAATCCTGTTTTCAACAGAAAACAAAAAACTCTCTTCTAGCTCTTTTACTATGTACAAAATCATTGCTAACTATAGTCACTCTATTGTGCAACATAAGACCAGAATTCATTCTTCCTGTCTATGGTAGGAGTATTATTTTAATCTCGATTTTATAAATGGGTAGATGGACCGCAGAAGCCTAGCCCAGGTGTCTAGGTAGGTGAGGCACTGGACACTTCCATTGTCTTGGAGGCGTGGGGGGGATTGCGTGTGTGAGCGCTGGGATCAATACACCTCTTCTTTCTTCCATTATATAGAGATCCAAAGGAGAAATTCCTTGAGAAAAAGAAAAATATAAAGGCTACCTACTCTGATCTTCTGACCCCATCTGGTGGTTCTTAAGTCCCACGAAACCAAGCACTGATTCATTGTCTCCCCCTACTGGTGAGAATGATGTGGTGAGCCCAATCGCCTGTGGGATCAGTTTGTCTGAGGTGGTTTTCTCTGGTGGCAGTTGTCCGGAAGCGGTTCTGAGAAGGTGGCTCTGAGGCGGTTAAACTGAGGCGGTTAGTCCCCTCTCCCTCCGCCTCTCATCCTTGTTTTATTTAGTTTTGTTTTACTTTTCATTTGTCCTGTTTTCATTTAGGATTTGTGGAGAACTCTTTTCCGATTCTTAGCTTTTATTCTAATCCCATCTGGGGCTTGGTAAAGGGACAACTTGATTTTTGAGCCATTACAAGAGCCTTTTTTCTTTTTCTTTATATATTTATAAGTATATAAGCATATTTTGTGTCAGGATTAGAGCTGTGGGGATAAAACTGGCTGAGGGAACTAGCAGGCTAATGGGAACTTTTTTTTTTTTTTCCTGTCAAACCAACAAACTTTTCCGGAACATCTGACAAAATAACCTTTTAAAAGTACTTAAATATAGTATGAATTGGTTATAAAGCCTTTATTTTTTGCCTTTAGATCGTATTTTTATCAATGAATGAATGTTTTAAACTTTTTGGAAACCTAAAAGGGGATCTGGAAGTGAAGCCTTTCGGGTTCTCCAATGGCACTTGTGAGTGTTCTCCCTAAAGATTCCCCTGATTTTAGGGACATTAAGTAGGGTGAAGATGAGCTTCATCGTGGACTTTGACTTGTAGTCGCACTGTGGGGACGACAGGCTTAGATCTCCTGTACTTGCTCTTAAATCAAAATGGTGAATCAGGGTAGTTATTTTGTGTATTCACTAGGGGTCGCGGCTGTCAGAAAACCTCGGTCTTCTCACAGTACAAGATCGCTCCCTTAAAAAGGCGGTTTTGAGAAGCGGTTCCTCAAATTAAAAGGGAAATTGGTGATTGCCCCTTGATAGAATCACTCCCAGTCCTAAAAAGTGCACTTTGTGTGTGTGTGTGTGTGTGTGTGTGTGTGTGTGTGTGATTTATTGATAGGTTTCTTGAGTATTTCTGTCATAAAGATGTTTATACTTTCCAGGAAGGCAGCGACTATTGAACTCTGTATAGGACTCAGTAGTGGCTCTTGTACTTAATCACCGAGTTAATTACTCTTAGTGGTATTAAGATGATTACAACAGCTGGGCGCGATGACGCTCGCCTGTAATCCCAGCGGCTTGGGAGGCTGAGGCAGGGGGATTGCGAGTTCAAAGCCAGCCTCAGCAATTTAGGGAGGCACTTAGCAACTCAGCGAGACCCTGTCTCTAATGATACACACACATACACACACACATCCATATACATATATATAGATACAGATATGTATACATATATACATATATAGATATATATATACATATAGACATATATATATACACATATATAGATATATATATATACATATATAGATATCATATTATAGATATCATATATAATACATATATATCTATATATAGATATATCTATATATACATTTATAGATAAACATCATATATATTATATATAGATATATAGATATGTAGATATATAGATAAATATCATATATATTATATATCATATAAATATGATATATAATATATAACATTAATATATTTTATATTATATATAAATGATCTGGGGATGTTGCTCAGTGGTTAAGCACCCCTAGGTTCAATTCCCAGTACCAGAGAGAGAGAGAGAGAGAGAGAGATGATTATAATACTAGTGATGGTGTTGACATTAGTAGTGGGCTTAACAACTTATGTCCTAAAATGGTTAGCAGTTTTATATTCCCCTTGTGAATTTATAATTCACTTATCACATTCTGCCTTGGATTGTAATTCTTTCATTATGAGTATTTCCAAATACAGAACTATTTGTGGAAAATGACTGTGTTTTATTTATTTAAATTTACCCTGTGAAAGATAGAACAAGGTTCATATAAATAAGTGCTTGAGGATATTTACATAATAGAAAATTACTGGTGATAGTGGTTGTTGAAGAATTGTTATGCCCTGAACCAGATAGAAGTATTTGGACAAAGCTAAAAGCATTTGAATCACCCTAATACAAACGGCCTGAATTACTGTAATAACTTCCTAACTGAATCAACTCTTTCCTTGCCACTCTACAACAATCTTATAAAAAAAAAAATTTGGTACCAGTGATTGAACCTAGGGATGCTTTGCCACTGAGCAACATACTTAGCTCTTTTTATTTTTTTTATTCTGAGATGGGGTCTTGCTAAGTTGCTTAGGGTCTGGCTAAGTTGCTGGGGCTGGCCTGGAACTTGTAATCCTTGTGCCTCAGCTTCCAGAGTCACCTGGATTACAGGTGAGTACCACAGTGCCTGCCTCTTTTTTTCTCTTTAATGAACTGATATATTTTATTAGCTACTGCTAGTTCTATAATCTATAATTACTTCATTGAAATATAATTAACATATGCTATAATATGCCCATTTAATGAATACAATTCAATGATTTTTAGTGTATTTAGAATTGTGCAACCTGGTGTTTGTGATAAACCATAAGGCAAAATGAGCTAGTCTTAAGATCCAAATCCAAGTTACTAGATGCTAGCCAAGGGCCAAAATTTTTTTTTTCCTTGGGAAAGCTGGGAATGGATCCACCATTTGACCCAGCTATCGCCCTTCTCGGACTATTCCCTGAGGACCTTAAAAGAGGGCACTATAGGGATACGGGCACATCAATGATTATAGCGGCACAATTCACAATAGCTAGACTGTGGAACCAACCTAGATGCCCTTCAATAGATGAATGGATAAAAAAAATGTGGCATCTATACACAATGGAGTATTATGCAGCACTAAGAAATGACAAAATCATAGAATTTGCAGGGAAATGGATGGCATTAGAGCAGATTATGCTAAGCGAAGCTAGCCAAGCCCTAAAAAACAAGTGCCAAATGTCTGCTTTGATATAAAGAGAACAACTAAGAACAGAACAGGAAGGAAGAGCATGAGGAAAAGACTACAGTAAACAAAGACGAATGGGGGGAGAGAAACGGAGAGAGAAGGGAAAGCCAAGGGCCAAATTTAAAGGCAGAATTTTCAAATGATAGTATTTTGAAGTCTGATAAATTAAGTCTTTTCTGCACAGATTTTGGTAGGGATTCGGTTGATTCTGTAAATCAATCTGAGGAGTATTGCTTTCTTAATGTGATATAATCTGATGAATGTGGGATGTCTGTCCATTTATTTAGGTCTTTAATTTCTCTCAGTGATGGTTTGTGCTTTCCAGTGTACACATGCTGTACCACTATTTGTCGAATTTGTTTGTAAGGATTTTATTCTGGTTGATGCCATTGTAAATGGAATTGTTTTCTTAATTTCATTTTCAGGTTGTTCCTGACCAGTGCATAGAGATTCAATTGATTTTTGTTATTGATCTTATGTTCTGCACCTTGAGTTGTTTCTTAGGTCTAATGGTTTTATTTTCGTGTGTGCATATTCCTTAGAATATATATGTGTATATACACATATATTTTCTCTCTATATATATTCTCTATACATTATATATATATATATATATATATATATATATATATATAATCTGTTTGTTAGTAGATAACTAAGGTTTTCGCTCCTGTATTCATGAGGGATAGTTGTCTGTAGTATATATGGTTTTGATACCAAAATAAGAAGGTTCTCATTAATGATTTGGTGTGATCCCTCCTGTTTTTTTTTTTTTTGAAGAGATAGGTGTAGAATTGGTGTTATTTGTTTTTTACATGTTTGTTTAATTTGAAAGTACAGTCATTTAGGCCTGGGGATTATTTGGGGGGGATTTTAAAACTAAATTTTAATTTTCTTTAAAACTTTGAGGCTATTCAAATTATCTATTTCCTATTGAATGTGTGGTGACAGTTTGTGTTTTCCAAGGAATTGGTCTGTTTCATTTGCCAAATTTCTGAGTCTATAAGGTATATAAGTATCTATTATTCTTTGGATGTCAATAGAGTCTATAGTGATATCCAATTTCATTTCTTTTAAAAATAGTTTTATAGAGGTCTAATTGATATACAAACAACTACTCATATTTAATATGCCCATTTTTGGTGCTGAGAATAGAGCCCTGGTGTACTTAACTACTTTCTATAATCTATAATCTATAATAACTACATCTTCAGCCATGCCACCCCCACCCCCATTATTCTTGAGAGAGGGTCTTGCTAAGTTGCTTAGGGCCTCTGTAATTTGCTGAGGCTGGCTTTGAAATTATGATCCTTCTGCTTCAGCTTCTGGAGTCCCTGGGATTACAAGACTGTGCCACTGTCCCTGACTAATATGCACAATTTAATGAATTTGGGCATATGTAAATTTCCATGATACCATCACCACAATCAAGGTCATAGATGTAATCCAACTCTTCCCAAAGTTTCCTTGTGTCCTTTTTTTAAAATAATTTTTTTTAGTTGTAGTTGGACACAATATTTTTATTTATTTTTATATGGTGCTGAGGATCGAACCCAGTGCCTCACACATGTGAGGCAGGTGCTCTACAAATGAGCTACAGCCCCAGCCCTCCTTGTGTCCTTTTGTTTCTGCTATTGTTGTTTTTTGGCAAGAACACTTAACATGATATCTAGTTTCTTGAATGTTGAAGCACACAATACCATACTGTTAAGTAGAGGTAATATGTTGCACAGCAAATCTAACTTAATCATCTTTCTTTCTTTTTTTCTTTTCTTTTCTTTTCCCTCCCTCCCTCCCTCCCCCCCCCTCTCTCTCTTTCTTTCTTTCTTTCTTTCTTTCTTTCTTTCTTTCTTTCTTTCTTTCTTTCTTTCTTTCTTTCTTTCTTTCTTTCTTTCTTTCTTTCTTTCTTTCTTTCTTTCTTTCTTTCTCTTTCTGTACCAGGAATTGAACCCAGGGGTACTCACCCACTAAGCCATGTCCCCAGACCATTTTTATATTTTTATTTTGAGACAGGGTCTCACTAAGTTGCTTTGGGCCTTGCTAAATTGCTGAAGCTGGCTTTGAACTTGCAATACTCCTGCCTATGCCTCCTGAGTCTCTAGGATTACAGGCATGTGCCACCATCCCTGGCATCTGTGCCATTTTGGGGGAGGGAGGTACTGGGAATTGAACTCAGGGGCACATGACCCACTGAGCCACATTTTCAGACCTATTTTTGTATTTCATTTAGAGGCAGGTATTACCATCTATCTTAGCTGGCAACCTAATGCTGGGTTCACAAAATCTGACTAGTCCAATAATTTGAGAAAACAGCAAAGAAAGCACACAAACACACAGAAGTAATTTTTTCAAAATCAATCTGTGAAATATGGTATATTAAGAACTATGTAATGTTTTGAACAACCAACAATAAAATTAAAATAAAAAAAATAAAGATATTAAAAAAGAAAAAAAAAATCTGGGGATGGCTCTGTGAACTTAGGGGTCCTGGAAAGAGACAGAGCCACTGGAATTCTTTATTTTTATATAGGGGACATACAAGGGGAGGTTCCATGGAACATTCTATCCCCAAAGTCTAACTCAACCCCACTGGGTAACGCTTACTCCTGGAGCTACGAGTGGAGGTAAAGTCCAAATTATTGTGGGGTGCAATAATTAATTGTTCAGTATCTCTTGCTCAGGACTAAAGGGCATGTATTTCCAGAGTGGCTCCCAATATATTCCCCCTTCATTCTTTGAAAAAGTAGATGATGAGTCGCTATCTCGAGTTCCTGAATTCTTGTTCTGAAGGCACGCCCCCCCCATGATTACAATTCAAGAGAGGATTAATAGTAAAAAGAAAAGTCCAATAATATATCATGCAGAATGTTTTAGTATGTTTCCAGGATTAAAACCATTTAACTCTCAAAGTATTTGATCAGCTAAAGAGGTAGAATCCGAAAAATCAATCTTAAATTTTTTGAATATGATGATGTTACTCCAAAAGATCTGACCTGTTATTATTGTTCTGCCAAATACCTAATAAATGGTTTCTAACTTTCTCTCAATCCCATTGGGAAGCATTATATTTGACATCAGTAACACACACATATTTATAATCGGCATGACATTTGAGCCTTTTCTTGAACTTTAAAGCAGAAAACTCATTACCAATATTTATGACAGTAGTTTCTAAAGCATTTAGCTTAGTTTCAATACTTTCATCAATATTGATCTGATTATGAAGAGCTTTGGAAATATTCTGAGCCAAATTATTAAGAAAATCTCAAATTTTGAGATATGGCCACTAAAGCTGTGACCATGGAAGCAATAAATGAAACTAAGCCAGCCACTCAGAGTATTCCGAGTCTAAGAGCTCACTTAGGTCTAGACAGATGGGCATGTATTTGTTGTAAGACTTGAAAACCAGCATCAGCATACAATGGCTCTGAGATATTAGCTGGCAATAAGACAAAAGAGAGCTGGTGAAGTATCAGTGTTCCCTTCCCTCTATTATATCTGGTGATACAATTAGCTACATTAAGTTTATTATAGGCTACAGATATTTATCATCTTTTCTTTTGACCTTAACATCTCTAGTAATTAAAACATAAGGGGATTGAACGCAGGCTCACAGGCCATAACAAGAACCTTCCTTACAATTTCTGCCTACTAAGTAAAGGCTTGTCAGTAAAATGTAAAAATTCTGAGGCTACAATCAAACACCAAACATCTTTCTGGATGCCCGCCTTCGCTGAAGGTCAAGATGTTACTAATAAATCCTCCAGGGGTCACAGCAGCACCTTTGCATAATTGATTTTTTTATTATTGGTTGTTCAAAACATTAACATAATTGATTTTTATCAATTCTAGGAGGCCAGTCTAAAATATACCCACTATTTCTAGATACCTTATGTTATACTGGCAAGACATTTGCACAATCCATCCACTCAGGAAAGGTGCCAATTTTTGTTGTAGAATGATTAGGGCAATAATACATTGGCGGATATTTTATGTAAATATTGGGCCTGTATAGGAAAATTCTATTTCAGCAATCTTTCTATTTTGACAATTGTCCAGATATATAGTCTTAATTTCTAAGGACACGCATGATTGGCTGGTTTAGGTTTCTCATATGCTGTCTTTTCTCAAAAGATACTCCCAGTCAGCCTGCTTACCATAGGATCAACATATAGATATAACTGACCATTATAGTCAGTACAATTAATCTAGTTTCATGGGTGGACTTTCCAGTCCACACTGAAAGGCACATTAAAGTTGGACCTGAGAGACGGGTTCACAGAATTCTCTTCATAAATTTTACTTACCTGACAAGCTCGTGAAGCTACATGGCTGTAAACTCTGCAGCTGGAAATTTACCTTCCTGTGCCAGGTTTTTCAGTCATTTTCACAATGACAGGTGTAAACTCTCATTTGAAATCTGATTTAATTTACTTAATCATGTTCAGCAGTAGTAAGACTCTCAATACTACAATTGAAGAAAATTTTTGAAATATTTGTAAGATCTAGTGTGTGCATATAGGGTCCTGTTTTTACCTTTTCTCTTTTTAATAAATTGAATAAAAGGCTGGTATAAGTCATAATATCATTAGTTTTAAGTTATAGATAATAGTACACATTTAAATAATAAGAAAGGATCTATTATCTTTAACTGGTCATAAAACTTTGCAAAGGTCACTTAAAGGGACTATGGCAAATATAAATTTAGTCTTTATTAATTATATGACTTGATTTTGACTTTAATATAATTACCAAAATGGAAAATATAATAAGTTGTATAGAAAATTTATACTTTGAAATTAGCTTCAGATTAATTTAAATAATTATCTTAATTTGAGATGAGGCTAGAGTTTTTAAATTAGCAGTGGTGGTCTTTACTAGGGGCATGAGAAAAATATAGACATCTATCCAAAATAGGAAGTACACATGTTAAATAAGCCTAGAGAAGATATTTTGTTGTTTTATTTTAACCATTACCAAGGAATTAAATAGAAGAATGAAGAGTATTTTATTTACCAATCTATGAAAAACTGTTATTATTGTTATCACACTTAGTGTTGACCTAAGTATGGGGAGTTAGTATCAAATATTAATGGGTAAGAACAAGTCAACAACAGTATGGTTTGAGGCAATTATCTAATTTAGAATTTTATATGACATTGAGCTACCAATGACATTTTGAGGGATCTATGTCAAAACAATATTTGCATATAAAGAAACAGTTGTTTGAATATCCTTAATAACTTTATTTAATGTAGCAAAATTTGCTCTATTAATTATGTTTAATTTATGACTTCACCAATTTTAAAAACATCAAAGTGTGATGTAGGCATTGTCTTGTTTTTAGTTAAGGCAGAGAATGGGCCTGTCACGTTTCAAGCTTTCCATTGGGACAAACTACTGGCTGTTGAACTGATTGCCATAAGCTGTCTGTCCAATATTTCAGGGGCAATCATTTTCAGAGCTGTACTTCTCAGTGATAAACTGTTAACAAGGGCTCGAGATAAGGCCCTGTTTCAGAGTTTAAAGGCTTCTAAAGCTTTTTTATAGCTTAAAAGATAGATAAATAAATAAATAAGAGGAGTATTTTTACCCAGGTAGCTTATTTTTCTTGGGGCTAGGATTGCATTTTAATCTATTTCTGTCTGAATGTTTTTATTTCTTCTAGTTGATCTGTGTACAAAATTTGGGGTAACAGTTAAATTTGGCTAGGATCAAGCCAATTTCTGTAATCCTTTGAAATTGGGTGGCCCTCTATAAATTTAGGGTGCTATGTACTGTCTTTTAGAGTCTCTCCATGAAAACAGTAGGAATTTTGAAAAGGCTTACTAAAATTATTTTTTTTATATTTAGTTTATTTGTTGGGTATTAATCTGTTTCGTGGTCCAGACAGATTATCAGGTTCATCCCTATATTGTGCTATGGGACAATTGTTAAGATAAATATCCCCAAAACTGTTTTTTGGGTGGTCTTTTACCTTAAAATTTAGCTGAGTACTAGTATAATATCTTTTTTGGTCAGGTCAGACATTTGACATAAATTTTGAAACACTACAATACATGTATTTGGGCCTTTTAAAAAAATCTCTCTGAATTTGTTTCAGTCTATATCAAGTCTGAGAAGTTCATGTTGATCTTACTTTCCAGTAGGCAATTTTTAAAGGCCTTGTCTCATGAGTGATTGAGGCCAGATTTAACAATAAATGAAAATAAGATAACCTTTTATTAATCCTTGTAATTTCCCAGTATATAGACTAAGCTGATTCATCTTGATGTTGTATGTAAATGGACAATTTAAAAGAAACCTTTAATCTCTTCCTGAGAGAAGGTCTCAAAATATCCCTGTACTTTATAATAGTGTCCTTTAATTAGATGTCTCTTAATTGTCTTTAAAAATTATAATTAAGTTTACTTCCCAGAGTAGGAAGTGACATACAAGTCTTACAATAGGTTCAGTCAGAGAATCTCAAATGATATAAACAAATTTCCAATAAAGTTTTTAACTTTATGGTTTAACACTAACATATGGAAGAATTAGCAGTAATTATTGAAATCAATTAAATCTTATTCTTAAAATGGAAGTTTCAAAATTGGAACAATTATTGTTTAATCAAGGATGTATGAATTGGATTCACTAAAAATTGGTCCTTGTCTTAAACAGTAAGAATTACTAGGTAATCAATGACCTTATTTAATTAAAATAACTCAACATTTCAATGGTTTTTTTAATCATGTCAAAATATGGACAAAATCTTGGTTCATATCAGTATAATAAAATAGGGGGGAAAGATCTGAAACATTTAAAAACTGATCACTTATATATCTGTAGTCAATCCAGCTACATATAAGTCTGACTTTAAATTAGTTTGGACTTTTATCTCACTATCTAGATAATTATATAAAGATTCCTTTATTAAGGGAAATCTTTTTTTACCATAAAAGTCTTAAACATATAATGATTCTTTTCTTTTACCAAAAGATGATTTCTTTTTTCCTCTTATGACTCTCTGAAGTGTGTTTCTTTTCTGTTGAAGCATCTTCTTTTCCTTCTATAATTCTTTCTGGGCTATATTTGGAATAATTCCTGTAAATCTCAGAATCCAAATAATTATTATCTTTTAATAAGAAGAGATACTTTAAATGAAATACCTTTTGGATATCTCTGTTTATAAAATTTTATCTCTATTTTATAGTAAATTAATTTATCTTAAATGCCTACTCCTGGAGCTACACCTCTTGCTAGAGATTTGTCAGATTTTGATCTTTTGCCTTTTTAGAGGGGGGATGCAGGGGATTGAATTCAGGGGCACTCAACTACTGAGCCACATCCCCAGGCCTATTTTGCATTTTATTTAGAGACAGGGTCTCACTGACTTGCTTATCGCTTGCTCTCCATTGCTGTCAAAGTAACAGCTTTTTATATCATTGGTTTTCATTATTAGTTTTTCTGTTTTCAATTTCATTGATTTCTGCTTTTTGCTTTATTATTTTCTACATCATGCTTGCATGGTTTTATTTTGTTCTTGGTTTTATAGTCTGAGGTGGAAGCTTAGAGTTTTGACTTTTAGATTTTTCCTCTTTTCCAATATAAATGTGCTGTAAATTTCCCTTTCTGCACTACTTTAGCTGTTTCACACAAATTTTGATACATTGCATTTTTCTTCATTCAGTGTAATTTTTTATTTGTATTAACACTTAATTTTTTATTCATGAGGTGGTATTGTTTAGTTTCCATTTTTTTGGAGATTTTCCTGTTATTTTTTTAAATTGATTTCTAGTTTGAGTCTATTATGGTCAGTTATGACTTCAGGTTTGGTTTTTTTTTTTTTTTTTTTTTTTTTTTGGTACTGGGGATTGAACCCAGGGGCACTTAACCACCAAGTCACATCCACAATTTTTTTTTTAACTTTAAAATTTGTTCTAATTAGTTATACACGATAGTACAATGTTCCCCAGCCATTTTTATTTATTTTTTTTTTATATTGAAACAGGGTCTCTAAGTTGCCAAGGCTGACTTTGAACTTTCAATCCTCCTGGTCTCAGCCTATAGAGCTGCTGGGATTACAGGTATGTGCCACCATGCCCAGCTAATTTCAGTTCTTTTATTTTTGCTGAGGTTTGTTTTATGACTGAGAGTATGATCTAACTTGGTAAGTGTCACATGGGTGCTTGAAAGGAATGTGAATTCTTCTCTTATTAGGAGGGGTGTTTGTAAATGTGATTTAGATTGTTTGTTGTTGATTCTTCTATATCCTTGCTGATTTTTTTTTTTTTTTTTTTTTTTTTTTTTGGTACTGGGGATTGAACTCAGGGGAACTCAACCAACTGAAGCACATCTTCAGCCCTATTTTGTATTTTATTTAGAGACAGTGTCTCACTGAGTTGCTTAGTGCCTCACAATTGCTAAGGCTGCCTTTGAACTCATGATTCTCCTGTCAGCCTCCCAGGCCACTGGGATTACAGGCATGTGCTACCGTGCCCAGCTGATTTTTTAATCTAGTTGTTTCAGCAGTTATTGAAATAGGGAAATTAAAATCTCTATAAAAATGGATTTGTCTATTTCTTCTTTCAGTCCTATTAGTGTTTACATATTTTACTGTTGTTTGGTACATACATATTTAGGATTGCTATATCTTCTTGGTGGATTACCACTTTTTATCATTATATAATGTTCCTCTCCGTCCCTTATAGTTTATTTTTCTCTGAAATTCATTCATCAGACATTAGTATAGGTACTCTTGCTTTTTAAAATTAGTGTATGTATAAAATATATTTCCACATATTAATTTTTAACCTACTTAATATATTTGTAGTGGGTTTCTTGGTGGTGGTGTATTGTTGGGATGTGCTTTTTAAATCAAATTTCCCAATCTTTGTCTTTTAATTGCTCTGATGATTCACTGATATTTTTGATATGTTATGGTTTAGGCCTGCCATTTTGTTTATTTCTTCTGTTTTTCATTTTTATGTTTCCCCTTTCATGATTTCCAATTACTTTAATTTTTTTTTTTTTTTTTTTTTTTTTTGGTACTGGAGATGGAATCCAAGGGCACTGTACCACTGTACCACTGAGTCCTTTTTATTTTTTATTTTTTTGAGACAAGGTGTAACTAAATTGCTTAGGGCCTTGCTAAGTTGCTGAGGCTGCCCTTGAAGTTTCGATCCTCCTGCCTCAGCCTCCTGAGTTGCTGATATTGCAGGTGTGAACCGCCATGCAAAACTTGCTTGAGTATTTTTCAGAATTCAATTCTGATGTATCTAAAGTTCTTTTTTTGATTGTCTGTCTTTGTATAACGATTTCAGTGGTTGTTTTACATATATTTAATATATAAATTTTATGTATAGTATGTGTAGCTTATAATATTCTACTTGAGTTGACATTTTCCCATTTTGAGAGGGGGTATAGAAATCTTTGCTACATTTACATCTCTTTGCTCTTCTCTACTTATATTATTGTTATAAATTTATCTTCTGTGTACATTGGAAATCACATCAGACAATATTTGAATTTTTGCCATACCTTTTAAACATAATGGAGAATACTCAGGATCAGAAGGCAAGTCTATTGTATTTTTTCACACTTTTGTTCATTCCACTATCCTTCCTGGTATTTCAAGTTTCCTCACTATTATCAGCTTTTTCTTTCATTTTGTGAACTTTCTATTCTTTTAGGTTAGGTTTGCTGGTGACAAATTCTTAGTTTTCCTTCATCTGGGAATTTCTTGTTTTCCCCATCATTCCTGAAGGATATTATCCCTTGATATAGATTTCTAAGTTGACAGCACTTTTGTTTTATTTCTTAGAAATTATGTGTCACTTCCTTTTTTCAACTTGGTTTCTGATGAGAGGTTTATTGTCATTCAAATTTTTTTTATTCCCATTAGGAAGGAGTAAAAATTCCTCTCTTGCTACTTTCAAGATTTTTATTTTTCCTTTGTTGATAATTTTCAGATGTTTTATTATGATGTGTTTTGTGTGAATTTCTTTAGTTTTATCCTGTTTATGGTTTCATTTAACTTAATAGGTTTGTCTCTTCCAAATTTGGGGAAGTTTAAATCTTATTTCTTGGAATAAGTATTTTTAGAAAAGATTACCAAAATTAGAATCTCTTGATAAAAGGCTACAGACATTTAATATTCATTAGGTAGTTTCTAACAACTCTCCCAAAGTTTATGGCAGATTTTATTCCCATTAACAGTGAACAAAAGTGTATCTGTTTATCCACCCCCTCACCAACAGAAGTTATTAATCTATGAAACCATTTTCAATGTTATTAAACCAAAAACAATTAATTGCTGCATTTCTTCTCTAATTAATTGTTAATTTTCATGCCAACTATTTTTTTTTTTTTGGTACTAGGGATTGAACACAGAGGCACTTAACCATGAAGCCACATCCCCAGCCCTTTTTATTTTTTATTTTGAGATGGGGGTCTTGCTAAGTTACTTAGGGCCTGGCTAAGTTGCTGAGGCTGGTCTCAAACTTGAGATCCTTCTGCCTCAGCCTCATGAGTCACTGGGATTACAGGCACACACCACCACATTGGCTCATGCCACTTCTTTTTTCTTTTTTCTTTTCTTTCCTTTCTTTCTTTTTTACTATTTTTATTTGTAGATGGTCATAATAACTTTATTTATTATGTAGTGCTGCATATCAAACCCAGTGTCTCATATGTACTTAGGCAAGTGGTCTACCACTAAGCCACAACCCCAGCCCTCATACCAATTCTTTTGATGGGTAGTTAGTTCATCTTTTTCTTATTGAACATAGAGTTCTCATTATACATTTTGAAAATTATTCTTTTGTCATTTATATTGCCAATGTATTTTTCAGTTTTTTTTTTTTGAGGACAATCTGTGTTTTCTTTTTCTTTTTTTTTATTGGTTGTTCACAACATTACAAAGCTCTTGACATATCATATTTCATACATTAGAATCAAGTGGGTTATGAACTCCCATTTTTACCCCAAATACAGATTGCAGAATCACATCGATTACACATCACATTTTTACATACTGCCATATTAGTGACTGTTGTATTCTGCTACCTTTCCTAACCTCTACTATCCCCCTTGCCCTCCCCTCCCATCTTCTCTCTCTACCCCATCTACTGTAATTCATTTCCCTCCATGTTTGTTATCCCATTCCCCCCATAACCTCTTATATGTAATTTTGTATAACAATGAGGGGCTCCCTCCATTTCCATGTGATTTCCCTTTTTTTCTCCCTTTCCCTCCCACCTCATGACTCTGTTTAATGTTAATCTTTTCTTCCTGCTCTTCCTCCCTGTTCTGTTCTTAGTTGCTCTCATTATATCAAAGAAGACATTTGGTATTTGTTTTTTAGGGATTGGCTAGCTTCACTAAGCATAATCTGCTCTAGTGCCATCCATTTCCCTGCAAATTCCGTGATTTTGTCATTTTTCAGTGCTGCGTAATACTCCATGGTGTATAAATGCCACATTTTTTTTATCCATTCATCTATTGAAGGGCATCTGGGTTGGTTCCACAGTCTAGCTATTGTGAATTGTGCTGCTATGAACATCGATGTGGCAGTATCCCTGTAGTGTGCTCTTTTAAGGTCTTCAGGAAATAGTCCGAGAAGGGCAATAGCTGGGTCAAATGGTGGTTCCATTCCCAGCTTTCCCAGGAATCTCCATACTGCTTTCCAAATTGGCCGCACCCGTTTGCAGTCCCACCAGCAGTGTACAAGAGTACCCTTTTCCCCACATCCTCGCCAGCACTCATTGTTGTTTGACTTCATCATGGCTGCCAATCTTACTGGAGTGAGGTGGTATCTTAGGGTGGTTTTGATTTGCATTTATTTTTCAGTTTCTTGTTAGATTTTTAAACATTCTTTTAACCAAACAGAAATTTAAAAATTTTAATATACTGAAATCTTCATTCTATAAATTTAGAAAGGGCTTTCCCTTGAGATTATACAAATATAATTAATTAATTAATTTTTGGTAGTTGGGATTGAATCCAGGAGTGTTCTACCAGTGAGCTACATCTCCACTACTTTTTATTTTTAAATTCCAGGCAGGGTCTTGCTGAGTTACTGAGGCTGAACTTGATCTTGCCGTTCTCCTTCATTAGCCTCCCAAGTGGCTGGGATTATAGATGTGTGCTACTTTGCCTGGCATTATTTTATATTTTGTCTAGTATTTCCAAGGTTTAATTTTCCCATTTAAGTTTTGTATCCATCTGGAATATATTTTCATGTCAAAGTGAAATAGATAATAATAGATTTTATCTTTATTTTTATTTATTTATTTATTTATTATTATGTTGAGGATTGAACCCAGGGCCTCATGCATTCGGGGCAGGTGCTCTATCACTGAGCTATAACTCCAGCCCTAATCGATTTTTTTTTAAAAAAAATCAGATTTTGGTATAGGGATATACGGAAGAAGAGAAAGGGAAGTTTATAAGAATGTTGTATACCTGGAAAGAGGGAGATACTGGAAAATGGTGGAGTCAGGTGGCTGTCTCCTCTTTTCTCAGTGTTCTTTTTGGATGCTACATAAAGGAAAGGTTAAGGCAACTGGAGGTGTGAAGGCTGAGGGAAAAATAAGTTTAAAAAGTTGTGGGAGGGCTGGGGATGTGGCTCAAGCGGTAGCGCGCTCGCCTGGCGTGCGTGCGGCCCGGGTTCGATCCTCAGCACCACATACAAAGATGTTGTGTCCGCTGAGAACTAAGAAAAAATAAATAAATATTAAAAATTCTCTCTCTCTCTCTCTCTGTCCCCCACTCTCTCTTTAAAAAAAAAAAAAAGTTGTGGGAAATCACCACTTTTACTCAGTAACATTTTTGTTTTTATAAAAAGCTAGGAAGTAATAGGAAAAATGAAATTACTTTTTTGGTGATTTTTGTATTGCTTTTGGTTGCTGGATGGACCTTTCCCTCTCTTGACTAGAGAAGAAGACTTATAGTGAATTTATATTAAATTTGCTTTGCCTTTATAGTGCATCCCATTGGAACACTGGTCCACAGTTATGAGGCACATATTTACTTAGTTTACAAAAATTTCCAAGTATATATTAAGGATGAAGGTATAGGGGTCATGGTTATTATGTGTTTGGTCTCTGGAATAAGACAGCTTGTTTTTAAATCCTAAATGGGTCACTTACTGGCTGTGTGATCTTGGGCAAGTTACTAAACTTTTCTGTGCTTCATGTTCTTCATCTACAAAATAGGGATATTAATACCTCATGGAATTGCTCAGTGTATTAGAATAGTGTTAAGCATATAATTAGCAACTCGTTAGTGCTAATCATTGGCACAATACATATGGTCTGTGCCATTTTGGACTTTGCATTCTTGAGTGAGGAGATAGGTTTAAAAATCATAAATAAAAGTAATGATTACTCTAAAAAAGTTAAGGGACTGAGAGTATCACAACACAGTGGGAGGAGAATCTTCTTTTAGATAACATGGTCAGGGAAGGCATCTCTGAAGAGGGAATGTTTAAAGCTGAGAGTTGAACCTTGAGAAAAAGCTAGTGGTTTTAAAAATGGAGGGGCTGGGGTTGTATCTCAGTGGTAGAGTGCTCGTCTAGCATGTGTGAGGCCCTGGGTTCAATCCTAAGCACCACATAAAAATAAATAAATAAAATGAAGATATCGTGTCCAGTTACAACTAAAAAATAAATATTAAAAAAATTCAAAAAATAAAATAAAATAATAAATGGAGAGAAAATATTCCAGGCAGGAGGAACATCATATGCAAAGAGCCCAAGGAGAGGGAGTTTGGTATTCTCAAAACTTTGAAAGAAGACCATTATAACCAAAGTGGAGTGAAATGAGAAAGGAAGTGTTATGAGATGAGGTTCATGTAGTAGGGAGGAACCTTGTAGACCAGGAGAAGGAGTTTGGGTTTTATATTCTTTGGGAAGCCACACAGAAGTAAAGGAGGGACATGGAACTATTTTTCTTTTTCTCAAAAGCTATTCCCTGAAGACCTTAAAAGAGCATGCTACAGGGACGCTGCCACATCGATGTTCATAGCAGCACAATTCACAATAGCTAGACTGTGGAACCAACCCAGATGCCCTTCAATAGATGAATGGATAAAAAAAATGTGGCATCTATACACAATGGAGTACTATGCAGCAATAAAAAATGACAAGATCATAGAATTTTCAGGGAAATGGATGGCACTAGAGCAGATTATGCTTAGTGAAGCTAGCCAATCCCTAAAAAACAAATACCAAATGTCTTCTTTGATATAATGAGAGCAACTATAAACAGAGTAGGGAGGAAGAGTAGGAAGAAAAGATTAACATTAAACAGAGACTTGAGATGGGAGGGAAAGGGAGAGAAAAGGGAAATTGCATGGAAATGAAGGGAGACCCTCATTGCTAAACAAAATTACATATAAGAGGTGTGAGGGGAATGGGAAAATAAACAAGGAGAGAAATGAATTACAGTAGATGGGGTAGAGAGAGAAGTTGGGAGGGGAGGGAGGGGAGGGGGGATAGTAGGGGATAGGAAAGGTAGCAGAATACAAAAATTACTATTAGGGCTCTATGTAAAATTGTGGATGTGTAACTGACGTGATTCTGCAATCTGCATTTGGGGTAAAATTGGGGGTTCATAACCCACTTCAATCTAATGTATGAAATATAATATGTCAAGAGCTTTGTAATGTTGTGAACAACCAATAAAAAATAAAAAAAAGTTGCTCTTGTTATTATGTTGCTTTTGTATTAGAGAAACACAGAGAGCAGTTGGGAGGTTGTTGACAGACAAATGAGAGACTCAGTGGCAATGGAGATGGAAAGAAATAGATGGGTATAAGGTATATTTTGAGGTAGAATCAACTGGATTTGGTGAAGGATTTATGAATAGGAGTGTAAGGGGATGGAAACAAGTTTGAGTCGAAGTCAATAGGTTTTTTTTTTTGCTTTTCTTACATTATTTAATACAGTATTCATTTTATTTTTTAAAATTTTTCCCTTTTTTAAATTTTTAATTTTTTATTAGTGTTTTATGGTTATACACAGTAGCTGGTTCATTTCAAGAAACTCATACATGCATGGAAATTTATTTCAGTTGCTGATCCCCTCTTTCCCTGCTGCCCTCCCCTTCCTTCTCCTTCCTCTACTAGATTTCCTTTCGCTTATCTATTAATTTTTATTTGAATGGTTCTTTATGACTAAGTAGCAGTTTTGATGTGGTATCAATTTTTTAAATAGGGACGTTGGGGGAAGGATTAGGTTTGGGGAGAGGATTGATAATTAGGAATTCTAATGTGAACATGTGGTGTTTGAAATTTCTCTTACATGCCCAAGTGGAGATGTGGAATAGTCATTGGATTTGTGAGCCTGAAGTTTAGGGACAACTTTTAGATGCTGTTTTAAGTCATGGATCTCAATGAGATAACCCAGGGAGATTTAAAAAAGAAGAGGGCCTGAGATGCTATGAATATCTTTAATGTGGAGGCTATAAGAGACTAAAAAGAGAATGGGCTAATAATAAAGTTAGGAATGTAGTTCAGTGTGATAGAGTGCCTGCTACATATGCAGGAAATCCTAGATTTTATCCCTGGCATCTACACTTTCTTTTTGCCTCCACAGAGGAAGGGCAGCATTATAAATTCTGCAAGTCTTTTGTCAGTGAAAGGAAAGGGAGGAACCAGGAGACAGATGAGGGAGAAATGAAAGAGGAGACCAGGCAGAGATTCACACAAGAGCTTATTTGTCAGAGCTCACAAATAAAGGTCATCTTTCCATAGATGGAGAGAAGCCCGGAAATGTTCTGTCAGCTTCTGTGGGGTAGGAGTAGGGGTTGTAGCTGTGGTGCTATGGGATAGGCTTTGGGGGTGCTAGCTCAAATGTTAAATCAATACTCTATAGTCTGTTCCTCATATAATCTTCTAGTTCCTGGCACAAAGTAGGTGCTCATTAAATATTTTTTAAACAACTAAATTAATGTATAAATTTTTAAAAAAAGAATATCTGGGTTATAGTAGCTGCCCTGTCACAATGCAGCTTTGTGATATCGGGCAGTTAACAAGCTACAATTTTGTCATATGTAAATTGGCAATTTAAAAAGTACCTATCTTTTCTGGACAGAATTTAAAGCAATGAAATGTTTACAGCAATTACCACAGAGCTACTCCTGAATTAATGTTAACTTCATTAGCTCCCTGCACTTGGAGTGTCCGTTTATAAAATAGGGGCAACAACTTCTGACCTGCTTCTTTTACAAGGCCATTTCTGAAGCCTGCAGGAGTTAATGTTTGACTCTGTAAGGGGTTATTAATATTCATGTTTTAGTTTGTTTGAAACGACACCATCTGGCTGCTCTCCTCTCGCCTTCCTCGGAGAGGATTATTTAAATGCAAATGTGTCTTTGGTGAAATCCATTACTCCCCGCTGGCAAGCCTAGCTGGACTGACTAATTACACTGAAAACCACACCCCAACACGAAGTCCTATAGCTCCGGAGTTCCATTGAAAAATACTTGGCCCCCACCGGTTCCTTGCTAGTGGGAGGGAGCATCTTAGCTGTGTACGCTGATTGGCTCCCTGCTGGCCAATCACAACTGCGCTTCCTCCTTGGGCTACAGTTTTCAAAATCTATGGGCCAATTGGAAAGAGCACAGGCCAGGCTGAGATGGACTTGTGCCGGTAAGACACGGACCTCTGTATATTTCCCTCGCCTCTCCTGTTCTGTCCTCAGTCGCGGTGTGAGGTAGGCACCTTTGGGATTGTACTGCCAGCTGGAGTGTCTGACTTTGTCTCCTGACTCCTGCCGGTGGATCCTTGGGCGTCACTCCACCCCCCTTGTTACGTGTGCTGGGATATGCAGCGTCCCAGCAACAAAAAGTCTCCCCCCATCACTCAGCAGTCTGAAAAACTACTACAAGGTTGGGCAAGGAGTGTGGACAAGGGGGTAAGATGACAAAGCAAGGGAGTCTGGTCCCAGCTTTTAGATGGAGTGACCAGTATACATGACTGAACCAGAGTACTTTTAACAAAACGTCTTTCACAAGTGAAAGTGTGCAGGATCAATTTCATTTCACAAGTGCTTGTGGGATCAGATGCATTTTTAACTTGGAGAATATTACTTTAAGGATGTCTTTTAAACTACAGGTTGAAGGACATGAAGAGAGGATAGAAACATGCTCTCTCTGTTATACCTTTTATTTCCACTGGCTCTTTTCTATCCTGTCTCCAACACACTTAAGTTCTGGCTTGCCTGCCCACACCCTGCTCCTTCCACTAAGGTCCATTTAGAATTCTAGAACGTCTGAGGTGGACCCTTAAACCATTACCTCTTAAACTTTAAATAGTATGCAGATCACCTGGGCATATCGTTAATTTGGGATTTAGAAGGTTTACCTTGGGGCCTGAGGTTTTAAATTTTAAATTGCTGACAGGTTCCCAGGTGATGCTAATGTTGCACATCCATTGACCACACTTTGAATATGGAAGAAGCTCTGGTCCCATTGTCTGATTTTATTAGGTGAGGAAATTGAGGCCCACGTTGCCCAGTGCCACCCAGCTAGAACTAGACCCTATGCATCCTTCCTAGCCCAGTGCTCTTTTCAGATGACTTTTTTTTTAAACTGGGGAGGGGTTGCCTAACCACGGAGCCATATCCCCAGCCATTTTTATTTTTTATTTTGTGACAGGTTCTTGCTAAGTTGCTGAGGCTGGCTTTGAACTTGTGATCCTCCTGCCTCAGCCTCAAAGCTGCTGGGATTATAGGTGTGCACCTCTGCACTTGGCCTTTCAGCTGTTTTCATTGAAACCTTGCTGTGTTCTCTCTCCAGTGCCTTGCTGTATGTAACCTGCCTTTACATGTAAAATGAAGCTGCTACCCCTTCCTTGAGACTATTTTGCTCAACTTCACTGCTGCCTTGCGTAGGTTTCAGCACCAGCCCTAGGATGCCCAACACTGTCTCTAACAATTATCAGTGTGTATATAGGGGAGATGGAAAGTCTGAAAAGGGGAAAGGATTCTAATTTTCTTGACCAAGTAAAGCTCAGGATTTTGTTTGTGGTGGAATGAAAAGTGTCCTTTTATAAAAGAATGTTTTTGGTGGTGTTAGTCCTCCCCTCCTCCTCTCTTTACCCCTAATGGCAGGGAAGTTAGTTTATAGGTCATTGTATTTATCTTCAAGTTATTAGAGTTCAGGACAATGAATGTAGCATTTGACCATTATCTGAATATCCTTATTTTCTCTGAGGTTCAGTCTGTAATATCAGCTGAGGTTTTTCTAGCCTGTTGATTCCAGATTTATTCTTTCCCCTGGAAAGATAAAGGTTTCAGAGCATGAGTTTTTGGTCATCCATAAAAAAATGTATAAGGCATGAATAATAATCATGGTTTTCATAAAGTGTAGTTAAGCGTGGGTGCACCCAATTTTGCTTTATTGTTGCTTGGCTGAGTTTTGAGGGATGAGATGGAAAATAGATTTGGATCCAAGGCAATAGGAGAGTAAGATGCTCTATTTATTGCATACCTACCATGTGTGCTTTGTAATACAGATTTATATTTGATCTGTATGCCTCCTCTTTAAGTGGTATTATAGTTGTCTTGCAAATGAGGAATCAGAGATGTTAAGTTAGCTGATGTAGAAATTATATTGCTCAGACTCCAAAACCTGTGCCAGTTTTACTTCCCATCACTACAGCCTTTAGCTTTTTTGGAATGTTTTTAATGTGATCTGAGAGACTTCATGGTATTTTACAAAGAGCCCTAGAAGGAGCTGAATAATTTATACTGCTTAATAGTTTGTCTTGGGTAATAAGCCATGTAACTTATCTGGGGCTATAAAGTGGAGAGTTGTACCTGCTCTGCTTAATCTCATTGTTTTGTTATGTTTAACTGAAATAAAATGTCAAGGCATACTTGTGTTGGCCTTTCCTCACCTACAAAATATTTAATATTCTCCATCCAAAGCAAAACCCAAATCAGCCTTCATCCTTTCTTAGGTTTCCTCCCAAGCTATAGTCTTAACTGCTTCCTTTCTTTTTTTAAATTTTTTAAAAAAATATTTTTAACTACATGACAGCAGTGGAATGCATTACAATTCTTATTACACATATAGGACATATTTTTCATATCTCTGTATATAAAGTATGTTCACGCCAATTTATGCCTTTATACATGTACTTATACATGTACTTTTTTTTGCGTTACAATTCTTAATACACATATATACCACAAGTTTTCTATCTCTGTATATAAAGTATGTTGACACCCAATTCAAGTCTTCATACATGTACTTTGTATAAAGATGTCCATCACATTCCACCATCCTTGCTAATCCCTTGCCCCCTCCCTTCCCCTCCCACCCCTCTTCCCTATCTAGAATTCATCTATTCCTCCCATGCTCTCCCTCCCTACCCCACTATGAGTTAACCTCCTTGTATCAGAGAAAACATTTGGCATTTTTTTTTTGGGGGGGGATTGGCTGACTTCACTTATTAACTGCTTCCTTTCTTAACTAGCTTGGCCCTCACCTAGCATATCAATTTCATTCTAACCAGGCCCCAACATATTCTTTCTTTTCCTATATTTTTGAGGTACCGAGGATTGAATTCAGGTCTTGCACATGTTGGGCAGGTGTTCTACCACTGAGCTACATCCCCAAGTTCCCCTCCCCCAACATACTCTTTATATTCAGTACTCTGAAACAAGTGAGATGTCCCTGAACTCTGCATCTTCAACAGCTCTGCTGGGCTTGAGCTTTCTTTGCCTGGAAGTCTACTTGGGAACCTCTTTGTCATTTAAGTCCAGATCAACTATTATCTCCTCCATGAAGCCTTCCCCATCTCCTGACTTTCCATTACCTATTTATAGTACTGTCTTAGTTCAGGCCACCATGACAAAATGCACAGACTGAACAGCTTCAACAATAAACATATCAACTAATCACCTCCTATAGGTCCCATCTAATACCATCAAATGGGGGGTGGTTAGAATATCCATATGAATTTTTTGGAGGGGGCAGACAAACATTCAGTCCATAAGAAGTATCTACCTTTATTAAATCATTTGCTACATTTTTATGCTAATGTTAAGAGTTGTGCATGTAAATATCTCAAGGGTAAATTGCACAATTTATTTCTGTTTGCATCTCTTTCCTAAAGCTACTGTTACATAGTGGTAAGTTTGTCGCATTGCCTTGGGGGATCTTTCTTAGAGAAGTTTATTTTTTGTTAAATGAACTTGGAAATTGAATGTGGGTAGAATTGCAAGGACATTTGTATCTAAGCAGAAATAGTCTCTTGTATATCCAAACAATGATTGCTTTTAATAATAATGTATTTACTTGTTACACACACACACACACACACACACACACACGCACGCACTCTCTTTAAATATTGAGGACTCACAAACTAAAAGGACCTTTAAGGAGATAAAGTGGGGTCTTATACTGAGATGGGAAAAGGACTCCTCTGGGTTGTAATGACTGTTAAATTCTTATGAGAAATGATTTTCAATAATTTCACTTCTTCTGCTATCTCATCTTTTGATTTTTTTTTCCTACCAGGTGTCTAGGATTGGATAAGAGTTTCTTCTGATTAAATGCAGCCTCTGAATACTGTCTGGTCTGTCATGCATAATGTGTGTGGACATCGGCTTGTCTTCTCTATTAACTGTTGTGGCCAGGACCCCATGCCTTATTAAAGAACATTAAATCTATCAGCTTGTCTCCAGACCATATGAGCTACTTTGGACTTGATTGTTTTCAACTCAAAACTCTCATATAATTTGTTCCCAGTATTTATAAGCCTGTATGATGGGCTAAGTCATAGGCTGAGTGCCTCCAGAGGATGGGAGACATTATGCTGGGCTTTTTATATAGAGTATCTCATTTAATTTGAACAGCCTTTTAGAGGTAGATATGCTTATTTTCATTTTATAGATGAGGTCACTGAAACTCAGAGAGTTTTAAGTAGCTTGCCCAAGCTTAATTGTGATCAAAACAAGATTTAATCCCAGATCTAACCAACTTCAAAGTATGTTTTCTCCTCGCGATGCTATAGAGAGAATGAGTTTTTTTTTTTTAAGAGTTTCCAGAGAATTCTGTGATGTTTCTGGTGAATGGTGATTTAAAGAATCCCTTTCTGATTACAGCCCTGTCTTGTACAAGATGCCACTGCCACTACTACGACAAAGCTCCAAACCTGAAACAAAGAAATTTCAGTCTGGCAAAATTGTGCCCTGTGATCATGACCTCTCCAACAAGGTTAGAATAAGTCATTTTTTTTCTCACATAGTCTTTGTATTAGCTCAGTACTATTTTCACCCCAAATCTTTTAGAATATGTCTGATTAATCTGAGAAAGTGGTGAGGGTTGAAAGCCCTTAAAAGTTGGATAATACCCTCAAGTTAGAACTTGGGGAGAAAGTTCTTTCTCATAAATATATGATTCACATGAAGGCCTCACTCCACAATTTTCAAAACCAAACAATATTCATTTCTCATTAGTGAAGTTGGCTATACTCTTTCTCTGAGAAGTTCTAAGCAACTTTCCAGGAGGCTGTACATCCTGGAAAGAGTATGAAGATTATATCAGCAAATGTGTTACCATGCTTTTTATAGAAACAGGTTGAGCATCACATTTGAAGAATGTGGGTACAGTTTAACTCTGATGTTTTGACCTTTAAGATAGTCTGACATTGTTATTCTGACCCTGATATGTTCTATGTTCATCATCACATATATTTTAATCAGAATTATATTGACACTGATGAACTGTCATCAAGAGAATATTTCCTAGAGCAAACATAATTAGGCCAATTTAATTTTCTTGATTGACTTTCTCTCAGTGCAGATAAACATTTGCTAATCATTTTCACTTTTCTTATTAAAATGATTTTCACAGAGGGTTCAGTTTTATTTCATGTAAATTTATCAGGAAAGATTTGTTATATTGGTCAAGATTTTGTCTATATCCATTTTCTTATAGGATATGGCAGCATTTTAAGTTTTCTTTTGTGGCAGTTATTTCTCCAAACCAAACTTTCTTGGAGCACATTTTTGCAAATCTAAGTTCTGTTAGGTTCAGTTTCTACTGTTGTACTGATTATTTCTACCAGTAATATTAAGTAGGAATTGGATAATAGCCTGACATTTTATTTCTCATCTAATTTGTGAGAAAATGATATTTAGTTTTTTTTGCTAATAATTTCTACTAAGATTATTTATCATGAATAAGATGAAAGACTAATACTTTACTTATTTCTCAGTTTAATCAGTTAGAAAACAGAAGTAATTTTTCTTAGATCTTCAAGGAATGTTACATTGTGCTGGAATAGTTTGTTGTATCATGAATCCAATTCTTTAAATTTCTGATCACTTACTATGCCATGTACTGATGGTTACTGGCATACCTGGAGAACAGAGCAAATGAGTCAGATCCTGGTGTCCTGTTTCACATTGTAAGAACTGTCTCATATAGGTAGAAGGTAGGGTTGTTCTCAGAGTTTCATAAAGGAAATCTGAGACCTAGGAGACATTAACTAAACAAAAGCTGTTAAGGAATAGAAGAGCCCTGCAGTATGGCTTGCCCTGACTTCTTGCATAGATACCTAGGAAGAAAATCCCCTCTGCTCTAGAATATTCACTCTTCTTCTTCTCCCTTATATTCACTAACAATTATTAAAGATTAATCTGATTAACCAAACTCTTCTTAAAATTATAAATCTTTCCATGTGAGGTTTATAATCATATTGGACAGTATACATTTTTTGTGGTGCTGGGGATTGAACCCCATGTGAGGCAAACACTCTACCAACTGAGCTATATCCCTAGCCCCAAAAGCATATTTTTATAGGACTGGGGATGTGGCTCAGTAGTCAAATGCCCCTGAATTCAATTCCTGATACCCCCCCAAATACTATTTATGTTCATTTATAGTTTATACAAATATTTTTGATGGTGCTGGGGATTGAACATCTGCACGCTAGGAAAACACACTACCATTGAGCTACACCCCCAGCCCTTTATACAATCTTAAAAAAAAACTGTATTCTCTTTTTTTGATACTTAAGTACTTAGTCAAGTAGGTTATCATTCTAATTTTACTGATAAGAAAATTGAGGCTCAGAGATTAAGTGATTTGTCTATGGTCAGCAATTAGTAAAGAGCTGATTCTGAATCAGGATTTAGGTATGTACACTATTATCCTTATTAGAAATGCCTCAGATCAGTTACTTTAACATAAATATTTGTTAGATTATTGAACTAAGTTACCAGGAAGCCCCAATATTAAAGCAATGACTAGGAGTGGTGCTGGTTAATCTTGGATAGGATATCCATAATTATGAGAAGAGTGAGAGGAAAAATGAGCTTCATCAAGCTATTTCCCCATTCTGAGAGTTACTCTGAAGGTTACCTTGTCTCTTCACAGTCTTGTCTCCATCATCAGTGACAGTTACCTTCTGGGATTCTACTAGCATCTCTGAGGACTGAAATATTCTTTTGCTATAGTTTATTCAGCTTATCATATGTATCCCTAGTTACTTGGAAATTCTGGAGTTTTTCTAAGCCTTGAAGATGACCCAAAGTCCCTGAAGAGACTGTTCACAATTGGATATATCATTTACCTCTTCTTTTTCAAAAGGGGGAGAATCACCAAGCAAAAATATCTCCATTTTCACCTCAGGGGATGGTCAAAAAGAGATCAGCTTTTGAAGATCTTACCAATGTGAGTATGCTAGTTCAATTCTTTGCTGTGATTTTTGCACAAGCCTTATATAACCTCTTCCTTGAAGGATCTTTCCAGTTACTAGACACTGACCCTCTTTGGAATGGTAAGAGCGGGTTTTATTTGGAATCAATGACCTAATCTCACAAACTGCAGGGGCTCTTCTACTGACACAAACCATTTGGGTCAATTGGTAGGATTCTCTGGGAGTGGCAGATAGTGTGATTAGCAGATATGAAATTGTGGATCACTATGAGAACAATGGGATATTGTGTTTTCCTCAGGTCTAGAGGTGGCTCAGCTGTCTTCCTAGGCTCTGGAGATAAGTATTTTGGTGTAATCATTGTATTCTATGGTAGTATTTATCGATTCAAGCACTATGGATATTTTGGACAGGACAATTTTTTTATTGTTTAGGCTGGACCTCAGCCAGCATATCTGTCTCCCAGATATTATATTCCAGCATCATCCCAGTGACAATCAAAAATACCTCCTGAATCCACAGAACCATTGAGAACCAAAGTTCAAAGATCTGGTCTTCAACTATGAAAATCTAGAATCTCAATTTTGATTAGAATTCTTGAGTATACCTCCAAGTCACCTACCTTCTGGTATTATTAAGATACCAGCAAAAATAATGATTAATAGACTATTGTTAGTTGAATATAGAATCAGGACAAATGATAGTCTTTGGTCATAGAAAATAGTAATAACTGATGCCTACTGAATGCTTACTATGTGCTTATTAGGCAATAGTTTAAGTACTTTTTTCCTATATCCACTTACTTAAACCTTGTATAACTCTATGAGGTAGATACTGTAATTATCTATTTTACAGATGAGGACTTTATCATTATTGACATTGAAGTCTATTTCATCCAGGCTACAGAGAAACCTGGTGAACTATTCTTGCCTCTTACAATAGAGTGCTTCTATGACTGCCAAAATACCTGTATCTACCAGGTGATGCTTTAACTCACTGGGCAAGACGGGATAAGCTTTAGCAAGGTTCTTTTCTTTGGATCCCTGCTCTTTAGAATCAGTGTGACCATCTTTCTACTAATGCAGTGTCTTTTCTCTGCAGATTCCAGCATATATGTTAGCTTTCCGTGTAATTTCAGATTTGCTATCAGTTGGTAAAAAGAGCTCCCTTACATACATATACCTATAATTTAGGTTCTTTCTTGGCTTATTTAACCACACATCTAGAAACTTGATTGAAATAAGGTAGCCACAGATGCAGTCCATCTTTTTTGTAACTTTTGTTCACCTGCAGAGCCCATGGAGGAATGCAGTGGAACGGTACAAGGTGTCTTTGTCCATTTAGGCTACTATAACAAAATACCTTAAGCTGGGTAACCTGTTGTTTATACAACAAAAATTTATTGCTCACAGTTTTAGAGACTGGGAAATCCAAACTCAGGGTTCTGGTGAATTTGTTATCTGGTAAAGTATCCATTTTTCATGATCGATGTTTTCTAGCTCTGTCCTCACAAGGCAGTGGGGCAATCAAGCTTCTTTAGGTCTCTTTTATAAGGATACTAGTCCCATTCATGAGAGCTCTCCTCTCATGACTTAATCACTGCCCCAAAGGCCCATCTCCTAATATTACCACATTGGGGATTAGTTTCAACATATGAGTTGAGGTGCAGGCACAGATATTCAGATCATAGTAGTCTCAAAGCATGTGAGAGACCAACATTCTTGCCAAGTCTCAGTCCTTTTTCCCATGACGTTTATTTCACCATTCAGAAATAACAGACAAAAATGAATTGTACCAATAATAGGAACTCCATGTAGATATGCAGGACTTCCTCATAGGGGGCAGAAAGTGGGGAACAGGGCTTCCCAAAGCAGCATCTCTGCCTGTAGCTTTCCAGCAGCTCAGTAAGCCCATTTCTCTTCTATCATGTGCCACCACACCTGGCTAAAGTTCTAAAGATTGTTTTGGTCACCTTGAATGATCTTTGGTGCTTTCCACAGAAAGTTCCACCAATATAATGTACATAAGCTATTCCTAGGGTCTAGAGTCTACAGATGTCTGAACTTATCAATTTTAGGTTTGAGGGCTCCTTATTCTGTGAATTTTAGGGATTCCCTATCTGGTGATTTGCTTCTTCCTTTCAATAGTACTAGATCTCCATGTCCCTATCTCTGTCATCTTCTCAACATTTGCTATAGTCAGGTCCTGGCCTGACAACTAGAATTGATCTGTTTTGATTCTTTTTTTTTTTAATTGGTTGTTCACAACATTACAAAGCTCTTGACAAATCATATTTCATACATTAGAATCAAGTGGGTTATGAACTCCCATTTTTACCCCAAATACAGATTGCAGAATCACATCGGTTACACATCACATTTTTACATACTGCCATATTAGTGACTGTTGTATTCTGCTACCTTTCCTAACCTCTACTATCCCCCTTGCCCTCCCCTCCCATCTTCTCTCTCTACCCCATCTACTGTAATTCATTTCCCTCCATGTTTGTTATCCCATTCCCCTCATAACCTCTTATATATAATTTTGTGTAACAATGATGGTCTCCCTCCATTTCCATGTGATTTCCCTTTTTTTCTCCCTTTCCCTCCCGCCTCATGTCTCTGTTTAATGTTAAACTTTTCTTCCTGCTCTTCCTCCCTGTTCTGTTCTTAGTTGCTCTCATTATATCAAAGAAGACATTTGGTATTTGTTTTTTAGGGATTGGCTAGCTTCACTAAGCATAATCTGCTCTAGTGCCATCCATTTCCCTGCAAATTCCGTGATTTTGTCATTTTTTAGTGCTGCGTAATACTCCATGGTGTATAAATGCCACATTTTTTTTATCCATTCATCTATTGAAGGGCATCTGGGTTGATTCCACAGTCTAGCAATTGTGAATTGTGCTGCTATAAACATCGATGTGGCAGTATCCCTGTAGTGTGCTCTTTTAAGGTTTTCAGGAAATAGTCCGAGAAGGGCAATAGCAGGGTCAAATGGTGGTTCCATTCTCAGCTTTCCCAGGAATCTCCATACTGCTTTCCAAATTGGCCGCACCCGTTTGCAGTCCCACCAGCAGTGTACAAGAGTACCCTTTTCCCCACATCCTCGCCAGCACTCATTGTTGTTTGACTTCGTCATGGCTGCCAATCTTACTGGAGTGAGGTGGTATCTTAGGGTGGTTTTGATTTGCATTTCCTTGACTCCTAGAGATGGTGAGCATTTTTTCATGTACTTGTTGATTGATTGTATGTCCTCCTCTGTGAAGTGTTTGTTCATGTCCTTGGCCCATTTGTTGATTGGGTTGTTTGTTTTCTTATTGTCTAATTTTTTGAGTTCTTTGTATACTCTGGATATTAGGGCTCTATCTGAAGTGTGAGGAGTAAAAATTTGTTCCCATGATGTGGGCTCCCTATTTACCTCTCTTATTGTTTCTCTTGCTGAGAAAAAACTTTTCAGTTTAAGAAAGTCCCATTTGTTGATTCTTGTTATTAACTCTTGTGCCATGGGTGTCCTGTTAAGGAATTTTGAGCCCGTCCCCACCATCTGTAGATCGGAGCCAACTTTTTCTTCTATCAGACGGAGAGTCTCTGATTTGATATCTAGCTCCTTGATCCACTTTGAGTTGACTTTTGTGCATGGCGAGAGTAGGGGATTCAGTTTCATTTTGTTGCATATGGAATTCCAGTTTTCCCAACACCATTTGTTGAAGATGCTATCCTTTCTCCATTGCATGTTTTTAGCTCCTTTATCAAATATAAGATAGTTGTAGCTTTGTGGATTAGTCTCTGTGTCCTCTATTCTGTACCATTGGTCCACCCGCCTGTTCTGGAACCAGTACCATGCTGTTTTTATTACTATTGCTCTGTAATATAGTTTGAAATCTGGTATCGCTATACCACCTGATTCACACTTCCTGCTTAGAATTGTTTTTGCCATTCTGGGTCTTTTATTTTTCCATATGAATTTCATGATTGCTTTATCTATTTCTACAAGAAATGCCATTGGGATTTTGATTGACATTGCATTGAACCTATAGAGAACTTTTGGTAATATCGCCATTTTGATGATGTTAGTTCTGCCTATCCATGAACAAGGTATATTTTTCCATCTTCTAAGATCCTCTTCTATTTCTTTCTTTAGGGTTCTGTAGTTTTCATTGTATAGGTCTTTCACCTCTTTTGTTAGGTTGATTCCCAAGTATTTTATTTTTTTTGAGGATATTGTGAATGGAGTGTTTTTCCTCATTTCCGTTTCAGAAGTTTTGTCACTGATATACAGAAATGCCTTTGATTTATGTGTGTTGATTTTATATCCTGCCACTTTGCTGAATTCATTTATTAGTTCTAGTAGTTTCTTTGTAGACCCTTTTGGGTCTTCTAGGTATAGAATCATGTCATCTGCAAATAGTGATAATTTAAGTTCTTCTTTTCCTATTTTTATGCCTTTAATTTCTTTCGTCTGTCTAATTGCTCTGGCCAGTGTTTCAAGAACTATATTGAATAGAAGTGGTGATAGGGGGCATCCCTGTCTTGTTCCAGATTTTAGAGGGAATGCCTTCAATTTTTCTCCATTCAGAATGATGCTAGCCTGAGGCTTAGCATAGATAGCTTTTACAATGTCGAGGTAAGTTCCTGTTATCCCTAGTTTTTCTAATGTTTTGAACATAAAGGGATGCTGTACTTTGTCAAATGCTTTTTCTGCATCTATCGAGATGATCATATGGTTCTTATCTTTAAGTCTATTGATGTGGTGAATAACATTTATTGATTTCCGTATATTGAACCATCCTTGCATCCCAGGGATGAATCCTACTTGATCATGGTGCACAATTTTTTTGATGTGCCTTTGTATCCGATTTGCCAGAATTTTATTGAGGATTTTTGCATCTAGGTTCATTAGAGATATTGGTCTGTAGTTTTCTTTCTTTGAGGTGTCTTTGTCTGGTTTCGGAATCAGGGTGATGTTGGCCTCATAGAATGAATTTGGAAGAGCTCCCTCTTTTTCTATTTCCTGAAATAACTTGAAAAGTATTGGTATTAGTTCTTCTTTAAAGGTTTTGTAGAACTCCGCTGTATACCCATCTGGTCCTGGGCTTTTCTTGGTTGGAAGTCTTTTGATTGCTTCTTCTATTTCATCTATTGATATTGGTCTGTTTAAGTTGTGAGTTTCCTCCTGACTCAGTCTGGGCAAATCATATGACTTAAGGAATTTATCGATGTCTTCACTATCTTCTATTTTATTGGAATATAGGTTTTCAAAATAATTTCTAATTGTTTTCTGTATTTCTGAAGTGTCTGTTGTAATATTGCCTTTTTCATCCCGTATGTTAGTAATTTGAGTTCTCTCTTTTCTTCTCTTCGTTAGTATGGCTAGGGGTCTGTCGATCTTATTTATTTTTTCAAAGAACCAACTTTTTGTTTTGTTAATTTTTTGAATAGTTTGTTTTGTTTCAATTTCATTGATTTCTGCTCTGATTTTAATTAATTCTTGCCTTCTGCTACATTTGCTATTGTTTTGCTCTTCCTTTTCTAGGGCTTTGAGATGAAGTGTGAGCTCATTTATTTGTTGGTTTTTCCTTTTTTTGAGGAATGACCTCCAGGCGATGAATTTCCCTCTCAAAACTGCTTTCATTGTGTCCCATAGATTCCGATATGTTGTGTCTGTATTTTCATTTATCTCTAAGAATTTTTTGATTTCCTCCTTTATGTCTTCTGTAACCCATTGATCATTCAGTAACATATTGTTCATTGTCCCTGTGATGTAGGATTTTTCCTTCCTTCTTTTATCATTGATTTCCAGTTTCATTCCATTATGATCTGATAAAGTGCATGGTATTATCTCAACCCCTTTATATTTACTGAGGGTTGCCCTATGGCATAATATATGATCTATTTTTGAGAAGGTTCCATGTGCTGCTGAGAAAAAAGTATATCCACTTGATGATGGTTGATATATTCTATATATGTCAGTTAAGTCTAGGTTATTGATTGTGATATTGAGGTCAATAGTTTCTTTATTCAACTTTTGTTTGGAGGATCTGTCCAATGGTGAGAGAGGTGTGTTGAAGTCACCCATGATTATTGTGTTGTGGTCTATTCGATTCTTGAACTTGAGGAGAGTTTGTTTTATGAACGTCGCAGCGCCATTATTTGGTGCATAAATATTGATAATTGTTATGTCTTGTTGGTCAATGGTTCCTTTTAACAGTATATAATGTCCTTCCTTATCCCTTTTGATTAACTTAGTCTTGAAGTCGATTTTATTCGATATGAGAATGGCCACCCCTGCTTGCTTACGAGGAGCGTGTGCGTGGTATATTTTTTCCCAACCTTTTACCTTGAGCCTGTGTATGTCTTTTCCAATCAGATGTGTCTCCTGGAGGCAGCATATTGTTGGATTTGTTTTTTTAATCCATGTTACCATCCTATGTCGCTTTATTGGAGAGTTTAAGCCATTAACGTTTAGAGTTACTATTGATATATGGTTTGTACTTCCTGCCATGTTTGATTATTTATCTCTTTTTTTCCCCTAATTTAGTTTGTTTCTCCATGATTAGCTTTCCCCCCGTCCTCTGTCTTTACCGAGGCACTTCCCACTGATGGTTTTGGTTATCGTTTTCCATTTCTTCCTCGTGTAGAGTTTTGCTCAAGACGCTTTGCAATGCTGGTTTTCTGGCTACAAATTCTTTTAGCTTTTGTTTGTCATGAAAGATTTTTATTTCGTTGTCGTATCTGAAGCTTAATTTTGCTGGATACAGAATTCTTGGTTGGCATCCATTGTCTTTCAGTGTTTGAAATACGTTGTTCCAGGATCTTCTCGCTTTCAGCGTCTGTGATGAAAAATCCGTTGTCAACCTTATTGGTTTACCCCTAAATGTAATCTGCCTCTTTTCTCTTGTAGCTTTTAATATTTTCTCTTTGTTCTGTATATTGGATAGCTTCATAACAATGTGTCTTGGCGTTGGTCTACTGTGATTTTTTGTGCTCGGTGTCCTGTATGCATCTACAATTTGTATATCTGTTTCCTTTTTTATTTCTGGAAAGTTTTCTGTAATTATTTCCTTCAGCATGTTACTCACGAGAAAAACATCCAAGAAATTTGGGATAATTTAAAAAAATCAAACTTACGAGTCATCGGGATAGAGGAAGGCACAGAGATTCATGCCAAGGGAATGTTTTGATTCTTTAATAAACTGAGTTTTTCTTTCCATCTCCTTTATCATTTTTAGCATGGGAAGAATTTTTGATACGTTAGAACTGGTGCTAAGCCAGTAGACAAGGAGATGAGGCCTATATCTATAAACCATTTGCCTAAATGGTTTTGTGACAATAGGGTTTTCATCTCTATTCTCCTCTTTCATATTATGAAGAAGTATAGGTAAAGATCCTCTTAAGCTTAGGTCTGAAAGTAACAATGCTTTGAATCTGCATATATGGTAGATAGAGTGTTCCACCTTGGGGGTTAGGGTCTCCACCTCTCTTCTGCCAAAAATTCACCTACTTTCCCATTCTGATTCCTGATTGCACATATGAGTACTTTGTAAAACTCTAGGTGAAATTAAATGAAAACTCCCCTCTTCAAAAAAAGAGCAGTCCTCATTTTGTATTTGTCAGTGGGAAATGAAGCCAGAGGTGGATAACCTGAGGTATTAAGAAAGAATTTCCTACTGATTTGTAGTTGCTTATTATGATCTAATCATACAGAGGCACTCTTTTTTTTTTCTACTGTTCATTTGGAAATAAATTTAAATTTACAGTGTTGTAGAAATAAAAAATAATGCAACAAACATCCCTATACATTACCCTATACACTCTAGGACGTCCTCATAGGAGGCAGAGAGTGGGGAACAAGGCCCTTTATCCCTAATGACTTAAGTCTTTATTTCCTAAAAATAGGTAAATTGTCTTATACAACCACAGAACAGTTATCAATTCATATTGATAAATTTATATTATTCATATTGAATATCACTATAGTTATACATTTACATGATACAGCACTTTTATGTAGTCAGTCATCCATATTCCAGTTTTGTCAGTTGGCCTATAAATATCCTTGATGACATTTTCCCCCTCCAGTAAAGGATCCAGTCTAGGATCACATACTACATTACTTTGTGTTTTTAGCATCTTATCTGGGACATTTCCTTAGCCTTGTTCTTTAATAATATTACCACTTATGAAAGATACAGTCACACCCAACTCCCCTCTTCATAAAAAGAGCAGTCCTCATTTTGTATTTGTCAGATTATTTTTCTTGTGATTAGATTGATGTTATACATTGTTGGCTAAAATGTTGTGCAGGTGATGTACTGTCCTGGTAGAATCACATCTTAAGCACATGTTGCCTATTGGCCTTTCATTGGTAATGTTATTTATTTATTTTTGTGGTACTGGGAATTGGACCCAGGGGTGCTCTACCAATTGAGCTACATCACAAGCCCTTTTATTTTTTATTTGAGATAGGGTCTTTCTACATTGCTGAGGTTGGCCTCAAACTTGTAATTCCCCTGCCTTATCATTCCGGGTAGCCACAATTCTAGGCATGTGCTACTGTGACCAGCTGCTAATGTTATTTTGATCACCTGATTAAGCTGTTGCCTGATTTCTCCCCTGCATAATTATTGTTTATTTTTTTCCTCTTGCAACTAATAAGTAGTCTGTAGGACATATTCTTAAGAGCTTGCAAATAATCTGCTCTTCATCAAAATGTCCCTTAGGTGGGACACCATCCTTGATGATTTCTGCCTAAATTAATCTTTATTATGATTTTTCTTACTCCAGCACTCACTCCTCATTTACCAGTCTTTCCCTGTCATTCTGCTACAAGCTTGAGCCTTCCCTTCTCCCCTGTAATTATTGGTGTGGGCTCATCAATTCCTGTTGTTTTCAGTGGTTCATAGTTCACTATACTTTATTTTAGTGCTCAAATTGTTTTAGATTTTTCCAATAGGAGTCCTTGCAATCTTATTACTCTGTCCTTGTGACATGCTTTCAATATTTTTTGAGCATTTTCTTTCTAACATAAACAAGACGTTCCAGGCTCATCTTACTCCAACTCTGTCCCCAGCTCTATAGCAAACCATTTCTCCAAAGAGTTCTGGTTTCTCTCAATGGAAGTGGTATTAGATACCAAGGTCTCAGTACTACATGTGTTACTGGGATATTTGCTTTTTCTGCTCTTCCAGAAGACAGAGGTAAGAAATTTCTGTACACATGTTATGGTTTGGAAATATGGTATCCCCTAAAAGCTCATTGTGAGACAATGCAAGGAAGTTTATAGGTAAAATGATTGAGTTATGAGAGCTTTAACTTAACCAGTGCATTAATCTACTGATATGGATTAATCGGGCTGTAACTATAGGCAAGAAAGGTGTAGGTAGAGGAGGTAGGTCACTGGGGGCATGCCTTTGGGGGTTATAGTTTGTCCCTGGTGAGCAGAGCTTTCCATCTGCTTCCTGATTGTCATGTCCTGAGCTGCTCTTCTCCTCCACACCTTTCTGCCATGATGTTCTTGCCTCACCTTGGGCCCAGAGTAACAGAGTCAAACTTTTATGGACTGAGGAGACCTCTGAAAATATGGGCCCAAAATTAACTTTTCCTTCTCTTTGTTATTCTTGTCAGGTCTTTTGGTCACAGAGGTGAAAAAACTGACTGAAATAACACACAAACCCACACACAAGTGTATTTGAGTACATGTATAGCTATATATATATATATATATATATATATATATATATATATATACACACACACACACACACACACATACAGATATACAACCAATATACAGACACATACCTACTTTGAGAATTCATGAATTTTTATAACTCTAATTCTAATACACAGATTTTTGTATTCCCTTGTTGAGAGCCACAGCCGAAGGGGCCCCAGCAAACTTCCAGCTGCCAGCAAACTTCCAGCTGCCAGCTGATGATTGGCTCACAGTGGCCCTAGCAAACTTCTAGCTGCCAACTGATTGGCTCCTCTGCGGTGATGCTCATTGGGCTGTTTTCCCGCCCTTTCAGACCACGGAGCTGCTCATTGGGGGACTTTTTTTGGCTCTGCCAACGCGACCCAGCCAATCAGCCTCAAGAGCAGGAGGAGTGGGAGAGGTTGAGAGGCTTGTGGGAAGCCGGTGGTGGCAGTTGGGCTCTCAGGGTTTTTCCTGAGGAGCTATGTGGTGTGGTGTGTGTGTTCTAAAAATAAAGTTCGTTTCTTTTGACAAGTGGCTCCTGAATTGTGCCCAGACAGACTGTAGCATTTGGTGGCTTGCACAGGGGAATGACTGAGGGTAAGTGATAAGGTAAACTGCTTGCCCCTGAGGGCAGGGCAAGAGGATGGGTAGCCATTCTAAGTTTCCTCTTTTGTTTTGTTTCACTTTTGTTTTAAGTTGCCTGTCCGTGGAGATGAGTGAGACAGAAGAAAAAACACTCACATCTGAGGAAAAACTATTTGCGTCTGAGGAACAGATAGGGAGAAAGGACAGATGGACATTTCAGGAGGATAGAAAGGCTGATATAATGATTTTGTGTTGTTCCATTTTTGTTTCATTCTTTCTCGCTTTTGTTTGGTGTTATCTTGTTGGGTTGTATTATAGTAGAAATATGGGATCAGAAATTAGTAAAAAACAAACCGAAAGAGTGTTAAGTAAATTGTTAGAGGAAGGAGGCATCCCAGTAAAATCAAGAGCAGTCAGGGCATACGTTGATACAATACAAAAATGTAGCCCATGGCTTTTTAAGGAGGAGTTGTTAAATATATCACAATGGAACCATCATGGTGAAGATTTAAAAAGAATAGAAAAGAAAAGCCCAGGGACTCTGCCAGTTGGCACATTGCCATTGTGGATGTTCGTATCTTGTTTGCTTAGTCCAAAGCCTTCAGTTCAGAAAATGGTAGAGGAAGGAGAAGACATATTGATTCAAGTAAAAGAGAAGGTCTCTCAAGTTAGTCAGACAGAGGAAAAGATTCAAGTAAAAGAGAAGGTCTCTCGAGCTAGTCAGACAGAGGAAGAAAGTTTGGAGCAGAAAAAGCCATCATGGGAAAAGTTAGAACAGGAGACTCCTACTAACACCTTTCTATCACCAGAGGGTGTAAGTGTCCAACCAACAGCGCCACCTCTACAGGAGACTGCTGCTAACACCTTTCTATCACCAGAGGGTGTAAGTGTCCAACCAACAGCGCCACCTCCATATGCTGGGAGGCTCCCAACCCCCGCAGTTGATAGTTGGGATCCTGAGACAGGATCTCAAATATTAACATGCCCTGTATTTGAGCAGGCAGGAGGGCAGCGAATTCACCATGCTTTAAATTACAAAAAAGTGAAGCAGCTAAAAGAGGCTGTAATAACCTATGGTCCTCAAGCACCCTTCACTGTAAGCATGGTCGAATCCATTACCAACTTGAACATGACGCCAGCAGATTGGGCTAATATGTGTAAAGCTGTGCTAAATGGAGGTCAATACCTGTTACGAAAGGTTGCCAATGAGGAATTTTGCAAGGAGTTGGCTAGGCGAAATGCAGCAGCTGGTTATCCTCAGAGAAATCTAGATATGTTGTTAGGAAAGGGACCTTATGTGGATCAGCAGCAACAAATTGCATATGATCCTGGCATATACGCACAAATTGCTCCAGATGCGGTTAGGGCATCGAAGACTTTACAAGGACATGGAGGTTTACAAGGTCAATTATTTAAGGTAATACAAGGAGCTAATGAACCTTACACTGAATTTGTAGATAGGCTTATTCAAACAGCTCCCAGAGTTTTGGGGAATACAGAACAAGCAATGCCATTACTAAAACAACTGGCTTATGAGCAAGCGAATCGTTGGTGCAGAGAAGTCATTAGACCATGGAAACATGAAGATTTAAACACATGTATTAAATTATGTAGAGACATTAATGAACAAGGGCAAGTTGTGGCAGCTGCAGTACAACAGGTTTTAGATGCCAGGCCAAAAACATGCTACAATTGTGAACAAACAGGACATTTTAAAAGGAATTGCCCCGTAGGAGGAGGGTTTAACAAAACTAGGTATCAAAGGAGTAGAATACCAGGTATTTGCCCACGATGCCGTAGAGGGAGACATTGGGCTAATGAATGCCGTTCTCAAACCACCACAGAGGGTACTCCATTATCAAAAAACGAACAAGGACCAGGTGTCTATCCACGATATCATGGAGAAAGGCATCGGGCTCCATTGCCAAAAAATGGACAGGGGGGCCCAGTGCTCCGGGGCCCAAGACCACAAATATACGGAGCACTGGAGGAACCCAGCAACTCCATCAGGGTAGTGCCCAGGACACATTGTCCCTTAAATCCCTCACTAGACAAACCAGAGGAAGCGTAGGATTGGACGTCTGCGCCTCTGCCAGAACAGTACTAACTCCAGAGATGGGAGTTCAAATCATTCCCACAGGGGTAAAAGGACCTCTTCCCAAAGGAACAGTAGGCTTATTATTAGGGCACAGTTCTTCTACTCTAAAAGGACTTATGATAAGTCCTGGGGTAATTGATCCTGATTATGAAGGTGAAATAAAAATTATAGCCAGTTCTCCAAAGGGTATATCAGTAATTTCACCAGGAGATAGAATAGCACAGTTACTAATAATACCCAGCCTACATGATAAATTTTCCAGTCGTACTGTAGAAAGAGGTTCCAAGGGATTAGGCTCCACAGGTATAGATTGGGCTATGCTTTCTTTAAATTTAGATTCTCGCCCCATGCTAAAACTAAATATTCAAGGACATGAATTTAATGGGCTACTGGATACAGGTGCAGACCTTAGCATCATCTCTCGTCAAGAATGGCCAAAACATTGGCCATTACAACAAGCCACTCAAACGCTTCGAGGCCTAGGAGTGGCGACTAATCCCCATAGAAGTGTAATGGTATTAGATTAGAAGGATCCTGAAGGATGTGAAGGAACTATACAACCATATGTATTGGATCATCTTCCCGTAAATTTATTGGGACAAGATGTCCTAGATCAATTAGATTTGACATTAACAAATAACATCAATCAAAATGCACCCACTATTATGGCTAGACAAGGTTTTAGGAAAGGAAAAAGATTAGAAAAACAAGAACAAGGTATAGCAGCACCAATACAAATAGATCAAGGAACAGAGAGACATGGGTTGGATTTTCAGAAAGGGCCACTGAGACAATAAAAATTACTTGGAAATCAGAAAGACCAGTATGGGTTCCTCAGTGGCCCCTGACTAAAGATACAAGCAGCCCATGACCTGGTCAAACAATTAGCGGAAGGACATATACAACATTCTGTATCTCCCCATAATACTCCCATTTTTGTCATCAAAAAGAAATCTGGTAAATGGAGATTATTGCAAGATTTAAGAGCTATTAATAATGAGATGGTTATTATGGGACCTGCTCAATCAGGGATTCCTCAATTGTCTGCTTTTCCAAAAACCTGGTATGTTTTAGTTATAGATATTAAAGATTGTTTTTTTTTTTCAATTCCAATTCATCCTGAGGATAGTCCACGTTTTGCATTTACTATCCCTGCACTGAATCATGAAGGTCCCGATCAGAGATAGGAATGGAAAGTACTCCCTCAAGGGATGGCTAACAGCCCAACTATGTGTCAAATTTATGTTAACAAAGTAATCCAGCCACTTAGAAATCAAAATCCTGAACTACAAATATTTCACTATATGGATGATATATTATTAGCACATAAGATAAAAACACATTGCTAGAATGTTATGCCACACTTATAAACTTATTAAAAAATTATAATCTAGAGATAGCAATAGATAAAGTACAATTAAATTTTCCAGTTAATTATTTAGGAGTTCTATTATCCTCAACCATGGTCCCTCCACAAAAAATTCAAATACGAGTAGATCAACTCAAATCACTTAACGACTTTCAAAAGTTATTAGGAGACATAAATTGGATAAGGCCTTATCTAGGTATAGCAACAGGAGAGTTGGGACCTTTATTTGATATCCTAAAAGGTCCATCAGATCCAAATTCACCCCAAATGTTAATGTCTGAAGCAAGAAAGGCATTAAAAATCATTGAAACATATATGGAAAATATGCATTTGGATAGAATTGATATAAGTTTGCCTTTATTATTTATTGTACTACCAACATAAAATATTCCTACAGGAGTATTTTGGCAAGAAGGTCCATTATTATGGATACATTTATCTTATTCTCCTAACACTATTCTTACTAGGTATCCTGAGGCTGTAGGACAATTAATACTCAAAGGAATAAAAGCATCAAAGGGAGTGTTTGGAATTTCTCCCAAGAAAATCATTACTCCATATACTATGAATCAAATTGATGAGTTAGCTAATGAGTTAAATACTTGGGAAATAATTATGTGCAAATCTAATGTTTCATTTGATAACCACTTACCATCTAATCCTTTATTGTCTTTTTGGTCATCGAGTCCTGTAATTTTTCCAAAAATGACAAGAAAAACACCTATCATGAATGCTCCAAATATATTCACTGATGGGTCAAATAATGGTATAGCAGCAGTAGTTACTCCTGATCAAACTTTTACATTTTTAACACCCAAACAATCAGCTCAAAAGGTAGAGCTTAATGCAGTATTACAAGCTTTTGTGATGTTTAAAGATTCTGTATTTAATTTATTTTCCGATAGTCAGTATATAGTTAATGCTATAGTATCCCTTGAAGATGCTGGTAGGATTTCCCCTTCCTCTACTGTTTTCTCTTTGCTTTCCACTATACAAAGTCTAATCTGGGACAGAAAAGATCCATTCTTTATAGGACATATCAGGGCACATACAGGATTGCCTGGAGCCCTTAGTTTGGACAATGAATTAGCAGATAAAACTGTACATGACATACATATTTTCTCTACACTAGAAGAAGCTACAAATTTTCATGAAAAGTTCCATGTCAATGCTAATACTTTACAAAAGCATTTTAAAATAACTAAGGAACAAGCTAGACAAATAATAAAACAATGTCAAAATTGTGTGACCTTTTTACCACAAGTTAATCTTGGAGTCAATCCTAGAGGACTGATACCTAACCATATTTGGCAGGTGGACGTCACACACTTGCCAGAATTTGGAAAATTAAAATATTTGCATGTTACAGTTGATACTTCTTCTGGATTTTTGATGGGCTCCCTTCATGCCAGAGAAAAAACTAAAGATATTATAGCTCATTGCTTACAAAATTTTGCCACTGTGGGCGTTCCAAAACAGTTAAAAACAGATAATGCCCCTGGTTATACTTCTACCTCTTTTAAACAATTTTGCTCATCATTTGGCCTTACTCATATAACAGGAATCCCACACAATCCACAGGGACAAGGCATAGTTGAAAGAGCTCATCAAACTATTAAAATGTACTTATTAAAGCAAAAAGAAGGAATTGGGAAGGGGTATATATTCCTCAAAGATAAACTTAAAATAACCTTTTTTACTCTAAGCTTTTTAAATTTGGATTCATCAGGGCTTAGTGCTGCAGAAAGGCATATGTGTCCAAACAATGTACATAAGCCCAAGGTACTTTGGAAGGATATTCTAACACAACAATGGAAAGGTCCTGACCCAGTAATTGTCTGGAGTTGGGGGTCTGTTTATGTTTTCCACAGGGAGAATAGCAGCCGATTTGGATTCCAGAAAGATTAACTAAAGCGATTTCTACAGACCAAAAAGAAGATGATTTGGCTCAAATCCATAACAGCTGATATCCAGAACTCCAGTTTGGCTATCCTTACATCTGCAACAGAACCAGGATCCTTTTTTCAATATCTATTTTATTATTACCCTTTCCCACATCATGAAGTTCTATTTTATTTTTTGAGCTCATACAGACCTAGGTTAATGTTTTGCTGATCAGTTCTATTTTTGACTATAGAGATTTTAAACATTGCAATGGAGATTTCACCTGTAAAAAGTTATAAGGCCTTTACTATTATGTTATGTGTTGTATGTATTATATTATGTGTGCACACTTGTGTTTTATCTTGTATGTTTGTATGTACGTATGTCCATATATCCTATATGATGAGTGCTCATGAAAAAATGGATCCAAATATTTTTTTTTATTCACGTGATTTAAATGGTTTAATTTAAATTGGGTAAACAGCTGTTGAGGATTGTTTTAATATGTGAACAAAAAAGGAGGTTAACAGACCTGTTTGTTTACTTTCACCTTTCCTTTTCATTATATTTAATAATTCTGTTCAAGATAATGTAAATTGTTCAGAAAATTGTTTTCTTTTAGTGCCTTCTGGAATGTTACATACTTTTTTTCTTTAGCCATTATTGCCAGAATTCCTATCTTTATCCCAGTGCTGGTGAAGACAAAGATAAAACCAATCTACAGCTTCTGCAATAGCCATCACTGAACTGCTTTCAGAACTTGCCTGGACTATGTATCACTTGTATGCATTGTGAACTCACTTGTATGTATTGTGAACTATCTGTTGGTGCAGCGACTTGTGGTAGTGTTGGGGTATTTTTGCTGATGGTGTCATCGGTGGTACAATTTTTCCAAAAGGAGCCATCACTGAACTGCTTGCAGAACTTGCCTGGACTATGTATCACTTGTATGCATTGTGAACTCACTTGTATGCATTGTGAACTCTTTGTTGGTGCAGCGACTTGTGGTAGTGTTGGGGTATTTTTGCTGATGGTGTCATCGGTGATACAATTTTTCCAAAAAAAAAGTTCCCCAATGAGCAGCTCCTTGGTCTGAAAGGGCGGGGAAACAGCCCAATGAACATCACTGCAGAGGAGCCAATCAGTTGGCAGCTAGAAGTTTGCTGGGGCCACTGTGAGCCAATCATCAGCTGGCAGCTGGAAGTTTGTTGGCAGCTGGAAGTTTGCTGGCAGCTGGAAGTTTGCTGGGGCCCCTTCGGCTGTGGCTCTCAACATTTCTCCACAAACCATCCTGACTGAGAATATATATTTTGAGGGTATATAGTTGAATTGGTTTTTTCTTGTCTTTGGTTTTCTCTTCCTTTTTCCTTTAATGTGATTATAGTATTTATTCAAATTAAGTTCATTTGTTTCATTTCAAAACTGTCATTTTTAAGTTTATTTTTCCTGACATTATTCGTTATTCCATAATTTTTCATATTGTTTAATAGAGTTTGTCAGGATTAGAGGCTGATCAAACTCCTGAGAATCCCATGTTAAATAAATGTCGCTAAATGAGACAGGATAGTTTTATCACAGGTAGTATTATGTTAGAGGTCTATCCCCCCAAATTCGTTGGTCTTGGCATATCCAGACAGAAAAGCCAGACATATTCCATTTTTCTCCTTTGAACATCTTTTCAGGTCAAAGTAGAATATGATATTAACAAAAATTCTTTTCGGTTATTTGCCAGTCAGTATGCCTGGCATGGTGATCAAAATTATATCTCATATTCCATGGAATAGCAGCATTTAGGGTTCTACTTAGCTAATATAAACTAGTACTTTATACTGATTTTTTTTTTCCTGCTGGCTTCCACTGTTATCAGTTGTAAGATATTTGGATTATCACTCCTGGGAACACACAGTTGTTCAGGATGGAGATGTAGGTCCAGACTTTCTTATAAGAACCACTTATTGGGTAAGTCATGGTTCTCTTCAATTTCTGGTCTGCTCCTCCCATTTTTTATAGGCTTCTCAAAGTCAACCTGCACAGTCCAAGAAGGAAGCCAATAAGGAGATTGTAAAAGATGTTTTCAAGAATATAAGAAAGAATAGGCGTGTTTACGGATCTGCTAAACACAAGGAGATGAAAAGGTAAGAGGGGATTCAGATGGTATTGTTTTTGATGGTAAAGAAAAGTGTGTGACATCCTTTTGTCTTCCCCAAGAACATGTTTAGTGAGCCACAGTGGTGACTAGCATATTTACCCTGAATGCTGAAGAGTTACAGGGCACTTCACTCTCCTCTTTCATGGTGTGTGTGTTTTTGAAAGATCCATTGTTGTTATTGAGAATTTTCCAAAAGACCTTATGTTAATCTTTTCTCTATTTTGGTAATTCAGTCTCTGTTTGAGCTGGTCTGTGCATGGGAGTGTGGAGGCAACTTAACATTTCAAGGGACTCTCAGCATGTGACTGATAGTTCACCAGTTATCTCATCAGAAGCTTTGCCCCTTGTCACTTAAGAGGAATTACTATCTCCATGGGCCAAATCCATGTGTCCTCCAACTGTTACAGATAACTGTTTACATGCTCACAAGCAGAGATGAGCATTGCCCATCTAAGATGGGAAAAATAATTTGCTTCTGAGAAAACTTTTCTTTGCGGTGCTGGGGATCAAACCCAGGGCCTTATGAATGCTAAGCAAGCACTCCAAAACTGAGCCATATCCCCAGGCCACTCTTACTAGAAAAAGACTTAGAAAGTAGAGAGTGACACATTTCTGTATTCTCTCTTTATTCTAGTGGGAATTACTTCTTTAGAATTTCTTATTCCAATCTGCATTTGAATAGATTAGGTAAATGACTATGCAGGGCTATGCATAGGTTCCAGTGAGTGATATAAAGGTTGAGAGCTGAGTGTGGTGGTGCACAGCTGTAATCTAGAGACTTAAGAGGCTGAGACAGTAGAGTCTCAAGTTCAAGTTCAGTCTTCGCACTTAGTGAGGCCCTAAGCAATTTAGCAAGACCCTGCCTCAAAATAAAATATAAAAAGGGCTTGGGGATATGGCTCAATGATAAAGTACACCTCTGAGTTCAATCCCTAGTACTCTACAAAAAACAAAAAAGAAAAGGTTAGGAACTCCAGAAAATTAACCTGCTGTGTGCATAGAACTCTTTGCTAATTGCCCAGCAGAAAGAAATCAAACCAGAAAATTAGCATTTATACCTACTTGGTTTCCTGCTGAAATGTAATTCTGAGGTTGGGTTTACATGCATATTTGACCTGATGCTGGCTCTTAATTGGATATTTGATTTATTTTTAGATAATCTTTGTTGTTGGTTAGGGGTCTAACTTCATTATTTTGCATGGAGATATTTACTTTACCCAGTCTTGAGAAGACTAATCTTTTTCCTCTTGTATTGGCATACTTGTCAAAACAATTCAATATAAATATAAGGGTTTATATCTGGACTCTCAGTTTTATTCCATTGACCCATATGTCTGTCATTACCTATCATTATGCCAGTACCATACTGTCTGGATAACTGTACCTTTGTAGTACATTTTGAAATTGGGAATTGTGAATCCTGTGTTATGGCTTGAATCTGAAATGTACCCCCAGAAGCTTGTGTGTTGAAAGCATAATTCTCAGTGCAACAAGGTTCAGAGATGGAGCTATTAGGATATGATTAGGGCTCTGATCTTATCACTAGATTAATCAATTGATAGCTGAATGGGCTATTGAATGGTAACTATAGGCAGGTGGGGTGTGGCTGGAGGAACTAAGCTGGGGGTGCAGATTTGGACTATATATGTCTTTAGCCCCTTCCTCTCTCTCTCTCCTCCCAGGCTGCCATAAGCTGAGCAGCTTTCATCTACAATGCCCTTCTTTCATGATGTTCTGCCTCACCTCATACCCAGAGTGATAGAGTCAGCTAACATCGACTGAACTTCTGAAGCTGTGAATCCAAAATAAAACTATTCCTTCTCCAAGTTGTTCTTGTCAGGTATTTTGGTCACAATGACGAAAAACTGACTAACATATCCTCCAAACCTTTTTCTTTTTAAAGATTGTTTTCACCATTCTGAGTGCCTAGCAATTCCACATAAATTTTAGGTTCAGCCTGTCAAATTCTACAAATAAGTCAGCTAGGATTCTTGTAGAAATTGCCTTATATCTGTAAATCAACTTGGCAAATACTGCCATCTTAACAATTCTAAGTCTTCTAATCCATGAACATATAATGTCTTTCTATTTATCTAGATCTTTATTCCAACATTTTAAATAGTTTTCAGAGTGTAAGTTTTACATGTGATTTATTAAATTTGTTTCTAGCATTTTATTATTATTGATATTACCATAATTGGATTTTTTCCTTTAATTTCATTTTCAGACAGATCATTACAAGTATGGTGAAGCACAGATTATTGATTAAATTATTTATTCTAATAGTTTTTTTTTGTGTGTGTGTGTAGGAGTTCCTTAGGCTTTTCTCTATATAAAATCATTGTCATTTGCTGACACAGACAATTTTACTTATTCATTTCCAATAGGGATGTCTTTGTGTAGAATTTTGTTGCCTCATTTATTAAAAAAATTTTGGAGCCAGCTATGGTGGTGCACACCTATAATCCCAATGGTTCAGAAGACTGAGGCAGGAAGATTGCAAGTTCAAAGACAGCCTCAGCAACTTGGTGAGGCCCTAAGCAACTTAGTGAGATCCTGTATCTAAATAAAAAATAAAAAGGGCTGGTAATGTGGTTCAATGGTTAAGTGCCTCTGGGTTCAATCCTGGGTATAAAAAAATGGTACTGGGAATTTAACCCAGGGGTACTTTACCAATGAAGAACATCCCTAACTCTATTTATTTATTTATATTTTGTGATAGGGTCTCTTTAAATTGCTTAGAGTCTCATTAAAATGTTAAGGCTGGCCTTGAACTTGTGATCCTCCTGTCTGACCACCAAAGTCACTGGGATTACAGGTGTGTGCCACTGCTCCCAGCTTTCTTGCCTTATTGCCCTAGTTAGAACCTTTGGTACAGTGCTGAATAAAAGAGTGTCAGAGTTGGGCCTCCTTATCATCACTGGGGGGGATATTGTATCACCATTAACCATGATGTTATCTTTTGTATTTTTTTTTGTATATGCCTTTATTAGTTTATGGAATTTCCTTCCTATTCCTAGTTTGTTGGGTGCTTTTTATTATGAAAGGCTGGGATTTTATCATGATTTTTCTTAATGTAATGATAATGATCAATTTTTTTTATTCCATTGGTGTATTATAGTACATGAATTGAATTTTGGATGTTAAACTAAGCTTGTATTCCTGGGTTATTCCTACTGGATTAAGGTTTCTTAACCCTTTATACATTGCTGGGTTTGACTTGTTAGTATTTTGTTGGGGATTTCTACATCTCTAGTCATAAGAGGTATTGATCTTTAGTTTTCTTGTGATGTCTTTGTGGTTTAGGGTATCTTCATGAAGAACTGGTATTAATTCTTTAAATATTTTATAGAATTCACCATTGAAGCCATCTGTGCCTGGAGTTTTCTTTGAGGATAGGATTTGGATTATTAATTCAGTGTTTTTACTTATTACAGGTCTATTCAGATTTTTAAATTTCTTCCTTAATAGGATTTGGTAGTTTGCATCTTCCTAGGAATTTGTCCATTTCATCTAAATTATCTAACTTATTGGCATGAAATTATTTATATCATTTCTGTAAGTGTTTTAAGCATATTAATTTGTCAGATAGTCACAAGAAGCCTATGAAGGGGACATTATTATGATCCCCATTTTATATGTGGAAAAACTGAAATACAGAGAGTTAAACTTGCCCAATGTAACTCAGGTCATAAGTGGAGGAGCCAGGATTTGAATTCAGGCATTCTGTTTCCAATCAGAATGGATGTTCCTATCATAGCTAGACTATTTGAATATTGCCTCTAAAAGTTCTCATTAGGAAGGACCTGGAACCTGTCTTGTCTGGTAAAACTTTTGAGGCAATTTTATTTAAATTGCTCAATTAATTTTTACAATACAGTGTTTTTAAATTACATTTCTGGAATTCTATAGCTATTACCACTATCTGATTTTGTATTTTATTACCATCAAAAATACCCCAACCCTATTAGGAGTCCCTTTCCTTTTCCAGTCCCCCTCTCCAACTCCTCCTGATCCCAGCCTCAGTAACCATTAATCTACTTTCTGTTATTGATATATTTTTATGGATGTATTTATTCTGAATATTTCATGTAAGTGGAGTTAAATAATATCTAATGTTTAGAGGCATGTATTCCCCCTGTTCAGAGATTTTATTTACCTTTAATTATCACTCTTTTTTATTCTGATTTCTAGTCTTCCAGTAATTTGGTCACACTAGGTTAGGCACTCTAATTGGTCATAAAATGCTATTCAGAACAAAGCTTTGCACTGACACATGTGACAAATTTCTATTTTGGTCTCTTTTTATTACTTTCATTGGGAAAGTGTCTTTTGAATAACCTAAGGTGAAGGGAATGTGATTAGATCCCACCAAAATTAATTACAACCCTGCCTCTCTCATTAGCCTCCAAACAATATTAATTTGAGCCTGTGTTTTACCAGATGTTCGGTGCTAATAGACAAAGACAAATAATTGCAGCTGGTGAGGAAGACTGATACGTAAGCAGATAACTCATACAATGTGATAAGTATTATAACAAAAGTTGTATAAAATAAAAGTAATAAATCATATGAGAGACAGCATAAAATGGATTTCAGGGGGAAATTGTAAAAAAGTGTAGGGACCTAGGCATAGAAACTATATAGTATGCTGCTTACTTGATTTAATATGGTTCCCATTATTTTTTACCCTCTACTTTGTCTCTCGGGATTGAAGCCCTTTCTTCTTCCAGACCTTAATTCATGTAGCAACAAAATGAGATGGTAGGTGAGGACTGCAAGAACTATATTCTTCTTACTCAGACATTGTTTGCTTTGCAGGTATAAGTTGGAAATCTCACCAGTAACAGCTTCTACCACCCCAGTGCCAAATATAATGGAGAAAACACTCATTGTAGACATATCCACCAACTTCAAAACACCAGCTACCGAAGAGGCATTGCTCATCAATAAGTCATTAGTTTTAAAAGAGGAAACAACTACTGAGGAGACACACATCAACAAGATGTCATTGAAGAAGTGCAGAAATCATGAGGACATGTCTCTATTAAAGCATTCACTATCCTTGCAGGAGCAGACTGACAGTGATGATGAATTTGTTATAGAGACAGTGACTTTGGGGAAGAAGCATAAAGTTGAAGAGACTGCCATCAGTGAGAAGACATTATCCTTAAAGAAGAAGACATGCACACATCAGGGGAAGAAGTCTTGTTGGGAGGAGTTGTGGACTTCCCAGGACAACAATGATGATGACAAAGTTTTTGATATGGAGCCAATAAGTTTTCGGAAGAAACCTAAAACTGAGAAGTCATCTCCCACTAAGAAGCAATTAACCCTAAAGAAGCAGCAGCATGCCACAAAGGGGAGGATCTCCAATGTGATGAAGCCACTAGTTTTGCAGAAGGTCACCTCTGAAGAGAAGTCACTCTCTAAGGAACCACTGTCCTTTAAGAGAAAGTCTGCTTCTGAGAAGGTGTCCATTTTTTGGAAGCCATCTGCACTGCAAGAAAAGCCTGCCACCGAACAAGAGGTGTCCATCTTGAAGACATCATTGACCTTGTGGGAGAAGATAGACTTGGAAGAAGAGTCCTTCTTCAAGGAGTCATCAGATTTTAAGGAGAAGCCTACCACTGAGGAGACTTTTTCAAACAGGAAATGCATTACTCAAGGGAATATATCATATTTGAAGAAACCATTAGTACTGCAGAAGGTCACCTCTGGAGAGAAGTCACTCATCACAAAGCCATCACCCTTTAGAAAGATGCCTACCACTGAACAGGAGTCTCTCTCCTGGGAGTCATCTACATTGCAGGAGAAGCACATGACTCAAGAGGTGGTGGGATTCTTGAAGAAGCCACGGGCATTGCAGGAGAATAGGAACCATGAAGATAAATCTTTTATGGAGCTAGTTTCTTATAAGAAGAAGCATATTATTAAGCAGACAACATACACAAAGAAGCCATCACCTTTGAATAAGAAGTTTAATACTCAGGGGGTGATCTCTTGCTTGAAGCCTCAGACAGTAACCTTGGGGAGGAAATCACTCACTAAGGAGCCATTGACTCCCCAAAAGTCTCCCACTAAGGAGGAATCACTTCTTGAGGAAGCTGTGGGTTTTCCAAAGGAACATACCATTGAGAAAGCAACCCTTTCCAAAAATCCTTTGTCTTTAAAGAAGCAGCAGCCCACCACTCAAGGGACAGTGTCCCACATGAAGAAGCCACTAGTATTGCAAATGGTTACTTCTGAAGAGAAGTCTCTGGTTAAGGAGTCATTGTCCTTTAAAGAAGAAAATGTGTCTTTAGAGAAAAAAAAGGGTACTACTTACTCAGTGCCCTTCTGGAAAGAACTGTCAGACTGGCAGGATATAATTGATAAAGAAAATAATTCCATCTATGTGAAGCCAGTGTCACTTGGGAAGAAGCCTACAACTGAAGAGACAGTCCTTTCTAAGATACCATTGTCTTTAAAAAAGAAGGAAACCACTTATGGGAAGGTGTTCCTGGTAAAGAATCCATTGGTCTTGCAGAAGACCACATCTGAAAAGTCATCACTCTATAAGAAGCTATTGCCTTTAAAGAAGAAGCCTACAACTGAAGAGAAGTTCTCCCAGGAGCCATCTTCACTGAAAAAGAAGCATACCAACCAGCAGGAGGTGTCCCTCTTAAAGCAACCATCATTCTTTCAGGAGATCACCACTGAAGAAAAATCAGATAGTAAGGATCCAGCAACTTTGAAGGAGAAGCTTATCACTGAGAAGAAATTCCTCTTTCAGGAGCCACATTCTTTGCATTTTAAGCCTACCAATGAAGATGAGTCCCTTTTTCAGAAAGCTTTGGTCTTGCAAGAGAAGACTAGTACTAAAGAAGACTCCCCAGAGAAGCTGTTGGCTTTGCAGGAAAAAAGCATCAGTGAAGAGAAGTCCCTTTTCAATAAGCTCTCCAGTTTGGAGAAAGAGCCCTCCACTGAGGAAGCACCAAGCATAGAGGGGCAATTATCTTTAATGAAGCTTGATGCTCAGGGGCAGTTGGCTTTGCATGAGAACATTACTAGTGATGAGAAGTTTGTTATTAATCAGCCAATGATTTTGCAGGAGTTTCTGAACATAGAGAAAGAGATCCTCTTGGAGGAGCCCTTGGTCATACAGGAGAATCCCAGCATTGAGAAGGAGACTGTACTCAAGAAGCCATTGATCTTGCCGAGGAATTCCACCATTAAGAAGCAGTATACCATGGACACAGGAGCTCACTTCAAGGAAGCTTTGGCTTTCCACGAGGAACCCAGCATCGAGGAACAACAGAAACCCACAGTTGGTGGGGGAGGCCTCTTCATGGAACCATTGGCCTCGCAGGAGAATCCCAGTGCTGAGATGGAGGCTACCCTGAAAGAGCTCTGGGCCTTGCAGGAGAAGCTCAACATTCAGAAGGTGACCATACCTGAAGAGCCATTAGTCATTCAGGAGAAGTCCAACGTGGAGAAGGAGCCATTAGCCATGCAGGAGAAAACTACCACAAAGGAGATATTCCTTTTCAAGGAGATATTAGACTTGGACGAGAAACCCATCTCTGGGAAGGAGTTCTCCTTTAAAGATCCTTTGGCTTTGGAAGAAAATCCTACTCACAAGAAAGACACTTTTTCCAAAACATTCTTGACCCTTGATATTAAGAACGACCCACGTGTATCCAGCACTACCCTTGAAACCAGTACAGACAAATCCAGTGCTGCCAACATGTGCAATGCACAGTACAGTACCACCAGCCAGTCCAGTGAATGTGAACCTGATTCCAAAGGACCTTTTTCATCTCAGAGTGAGAGCATAGAAAAGGAGGTATTTATCTTTCTTCTTAAATTCGATGATGTGTTCTCTGTATTTTTGTAGCTCCTAGAAAATAGATTTTTGTTGAATTTGCTGCTGGGGAGATTGAAACAGAGCCTTGCATATGCAAAGAATGTGTTCTGCAAGGAGCTATACCCATAGCCCCAAAGAGGTTTCTTCTTATTTGCTTTCCTAAGGAATTGAACTGTATGTAGTAATTTATAGGAACACCTTCTACTTTGGGAGAGGGGGATATTTTGGGAGTTTACTTCTAGTTTTATTTAATGATAGGTGATGCAGAATCACCTTATTTTTCATAGCTTGAAGTTACTAGGTTCTTTGACATTTTTCTTTTGTTGCTGGCCTTGTAGCTAGGATATTTTGTTTTGTACCAGGGATTGAACACAGGGGCACTTAACAATTGAGTCATATTCCCAGCCCTATATATATATATATATATATATATATATATATATATATATATATATATATATATATATATTAAATTTAAGACAGGGTCTCAACAAGTTGCTCAGGACCTCACTAAATTGTTGAGGCTGGATTTGAACTCATAATTCTCCTGCCTCAGTCTCCAAGCTACTGGGATTACAGGCATGTGCCACCACAGCCCTTGTAGAATATCTTGACTTTCTGATTGTCATAGTGATAGACCTAGGCAATCAGAAAGTATTTAAATCCAAAAGCATCTGGAATATTGTCCTATATATTTGGACTTTGCAATAGTGTTTAGCCAATTTCATTCAGGAAATTACCTTTCTTAGTAATTTTAATCAGCATTACAGTGGACTTTAGTCAAATATGAGCAGAATTCACAGGGACATATCCCAAGGAAGGTGGTCTCCATGTTGTAAATTAGAAGAATGAAGTGATGAGATTTAGCATCCAGTAGGAGAAATAACCCTCATATGGGCAAAACATTCTGGGAAAATATGTAGAAGGAAGGAAAAGGCTACTAAGAATAATTGGCCATAAAAGGAACTTAAGAAGGCAGGTGATATAGCTAAAATAATAAAATAAGATGCCTTTATTAGAGAATTGAGTATTCTTGTAAAAAGGATACCTTGTTCCTAGGGCATGATATTCGTATATTAGGCATTTCTGAATCACTGGACAGTATGAGTATTAGAGGGCCAAGAGGTTCTCTGTTATAGCCCAGAATACATGAGGCTTGAGGAACTTAGCATAAAAAGTCAGTGGGGAGAAAGGAGTCATCCTTGATGTGTATGAGCTAAGATTTTCTTGGACTTTCTCTTCTTCTTCCAATATATCCTTTTGGTGATTTCTAAATAGATGACCATACCAGAAGATATTGACAAGGACCACAGCGATCCATGTTTCAATTCAATATATGCCAAGGATATCTTCAGTTACTTGAAAAAGAGAGAGGTATGTAGGTATCTGGGGGTGGGCAATGATTTCTAGTCCTCATTTCCTCCTTCAGCCTACAAGTTGACAGGGAAGGGAATAATAATGATGAAAACAACAATAATAGCAACTAGTATCTATTGGTAGCTTACTATGAGTTGGAAACTGTGTTTAGAGATTTATAGACATTATCTTGTTTAATTCTCCCATTAATTTCATGATAGTTGGTATTACTATCTCCCTTTTACATTTAGAGGAAACTGCCCAGAGTCTTACTATTAGCCTGTGGTAGAGCTGGGACAGGGACTAAAGTCTGATTACCTTGAAGACCATAATCATGCTGTTCTAGGTATGAAGGAGATATTCTGACACAAAATTGATCAAGTAGTTTATTTCTGGATAGTTGCTTTTAGAAATCTCCTTTTTCTGTGCATGTTTCTGGCATTGAATTTAAGAATACAACTTTTTTGTTTGTTTGTTTAGATCACAGCTTTTTGTAGCTCTCTAATCTGGTGCAGTTTTCTTTTTCTTTTGAAATCTGCTAGTCTCCTTTACTACTAATATTTATCAATTCCAAATTTCTTCTGTCTCTCACAAGGGACTAGATAAGATCAAGATTATTAACCACCTAGAATTTTTAGTAGGTGAATATCTTATCTTCTCTATAGGTAGAGAACAATTGATTATCTGACTTCAGAGTCCATTCTTTTTCTAATATATCTCATACTCCTTGAATCTTGAGGGGGGTTATATCCAGATAAACCCCATCATGAGTTGAAGCATCCTAGCTGAGACATACAGATCTCTATGGAGTATAGATTATTTCCTCTGGTGACCATCATCAAGTTGAAATTTATTAAGTTAACCACTGTTAGTCAGGAACTATCTATACCTTAGGGAAAGTAAGAGACAATTTTGCTTTTCTAAACATGTGAACCTTGGCTCAGAAGTATCAGTTTCACTTGGAATCTTGTTATAAATGCAGAAATTTAGCCCCACCCTAGACCGTCTAAATCAGAATCTGAAGTTCTCCCAGATCCCCAAGTAGTGCATATATAAAATTTTGAGACATACTGTTCTACATAGCATGGTATTATGATTTAGACTGGCTTGCAAAAGAGGACAGACGCTTTTTGGCATTCATCTATAGCCACAGGTGGAATAATAGTCCTTATTCATTCTGGATTCCTCAATACTTTTTCTAACACTTTAATAAGTGTCCATTTTCCAAGCATAACTGGAACTTGTCTGGAAAAAAATTATTTTGAGCTGCCCCTATCTGATACCAGTCGAAAATAATGAGTTAGAACTGGTGAGAGAGAAGTTAATTGAGTTATAATTTGGAACTAAAATGAGAGTTTATAACATTTCTTTCTCATTGATACTAGGAAAACTTCATACTTATTAAATACATGGACAAACAGACTGACATCAACAGTGATATGAGGGCCATTCTTGTCGACTGGTTGGTGGAGGTACAGGTAAGCCTGAAAACTGCTGTCTTAAGGAGCTTCTGTCTCTTTCTTTGGTTATTCATTCCACAGTACCAGCCAAAGCATGGTAAAATTTTACTGGATCCCCAGAGCTGAAGAAACTATAATTCCTGCTCTAAAGGAGCTTATGATTTAGGGGGCAAGATAAAATATGCAGACACATAAGTATAATACAAAGTAGAATATACTAAGTACTCTAAGTATGTTATAAATAAAATACTGTGAGAACCTATTGTAAGGAGAGACTTTCTAGAAGAGACAGTGATGATATGTTGGTTCTATCATTCTCAAAGTCTTATGAAAGTGTATCTAGTGATTTGAATTTGGGGTCATTGGCAAAGTCTTCCAAGTTTGAGTGGAATGGGTGATAGGGAGGACGATATGGCAACAGACATGATAGGCAGATGTCTGTTGAGGGATTGAGGAAATTCCACTATGGATACTTTATTATTTTATACTAAGGAAGGAGAGCCCAGAATACTACCTGGCACATAGTAGGGAGTCAATAAATATTTGTCAAATGTATGGAATGAATTGCTATAGAATTTGCAAGGAAATATAAGGCATAGTCTGTGTATGCTGAGCACAGTTTTACTATATAATTGAGAAGAAAAAGTAGTAGAGTTTTCTAGGCTTGATTAAGTGCCAGAAAAGTGATTTGGGCTCGCTTTGGTGTGACAAACAAGGGAAATGTGGTAGATACAGTATATTTCGACATCAACAAAGCATGGAAATGTCTCTCTTCTTATGGACATTACTAGTAAATTAGTTTAAGAGTAGAAATTGAGTAGATCTTAAGTACATAAAATAGAACCCCAAAGTTTCTGATCATTACCAAGTTAGAAATTTCTAGTGAATTGCCATTGGACTTTGAAATTTAAAGAGGCCTTTTCTATTGTTATTGCACAAAATGCATATTTACTATAGCAAAATAAGAAATTGAAATTACCTGTGATCCCACAGTCTCACACATTGTTAACATCTATAGGCATATATTATTCCCCTTCTTTAAGCAGTAGTTATCAACTAGGGGTACACCTGGGGTGCATCAGGTTTCATCACCGACTTAATCAGAATTATGGAGATGTAGTCCAGGCACACATATTTTTTTAAAGCTCCACAAGTGATGCCAATATATAATACTATATATTTTAGTCTATTTTATCATATGCATGAACTTTGTAATTGTTTCTATAGTCAAGACCAGAAGAATCTCTCATGCTACTTTTTTAATAGCCACAGCAATTTCCCTTCCTTCACTTTCCTGTCATTGACATCTAATTTTTCTCTCCATGATTTTATCATTTCACAAATGGTATATAGGTGGGATCATGTACTAATACCCTTTTTGAGACTTATTTTCCCATTCATCATAATTCATTGAGATCTATCACAGTCGTTGTATTTATCAATGGTTCATATCTTTTCTAAAGTTTATTTTAACTGATAAAAATTAAAATTATCTATATTAATGGAGTACCATGTTAGATTTTGATACATGTGTACACTGCATAATTTTTAAATCAAGCTAAGCATGTTTATCTCCTCAAATAGATATCATTTCTTTCTGGTGAAAACTTTGAAAGTATATTTTGACATATTATACATAAATGGAGTATTACTTATTCTAATTAGGATCCTATTCTTGCAGTTGTACATGATGGATAACACTTGTCTTTATTAGTCATCCAACCATTTCTGGTCTGCAAACAGAATACATTCAGTAATAACTAAATATAGTCATTTTGATAAATTCTTCTGATTGTGTAGCTCTGAGGGAAAACCCAAACTTCATCTCCCTCTGCTCTACACTCAACACTCAAAATTTTGCCTTTCTTATATTTTTAAAATGGTACAGTACATTATTTTTTGTTATTTTAGGATCACCCTAGTGTGCAATAGCACACTAGAACCTCTTGCTCCCGTCATCCAGTACCTATTGATTAACATTCTGCATCCCTGCCCTACTCCTACCTTCCCTGGCCTTTCTTTTTAAAATTATTTTTTTAGTTATAGATGGACACAATACCTTTATTTTATTTATTTTCATGTGGTGCTGAGAATGGAATCCAGTGCCTCACATGTGCTAAGCAAGCACTCTACCACTGAGCCACAACCGCAGCCCCTAATAACTACCATTCTAATCATCTTTTATGAGATCAAAATTTTTAGATTTCACATATGAGTGAGATCATGTGGAACTTGTCTTTCTGTGCCTGGCTATGTCACAAATGACAGGTTTATTTGTTTGTTTCTTTCTTTTTAAAATTTTTTCAGGAGTTACCAGGGATTGAACCCAGGGGCATTTAACCATTGAGCTATATCCCCAGCCTTTTTAATTTTTATTTATTTATTTTTTTATTTTGAGAAATGGTCTTGCTGAGTTGCTTAGGGCCTCCCTACGTTGCTGAGGCTGGCTTTGGACTTGTGATCCTCCTGCCTCAGCCTCCTGTGCTGCTGGGATTATAGGTGTGCACCACTGTACCTGGCAGGTTTCATTCTTTCTGTGGGCGAATTATATTCCATGGTGTATATGTACTGCATTTTCTTTATTCATTTATCTCTTGGTGGACACTTAACTTTCCATTTCTTGGCTATTGTTAATAGTGCTGTAATAAACATGGGAATGCAGACTGCTCTTTGAAATGCTGATTTCATTTCCTTTGGATATATATGCAGGAATGGGATTTTATTTTATTTTCTATTTTTAGTTTTTGGAGGAATCCCCATACAGTTTTCCATAGTAGCTGTACTAATTTACATTCCTTCCAATAGTATGCAAGGATTCTTTTTCTTCCCTTCATCACCAACACTTGTTATCTTTAATTTTTTTTATAATAACCATTCTTACTAGAGTGAAGTGATGGCTCATTGTGGTTTTGATTTGCATTTCCCTTATAATTACTGATGTTGAACATTTTGTCATATGCACCTGTTGGTCATTTGTATGTCTTTGAGAAATGTCTATTTAGATCTATTGTCCATTTTTAATGTCTTTTTCTTATTGAGTTTTGAAGCTCCTTATATATTTTGAATATTAACCTCTTGTCAGATTTATCGTTTGCAAATATTTTGTCCATTCTGTTGGTTATCTCTTCACTGTTCATTGTTTCCTTTGATGTATAGAAGCTTTTTAATTTGATGTAATCCATTTGCCTGTTTTTTAATGCTTCCATTTTCTGTGCTTTGAGATCTTGACCAAAAAAATATTTGCCTATTCCAACGTCTCATATTTTATATGTTGATTTTGTATTGTACAACTTTGCTGAATTCATTTATTTGTTTTAATTATGGGTTTGGTTTGCTCTTGTTTTTCAAGTTCCTTGAGGCGCAATGATAAGTTTTTTAAATATATTTTTTTAGTTGTTGATAAACCTTTATTTTATTTATTTATATGTGGTGCTGAGAATCAAACCCAGTGCCTCACATACACCAGGCAAGTGTGGTACTACTGAGCCACAGCCACAGCCCCTAGGTATAATGATAAGTTTGAGATCTTTCTTCTTTCCTTCATTTTTTCTTCTTTTTTGTTTTCATACTGGGGGTTGAACCCAGGGGTGCTTAACCACTGCCACTGAGCCACATCACCAGCCCTATTTTGTATTTTATTTAGAGACAGGGACTCAATGAGTTGCTTAGTGCTTCTCAGTTGCTGAGGCTGGCTTTGAACTCACAATCCTCCTGTATCAGTCTCCAGAGCAGCTGGAGTTACAGGCATGTACCACTGTGCCCGGCTCCTCAACCATTTTTGTATTGAAGTCTCTCTTTCACTTTAAGTTTACTAATATTATCTTGTATATTGTGTGTTCCAATATTTGGGTGCATATATATTTAGAATTTTTTATCAATCATTATATAATAGCCTCTAGTCTCTTTTTACTGTTTTTCATTTAAAGTCTATTTTATTTGAAGGAAGAATGGGCACTTATACTCTCTTTTTGATTCCATTTTGCATGGAATATTTTATTCCTTACTTTTTACTTTAATTCTATGTGTTTCCTTAGGGGTGAAGTGAGTTTCTTGTAAGCAACATATAGGTGGGTCTTGCTTTTTTTTTTTTTTTTTAACTCTGTTCAGTCACTGTGTCTTTTCATTGGAGAATTCAATCCATTTAAATTTGATGTGATTGTTGATAGATAAGGTCTTAATTTTAGCCATTATGTAACTTATTTTCTAATTTTGTGTAGTTCCTTTATTCTCCTCCTCTTATAGTCTTCCTTTGTGCTTAAGTGAATTACTCTAGTACTATGTTTTGATTCCTTATTATTTTTAATTTGTCTATTATAGATTTTTGCTTTATGCTTACCATGAGGCTTAAAAACCCATCTTTTGATCATAACAAGCTATTCTGAAATAATATTTGTTTAACATGATCATAAAGATAAGAACAGAAACAAAAGCAGAAAATATGTTAATAAGAAAACTCTACAGTTGTGTTTCATTCCTCCCCAAATTTTGAAAATTTGATTTTCCATTTTATATTTTTCTATGTTGCCTATCTCTTAACATATATTAAGGTAGCTATTATTTTTAATTGTTTCTTAATATTAAAGATATGAATGGTTTACATATTATATATATATATTCTGAAATTTTTTGCATATTTACTCTTACCTGTGAGTTTTATACCTTCCTGTGTATTTTAGTTTGATACACAGATGTATTGGCATTTTTAAAAAATTGTAGTAGTAGATGGACATAATGCCTTTATTTTATTTGTTTTATTTTTATATGGTGCTAAGGATCAAACCCAGTGCCTCACACATGCTAGGCAAGTGCTCTGCCACTGAGCTACTGCCTCAGCCCTGTATTGGCATTTTAAGTAATCAATTCTATATCAGTTCTTTTCCTTTGTGGTTTAGAAAGGTCTTTTTCAGTTCAAAATTACATAAATATTTCTCTGAATTTTTTCTAGAACATTTATAATTTCATCCTCACTTTAAACCCTTAGTCTGGAATTTTTTTTGGTTTTGTGTCAGCCTCTAAATACATATACCCAGTGATTATCCATTTATCCTAACCCCATTTATTGGTTTCATTGTGCACTGCTTTGAAATGCTATCTTTAGCCTATATGCTTGAGTTTGTTTATGGTATTTCCAATTCCATTCTGTTGCTCTGATTGCCTGTTCTAACACCAGTAATATATTGTTTTTATTATTATGGCTCTGTAATACATTTTATTGCCTCTTTACTTTTCTTTTACAAAATATCCCTTGTTGTTCTTTATATATTATTCCTTTCAGGTAGAATACTTTTATCAAGTTTTCAAAAATAGTCCACTGGGATTAATTCAGGGAAAATTCACATATTTACAATACTGAAATTTCCAAGCCAATTATGCCATATCTGTTTAGTTATCAGATCTTTTTTTTACCATTTTAATTTTAAAAATCATCTTAATATTGGTCCTACTGACTTAAAAATGTTTTTTCTGGGTATTGAACATTTTTAGAATGTTATGAATATCATCCCTTTTTCTTTTAAATGTATTGCTTATATATTAAGAAAGCAATTAATTTTTTTTATATTTATTGTGTGCTCATCCACTTTGCTGAATTTAGTAATAATTTATTTAACTTACTCTTATACCTTATTTGGAATTTCTGCATCTCTATTCATATATAAGATTCTTTTGTAAGTTTTTGGTGAAGGATACTATCACTTCTAAACTGTGTTTAGTGCTTTAGCGAGTTAATACAATTAGGGAAAAGTTCCCATAATATTAATTTAACGCAAGAGTTATATTTTCCTTGAAAAGCTTGCCTATGATCCCACTAATTCATGGTACCATTTATGTGTGTGATTCTTTGAGAATTTTTTCTGATAACATCAATGATTATTGGCCCACTCACCTAGACTCATTTTTGTAGGTTTTCTTTTCCTAAACTATCTATTTCAAGGATATTTTCACAGTTATCATAGATTATTCATGGTATTCTTGCATAATCCTTGAAATGATTGTTTTTCATATTCATAATGAATGTGCTATGTTATCCTTCTCCCAGGTGCTTGTGTACAATGTACATTATGTCTTTTCCTTAGAAGAGATTTTTTTCCAGTCCTCTAGTCATTTTCAGAAAACAATTTCGTGGAAAAATATATAACTTTTTCTGGTTTTTAAGTTCATCATCAGTATTATTTTTTTCTTATGAAGTTGATTTTTGCTTTTCCCTAGCTTCTTAAATTAAATACTTAGTTTATTTTAGTTATTTCTGACTTTGCTACACATTTTCTTCTACATATGGATCTAACTTACCCCATTAGTTTTTTGTTTTTTTTTTTTTTTTTTTGGTGGTGCTGGGATTGAACCCAGGATCCTTATGCATGCAAGGCAAGCACTTTACCAACTAAGCTGTATCCCCAGCCCTTACCCCATTAGTTTTGAAAGATAATTTTGCACCTGTTTTGATTTTTCTCAATTATCTGAAATTATAGTTTTTATTTCATTTTGACCCAGGTTTAGTTTCTGTTGTCATTGTTTACTTTTTTTTTTTTTTTTTTTTTTTTTTTTTTTTGTGGTGCTAGGGATTGAACCCAGGGCCTTATGTATGCGAGGCAAGCACTCTACCAACTGAGCTATATCTCCAACCTGTCATTGTTTTCTTTAAACCACTGCTTACCTTTTGTTTCAAATACTTTCCTTTTCTTTATTTTGTTTGGTTTACTGTCAGTGTCTAGATTTGTTATATTGTGCATAAACAATGTGACCCAAATGATAATTTCTGCTTTTTAAAAGCTAATGAGGTTTTCTTCAGATATAACAAGTTTTTTTATGAATGACTCACTGAAGAACTGTATTTTCCATAGGGTACAGAGGCCTAATAATTACATAATTTATATGCCAATTTATGTTTTTCTTAATATACTGAAGTCTGAGAACATTGTGATAATTACCCACAATTGTTGTTTTCTTAATTTCTACTGGCATTCACTCAACTTTTTCATACCACCTTAGCTTCCCTGCCTCTTACATTTTTAAAAGTGCACAATTGATATATGTTTATAATATGTATATGGGTATGTATTCATGTATATTTTTATATGTATGCATAAAATCAACCACCCTTTCCTCCTATGTAAAGGAACATCATACAAGTTCAATTTAACAGTTTACTTGATCATGAAAATGTTCCTAGAACATTCTAGACCAAAGGTGTTCAGACCACTACATAAGCAGGTTATACCCATAGCTGGAGACAAGTAAGTGACATATACAAGCAGCCTGATTGACTGCACTTGCATTTGCTTTATGTGGTCATGTTTTGTCAGTTTTCAATCTCAGATTGGCTGGAAGTTCAGCCTCTGTGATTGGCTAAGACTCAGTTGCTTAGTTACAGGGATATACTCTTGTTTAGCTTACCACCTGCTTGCATATCAAGCTAGGTTGTAATTCACAAAAGCATGCTTTAGGCCAAAATTATCCCTCAAGTACAGAGGCTGGTTTAGGCCAAATTTATTTTGCTTCAACACTCCTTTTCTTACTCTCTGGGGATAATAATATAAACATTTAGAGTGTATCCATCCAGTTCATTTTTTGTGTGTCTTATCATAAATTTTTAACTATCCTTTCTTTAAAAATCTTAAATTATATGAGTAATATATTAATACATACATATATACTCATGTATGACCTTATAGAGATATAGTTTTTTAAATCGGTATGTGTTTCACAATATTTTTGTTATATGAATAGATCATGCTGTATTCATTGATCTGCAACTTGCTGTTTTAATAATAAATCTTAGTAGTCTTTCAATGTAAGTGTAGTTACACTACATTCTCTTAAGCTTCTTTATAATTCTCTTAAATGAATATGATCTTTATTTAAGCAACCCCTTTGATAGAATTTATTAATTTCCCTTCGAGCAAGATGACATAATTTGCACATTTTAGTTCATTTCTTTATCTGCTTTTTAAAATGAGCTAGACTTTTAAATACAAATCATCAATGTTTAATACATTATGTTCCCTGTGAATAATTATTTTGACATTTCTAGATGTGGGCCTTTTTTCTCTTAATTTTTTCTGTTATATTTAAGTTCTTTTAACCTAAAGGTCCAGTCTTTCTTTGCCCAAGAAAGAAATTTGTATCTACACTTTCTTTGATAATTTTACCCTTCTACTTTTTCTCTCATTTTTTGTTTTTCTATTTTTTTTTTTTACAAACTTTGTGCCTGTGGCTGACTTTCAATAGTTAGCAGAGTGGGAGCTGCTTTGCCACCTATGAAATCTTGACCCAGAAGCAGGTTGTCTATAAGTGGTTTACCACCATATTCCCTAGGAACATGGCTCACGTAAGCACACGCAGGGCCCACTGCCCCAGGCTAACTGAACCTCCGTTGGTCCTATAGTGATGCCCTGTACTTTGTTTTTTTTAAAAAAAAATATTTTTATTTGTAGATACACACAATACCTTTTATTTATTTATTTATTTATTTATTTTTATGTGGTGCTAAGGATCAAACCTAGTGCCTCACATGTGCTAGGCAAGCGCTGTAACACTGAGCTACAGTCCTAGCCCTGTTGCTCTGTATCTTGCCTGGAAGAATTCTTATCTTTGCCCTTCCTTTTGAAGAGAGCATAGGGGATAGTTTGTATGTATCTCCAGGATCTATTCTCTATGTCTCTGAAGTTTTCATTTATTATCTTTTATCTCTCAGTTTCAAGAGAATTTCTTAAAGTAGTCTTTGGAATGTTGATTTGTTTTTTTGGCATTATCTAACATCCTGTTTACTGTTACAAAATTTTTTAAAACTAAGTTACCGTGTTATATCATAAACCAGTCTTTTAAAAAAATTTAGTTGTAGATGGACACAATACCTTTATTTTACTTATTTATGTTTTATGTGGTGCTGAGGATAAAACCCCATGCCTCACACATGCTAGGCGAATGCTGTACCACTGAGTCACAATACCAGCACCATAAACTATAGTCTTCCTTGATCCCAGAATTTCTATTTTCATAGGTTCAGTGTCCTTTCAGATCTTGTTAAGAATATACTTTTTAAAATTTCATTCTGTTCTTGGGAATGAAAAGGTTTTTTTTTTAGGTAGATGCTTGCTGATTCCTAAAAATGTTTCTCTTTTTAAAATTACTTGTTCCTTTTCATATGTCTGGTTGATGTTTTTCTGTTTATTCCTCTTTATAGAAGATGTTCTTTGAGTTTTGGAATTTGAGATGGATTTTGACCAATTTGTCTTCTAGTTCATGACATAGTGTATCTTTTATTACTAGTTTTGATTTATCTATTGCTTCCTTTTCATTTTCTCTTACCTATTTCCACTAAGAATAATAGTTATTTATTGAGAATTGGAAGAGTACTCTAGCCAGAGGCTGTTGTAAAGAGAGGGAGAGAATATTAGTACTGTGTTGAAGGGCTTCTTGTCACATTTGTTGGAGCTGCTTGAAATTACCTAGAATATCACCCCTTCTTCTCTAACCATCACAAAGACTTTCATTTGGAGCCTGACACTGAGGGAACAGAAAACCATATAATGTAAACAATAAAGGAAGTCAAGTTGCTTGGTCTTGAATGGGGAAGATTTATGGGAGTTATGATAACTGTCTTCAATAGCTGAAGAGCTGTCACAAGAAGGATTAGACTTCTTTCACATAGTTTCAAGTGGTAGAATAACATTAGAAAGATATTGCCTAACATTCAAGGAAGAGGTATTACTATAATGGACACAGCTAATTTAAACTTTTTTGATACAGGGGATTGAACCCAAGGGTGCTTGACCATTGAGCCACATCCTCATGTTTTATTTTGAGACAGGGTCTTGCTTAAGTTGCTTAGGGCCTTGCTAAATTCATGATGCTGGCAATGAACTGACAATCCCTCTGCCTCAGCTTCCTGAGCTGCAGAGATTACAGGAATGCACCACCACAACCAGCAAAGTTAAATACTTATTGTTTCTAAATTTTGACCATTCATTCAGATATTACCCACACACTTAGATGCTACCATCTGATACCCACATGTATATATGGGCAGCTAAGGGCCTATGTAAGGGACTAGAAGGAATTTATGTAAATAATGGCTATGTTGTTTGTTCACAAGCATTATCCTCAGATGACTGCTGCTTTCCATTCCTACCCTCTTTTATCTTTATTTTTTATAATTACCTGAACCTTGATTTCTTGATATTTACGGTGATAGTCATTATCTTTCATCTACATAAACTCTTTCCATCCTTTTCTTCCCATCTTATTTCTTTGGACAGTATGGTAGACAGAATAAAATATCCATGTCCTAATCCCCAGAACCTGTGAATACATTACCTTACACAGTAAAGTTGAATTAAAATCACTAATGAACGGAATTTAAGAAAGGGGAAATATTGCCTGGAGCTGTGGCGCACACCTGTAACCCCAACAACTTGGGAGGCTGAGGCAAGAGAATCTAAGTTCAAAACCAGCCTCAGCAAAAGTGAGGCCCTAAGCAACTCAGTGAGACCTTCTGTCTAAATAAAATACAAAATAGGGCTGGGGATGTGGCTCAGTGGTCGAGTGCCCCAAAACAACAACGACAACAACCAACAAAAACAAAATAGACCAAGAAAGAGGAATTATCCTGGGTTGTCTGAGTGAGTGTGTCCATTGTAATCACAAAAGTCCTTAAATGTGGGAGAAGGAAGTGGATTGTGATTTAATGTGAGACTTAGCTGATTTTGAATGAGGAAGGAGCCATAAACCAAGGAATATGGGCTTCCTCTAGATGCTAGAAAAAGCAAGACGATGGATTCTGTAGTAGAACCTCCAGAAAGGAACACATACCTGCTGACACCTTGAATTTTAGTTCAAGAGGACCTATTTTGGACTTCTGACATTCAGATCCCTAATATAATGAATTTGTGTTGTTTAAGTTGTTGAGTTGTTGGTAATTTAATTTCAGCAGTAATAGGAAACCAATACAGATTTCTGAGAAAATTCAAAGCCATATTCATGGAACAGTTTAGAACTGCTTCTTGGTATTTCCATGATCATAAACTTACTATGTGTATTGCTGAATTGTTGTATTCAGCCATTTTCTGATAATCATTTGCTTATGTAATATATACATCCATTTCTCCAATGCTTCTCATTCGCCTGCTTTTTGGTCATCTGGGTTCCTGGCCACAAGATTAGCCTGTACAAAAGAAGGCCCAAGGAAGTGAAGCTTACAGGGAGGGTGATTTCACTTAAGATAAGGGAGAATTTTCTGTTAAAACCATTCAAAGAGGAATTAGTGTGTATTTGCAGATTTGGAAGGCAGGAACTGAATAGCTATCTTGTGGAGATGTTGGGAGGGGGCTATTAGTTAGGTGTTATGCTAGGAAAGATTTTTGTTGTTCTTGAATCCTTGGAACCTGGGAGTTATGGGGAAGAAGTATCACTGATGGTTGGTGGGCCCTCTGTGTACAGTTGTGTAAATTGTGTTTATACAAGGGCTTTAGCCAAGGCAAAAGCAGCCAGTGAAATTGAATTCATGCTGCTTGCCAAGCCATGCATTCTGGCTATAGGGCTGCTGTGTACCTTTGCTGATTCATATAAAGATATTATGTAATTGATTTCTATCTGAAGGGCTTTATTTACCCAAAAAAAAGCCACCTTTTTTTTCTTTTAATTTCCACAAAGGTACTGCATGGGCCAGCATAAATTCTGGGACTGGGGTTATAGGAGAAGATTTCTTGGAGTTGGTGAAGGAAAGATAATGATAACTAAGAAAAAGAAAGGAAGGGGAGTTATACTGCTAATGATTTAATTTCACTCTGGCTCCCCGTATCTCTTAGTTCTCTTCCAAATTGTGCTATTGATACTTGCTCCCAATCAATATATTCTAATAGCATAGCTAGTTGAGAAAAGAAACTAATAATAAATCAGCTAATAGACTCTGTATTTCAACTAAATAAACGTGATCTCTTCATGTAGTTTACAAGTTGGTAACAAATGCGGAAAGCAAGAACCTCAGTATCAGAGATCAAAGAGAGAGAGAGAGTGTATATCCACTCAAGGTGCCCCCAGAGAAGGCAAAACAGCTTATCTCTCTCTCTCTGGCTTGAAAGACTATTTACCTATTCAGATATGTGAGGGCAGATAATACCGGGGTCCTCAAAGGCATGGGAGATTTATGCAGGTACCTTACTGAAGTAGTTTTCTGCATTCCTAGCACAGTCCCAACTGGCCAGGACTATCCATGATGTTACAGATAGTCCAGGAATCTAGATCAGTATGGAGATTTTCATGGATCTGTAAGATGTGTTTATTCTTGTCCTGTTTGTGTATTCCTCCAGATGACCTTTGAGGTTTGTCATGAGACCTTGTACTTGGCAGTAAAGCTGGTGGATCACTACCTGATGAAGGTAGTATGCCAGAAAGACAAGCTACAACTCCTTGGTTCAACTGCCTTTCTGATTGCAGCAAAATTTGAGGTGAGCATGAGTCCCTAAGAGAGAACTAATCTGATTTCTACCTAAAATAGTGAATGAACACGTATGTGTAGTTAGGCATGCATACACACATATGTACACAAACTTATGCATACACTTGTGTGCGTGTATCTATCCATGTGTTTCCAATTACATACTTGCATACAAATAATTTTTCCCATCAATTTTTTATCTGTCTTCCTAAAGTGGGAAAACTGATGCTTATTGGCTATGGTGCTCTATTGGTTTCCTGGAATCAGCAAGGTTCTTCCATTTCCTCTTTGAAGATGTTATGTATGCATGTGCCTAATTAAATGGGTGGTTCTTTTTAAAACTTCTTTCTGGTCCATGATTCTCTGCTTTCCAGCCTTTTCTGTTCTTCCAACTCTATCCCCATTTACTAGAGTCTTGATCTGCATATAGAACAAAATTTTTCCAAACCAGGATGCTTGGAGCTATTTAAGAGAAAATGGCTTGATATAGAAGGTAGTGAGTCTAAATGCTCCAAGTAAAGTAGTCATTTTTGAAGTTGCACTGAAGTGAGTTTCTGGTGTGTGTGTGTGTGTGTGTGTGTGTGTGTGTGTGTGTGTGTGTGAGAGAGAGAGAGAGAGAGAGAGAGAGAGAGAGAGAGAGAGACTGACTGTAATCCTCCTAGCTACATCTCTGATGCTTTCTCCTTTCCTGGGTGCCAACTGAACTTGTTTAACTTGTTAACTGTTATTTCTCCTTTATTTATGCTAGCAGTCATCTTAATTATATAATACCTTAAGGTTTGGCAGCAGAGAGGAAGTAACTTTTATTAAGAAATTCAAAGAACTTTAGAAATATGGATTTGTTTTTATGCTGGCTCCCTTACTCCCTCCCCAGTTCCTACTTCCTATCAGAATCCTCACTACTTCCCTTTCTACCTGCTCCCTCCCTTCTCTATCTCTTCCCCTCCTACTTTGGTCATGCCCCCTCCTTTCCTGCTTACCCCAAGAGATACCTTACACCTTAGCTTCTGTTTGGGCCTTGGCTAAAAGAAAAAGGGATGGTAGTGGAATAAAAGGGGTACTTCCTGGCACAGACCTTCAGAGTTGCTCTGAGAGCCACCAGATTCTGTTTGAGTTCCTCCACAGAAAAACAAAACCAGAGAGCTGAGAGGAGAGAGGCCTATTTACAAAAGTGTATTACCACCAGAAGGAAGATAGGACATTTTGGGGTGGATTTTTACAGTGTCAGAAGCACCATCACAAGTCATAGGGACTGAGAGCAGTGATCTACTGTCCTGATGAGTGAGAACCAGGCATAGGAAATCTAAGGCCTTGTCAGGGGAAGGGAGGGAAGGAGGCCACAGAAAGGGGAGCTAGAGGTGAGGAAAATGTACTGGATGAAGCTGGACAGAGGGGCTGAGGATTAGAAGAACTACTGTCCTGGGTGCTCCCTATTATCCCCTATCCTCTGGAGCCTAAACTTGATCATAGGAAGATCAGGAGGAGGCAGAAAGACTCTTAACTCTTTTTCTTACCAGGCGGTTACTGCCTACCCCAGCCTTCTTCCTAAAGCTCTCGCTCTCTTTGTCTCTCTTTCCTCTTCTTCCTTCCCCTTCCCTGTTTGCAGATCACAGATTGGACCAATCCTATAGTATTACAGAAAAGGAAGCTGAGGCCCAGAGAGTGGAAATGACTTGTTCAGGTTCTCACACTGCTGCTTTCTTTCTTCTCTCATCATCCCATCTCCACAGGTCTCCTTACAAAAGTCCTTTTGTACTTTTCAATTCTGTGAGGAAAAGATATCCCTCCTCCATAGCACTTAGTAGGGACCCTCTATCCTGGCCACCAGAGGATGGGTGTTCTTGGCTCTAAGATTTGCTAAGAAGTGCCCCTCCCTTTCCCACTCCACCTCTTTTCCTCCTCTGCTCTCCCTTCCTCTTTGTTGGCCAGGGCCCAAATGAAGCTAAGGTGTAGGATATCTCTGAGGGTAAGCAGGAAAGGGGCATGACCAGAGAAGGAGGGGAAGTGAGAGAGAAGGGAGGAGAGAGGAGGGAGCAAGAAGAGAAGGAGGTAGTAAGAATTCTGCCAGGAGACAGGAACTGGGAAAGGAGTGAGGGAGCCAGCATTGTGCTGTGTGATTTTTGTAGCAATCCATAGTTCTAAAGTTCTTTGAACTCCTTAATGAAAGTTGCTACTTCTCTGCTCCCAAACCCTAAGGTTTCATAAAACTAATAAATTAGAATAAGCAAAATTTTAAAAGACTAACATGAAGGATAGGTTGCCTCCTACCCTTCACCCTTCTTCCCCTTTGCCTTCATCTATAAGCAGAGAGGAGAGGGATATCTGTCTGGTTGTGACTGACTGTCCTCTCCACCCACAGGAACCCAGCCCTCCTTGTGTGGATGACTTCCTGTACATCTGTGATGATATTTACAAGCGAGATGAACTGCTTGCCATGGAAATCAGTATCCTGCAAGCCCTCAACTTTGACATCAACATTCCCATTGCCTATCATTTTCTGCGCAGATATGCTAGGGTAAGAGGGAGGAGGAACATCTTTGTTCCTCCACTTCTGGGTTATAGCCACTCTATAAGCAGAGTGGCTGGCTGACAACTTCTTGGCTTAAAGTTTGGTAATCTTTATGAGGGAGTTGGGGTGAGGGGCAAGTTGCAGATTAACACAATGTACCTATAAGATTTGAGATGAGGACAGAATCAGGGGATTTGATCAGAAAGAGACATTTGGGGGGAATGTGGGCAATGTTTTCTTTCTTTTTTATTTTATTTTTTTATTGGTTGTTCAAAACATTACAAAAATAGGGCATTATGTAAAAATGTGGATGTGTAACCAATGTTTTCTTTCTTGAGTTTTGGTTACAGAGGAGGCCATTTTATAATTATTCATTATATCCTACAAGTGTGTGTTCTGCACTTTTATCTCTGTGTTATAGATTATTGGTTTTTTTTTCAAATAAAAAAGGGAAGGGGCTATTTGGGAGAGTGGGACATCTTCTAGGGTAGAACCAGGTGCATAGTTGTAGTTGTGAGACTGACTCTTTGGAGGATGACTCCCACAGAAAGGGGAGGAGGGAGAACCCACAATTGATAATTTCATTTAAAATCCTAAAGGTAACAAATTGCACTGCCAATTTCAGAATTTCCCTGTAAAAAGTCTGCTTTTGCAGACACAGACTGCTGGTCCTGTGCTTTTGTAGGTGTATAACTTTAGGGTGAGTCATGATGACAGGAGAGATACATTGCTCAAGCAGAAAGCTATTTGGACTGGGGATAGGATAACTGGAAAGGAGGTCTTCCACCTGGTGCTGTTTTCTGAATTGATTGTTGAACCAGTCTTCTTGCTGTCTTTAGTGTGTCCATGCCAGCATGAAGACACTGACTTTGTCTCGCTTCATCTGTGAGATGACCCTGCAGGAATATGACTATGTCCAAGAGAGAGCTTCCAAACTAGCAGCTGGCTCCTTCCTCCTGGCCCTCTACATGAAGAAGCTTGAACACTGTGTAAATATTTGTGATGGGGGTTGGGGGTAGGGGGGAGTGAAAATTAGGGCTGTGGGAAGCTCTTGGTGACAAAGCTGCCATGTATCCATAGTTTTGATTTATTTCATACCTGTACAACCTAGGGACATGGGTTTGAAATACTTGTTTCCTTTTTCTTAGTCATAGTACCCCTTGTTACAAAGAAAGCTTCCTTAAAATGCTGGTATTACAAAACAGAGTAATGAGAAGTTATTCAGGTTGTCGCAGGGGTTGGGGTGGGCCCACTTCTTATCCCTGACCCTATTCCAACCCTGTTCTTTGCAGTCCCCTCAGCAAAGCTGGCCCCTGAGGGAATTTATTAGAATAGGACTTGAAAAGCCCTGGCCCAGAGAATATAGAGTAGTGAAAGTAACTGTGTGTATAACAGGGTACTCAGAGGCATATCAGCAATGTGGTCTTCAAAAGAGGAAGGCCCTCAGAGCCATCTACCCCCATACAAGTAAAACTCATAATTGATGCTTTCTCAATATTATAAAATGTTGTAGATAAAAACAGCTTTAGAGAGCTTTAAATACTTACTGCTGTGTTACATGCAATTCATAGAGAGATTATGCTTACAAATAAAGAACCCACTGTCAGTTCAATCACCTCTAAGTCCCTCTTATCTAGAAATCCTGAGCCACAACTGATGGGGAAACTTCTGAGTGCTGAGAAAGAACTGCACAACAATTGTGTAATCCCAGATAAGTCATAATGAAATGGAGGACATTTTGGGAGGACAGAGAATGTATTTAATAAAGTGATCATGATGAAAAATAATAATCAATAATAATGTCTAGCAGGGTGTTAAAAATCTAAATCTACTATATAATCAGCATGGGTATTAGCCATAGCTCTGGAACTGTGGTCCTGGAGGCCCCTGTTGAGCCAGACTTTGATCCATGGATCCTGCTGAAGTTCATAGTTCTTAAAGGGGGCAATTGAGGGGTTTCAGGGTAGCAAACTGTGTACCAACTAGGCTAGAAATATTTTGGTGTTTTCATACTTGGTGGCTAAACCAATGAGCATCAGCTGAGGACTACAATCTCCATAATCCTGTTTTATATACACTGCCTCTCCTACAGAGAAGGAGTGCAGTACAGAAGAGGTGACTTTTGAGTTGTGTCTTGAAAGATGAGTGGAAACTTGTGATAGGAGATATTCAAGGTGGAGGGAGCAATAATGGAAAAAATGTGAAGGTGCTAAGGAAGGAGTGTGATATGTTTAGGTCTGAATAAGACATCCCCTGTGAATACAGCAAAGGGTGTGTTAAAAGGGAATGGTGAAAGGTGAGACAAGAATGGTAGGTTGGTAAGTTGTGGTCATAAATGCCATGCTCAGGGAACCCACTTGACGTGTGTGTGTGTGTGTGTGTGTGTAGTACTGGGTTTTGAACCCTGGACCTTGGGCATGATAAGCAAATACACTACCACTGAGCTATATCTCCAGCCTAAGAGACCCAATTCTTACTAAGGCATTGAAGGATTTTTTAGGGAAATAACATACTCTTGTTTGTGTGTTTTGGAAACAATCCTTGTATGGCAGTATAGAAGAAATACTAGTGAGGGAGACTATAAAGGTGGGAATACCAGTGAGTAGGGTGTTGTAATAATCAAGGGGAAGAATCCAGGGCCTGAACTGGCACAGTGGCAGTGGCACTATGTAATTTTAAAAAATATTTTTTAGTTGTAGATGGACACAAAACCTTTATTATTTTATTTATTTTTATGTGCTGAGGATTGAACACAGTGCTTCATATGTGCCAGGCAAGTGCTGTGCCACTGAGCCACAACCCAAGTCCAACTTTCTAATCTTATTTAACATGCCCAAATATTGTGTTAGTCCCTTGATTGGCACCTTTCATGATTACCTTTTGTCTGTGGCAGTGGTTTCCAGACAGTACTCAGGGGACTCCTGGGTTTCTAGCAGAAGTATCTAAGGGACCATGTAAATGGTAAAGGGTTCTAATTGATAGGTTTCTTAACCCCCACCCTGACTTCCTGGTAACCCCAAATATGGGCTTCCAGGTAAGCTATTTGTGGAACAAAGGAGTTCGTGTCAAATACTTGAAGATATTTTTAGAAAACCACCAGCTTACAGATAAATCCTCTTCCTTTCTCTGCCTGTTGAGCTCTTGCTTGACTTTCAGCATGCACTGCAGATGTGCCCTCCTCTGTGAAGTTTTCTGTGACTCTCTGAGTTGGAGTTCATGGGTTCTGCTGCTCTGTTCCTCCAGTGTCCTGTACTCACTTCCATCATAGCACTTAGCATACATTTTGTAACTCTCTGTTTGCATGTTTGTCTCTTTCTCTAAACTAAACTCATCAAAGGAGATGGGTCCCTTATTCATCTTGGTATTCTCAGCATCTTACATGGGGCTTGATAATATTAATCCTAGCTAGCATTATTTGGGCATCTCCTATGTACTAGACTCTATTTTCTCTCTCTCCCCCTCGCTCCCTTTCTCTCTCCCTCCCCCTCCTTTCTTCCTTCCTTCCCTCCCTCTGTGTGTGTTTACACATTCATTTAATCCTGTAATAAAAGTACTATAAAAATCCCCACTTGACAGAATGAGAAACTGAGCCATGATGAAGTTAAAGAACTCTCTAGGCCATGCTGTTAATGGAGCTGGAGTTTAAACAGGTACTGTCTCCAGTACCTTTGCTCTTAAACATTGCCATATTGCTTTGGCCAGAGGATTCTTATAGTCAAGTGAGAAAATGAATGTATGGAATGACAGTTGTTAAAACCAGAGATGAGAAACAATGTTAAGTTCCTGTTGGCTGTTGGGTTGGGAGTCAGATTTTGTTTGGGGTTTTACTTGGCCATTGGCTCTGGGCCTCATAGTAAATTACAAAATCAGTCTTATTCCTTATGACTTTGGAGGTTTTCAGCTTATGTGAATGCTTGTGACCAAGGCTAACATCAAGTGGTACATGTGAATATGGCCATCCTAGAACTTTGTGTATGAAAACTTTTCTTCTAGATAGTACCCTATAATTTTTGGTTGGTGTCTGTACTGTATGAATCTTTGAATATTATTCCTGCCTAAATGATAGATGGAGAGTTTGGATTTAGGGTAGGAGGGATGGAGGAAGGTTATGCTTCTTATGGTAAAAGTCAAACTGTTCCTGCTTCTTCTTCTAGGTTCCTACCTTGGAGTATTACAGTGGCTACAAGTCCTCTGAGCTCCACCCCCTGGTTAGGCGGCTGAACTTCATGCTGACTTTCAGTTCTTACAATAGGCTCAAGACTGTGTATTCCAAGTATTCTCACCAGTAAGTAACTGATATTGGGCTTGTGTTCATTCATGGGGACACATTAAAATGCCAGGCCCAGACTAGTCTCACTTAAAAGAAAAAGGAATTCAGACACACTTCATATTCCTTTCTACTCTATGGTTAAAAAGTAAGAGAAAACTAAGGGCCTTAAGTCCTATTTGTTCCATGGAGTCTGTTTGGCTTTGACCTAGTTTACACTGAGCAGACCCACTCTTCCTTTTGCAGGATCTTCTTTGAAGTCGCCAAAATCCCACCCTTGGACACATCGAAGCTGGAGGAGATTTTGGGCTCTTAATTATGAGGCTGAGGGGTCTGGCACTCTGGCAGTAGCCACAAGGGCTAAGAAAGCATGAAAAGAAAATAGGCTGTATTTATTCTGTGCTTGAATTTGTCTTTTGGTTACTTTTCTTCATTCTTTACTTTTCTTTGTTCGTCTTTTTCCAAACTGATAATGTTGTAAAAATTTAAGTTGTTTTTATGAAAGAGAAGAAATTATTGTTATATTTAAACAAGAAACTTAATAAAAAATTAATAGTTGTTGTTCAAATGGCTTACCTCCCTTCTTCTTGCTCAGAAGCTCCATGCAGAGCCCAAGACATTTTCTTTCCTGCCTAGTAAAGGCTGTGTCTCAGTATCTAGCTTAATCAGTTTCTTCCTCTGTTAGAAGGTTTTCTCCTCATGTGAAAAGGAATTGTGAACTGATGGGATGGGTGTATAAGAAGGAAGAAACTGGGGAGTGGTGCCCACACGAATGGGAAAGTCCCTTACCCCCCAGGCAGACCTCAATATTCAGAACTGGGGCAGCTGATAGTGTAAGCTAATAGCCTTTGGTCCCAATCTCAAATTGCTTGCTTTATTTGCTGCTTTTTTTGAGAGAGAGAGAGAGAGAGAGAGAGAGAGAGAGAGAGAGAGAGAGAGAGAGAGATAAGTTTTTAATATTTATTTTTTAGTTTTTGGTGGACACAACATCTTTCTTTTACTTTTATGTGGTGCTGAGGATCGAACCCAGCACCCCACGCATGCCAGGTGAGCACGCTACCGCTTGAGCCACATCCCCAGCCCAATATTTGCTGCTGCTTAAATGATGAAAAGGTACGATAAGACTTTTAACCCAAATATAGCCTTATTTTCATAGTAAGGTAGCTCTTCAGAGGGTAAACATGAAAAGATACTGCTTGAAGTGGTACATTGAAACCTTTTTTTGTTTTAAAAAATTTTTTATTAGTTGTTGATAGACCTTGATTTTATTTATTTATGTGCAGTGCTGAGAATAGAACCCAGTGCCCCACACAGGTCAGGCAAGTGCACTACCACTGAGCCCTAACCCCAGCCCCCATTGAAATCTTTTTTGACTCTAATCTGCCAAGAGAAGAAATTTCTAGCTGCAAAATCAGTAAGATGAATGCAGTATCAACCACTTGCCCAATGTTTCATTCATCAAACCTTAGGAATTTTTGTTCTCTTCCTCTCTGTATCCTATCTTTGGGGTAATGTGTACTGGGAAGTTGTTTCATGTGTTATTAGACGAGTTGAGCATCTTCTGAGACAGTTGTCCAAGAACCTTTGTTCAATTCCACGTCTAGGGCCTCCCTGTAATCTTACAAGTAATGTCTGTTACAGTAGCAGTCATCCAGAACTCTATTTTAGTATTGTGGCAGTCAACTGTCCTAAATGGCCTGTGGCCATTTGTTACCACTTGTCAGATATTTTGAATATCAGTCCTGGGGTAGACATTTGATGGAAGGGACAATCAATGAAGATGTTATAGGGAAAATGCTTCCTCGATTCTGATCTGAGACATCCTGTGCTATTCTGATCACATCACCTTTTCTGATGGATTGGGGACAGGAGTGTGAGCATGACAAGCCCTTAGGTATCTCCCTGCTTTTTTCCCCCCTTTGAATCTGTTTCCCATTTCCCCTCCCAACTTGCTTTGCCTTGGAAACCAGGCATCAATTATTGACCTCCTGCCAAATTTCACTACATTTCAGGATGACTAAAGGATTTATTCAGATAGGACCAAGTCACTTGGTAGTTCAGTCTGCTAACATAATTAATTTTGTGTAAATGTCCCAAAAGCACTGGACTATAAGCCAACTTGAACCCATCCTCACTAAAAAGAAGATATCTTTTACTTGAATTTTAATGCTGGAGCTTCACATCAGGGGAAACAATTAACTAATTGAATTACTCGCCCCCCTTTTCCAACCCTGCTATCTATCTATCTATCTATCTATCTATCTATCTATCTATCTATCTATTATTTTTAGTACAAGGGATTGACCCCAGGGGTGCTTAACCACCACTCAGCCACTTCCCCAGCCATTTTAATTTTATATTTTGAGACAGTGTCTTGCTAAGTTGCTTAGAGCTTTGCAAAGTTGCTGAGGCTGGCTTCAAACCTGCGATCCTCCTGCCTCAGCCTCCCAACCTGCTGAGATTACAAGTGTATGTTACCATGCCTTCCATCCCTGTTCTTAAGAGGTTGGAAACCATCAGTCATTTTTGTTGTTATTGCAAATGCATCAAAATTTATTTTACACTCATCACTACTTCAAAATTAAGATAGCTATTAGAACTGTATCTTGTTATTTTTTGCCTTATTAAGCACATATATTTCTTTATCAAGTAATTGTTTCCATATTTTGATGACTCTAGTTCAATATAACTGATTTTCTTTGTAGCCGTGTGTGTTTTTAACAGTTTTATCAAGATAAAATTTACAGACTGTACAATTCAGGTTCCAATTTCTCCACATCCTCTCTAACACTTGTTAATTTTGATTATAGCCATCCTAGTAGATATGAAGTGGGGTCTTTTTTATGTGTGTGTTGCTGGGGATTGAACCCAGGGCCTTGTGCATGTGAGGCAAGCACTCTACCAACTGAGCTATACCTGCAGCCCTGAAGTGGAGTCTTATTGTGGTTTTGGTTTGCATTGCCCTGATGGATAATGATGTTGAATCTGTTTTCATATGCTCATTGGCCTTTTGTGTATCCTCTTTGGAGAAATGTATATTCCAATTTTGGGCATATTTTAAGTGGTTAATTTATCTCTTTATTATTGAATGGTAAGAGTTCTTTAGATATTCAAGATCATACATATGATTTATAAATATTTTCCTGATAATATAGATTATCTTTTCTCTTTCCTCATAGTGTTTTTTGAAACATAAAGTTTTTCATTTTGATAAGGCCCAATTTTACCTGTTTTTTTGACATTTTTATTTTGATGCCATAGCTGAGACACCATCACACAATCCAAGTTTATAATAATTTATGCAGAAGCTAGACATGGTTACACATGTCTGTAGTTTCAGCTACTCAGGAGGCTGAGGTGGGTGGATCACTTGAGCCCACACATTCTCTATATGGCAACATAGACACTATCTTTGAAATTTTTAATGTTTTCTTCAAAGATTTTTTTGGTCTTATATTTAATTTCAAATCCATTTTGGGTTGATTTTGGTATGTGGTATGAGGTAAGGGGCCCAACTTCATTCTTTTGCATGTGGATATTCAGTTGTTTGTCCAAGCAGCATTTGTTGAAAAAAAGTATATTTCCCCCCACTTACTTGTTTTGGCATCTGTGTAGAAAATTAACTATAAATATGAGATTTTTGGATTCTCAATTCTGTACCTTTTACCTGTGTTATGCCTGTCTGCCACAACCGACAGGTGAGGAGTCAGGGGAGATTAGAAAAGACAGACAAAGAAAGAGAGAGAAAGCTGAGATCAGGTGGGACATCATACCCATATAGAGAACAATGAGCCAGAGCTAGCTCAGCATGTTTATTATATAGATATTCTCATCAAAAGTGTTTTCTGTGAGAAAGTTTCTAAAAAAAGCAGGCAGGCTGAAGGATAAAGTAATGGACAATTATAATTATCGTTTTTGCACTCATAATTCTCTACCCCCAGGAGCTAGTGTCTGAACTCAGGGTCAAGATTGATAGTGTTGTACCTAACACAGAGTCTCCTTTAAGCAGGGTGTTACCATAGCAACTGGGCAGTCTTGACCTGTGCCTTTGCACAAGAAGTACCTAGCACAGGCACTCAGCTCCTGCCGTAGGACAGTAAGAGACCGTAATTCAAATCACTGCTCCTAACACCTATCCTTATGCCAGTACCACAATGTTTTTAGAAAGATTTTTTAAATTGGCATATAAATTTGCATTACTCTAGCTTTGTAGAAAGTTCTGAAATTGGGAAATGTGAGTCCTCTATTTTTTTCTCCCTCTCAAGATAATTTTGGCTATTCTGGGTCCTTTATGTTTCCTTATGAATTTTAGTATCATCTTGTCAATTTCTGAAAAGAAGTCAATAATGATTGTGTTAAGGATTTCATGAAATGTGTAGGTCATTGAAAAGTATTATCATCTTAACCATATTAAATTTTATAATCTCACCACTGCTGGTGGGACTGCAAAATGGTGAGGCCAATTTGGAAAGCAGTATGGAGATTCTTGGGAAAGCTGGGAATGGATCCACCATTTGACCCAGCTATCGCCCTTCTCGGACTATTCCCTGAGGACCTTAAAAGAGCGCACTATAGGGATACAGCCACATCAATGATTATAGCGGCACAATTCACAATAGCTAGACTGTGGAACCAACCTAGATGCCCTTCAATAGATGAATGGATAAAAAAAATGTGGCATCTATACACAATGGAGTATTATGCAGCACTAAGGAATGACAAAATCATAGAATTTGCAGGGAAATGGATGGCATTAGAGCAGATTATGCTAAGTGAAGCTAGCCAAGCCCTAAAAAACAAATACCAAATGTCTTATTTGATATAAAGAGAGCAACTAAGAACAGAACAGGAAGGAAGAGCATGAGGAAAAGACTAACAGTAAACAAAGACAAATGGGGGGAGAGAAAGGGAGAGAGAAGGGAAAGCATATGGAAATTGTAGGAGACCTTCAATGATACACAAAATTATAAGAGGTTATGAGGGGCAAGGGGGAGGGGGGAAAAAGGGGAGAGAATTGAACAACAGCAGAGGAGGTAGAGAGGGAAGATGGGAGGGGAGGGGAGGGGAGGGGGGATAGTAGGGGATAGGAAAGGTAGCAGAATACAACAGTCACTAATATGCCGTTATGTAATAATGTGAGTATGTAACAGTTGTGATTCTGCAATCTGTATTTGGGGTAAAAATGGGAGTTCAAAACCCAATTGAGTCTAATGTATGAAAGATGATATATCATGAGCTCTGTAACGTTTTGAACAATCAATAAAAAATAAATAAAAATTTATAATCTAAGAATATTGTCTATCTTTCTTTCTGTTTAGGTCGTCTTTAATTCTTTTCAGCAACGCTTTGTGGTTTTCAAAATATAAGTTTTATACTACTTGTGTTATATTTATTCCTAAGTATTTTGTTTTGTGATAGAGCCATCAGTCTCATGTCATTTTTAATTTCTTACTTCATTCCCCCCAAACATATTTACCTCTGCACCTATTTCAAGTATCTTCATTTTCTGTCTTGGGTTGACTCACCTCCTGTTCAAGGCATCCTATTTATCTTGAGACTTTTCTCCATCAATTTTCCTCACTTTTCTCAGCCCTCTTCCTGCTTTTTTCTGCCGCCATTTTCTGTACTTTCATTCTCTTTTTCTAGTTTCCTCTTCTAGCTTAATTATAATCTCTGTACACACATACACAATGAAAAGAAAAACAAAACTATCTTTTTATGTTTTTATTGATGCATTATAATTGCACATAATAGTGGGATTCATTGTGACATATTCATACATGCACACAACATTATTTGATCAATTTCATTCCCTGGAACTTCCCCCTTTTCTTCTTTCTTCCCTCCCCCATGCCTCCTACTACTCTACTGGGCTCCATTCCATTATTCTTTTAATTAGTTCATTATAATTATATACAAAGTGGGATTCATTTTTGGTATGTTTGTACATGGATATAGCATAATTTGGTTGATTTAGTTTCCCAATATCTCGCCTTGCCTTCCCCTCTTCCTTCCCTCTAGAACCCTTTCCTCTACTCTGTTGGTCTTCCTTCTGCTTTTGTGAGATACCTTTTTATTCCTTTATTTTTTCCCCTCTCTACCTTCCACATATGAGAGAAAATATTTGACCATTGACTTTGTGAGTCTGGCCTATTTAACTTAGCATGATGTCTTCCAGTCCTTTCCATTTACCATCAAATAACATAATTTCATCCTTTATGACCCCAGTAAAACTCAATTGTCTATATATACCGCATTTTCTTTATCTGTTCATCTGTTGATGGGTTGTTCCATAACATGCCTATTGTGCATTGTGCTGCTATAAGCCTGGGAATGCATGTAACACCATAGTATGCTGATTTTAGGGTTTTTGGGGGATAAATACCAAGGAATGAAATAGCTGGGTCATATGGCGTGTCCATTCCTATTCTTTTTTTTCTTTTTTTTTATTGATTATTTAAAGCATTACATAGCTCATGATATATCATCTTTCATACATTTGACTCAAATTGTGTTTTGAACTCCCATTTTCACCCCAAATACAGATTGCAGAATCACATCTGTTACATATTCACATTTTTACATAATGCCATATTAGTGACTGTTGTATTCTGCTACCTTTCCTATCCCCTACTATCCCCCCTCCCCTCCCCTCCCCTCCCATCTTCCCTCTCTACCTCCCCTGCTGTTGTTCAATTCTCTCCCTTTTTTCCCCTCCCCCTTGCCCATCATAACCTCTTATAATTCTATGTATCATTGAAGGTTCTTGAGGAATCTCCATACTGATTTCTATAATGATTGTATTAATTCACACTTCTGCCAACAATGTTAAAGTGTATTTTTCCTGTGAATCAGCAACATTTATTGTTGACAAAATAAAACTTTATTTTCATCCCTTTCCTATCTTCTGTCCATTACATCTCTTCTTACTGAACTTTGTTTAAAGGTATACAGACTCACATTCTCTACTTATGTTCTATTTAGTCTATTTAGTCATTTTTGCCTCCCACCACTTCATTGACATACCTTTTGCTGAGGCTACTGATAACATTCTAATTGTCAAATCCAGCAGATAGCTTTCAGCTCTTAATCTCAATTGGGCCTCTTTTTTGCTACATTTGACACCAATATCTTTTTGTATCTTCTTGGAATTTTCTAATCTCTTAGTTTCTGGGCCACTGGATATTTCTAATACTCTTGTTACTGAAAACCTGGTCCTTGACCTGGATGCCAATTTAATGAGGACACAATTTTGAAAAAAAAGGAAAAAAGAAATTTTATTGCTTGCTGGCAAAGAAGAAGCACAGGGGATTCCTGTCCTAGAGGCTGTGATTCTGCCCATCAGGGACAGCAGAAGGCTTTTTAAAGAGGATTCAAAAACTATAATTTCAGGTGTGCCCTGCAGGCCCAGAGCAGGGATCCCACCTACGCCCCAATGGTATGTTGAAATTCACCTGTTAATTTGGGAGATAGTCACCTCCTAGATCTTTTGTGGACATCGCCTTCCTGGAGTGGGTATGTTCTCAAAGACAGATAACTAAGCCTAAGATGGGGAAGAAAAGATAACCCTGTCTCCCTAATCTTATTAGGGAAAGGGAGAGGGAAAAGAGAGAGGGAAACATGTCCCCTTCAAAACTAACTTCATTGACAAAACAGCAAGGGTTATATTTGAAGCATTTGGTAAACGACTGTTACATTTCCCCATTGTCAATTTTTACATTCCATTTCTATGGAAAAATTAGAAACAACAACTTCAAACTGCTTCCTGCTAGGAGAGGGTGAAGTTGCTGGAAGGGTTGTTCTCTGTCAGGTGGGGTATGGATAGTTAAGGGTATTTAGCATCAGGGCAGTCCAGAGGTCCATGATATCAGCAGGTGACAGGACAAGGCATACATAGGGAAGGGATCATGCTAGGACAACGATAAATGAGACAGCAAAGTATTACATTTTTGTAAACAATTAACCAAAAGTAGTTTAGCCAGTCTATGAAATTCAGGACAAACTTGTGACTCTAGAGTTCTTTTGTGATAGTTATTATTAGGCACTCCCACATAAGAATCCTTCCTTTATAGCTTCCAGCTTTATTTACTTTTGGTGTGGCTTATGCACGTGTACATCTCAAATGATACTAGAAGAGCCATTGTCTCTCCTAAATGTTCATGTAGGGCTGGTTCTTTGGTTATATTCTCCTGTTTGGTGTTTAAGACAAAGTTGGTAAAAAGTGACCTTGGTCCTATCTACTGTTAAGGGTCATCTGAGATTCCTCAACAGGTAATTCTTGGGAACATGTGAAAAGGCTCTTGGTTCCTATAGCCTTCATCTACCAATTGTGCCATCTGCTAGGATAGGTCAGAGTTTTTATGTCCATATGTTGCTTACTTCAGAATCATCAGGGACATTCCCTCTCCAATGCTTTTCCTCTTTGTAGAATGTACACTGTTGTCTTCCTGTTCACGAGGGTCCTCTTGATCCCTAGAGAGGGTTCCTGTCATTTCCTGGATCCTGGCTGACCCTAGAGGGCAACCGCCAAATATTGGCTGCTTTCTTCCTGACTCTTTTACTTCCTTGACTTTAGTCTCTGATTTTTTTGGTTTTAAACATCTCTAGCAATTAGAGAAATGTAAATTAAAACTACTGAGATTCCATCTTACTCCAGTAAGAATGGCAATTATAAAGAAAACAAGTAACAATAAATATTGGGGAGGATGTGGGGAGAAAGGTACTCTCATACATTGCTGGTGGGACTGCTAATTGGCGCAACTACTCTGGAAAGCAGTATGGAGATTCCTTAAAAAACCTGGACTAGAACCACCATTTGACCCGGTAATCTCACTCCTCAGTATATACCCAAAGAACAGCATGCTACAGTGATACGGTCACATCCATGTTTATAGTAGTTCAACTCACAATAACCAAGCTATGGAAACAACCTAGGTGTCTTTCAATGGGTGAATGGATAAAGAGAATGTGGGGTATATACACAATGGAATATTACTCAGCCATAAAGAAGAATGAAATTATAGCATTTACTGGTAAATAGATGGAACTGGAGAATATCATGCTAATATGAAATAAGTCAATCCCAAAAAATGAAAGGCCAAATGTTCTGATTTGTGGATGCTAACCCCAAACAAGTGAGGATGGAGAGGAGCATAATAGAAATCCTTTAGATTAGACAAAGGGAAATGAAGGGAAGGGAGGGGTGGGGAAAAGGAAAGACAGTAGAATTAATTGGACATAACTTTCCTAGTCTTGCATTTGTATTCACAACCATGGTGAGTCCACATAATGTACAACCACAAGAGTGGGATCCTAAATAGAATAAGTTATACTCTATGTATGTATAATCTGCAAAATACACTCTACTACATGTATAACTAAAAAGAACACCCCACCCAATAAATATACTTATTTCTTTCATTACCAAAAAAAAAAATCAAGCAGACCAGTTTTACCAGTGTTGAAGTAATAATAATGGGTTTTGACTTCCATGTTTATAATTTTATGGTTACCTCTTCCATTGGGGTCAGCATTAGTACTAGAATTCAGCCTTATACCTTGTCTGTCCTGTAAGTGATGGCTTACTATCTCAAATTAACTCAGTTGTTCTATTAGTAGGAATACCCCTGCAAAAAACTAACAGGCAACAGTTATAAAGTTTACAACGAGGGGCTGGGGTTGTGGCTCAGAGGTAGAGCACTCACCATCCATGCGTGAGGCACCGGGTTCCATCCTCAGCACCACATAAAAATAAAATAACGATATTGTATCCACCTATAACTAACTAACTAAATATTTAAAAATAAAGTTTACAAGGAAAATAAAAATGAAACAAACAGTAGCAAAAACATTCACTTATGTATAGTAGCTATGATTCAAGAAGTATTTTTATAATCTTAAACCTTTACTTAGTTATGTATTATATTCCTTGTTTATATTGAGCTCACAATAATCTTTATAATAAAAATCCATCCTTTGAGCATAACTTTAAATGAGCTTGGGCCTAAGTTATTTTTGAGGCATCCTGACATGTAATAAGGTGAGAGGCAGAGCCTTATCTCATGTAAGGCAAGCCTCTTGACAGAAACAACAACAAAAAATACAATATTACCTCTGAAACATGAGTTAAACAAAAACTAAGAGAATTTTAACTTTCTTTTTTTTGGGAAAAAAAAATGGCAAAATGCTTCCATGCAGCCTTAAAGAAATCAGGCTTTCCTTATTATCTTTCAAAAATACATTTAAATTTCCATCCCAGTGTAAAAAATAGCATATTGTTATAATTGATAACAGGTTACTTTCATCCAGTTACAGAACATTACATGGCATAAATAAATCCCCAGCCAGTCATGGTGGCACACCCCTGTAATCCCAGTGGCTAGGGAGGCTGAGGCAGGAGGATCATGAGTTTAAAGCCAGCCTCAGCAACAATGAGGCCCTAAACAACTCAGTGAGACCCTATCTCTAAATAAAATACAAAATAGGGCTGGGGATGTGGCTCAGTGGTTGAGTGCCACTGAGTTCAATCCCCAGTACCAAAAATAAATAAATACATAAATAAATAAATCCCCAATAAAATTTGTATTTTAAAGTATTTTTATAAGTCTAAAAGAGATACTAATACAGACAAGTTTAGTTTGGAGAATACTAGAGCTTGGTAATGTGCTCTCCTAAGCTTTATATTTTCAACAACTTTTATACTAGAAGAACAATACATCTAATATGCAAAAGAAGCCAGTAATTGTTAGTGACACAATTATACAGATGTTCTTATATTAACTAGGTTTAACTTTTAAAGGAAAAATTTACAACCCATAGTGTATGATAATGATAATTACAGGCCTGTATAGTTTAGCAGAATTAGCAAAAATCAAAGGATAGCTTTAAATCTCTTACAAATTGAGGAAACACTGTTAATGATCAGAAATACTTAATCAAAGCAGACAGATATAAGTCAATATTTCAAATTTCAGTGTGGCTCTTTTATGCCAGATCAAATGTATAAAAAAGAGCAGGGCTGGGGTTGTGGCTCAGTGGTAGAGCGCTCCCCTAGCATGTGTGAGGCACTGGGTTTGATCCTCAGCACCACATGAAAACAAAATAAAGATATTGTGTCCACCTATAACTAAAAAATAAAAAATAAATATATTTTTTAAAATAGCAAATAGTACTTATTGGTTACTTTGCCTATAAACCTACAGGAAATTTAATTTTTAAACTCTTTAGTAGAACATTTAGTCAAATTTTATATATATATATATATATATATATATATATATATATATATATATATATATTGGTTGCCTGGTCATCCTTTTCTCTGACAAATAAAAATGCTAAAAGAAATGGACATTATACATTTTACAGCTCTCATGTCTTGCACAAATTGGTACTCATCAGTGTGAGGTGTTTTTTTTTCAAACAGGCAGGAAAAAGCATATGATATGGTATATCTGGCAGAGCTGATTCACATTTTAAAAATTTGTCCAGTAGAGGATAGATTCCCCTTAATTCCTCTCTCTTAAGAGGTTATTTTTTTTTCTGTGGGGCAAGTTAGGTCTTCCTTAAACAAAATTATGGTTAAAATAACATGGATCACCATTTTCAGGGTTCCTCTGGCCCAAAGGGCTGGCTTTCCTTTTAGTAGACCTCCAGCAGAGCAGGGTCAGTTTGCTTCTCCTTGGAGGCACTTGCAAATGAAGTTCTTGCTTTTTGGGTGAGAATGTTATCTGTACATTTATTAATTTACAAAATAAATTTTATCCCAGGATCGAACAGTCTGGCATATACAAAACAACAACAAAACTGTTCCTTAACCCTGTTTTCTTTCCCAGTGTTCATTTAAGGAGTCAGAGTATAGGATATTGTTGAGTTCAACCTGTCTCACGTGTCATCAACTTTAAGTAAGTTCTCCACTGTCAGTGGTATCCAGAGACCTTTTTATTTATTTATTTTTAAAATATTCAGGGCACTCTGTCCGATGAAGGCCATGTTGACCATACACAGACTGTTAGGGCCATCTCTTTGCAGAAATCAGCAGGGCCAAGACATAGGCACTTGCATACGTTGGGACTCCTGGAGTCTTGTATTTTAGCTCTGTGGGCAACAGGCACCCAGAAGTGTCCCCTGGCCAAGTGAAACATCCTGTCAGATCTTAAAAGGGGAGATCATTTTGTCCCCAGGTTATAATCTAACAGCACAGGTACACAATGTCATGTGTTTTGTGACTTCACCTCCTGAATAATATAGGATAGTTAATCATGAGATAGTCAGGACAATGAACCCCAATTAAGGTTCTATTTTCTTTTTTTTCCAAAAGTAAAGGCCACCTTGTGAGGTCAACTCCTTTGGCCCAGAGAGGGCGTGGGGGTGGGGGGTGGAAATGGGGATGGACCCAAATGGAAGGTACAGAAAAATTCAGACTCAAGGACTAAAACCACACAGCCAATTAGAAAGTCATGGCCAAGCCAATAGCCTTGGTACCCTCCCAACGCCTATATAGCATAGACTCCAACAATTAACCCCAATGCATTTTAATGTCTGCTCTGCATGGACTCTGATCAATGCCTTTATCCAAAAGCTGTAAATCCCTTTCACCAGTTTCCCCCTTGCATCATCGAAGTTCCATCTTTTGTCCTTTCATTCAAATAAATCTTATTCCTTTTATTTTTGCTCTCTGCCACCATGTGTGGATTTCATTCTTTGAACCTATGAGACAAGAATCCAGAAAGAAATCAGTGAGGCCCACAGCCTGCATGGATTATACCCATTAGCAGAAGCGGCACACTGAGACCCATTCTCAAATTGTGGTTTTATTGCTACGAACAAAAAGTGGCTGGAAGGCAGGATAGAGGCCAGGTTCTCTTTGTCCATTTCTCGAAAACCCAGGCAACTTCCCTGGGAATTTTTCCCCCTCAGCCCAGGACAGGTGTCCCTGCCCCAGAGCAAGATGATTTGCAGGTGCCTCGGGCCAGGCTGAGAAACAGTGCCGGGATTGCCCACACTGGGTTGAAAGGATTTAAATCCTTTTTAAAAATGCTTTCTTCTGGTGTCCTGCTATCTTTGCACACCAAAGCCAGTGCCTTTTAGCACTCTCAAGCTTAGTTTTTGGCTGCTCAGTCTCCTTATTATGCAAATGAATACACGCCTGTACATACAGGATTTCTTTCACTTATTTTACCTCTGACAGACCAACATCAACTGCAAGATTGTACAATAATTCAGAAAACCATTTAAGGGCCTCATTGTTACAGTCAAACATCATCTTTTTCTTAGACAAGCTTATCTTTCTCAAGAGACTGCCAATAAGGTCAATGTAGTATTGTCCATGTTTTTAAAGGGCAAGCAACCAATACAAACAAAAAACACAGTGACAACCACAGAGGATTCCCAAACCATGGTCAACAGACAGAAAACGTTAAAACAGACAGACCAGAGAGGGGATAAATGCCCCAAGTTCTCAAATCCCACTTAACCATGACTTCTACACCAGCAGTGCCTCAGACGTTCCCACAAAGGGGAACCAGATGTGTAGAATCAAAGATTTCAGTGTGCACACAGAGGAGCCTATTGAATGGCCAAGGTGTTGTGACTTTACTTCATTCTAGTTCTTTTTCTCAGAGTATACAAAGACTGAACAACCCATATAGGTAAGGGAGAGAAGATGGAGTTCGTGAAGCAAAAGGGGCTTTGACAGCTGTTGGGACAGTCCCTTTGTCCCTCTCTTTAGTCACAGGAATTGCTCCTCTGGTTTGACCCAAGGCAAGCTCTCTGGTCACCTAACTGTCCTGCAGTGGCCTGTCAATAAGTTCATCTTACATCCTCAGCATGGAAGTAGGGTTGTTAGGAGTGCCAGGCCTGCCCAAGAGTCGGGGCTGGCTCTGGGGTCCCCTCATAATCACCAATTTTCTTACTAAGAACTTGGTCCTTGTCTCCAATGCCAATTTAATAAGGAGGATACTGTTTTGAGAAAAAGGAAAAAAAAGGTTTATTGCTTTATTAGCACAGGGCACTCCTGTGATTCTACCCATCAAGGATAACAGGTTTTTTAAAAATTTTTTTAAGTTGTTGATGGACATTTATTTTATTTATTTTTATGTGGTGCTAAGGATCTAACCCAATGCCTCACACATGCTGGGCAAGCGCTCTACCACTGAGCCACAACCCCAGCCCAGGATAACAGGTTTTTAAAGAACAGATTCATTCCAGGTGTTCCTTGTGGGGGCTGAGGTTCACAAGTTAATTTGGGAGATGACATTCCTTACATCTTCTGGCACCATCCCTGAGAGTGAATTACTTGGTTCTTGTGGCGTGTGTGTACTTAATTACAGATAACTTGGCCTAGGATAGTAAATAGGTAACCTTTTCCCCCACTCCCAGGTTAGGGAGGGGGAGAGGGTGAAGAGAAGAAGAAAATCATGTCTATTTTGAAATAAGCCTCAGTAGCAGAGCAGCAAGGATTATATTCAAAGCATGAGGTGGACCACTGTTAATTCCCATCTTTCTGACCATCATTTTCTATCTTCTTTGTAAGCTGTTTTTTTCAAACATCTGTCCCTCATAAGTTGGTGATTGATTGCTAGCTTTAGCCTCTGCGTTAAAATCTCCCTGGGTGATCTCATCTACTGCCATAATTTCAATTACCACCAAGCCATTGTCTCTTAGGCTTGATATTCAGCCCAAACCTGTGGTTCTCTTTTCACGCTTATAATTACCTTCTGTTGGTCATATCCACCTGAATGTAACAGAGTTACCTCAAACTGAATGTGTCCAAAGCTGCATTTTTCTTCTTGCTAACATCGTTCTATCTCTGTATTCTCTATCTCAACCACCGTCCACCCAGTTATCCAAATCAGACCCTTGGGAGTCCATCTAGACTGTCTATTCCCTCACTAACAACCAATCAACTAATCATACTGTTTTATTTTTAAATCTTCTATTCCTAACTTTAAGCCTGGCCATTCATACCTAAGACTTACATTTTCTGATTATGGCCTTATTACTTTGCTAGCAAAGGAAAAGCACAAGGGACTCCTGACCCACAGGATGATTCTATCCCTTAGGGAGAACAGAGGGTTAATAAGGAAGAGATTCATTCCAGGTGAATAGGTCACCTTCCCCCCCCCCCCCAGCACCAGGTAAGTGTTCCCTGTGGGGAGTGGAATTATGATTCCCTTCTGTGCTCAAAGACAGGTAACTGGGCCTAAAATGTGAAAAATGTTACCCTGTTGCCAGCCCCCAGGCTAGGGAGGGGAGGAGAAGAGGAGAAGAAAACACCCTGGAGTGCAAACACTTGCTGTTATTCCAGCTCAGGAGGCTGAGGCAGAAGAATAATGAGTTCTGAGCCAGCCTCAGCAAAAGTGAGGCCCTAAGCAACTCAGTGAGACCCTGTCTCTAAATAAAAAACAAAATAGGGCTGGGGATGTGGCTCAGTGGTTGGATACCCCTGGATTCAATCCCCGGTGCAAAGAAAAAGAAAAAAAAAGTCCATTTTAAATAAGCATCAGGGGGCTGGGGCTGGGGCTCAGTGGTAGTGAGCTCACTTAGCATGTGTGAGGCACTGGGTTTGAGTCTCAGCACCACATAAATAGAAATAAAGGTCCATTTTACAACTAAAAATATATTTTAAAAAAAGAAAATAACAATTTAAATAAGCATGAGGCAGTGCAGCAAGGGGTATATTCAAATATTCAAAGCATGGGGTGAACCACTGCTTTATTCTGACTGGAAGATTGAAAGGGAAGCACCAGGAACTGGGTGGTAATGAGAATGTGGAGAGGTAAGAGCTATTTTTACTTTATTTATTATTTCTATGTTCTCCTGGATGTACATTACTAACTTGATCAACATGTGTTGATCTGATCCTAATTAGCATACCAAGAAATTTGAGAAAGGAGCTAATAGACTTCCATCTAGATTCCAAATTGACCATCAGTCTCTCTCTCTCTCTTTCTCTCTCTTTCTCTCTCTCTCTCTCTCTCTCTCTCTCTCTCTCACACACACACACACACACACACACACACACACACACACATACATGGCAGAAGATCTAAGGAATGTCTATTTCCCAAATTAACTAGTGAGTCAAAACCCGCCCCCCAGATCTGAGTAGCATTGTGAACTTTTGAGAATTGAACTGACAGTGGCCCCCAGCCTAGGGAGGGCAGGTGGGAACATGTGCTCCAGGGACTTGTTGAGACAACAATGAAAGGTCTATCACTTGTGCTATTAGAGCCTTAGAAGGAAATGAGAGGAAAAAACAGAGAGTAGCACTGAAAAATCTGAAGAAATAATGCCTGAAAAGTTCCCAATTTGGGTGAAAAACACCCCCCTAGAGATTCAAAACAGAGGAATTAAGCTCAAGCAAGATAAGTGAAAAGTAATCCCTAGATACATAAATCATAGCCAAACTGCTGAAAAAATCTTCAAAGCATCCAGAGAGAAACAATGCATTATACAGAGGGGGAGGATGAGTCCAATGGCTGCAGGTTTCTCATAAGAAACTGTAGACCAGAAAGAAGACACACAATATTTTTCAGATGTTGAAAGAATTGTCAGCACACAATCCAATATCCAGTAAAAAAAAAATATCTTTCAGGAATGAAGATTAATTTAAAAACACAATTTAAGATGAAGGGAAATGAAAAAAAATTGGAGTAAAAGACTTTTGCAAAGAATTCTTTATATAGAACTAAAAATGGAGTCAGGTGCAGTGGTGCATGTCTGTAATCCCAGTAGCTCTGGAGACTGAAGCAGGAGGATCATGAGTTCAAAGCCAGCCTCAGCAACAGTGAGGTGCTAAGCAACTCAGTGAGACCCTGAGGGCTGGGGATGTGGCTCAGTGGACACGTGCCCCTGGGTTCAATCCCCGACATTCCCATCTTAAAAAAAAAAGAAAAAGAAAAAAAAGAAATGGTACCCAAAGGGAAAAGGACTACATAAGACAGTGGTAGTATAAAGTGGAGGGGGGTAAAGGGCTTAATAATAAGATAAGGTTGTTATATTACAATTGAAGTGATAAAATATTGATTCTAAGCAGACCACAAAAAGCATGTATTTTGCAATCTCTAGAGCAACTATTAAAGAATTATATAAACAGATGTCACAGCTGCAACAGGTTAAGTGAAATACTAAAAAAATATTTAAATAAACTGAAAGAAGGCAGGAAAAAGAAAACAGGAATAAAAACAAGGACCAAGCAAAATAAATAATAAAATGGTAAACCTGAGTCATAAAACAAGCCTTAACCTATTAAAAAGAATTGAGTGGCACATAGTGGTGCATGCCTATAATCCCAGCTGCGTAGGAGACTGCCGCAGGAGAATCACGAATTCCAAGCCAGCCTCAGCAACTTAGCAAGATACTGAGCAACTTAGCAAGAACCTGTCTCAAAATAAAATATAAAATAGGGCTGGGGATGTGGCTCAGTGGTTAAGCTAAGCACCCCTAGGTTCAGTCCTTGGTACCAAAAAAAAAAAAAAAGAAGAAAAAAAATTGTTTGCATAGTGTGTTTTCTGACCACAGTGGAATTAAAGTAGAAATCAATAACAGAAAAATAATAGTAATGCTTGGAAAATAGCACTTTTATTTCTCTTTTTTGTTATTGTTGAGCTGGGAATCAAACCCAGGGAATCAAATCACATTACTAAATCAATTGGTCAAAGAAACTGGAAATACTTCAAAGATCTTCAGTGAGAAAATGGATAAACAGATACATGGATCCATATAGTGGAATGCTAGTCAGGTATAAAAGGAACAAACTGGAGCTGGGGATGTGGCTCAAGTGGTAACGTGCTCGCCTGGCATGCACAGGGCACTGGGTTCGATCCTCAGCACCACATAAAAATAAAAGAAAGATGGTGTGTCCACCGAAAACTGAAAAATAAATATTAAAAAAATTCTCTCTCTCTCTCTCTCCCTCTCTCTCTCTCTCTCTCCTCTCTCTCTCTCTCTCTCTCTCTCTCTCTCTCTCTCTCTCTCTTCTCTGAAAGAGTAGCTGAGTTAAAGAAAACTGTCTCAAAAGGATATATATCCCATGACATTCCTGAAAGCACAAACTTGTAGTGATGAAAAGTAGATTGGTGTTTAGGGGTAGGGTTAAGGTGTAACTATAAAGGAATAATGTGAAGGAGATTCATGAGGCAGTGGAAACTGTTCCATATGCTGATATCGATAGTGGTTACATAAATCTCTGCACATGTTAAAATTGACTAAACCCTACACGAAAAAAGATAATTTTATTGTATGATAATTTGAAAACATAGCCTTAAATTTTAAATCTGAGCTGGGTGTGGTGGCACATGCCTGTAATCCTACCAACTCAGAAGGCTGAGACAGGAGGATCACAAGTTTGAGGCCAACCTCAGCAACTTAGTGAGGCCCTAAGCAATTTAGCAAGACCCTGTCACAGAATTAAAGATAAAAATGGCTGAGGATGTGGCTCAGTGGCAAAGCACCCCTGGATTCAATCCCCAGTACCCCCTCCCCATTCAGTTCTGATAGTGCTTCACTAGCCTATCAGTTGCCATACACAATTATAAACATGGATCACATAGCCCATCCTGGTGAGTTGTTTCTCTCATAAAGCCTAAAAATGTTGTTTTGTGAGAGTACACTGTCCTCAATGTCACAGAAGTTTTGTCTCTAAACAATTTTTCATATTTGGAAAGTCAGAGATTTAGAAGGTTTGCATTCTCGCCCTGGTGTAGCATGCTGTGGGATCCTGGTCTAGAATAGCCTTAGATGCCTACCTATTAAATATGACTAATACCTGGCTCCCCCAGGTCACTGTTAGTAGGGCAGAAATTTTAAATATTTCCATGCTAGGCTAAACCAAATTGGGATCTGAATGGAATACCACTTCCTACTGTGATAGAGATTTAGTATAAAGAAAGAAACATACTGAATCTTAAAAGAAACACCCACAAGCCATTGAAATGCCAAAAGCCATTTGTACATGTTGGCCCAAGCCCTTGGAAAATGAGGGGGATATGAGCAAGTACAGGGAAAATTGGCATGAAATTGAGGCATCCACCTCTATCTAGTCTGGCCCCTTCTGTAAATATTGGACCCCCACCCCAAGTCAAGGCTGCTTGCTCTTGAGAGAGCCCATTCTCCTTTGAATGTGTATTTACCTTTCTAAATAAACCTCCCTCTATGCCTTTGTCTGGTTCATGCTGAAGTTCTTTTCCAATGTGTATGCCAAGAAACTCCTCAGGGAACTCCTCGAACTGTTCTCCGGAGACAATTCTTCTCTCTTGACACTACTTCAAATACTTGTAGAAGGGAGAGGAGTGTGTGATGTTTGTGTTTGGGGAACAGATTGTACTGTGAAAGTTTTTGTTTTGTTTTGTTTTTAGTACTGGGGATTGAGCCCAAGGGTGCTCAACCACTGAGCCACACCCCTAGCCCGTTCTTATATTTTATGTAGATCAGAGTCTTGCTGAGTTGTCTCGGGCCTCGCTAAGTCATGGAGGCTGGCTTTGAACTCGCGGTCCTCCTGGTTCAGGCTTCAGAGCTGCAGGGATTACAGGTGCCACTGTGCCTGGCCTGTGTAAATTTTGAAAGGTGCTTTATGCCTCTATTTAGCATCTAAGCAGTCCCCCAGTCCTCCTTCATCGCATTCCACCTCTCCAGTAACTAATTCATTTTATTGAGATCTGTATCCTGAAGTCAATTGACTTCTAGAACAATTATAACGGCATGTATTTCCCCAGAGAATTGTTTTGCATTGTAACTAGGTTGTAGAATTCTTATGATCAACCCCGATGGCCAGTTTCAGTCTGTGTTGCCCCTGCCTGCCCTCACCTGTCATCCTGACCAGCATGGGGCTTCTCTAGAGTGTGAAGGACCTCCCAAATTCACACTCCACTTCCATCACCACGCACCCCCCACCATGCGGCGGTAAATAACGAGGCACTGGTGTTGATTATATTTATTCGTTTATTAAAATATTTTAAGAAGCAATACTTTATTAACTTTGAGGACTGGTGTTCCATTTTTGGGGGGAAGAAGAATAAGCACACTTTCATGGAACCTTTTCTTTCTGCTTTTTTTTCCTTTTACTCATGACTATCCCAGCTTCCTCCCCCAACCAGTCCCTGGCCCTGCTGCTTAATTGCAGGGGCCTCTGAGAAAACAAAAACACAGAAGACCACAATGGATCACAGGTTAAGATACAAATAGGCAAATGCAATTCCACAAACCATATAGCCGATCAAGGTCCCTTATAGGATGGAATGGTGCGAATGGGTTTGGTAGCTTTGGTATTCCTGTCTATCTCTTTTGAAACTAAAATCCTTCTATTTGCATCCTGAGGGAAGTCTATGTTGATCCCAACTGTTTCTTCTGGCCAAACTTTTTATTAAATTGAAAATCTCTTCCTTACTATTCCTTTGCCCTATCCTAGAGGGCCCTTTTTTGGATAGCTGCTGAACTCCTTAGTCCTGATACCAGAAGAAGTTGGTGACGGCTCAAATCTATTTGGCCTTCCCCCCATACTGTTCTCCTCACTTACCCACCTCATATGATTTTCAGAAAGTGCTACCAAAGATACAACCATACTTCAGAGCTTTGGCTCCTAATGATTTCTGAACATAATTGAGATGCATATTTGGTGTCTGGTCCCACCACCTGAGCAATTGTATTCCTGCAAGTGGTTAATCTCATTCTGAAAGGAGCTTATACCCTCAGGAGCTAAGACAATTCCCTTGAGAGAGGGATCACTCATCCCCCCCCCCAGAGTACTGCAAGAACAGGTGCTTCCAAAGCTGTCTCACTAACTGTTAACTAAGTCACTTTAGGAGGAATCTTAAATGACCTCACAAGCCACACCTGCTCTTGGACCCCCATCATATATCAGTTCTGCTCCATATTGGGCTTTAGCTCCCAATCCTGGTTGTTTCATTCAATATCTTTCTGACTCAGGGTGGGAGGACAAGGTGGATGAAAGGGAATCCAGATGGGAAAACAGAGCAACAGCAGCAGCACACTTTACAAAGATCTATAGCACTTCAGCAAAGTAAGCACAAGAGATGGAGTCCTATTACAGTTGGCTATTATTAGTGATAAAAATAATTACAAGAGATAGCCCTGCTTAGTCGTTGCCAAGATAAGGCTACACTTTCCCAGTATTTTCTTCTGTTTCCTTAATTTTGGTCATTCAGAAATTTTTCCATTTTGAAAAGGCTCTCCTGCAAAAAAATACAACTCAGTTCCCAACTCTGTGAGTGTGTGCACAGGTGTCAATTCACTCAGCCAAGGAGGAGCTAAGATGGCCTGCAATGATGACCCTTCTGATTGGATCTGACACCTCCTCCTGGGAAGAAAGGGTGACACAAAGCCAGTGTCACAGCAACGACACACAATGACACATTCTCCACCTGAATACATACGATACATTCTGACGCCTCAGTAGGTTTTAGGTTTCTGTCATCATTTTCCATTGACTTTCTTCTCTAGTTGTAGAGCTAGGACTTTTTTGTTTGTTTGGCACAGCAATCAGACATTTGGGGACTATCCCCTTGTTAGTATTTTTCTCCTCACCCCTGCAGAGGTGGAACACAGGTGGCTGGTTTCAGTGGGTTAGGCTGGTGGAGTTCTAAAGTAGAGAACCAGTGCTTAGAGTTTGGATTGTGCACCTCGATGAACCAGCCATTGGACTGAGTCAGGTAATTGAGCACGCTAAGTTGGTATGAGAAGTGGGGAAAAGCCAGTTTTCTGGATTGATCTTGATAAGTGGGGAGGGACACTTACCTAAAGGTGTGAATTTAGGGTGGGGTGGGGATGAGAGGCAGGGCAGAGAAAATCTCTCTGGGCACCGGGATTTGATTAGATTTGTATGAATGGGAACAGACTTTTAAAAAAAATTGAATTAAGGATTTGGAGCAATCTAGGCCAAGTTTATATTTTATGAAGAATTTGGAAAAAGAACCATGGGGAAGCAGAGGCTTTTTAGCCTTCATTTCCCCAGGCCCATGTTCTTTCTGGTCACTCTAAATGTCCCTCTTGTACTCAAGGAAAGAGACAAGATGGGAAGATCTGAAGGTGATTTGGGGACTGACCTGACAGCCTGTCCAGAAGATTCAGACCAAGAGAGAATTTGAGGGGAAGGGCCTAGGCTGCGACTAGATTGTTAGATAGTCTATAGCTAAGACATCTAAGTCACAGAGCTCTAGGTCTGGTTGCTCCATGTCATCTTTTGATTGGGGAAGGGGACAGCACAGGTTGGGGCAGTTGCTGATGTAAAGTCTAGGACAAATAGAGCAAAAAAGGCAGCATGCCAGCTTAGCCCCTTCTCCAGGGCATTGATGTTTTTGTTCCCCTTTCTGTGGCCTGGCTCAGAATTTTAAGGGGACGTCAGAATCAGCTGGACCACAGGTAGATCCCAGCTACTTCTAAGACGTTAAAAATGCACCAAAAGATTAGAAGCTCCACCAAGAACTAGGGCAGTTGGTAGAGATGTATGTGTGTGTAGGGTAATGGGTGGTGGGGTGGGATTCCTGGGTTAGCACAATAAATTAGAGGGTCACTTAGAGGTCGAGTTGTATTTTCAGTTCTTAAAAATATATATATGTATATTTACATCTTTATGTCTCTATATACTCTATACTGCAGCACAGCGGCAAAACATCTAGTTAAAAAATCCAGCAAGAATGCAGGCAGACACTCCATGGAGGCATGCAGGCTAGGATCAAGGCAGTAGGAGGGGAGCCTATACGGTTGCCATGAGTGGTGAGTTCCAACCAATGGGCCCACCCAGCCACCAGAGCACCACCTGGACATGTGCAAAGACATACATGCACACATGGAAAAACAAAGGATTTGCAGAGAGAGGGGGAAGAGAGAGAGAGAGAGAAAGGGAAAGGGAAAGAGAGAAAGAGAGAGAGGAAGAACAGGAGAAGAGAAGAGAGAGGGAGAGAGAGGGGTTCCTACAGCAACACAGAAATATTTCACATAATCATTGTAACAGGCAAGTGGACAAGACCCTGGGACCTAATTCTCATTTTAAGAAGCCTACTAGAATGGATCTCCTGCAGTTTCAAGCTATACTTGGCAGGGTTTGAAGGAGAAACACAGCCAGGCCTGGCTGCCCTGCCCCATCCCTTCATCTCCCTAGAGTGTCATTCATTCATACCTCAGCTTCTCCAGTTTCTCTGCTAGTCAGAGGAAACCATTCCCAGACTCCATGAAGAGGTGAACTTCCTTGAATCCTGTATAGATCCCAGGCCATTCATGAAGCAATTATCCCAATAAATACTGTAGTTGCTCAAAATGTACAAAGAGAAGGAGAACTGAACAAGACAACTCGGAACAAGAATCTTTGGCTAATGAGAAAATGTAAACCTCTAAGGAGACCTGATTAAGTCCAGGAAAAATGTGTAAGTGTAAAGAATTAGAGGGTCTTTCTTGGTGGTGCTCATGTTTGTTCTGAAATAATTTAGTCCAGCCTGTATTGAGGTTTTGAGAGTTTTTGTAGAGTCCTAAGTAGTGTGAGTTCTCCTTCCAACTTTCAAGAGCTACAGCTGAGATCTTGATGGTGTTGGAGGATCGTCACTTTTTGTTTCATCTTCACGATATCTGCGACGCCACAAATTACCTTCAGAGAAAAAATAAGTATAGAAATTATGAGGTTGGTACTTTGCCAGATGCCCAAAATGTATGAATCCCCCAAAGAAAAGAGACTGTTATGAGACAGACTGGTTTGCTTCTGTTGTAGCAACTATCTCTGAACCATCAGAGAAAACCAGCAGAGACCATATGAGCCAAACATAAATGGAATGCACCTATGAAACCACTCCACGACTAGACTCCATCAGAGTCTTCAGAAATACTTTTAAATGCCATGGTCTTCTAACTGGCAGATTCTTAGGGAATCAGACCAGTTAGACCACACCTGAGAAAATACAGCTTAATCCAAGAAAATATCTCTTGGCATCTGTGCAAACTCTCAGATCCTCAAAGAAACAAAACAAACTGCTTCCCTCTAATCATGTTTTTCAATGTGTGCTATTGCTATAGCTCTCAAGTGCAGGTTATTTAGGCCCCAAATTTAGGAGAGACTGTGGATATCATTGAATTGACACAAGTGATAACTCTAAGAGAACCTTGAGTCTCAATGACATCTCAACAATGCTTAGGACCAATCATGAAGAAGGATGGGATAGAACCAATATTCAAAGCATGAAATTTATAGAAATTTTTCATTTCCAGAAACTTTTACCATAACAGGAGAAATACGTGTTTAGATAGGTCATAAAACCTGTTCTTGACTCTTAGGAATGGGTCAAGCAGAAAAAGCATCTACCTGATTGTATTTTTCTTTTGATCTATATATATCATAGAGGCTACTCAGCAACACTCCTTCTCAGATTCTTCCCTTTCCAGTGCCCATATCATTTTCTAACCCACACCATGTCCAAAAGTCTGCTTGGCATTATATAAAGTTGGCTCCAAGCTGGCTCCATCATCACTATGCCTGTGAATTTGAATGGGGGTTTCCAGTCTCTGGGAGGTACCCAGGCAACTAGGGAAGTCTTTGTGTTCTTTATACATGTAGAAGAGACTTACCAATAAAACCATAAAATCTTTGGCCTGATTTAGGCTTGTCTTCCTCTTCTAGCTTCTTCTTCCCCAATTTGGGGAACTTAATTTTCAACCTGAGGCTTCTACTATCAGTATCTGAAGATTTTTCCTAGAAAACCATAGCAAGAAGAATATCAAAATATTAGTCACCTAACATTCAGAAATAATTCCTAGGGGCCTGGCAATGTGATAAACAAGAATGGCTACAGAAAGCAGGCTTTTCTATTCTCTATCCCCAAGTATGAGAGACAAGCTCGGTTACATGCTCTAGGAAAAGAACTGATCTTTACAAAAAGCCAAGTGTCTTGCTAGATACTTCAGTAAATGTTCTCATGTCAATCACCCAACCTGGCAAAGGTTGCTTATATTTATATTAGAAATGAGGAAGCAGAGTCTCAGAGAAGTCACTTGAGTTCATGTTGCTAGAGATTGGAAGGGTGAGGTTGCTAGGGCCACTGTTAGCTCATGTAGCTCCTCTGCATGTATTAGGAAAAAAAGGTACTCCTTCCTTCAGACATGAAGTCGATGAGTGCCCACTCACTCCTTGACCACGTACCTTCCTATAGGGAAGATCATGCCTCCCAGACCACCTGCTTGCCTGCCTGGAATATAGAGTGGTCTCTAAACAAAGCTCTTAGTTATGTGGGTTCTCTGCTGTGCAGATCCTATACACTCTAATTCCTGCTCAGCCCCCTAGTCTCTTGCTCCTTTTACTACTGGTCTTAGTAAAACATCATTCCAAGGTTAACTTTTTCCCCCTGAGGTTAACTTTGTTGCCAGAAAATCATCCAAACACATCTCAAGAAGCTTTGGGATTACCTTCCTTTGGGGACTATTTGTGTCTTCAATCCCCTCCACTAGGAGCAGAGTTTCACCTGGCCTCTTCTTCTTCCTCTTTGGCTCATACTTACCCTCTCTCCTGTAATACTGCTCCTGGTTATACACACCAGCCTTCAGAATTATCTTTCAGGCTGGGTGCAGTGGCACACATCTGTAATCTCAGCAGCTCAGGAGGCTGAGGCAGGAGGATCAAAGTTCAAAGCCAGCCTCAGCAATGGTGAGGCACTAAGCAACTCAGTGAGACCCTGCCTCTAAATAAAATACAAAATAGGGCTGGGGATATGGCTCAGTGGTTGAGTGCCCCTGAGTTCAATTCCCAGTACCAAAACAAAACAAAAAAAAAAAAAACAAACAAATAATTGTCTTTCAGAAAAGAAGGATGTCCCTTCATTCAACATCTTGGGAAGCCCAATGAATAACTGTCTCTCATCCTGCTATTCCCCCCAGCAAATTGGATCTGAACCTTCTGTGGCCTAAAGGTGAGCAAGTTTGGTGTCTAGTGAATAAGAAATATCTTCCTAGCTTTCTTTCTGTCCATTCAGTTGTTCACTAGCATGCCTTTTATTCTGTGGAAATATTGTAGCTCAGAAAAGAGTTTTTGTCTCAGGCTGGGAAGACTCATATATAAACTGGAATCTCAGGGTAGGGGATGTGTTTGTCTCATTTCTCTCAATAACTACTGCATTTTCTAGATCAGAATCTTGGTGAGATAGAGCTGAACTGGGTAATAATAGAATGGGGTTTTTATGGTTTGGATGTGAAGTGTCCCCCCAAAGCTCATGTGTGAGACAATGCAAGAAGGTTCAGAGGAGAAAAGATTGGGCTATATCCTTAACCTAATCAGTGAATTACTACCCAAATGGATTAACCAAGTGGTAAATGGGGGCAGGTGGGGTGTGGCTGGAGGAAGGGGTTGATTTAGGGCATGGATTTGGGATATATATTTTGTATCTGGAGAGTGAAGTCTCTCTCTGCTTACTGATCACCATGTGAGCTGCTTCCCTCTGCCACACTCTTTCACTATGATATTCTGCCTCACTTTGAGTCCTGAGGAATGGAACTGACCTTCTATGGAGTAAGACCTCTGAAACTGTGATCCCTCAAATAAACTCTTCCTCTTTTACAGTTGTTCTGGTCAGGTCTTTTAGTCATAAAAGCAAAATAGCTGACTAAAACAGGAGTGCAATAAAAGTTTACTTCCTTTGCTGTCTTAACATTATGTTTCCTTCCCCAGAGAGCTATTGATCAAAAGCATCAGGTACAAACAGCCTTGGAAAGTTCTAGGGTCATTAGAGAAAGTTATTAAATATTTTAATACATGAATTGGAACTGGGTGCAGTGGTGCACACCTGTAATCCCAGTGACTCTGGAGGCTGAGGCAGGAGGATTGCAAGCTCAAAGCTGGCCTCAGCAACTTGGTGAGGCCCTAAACAACTTTGCAAGACCCTGTTTGAAAATTGAAAAATAAAAAAAAAGAAAAGAAAAAGGGCTGGGGATGTGACTTTGTGGTTAAGTGCTCCTGGGTTCAATCCCCAGTACAACACACACACACACACACACACACACACACACACACACACACACAAATACATAAATTTATATATACATTTCCTCCAAAATTGTACTGTGTCTCTATATACCACTCACATGCATATAATTGGTGTATGGAGACAGAAAACAGGTATACTGAATAGAGGGGCTAGGGATTCCAACAGGTTGAAATGAATGGTTCTATGGTAGGGAAGTTTTGAGGAATTTTTCATACCATAAAGAAAATAATTTACCTTGTGACAGGTGAACATCTTTGGGTCGTTCAATTGATGAGATGGGACTATTTTTCAATCTTTAGAAAGTGTTCAGAGTTGTTAAAACATGACAACATCCTTGCAACTATATTGGAACAACTGCTAATATGCTTGATTTTCTTTTAAACCATGTACCTGCTAAGGAGAGCCACTGAGAGGGCCTGCTCTCTCAGCAGCAAGAGAGGTTATATTTGGAAGATTTAACTACCAGTATGGCCTGGACACTGGCCATAGAGTAACTCCAGTATGAACTAACCATTATGATAGTTGTTGTCTGTGAACAACTGGTATGGCCATGCTGGTTCATATCAGATGAAGTTCAGCCCTGGCATAGGTAACTGAGCAGGGAGGGGGAATCTGCAGCCATGAGAACAACATAGAAAAAAAAAAACAATCTTTCTTCTTCCTGATCATCTCTTGCTATAGAGTGGCTCTTCTTTCTTGTTGTTTCCCCATGGTCACCTTACATTTCATGTTTTCTGTTTCATTCTTTCACTTATGATGAGGAAATGGGTAGGAGGAAGCTCTGTTAAAGCTGAAGCTGGACTCCTGCTGCATCAGCCACCATGTCCTGACCCACACTGGAAGGTAAAGCACCAAGGAAGAATTCCCTACCCCTTTATTGTCCATTCCCTACGTTACGTACCTCCGGAACTAGGATTGGATTCATCCAGTAGATCTCCGATAACTTTTCAAACTCCTGACTCATGACATCCAGGGCATTCTGTAGTGTGGCCTCAGCCTCAGCATTTCTTAGCTGGAGACAAGAAAAACAATGAATGACCAAAGCCTTGCAGCCTGCCTTCATAGACTCTTGCCCTCTCCTGTACTCCCAGTCCCTGCTAGTGGGGGACAACTGGGAGACAACTTTTATCTCCTTTGGATGGCAATCAGCTCTTTTCTTTCTCAACAGGAAGATCCAGGAAACAAACAAATAGTGGGGCGCTCCCTGCAGTTGGGTATGCTCAATTTGGCAAGCAAAGTCTTTTTGTCCAATATCACTCAATTCTTCCCCTACAACTTAGGGTCAAGGACAAGGGTCCTACCCTTAACCTATAGTTGCTGGAGCTTCCCAGTGTCCTCTTGAATAATAACTGCCAAATTTTGAGCACACAGTCTATGTCAGGCACTATGCATACATAATTTCATTTCACTTTCCCAATAACCTTATAATACCTTACAAGAGACCATGGTTCCAATTTCATAGTTGAGAAGGCAGACTCAAAGAAGCTTAATGCTCAGAATCACATAGCCAGACAGAACCCCCATTGGTTTAATTCAATACTCCACAACCTATACCAGAAAGGGCAGATGGGGTGCTCAGATGTTGGGGGAATCTTTATTACACACTTACTGTAATTTAAAAACTATATTGTGTATCAAGGAGAGTGGGTTAGAGAGAGACTGGCTCAGATTTTCCCTTCCTGGCAGAGGGTCTGCCTCCCCAGACTGTTGTAGCCCCTGTGCTCTTGATAATTAAGAAAAAAAGTTTCAGATGGTTTGTTCTATAGGCTCAGGAAACCAAACTTAAGTGCTAACAGTAATCCCCAACACCCCAGGATGAACTCCTTACAGTGCATGGGAGACATAAAATAAATTCTTTTGAGACCATCTACAATTCAGAAGAATCAAGTGCTAGACCAGCAACACAGGTGCGATCATTCTTGCCCCAGTAGATAATGAGCCGGGGCCACAGAAGCACGCTGATATATTCAGCTCTGACAGAGCTGTCACTTGTTCACCTAACCTGATCTCACCTCTCCTGCCCACCATGCCGTCTATTTTTTTTTTATTTTGGTACAAGGTATTGAACCCAGGGGAACTTAACAATTTAGCCACATCCCTAGCCATATCTAATTTTGAGACAGGGTCTTGCACAGCAAGAAGCCACAGATATGCCAGATTAAAAGTAGAGCTGGAAGCTGGGCCCAGTGGTGCAGGACTTTGGGAAGCGGAGGCAGGAAGATTGCAATTTCAGAGCTAGCCTCAGCAATTTAGCAAGGCCCTAAGCAAATTAATGAGACCTTGTCTCAAAATTAGATATGGCTAGGAATGTGGCTTGACACTGTTGGGAAGTGGAGGAAATTATAGTAGGTGGGGACTAACAGGAGGTCTTCTGATCATTAGGAGCATGCCCTTAAAGGGAATAGTGGCATCCGCCCTTGGAGAAGAGAGTTAGATCCCAGCCCCTCCTCTTTCTCTCTTTTTCATTCCTGGTCACAAAATATACATCTTTGTTCCCATACACTCCCTGCCATGATGTGCTATCTTGCCACAGTCCTCAAACAATGGAGCCAGCTGATCATGAAACTTCCAAAGTGTAAGCCAAAATGAACCTTTTCTCTTTATATGTTTATTATCTCAGGTTATTTGTTACAGCATCATAAAGCTGGCTAACGCAATCTCCTTGCCAACACTACACAGCTTACTGCCCTCCTTCCTCAAGGGAAGGAATAACACAAAAATGAAACAAATCTTGTCTTCATCCCACATCTATGACAGCCTTTCTGGAGATACATATTCTTTCTTGGTTAACTGCTGCTTGCTTTCTAGCCTCATTTGCATATATGTGTATGTGTGTGGGTCCTCACGAGGTCCTATGGAGTGGGAACCTTATAAGTGTTCTAGAGGCCTCCACCCCATGGTATGATATGCTCAAGTTGGGTTGTAGGCTGGTATAGACCACCTGTCAGGTCATGAACCTCCAGAAAGCCTAAGTAGCAATGAGAGGCCAGAATCTCATATTTCCTGCTGTTCAAAACAGCAAGAACACTGAGTTCTGTCTATACGTGTAAAGTACTTCTATTGCTGTTGTTTAAAGCTCAAAGAACCTATCTTGGGGATCAGATGCTGGGACAGCCTGGCCTGATTGCCTTAGCCACTCTGCCTCCTGCACAGTGTGCCAATTAGATGTGCAAATGAAAAGGGAAAGTGGTTATACTTCTTGCAATTTCAACTCAGAAGCCTTTCTTCAAATAAACCTTAATTAGATGAGAGGCAGGCAGAGCAGCTGCCTCAGGGCCTTAGCAGCTGACCTCAAGTTGGGGTGGTCATGATCGCTTGCCTCATTAGAGCACGCTCATCAAGTGTGCCCGTGGGTTTTGCGTTCTGAGAAACATGCAACTAGTCTTATAGCCCCCAAACAGAGCCTCAATCTCTTTTCTCTCTCACTACCAGCTACCATCTATTGAGCCACTATTCTGTGCCAGGCACTTGAGATAAAATAACTTGTTAGATTCTCACAATAATCTAGGGAGGTAGGGATTACACTTCATATCCTGTTGATATGGAAACAAAGACCCAGAGATGCAAAGTCACTCTACACAGGTAGTATTATGGGTTGAGTTGTGCCCCCGAACAAAGATATGTTGGAGTCTAAAGTCCCAGTACCCTAATACCCTAGATGGAGTTAGGGTGATTGCAGATGTAATTAATGGTTAGGTTGAGGTTATACTGGATAAGGTAGGCCCCATTCCATTATGAACGGGCTCCTTAGAAGGAGATGGTCACATGAAGACAGGCACACAGGGGAATTGCTATGTGAAGACAGAGATTAGAGTGATGCATCTACAAGCTGAGGAACATCAAAGATTGTCAGCAAAACACCAGAAGCTAAGAAGAGGTAAGGAAGAATTCTTCTACAGGTTTCAGGGGAGCACAGATCTACTAAAACCTTGATTTTAGACATCTGGCTTCCAGAACCAAGAGACAAGATGTTTCTGTTGTTTTAAATCACCTGGTTCTTAGTATGTTGCGACAGGCTTTGGAAATGAATAGAACTACTAAGTGGCAGATTTTGGATTTGAATCCCGAATCTCCCCAGTTTTCCCACCATTTCATATTGCCTTCCAACATGAATAAAGAAATATATAGAAACTTGAGAGACACAGAGCAGCTCAGAAGAACTCACTCTTTTCTCCTGCAGTTGTATCAGGTATGATGAGAATACCCTACTTTTGATTTACCTGGTCTGGACCCAGGAGACATTTGTCAAAGGAGAGAGAGGGAACTTCTTTCAAGGGTATGGTAGTCTCTATGGATTAACATAACCCATGAAGTAACACAAGCAATGACAATTCCGGGTGACACAGAAAAGACTGCCAGGCAAGCACCTGCTTAGAATGATCCCATCTTGCCTGTGCCCTGGAACAATGCACAGAGTCTGACCATCTTTGGATAGCATGTTTTGCCCTCCCATGCTCCAACCCTCTGCACTCACCAAGTTTTCATCCAGGAAAGCTTTGGTGTCATCGTGGAGCCCTTTAAGACTAAATATAACATCTACTGCGTCATTTCTGCTTATAGTCTATGAGAAGAAGAAAGGACAAGAAAGGAAGGGAAAGGACAAAGACAGAGGAGTTGTTGGTTAGTAAGCATGCAGCTGGCTTCTCTGGGAAGGTAGAAGTAGGCTAGAGTAGGACATGGCTGTAGGTAAAAAAAAAGTAATATTCAAAATATGGCATAACTAGTAGAGTATGGGTACTAAGCACATAGAACTGATGCCAGCTATATTGGTGTGCCCTACAAAGTGGCACAGCACAACTTGGCTTTTGGCATCATTGACTGGGTGCAGTAGTACAGGAAAATATGAAATATGCAAACCGGAGAGTAAATTTGAGGCCACTTGTCCCTAGGCTAAAACCATCGTTCTCATGGCAGGTGGAATTAGGTCCAATCATCTCTCTTCTCAAAATTCCAGGCCTTGGTCTCCAGGGCTCTTCCGGCTAAGATCTGGCCCAAAATAGTTAACCCACATTTCATCATACCCTGATTATATGGCGTTTTTTTAGCACTAAAATAACTTTTTTTTTCTGTGCTGGGATCAAACCAAAGGCCTCTTATGGTTTAGGCAAATGCTCTACCACTGAGCCACATCCTCAGCCTTGAAGTTAATTCTTAAAATTATCATTTAAATCTTCTGGAAGTGGGTAAAGCCATGGGATGGCACATTTAAAATAAATGTCTAATCTGGACATTTCCTTCAAGAAGAAAACAAAAACACCTTGGAACTTTGGTTTCACTTGCAGGTGTCCCTTTATTCAGTTATACAGGGAACCACATGGGATGAGGAAGGCCCAAGGCTAAGTTCCTCTCCATTCATTGGCCGTTTCTCCCTTGAGGTTGGTGTGGTGGATAGCCATCAGGAGAAAGGGCTAGTTCTCAGGCTGATCAAATCTGCTGTGGGATTCCCCCAGCAGCCATCTTGACCCTGTAATGAGTCAAGACGTGCCTGCCTTCCTGTCCACTCTATCCATCAGTTTCCTGCCATATAAATTTGCCCAGTTTCTTCATATCCAGCCTCTGGCTCTTCTTCCCTTTGCATCTCCTTTCCTATCTAGGTTGACCCCATTCCTTCATCTGCCCCTTTGACCTTACCTCAATGGGAGTACAAGAAGCTGCACCTGCCTCATTGCCACTGTCTTGGCCATAAAATACATCATTCAGGATGGTAGCACTGGCATTCACAGAATCCAGGAGGACAGACACGTGCTGGTGGACCTTGCTGAGGTCATTGAGTCTGTAATAAATCAAGGACAGATGGATGAGCTGGGAACTTAGGACTTCTGGCCTTGGGTGCTGATAGGTTGGGATAAGGGGAGAAATGAAAATCCTAGGTACTCGATTTGGACTTTTTATTCTCTTTTGTTATGTTTGCTCTTTTCTAGAGAGCCACTGATGCTTGGAACTGTTTCTACTCTTTTCTGCATATTCACTTTTGGCTAACCTGAATTAAGATACTAGGAATTTGAGTAGAGTGGGAGACTAAAATAAAGGAGAGTAGCTTATTCCAGAAACTCCAAGGTCCTCCTGATAATAAAGGGTGAGGATAAACATTCTTTGTATTCTTGGGTCTGGGGCAACAGGAAGACATCAAAATTCATCTCTGCCTAATGAGAAATTTCCAAGCTGGTTTATTGCTAAGCACAAAGAATATTTCCTCCATGGATTGTCAGGGAGTCAGTCAATGTTCTGAGCAACTAGGTGAGATGCTTGAGGCCAGGCTCCCCAGTAGCCATTAGACAAATTGGCTGCTTCTCTCTATCCTTTCTTGAGTCTCCCATCCTTGTATCTAGGCCAGTCCACTTACCTGCTAATGAGGTTTTCTGCAAGCCGAGCTAAGTGCTGCATCTGGGCAAACTCCTCATCAGAGAGGCTATCATGAGATTCCTGGGAGTCCAGCTGGGGTTGAGGGGCAGCTTGAATTTCACTATGCTTGCATGCCCACATTTTCATTGAATTCTCAAAGTCCTGGAGATGAAAACAGTGGCATATCCTAATGATTGCTGTAGCTAAGAGGGTACGTGACAGGTCTGTCTATGAGTCTGACATTAGCGGGTAACGTGTGGGTACAATAGGTAAATGGGGAATGAGGCTCCTCTGTGCATTCCCCAGTAAACCTGTCTATAGATCTATCTATCCTTTTATTCACCATCTCTTCTGTACTAGGCACTTTTAGTTTGGTCTTGAATCAGATATCTGCCTTCCAGAAGGTCCTATATAAGGGCATCATGACAGATAAGAGAGTAGAGTTCATTTCATGCTTTTTTTTTTCTTTGCCAAATCTAGGCAATATGTTTGTGATGGAGTTTAGAGCCAGACATACTTAATCCAATTTTCAATCATGCTTCTGTCATTTATCAGTTATGTGGCCATGAGCAATTTATTTAACCTCCTGAAATGGAAATAAGTGTATCCATCTCAGGATTGTTTGGGGGTAGCATGTGAGGCAATACATGTAAAATACCCAGCACAAAGTAGGCATCTTATAAATTAGATGTCCTATCCCCTCTATTGCTGTTTCTATGGACTGTTCGCAGGTCAGGATGGAAGACAGCCTCCTATCACTGAACAGCTAATCAATAATGACTCCTTTGTAGCTTTAGAAGATTTAGGTGAAGTGGGTGATATTTATGAATGCAGCATTTTAAGGAATCTTACATGAAGCTAAAGACCATCAATGCAGATGAAATATATTGTTGAAAGAGCAAATGTCTCTATTACCATCTAAGGCCTAACTTTGATTCTCTGTGCAATGGAGACTGGAAGGATAATTTTGTCTAAAACTACAGGAGAGAGCTCTTTGCCTTGCTTTTTTGGACAGTGGTTTGCAAGTGTCAATATATATCAGAATGTCTTCAGGAACTTGTTTATAAATGCAGGCTCCTGAGAACCACTGTTCCCCATTCTGTTCAGTGGACCTGGCATGGGTCCCAGGAGTATGCATTTATAACCAGCACCCCAGGTGACTGTGATGAAATGGCCATGCAGACCGCTCTTTGAGAAATTCTATTTGACTGGAAATTTTCAGTAGTCATGTGACAGCTATGGATGGATAAAGTAGTGTGAGAGCCCAAGATGAGCCTCTCTCCTCTTACCCGATCTCTCATCAGCATCTGGGCAGCATTCTTGTATCTAATCTTGATAATACCTGGCCTCTGGATCCAGGCCTCCCCATCCACCTGCACTGGGATACCTTCTTCACCGTCAATAGTTATCATCAACTCACGGCACTGTCAGAGAACAGGAGAGGAAATAGGGGAGAAAAATGAAGCACGTTCTATAGACCAATCTGACAATCTCACAATCATGTCCTAAATGTGTACCTAACGTAGCACTAGCAAACATATGGATTAGATCATGCCAGGGAGAAACACCCACTTCCTATGAGCTTTTTTGCCCCTTTGGTCTCTACCACCTCTATCTCCAATATCAGCCAGAACCTTGGTACCTACCAGATAACCTGTTTCCTTCACCCTGAAACTTTTATGCCTAGTTAATTCCTGGGATTACCCTCACATCCAGGATTGCAGATGGAAAATTCACCCCCTTTCTAGTACCCATCTAATCCCTGCCTACCTGGGCAATGCGATGATGATGCAGGTTGATGATACGGGACATGGCCATCTGCACAGAACCAAAGATTGCCACTACCTCCAGCTTTCCATCATCTATTGCAGGAGCATCATATTCCTAAGGAGGAAGAAATGGATTATATTTCCCACCCTTGAGAAAGTACACTTTGTGTATAACAAACAAGGGTGTTTTGAAGACTCCTGTTAACCATTTTCTAGTTCAAGAAAAGTGGAAAAACTGCATTCTTAAAAGGGGAAAGGATAAAGGGAGGAAGCCAATCTGAGTAAAAGACACTTGGGTCACAGCAATTCTTATCCACTTTTGAGATCATAACTCACAGCCAGTTTCTACCTTGTCCAATCCAACATCATAAATTCCCAAGGCCAGCTCTGGGATGGTAATTAGCCTAGCCAGGCATGGTGGTACATGCCTGTAATCCCAGCATCTGAGGCAGGAAGATAGCAGGTTTGAAGCCAGCCTCAGCAATTTAGTGAGGCTTTAAGAATCCTAGTGAGACCCTTTCACAAAGTAAAAAAAATAAATAAAAAGAGCTGGGGATGTGGCTAAGTGGTTAAGCACCCTTGGGCTCAATCCCTGCAACATAAACAAACAAACAAATAAATAAAAACCTGAGTCTACTGTGGCTGCTAATAGAAGTTTCCAGTCTATGTTCCCTCCTCACATTGTCCACTTCCTACTATAGTCGACCAACTCTCCTTTCTGAGAGGACTTAGCAGGGTCATGCTTTTCTCCCACCCCATTCCTTGTTCCATACTCACTGCAGTCGCTGTGTTGCTTCCCCAGAAGTTGACACCTCCAGCATAACTGGTAATGTTGAGCACTACAATGCCTTGCAGGTTTGGCAAGGAGATGGGTTCTCCATCACACTGAAAGGAAAGATAAGCTCTCATTAGCTGACTTTCAGATACCAATGTGAAGGGACATTTACAGAGATGGGAAAAGACTCTGTCTTCTCTTCATACTATTATTTGCTTATCCATACAATAGAAATCCATCTTTCTGCCTTTCTCCTATGAGCTGTGAGTGAGGATCACAGTTAAAGCTTGGTAATAACCAAGGATATAGTGGAAAGCTGATTTCCAAGGCCATGAGGTTTCCCTTCTCCATTGCCCAGGAAGGACCACTCCTTTTTCTACTAACCTCTAGATGCACTCGTTCTTCCAGTTTCCTGTAAGAGCGCTGCAGAAGTTCCTTGCTTCCCAGAAGGCCATACCATATCTTGTTCTTAAAGCGGCTGCTACAGGAAGACAAAGAAGAGAAAGATGGCCATAAGGTGAATAATACAAAGATTAATGGAGCCAAGGCATGGTGGTGCACACCCATCCCAGCGGGTCTGGAGGCTGAGGCAGGAGGACTGCAATTTCAAATCCAGCTTCAGCAATTTAGTGAGGCCCTAAGCAACTTAGTGACACCCTGTCTCAAAATAAAAAATAAAGAGGGCTGGGGATGTGGCTCAGTGGTTAAGTGCCCCTGGGTTCAATTCCTGGGTATCAAAAAAAAAAAAAAACTGGAGGGGCTGTTGGGATAGTGTAACTGGTGTTCTTATGCAAACACATGCAGGAATGAATCCCTGGGCTCCGTTGAAGCTTCAGTATCCTATTGATGAATAAATTTTCCACTTCTCCTTGCTGCTAAATATTGGTCCCGACTTGGAAGAAACAGGCTATATTTAGAAAGCAATACTCACCAAAATCCGTGAGCATAGCTGGCTGATACAAATCAGTTACCCTGGCATGTGCCATTCCAGGAGTGCAAAATTTCAGCGGCCTAGAATCAATTTTATATGAAACATCTGATTCTTGGACTGCAATTTTTTGAAGCAGTGACTTTTCTGACAAAGTGGAGAACTTTTCCAAATACCAGAACCTTATATTAAATACTTAATTCAGTGTCATAGAATAAGGCCAGGCTTAGTAAGGAGCTTTTAGATAGTGAGCCAGTGGAGAGAATATGAGACACGTAAGAAATTGGGAGACTCAAGATGGTGTTGGAAAGAACAGGGTCCTGCTGACTGTAGGACCTCTGATAAAAACAGGTAGGCAGCTATAGTCATAGTATTGCTTACTATGAGCTTTTAAAGTATAGCCACAGAAATGAGCTATCACATGAGCAACCACATGAGCAACCACAGGGGATGAGAGGTTTTTTTGTTTTTGTTTTTGTTTGGTACCAGGAGTACTTTACCACTGAGCTACATCCCCAGCCATTTTTTATATTGAGACAGGGTCTTGCTAAGTTGCTTAGAGCCTCCCTAATTTGCTAAGGCTGGCCTTGAACTTGCAAACCTCCTGCCTCATGTACCCAAATCACTGAGATTATAGTTGTGTGCCACCTTGCCCAGCGAGGGAATGAGTTGTGAAATGTAAGGCTAGCACAACCTTATTTGAACCCTATTTGAAGCCAAAAATTTTCTGGGCACTTTAGTTTACTCATCTATAAAATAGAGGTTTAATTATATGGGAATGTAAAGCACATAGAGAAACCAAAACAATTCTGGAAAAAAAAACAAAGCAAAGTTGGAGGACTTTCATCTTCCAACTTAAAAATTACAATAAGGCCACAGGTATCAAGGCAATTTGTTACTTGCACAGGATAGATACATAGATCAATGGAACACAAGAGTCCAGAAATAAACCATCATTACATATATGGTCAATTGTTTTATTTATTTATTTATTTATTTATTTATTTATTTATTTATTTATTTAGGTACCACAGGCACTTAATCACTGAGCCATATTGCCAGACCTTTTTAATATTTTATTTAGAGACAAGGTCTCGCTGAGTTGCTTAGGGCGTTGCTAAATTGCTGAGGCTGGCTTTGATCTCGTGATCCTCCTGCCCCAGCCTCCTGAGCTACTGGGGTCAATTGATTTTTGACAAAGATGCCAACACAATTCACTGGGGAAAGGATAGTTTTTTTTTTTTAAACATGGTGCTGGGATAACTGGATATCTTCATGCAAAAGGATGAATTTAGACCCCATCATAAAAAAAAAAAAAACCTCAAAGTGGATTATCGAACTCAATGTAAGAGCTAAAACAATGAAATTTTTAGAAGAAAACTTAGGAGCAAATTTTCAAGACCCTGAGTTAGGCAAATATTTCTTTGATATGGCATCAAAAGCATGGATCATAAAGGGAAAAAAATAAGGAATTGGACTTTATCAAAATTCAAAACTTTTAAAATTTAGAACATTTCACTAAGAAAATGAAAAGACAATCAATAGACTAGAAGAAACTATTTGTAAACCACCTATCAGATAAAATGCTTGTTCCTCACCCCTGGTCTGTTCTGAGACAGAGTTTCTAACAGCAATCGCAGGGGTCAGGTAGAGCGGTATGCCTCTTTTTATCTATAGTTTCAATTTATAAGGACTGTGAGGCTACCTTAGGGTATGTCTGAAGTAGAAATGTACCACAAAGTGCCAAGCAGGCCAATGCTAGATAGGGTGAAATCAACGGGTCTAGAAGAACCAGGTTAGGAATACCAAGAACAAATAGGGGGATCTTTGATATTTTGTAATCCTTCCAAACAAGAACAGAACTAAAATTCCTGTTACAATCTAGTTAAGCTCTCACAGGCAGAAAAAAAAAGATAAGAAATTTGCTAAATTGAGTCAATGTAATCTGTTCTCAATAATACTAACACAGGAAGCTATACTTATAGCAATTCACAGATTTAGACCATGATGAGAACTCCAAGTTCAGTAGGCCAGTGCAGTCATTACAGACCAGCCCAACATTTGGAGCAAGCTGAACAACTAGGCTAGTCTTGGGACCAGTGTATTTTACTTCCCAAGGAGCCCTTTCTTTCCGTTGCATGTCTGAGAGGTAAGGGACATATGTGTATTGTCATTGCGTGTTTGCATGTAGGAAGGGGAGGAGGGTTTTTCCCCCCTTACTTGTATTGTCCTGGATGTTCTTCTCTTCTGGTGTTGAACTCCAGAGAAATTTTAGCATCCAGCCCAATTCCAAAGTAGTTGTTCATGACACACTTTTCTTTGAAGCGTCTGAAATGAGCCAAGAAAAGGACAGAATGATGCAAGAAGGAAGTGATGCTGTCATTGGGTTGTAGACTTTATCTGCCTGATGGAAAATCACTGAGACAAGGCCTCTGCTGCATTAGGCACAATGCATAATGCCCTTGAGAGGCACATGTAGATGTTCTATTGTGTTAACAACCAGCCTGTCAGCTGTAAGAGAGGGTTCCCAGCCAGTTGGGAAGCATCAATGTGATTGGGGCTCAGTAAAAAAGTAACATTCATGATCTTACTCATCTTTGGAGGCCTCAAATATGAGTGACTCATATTTTCCAAATATAATAGAGGGAAAGAGAGTCATTGGCTTATTCTCATAATAAACTTTTGAGCATACCAGATACAAATGTATTATGGCAGTGAAGTCTGCACTATTGCTTTTAGTGACGTCTGACTTCTTTGTAATACTTTCATGTCAAAACGCAAAGTGACCACACCTTTGGAGGGCACAACTGATAAAAGAGGACACATATGCACTCACCCAAAACCCAAGTAGACTTTTGAGTTTCCTGTATCCATCTAGGGTGCCAACATCAAAACTAGTGGGGTGCTAGAGCCAGGTCATACCAGCTCATGTAAACTGATTATGCATATCCGTTCCCAACTCTACCTTCAATGACATTATATTAGTGGCTTGAAATAGGCCAGGATGGGAGGTTTATACCAAGATTAAATCAGTGCTTCCCTATCTCTGAGAGCTGTTTTTTAAACATTTGCTGGCATACTATGTATCAAAGCTCACTGGGTAGACATAAACTTAAACCAGTGGTGACATGGGGACTGTGAAAATTGGAGATAGGAATAAGAATTGTTTTCTTAAACAAATTGCTTAAGAAAACAAATAATTAACCCTCAACGTTATATGAAATCACATATAAGAGGTTGTGAGGGGAAAGGGGGGGGGGAAACAAGGGAGAGAACTGAACAACAACAGATGAGGTAGAGAGGGAAGATGGGAGGGGAGTGGAGGGGAGGGGGGATAGTAGGGGATAGGAAAGGCAGCAGAATACAACAGTCACTAATATGGTATTATGTAAAAATGTGAATGTGTAACTGATGTGATTCTGCAATTTGTATTTGGGGTAAAAATGGGAGTTCATAACTCACTTGAATCAAATGTATGAAAGATGATATGTCATGAGCTTTGTAATGTTTTGAACAACCAACAAAAAAAAAAAGAAAAAAAAAGAAAACAAATAATTTCTAGTTGTATCCTTTGGAGAATCTGAAAATAGATACAGTTCAGGTATTGGATCACAGATGATTTTTGTATTCGTTACTCAACCGAGCCAACATCCCTCATATGAGATTAGCCTTAGTCCTGAAATTGGACTTTCTCTAACTGATGTCTAATTGATCTTCTTTTTTATATTTGTTTAATTTTTTTAGTTGTCAATGGACTTTTATTTTTATTTACTTATACATGGTGCTGAGAATGGAACCCAGTGCCTCACAAATGCTAGGCAAGTGCTCCACCACTGAGCCACATCCCCAGACCCAACTGATCTTCTTAATGGAAGGCAAGATGAGAGAATGTGGAAGAATTTGGCTGCTGGTAATAGTCCAAAGGAGTAGGACTATTGAGACAGATGTCCTTAGATTTTCTACCTAGTCCCTTAGTGACTTCTTTAGTACTTCAACCATTTACGGTTAAAGGCAGCACTGGAAAAACAAGTCCTCTGAAATAACAACTAACATGTATTATGTGTTTCTAATAATAATAGTAACTGCTAACAATAACACTTAACTTTGAATGCCATGCACTGCTCAATGCAAGTATTTTTTCTGCAAGTACGTTTTATATATGAAAACAATAAATACAACAAACCTATGTTGCATGTTCTATTTATCTTCATTACATGTGAGGAACATGAGGATCACATTGGTTAAGCTACTGTGTCATCATACAACTAGTAAGTAGAGTTGGGAATTGACTCTATCCCTAGGCTGTGCTTTTAACCAGGAAGAAGACATCAAAAAGTAATTGGACTAGATACTTACATTGTTTCAGGTGTAAAATATAAGTGTTCCAAGTTAAGGTTATCTAGGTCTTCACTTTTGAGAGAAGGTATAGACGACAAAGTGCCATGACGAGAACCTAGACACAAAGGACATCTCTTTGGTGTCAGATGCAAACATTAGGAGCCTTTCTGCCTGCTTGTATTTGATCTTATTTTCCCTGTTGGGGGAGGGTCAAGCTCCATGACTTTCTCCTAAATAGCATGCAGTGTGCTCATTGCAAAGAGGATCCTCTTAGATAGACTGGGACTTTCACTGAGGGAATAGTAAGGCTGGTCTGCTTCTTTGTTGGCAGTGAAAACAGCCTCAAATCTCTGCTTTCATCAGTACAGCCTTTTCAAAGTGTGTAATGGGATCATTATTCTGGTCATTGACACATGAGATTTCATAGTATAAGGTTTCTGGAAAAGGGAGGGGGCTCTCTACTGCAGAGTAGGATTATGATTAAGAGGATGCATGAGGAACATATATTTATTCTTTGGAAACTAAATGACATGAAGAAGTCTAGAATAACAGAAGAAGAAGAGAAAGATCCTTACGATGTCTTGGGCTCATCTGGTTAAAATCCTCTGAGTCATAATCTTCCAGGAAGAGAGTTGATGCAAAGTTCTTAACTGATATTGTCTGTCTGCTTTCTTCATCCAGAACTATAGAGAAAACATGGAAGGAAGGAAGGGACGGAGGGAGGGAGGGAAAGAGGAATGGAAGGAAGGAAGAATAGAGGGAATGAGGATGGGTCACATTTATTGAGCATTTCTTTTGTTAGTTAATGCTAGTCAGTGTGTGTGTAGACAATAGACACTCCCATTTGACCATCATATCTCCTCCATGATGCCCTTTGTACTCCCTTTCCATTTTTCTCTTTTCTTTCTTTTTCTTCTTTGGTTTGGAGTGAGTTTCACTATGTTGTGCATGCTGGCACAATTCACCATCCTCCTGTGGTATGCACGCCTGTGCTCAGCTTGTCTTGTGCTATTGCCATGGCTTTCATAGCCATGTCTGAACTTTATCTTCCTGGTACTCTTTTTTGTCACCCATATACATGATTGTGAGTAGAAGCTTGGGACTAGGGAATTGGGGAGCAGGGTAGGAAACTCTCTGCTCTTCCACCTCCATTCTGTTAGTTTGTTTACTTACAGGACTTTTGTCTAGACTTGGGTCTCTAGGAGCATGCCACTCTTTTACTCAATTATCTCACCCATACCTAAAACACTTGGGATATCTCCTTCCTTTCCCCAGCCTATGTGTGGTACAGCTCAGGTGCTCAGCCTATGCCTTAGCTCATAGGTTCAATTCCTACCCTACTAGGGAAACTTGATTTGTCCCATAGCTACAAGCCAAACCTATAAATCTAACATATTGATAGAGCAGACGGAGCTTCAGTTGTGACAGAGTGGTGGGATGTTCAGATTAATCTGATCTTCATTTACTTGGAAACTAACTATAGAAATACAGGTGAACTGGCTGTTTAATTCATCCACAATGCATAAGGGAGACTTTCTTTATTCCTTATAAACATGACTGGGGTTTTGTGCCTACAGGTACCAAGGCAGGGGAAAGTACCAGGCTAAAAGTCAAAGGCCAGCCAAAAAGAATTCCTTGCTACTCAGTACTTCTGCTCAATTTCAGTAATTTAATTAGAACACGTTTGGTCTTTCACCATCTTCTGATCTGATTTTTAGAAGAATCATTGTGCTCTATATGTGTAATAAGGGTTATAATGCATTCCACTGTTGTCATGTATTTAAAAAAATAATAAAATCAATAAAAAAGAAAAATAATACTAATAGCTATTTAGGAGAAGACTTAAATAAAGCAATATACCATGTTCACAAAATAAACAAACAAATAAATAAATAAATAAAGCATGTGTGGAAGAAGTGGTCACCAAAATGTTAGGTGAAGAAATTGGGGGAGTTGAAAAGGTTTTCAAACTGAGTCAGAGATTGTATATTCTTCTGAGTCCTGGGTAATGGCAATCAATGTGAGGGCCATCAGAATTACTTTGAGGGCCTTATCTCTGATTAATACTTTGTCAGACATGCAGACATGAACACCATTTCCTGTTTAAATGAGTAACAGGTTTAAAACAAACAGGAGCACAGGTTGCATGACTAGGGGTGGGAGATAACAGAGCTTTGAGCCAGGTCTCTTAGCACCCGTAATTGTTTAACATTAGTGTTAGTTGACTGCCTGGGAGATAGGAGTAGCCAAAGTGGCAACTTATCATGACTGAAGCATTTCAAATTAGTACTCTGAGGACTGACTTTCAATACAATATGAATGCAGAATCTAATCAAATTTAGGTAGTGAGGTCAGATAGCAAACCCAGAATGAGGGAAACCAATCGACCATCCATTGGAACCTTCTCTTTCCCCTACTTCAGTCATCAAAACCCCAGGCCCCATACCTTGTTCAACCTGGAATATGATGAGCTTCAAGGATTTCTGGAGATTCTGGGCCTTTGTGGCCAGCTCCAACTTGTACTTGGCTATGTGGTCTACTTGAGGGACGAAGGGCTTTCCATCTGCCTTGCCACCATCTGTGTATACTGTAGCACTTTTCTCAACAGAGGTAGCTGCTGCCTCCTCAGCCAGGACATCAATCAGGACACTGAGCTTATCATACATTAAGTCGCTCTATAAAGAGAGGAAGGAAATGGCTCATTGTTATGAGGGACCAGAGACTGACAGGACAGAATAAGGAGTTAGGGTAGGGGTAGGGGGAGAGATGACAAAATGTAGTAGTTTTCTGAGCATAGAAAAATCACATATGAGGAGATCAAACATATGGGGAAAGAAATACAGGGCTAGATATGATGAGATACCCAAAGGGTATTGGGGGGAATCAAACATGCATCATTTGTTTCTGAGCAACCTCAGGCATCAATGTATGTTTCCAAGTCTTTCTTGAGCCAGACTGGCCTATAAAATGATGTATAACATGGAAAACTTTAGGAAAGATAAACATTTCTGGATGGCATGTTCATGGGCATGCTCATGTGGATGTGGATGGTCTCTGCACGGGTGTTGCTAGCTGCTTTTGTATGAGTGTATGCTTGAAGATATACATTTGCTGCAGGATTTATTATTTTGATTCCTAGCTTCATAACTTAATAGTTTATGATGTGAAGCAAATTACTTAACCTCTTTATTCCTTTATATTCTAGGGCAGCTGTCAGGTTTCAATAAATTAATACATTAAGAGCTCTTAGAACAGTCTCTGGCAAGAATAAGTGCAACGTAAGTGTTAGCTATTGTTGTTACAGAGGTTAATGCAGGCATGATTCTAGTGTGTGTTTATATGTGCTTATTTTCAAGTATGTTCTGGTATATATACTTAGTGCACAGTTGTGTCTAGTTGTGAGCAGATGTTTGGCATATGCTAGGTATACAGCATGTGTGTATGCATGCATATGCCATTCTTTATTTGGCAAAACATGGAGGGTGACAAGTTTGAACCCTCCCCATCAGGAAGGCTCAACAGTTGCCCTTCCTTGTTTTTCTTTTACAATTCCCAGTAAGAGGCACGTTTGCTTTGTTTAAAAAAAATCTGAAATACTGCCATTTTAATATGTAATCAACATAAAATTATTGATGAGTTATTTTTACATTCCTTTTCTCCATGATTTTTATTACACATATCAATTGTACAAATTCATGGATTTTACTGTGACATTTCCATATATGCATATATCATGTATTGATCATGTCCTCCCTCCCTTCTGTTCTCTCTCACCTTCCTCTCCCTCCCTCTTCCCCCCAGTCCCTGTCTCATTCAAGGAACCCTTATATGCTGTTGATGGTAATGTAAATTAATACAGCCACTATGGAAACAGTATGGAGGTTTCTCAAAAAAAAGTAGAAATCCCATATGATCCAGCTATCCCACTCCCTATTTTTATTATGGCACTGTTTATAGTAGCTAGGATATATAATTAGCTGAGGTGTTCTTCAACAGGTGAATGGATAAATAAAATATGGTCTATATACACAATGGTGTATTATTCAGTCATAAAAAAGAATGAAATAATGTCATTTTCAGGAAAATGAATGGAACCAGAGGACATCATGTTAAGGGAATAAGTCAGGCACAGAAAAACAAGTATCATATATTTTGTCACATTTGCTTTCATTGTAAAAGGGGTCCCTGGCTCCACAAAAATGGAGGACAAAAAGACAAAAGGAAAAGAGACTTACCTTCAAAATCACAGACTGTACTGCTGTGTTGTTCTGCTTTATCTGACTCCAGGCCTTTACAATATCTTCCACAAAATCTTCCACTGCTGAGCACAAGAATCTGGAAAGAAGATAGAAGGCATGATGTGACATGGACCATGCAGTCCAGAGCCCTATCTTCCATCTTTTTCTCTCTCTTTCCTCATCTCTTCTCCCTTTCTCCCTGTCTTTTTCTCTCCAACCTTCCCCCCTTTACTGCTCCTCCCATATATATGGTAAAATATGCTCCACTTCCACTTCAGTTCAGTTTCAAACCACTTTCCAAATGAAGTATCTAAGGCAGGTTGACTAGGATTTTTTAGTCCTAATTCTGCATTTCCAAAATAGAGCATTTATTTGGTTCAAGTTAGGTTAGGTTTTTGCCCTGGTTCAATCAGCTCTGATTCAAGGGCCTCAGTAATAAAGTATAAACATAATGACATCAGGAGGGCTCTCCCTGTGGGGACTAGTTTGCAAAGGAGAGTGTGATAGCTTGAGTATGAACCGGGGAAGAATGAATGACTGACATATTTGAGAGGAGGAATGTGTTGCTCAGGTTATGAAAGAGCAGCTATAAGTAGGTAGGTACTATAGAGATCTTTCCCAGTGTCAAAGATGGAAAACATGGTATATGAGCTGTTGAATGGTCTAGAGTGTTGCATTTCCCTCCTGTTACCTTCCTTCCAAATACCTGGCTTGCAGTTTTGTGCTTTTGGAGTGGCTGGACCTCTCAACCCAATAGTATCTTATTTTCTTAAACTTTGTATTCAGGAGGTTTGAGTTGGGAGAGATCCAATTAGGAAATACAATTCCACACTTTCCTTGGCCTCAACAACCCAGGGTATCAAAATGAGCCCTGTGTATGTCCTTGGAAGAGTCTGTGAGGGGCAAAATTACCCCTAAAGAACCAGAGAGAAAGGAATACTGACCTGGTTGCAATGATCATCTCTGTGGGGAACTTGGCCCTCAGGACTTTGTTCAACTCGGTGGTTGCAGATTCTACGTGTTGGATGGCAGCAGTCTAGGGGAGGAAACAAGTATAGAGCCCTGAAGTCTTAGCACTGTGTCCTAGCATGCTGCCCATCCTCACCCACCCCATAGCCTAATTATTTCTTCCTGACTCTTGTGAACAACTCAACTGCCTTTCTGGAAATAATCACAATCAAAGAATTCTTGTTGAAGGTCCCCAGAGATAATTGTGGCTCTTCAGTCATTCTAAAAATAAGAGATATATTCTGTGTCTTCTTATTTAAATTAGTCATCAGAAACTCAGATGAAGATTCTTCAGATACATTTCTATACTCCTCCTATGTTCAGGAGCCCTAGGTTTCTGTGATACACAGGTACTCAAAGAACCATAGGGAAAATGCTAGGTGCCCTGAAATCCAGGAAATGGTGGAGAAAAGATGGCAGAAGGGAGTTAGGTGTTGAGTCCCGACTTCCTTATAACACAAAAAGGAGGTAGTGAAGGAAAAGCAGGATTGAGAGGTGGGTGACAAAATGAATGCTCTAAGACTCAATATTACAAACTCTGAGATCTGGAGAGACTGGAGGATAGGTTATCAGAATAGAAATGTGTGCAGAGTTCTCCAACCCTGAACCCAGACCAGGGTGGGGGCAAAGGGGAGGGGCCACAGAGAGAGAAAGAGGGAGCAGAAAAACTCTTAAGCTCACCCACTTCAAAACATTTGGAAAGGCAAGTAAAATTTCAAGTGTGGTGGGAATGGCAGTGTCCTTGAAGCAGATAACAACTTAAAACCAAATCATGAAAAGGAAGCTGTGCTGGGGGGTCTGCAGCCATTTTGTGGAGCCCTCAGTCAACCAGTCACCCCTTTCAATCCAGACAGCTGCAGATTAAACCCAGGAAGTCCTGTGCAGACACCTCTTCAGAATCTGGCTAGAAAGAACTTCTAGAGGAATTGCTGCTGCTGAGACCCCCCTCCCCCTCATGCAAACAAAGGGAGTAGGTGGAGCAGACCTGCATGGGGAAATGCACCTAATCCAGTACTCTACTCAGCCTCCTTGTGGCCTGGGCAGAGGTGGAAAGGTCTGCACAGCTTCCATGGACCCCAGGAAAAATGGAGAAGCAAGGCAACTTTGACCCCAAGCAGAGAAAAGTGGATCCATTAGAAATCACCAGTCCTAGCTCCTGAGAGTGGGAGGAAGCACCATGGGAAGACGAGGGACTGTCCCCTTGATCATAGGACTGTACCAAAGGGAAGCTGCCTGAATATCCAGTAACATAGATATCCAGTTTCCAGATGGTGGCAATGGGCAGAAGGCTACTAGGAGAAGTTGCATGAGTATCACAGGATACTAAAGTGGCAGGCACCCACAACCATAGCCAGAGGGAGGTCAGCTAAGGGGGAACATTGCCTGATCCAAGGCAGCAAGGAGTGACTGCTCCCAGCCTGACCCATGGGCACAACTAGCCAGTGAAGGGCCATTATTTGGACGCTGGCTAAACCTTGCATCGGAGGAAATCAACGCCCGCTGTTCACAACCTGGGGCATTGGAAACTAGAACTCAAGTGAACCACTTGAGTCCCTTTACTACAAGACCTCAGAGAGCAGTGTTAGCTGGGGGAATACTTCTATACCACAGAAAACCCAGAGAAAATCCACACATCCACAACCAGAGGGCCTATGCTTGTACACAGCCACCAGGCAAGTTACCACCATGAAAAGCATCCTAGAGAGGGGAGCAGGTATATAGTGACCCATAGCAATCACAGGGACACTCCAGAGCCTGCATCCTGAACTCTTGCATACAATAGAAACAGCTAAGCCTCTGTATAGTCAGCTACAGGCCCCTTAACTGACAAACCACAACCAGCTGATGGGAGGCCCATAGCAATTAGGGAAGTGGCTCCTCTGCTCCTGAAACACTGGAGGGATCCATAGCCAAAGATCTATGCATATCTGCTAAATAAGCAAACTCCAATGAAGCCAAAGTCAAGATTCAATAAGAATTTTATTCACCTTGTTATGGTTTACTATAAATAATTCTAATGTGAACTTTGATCATATATATCACTCTTTAACTTGATTGATAGTTGTTACCCTAGTAGCCAATATTGAACCTACATTGACTGCATTTCTCCTAATTGTTTAAACCATCAATTGGAATCAATCTATCTTTGATTTCTGAGCTCTAGTTTATACTTGCTCCTCTTACCACCTATTCATCCTCTTACATTATCTGCTACTATCTCAAATACCCACCATTCATCTTTTTCTCCTTTATACCTTGGTGTGTATTATTTTGTATCTTTTCTTTTTCCTTCCTTCTTTCTTTCTTCCTTCCTTCCTCCCTCCCTCCCTTCTTCCATCCATTCATCCTTTCTTTCTTCCTCTCTTTTTTTGCCCAATATTTCTTCTTCCTCCCTTTCAGCTCTCAAATGTTATAGCAATTTTAATGTATTTAATAACTAATTGTTCATCTTATTTCAGAAACTTGATACAAGTTTATACCTGAATTACAGGAACAGTGGAGAACAATATCAACAAGTTTTTCACTTTTCATAAGGCCGAATAGTAGTACATGCCTTGACTCTGAAGTGATTGTATGTAGTAAATAGGATTTAGTGGTATCTCTCAAAGTGGTGCCAAAATTGGGATGAGCACAGGTCACACACTGAGTTGAAGTATCATATCTAGATATTCACCCAACCTAGAGTTCTTAAGAGAAAGAATTTAAGAAAGTAGTTCTTAAGTACACAAAGTAGTTCCTTGCTCAAAAGAAGTGATAACTATCCCAGTAGATGACTGAAAAAAATGAAAAAAGCAAGAAAACAAACCACCCAAAACATTGCATAATGCCTAAACAACTGACTCCATCAACAGCACAGTGTAGGAAATGTCAGGGAAAGAATTTAGAAAGTTATAATTAAAATGTTCAATAAGCTAAAAGAAGACATATGGAGTAAAATTAGAGAAAAATACAAGGAATGAAAGATCACTTCAATAAAGAGATAGCTATTCTCAAAAAGAACTAAAGAGAAATACTTAAAATGATTCAATGAACTAAATTAAAAATTCAATGGAAAGCTTCACCAATACATGAGGCCATTTTGAAGATAGGTTTTCAGGTCTCAGAGTCAAAGTGTATAATCATGAAAATAAAGTTGACCATGAAGATAGTAAGAGACTGTCACCAGACTATCCAAGAAATCTGGGATAACATCAAGAGGCCAAATTTAAGAATCATCAGGGTAGATGAAGGCTCTGAAATATAAGCTAAAGGAACACACAAACATTTCAGTGAAATAATATCAGAAGATTTTACAAACCTTAAGAATGAGATAGAAATTCAAATACAAGAGGCATATAGGACTCCAAATATACAAAATCTCAATACACCCACTCTAAGACATATTATAATGAAGATGCCTAACATGCAGAATAAGGATATAATTTTTTAAAGCAGCAGGAGAAAGATGGCTGGTCACACTTAGAGGTAAGCCAATCCTGATTTCAATTGATTTCTCAACCCAGACCCTAAAAGCCAGGAGGCCTTGGAATAATATATATGAGGCTCTAAAAGAAAATACAGTTGCCAACCAAGAATACTATATCCAGCAAACTTAAGCTTCAAAAGTGAAAATAAAATAAAACCCTTCCAGGTTGGGGATGTGGCTCAAGCAGTATCTCGCTCACCTGGCATGTGCGGGGCACTGGGTTTGATCCTCAGCACCACATAAAAAATAAAATAAAGATGTTATGTCCACCAAAAACTAAAAAATAAATATTAAAAAATTCTCTCTCTCTCTCTCTCTCTCTCTCAAAAAAAATAAATAAAACCCTTCCATGAAAAACAGAAGCTAAAAGAATTCGTTACAAGAAAGCTGGATTATAGAACATACCTAATGAATGGTTTCATGAAGAAGAAATGAAAAATAAAAATGAAAACCATGATAGAGATGAATTAAACTACAAGAATAGTCAATTAAAGAAGAATCAAGTCCAATTTTAAACATTATAAATACATCAAAATGGCCATTTTGGTACCAATACCATTCCATTTTTGTTACTATAGCTCAGTTGGTTAATTTAAGGTCTGGTATTTTGATGCCTCCTGCATCACTTTCCAAGGCTACTCTGGGCCTCTTATTTTTCCAAATGAATTTTATGACTGATTTCTCTATTTCTATGAATAATGTCATTGGGATTTTAATAGGAATTGCATTAAATCTGTATAGAACTTTTGCTAGTGCAGCCATTTTGTCAATATCAATTCTGCCTATCTGAGAACATGAAAGATCTTTCTACTTCTAAGGTCTTCTTCAATTTCTTTCCTTAGTGTTCTATAGTTTTCATTGTAGAAGTCTTTCACCTCTTTTGTTAGATTGATTCCCAAATATTTTATTATTACTTTTTTGAGGCTATAGTGAATGGGATAGTTTTCCTAATTTATCTTTCAGTTGATTCATCATTGGTGTATAGGAACACAATTGATTTGTGTGTATAAATTTTATATCATGCTACTTGTTTCAATTCATTTATGAGTTCTAGAAGGTTTCTGGCAGAGTTTTATGGGTCTTCTAAATATAAAATCTTGTCATTGGCAAATAGGGATAGTTTGAGCTCTTCTTTTCCTATTTGTATCTTTTTAATTTCTTTCCTCTGTCTAATTGATCTGGCTAGAGTTTCAAGGAGTATGTTGAATAGAAGTAGAGGAAAGAGGGGTGGGAAGGAGAGGGAGGGGGCAGGGGAGTAGCAAGGATGGTGGAATGTGATGGACATCATTATCCAAAGTACATGTATGAAGACACGAATTGCGTGTCAACATATTTTATATACAACCAGAGATATGAAAAATTGTGGTATATATGTGTAATAAGAATTGTAATGCATTCTGCTGTCATTTAAAAAAAGAAGTGGTGAAAGAGGGCATACCTGTCTTGTTCCAGCTTTTAGAGGGAATGCTTTCAATTTTTTTTTCCATTTAGAATGTTGGCCTTGGGTTTAGCATATATAGCTTTTAAACATTGAGGTATGTTCCTACTATTCCTAGTTTTCTAGTGTTTTGAATACAAAGGGGTGCTGTATTTTGTCCCATGATTTTTCTGCATCTATTGAGATAATCATGTGATTCTTGTCTTTAAGTCTATTGATGTGATAAATTGTGTTTATCGATTTCTGTATGTTAAACCAAACTTGCATCTCTGGGATGAATCATAGTGGACTATCTTTTTGGTTTTTGTTCTAATTACTTATACATGGCAGTAGAATGTATTTTGACACATCATATATATGTAAGTGGAGTATAATGTCTCATTCATCTGGTTGTACATGATATAGAGTTACACAGTTCATGTAATCATATATGCACATAGGATAATAATGTCTGATTCATTCTACTATCATTCATACCCCCATACCCCCCTCCCCTCCATTTGCTCCCCTCTGTCTAGTCCAAAATAACTCTATTCTTCCATTGCTTATTGTGAATTAGCATTTGCATATCAGAGAAAACATCTGGCCTTTGGTTCTTTGGAATTGGCTTATTTTGCTTAGCATAATATTTTCCAGTTCCATCCATTAACCAGCAAATGCCATAATTTTATTCTTCTTTAAGGCTGAGTAATATTCTATTGTGTATATATATCACAGATTTTTTTTACCATTCATCTGTTGAAGGGCACTAGGTTGGTTCCATAGTTTAGCTATTGTGAATTGAGCTCCTATAAACATTGATATGGCTGCATCATTGTAGTATGCTGATTTTAGTCCTTGGGGTATAAACCTAGGAGTGGGATGACTGGGTCATATGGTGGGTCCATTCCAAGTTTTATGAGGACTCTTCATACTGTTTCCATATTGGTTGCACCAATTTGCAGTCCCACCAGCAATGTATGAGTGTGCCTTTCCCCGCACATTCTCACCAACACTTATTGTTGCTTATATTCTTGATGATTGCCATTCTGACTGAAGTGAGATGAAATCTTAGAGTAGTTTTGATTTGCATTTCTATAATTGTTAGAGATGTTGAAAATTTTTTCATATATTTGTTGATTGGTTGTATGTCCTCTTCTATGAAGTATCTATTCAGTTCCTTAGTCCATTTATTAATTGGGATATTTGGTTTTTTGGTGTTAATTTTTTTTGAGTTCTTTACATATCCTAGAGATTAATGCTCTATCTGAGGTGTGTGGTAATGTTTTTTTCCCATTCTGTAGGCTCTCTCTTCACATTATTGATTGTGTACTTTGCTGTGAAGAAGCTTTTTAGTTTATTGATTCTTATCCCATTTATTGATTCTTGATTTTATTTCTTATGTTTAGGAGTCTTGTTAAGGAAATCAGTTCCTAAGCTGACATGGTAGAAATTTGGGCCTACTTTTTCTTCCATTAGGTGCAGGGTCTCTGTTCTAGTGCCTAAGTCTTTGATCCACTTTGAGTTGATTTTTGTGCAGGGTGAGAGATAGGGGCTTAATTTCGTTTTGCTACATATGGATTTCCAGTTTTCCCAGCACCATTTGTTGAAGAGGCTATCTTTTTTTCCAATGTATGTTTATGGTGCCTTTGTCTAGTATGAGATAGCTGTATTTATGTGGGTTGTCTCTGTGTCTTCTATTCTGTACTATTGGTCTATATATCTTTTTGGTGCCAATACCATGTCATTTTTGTTACTATGGCTCTGTATTATAATTTAGGGTCTGGTATTATGATACCTCCCACTTCACTCTTCTTGCTAAGGATTCCTTTGGCTATTCTGGATATCCTATTTTTCCAATGAATTTCATGATTGCTTTTTTATTTCTATGAAGACTATCATTGGGATTTTAATAGGAATTGCATTAAATTCTAATTATTTTGCTAGTATAGTCATTTTGACAATGTTAATTCTGCCTATCCAAGTGTGTGGGAGATCTTTCTATTTTCTAAGGTTTTCTTCAATTTCTTTCTTTAGTTTTCTGTAGTTTTCATTCTAGAGGTCTTTCACTTCTTTTGTTAGAATGATTCCCAAAGATTTTGTTTTATTTTTTGAGGCTATTGTGACTAGGGTAGTTTTTCTAATTTCTCTTTCAGTGGATTCATCACTGATGTATAGGAACACATTTAATTTATGGGTGTTAATTTTATATCCTTTTACTTTGCTGAATTCATTTATAAATTCTAGAATTTTCTGGTAGAGTTTTCTGGGTCTTCTAAATATAAAATTTTGAAATCCAAAATAGGAAAATTTTGAGCTCTTCTTTTTCTGTTTGTATCCCTTTAATTTCTTTCCTTTGCTTAATTGCTCTAGGTATATGTATGATTGCACATATGGTGCAATGCTATATTGTGTACAACCAGAGAAATGAAAAGTTGTGCTGCAATTGTGTACAATGAATCAAAATCATTCTGCTGTCATATAAACATAATTTTAAAAAGAGATAATGGACTGGTGGAACCATGTAAGGAGTGAAAGGACTGGAGTAGTTATTATCCTTGAACTTAAAACATATGTTTCCCAGAATGAATTTGTGAGTATATATAAATATTCTCTGTATGCTCTCTTTAATCTCTCTTAGGCACCAAGTATTAAGAGTTATAATGACACTTGAAGAAAATATCTTAGCCCTGGCATTGATATAAATCTTGCTTTGCCATTCACCAAAGTTTTTTTAACAGTATGTTTTTTTACAGTATGTTTTATGCAATTTCGAATCAAGAAAAATTTGTACTTCTGTTTAAAAAAATGGTGAAAGAGGGCATCCCTGTCTTGTTTCAGGTTTTAGAGGGGATACTTTCAATTTTTTTCTCCATCTAGAATGAGGTTGGCCTTGAGTATAGCATATATAGCTTTTAAATGTTGAGATATATTCCTACTATCCCTAGTTTTTCTAGTGTTTTGAATATGAAGGGGTGCTATATTTTGTCCCATGCTTTTTCTGCATCTATTGAGATAATCACACGATTTTTGTCTTTAAGTCTATTGATGTGATGAATTACATTTATTGATTTCTGTTTGTTGAAGCAAACCTGCATCCCTGGGATGAATCCAATTTGATCATGGTACACTACCTTTTTAGGATATTTTTAATGCAATTTGCCAGTATTTTACTGAGAATTTTTGCATCTATGTTCATCACAGATACTGGTCTGAAGTTTTGTTTCCTTGATATATCTCTGTCTGGTTTTGGGATCAGGGTGATACTAACTTTATGAAACGAGTTTGGAAGTTTCCCCTCCTTTTCTATGTCATGGAATAATTTGAGGAGGATTGGTGTTTGAAGTTCTGGTAGAAGTTGGCTGAGAATCTATCTAGTCCTGGGTTTTTTATTTATTTATTTATTTATTTATTTATTTATTTATTTATTTTGTTGGTAGAATTTTGATGGTGTCTTTAGTGTCATTGCTTGAAATTGATCTGTTTAAATTTTCTGTCTTCCTGACCAAGAGTCCTCAGGAAACTTGAAATGAAACCACCGTTTGATTCAGTTATCCCACCCTTCAGTATATACTCAGAGGACTTAACATCAGCATATTACAGTGACTCAGCCACATCAATGTTTATAGTAGTTAAAATCACAATAAGTAAGCTTGGAACCAAGCTAGGTGCCCTTCAACAGATGAATGGATAATAAAAGTGTGATATGTATATACACAATGGAATATTACTCAGCCATAAAAAAGAATGAAATTATGGCATTTGCCAGGAAATGGATGGAACTGGAGAATATCATGCTAAGTGAAATGAGCTAACACCCCTCCCCCCAAAAAGGACAAATGTCATCTCTGATATATAGATGCTAATACATAATAAGGGAGGAGGAGGGAAGAATAGGAAGTTCATGGGATTAGACAATGGGTAATGGAGGGAAGGGATAGGGTGGGCATATGAAAGAGTAGAATGAATAAGACATGACTTTGCTATATTCATATATGAATACACCACCAGTGAAACTCCACATCATGTATAACCACAAGAGTGGGATCCTAATTAGAATAAGTTATACACCATGTATGTATACAAGTCAAATATAATCTACTGTCATGTATAATGAAAAAGAACAACAAAAAATACACCAACATTGACATTGGTGATTCTTTCTGTGGTGTGTTCATTTTCAATACATTCTTATTTTTCTTTGGCTTAGAATTTTCTTTTTTCGACTCTTATTTTTATAAAATATTATTTTTCCAAACTATTAAATTGGATTATTTGCTAATAAACTCTTAGTCCTTTTATGGTTTACTAAAGAAAAAAAATAAATGCATCAAAATGGCATGAAATAAAGAATATCTGTCTAATGCCAAGTGCAGGGCACATGCCTATAATCCCAGCAGGTCAGGAGGCTGAGGTAGGAGGATCATGAGTTCAAAGCCAGCCTCAGCAAAAGCGAGGCACTGAGCAACTCAGTGAGACCTTGTCTCTAAATAAAATGGAAAAAAGGGCTGGGGATATGGCTCAATGGTTGAGTGGTACCAAAAAAAAAAAAAGTCTCTCTGTAACAACAATGAATGTAAATGATCTAAACTCTTTAATCAAAAGACAAAGGTTGGCAGATCAGATTTTAAAAAAAGACCCAACAATATGCTGTTAGGAAGAGACTCAACTCACAGGCAGACATGCGCAGACTGAAGGTGAAAGGATAAGAAAAGGCATATCATGCAAATGGTACTCCTAAATAAGCAAGAGGAACTATTCTCATATAAGTCAAAGTGGGTGTCAAACCAAAATTAATGAGAAGAGACAAAGAAGGTCAGTTCATACTGCTTAAGGGGAATGTCCAACAACAAGATATAATGATTTTAAATATTTATTCACCCCAAAATGGTGCATCTATGGACATAAAACAAACTTTTTCTCAATATGAAGAATCAAATATACCATGATACAATAATCCTGGGTGACTGCATCACTAGATTGATCATCTAGACATAAACAAAGATTCTACAGGACTCAAAAATACAATTAATGATATGGAGCTAACAGATATCTACAGAATATTTCATCCATTCAGGACTGAATTCACTTTCTTCTTGGCAGTGCATGGAATCTTTTCTAAAATAGATTGTATTTTAGGTCACAAAGCAAATCTTAGCAAATACAAAAAAAAAAGAGAGATAAAACCTTGCATTCTATCAAATCATAATGGGATGAAATTATAAATCAATGATAATATATAAAACAGAAACCACTCTAACATCTGGAGATTAATTGATGTGCTTTTGAATTATGAATGGATAGCAAAACAAATCAGGGAAAATATTAAAAATTTGTCTTTAGAAGTAAATGAGACTAGTAATACAACATATCAAAATGTTTGGTACTATATGAAGGCAGTTCTCCGAGGAAAGTTTAGCACTGAGTTTATACATCCAAAGAATAGAAAGATACCAAAAATAATCTAGCATTATGTCTCAAGGCCCTAGAAAAAGAACAAACCAATACCAAAATCAGTAGAAGACAAGAAAAAAATCACAGCTGAAATCAATGAAATAGAGAAAAAAAATACAAAGGATCCATAAAACAAAGAGTTAGTCTTTTGAAAGGATAAATAAGATTGATAAACCCCTAGGCAAATTAACTAAAATAAAAGAAGACTCACATAAATAAATGCAGAGATGAAAAAGGAAATATCACCACAGATACCACTGAGATCCAGAAGATCATCAAAAATTCTTTCTAAATTCATACGCAATTAAGCTAGAAAATCTGAACTTATTGACAAATTCTTAGAGATATGACCTATCCAAAATGAACCAGGAGATACAGAAACTTAAACATTTCAGTATCAAGTAATAAAATTGAAGCAGACATCAATATCCTTCCAAGAATGAAAGCTCAGGTCTGAATGGATTTTCAGCCAAATTCTACCAGACCTTTAAAGAAAAACTAATATCGATCCTTAAATTATTCCACAAAAATGAAAATGAGGGAACAATGCAGAACTCATTCTCTGGAGCCAGTATCACACTAGTAACCAATGCAGGCTAAGACATATCAAGGAAAGAAATCTTCAGGCCAATATCACTGATGAACATAAATGCAAAACTACTTAATAAAATATTGGCAAACAGCATGTATTAAAAAGATAGTGAACCATAATCAAGTGGGGTTCATCCTAGGGATAAAAGATCAAAGTGCAGCCTCTTCATGTTTAAAACACTAGAGAAACTAGGGATACAAGGAACTTAACTGAACATCATAAAGGCTCTATATGAGAACCCCAACCAGTAACATACAGAATGGAGAAAAACTGAGAGCATTCCCTCTAAACACAGGAACAAGACAAGGATGCCCACTTTGGTCACTTTTGTTCAACATACTCCTTGAAATTCCAGCCAGAGCAATCAGACAGGAGGAGAAATTTAAAGGAATACCAACAGGATAAGAAGAGCTCAGATTCTCTCTGTTTGCACATGACATGACCCCATATTTAGAAGATGCTCCAAAAAAACTCAACTAGAAGACTTCTAGACCTGACAAGTTCATTCAGCAAGGTAGCATGATGAACATACATTAATCAGTTGCTTTCCTATATTCCAATAATGAATCTGCTGAAAATGAAATTAGAAAATCTATTCCATTCAGAATAAACTAAAAAGAAAAAAACATCTTGGGAATAAATCTAACAAATGAGGTGAAAGAACTCTATGAGGAAAACTATAGAACACTAAAGAAGGAAATCTAAGTAGACCTTAGAAGATGGAAAGACCTCCCATGTTCTTAGATAGGCTGAATTACTATTGTCAAAATGGCCATACTATCAAAAGCATTATTCAGATTCAATGCATTACCCATCAAAATAGCAATGGCATTCTTCACAGAGCTACAAAAAAACAGCTCTGAAATTAATTTGGAAATATAAGAGACCCAGAATAGCCACAGCAATCTTTAGTGAGAGGAGGGAAGTTAGAGGCTTCACACTATTGGACCTCAAATTATATTACAGAGCTGTAGTAACAAAAACAGCATGGTACTGGCACCAAAAGAGGCATGGGATCCAGTGGAACAGAATAGAAAGCACAGAGATAAACTCATTTAGATTTCATCTCACTCTAGTTAGAATGGTGATTATCAAGAAAAAAATAATAATTTAATGTTGGTGAGGATATTGGGTAATAGATTCATACATTGTTGGTGGGACTTCAAATTAGTGCAACCACTCTCAAAAGTGGTGTGGCGATACTTCAAAAATCTAGGAATGTGGGATGGGGATAAACCCTCATCAAAACAGTTATTTCATATTAGACACTGGAGAAAAAATAGCCTCTTTAACAAATGGCTCTGGGAAAACTAGAGATCTACATATAAAAGAATGAGGCTAGATCCTTCTCTCTCACCCTGCACAAAACCCAACTCAAAGTGGACCAAAGACCTAGGAATTAGAGAAATTCTGCAACTGCTAGAAGAAAATATAGGTCTAACACTCCAACAAGTTGGCACAGGAACCACCTTCCTTAATAAAACTCCTAAAGTGCAAGAAATAAAACCAAAAATCAATAAATGGAATGGCATCCAATTATACAGCTTCTGCACAGCAAACGAACCAAGAGCATGAAGAGAGAGCCTACTGAATAGGAAAAGATCTTTGCTACCTGCTCCTCAGATAGGGCATTAATATCCAGAATATACAAAGAACTAAAAAATATTAACACCCAAAATACAAACAACCCAATCAATAAATGGGCAAAAGAACTAAACATATGCTTCTCATATAGCCAGGGCAGTGGCACACGCTTGTAATCCCAGCGGCTCAGGAGGCTGAAGCAGGAGGATCCCAAGTTCAAAGTCAGTCTCAGCAAATTAGTAAGGTCCTAAGTAACTCAATGAGACCCTGTCTCTAAATAAAATATGAAAAAGGGCTGGGAATATGGCTCAGTTATTAAATTCCCCAGGGTTTAATAAAAAAAAATAAGAAAAGGTTAACAAACATGAAAAAATGTTCGATTTCTCTAGCAATCAGGAAAATGCAAATCAAAACTACATTGAGCCAGGCACCATAGTGCATGCCAGTATCCCAGAGGCTCAAGAGGCTGAGGCAGGAGGATTGCAAGTTCAAAGCCAGCTTCAGCAACAGCAAAGTACTAAGAAACTCACTGACACTTTGTCACTAAATTAAAAAAAATTAACATATATATATGTATATATATATACATATGTATACATATATATACATATATATATGTATACATATGTATATATATATACATATACATATATATATATAAATTTTAAAAAATGGGGCTGAGGATGGGGCTCAGTGGTAGAGTGCCTCTGAGTTCAATCATCCCAGTACCAAAAAAAAAACAAAAGAAAAAAAAAACCTACATATAGATTTCATCTCACTCTAGTTAGAATGGCGATTATCAAGAAAAAAATAATAATTTAATGTGGTGAGGATATCGGGTAATAGATTCATACATTGTTGGTGGGACTTCAAATTAGTGCAACCACTCTCAAAAGTGGTGTGGCAATACTTCAAAAATCTAGGAATGTGGGCTGGGGATGTGGCTCAAGCGGTAGCGTGCTTGCCTGGCATGTGCGGAGCACGGGGTTCAATCCTCAGCACCACATAAAAATTTTAAAAAATAAAGATGTTGTGTCCACCGAAAACTAAAAAATAAATATTAAAAAATTCTCTCTCTCTCTCTCTCTCTCTCTCTCTCTCTCTAAAAAAAAAAAAAAATCTAGGAATGCAACCACTATATGCCTCAGCCATCCCTTTCCAGGATATGTATCCAAAAGATAAAAAAATCAGCATCCTACAGTGACACAACCACATTAATATGCACAGCAGCACAATTCACAATAGTCAAGCTATGGAACCAACTTAGGTGCCCTCTACAGATGAATGGATAAAGAAAATGTAGTATATATACACAATGGAATATTACTCAGCCATAAAGAATAATGAAAGTCTGGCATTTGATGGTAAATGAAAGGAACTGGACAATGTGATTCTAAGTAAATAAACCAGTTCCCAAAAGTCAAAGGTCAAATGCTTTCTCTAATACGTGGAAGCTAATACACAATAAGGGGTGGAGAGAAAGAGAGAGAGAGAGAAAGAGAGAGAGAGAGGAAAAAGGGAAGAGGGGGTCCATTAAAATAGAAGAAAGATAAGTAGAATAGCTAGAAGTGATTGAAGGGGGAGGAAGGAGGGACAGGAAAAGGGAAGAATAGTGGAATAAATCAAACTGAAATTTCATATGTGCAAACATTAATAAATTGGATCCTATAAGACATGAATCAAAAATAAACTATAAATTACAGAAAAATCAGTAGAGTAGAGGGAGGAGAGTAGGAAGGGGGACAGAACTGGGAAATTAGTGCATATTATATTCCATGCTTTTGTGATTATATGAAAATGTCTCCTAATGTTATATATAACTAAAAAGAATAAATAAAAATTTTAAAAAGAAACTCATATGAAGGAGATACTGTTTGTTTCACATGAATTATCTCATATTACATAGCTAGAAAATATAGAGTTGGGATTCAAATCTACATATTTTCAATGCCAGAGCATCACCTCTTAAATCTTGATTTTACTAATAATAACAGCATCCACTTATATAGTACTGAGTATGTGCTGGCTATGTTCCAAGCTATGTGTATATGTAATTTTTCATGTAATCCCAATGACCACCCTACATACCCATTTCACAGAGGAGAACACTGAGGCAAAAGGGAGGTTGTAAGTGGCAGAGCTTAGATTTGATTCCAGGTAGCCTGGATCTTGAGTCTGTACACCTAAATACAACTTTGACTCCTTCCATTCTTCACTCTCTACATTCAAAATTCTACAAGACCTGCTAACTCTATTTTTTAGTATGTCCCAAATACATGTCGTTCTCAACCCTGTTACTACTTCACCAATCTAAATCACCACCATCTCTTGCCTAGACAACTTCAGTCTCTCCTACTTTTTCTTTTCCCCTCTAGCCTTTATTCCTTCAATTGTTTCTCCACACATCATGGAATCCCTCTGCTCAAAACCCTTCTGTTAGCTAGCAGAATGGTTAGACGGCTGAATACGTGATAAAGCAAGTGTGGTGAAATGTTAATGGTAGAATCTACAATTTCTAGGATTGTTTTTTAATAAAAATTGAAAGAAAATTCTTCTGGAATTCTGAATACTCTTAGGATCAAAGTACAAACTTCCTATTGTGGTTTACCAGATCTTGCAGGTCTGACCCTGAATATTTCTCTAGCCTCATCTTTAGTGTGTCTGTCTCTGTCTCTGTCTCTGACTCTGCCTCTCTCTCTCATAACTTCATCCCTGGTCCCTGCGCCCCAGCCATTATGAACGTATTTTAGTTCTGTGAATATTCCCTGTCTTTTCTTGTCCTTGAAATAACATGTGTTGTTCCCTTTGTCTGGAACAGGCGTCTTCTTTCTTATTTTCCTGGTAATGCTCTCTGGTCTTTGGATCTCTTCTGAAATGGCACTTATCCATAGAGGCTTTCCCTGACTCCTTCCAGAATGTACTGATATATAGATATTGAAATATAGATATAGATATACATATAAACCCATATATGCATATATATGTAACAGACTATCTAGAGAGAAATAATTCTAATAATATATATGTATATACATATATGCATACATATATGTAATGGTCTCTATACCTTTTTTTAAGCAAATTTTTTGTTTTGGTGTCAAGTTTATTGAGTTCTTTATATATTCTGAATTTTAATGCCCTGAGAGGCAGGTGACAAAGACCTTCTTGCATTCTGTAGGCTCTCTCTTCATGCTCTTGATTATTTCCTTTGCTGTGCAGAAGCATTTGATTCCTTCTCAGTGTTTGATTATTGGTTTTATTTCTTGCACTTTAGGAGTTTTATTAAGGAAGTTGGTTCCTGTGCCAACTTGTTGGAGTGTTTGGCCTATATTTTCTTCTAGCAGTTGAAGAATTTCTGATCTAATTCCTAGGTCTTTGGTCCACTTTGAGTTGGGTTTTGTGAAGGGTGAGAGATAGGGGTCAAGTTTCATTCTTCTACATGTGGATCTCTAGTTTTCCCAGAGCCATTTGTTGAAGAGGCCATCTTTTCTCCAGTGTCTAATATGAGATAACTGTATTTATGAGGGTTTATCTCTGTGCTTTCTATTCTGTTCCACTGGATCCCATGCCTCTTTTGGTACCAGTACCATGCCGTTTTTGTTACTACAGGTCTGTAATATAATTTGAGGTTTAATACTGTGATGCCTCTAACTTCCCTCCTCTCACTAAAGATTGCTGTGGCTATTCTGGGTCTCTTATATTTCCAAATTAATTTCAGAGCTGTTTTTTTTTTGTAGCTCTGTGAAGAATGCCATTGCTATTTTGATGGGTAATGCATTGAATCTGAATAATGCTTTTGATAGTATGGCCATTTTGACAATAGTAATTCAGCCTATCTAAGAACATGGGAGGTCTTTCCATCTTCTAAGGTCTACTTAGATTTCCTTCTTTAGTGTTCTATAGTTTTCCTCATAGAGTTCTTTCACCTCATTTGTTAGATTTATTCCCAAGATGTTTTTTTCTTTTTAGTTTATTCTGAATGGAATAGATTTTCTAATTTCATTTTCAGCAGATTCATTATTGGAATATAGGAAAGCAACTGATTAATGTATGTTCATCATGCTACCTTGCTGAATGAACTTGTCAGGTCTAGAAGTCTTCTAGTTGAGTTTTTTTGGAGCATCTTCTAAATATGGGGTCATGTCATGTGCAAACAGAGAGAATCTGAGCTCTTCTTATCCTGTTGGTATTCCTTTAAATTTCTCCTCCTGTCTGATTGCTCTGGCTGGAATTTCAAGGAGTATGTTGAACAAAAGTGACCAAAGTGGGCATCCTTGTCTTGTTCCTGTGTTTAGAGGGAATGCTCTCAGTTTTTCTCCATTCAGTATGTTACTGGTTGGGGTTCTCATATAGAGCCTTTATGATGTTCAGTTAAGTTCCTTGTATCCCTAGTTTCTCTAGTGTTTTAAACATGAAGAGGCTGTACTTTTTCAAATGCTTATTGTGCATCTATGGAGATAATCATGTGATTCTTGTCTAAGTCTATTTATGTGGTGAATTACATTTATTAATTTCTCAGATATTTAACCAACCTTGCATCCCTGGGATGAACCCAACTTGATCATAATGCACTATCTTTTTAATATGTTTTTCTTTGCTGTTTGCCAATATTTGATAATAATTTTTGTACTGGGCTTGGTGGTGTATGCAATGTAATTCCAGTGGCTCTGAAGGCTGATATATAAGGATTGGAAGTTCAAAGTGAGCTTTAGCAACATAGCAAGGCCCTAAGCAAGTTACAGTAACCCCATCTTAAAATAAATACAAACAATTGCGGATGTGTCTCAGTGATTAAGTGCCTCTGGGTTCAATCCCATATATCAAAGGAAAAAATTATATCTATATATTCGCCATATATTTTATGTATTAATTTGCTATAACATTACACGAGGGCTGAAAGTGGGCTAAAAAAGATTTGGCAAAAGATTGAAAAAAGGAAAAAAAAAGAAAGTGAATATAGAATGGAATGGTGCAGTCCAAGGTAAAAATAGACATAGGTAGATGTGGTATATGTGAGGTATTATAGGGATATGAGGAGCAAGGAGAAACTAGGGTTAGGAGACAGAGATTGGGAGAATTATTCTAAGTAATGCTTTAAACCATTAGAAGAAATACATTCAAATGGGTTGAAAGTACAATGTTGGCTATTAGGATGATGACTAAGTATCAAGTTAAAAAGTAATATATATGACCAAAGTTGAAGTTTTTGCTATTTATAGTAAACCATGCCAAGGTGACGAAAATTTTGGTTAAATCTTGGTTTGGGTTTCATTAAAATTTGGCACATTTAGCAGATATCCATCACTCTTTGGCTCTGGATCCTTCCAGAGGTGCTGGAATACAGGAGCCACTCCCCTAATTGCTGTGGACCTCCCTCCAGTTGGTTCTGGTTTGTCAGCTCAAGGGCCTGCAGCTAACAGCTTGGAGAGTGTGGTGTTGTGTCTGTTGGTTGGTTTATTGTGTGCTGAGGTTCAGGACATAGGCTTTGGACCGGGGTTGTGATGGATGGGTCACTGTGTGTGTGTGTTCCCCTGCACAGGGTCTTTTGCTTGGTGGGGTGGTCTGTTTGCTGTCTATAAGCACAGGTCCTGTGGTTGTGTTTTCTCCATGGGTTTATCTGTGGTGTATAAACACCACCCAGCTTATACAGCTTACTGAGGTACTGTTGTTATGTTATTTTGGAGTAAAGGGACTCAGCCAGTCTATGTGGGTTCTAGTTTCTACTGCCCCAGCTTGTAAATAGCAGGTGCTGATTCCCTCTGCTGATTGTGTCTGAGGCAGGGTCCAGCCACTATCCAGTGTCTGATCACTCCACAGTTGTGGTACAGGGTCAGGCTGGGAGCAAGTCAGACTGGGTGCCGTTGTTTTTCATTGCCTTGGGCCCAGGGAAATTCATCCCTTGGCTGACCTGCTGGCTGTGGTAATGGTCTAGGCACTCTTCCTTTAAGCTTCCTGTGGAGACTTAAGCACTTGCCTGTGGCTTTCTACTAGGTGTAGCCATGGTCTGGAAATCTGTACCTCTATGCTGCTGAATATTCAGACAGGTTCTCCCCTATTTGGCCTCAATGAGGCCCATGATCCGGTCACCAGTCTCTCTGGGTTTCTTAGGACTACTGCTACTTTCCATGGATCTCACTCCCAGTGTCAGCCGGCAGCAATAGTGGTTCTATAGGTTCCCCTTTCCTCTCCTCAGTGCCCAAACTGTCTTGCCACTCAGATCTGAGCTCAGATTTCCACCACCCTGAATTTTGAGCATCTGCTCCATCTCTGCTGGGCTCTCTGCATCAGCTGAGCAGGCACTGGATTGGGCAAGCACTTCCCAAGCAGGCTTCTCCACCCTGTTCCCCTTGTTCACAGTGGGGAGGAGGCAGTTCCAGCAACTTTCAGATAGTAGTTGGATTCTTAAGAGAACCCACTACAGGGGTGTTCTGGTTTAGTTTGCTGCTAAGTGAGGTAGGGGGATGTCATGTTGATTTAAGGCAGTGACTATTCAAGTATGGGTTCCCCCAAATGGCTGCAGTGTCCAGCAGGGACACTCCATTTACAAATTTGGTTGTCTAGTGCATGATCTGCTTCAATGACACAGCTGTTCCTGTCATATTTTAATTTTTCCTGGTTTTCTTTCCAAATGTTAAGGGAGTGAGCTTATGTGATTTTCCTATTCCCTCTTTCTCTGTTGCCCTCATCTCTTCCTCCAATCTGGTCCAGATTCAGGGTTGGGGAACTCTACACTTATTTTCTACTGTGGTAACCAATCTTCAATTCTCTCCAGGTCTCAGACTTTGTAATATTGGGCCTCAGGGCATTTACTTTTTTCTTCCAACTCTCTGACTTGTTGTTTCTTCTCTGTCTTCTTTCTGTGTGGTGAGGGGACTGGGAATTGCTGCCTAGTCCCTTTCTGCCTCCTCCTCCTCCTCCTTCTCTTTCTTTTCCTCCTCCTTCTCCTTCTTCTTCCCTTTCTTCCTTCCTTCCTTCCTTCCTTCCTTCTTTCTTTCTTTCTTTCTTTCTTTCTTTCTTTCTTTCTTTCTTTCTTTCTTTCTTTCTTCTTCTTCTCTCTCTCTCTCTCTCTCTCTCTCTCTCTCTCTCTATATATATATATATATATATATATATATATATATATTTCTTTCCAAGTAGACTATGAACCTATAAGCTCTATATCATTTCTCTTTGCTCACTAGTATATAAAAACAGATCCTAAAAGAGTATCTAACATATAGTATTTATCCCATAAATATTTTGAATAAATAGATAAGTATATGGCTAAATAAATGCCTAACAAATTCTTATAAAACAGTTGTTGATTGACATGTCCCCAAGTCATCAGTGATCTCATCTTCATAAAACCCATGGATATGCAAAAACTTTTCTCTAGACTTTGCCTATTATTTCACTCATAATAAAGATGGTAACTTAAATTAGAGTAGTTACCTCAAATCTTGGTATGTCCATCTCAACCTGTCCTTTTAGCAGTGGGGCTTGTCTGGGAGTCTCACGGATCATCACACTCCATCTGAAATGAAGTTCAAAGAGAGATATTTAGGGCTCTCCTTTATTAAAAGTTGGAATCAATGATTCATAGGTCAAAAAAGATGGCAAAATGTATATGTGGTGGGGGGATGGTTTATACGGGGTACTCAAGCACTTTCTGGCCACTGATCTCAAGGTATACCACAAGAAGGGACTCTGCTTCATGACTTTCCTAGGCCAGTGATGGAAGGAATTCTTCCTAAAGTTCTCAGAGAACAGCAGTGCTTCTCAACCAGAGCAAGATCACTGGTGGTGCTTTTTTTAAATGCATATAACAGGGCCCTGCCCAAAGACCTACTAAATAAGAATCTTTATGGTTCTGGACAAGGTGGCACACACCTGTAACCTGTAATCCTAGCAGCTTGGGAGGCTGGGGCAGGAGGATTGCAAGTTCAAAGCCAGCCTCAGCAACTGCAAGGCACTAAGCAACTCAGTGAGATCCTGTCTCTAAATAAAATACAAAATTGGGCTGGGGATGTGGATCAGTGGTTGAGTGCCCCTGGTACCTCCCCCAGAAATCAATCCCTTATACCCCATCCCCCCAAAAAGAATCTTCATGGCAGGGCCCAGTTTGGTATCTTGAAAAAGCTCCTCAGGAAATTGTTTTCTAAATTAAAATTTTAGTTGTAGATGGACACCATACCTTTATTTTATTTATTTTTATGTGGTGCTGAGGATCAAACCCAGGGCCTCACACATGCCAGGCAAGTGTTCCACCATTGAGCCCCAGCCCCAGCCTTCCCCAGGAAATGTTTACATAGAGACCTAAATCAAATATTTGAATGTTCCCCAGCATAAAAAGTTTTGTTTTTACCCCCTCAGAGGTAGTAGGATGGTAATACTCTCTCTAGAGTAGAGAAAAATCTAAGCCAGGCATTTTTGACTCTCCCCCCACCTTTTTAAAGTTTCTTTATGGCTCTTTCCTGAGGTAAAAATATGTTTATATAGATACCTGGCTATGCAAATTGAAGGAGGTTCATAGAATTCTTGAACTTTACTCATGAGGCCTCTGCTTAAGATCTTTTAGATTTGGAGAGGGCCTTCAGTGATATTTAAAGGAAATATATTACATGCTTGGTTTCCCAAGAGGCAAGACCCCCCCACATTGCCTTCAATTGAATCCAGAAAGGGCATGGGGCTCTGGGAGAGAGTTTAGAATATACTTAATTGAGATGATATAGTTGGGTGTAATGGTGTGAGACTGAAAGAGGCACAAGGGTCTGGTCTTTTGGCCACTCACCTGTCTAGAATCCTCACAGTAGCCTGCTCCACTCGGCTGAGGATGTCCAGCGGTGACTTGTTTTTGTTCCAGAAAGCACCCCAGCCCAGGACACGTGCCAGATCATTGCCGGTTCCAAGTGGGATGACTGCCAGCTGACACTGCAAGAACAAAAGATAGTACACTTTATAGACACTCCTCCACCAATCTTCCCCCATGAAAGAACCCACAGGCTGTTTTTTCCCTATTCTATTTTTATTGATTGGTACATTATAATTGTATGATTGTATAATTATAATAGTGGTAGTCAGAAGGTGCTCTTTGTGAATAATTACAGTCTTAAAGACAGTGGTTTTAAGGGGCTTCAGAATCCAGGAAGAGTATTCGGAGGATGTTTGAAGGTGATTGAAATTTTCTCTAAGGAGGTGGACCCCACACTTAGCAATACAGAATCTATTTAGTAAAGGGGAAAGTTATTGGAATATGCCAAAAGTCACGGCCATGGTTATAAAAGAGAAATGTAGCCCCAAATTTCTCTTTGGGCTGGGCCCAGTAGGTGGGATGCCTCAAGAAATAAGCTACTAGAGTCGGGAGAACAGGGACCTGCCTAGGGGTGGGCAGCTCTATATCCCTACTCTTTCTAAAAGAGTGGCTAAACCGAGTCAGCCAAGGACTTACCCTTTCATGTAATCCAAAGGCATCAATCATCGATAAGACCCAGCTCACACTGCCATCGCCACCGCAGACCAGAACACGAAAGCGAGCAAAGTTCTTGAACATGCACAGCCTGAAAAGAAAGAGGGGAAATGGGGTCATTTCATGAACATCTAGGTTTTATATGGGTTTCCTACCATGTGTGAAGGCCCAAGTACTGCTACTTTAGCACCCTGATAAAAGACACCTGCTTTCTTTCCCTTATCCACTGCTTTTGTGCAGACCTAAGACCACAGACACTTTCCCATAGGTGACCCCAGAGGTCGAGCCTTGTCTCAAGTCATACTCTTGCTCTAGAAGCCATTAGTAGCCTAGTCAAGGCTTTGTGCTGAGGCCCAGGAAGAATGCCTGGTAGAGTGGCCAGTGGCCTTACAGGAACCAGGACTAAGCAGCTGTAGGTCACAAAATAGAACAGGCCTGTATATATATACATATATACATACATACATATATTTCACTACTCAAGGAGAGGGTTAAAAACCCTCCAATCAGCCAACCCCAAATGCTATGGAGTTATATGAGAAAAATAGATCCTTCCTCTCCAGGTACAGGGACCACTTCTAGGAATCTATCCTAATCCAGACTCTACAAAGGGAATCCCTTCTACATACCCAATTATATCCCTTGCCCTGTGCTTACCCTGCTTCAGGTCCACCCTTCGATAGGTCAAAGACTTGAGACGGATTAAGGTATTGCTTGAATTTTCGGAGGAATACGACCCCTTGATGATCACCGCTTTTGGAGTTCACGAAGATGAGCAAAGGACATGAACAAGCAGATGACCAATCAAGATTCCAGAAGTCTGAAGATACTACTAGCTGACCTGAAAAATATAAAAGGGAAAAAACTGGTTATTGATATGGAAATGAGATATGAATTAATATCATACTTTGCAATGATTTTTTTTAAAAAAATCCCAGTTCCAGTCTCCTGAGGGGCACAGGGAAAGCCAGGCCACCCAAGGGGGCTTAAAAGTCTCTCTCTTATCTGTTGCTAGGCAAATATTTGCTGAGCAACTATTAATATACCAACCATCATGCTAGATGCTGTCAGGGGTGTATAGCCCATACCCTCAAGCTGGGGATACAGACCCATACGCATGTGCCCATGTAGGAACACAAGAAATTGGTGCCATGACCAAATATTAGTAGATATCTGTAGAGGAACTGAGGAAGGAGAAGATTGAAAGTCCAGGAGGGCCAGCACACTGACTGCTCCTCTCTCTGCCCAGGTTAGATGAATTCTCACAGCAAGAGGATATCAGGAGAGAGAGGGGAGGGAATGGCTGTTGTTTAGCCAGGAGCTAAAGACAGAACATATCAATGTGGAATGAAGCAAAGAGCCTTAATCACTTCTCTAAGGCTTCCAGGGGAAAACAAGACTATAGGGAAATTTTCTGAACAAGAGAGAGGCTTTTAATAATCCCCAACACTGGAGTTGCCCGTGGAGAAGCGGGGTTATAACAGTCTCAACAGCCAAAGCCTGCCAGCTCTTACTGAGTTTTCAAGCTTGTTGGCAGGGAGACAGGCTGCGAGCAACGGCCCCTCAGGAGAGGGATGCTAGAGAAATAGCAAGTCCCTGAATGTCTGTGTCCATGGCTTTCCAAATATGCCAACCCAAATTCACAGGGCTAAAAGCACGTGGCTCACTCCTGAATGGGGTGAGATGTCCCATTTATTGTAACCTGGGTAAAACAGAGCCTGAAGGAAATCTGCTTGAAGCAGATTTCATGGCTGTTTTGCATGGAAAAATCTCAGGCTGGTTTCTTCTGTGGGTCATTTCCAATTCACTGGCCAGTAGAGTTTGAAGGCATCCTAAACCACTTACCAGCCATGCACCAAACTTTCAGGGCTTGCTAGAACTCATAGCTCCAAGAGTTGGCTATTGTGTCTCCTCAATGAGATAGTTTGAAAGTAGTTCCTTTCCCCAATCAAAATTGGTAACCCTTATTGGCATATTTTAATAAAAGGTAATTTCCTGATATGATGCTAGTGATAACACATTCATTCATTCATTCAACAAATATGTATTGAGAGCGTTCTCTGTGCCTGTCTTTGTTTTATGTTCTGAGAGTGCAGTACATGGAAAAAATAGATACAGTCTCTATTCTTGCAGAAGTCAGGGTTTTTTAAAAAAATATTTTTATGGTGCCATTGAGAGCTGAAATGTAATAATATTAGGCAGATTCATAATATTAGACATAACCAGGTAATCAACCCCACCCACAAAGTTTTGAGTAGGACTGATGTTAACCATGAGGAAGCATCCCTGTATCGTTTCACAATTTTACTTGACAATTCAGATGTGAACATAGAAGGCTGGCTTGTGAACTTTGAAGTCCCCAAAGCTAAAAGAAGAGCTACTGGATGATAGACTCAAGATTAGAATATGACCTCAACAGGTCTATGGGTCAAAATCAACAAATATAAAGGGAATAAGTATGAAATTTGGCCTTTAGGCTCAAGGATATACATTTCACTATAACAGGATAATAGGGACTTGGCTTGGCAAGTGTGAAAAGAGCTTAGGGGATTTAATTGACTTTAAGCTCCAGATGAGTCAACAGCCTGGAAGAACCTTTCAAAAATACCCATGCTTCTTTGAGCTGCATTAATAAAACCACAGAACCCTAAGCCAGGGAACCAGTAGTCCCACTCATTTTTTTTCAGTTCACTCCATAGAAGGATACTAAACAGGCATAAGGTTGGTTTAGTTGTTTTTTTTTTTCCTTCCTGTACTTTTAAAATCCTCTTTAACAAATGTTAGCACATTCAGCCTCCATAATGTACCCGAGTACAACTATCATTCCCTATTAGCAGAAAACAGATGGCAAATGAGGTACAGAGAGGTTAAGTAACTTTCACGCACATTTAGCCTTCATTATACACCCGAGTAAAACTATCATTTTTTATCAGCAGAAAATAAATAGCAATCAAGGCACAGAGAGGTTAAGTAACTTTTATAGGGCCACACAGCAAATGGTGGAGCATGCTCCAGGTCTAGTAGCATGAGAAGCATCTGGAAACTTTATATAAATGTGGATTCATGGGTCCCACCCAGGTCTTCTCAAACAAAAACTCCTAGGGTAGTTCAGAAATCTGTGTTTCCAGATGAATGTGACATGTGCTTATACACTATTTTTCCTCTGTATGAATCAGTAATGCATTCTTAAGACACATCTTATTCTCTAGATTGCTCAGTACTGGGCCTTACATACAGGCAGGATTCTGAAAATGGACTAATGAATTTACTTAACAAGTCTTGACTCTGCATATACCATATCCTCAGGTCTGAGTTAAATGGTAGGGGTTCACAGAGTTCATAGTCTGGGCTAGGAGACAGACTAGGTATTTAAGTGTTCAAGAAGATGATGAAATTAGTTGTATGCTCCTTAGGGTTATGCTTGTAGATACCTAGGCCCTTTACATATTATCATTTTATCCTCACAATTAAAAGCTTTATTCTCAGGGCTGGGGTTGTGGCTCAGTGCCAGAGTGCTTGCCTAGCATGTGTGAGGGTTAGGGTTAGATTCTCAGCACTGCATATAAATAAATAAATAAATAAATAAATAAATAAATAAATAAATAAATAAAGGTACATTGACAAGTAAAACGATTTAAAAAAACAGCTTAATTCTCAGTTATATGAGGAGAAGGCAAAGCTCAGAGAATATAAGAATATAATGTGGCTGCATCAGTGTAGTATAAAAATATTAAGTCCTTTGGGTATAAACCAAGGAGTGGGATAGCTGGGTCATCTATTCCTTAAAAACAAAAATAGAAGCAAAACAAAAACCCTTGTCCTTTGCCCTTGCTTCCTCTAACATTATCAGACCTCTTGATAGAATACACAAAGTTTATTCTTGCTTCATTGATTTCATACTTACCTTCTTCCTACTCGACTTCCTACAAATAGTTAACCTTTCCAACACTTTTTTTTTGGTTGTGCTTGGGATTGAACCCAGGGCCTTCTGCATGCAAGGCAGAGCTCTACCACCTGAGTTTTATTATATCCCCAGCCCAACAACCCTTTTTGATATCCAAGTATCTGTACCATTCCCTTGGCACTTAGCACATATCATATCTTCATTTCATACTTACCTTCTTTCTGCTCAACTTCCTACAAATAGTTAACCCTTCCAACATTATTTTTTCCCAACACATTTTTTTTTTCAGCCGGAAAGTGACTAAAACTCATAGTTACCTGGCATTACCCCCCCCCCCGCCCACCTTATACCATACTGCCTCTGTGTCTCATCTATTCTTTATATTATTTTATTTTAAAATTTGTTCTAATTAGTTATACATGACAGTAGAATGCACTTTTATATATCATATGTAGATGGAGTATAATTTCTCATTTTTATGGTTGTACATGATGTAGAATCCCACTGGTCATATAGTTATGCATGCACCTAAGGTAATAATGTCTGATTCATTCTACTATAATTTCTACCTCCATACCCCCTCCCCTCCCTTCACACCTCTCTATTTAATATAAAGTAACTCTATTCTTCCCTAGCCCTCCCCCTGCATTGTGAATTAGCATCCACATATCAGATAAAACATTTGACCTTTGATTTTTTGGGGATTGGCTTATTTCACTTAGCATGATATTCTCCAGCTCCATCCATTTACCAGAAAATGCCATTATTTTATTCTTCTTTATGGCTGAGTAATATTCAATTTTGTATATATACCACATTTTTTATCCACCCATCTGTTGAAGAACACCTAGATTGGTTTTATAATTTAGCTATTGTGAAGTAAGATTCTGTAAACATCGATGTGGCTGCATCACTATAGTATACCAATTTTAAGTTCTTTGGGTATAAACCAAGGAGTGGGATAGCTGGGTCATCTATTCTTTAAAAACAAATATAGAAGCAAAACAAAACACCCCTCTCCTTTGCCCCTGCTTCCTCTAACATCATCAGACCTCTTGATAGAATACACAAAGTTTACTCTTGCTTCATTGATTTCATACTTACCTTCTTCCTACTCGACTTCCTATAAATAGTTAACCTTTCCAACACTTTTTTTTTGGTTGTGCTTGGGATTGAACCCAGGGCCTTGTGCATGCAAGGCAGAGCTCTACCACCTGAGTTTTATTATATCCCCAGCCCAACAACCCTTTTAGATATCCAAGTATCTGTACCATTCCCTTGGCACTTAGCACATATCGTATCTTCATTTCATACTTACCTTCTTTCTGCTCAACTTCCTACAAATAGTTAACCCTTCCAACCCCTTTTTTGTGGTGCTGGGGATCGAACCCAGGGCCTTGTGCATGCAAGGCCAGAGCTCTACCACCTGAGTTATATCCCCAACCCAACAACCCTTTTTGATATCCAAGTATTTCTACCATTCCCTTGTCACTTAGCACATATCATATCTTCATTGATTTCATACTTACCTTCTTTCTGCTCAACTTCCTACAAATAGTTAACCCTTCCACCACTTTTTTTGTGTGTGTGGTGCTGGGGATCGAACTCAGGGCCTTGTGATGCAAGGCCAGAGCTCTACCAACTGAGTTATATCCCCAGCCCAACGACACTTTTTTATCTCCAAGTACCTCTACCATTCCCTTGGCACTTAGCACATATCATATTGAATTGTTAATTTGTTGTATTACATCCTCAATTCACAGTAATAACTTGGTCTGGCAATGCTTGCGTCTTAGGTCTCTTTAGCTTTCAAGTAACTTGTGAATAGAGCTCTCAATAAAACCCTACTATCTGGGAATTGACAAAGCTTCAATGAAGTGTTGGAGCAATGATCATGATAGTTTCATGTTTAAGAACAACCTTGGTATTAATTTTCAATTTAAAAGTAACATAATCCAGGCGTTGGTATGTTACTTTTAAACTTCTTTGACTATCCATACCCATACAAAACCATTTCATCAATTATCTAGTATTTGGAAATTATGACAAGGCTGCAAGCAATTTGATCAGTCAGAAAGAATGATGACATAGGCTACAGAGAACATCTCCACATACATATACACCAGGCAGACCATAATCCCCCACCCCAAAGTTTCAAAGGGAACCACAAACTGCCCATACACCCACACACTCCTATTGCCCTCAAATACTTGACTCATTGAGGAGAACAATCCATCCCATCCCTTCTTCCCAGCATGCATATTCCCTCCCTCCCGGGGATATTTCAGAAATTATGGTTTAGGTACTCACCGTCGCCCTTTGGGTCGCTAAGGGCGGTTGGGGGGACTACGAGCGAGCGATGAGCCCCCAGGAAACATTCCTTGGAAAACCGTCTCTGACAGTCATTGTGCACCTGAAACGATAAGAACACAGCAAAGAAAAAAAGAGAGAGAGAGAGAAAAAAAAAAGGATAGGGGAGAGAAAAGAAAACCTTGATCAGCGTTCGGTTCCAATATCAAAAATTGTACCCTTAATATTCTAATCTCCCTTTCTGAAATTTGGTGCCATATACAGACCCCTAACTCCCTGACCATCCCCACCTCACACTGACTTCCCCCGACGTAGCTATTCTTCCCAGGTTTCTGATTTCTACAAGGACTACATCCTGGACAATTTTTAGGGGACATGAATCTGACCTGGTTATTCAAAAGCAAGTCAAAGAGCCAGAGGACAGAGTCTTTTTTTACTTTTTAATACTGAGGATTGAACCCAGGGGTGCTTAACCACTGAGCAACATCCTCAGCCTTTTAAAAATATTTTATTTCGAGACAGGGTCTCATTGAGTTACATAGGGCCTCACTAAATTGCTGAGGCTGGGTTTGAACTCATGATCCTCCTGCCTCAGCCTCCCAAGCTGCTGGGATTAAAGATGTGTGCCACCACACCTGGCACAGACTGTCTTTTTTTTTTAAAGAGAGTGATAGAGGGAGAGAGAGAGAGAGAGAATTTTTCAATATTTATTTTTTAGTTATCGGCGGACACAACATCGTTGTTTGTATGTGGTGCTGAGGATCGAACCCGGGCCGCACGCATGCCAGACGAGCGCGCTACCGCTTGAGCCACATCCCCAGCCCCCACAGACAGTCTTTAGAGAAGAACAGCATACTTCAATTTCTACTTAGAAAATTCAGTTTAAGAAAATCATCTAAAAGGCTGGAAAATCAAGACCAGGATCTCTCTATCTCAGCCTTATTGATATTTTAGGCCAGATAATTGTTTGCATTGTAGGACCTTTAGCATAATCCTAGGCCTCTCTAACTACTAGATTCCAGTAACATGCCCAGCTTGAGTTTTTTAAAAATCGAAAGTGTCTCAAATAGCTCTGGAGCATTGCAAAATTGATCGCAGTTGAGGATCACTGGTATAGAGACGTAGCAGTACTACAGTTTAAAAAATATGGTCTTTGCAGAATTATGTAGGAACCAAGACTCTTTTGTTTTCTGGCTGCATGACTTTGGGCAAATCATTTTACCTTTCTGAACCTCACTTTTCCTCATTCATAAAATGGATACAATGAGGCCTAGTTCAAATTGTATTAAGTGAGATTATGTATATAAAACATTCAATACATGGTGGCAATACCAATTTGTTAATATTATCAACGATTATTTACTTGCAAAGAAATACTCAATGAGGAAAAGAGAAGGTTTCTTAAGGATAAGCTCAGAATTCTTTTTTTTTTTTTTTTGGTACTGGGGATTGAACTCAGGGGTGCACGACCACTGAGCCACATCCCCAGCCCTATTTTGTATTTTATTTAGAAACAGGATCTCACTGAGTTGCTTAGTGCCTCACTTTCTCTGAGGCTGGCTCATGATCCTCCTGCCTCAACCTCCTGAGCCGCTGGGATTACAGACATGTTCCACCAAGACCGGCTCAGAATTTATTTTTTTATTTGACCATACTGCCATTAAACAATTCAGCTTTTCCCATATGTTAGAAGGTCTGACCAATTAATAACCATCAGATATGAGCCTTTTAAATGTCTCCCAAACACTACCTAGCCAGAGGGACAGATTACTGAGCTCTATACTATGGAATCGAATCTGAATAATATTTGGGCTTAGTAACTCTGATAGTTCTATCTATGTATAGGCACCATTGAGCTCCACCCACCCCTTTCTAGAACTAAAGTATATCAAAGAGATGAATAGAGTCTTACCGTAGAATTGCACCAGAGACACCGGAAATCTTGGAGACGGTGCTGACTGCCACAGCTCTCGTGACAAACGGCACACTGAGAGCTGACGGGAATGTTTCCTTCTACCCACTGATGAGGCATGATTTGCTGAAGGGGGAAAAGAGAAAAGAGGTAGAGGTTAGTGATATCAGGAATAAAGGACTAGCTGGAATAATTTTACTATGCTATGAAGGATCTTAGGTAAAAGCCCCAAATTATTCATAATCCTACCTTCCCTGCTCTAATTCTAGTGACCAGTAACAGGTGGAAGTGCATGTGGGGCGGGGGATTTCATTCTTTGAGATTGATTGGAAAGCAAGCTTGGGGAAGAGGTCTACTTTCCTTATCTGGCAACAGGAAAAATCTTCCTAACCCCCATGTATCATGACTGAAAGGGACATAATAGAGGCATATCTGGTACTTACTATTTCATCAGCAGGTAGGAGAAGATCATCAGTAATGGACAAGGTATTCCATTTACAGTCTTTGCTCGCTCTCAAAGCACATAACTTATGAGATTTCACTTTGCACACTGTGAGAAGAGAGGGAAAAAAAAAAGAAGATGAGTGTGAATCTTGTGCCGATAAAGATTCTAATTCCCTTCCCTAAGCTACCCTGCAAATTCAAACTCAGATGTATTCTAAATCGTTATGACCCACTGCCAAAGGTCTATTTCTAACATGAATCAGTTCCTCTTGCTTCTTACCAGCTCAACTTTCTACTTATTCAACTTGAATGGAAATTAATGGTAAGAAGGAGTTGATTTCTTTCCTACTCTTGTGACCATTAAGCTCCAGCCCCCCCATTCCCAATTTTTCCTTTTCATCCACGAGAATTCCCTTTTAGGCTAGTTTCCTCCCTTCTTCTTTCCTTAACCTTACCCTTATCCCAGAGTGAGTGATCTAGAGCTAGTTGGGGATATTAAAGCCACCTGAGCTCCTTTACCCCTGTCTCCACCCACAGAGTTCCATTTTCAAAAAGAATAAAGAAGGTACCTTCACAGATGATGGCATCTCTCGATAAGGCAGGAATGCTTTCTCGACAAACATTGCAGTGCTGAGTCCGGGAACTGTGGCTGGAATACCAATAGTGCATTCCGACGAGGAAAGGGTTGTTTTCTGCGGCAGGTATCTAAAAGAAATCAAAGAGAAAAGAGAATGGAGGGTTAATCACAGAGAACTATTAGGAAAGGCTAGAAAATCTGCTGCTAGGATTCAATGATCTGCTATATAGGTGTCTGAGCATGCAAAGGGGAAGACTGAAAATTGGAGCCAATACCTGTTTTGTTTTGTTTTGCTAATGATTTAAAAAGGGGAGAAAGAATAGAGAGCAGATCCTGAACTAGGAGCAATGTTCTTTAGAATGCTTGGCCAACTGCTGTATCAGTTTAGTCCAAGCAAGCTTTGCTGTTAGCCTTGGCCTTGGTTCTCTTTAAGTCGACAGCAAAAAGGAGATGGTGAGTTAGAAATTCAGAGATAGTAAAGTGCTCTGCCCCGGGAAGGAAGAAAGAAGGCAGAGCTCTGCCTCTGGACTAAGGAATACTTGTCAGACTTCACCTACTTCCTGGAAGAAGGGCAGTTACTCCCCTTCCTGACCCTACTGATACCAGGTGAGCAGAGCATTGCTTTACCTGGACAACAGTTAAAGGAATTTAACTCCTTATCTCAGCAACTTTTGCTCAAGCATGTTTTTCTGAATAGCAAGCTCAGACTGCCTATAGCAGTTTCCTGGTTAATAGACTCAATTCACTCAATAACCCACTAAACAAATATCTACCACTTGCTATATGCTTGACACTGCTTAATATATTTGGGATATAGTGATGCACAAGACAAAGTCCCTGCCCTCATGAAGTGACATTCTGTTTGGTGTTCTCTTACATGATAATGACTCTGACATTATTGTTCATCTGCTTATGAATACTGCAGTTCTGTATCACAGCCTGACTCTCATGACTGTGGGGAAGGCACCAGATATACCACTGATAGTTTGGGTGTTGAAAGGAAGGAAGGGGTGGCACTGAAAACCCCCAACTTTGTTTTTCTATATTTTCAAAGGACTTTTCCATTTTTTCTATAATTCCTGTGATTAGAAAATCCTCTCAATTTCTCCTCTCTGCCTTCCTCTAGAGTTTAGACATAGGCACACACACACACACACATAGCATTTTATACTTGGCATGATAATGGATTGGGTTTGTAAAGGGATGACAAGACTTTTAAAATAATTGTGTAGTTTCCCTGATATCATCTGATTGTGATCCATTAGAGGGAGAGCAATTGTGGGCTCTGCCACCTTAGGTGCTCAACCTTTATCAATTTATAGGAATCAGTCACTCAAGACAGAACCTGCATACAGCAATCTGTCTGGTCCCTTCCTCTCTACCTCTATCAGCCTGCAGACTATAGCCTAAACTACTACTGGATTGACTTGGAAGGTTCTAGAAGAAAAAGTTAATCTGATGAGCTAAAGGCTCATTAAAAATGGTCCAGAATTTCTTTGTGATAGGAATGTTTATTGTATATTGAGGACCTGGAAAACTCTAGGAAGATCAAATTAGAAAATGAAGAGTACCAAGAAAGTGGCTTAGTCTTGGCTTTGGTACTCTGAGCTCTCAGTATCTTTCTATTCCTCAAGCCACTCGACTGTAACTCTCCAACACCTTCCCTCCTCCAATAATTATAATTATTCTACAATGTGTTATATAAAATACTAGGCATTGGGTCTACAAAGATGAAAAAGCCACAGTTATGGCCCTCAAGAAGCTCTTAATTTATCAAAGAAGAGAAACTCTAAAATAAATCATTTCAGTATACAGTAACAAGTGAAAATCTTTAATATGCAAGGTTCTAAAGGACATAAAATGGAAGAAATGCAAAACTCTGCCAATACAGAATACTGAATTCAATGGCCCAATTGGCTACAGAATAAAAAGGAATATATTAAGTGACAATTACTTAGGTTTAGCAGTTAAGGAGATGGAATTGATATTCCTGTTTATAAGGAAGCTGTGATGCATCTAACCCTGGAAAAGTATGTGTGATGGGTTGAATTGTGTGCTCCCTCCAAATATGTTCAAGTCCTAACCTCATACCTGTGAATGTGAAATTCACAATATTATTTGGAAATAGGTTCTTTACAGATGTGATCAAGCTAAGATGCACTCATGCTGGATTCAAGTGGGCCCTAATCTAATGACTGATGTCCTTATAAGAGGGAAGTATGGGTACAGGCATGCAAGGACATAAAAGGGAACACTTTGTAAAGATAGGTAGTGCACAGATACGGGATAGAACACCATGTGACAACAGAGGCAGAGATTACAGTGATGTATCTCCAAGACAAGAAATGCCAGGTTTTGCAATCATCAGAAGATAGGAACAGGTAAAGAAGAATCCTCCCCTAGAGCCTTCAGAGACACTATGGTCCTGTCAACAACTTGAATTTAGACTACAAGACTCCAGAAACTTGACAGAATAAGTTGCTATGTTTTAATTCATCCAGTTTGTGGTTGTTACAGCAGTCCTATAAAATTAATATAGATTTTGATACTGGCATATGGGAGCTTTTATAACAAATACCTAAAAATATGGAAGTGACTTTGGAATTGTGTAATGCATAAAGATTGTAAGAATCTCAAGGCACATGATTTATAAACCCTGGATTGCCTAAAATAGAATATTGCTAGAAACATGAACTTTTTTTAAATATATTTTTTAGTTGTCAATGGACCTTTATTTTACTATTGATACGTGGTGATAAGAATTGAACCCAGTGCCTCACACATGGTAGGCAAGGGTTCTGCCACTGAGCCACAGCCTCAGCCCTAGAAACATGAACATTAAAGGTGCTTTTGGTGAGGTATCAGACAGAAATGAGAACCAGAGAGGATTGGAAGAAAGGCAATGCTTTTTATGGAGTGACAGAGAACTGACTTAATTCCATTATACTGTTGGGTAGAGTATAAAATATGTAAATTATAACTTGGATATTTAGCTAAGGAGATACCCAAGCAAAGTAGGGAAGGTGCACCTTGGTTTCTATTTGCTATTTAGTGTAAAATTTAAGAGGAAAGAGATACATTGAGAAAGGTACTTGTGTTAGTCTGCTCAGGTTTTCATAACAAAATATCATAGACTGGGTGGTTTAAACAACATAAATCTATTTTCTCATATTTTATACTTGAGTAGTCCAAGAGCAAAGTGTCAACCCATTTGGTTCCTGGTGAAGACTTTCTTCCTGGCCACTTTCTCACTGACTGCTCACATGGCCTTTCTTTAATGCATGTTTGTAGAGAAATAGAGATCTCTTCTCCTCTTCATGTGAGGCCAACAGTCCTATTGGATTAGGCCCCCACCCTTATGATTCCATTTAAATTTAATTCCTTCCTAAAATTCCTATCTCCAAATATAGTCACAATGGGGGCTGGGGTTTCAATATAAGAATTTGGGGGAGGGCTGGGGCTATAGCTCAGTGGTAGAGCACTTGCCTAGCATGTGTGAGGCACTGGGTTCAATCCTCAGCACCACATAAAAATAAATAAAAGTAAAGGTATTGTGTCCATCTACAACTAAAAAATATTTTAAACAAAAGGAATTTGGGGAGAAAATTCAGTCCATAATAGAACTATTAAATGAAAAGTCACCAGAACTTAAATATTTGTAAATTAACATTCTAGCCTTATTCCAAATCAGAAGAAAGTGTGCTCTGGAGAGAATATCAACCATAGATATTTTCCCTAGAAAGATTAGGTGTGGAACACATGGCTCCAACCAACTGTCTCAGCAGGATCGCTCTTACCTTAGACCAAAAAGAACAGAGAACTAAATTAAGGAAGATTGTCAGACTTCTGAGACTATATAGCATAAAACAGACTGATAAAGCTACTCATCTCTGAATGTGTGTTATCCTTCAGGAAAGTGACTTCAAGGGATGGCTTAGAGTCTAGAAAGACTGCTGAGAGAAGCTCAAGGGCCAGAATTGCTGCTGTTGCCAACACAGGAGTATGGACCTATAGGGAAGGGCAACTGCCTCTTTGGTTCCAATGAGTAGGGTTCCCTTCTGAGTTCCAGAAGGTTCAGCTACTTCCTTGGTTACAAAGAGAGAATGCCACTCAGGTGCCTGAGATGGTAGCACCAGGAGACAGAACATAAAGGCACAGATAATTATTCTCAAGTCTGGAAATCTAATGAAATTGTCTTTCTGGGTTGCCAACTTCCTTCAAACCAGTACCTTTTGTTCCTTCTGGGTTTTTTTCCATTTTAGAATGAGAATGTCTATCCTGCATCATTCTCCACATTGTAATTTAGAAGCAGATATGTTGTTTTCTGTTTCATAGTTCCACAGGTGGAGAAGAATTTTGCCCCAGGAAAGACTATACCCAGAGTTTCACTCATGCCTGCTTTAGATTACTCAGAAGATGAGAGTTTGGAATTTGAATTAATTATAGAACGGGTTAAGGCTTTTGAAGATGTTTTGATGTGGTAAATGCATTTTGTGTGTTAGAAAGGTGAACTAAGTAGTTAGAATTGTGTTTCCTCAAAAAGTCCTAACCTCTGTATCTGTGAAGATGGTCTTACTTTGCAATGGAGAAATAGAGTCCTTTAGGATGTAGTCAATTTAAGAGAAGGCCATACTGGATAAAGAACAAAATCAGCATATTACAGGAATACAGGCATACCAATGTTAATAGAGGTACAGTTCACAATAGTCAAATTATGAAACAAGCCCAGGTGCTTTTCAATAGATGAATGGATAAAAACTGTGGTATATATACAGAATGGAGTTTTACTCAGATGTAAAGAATTAAATTATGGCATGTGCTGGTAAATGGATGGAACTGGAGAATATCATGATAAGTGAAATAAGCCTGGCTCAGAAAATCAGGGTTGAATGTTTTCTTTCTTTTTTTTTTTTAAGAGAGAGTGAGAGAGGAGAGAGAGAGAGAGAGAGAGAGAGAGAGAGAGAGAGAGAGAGAGAGAGAGAGAGAGAATTTTTAATATTTATTTATTTTTTTAGTTCTCGGCGGACACAACATCTTTGTTGGTATGTGGTGCTGAGGATTGAACCCGGGCCGCACGCATGCCAGGCGAGCACGCTACCGCCTGAGCCACATCCCCAGCCCGAATGTTTTCTTTAATATGTGAAAGAGAGAGAGAGAAAAAGAAAGGAATAAAAAGTGTGTGGGGGGGGTCTCACCAAAATACAAGGGAGACCAATAGAGTAAAGGAAGGGAATCAAGAGGAAGGGAAGAGGGAAGGGCATGGAAACATACTAGGGACTGAAATCTACCAAATTATGCTATGTTCATATATGAGCACATCATGATGAATCTGTTTATATATTTAGTTATAATGCACTACACTAATTGAAATGATAATAATAATGGAAGGGAAATCAGTAAAGTAGAACAAGCAGATCAGTGAGAGGGAGGAGAGGAGGGAATGGAAGGGACTGGGAAATGAGATTGATAAAACTATGTTATGTGAATGTATGAACATGGCATGATCAATCCCACTATTATGTATAATTATAATGCACCAGTAAAAATGTTTAAAAATATAAGGCCATACTGGATTGGAGTGGGTTACTATCCAATGACTGGTATCCTTATAAGAAGAGGGAAATTTGAATACAGAATATGCAGAAAGAACAACAACTTGTAAAGGCACAGAGCAAATAGACACAGGGAAGAGTACTATGTGATGATGGAGGCAGAGATTGGAGTGATGTATCTGCAAGCTAGAGAACACCAAGGATTGTCAGCAACCACCAGAATCTAGGAAGAGGCAAAGAAAGCTCCTTCTCTAAAGCCTTCAGAGAGATTATGGCTTCACTGACACTTTGATTTCAGATATCTGGCTTCCAGGACTGTGAGAGATTAAATTTCTTTTTTTTAAGCCACAAAGGTTGTGGTAATTTATTACAGCAGCCCTAACTAACTGTCACAGCCATGTCATTACAGGTCTTTTTTATTTGCTGATGCAGATTTCATACTCCATTTTGAAGACAGAGTCAATCTGTAGCATGTACACAACCTACCAATTTCTAAATGCTAGAAAAGTAGGTTTAATTAAAGCTTTTAGTGTGCAGTTATGTTTTTAAAATTTTATCACTTCTAAAATACTTAGGTGAATACATTCATTCACCAATACATTCATTGCTCCAGATTCTTCATTTGCAATTGACTGAATTTGCACCTCCCTTGATACATATGATGAAATCCTAACCTTCAATGCCATGGTTTTAGAAGGTGGAAGCTTTGGGAGGTGATTAGGTTGTGAGGGTGGGTCCCTGATAAATAGTATTAGTGCCTTTATTACAGACCCAGAATGCTTCTCTCACTGATTTTTCTGTCTCAGAAGATGGCTATCTATGAACTGGGAAGAGGGTCTTCATCAGGCACTAAATCTGCCAGTGCCTTGATTTTGAATCCCCCAGCTTCCAGAAGTGTGAGATATAAATGTTTATTGTTTAACACACCCAGTCTGTAGTATTTCATTATAGCAGCCCAAAATGACTCAGACAGGAATCATTACCAAGAAGTGGGGCTACTGCTGGAGCAAATAAATAAAAGTGTAGAAATGGCTTTGGAAGTGAGTTATGGGAAGAATTTGGAAGAGTTTTAAGGTACATGCTAGAAAAAGCCTAGATTGTGGTGAAGGGAATTTTGTCAGAATAAAGGTGATTCTGACAAAAGCTCAGAAAGAAAAGAAGGAGGGTAATAGAGAAAGCTTCTATCTTCTTAGAGAATATCTAAGTAACCATGAACAGAAAACTGGTAAAAATATGGACAGCCATTTTGATGAAGTCTCAATGCAAATAAGGAATATACTATTGGGCAATGAAGAAAAAGTCATTCTTTTTATAAAGGGGCAAAAAACGTAGCTGAATTGTATTTGTGTTCTGGTATTTTGTGGAAGGTAGAGGTTGTGAGTGATGAAACTGAAGTTTTAGTTGAGGAGGTTTGGTTCTTTCTGCTTATAGTAAAATTTGAGAGAAGGACTGATGTCAGCAAGATGGCAGAATAGGAGTTCTCCAGCTTTAATCTCTGCCTACCGAAGTCCAAGTAGTAACTACTCTCAGGCAAGAGTAGCATTTTGAATATCCCAGAACTCAGAAGTGAGGCTGAGACACCCCCACTTGGACTGCAGAACTAAGAAAAGCTGTGATTAGAGTACTATGAATGTTTCTTTTTATTGCACCATCCCTCCCTCCAGCTGGCACAGTACCACATACAGTAACTTCCCCTGGACTCAGTTTCTACACTGGGAAAAGAGCTGGAAGTGGACAATAAATTTCCCCATCATTCTGGGGGTTCTGCAGAATGTTTATTCCTGTTTTGTCCCCTGGGAAGCAATGGGACTACCGACAGGACCTGAGCACCTGGGATCAGTTAGAAATAAAGAAGAGGAATGGGGTTCACAGTGCACAGTGTGCAGATCTTGGTGGTTGTTCTGCATTTTTGCCAATGGAGGTGCCATACCAGAGAAACTAACCAATGGCCACACGGAAGGAAACACAGTCCACGGGTCTTCTAGGCTCAGATCCTTACCCAGCTTCCCCACACAGCTCAGGTGCTATTAAGTATTCCCCTGGGTGGAGAGGCAAGTGAAGGTCAGTGATTACCCACTGAAGGATCAGCTGGCCCCACCCAACCCTACCGTTGGGGAGGTGATCCAACTAAGTTTAGCTGTTCACATTAAGTCTTTCCCAGACCTGGAAATTACTTAGAGGGAGCATCTGGCCCTACCGAATCCTAGAGCTGTGACTCTTCCAAACCTTAGTGCTTTGCATAAGTCTGCCTTGGATCTGGAGGCAAGCCCAAACCCATACATTTATATGGAGACCAGCTTCTGGTCCTGCCCACCCTGTGGGGTTGAGCAACAACTCCAGAAACCTCATTTAGGCTTAGAGCCCATCACACAGCCCTGCCTAACTACAGAGTTCAACAGCAGTACTACCCAGCCAAGGAAGACAACCTGCAACCCTGCCCAATCAGAGGTGATTAGAGCCTAGCTAGCAGCCCCATCTAATGACAGAGTCCCCTCAGGGTCTCACCAGCCTATGGAACACAGCCAGAAGTACCACTCCACTCAAGAGCATAGGAAATAACACACTCAAGCTACAGAACCCAACATGAAGATCTGCCTGTGCAGGGTTGCTACTAGATTGCCCATCTTGAATCCTAAGCTAAACTGAACAGGAAAAGCCTGTCACTGCCAAAGAATATCTGCAAAGGCTAGAAGAGGTTACCATCTCCTCAAATGAGCAGCATGTAAGGATACAAGTATTATGAAAAATCAGGGAAATGTGATACAACTAAAAGAAATGAATAAAGCCCAAGTGACAGAACCAGAAGAAATATAAACCTATAAAATTACTGAAAAATAATTCAGAATTATCTTTTAGAGAAGCTTGTGGAGGTACAAGAAAATACATATAGAAAATTAAAAGCAATTTGGAAAATAATTCATGAACAAAATGAGAATTTGGACAAAGAAATAGAAATAATAAAAACAGAAATTATATATATATATATATATATATATATATATATATATATATATATATATATATATATATATATATTAACCTAACTGAAAAAATCAATAGAAAGCTTCAACAGTAAACTTGGTCAAGAAGGAAAATGCAGAATGTTTATTCCTGTTTTGTCCCTTGGGATCAGTAATCTTTAAGACAGGACATTTGAGACTATCAAATCAGAAGAGAAAAAAGAATGAAAAAAGAACCAATTAGAATTATGTGACACTGGTGGTGCATGCTTGTAGTCTCAGCAGCTTGGGAGGCTGAGGCATAAGGATCTCAAGTTCAAAGCCAGCCTTAGCAAAAGTGAGGTGCTAAGCAACTCAGTGAGACACTGTCTCTAAATAAAATTCAAAATAGGATTGGGGATGTGGCTCAGTGGTTGAGTGCCCCTGAGTTCAATCCCTGATACCCCCCAAAAAGAAAAAGAATTTTGTGATACCATCAAGTGAACTGAAATTTGCATAACTGAAAGAAAAGAGAAAGAAAAAGACCTAGAAAATATATTCAAGGAAGTGATGGCTAAAAATACCCCCAATCTGGGGAAAGATGGCAATATTTGAATATAGAAAACTCAATGGTCTCCAATTAAATTTGACTTAAAAGGGAGTTTATTAAGACACATGAGAATAAAATTATCAAAAATCAGGGATAGTTACGTGCAGTGGTGCATGCCTATGACCTAGTGGCTCAGGAGGCTGATACAGGAGGGTTGTTGAGTTCAAAGCCAGCCTCAGCAACTTAGCGAGGCCCAAAGTAACTCAGTGAGACCCTGTCTCTAAATAAAACATAAAAAGGATTGGGGATGTGACTCACTAGTTAAGTGAACTTTTGTTGAATCCCTGGTACCAAAAAAAAAAAAAAAAATCAGGGGTAAAGAAGAATACTGAGAGCAGCAAGATATATGAAACATTTAATATCCTCAAATCCCCAATATAGCTTTCAGTGGTTTTCTTAGCAGAAATTCTAAAGGCCAGGAAAGAGTGGGATGGTATATACATATTCAGTGCTGAAGAAAAAACTGCTGACTAAGAATACTTTACCCACCATATTATCCTTCAGAAATGAAGGATAATAAAAAACTTACTCAAAAAAAAAAAATCTAAGGGTCTGCTAAATAGCTAAAGAAGTTCTTTTGTCTAGAACAAAGGCTGCTAGTTAATAAAAAAATGAAAATAAAAAGCATAATGATATTATTAATACATTATCATACTGAGAATTCTCTGATACTGTAAGGGTGGTGTGCAAAGAAATTTTATCCCTTACTACAAGAGTTAAAAGACAAAACTATTAAAAACAACTATAGAGAAGATGAGATGGTAGATTAGATGAAGAGTTCATCAGCAACAAACAGACTTAAAAGCAAGAAGTCTGCTCCTCTGTGAGGCGGGTAGCTAAGGGAACCCACCAAATTCAATACTGAGTGATAAAAGAAACCATAGAGATACAGAAAGTTGGGAATTTTGAACATAATATAGGACATCACATCAGTTGCTGAGGGGAGGGGAGAGGAGTGCAGGGAGAGAGAGAGAGAGATGGAGAGAGAGAGGGGGGGGGGAAGTGCAGCAGAAAAAGGAGAAAAAAATGAGATGGTAGATTAGAACCTGTGCAATAAAGGTTTGTGGGAACCTGTGCAATAAAGAGGAGACTGATCCTAATGGACACAGAGATCGTGGGAGCAGTTGTTTATTAAGAAGCAAACAAAATCCTCTGCCTGTGAATGGATAGTTCCACATTAACCAGGGTTTGTTGGTGCTTGGAGCTTTATAAGGATTGCATGGGCTCCAGCAGAGGCAGGAGATTGGGAACTCATAAAGGAAGCTGCCAGATGACCCAGAAGTTGCCTATTGTGGGCCCCAGAATGTGCCTGGTCCAGTGTGACTGGAATAAGCACAAAAAGAATTGCGCCTAGGGCATCCAGGCTCCAGATATGAAGAACAGAGACCTTCCTTTGTTGCTGGCATCCCATAACAGCTATTGGGAAGATGCTGAAAATGGATAATGGCCATACAGGAGCTTCTGCATTCCAGGGCAGATGTTGGGTAATTCACATCCAGAGCAGTGAATATGAAACTGTGGGGTTTGGACTCCACACTATAAAAATGGAGTTTACAGGAGGCACCTTAGACCGAGATATTCAGCAGAGATTGATATCTTCCCAGCAACAGGAGGTGGGGATCAAATTTCAAATACCCACTGACCGAGTTCCAAGGGTCAGGCAAAATGAAACCCCAGCTACTGGTACTTCTAGTTTTAGAATTCTGTAGCACCCCCATTAGAATATACAATTTGCCAGCACTCACCAGTCTATCCCACCCTATATTGGGAGACAGGAAGCTGAAAGCTACTACAACCAGCTTTGGCTCCTGGCCACAGTGGCTGGCAGCTAGGTGAGGAACACAAAGAGGTTGGACTTAACAACCCCCAGCACTTGACCCAAGGGTTACATTGCACAAAAAGAAAAAGATGAAAATCCATCCTTGCGAGCCACAGTTCTGACCACCTCAGCAAAAACAAGCTCTTTATTTCTCATATTTTTTAATCTTTATTTTCTCTTTTTTCCATGTACTGCTCATTTAAAAAATTTTAAAAAATATATTTTATTTCAGCTTTGTTATTCCTCAGATTTAAAAAAAAATCTTTCATTTGACTGGATATTTTTAAAAATAATTCTTCTCTGGCTTGATACATAGTTCTTTTATTTTTTTGTTTTCTTAATTTTTTTTAGTTATAGATGGACACAATAGCTTTACTTATTTATTTTTATGTGATGCTGAGGATAGAACCCAGTGTCTCACATGTGCAAAGCAAGTGCTCTACTACTGAGCTATAGCCCCAGCCCTCATTTGGCTAGATTTTATTGTCATTTAGTTTTCCTGTTTACTTATACATTATTCATGTATGCCTAAGTTCTTTGCTCAGACACTAGAAAGATCACTTGATTAACTATAACATCCATGCCACATTTCCTTTTGAAACACCTTGTCTAGTGCTCTGTTGACTATAGGATGCTATAGTCCTTTTATTGTGATATCTCTCTTTATAAATTGGTTGCCTTGATTAGTAGCTGAGTTGTTTGATTTATGTTATTTTCTTCCAAGAAAAGTTCATGTGTGCTATAATTCTTACTTGAGAATTTTCCACATATAGTCTTCATACTTGAAGAACAATTTCACTGATATAAATTACTAGGTCAAACCCCCTTTTCCCTTGAACTTTAGACATTATTCTATTGGTTTCTGGCATTGAATGTTCCTATGGGAAAGTCTAGGATATTTTTGTTAGATATCTTGCTTTCTCTGTGTAGATACCTAAGGAAATCTTTCTGCATTTTGTTTTTATAACCTTTATACATTACTGCAAATTCAAACATTCTTTATCATTCTATGTCAGTTTTTCCTAAAATAAAGTTTGTATATTAGGTTTTTATTAGTTTACAAAAAAATTTATTACAACTTTGTCTATATTTTTGTGTCATTTGTGTCATTTTTATCTTTTTTTGCTATTCTTAAATTTTTAATTATTTATGTATTTTTATTAGAACTTTTTAGTTATACATAGCAGTTGGGTTCATCCTGACAAACTCATACGTGCATGGATTTTGATCACTGTTCATGATCCCTCCCATTTTTAAATTTAAATACTTAAAATATCATTTTATTATATTTTATAATTTTTTACTTTTTTTCCATTCTGTGAGAATATATGTATGTGTTCTTATTGTGCAGAGAAGTTCAAAACAAGCAGATGTGTATATATATATATATATATATATATATATATATATATATATATTTATTTATTTACACATACACATACACACAAAAACAATTTTATATTAATTTTAATTGCATACTTCTTTACCCAGTTATTATTTATCCTTGGTTTGTTGGGGTATAATTATATGCGGGTTAGAGTTGTTTGATCTGACATTTGTTTGTTCATATCTTGGTTTTTGTCCCACTGATTGCCACTTCTTCACTCTCTTTCCCCACTAATAGCCACAATTTCCCTTTCCCTCCTCTTCTCTTTCATTTTTTTATTATTTTGGTTATTTTTAATTCCTCCTTCTTCAGAGACATCATCTGCTACACTCTCCTGCTTCTGTCCTGTTCGCTTTTATATATTTCAAACTTTCTCTTGCTTTTAGTACCTTATTTTCTCTTCACCTGAGAAACTATAATCCCACAATCTAAGATAATTATATATTTGATTTAATTCCTACTCATTCATGTTGTTGTGATTATCATTACAGTGTATGATGTATTAGACATCTAATGTTTAATATCTGATCTAGTTCATAGTTTTTTTTTATTGTTGCTGTTGCTGTTAAATAGCAACCCTTTCATTCCTATGCAGGTGGAAATTAGTGTTGTACATGTCAAAGTAGATACTGGATATTTATCTTAAGGCTGTACATCTGTTGCTAACATTTGTACTATTAGTGACTCCCCACTTCCTCTAAGGGAGGGCTAGAATGTGATTGGGACTCTTCAAATACACAGGGTAGATTTCCTGCTGCTGAGAAACACTTATGACTCATCCATGTAACAGCAAACTTCACCCCACATATGATCTAGCCTCACATTACTTCAATTCATAGAACTGGGGAGACAAAAACCCTAAACCAACAACCAGGACCCAAGGAGGAAGAACCAGAGGGGGACCTCACTTCTTACACCTGGACATCTACTCATACATGAAAAACAGAGAGAAGTCCAAGAAAAAAAAAGATAACAACAAACAAAAGGACAATATAGAAGAGGAAGGGGAAACCATGTCAATTGATGTGTAAGTCCAAGATGTCTAAAAACTTGAGAAAAATGCAAACAAATGTCACCCCAAAATTCAGAATCCCAACAAAGGAACCTACAGATATGCAAGAGAATGAAATTCTAGAGAAAGACTGTAAAAAACTGGTTATTGAAATATTCTATGAACTCAAAAAATATCTCAGGAATGAAATGAGAGCAAATACAGGAGATGAAAGACCATTCTAATAAAGAAATAGAGATAATGAAAAGAAACCATTCAGAACTCCTGGAAATGGAAGACTCAATGAATCAAATTAAAATTTTACTTGAAAGTATCACCAACAGATTTGATTTATAGAAAATAGAACTTCAAGCCTTGAAGACAGAAGTTCAGGCTTTAAAGATAGTGTATATGAACTTGAATACTCAGAATTCAATAAAGAAAAAAAAAGACCATAAACAGAATATACAAATGTGAGACAGCATCGAGAACAAACCTGAGAGTCATTAGGGTAGAACAGAATATGGAGATATAGGCTAAAGGCATTAGGAACACCTTCAATGAGATAGGAATGGAAAAATTTCCCCATGTTAGAAGTGAGATAGACCTCCACATATAGGAGGCATATAGGAACCCAAATAGACAACATTGAAACAGAATCTCTCCAAGACACATCATGATCAAGATGTCTTGCAGAAAATAAGGAAAGAATACTGAAAACTGCAAAAGAAAAATGTCAGGTTGTATGTAGAGGCAAACTAATAAGGTTCACTTCTGACTTCTTAACTCAGACCTTAAAATAAAAGAGGGTATGGAAGGAAATATTCTAAGCTCTAAAAGAAAAAAAAATGCCAGCCAAGATTGCTATATCCAGCAAATCTATCTTTCATAATAAATACTGAAATAAAAACTTTCCATGAGAAGGACAAACTAAAAGAATTCTTGACCACTAAGCCAACACTACAAAGTATATTCAAAGATAAACTGCACAAAGGGGAACCCAAAAACAAATACCCAAACTCCCAAACAAATGAGATCACCAGAAGAACAACAAACTAAATGAAAATTAAGGCATAATTAAATACAGCAAAATTAAAATGTCAGGAAACTACAAACATACATCCATAACAACACTGTATGTAAATGGTCTTCAGTCCCCAATTAAAAGACATAGATTAGCAGAATGGATCAAAAATAAAATCGAACTACATGCACCTTGAAAGAGACTCAACGCATAGGCAAGGACTCACAGACTGAAAGTAAAAGGGTAGAAAAATATTCTATGCAAATGGAGTCCAAAAGCAAGTAGGACTGACAAAGCAGATTTCAAGCAAAAATTAATCAGAAGAGATAAAGAAGGCCACTATATAATGATAAAGAGAACAGTCTAAGAAGAAGATATAACAATGATAAATGCCCCAAATGTCAGTGTACCTAATTACATAATAAAATACTTCTTGAAATTAAATCCCAGATAGACACCAATATAATAATACTGGGTGATTTCAATAGACAGGCCATCCAAACATAAAATCAATAAAAATATATCTGACTTAAATAATACTACAAATCAAATGAACCCAATAGATATTTACAAAATATTTTACCCCCCCAAAAAAATCTGAATTTATTTTTATTTTTATTTTTTTTAAAGAGAGAGTGAGAGAGGAGAGAAAGAGAGAGAGAGAGAGAGAGAGAGAGAGAGAGAGAGAGAGAGAGAGAGAGAATTTTTAATATTTATTTTTTAGTTCTCGGTGGACACAACATCCTTGTTGGTATGTGGTGCTGAGGATCGAACCCGGGCCGCACGCATGCCAGGCGGGCGCGCTACCACTTGAGCCACATCCCCAGCCCTGAATTTATTATATATTCAGCAGTCCACAGAACATTTTCCAAAACATTATAGGTCACAATGTAAGTCTTAGTAAATACAAAAAAAAATTGATGTAATCCCATGTATCCTATCAGATCATAAAGAAATGAAATTAGAAAACAACAGCAAGAAAAATTATAAAAAGCATATAAATAACACAGAGATTGGAAATACTCTTGGAAATGAAGAATGGATCAGAGAAAATATGAGAGACAAAATCAAGAAATTCTCAGAAACAAAGAATATACAACATATCAAATTTTCTGAGACACTATGAAAACAGTTCTAAGAGGAAAATTTATAGCATTAAGTGCCTACATTAAAAAAATAGAGAGATCCCAAATAAATGAGCTTATGCTTCATCTCAAGACTTCAGAAAAGGAATAACAATCTAATTCCAAAATTAATAGAAAATAGGAAAAATTTAGATTAGAGTTGAAATTAATGAAATTGAAAATTAAACACTACACAGGATCACTGACACAAAGAGGTGACTTTTGAAAAGAGAAATAAGACTGATAAACCCACAGGAAATTTACCAAAAATGTGGAGAGAGAGATAATTAACAAAATTATGGATGAAAAAGGAGATATCACCACAGACACAGCTAAAATCCAGGGATCATTAGAAACTATTTTAAAAAATCATACTCCAATAAAGTGGAAGATCTAGAAGACATTGACAAATTTATACACACATGACCTGCCAAAATTGAACCAGGAAGATATAGAAAACATAAACAGACCAATATCAGGTCAAGAAATCAAAACAGCAATTAAAAACCTTCCAACAAAGAAAAGCTCAGGACCAGATGGATTCTCACCTGAGTTCTACCAGATATTTAAAGAAGAACTAACACCAGTCTTTAAAATATTCCATGAAATTGAAAGGGAGGGAACACTTCCCAATATATTCTATGAAGCCAGTATAACCCTGCTACCAAAACCAGACAAAGACACCTCAAGGAAAGAAAACTGAACCAATATCCCTGATGAACATAGATACAAAAATCTTTAATTAAATTTTAGCAAACCACATTCTAAAGCACACAAAGATAATCCACCATGATCAAGTTTAATCCCAGGGATGCTAGGTTGATTCAACAGAAGCTAATCAATAAATGTAATTCACCACATAAACAAAATTAAGGACAATAACCATATGATCATCTCAATAAGTACAGACAAGGTCTTCGATGAAATCCAACACCTACTTTGCTGGGGAAACAAGATATAGAAGGAACTTACTCCAACATTATAAAAGCTATATATGATAAACTCAAAGCCAACATCATAATGAACAGAGACAAACTGAAAGCATTTCCTCTATAATCAATAACAAGACAAGAATGTTCAGTCTCATCACTTCTATTCAATATATTTTTGAAACTGTAGCCAGATTAATCAGGAAGAGAAGAAATTAAAAGGATACAAATAGGAAAAAAAAATGGCTGGGTGTGCACGCCTGTAATCCTAATGGTTCTGGAGGCTGAGGCTGGAGGATAGTGAGTTCAAAGCCAGCCTCAGCATCTTAGCAAGGTCATAAGCAACTCAGCAAGAACGTGTCTCTAAATAAATATTTAAAAAAGGGCTGGGGATTTGGCTCAGTGTTTAATTGCACCTGAGTTCAATTTCCTGGAACTAAAACAAAGCAAAATAAAAACAAAACAACAAACAACAAAAGCATAGGTACTACAAGTTACAAAAACTATTATAAATTTTTACATCAAAATCAAAGGGCAAGGAGAGTGAAATTGTTGGATATTTTTATACAATTAAAATATTTATTGTCAGTTTAAAGTAGCCTGTATTAAGAAGAAGATATTTTATGTAAGCTTCATGGTAACCACAAAGGAAACACTTAGAGAACTTACACAGTATTAAAAGAAAGGATTCAAACCATACAATTACAGAAAACCTTTAAAGCACAAACTAAGAAAAAAAGCAAGGGAGAAATAAATACAGGGTTTACAAAATAATAAAAAAAAACAAGTGGAATAAACAATCTTTAAATTTATATGGAACTTAGTCCTACTTGGCTGCCAAACATGCCATTATTGAAGACAAGGAAAGAAGAACCCCTAAGGTGATTCAGAGACCATGAGGTGTGCCACTCCCACCAAAGGCCCAAAGTGAACAGGACAGAGGGGGCGGGCTAGCCTCATCCTCAATTTCTTTTGTTTTTCTTTATTTTCATTTTATTGGTTCCTTTTATTTATATATAACATTAGGATTCATTTTGACATAATTATAAAAGCATGAAATATAATATGTTCTAATTCAGTCCCCCGTACATCCCCTTTTTCTTCCTTCCTCCCTTTCCCTGTTTCCTTCCCTCTACTGATATTTCTGCTATTCAATTATAGTTTTTTCCCCTAAATTAGTGTCTTGTGAATGTACATGATGGTGAGATTCACTGTGGTATATTCATATATATACATGGGATAGTTAGGTCAGATTCATTCCACTGTTCTTCCCTTATTTTGTCCCTCCTCCCTCCCCCTCAATCCCCTTTCTCTACTCCACTTATCTTTCTTCTATATTTCAAATATAGAATTTCTTCTATATTTCAAATATAAGAAATTTCTTCTATTTCAAATTCTCTCTCTCTCTCTCTCTCTCTCTCTCTCTCTCTCTCTCTTCTTTAATATGGACTAGCTTCCACATATCAGAGAAAACATTCAACTTTTGACTTTTTGGTTCTGTCTCATTTCACTTAACATGATAATCTCCAGTTCCCTCTATATACCAGCAAATTCCATAATCTCATTCTTCTTTATGGCTGAGTAATATGCCATTGTGTATATATACTACATTTTCTTTACCCATTCATCTATTAAAGGGCACTTAGGTTGGTTCCATAGCATGGCTATTGTGAATTTTTTCTATTATAAAATTTTGATGTTGCTGCATTCCGATAGTATGCTGATTTTATATATTTTGGATATATACTGAAGAGTGGGAGAGTTGGTTCATATGGTGGTTCCATTCTTAGTTTTTTTTTTTTTAAGAGAGAGTGAGAGAGGAGAGAGAGAGAGAATTTTTAATATTTATTTTTTAGTTCTCAGCGGACACAACATCTTTGTTGGTATGTGGCGCTGAGGCTCGAACCCGGGCCGCACGCATGCCAGGCGAGCGCGCTACCGCTTGAGCCACATCCCCAGCCCCCATTCTTAGTTTTTTGAGGAGTCTCCATATTGCTTTCCAGAGTGGTTGCACTTATTTGAAGTCCCATCAGCAATGTGTGAGTGTACCTTTTTAACCACATCCTCATGAACACTTATTATTATTTGTATTCTTTTTTGTGGCGGGGTGGTACTGGGGATTGAACTCAGGGGCACTCAACCACTGAGCCACATTCCCAGTCCTTTTTTAATCTTTTATTTAGAGACATGGTCTCACTGAGTTGCTTGGCACCTTTCCATTGCTGAGGCTGGCTTTGAACTCAAGATCTTCCTGCCTCAGTCTCCTGAGCCTCTGGGATTACAGGCATACACCATCATGCCCAGTTTATTTATATTCTTGATAATTGCTATTGTGATTGTAATGAGATGAAATGTCAATGTAGTTTTGTTTTGCATTTTCCTAATTGTTAGAGATGTTGAACATTTTTTTCATATATTTCTTAGTTATGTGTATTTCTTCTTTTGATAAGTGTCTTGTTCTCTTGCCCTTTCATAACCGGTATTAAGTTTATTGAATTCTTTATATATTCTGGACATTATTGTCCTATCTGAGGAGCAGATAGGACATTCTGTAGGCTCACTCTTCATGTTCTTGTTTCCTTTGCTGTGCAGAAGCTTTTTAATTTGATGTCATCCCACTCATTGATTTTGATTTAATTTCCTGTGCTTTAGGGGTCTTGTTAAAGAAGTTGGTTCCTATACTGGCATGTTGGAGTATTGGCCTTACATTTTCTTTTAGCTGTTGCAGTTTCTGATCTAATCCCTAATCATATATGTACATGGGATAGTTTTTTATCCACTTTATCCAGGGTTTCTTTAACTATTCTGAGTCTTCTATTTTTCCAAATGAATTTTGTAACTGCTTTTTCTAGTTCTATGAAGAATGTCATTGGTATTTCAATGGGTTTTTCATTGAATTTGTATATCACTTTTGATAGAATGGCTGTTTTGATAATATTAATTCTGCCTATCCAAGATCCTGGGAGGTCTTTCCATCTTCTAAGGTCCTCTTCAATTTCTTTCTTTAGTGTTCTATAATTTTCATTGTAGAGGTCCTTCAACTCCTTGGTTAGATTGATTCCAAAGTACTTTTTTTTTAGATTATTGCAAATGGAATAGGGTTTCTAAATTCTTTTTCAGCAGATTCATTATTGAAGTATAGGATAGTGATTGATTCATATATGTCAATCTTTATTCCTACTACTTCATGAAATTTGTTTATCAGCTCTAAAATTCTTCTAGTGGAGGTTTTTTTTAATTTTTCTTCTAAATATAGGATCATGACATTAGCAAACAGATAGTTTGAGCTTTTCTTTTCCTACTTGTATCCTTTTAATTTCCTTCTCTTGCCTTATTGCTCAGGCTAGTTTCAAGGACTATTTTGACTAAGGTTAGTAAGAGTGGGTATCCTCAATCTAAATTTCAAAGAATGGGACAAATGCTTAGCAGGGCCGTTAGGGTAGAGCCAGCTCACCAGAGACCTGGGGGCATGATCCCTGCCCCCAAAAATAATTATGGCGTGGATGGGGTCACTGTAGAGAGATACAGCATTGGTCATGACCTCTGATTTGTCGTGTGACAGTGCCACCCAGCTGATGTGGAATGCTGAGATCTCTACTCTAGTGTGTGTTTGGAATGTGGATCCTCTGACCTAGTGTGTTTGGAATGAGAGACTGCCATACCACTGAGTCCAAAATGCAGAGTATGAAGCCAAAAATGGTTATTCTTGGGCCTTATGGTCTCATGGATCTCTCTTTGCTAAGTTTTGTACTTGCTTGGAACCCATCATCCCTTCCTTCTTTCCAATTTCTCCCTTCTAGAATGGGAATGTCTATTCCATGCCTGTTTCAACATTGTGTTTTGGAAGCACATAACTTATTGAGTCCACTCATTCACAAATGAAGAGCAATTTTGCTTCAGGATGTCTTACTCATATCTGATTTAAAATGATATTTAGATGATATTTTGAACTTAAGACTTCAGAGTTAATGTGGGAATGAGTTAAGACTTTGGGGACTTTTTTTGGTTGAAATGAACTTATTTTGCATGTGAGAAGGACATGAACTTTGATGGGACAGAGTCAGATTGTCATGAACTAAACTTGTGTCTCTCTAAATTCACATATTGATAGACTAACCCACAATATGATGGCTGTAAAAGGTGTTAATTAATTAATTGGATTAAAAAAGGAAACCCAGAGAGCTCTCTTGCTTCATTTTCTGTCATATAAGGACATAATGAGAAGCCAACTATCCATGAACCAGGAAATGGGCCCTGAGCAGACATAAAATCTGCCAGTGCCTTGATCTTGGTCTCCCTAGCCTCTAGGCATATGAGAAATAAATATTGTTTAAGCCATACAATTTATGTTATTTTTGTTATAGCAGATGGAACTGCCTAACACATTGCTGATCTATGACAGCTAAGGCTGTTTTCCCAATTTCCTTAATCCCTTTCAGAATAATCCAGAACTTAGTTATGTATATTAATTATTTGCATAATTCTTAAATGAGATTATGGTAGTTCAGCTGTTTTGCAAACTCTAAAATACTATCCAAATATGAGGATCTGGTAATATTACATGTCTTAAAAGTGCATAAAAGTCTCAGGTGAAACATCCCGTAAACCACAAAATTTTCTAAAGATGTAACTCCTTAAAGAATCTTGTTTGGAATTGCTTACATGATGAAAGGTTCAGTTTAGATAAAACCAAATCAGTGGTTTGTGCTGTAATGTGAACTCAACTGCTCAGTTTCATCAAGATTTGGGTAACTACAGAAGACTGTTAGGGCCTCTTTGGTTGGTCATTGATAAGGTAACCATATTGTCCAAGTCAGGGCACTTTCAACAGTGAAAGGGGACAAGTGTAAACCGAATTCATCCTGGGCAAACCACTAGGCATGGAGATACTGAGCTAAAGCATCTTTTATTCTCTTTGAATCTATTTGTTGATTTGCACAGTTCAGTTTTTATCATAGTATTCTTATTCCACAATCACAAAGGATGGGGATTAGAGGAGTGAAAGAAGAATGTTATTTAGGCAGAATTGAAGATGTCTTTCCAAGAGCATAGATTAAGAATTATAAGAGCTAAGATCTCAATATTGCCACAATCATCTGTGATTGCAGGCACGACATCTGAAATCTCTGAGGCTTAGTTTTCCCATCTGTTTAGTCAAATCTTGGAATCATATGCTTTACAAATTGAAAGGAATGCTGGAGTTCATTTAGTTTGTGCACCTGAAAAATTAATTTTCTATACAATATGCTGACAAGCAGTTGTATAAATGGTTTGCTTATAATATAGTCAATGATAGGAAACTTTCTCCCTCAAGAGGCAGCCAATGCCATTGCTGTAGCTAGCCATTATTGTTCAGATGTTCTTTCATTCTTTCTTCTACTTAGGCCAAAGCCTTTAAAATACACTGCAAGATTTAAGACTTTAGGAGCATTGAATGGACTCTTTTTTTTCTTTTGGTGATGATTGAACCCCAGGCCTTCTACATGCAAGGCAAGCACTCTACCAACTGAGCTATAACCCCAGCCCTTGAATGGAGACTTTTGCAAGAAACATCTCCTTGTTGTTGGAAGGGTTCAAATAAAGGCTTCGTGACTCATGATCTCTAGGTGCTCTAGGATCTAGAATCTGGAATCTAAATGAATTTTAAGGTCCATTTTTGCTTCCTTAATCAGTGGTTACATGACAGTTCATTAAAAAGAATTAACCTTTACATCAAGCCTTCTGAACAGCTCCTTATTTCCAATTTTTCCTTTCTATTCTTTTTTAAAATTCTGTAGCCTCAAACCTTTCATCTGCATATGACTCCTCTCTCTCCTTTGTCTCTTTATTTTTCTTTCTTCATTTCTTTCTCTTTTTTTTTTGTTCTCTTCTCTTTTTCTTTTGCAGTGCTGGGGATTGAACCTAGGATTTCTTGCATGCTCTACAAGTGCCCAACCACTGAGGTATATTCCCCTTTTCCCGTCATATGTAGGTTCTCCCCGGTTCCAAACTCAGTATCTAGTATTTGTTCTCACTTCCTTTTCTTATTATGGTGCTTAACTGTCTTGCCTGAATTAATATAGAGCCTCCTCTCTGAACTACTGGCCTCCATCTTTTCCCTTTCAAATCCATCCTGTGTTTCTAAACTGTCTCTCTGATCAGCTCTCTTCCCTTTTCACTTCCCCTTCACCTTAATTTTGATCATTGAAAATCTTCCCCACTCTTTATCATGGCATTGAAAAACCCTCCCCCGTCAGGTCCAACTTATCTCTAGACATATTTCTTGCACTCACTTTCCTAAAATCTTCTAGTGAAATGGATCCCCCCTGTACTGTATTCCAACAAAGTTCTGTTTTCTTTTTATTCAGTTTTTTATTATACAGTTCTTTATTATACAGTTCCCATGCTCAGGACTTCCCCTGCCCTAATCACTTGCACCAAAACAATCCTATCCATGTTTCAAGGTCAATCTCAAGTCTCTTCTCTTTTAAGTATTCCCAAATGACTCCAGCTGAATGCCTATAACATTTTATTTTCTGTATCATTCATCCAGCAGTCGATCATGTGTTGCCTTATAAAATCTGTGGATATTATTTACCTTAAGTAGTGTCATTTATTTTTTTATGTATATCTTGTCTTATCAACTACCTCAATGTTCAGTGAGGCCAGAAGTTCAGTTTTTACCTTTTTTTCAACTCTATGGAACAGAACTGAGCACCTAGTAGAATCTGACTCACTACTGTGTACTGACTAGTTTCCAATAGATTACCCAATTATATTGTCACTACTCTAATAGACCACTAAATCCATGATTAATCTTCCCTCACCACATTTGTCAGGTGCTGGTGGTGACAGAGGATAGAAGAGACTGTTAGAGATAAGGTGCATATGAGAGAAAGCGTATTTGTCCCTTTAAGCCTCGAGCAAGACAAATTGCTAAGATGCTGGTGGTGAGACATTTCTCTATCAGCTACTAGTGTTCCTTAATAGATTTAGGTCCCTGGGGCAGCTCACAGAAGTTGTGATTATAACCTGATACTCACAACTCTTCAAGAAAGTAAATAGGCAGATTATTTTTTTTTCCTTTCTGCTTTGTGCTGTGTAGTCAATACCTAGGTGTTTAATTCAGTGGAATAAGGAATGACACATCAACTCTCTGGTGCCTTTCTCTAGCATGTTTTGCATCCATGGACTAATAATTAAAATGCAAAATATCCTATGTGACCATTTATGCCAAATTTTAAATGTCACTTGATTTGTAAGAAACATTGCTGTTTGAATAGAAGTAAGCCAAGGAAAGAAAAAGATTGTTCCACGGGGATAAGGATGGGACAGAAGCATAGAATTTATAGCTTTTCATGGCTACCTCTAATGTTGTGCCATAATGGCCTCACTGCCAGGGAGGGGTATGCTTTTCCATCAGGAAAGGGAAAAGAAAATAACAAATGTATGAAATGCTGAGTCATATGAAGGACCATTATCAAATGCTAAGCAAAGGATCTCTTAATTAAGCACAACACATCATGGGCTTGGAAAAGGCTTTAATGACATGTGGAAAGGCCCCAGGTCAGCAAACTTGTCATGTTCCCTCATCACAGCCATAGGTATAAGAAGGTATATTTATAAGACTAAGTGGTCAAAACCTTAAGAAGCCCTGGGAGAATAAGGATAGATGGTTCTTCTTGGTAGTATTATTTTTACTTCTAAAGGCCATTGTTACTAAACTACATTGCAAAATGCTCCATCTGAATTACCTGGAATAATCCTCTGCCCTTTGCTAGTTATTTAAGACATAGAGATCTTTTAAAGGATGTATTCATTTGTTGATCTCCAAGACCTTCAAAGAAGAATGTTGCTTTAATATGAACCATGTATCATTCCTTCTCCAAAACCTAGCTCCACTATTGTCCTCAGATACATTTATTCACTCAAAAATAATTATTAAGCCCCTGTCAGGTGCCAGACATTGTTCTAAATAAATAAATGCCACGGATCCCTCCTTTCTTGGAACTCGCATAGCTTATAACTATAGAGATCTAATAGAAGAACAGGCTGGGGGCATAGCCCAGAGTTTGAATGCTGTAGGAAGCAGTGGTGAAAGACTTGATATTGCCAAGGAGAGGAAGAACCCTAATAAACTTTGGAGAAAACTGTGCCTTGCTCTTCCCTCTATGCTGATTTTATGATGAACAGAAAACACAGGAAGAATCCTATCCTGGTTAAGGACATAAGCTTTGGGATGACACAACCTAGGTTCAAATCCTGATTTTACTACTGAGTAGTTTTCACCTCAGTCTGATTCCTTCCTGATTCTGAGCTTCAATTCCTTTACCTGTTACTATAGTCATTCAGCAGATGCAACTCAAGACTTCTAATTGAAGCCTTCCTAACAGAAGGGCATCTAAGTTACTTGCACTTATACATCTTGAGTGCCTTGTTCATTGGGTAATACAGTGATATCTACATATCAAGTGCATGTGTGCCAAGGTATATAAACCATATATTTATCAGGGTCTGAATCTAAGCGACTTATTCCTTTTCAAGTATAGTTCTAAACAGGTTTCCTAAAGCTATCTGTTTGTACTTCCTGACTGAATACTCCGCTTCTATTATATTATTTCCCTGTTTAAAATGTGGATTAACCAATGCAATTACCTAAGCATTTACCCATGAGAGTTGTGTGGGTTTTCTACTATTTCCCTTACCTTATGAACTTCTCCTTGTTGGACGGTTTTTATGATGTTAATCCATTCTTCCATGTCTTTCCGGTTAGGTGCTGCCAGGGTGACTTTTCGTTCTGGTGTAATAACCTGAACAAAAAGTCACATTATTAGCTCATTCTTGGTCCACAACTTTTCCTCCATAACAATCTGTGAATAGTCTAAGGAACTAGCTAGATCTATCAAACATAACCCAAACCATTTCTTCAATATAACACATGATTTCCCAGGGTTACTCACAGCTCCTTATATACACACCCAAAATAATAACAATGGCAATAATAGTAATAGCTAACAATTTAATTGTACTTCCTATGTACTAGGGACTCTTCTAAAGGACTCCACTACAGCCTTCACTATAACCCCATGACAGGTGTTGTTAATTTTCCTATTTCATCATCAGGAAAACTAAGCCAAAGAAAGATAAATGACTTTTCCAGGGTCACCTAGCAGGTAAAAAGCTAAGCTAGAATGGAAAGATAGTTTGTGGCTCCAGAATCCATGTTTTTTTTTCAATACTGTAGATTCAGCTCAGAGGTGCTCTATAACTGTGTCACATCCCAACCCTTATCATTTTTTTTTAATTTTAAGACATGGTCTCACTAAGATACCCAGGATGTCCTTGAACTTGTGATCTTCCTGACTCAGTCTCCTGAGTCACTGAGATTATTACTAAAGCCATGCATCATCTATTATTCAAGTGAGGTTGCCTGAAAACCCTATGTGCTTACTGCTGCTGTCTACTCAAAGTGGTAAAAGTGTACGCAATTCATTAGGTATACATCTTTCTGTTTGGGTGTACACCAAAATGAGATGTCCAAAAAATCCAGTTTCTTTCTTTCTTAGGGGCAAGAACAACCTGAAGAAAATTTTATAGCTGTCTCTCTTAATTTTGCCTGGTTCAAGAACCCTTCAGGAATAATAAGTAAGTCATGGTGAGGGTCTAGCAGATGTAGACCATGGGCAAAACTTGGCCTTTCCCCAGAGGAAAGTGGGAACATGGATAGTTATAGCATCAGTCATTGCTTCAAAGGCCTTATTTGCTTTGGCTATCAACACCTCAAATCTTAGAACTAGAGCTCATCACACCAACAAGCAATTTCCCTTTCCTTTTGTATGTAACACAGCATGATTGTTTGGCAGGTAGTTGTGATTATGATCAGAGCCACTCCTTTGATCCAAACCTATTCTTAGTTGGGACTGATGTGCAGTGCCTCTGTGCTTACATTAGGCTAAGGAGCAGCCTTGCCTGGAGGATTTCTTTATAGAATCAAGGCCAAAAACATTAACCTATTGGCTCATTTGGGGACAAATCAGTAGAATGCCCAGATTTACCTTGGGCCAATGTGACATAATGTGAAAGAAACAAAGCTGGGTTTCTATGTTAGATCTATCTGCTCTCCTTTCAATAGAGGATGGAATGTGGACCAGCCATGGAAGAAGGGTATTAGGCCTATAGCTTTTTAGTCCACTAAATACCATCCCCTACCTGCTGCAGAGGATCAGCCACTGTTGAGATTGGGAAGAGATACTTTGGGGAGGAGGTGGGTAGGAAATTTCTGGGTCAATGGACTGGCTATTTTTCAGTGAGTTTTCTAGTCTGGATTCATTTGAATGACAAAAGCCCCATGTGACATTTCAGGCATACTAAGCCCTTAAACACTTCCTTAGAAAATCCTTTTTTTTTTCTTTGAGATGCTCTCATTAGTAATATCAACATGGGGGTAGATTTCACTTTGGATTTAGGTTCTTATCTATTTCATCAAAGGAGGGGATACCATGTAACTGGATTATCCTGATATTTTTCTATGACATGTTGGTAGTCTCTTGAAACCCTCCCAATGATACTCTTATAAATCACTTTATCAGGAAGATTGACTGACTATTTTAATAGTCACGCAATCTGAAATCAGCTTAGCTTTATAGTATGCTGATAATAGGGAAAAGGACTATCACTGTTTGGCCCCAAACAGTGGGTTTGTAGGAAATGTTTGTATGAAAAATAACACTTCAATATCAAAGGAGCCTTGGGAAACCTAATGTCCAAAGAGGGAATGAGTGGGCATGGCGGCCCCTCTTTTTATCTAGCCCCCACCCCTGCTCATTCAGTCTTTCCCAATCATACTTACAGAAAAACTGTGGCAAAGATTTCTACAGCTGCTTTCTGCTAAGGTGACTTGAGACAGATCAATTGTTTCAAAGTGTACAAACTGGAAAGATATAAGAGGAAGAGGAACCATTTGTTTAATGACGCAAAGTGACATTAAAAGGTAAATAGACATACATATACATGCACACACACTGACAGGCATTTTTGGCAGTAATGATCCAATCACTCTTTTATCTTCAGGGCTGAAATTTATTTAACAAATGATTTTTGTGGATATGTCATATGACAAATAAAAAATAAATCAATCTAAACCAAAACACAAATTTTCCAAAATCATTTATGTGGATTTATAGGAAACTTGGGTTACTGAGTCAGTCTACAGTTATTCAAATATAAAGATTAATGCTGGAGGAGATAATGGGATATCATCTGTTAGTGTACTAGTAGTACAGATTGTTATTAACATCTGTTCTATTGGATGACAGCCTTTGACCACATTGCTTGTCCCATCCAGTTTGATCCTTATATCTCCTTGTACATTGGGCATAGTAGATACTACCCAGCCAGCAGCAGGAATCCAGTACTACTGACATATACAGGGATGGCATCACCAATATGAAACCTGCACAGTTACACAAGGCCCAATATTCAGAAGGGCCCCACACTTGGTTTCATGATCAGCTATGGCCATATTGAAATTTGCAATCATGTTATCTTTGAGTTTGTGTTTTGCATATAAGTTCATTGGAACAGTGAGCTGTGATATGAGCAGAAAATGTATGGAAAAAGACATCCACCCATTTGCATTTGTGATGTCCATAAGCATAGAATCACAGTGGACCCATCATATGTGGGTCTACAGTGAAACTTAAAGCAAATACTAGGTTAAGTGTATTATATCCATGACCGAGTAAGCAGGGGAGCTGACAGCCCTGAGAGGCCACGTGTGCTGTTGGAAACAAAACTTGCTGCAATCATAGAAAAGAGGCAATGGCGTTCTGGAAAACGTGAACTATCAAGAACTCCTATCATATTCTTTCTTACTTATGTTACTTCTCTATGTTAGCCAACAATTTATGCTTAAAAGGATGACATTGAAGGAAAGGGGAAAATAGAGCAAAGCATACATAGTTCTTTCAGTCAGAAAGTGTTGATAGAGTGTGCAAATATTAAAAATTGAAAAAATACAGTTGAGCTAGTTTTGTACAGTTTTGTGTTCCGATACGAACAAAATACATATGCATGTATGAGATACTAATACAAATTATATAATTTTAGTGATTATTTACAACATATTTGCATTTAAAACTAGCACAGTACAATGTACAAATGAATGGTAAAATTCAAGCTAATCATTTAAAATTTTATTTTTACTTAGAACAACATTAAATATTAAAACAAAAGCAACATAAGTCATTGCTTTATATTATAATGTAAATATAAAACAGTATATTAGCACCATTAATGACCTATTCTTCCTGATTCTTGAATAAGGAGCCCTGTATTAGCATTTTACACTAGACCCTACAAATTATGTAGTTGACTCTGGGTGCAGAAGCTAACTGAAGAAAAAAAGGGAAGAGATACAGGAAGGGGAAAGGTGAGAAATGTGTCTCTCATTTGACCCAAAAGGAAGTCAAATTAATGGAAGAGTAGAGGGTTTTGACGTCCATCCAATATTTGCCACCATGTCTTAAACCTGTTGGCCATCCTCCCACCCAAGCATTTCCTGGCACCCATCCACTAACTCAATTGATACGATTCTATATATTACCGAGGGATGATGTGAAAAGTAGAGCTTTCGTCCTTGAACGAGACAATATCTAAGTTTCCATCTCTTGACGGAGTTACAGTTCTTCAGCAGAGGTCCTTCTTTAAGTATTTTCTGAAAGACAGAAGCATAGGGATCAATTATATCAATTTGCAAGACCATATCATTTGTTCTCTCAGATGAGAAGATTAAATATCTTGAAGACTCTATCTCTGCTGCGTAGGTGAGAAATGTCCTATAACCTATGTAGGAATACAATGAAGTTAGTATGACCAGAAAAGGGATTGGTTACCCTTGTGTAACACATTCAAGATGATATAAGCTTCAAGTTTCTCAGGGTACATGGCCTCCAATCCTTGGAGAATATCTCCATTTGTCACAATGAGTGGTGGTGTGAGGGAGAAATATGAGACATAAAGATAATATTCCTAGGAAAGTACAATGGTCAGGGAAAAAGGCTGAGTTCAGGTAAGGCAGAAATGTTCAAAGTAGCAAAGTTGTAGCTCTTTTAGAGTGTTCCTTTTAGAATATTAAGTTGTATCACTCCCCTTCCCTGCTCAAAGCATCCAATACCTTCCCAATACTTTTAGAAACAAATATAAATTCTATATCAAGACCTTCAGAGGACTCATGGTCATACTCTATATGCAGAGTTATGAAAAATTGTGCTGTGAATGGATAATTATGAATGTAATGCACTCCACTATTGTCATGTATATAAGAAATAAATAAATAAACAAAAGCACACCAATATACAACTATTTTCTAATTACTTTCTTTACATATCTCATAATGTGATCATTGATTTTCCAGCTATGTGAAAAACATGCTGACCCCCATGAAGACATTCTCATGTATGTTGTAGGGTACAAACCATCATGCAAGACTGGTGTTTGGGAGAAGTACTCATCCCTACCAAGCTGGAACCAAACCTATACTTACTGGACAATAAGCCAGATAGTTTAAATCAACAAATTAAGGTTTGTGAATTCTTTCTATTATGTAAATTAGAATTCACTATTGAATGACTATAAACATGTTTTATTGGCCTACTGAGTTTTTTTCAAAGGTTTTATTTAGTTGATAATATTTCAAAGGCAAAAGATTCCATATAAAAATCCATATTTACCATTTCTTAAAAAAACAGACTATCTACCAATGGTGGGATTATATTCTCACACATGGAAAGAATCTGCTGGAACCATGTAGCAGCTTCTTCCTTCAAATAAGGTGCCTGATTCCAGCAATTATTCATCTTTGATTGATTAAATGACTATTTGCCACTCTCACTCTCTATCACATATGCTTCTATATGTTCTATTCTCTAACCAGTAAGATAGTACTAATGGACAGAGTCTCTGTATCTCAACTGAAAAATGAGTTCATAAGCAATCACAATTTACCTGAGCCTTTTTGATAACTTATGAGTTTCAAGATTATTGTCCTACTCTTTTTAAAAAAATATTTTTTATTTTAAATATTTTTTGGGTGATGATGGACCTTTACTTTATTCATTTATTTTTATGTGGTGCTGGGAATTGAACCCAGTGCCTCACACATGTGAGGCAAGTGTTCTACCACTGAGATACAACAACCGCAGCCTTGTTGTCCTACTCTTATATGAAAATGGGTGATACCAACGAGGAGTCAGAACAAAGAGAACAATAACATCTTGTGGGAAAGGGGGAGGTGGCATGGAGAATGAGATATTACACTTAAATAGTTGATACTGAGTCATCAATGAAAAAAAAAAACTTTTGTCTAAGCATTAGCAATACATAGTTCCTTTCTTTTCTCTGTCCAGGTAGGCTATAGTGTATACTCTCAATCATAGCATTTAATTTTCTCTTCCCTAACCCTCTCTCCTATGCCATATCCTAAGTCCTACCATACTAATCTTCATAATACTTGGGAAACATAAGAAGTCATATTTACCTCTTTCTATTAAAGACTTAAATTTTAAAATGGAACCGTTCCACTGGGTATGGTGGCACATACCCATAATCCCAGTGAGACAAGAGGCTGAGGCAGGAGGATGGCCAGTTGGAGGCCAGCCTAGGCAACTTAATGAGACCTGGTCTCAAACTTTAAAAAATCAAAAATAAAATATAAAGGGGCTTGGGATGTAGCTCAGTGGTAAAGCACCCCTGAGTTCAATTCCCAACACAACCCCAAAAAAGAGAAAGAAAAAAAAAGATCCATTAAATGTTAGGTAGACTCCTGTTTTCTCTTTAAAGAAAATTTGCTCTTCCAAATCCTATGAAACTGAAGCTACACCCATTATTTATGTCCTTTCTCCAAGCTGTTCAGCACTATCAAGTGTTAAATGTTGCCTTTAGTATTCTTATTTTATCATATATGATGTCTCCTGTACTAGTTCATTTTATAGTCTTTGGCTAGATAATTTCCCTTCCCACATTTTCAGTTTAAAGCCTTATAGCACATACTGGCAGATATTTACACAATTATATTCTCTTCTCAAAAGCAACTCCCCCTTAAGGAACCCATTTTTGGAGTATTGCAAACCATGGACCAGTAAACTAAGATCTCGCATTTTGTAACCTGTGAATATGATAGCCCAAGAAAACTCAGATTTTAGTTAAGGTATTTGCCAAGTCCTTTCATGATATTACTATGAGCAAGACGGAAAAGTGATTATTTCCAAAGTTCCTATTTTATCTGTCTCCAGACCATATCCCCTCTCCCAGCAAACCATCGTGAATGTCAATGATTATTCAGAGCCCACTTCAAATAAGCCAGCACCCACCTCAATTTAGAGGACCCCAGCCAAGCACCACCAGTCAGAGGACCAATAGAGATAATAGGAGTAAGATTTCTCTATCTCATTGTAAATAAGTTTGAAGTAGATTCTGATAAGATGTGTATTGTAAACCCTGAGCAACTACCAAGAAAATAAGTTTAAAATATTGTTGAACCATGATAAAACTATAAAATACCTCTGCATGCCTATTATAATGGCTAAAATTCAAAACACTGATATTACCAAATGTGCAATAACAAGAACTCTCATTCATTGCTTGTAGGAATACAAAGTGGTACAATCAGAAGACAGTTTGGCAGTTTCTTTTAAAATCAAACATATGACCCTATAATTGCAGTCCTTAGTATTTACCCAAATGCTTTGAAAATTTATGTCCACACAAAAATCTGCTCACAACTGATTATTGATGCTTTATTCATAATTGTCAATTCAGGGTTTTTTGGGTGTGAAGTTTGATAATTTTGAAATGTTAGCAACAAGTTAAGAGAGAAACTTTTGAAGCCTAAACAAAACATGTTTGCAAGCCATGGTTGGCTCACAGGCAAGCAGTTTGTACCTTCTGAACTATATAGCTACTGTCACGTCAAAGGAGGTTAAGAGTGAGTTCAAAGTTCATGTGAGACACATACTTATGAGATATATATTACCAAAATGGGAGCAGATAAGTAATGTGATTTATGTATAGTAGGGAGAAGGGTTAAAATGCCATAATGAATTTCTTTAAGTTCTAAACACAGGCTTTGTATTATCAACTCTGAACATCTAGAAATACCCAAGCCTAGAGAAAAAGTAAAGTACCACACTACTAAATTTCCTTCTTCTAAATTCTGACCTCCTTCAGGAAAACTTACCTACTAATCCAACACTGTTTCTGGAAAGAAATTTAAAAAAAAAACTTGTTTATTTCAAAACCCAATAGGCAGTTCCAGGAAACTAGTTTGAATAGGGAGAAGTCAAAAACCACTCAATCAATGGATTTTTTCAAGCCAATAAAATACATGCATGAAAAACAACCTTTACCTGCTTGGGGCTACTAAACCAAACAAGGACCTAAGAGGAAAATTGCAAGCAAACGAGTCAACACATCCTGCAAATGGATGTGTTGGAAGGTAAACCCTTGCCTCTCCCTTAAGAGAACCCTGCACAATGCTTCACAGTCCCTGGCCTCTTGCAGATAACATCTCATTGCCTCCTCAGCACAACTATTCAGAGCGTCATCTCCAATTTCCAGATGGCACATCTGAAGCTTGGGCATTTTCCGCTACTTTGTTTAAAGACCCGCAATTACAAAATGCTGTGGACTCTGTGCTTTCTCTCCCCATGACAAGGAAACTAGGAGTTCCTAGTTAATTAGTATGTATAGGACACAACACGGTGAACACATAGCCCACCCAACCCCCCACCAAACTTTGTCCCCAAAGACAAGATTATAGATAGCATTAGGTTTTCTGTGAACAGCCTGAATACTCATTACTAGAATTGTTCATGAGTTTCCTTCCAAGAGGCAAATAGTATGCCTTATTTTTCTAAAGACTTAATGTTCCATGATGAGCAAAAGGGGACTTCTCCTGCTTTTTTAAAATGATGTCCAAGATTGACCAGAACATTAAATAGAGTTCACATGGATGCAGCACTTTGCAATTAATAAAAAGGCAGCAGAATACAACAGACACGAGTATGGCAATATGTAAATCAATGGAAGTGTAACTGATGTGATTCTGCAATCTGTATACGGGGTAAAAATGGGAGTTCATAACCCAATTGAATCAAAGTGTGGAATATGATATATCAAGAACTATGTAATGTTTTGAACAACCAACAATAAAAAAAATAAAATGCTTTTATTTTCATTATGGAACCTTCCCAGCAGCCCTCTGAAGTAGGTAGTAAAAGGCATGTTTCTGACTCAGTTCTGTCCTATGAAAACCACCCTGATCTTGGTTTCTTTAAGTCACTTGTCCATATATTCCATCATCAAGGAACTTTAAAATTTCCCTCTCAAACAAGGTAGTCCATGTTTTTTTTTTCCCCCACTTTTAAGACTTTCCAGCATCTTGGGGTTACAATATTTGTCAGAAAAATGCATTTCTAGTGCAGTTATAAAAGGCAATGAGGAATGGAACTCTATGGGAAACTTCTCAGGGCTACTAAACCACCTTTGCAGCCACAGAGCTATTGCATAAAATGGGGCATACTTATAATCTTCTTGTCCAAGCTGCCATATTCCCATTGCAAATATCTATGATGTGGCAGATACGGAAAAATGAGGCAGGGCTGCAGGAACCTTAGAAATTCTGAAATGCCTTGGCCCCACCTGCAAAGCTTCTCAAACCAGAGCACATTGAGGGCAAATCTCCTAGCCTTTCCTGTCAGTTCTATCACACATTAAAACCCAAATAAAGTTGGTCACAGTGGTGCACACCTGTAATGCCAGTGACTCATGAGGCTGAGACCGGAGGATTGCAAGTTCAAGACCAGCCTCAGCACCTTAGTGAGACCCTAAGCAACTTAGCAACACCCTTTCTCAAAATTAAAAATAAATAAATAAATTAATTAATTAATTAATTAATTGATTGATTGATTTTAAAAATGGGCTGGGGGTATAGCTCAGTGGCAAAGTGCCTCTGGGTTCAATCCCCAGTACAAAACAACAAGTAACACCTTGGGCTCTACTATTAAATTCTCACTGCTAGTGTTTTGTAGTGGGAGTGAGTATTGTGCTAATGAGTCTACTGTCCCAAGTTCAATCACCACAGACATCAGTGGTTGTTGTTCAAGTCCTAAGAGTGCAGGACTCCAAGGCATAGGGTCCTTTGTACAGGGGTCACCCAAAATGTCTGCCCAATCTACAGAAGACCTTGCAGAAAACCCTAGAGCTTTGTAAAACTCTGTTTTAGCTTCATTTTTGGATCCTCTTTGATCAGTCAATCCCTAAATCTATTTCTCCCAGAAACTCTCACACTCTGGCCCAGGTAATCTCTCTTCCTGATGCTCTCTACAAATCAGCATGTATAAATTTGTTGCCAACAGCAAGGATAAGCATTTCCTTTATTCCATATTTATAAAATAACTTCTAGAAAATATCTCACCAGGGTCTGTAAAGCAGCCCAATTCCCTATATGTAATTAACACCCGCCTGCTGCTTAATTGAGAAAGGGCAAGTACAGCTGCTGCCTTGACCTTTTCATATGCTCCTCTGAAGTCCCCAAAGCTTTTACTAACTTCTGCATCTTTTTCTATGGCTTGGTGGAGTTTGGGTGCATGAAGCTTTAGGGGATTTGCTACTCTTTCCTGGCAAAAGGATCCCCTATTACATAGCCAAATTGAATTCCACCCCCACCCAATCAAAAGGTAGGCAAGCATCATGACAAGCACCGCTACCTGTTATCAGCTGGCTTCTCTTCTCTTTTAATTGTTCATGCTGCTCTTGTTAGAGAGTGGGGATCAAGTTGTGTTGGGGGATGATCACTCTCCATGTGAGAACTGCACTCCCACTATGGACACAGCTGCAGAGACCAGCTTTCTGCCTATGGCTCCTTCTGTCCAAAAACCCAGACCATCTATTCTCTTTGCTTTGGGGGTGGGGGGTGATGGGAAGAAAGCCATTTCCCAACACAGGCCTGCCAAAGTTGATTCAGAGCAACAGTGTTTGATTTAGTTAAAATGCAACTCCTGGTGCTTTAGGCTTTAAGAAAGGCCAGATCCGCTGCTTCAGTGAAAGCTTTACATTCCCCAGGGTCCTATTGACATGGCAGGAGTCAGACAGACTGGCTCCAGCACTTACTAGCTGTGTGACCTTGGGCAAATCACTTAACCTCTCTGAGCCTCAATTTCTTTGTCTGTTAAATGAGGATACCCTGCAGAGCGTTTCCTGCCACTCTGTGAGTCCCTTGTCTCTTATAGGCTATGGAGGCAAGGGCTGGTACCTTAGCTTCACTCATTGCTACCAGGAGCTTCCCTCCCTGGCTGGCTAAGGGCTATAGCAGAAGGATAAAGGATAGGGTGATCTACTGTCTGGTCATCCCAGGAGTTTCAGCACTAAAACCAGGAGAGTCATGGGCAAACCAAGACATGTTCTTCATCCTAGCACTGAGAAGCCAACTCTTTCTATTATCCAAGACTGAAAGGACTTTGAATCCTCTTCCACTACTTCCAGTGCTAAGGAAGAATTGTAGAGGACCTTCCATGTCCCTGCTCTCCATCATTGAAATGAAAGAAAGCTCAGAATAATGACATATTTATTTATTTTTCTGCCTAGGCAAAAACTTTAACTAGCCCTTTGTATATCATTTAAAACATATTTAACACACATAAATTAACATATACATATACAAATGTGTACATGTATAACACATAACATATAACATGTAACATATAGGAGCTGGGGTTGTAGCTCAGTGGTAGAGAGCTTGCCTAGCATGTGTGAGGCCCTGGGTTCGATCCTCAGCACCGCATAAAAGTAAATTAATAAAAAAAAATAGGTATTGTGTCCAACTACAACAAAAAATATTTTAAAAAACATATAACATATACACATGTGTTAATTTTTCTTCACATAAATCATAGTGTGCTATGTACAATGTTTCTTACTTTCTACACTTAGTATATCATGGGCCCTCACATCTTGCTACATATTAAGCAGCTTCATTTATTTTTACAATTGCACAGTATTTCACTGCATGAGTGTAATATGATTTATTTAAACAGTTCTCTATTGATGCAAGCAGTTTCAAATCTTATTCTATTACAAACAATATTATAAGGACTGTTGTTATATCCATGCCATTATTTATTTATTTATTTTTGATAATGGGGTTTTTACCCAGGGGTGCTTAACCACTGAGCCACATCCCCAGCCATTTTTAAATATTTTACTTAGAGAAAGGATCTTGCTGAGTTACTCAGGGCCTTGCTAAATTGCTGAGGCTGGCTTTGAATTTATAATCCTCCTGCCTCAGCCTCCCGAGCCACTGGGATTACAGGTGGGCACCACCCCACCAGGCCCATATGTTATTTTTTATTTAGTGTGAATACATTGGTAAGTTAAATATCAAGAGTTAGTGACTTTAAAACCAGTACAATGAACTAGTAAAGCTTAAATACCTATACAGTTTTGGGGAGGAGCCAAAAGCTTAGAAGCAGGAAACAGTGAAAGGAATAGTGTTAAGTGGAATCTTAGCCTATAAGCCTCTGTCTTCTCAAATCTCTCTGCCTCCTCCCCCACATTCCTTTTTCTATTAGTGGAGTTTCTTAGGAAGGGTAAAGACCACTAATTGCTGGGGGAGTACAGAGGAGGTGAGCGACCTGGGCCCAGGCTGACAAAGTACAGAAAGTGGTAACTTGGCTCTTAGTAATTGGCCTGGGATTGACAGCAGCCAGCAAGAGGGAAGAGCTCAGCTGAGCCCTCCCAGATGCACACAAGTTTGAAAACTGGTTTTACTGTGCACTGGCTGTATAACCTTGGATAAGCCAATTCACTCCTCTAAGTAAGTTGGCAGGATGGGGATATGAGGAGCTCTGGACTATGTAGTGCAAATTCTGTATTCCTACCACAAAACTGCCTTTCAACTTTCTGAGCTAATCTTGACCATAGCAATAAGGACTCCTGGGCCAGGGCTGGGGCTCAGTGGTAGAGCGCTTGCCTAGCACGTGTGAGGTAGTGGGTTCCATCCTCAGCACAACATAAAAATAAATAAATAAAATAAAGGTATTGTGTCCATCTACAACTAAAAATATTTTTTTAAAAATAAGTATTCTTAGCACCCCCTCATTAAAGTTGATGAAAATAAAGTCCAGGAAGAGACTGCACTTACCCAAGACAAGAGCAAATTAGTGGCAGACCCAGGAGAGAGCTTTAGGCCACCCTTTCCATTGATATAATGCCTCCTCACCAACCTCCCTAAGGTGAATGCAGGTGCTCTGTAACCACAGCCATTGAGTTTGCTGTGCCTCCTTAAACATATGCAGCGTTCTGGAGTTCTGGAGAAACAGCATGGGAAGGGATGCGAGGAGACCAGTAGGAAGATGGCTTGAGTCCCCAAGTGGCATCGAGAGGAAGGGCTGGGTCAGAGCATTGGAAGTTGGTGGAGAAAGGTGGCTTCTGGGACAGCTTCCTGCAGAAGTTTGGTTTTCCTTTGCAAGTGCCGGGAAGACTAACAGTTGCCATCAGGAGAGGAAGATTGCTTTTGAGCCTTAGGGGAGCCAAAAGCTTAGAATACAGTCAGATAGGAAAGAATAGTGTAAGTGGAAGTCTAGCAAGAGACCCCTATTTCTACAGTAGCAGTTGCTTGCTGACTCGAAAAGGAAGTACTGTGGTCAAAGAAGTCCCAAAAGGAAAGATAACAGGGTATTTTGAGTTGGTATTCTCAACAGAATCAGACTCACAGAGGCCAAAATACCAATTAGCTTATCTAGTGCCACCAAATTACAAAGAATGACAAAGCAATACCTGCTTCCAACTGCCTTCTTCCCCACCCTTCCACTTGACCATCAGCTACCAGAGATGAAGAGAGATGAAGGTCCTAATATTCTACAGCTGTTTCTTCTCTCAGGGCCTGTCTGTCCACTGCTTCTAACCCTGGTTTCCCACCATGAAGCCACATGGGCTCTTTATCTTAGACGTACTATAAGATGGGTGGCTCTTAATCTGCTTTTGGTGATGGTCCTCATTCAAAGTAGTAGGAGCAGCAATTTCTTATTGAAGTTTCTTTTCAACCATTCCCTTCCAAAGGAAGAGTTACTTATGTCTGACAAATATCTATTGTATTCCCTTGCTTTACATGCACTATTTCACTTAAATGCCCACAGAAACATTCTCATGAGGGAGATAGAGAAGTTGAGGCTTAGAGAAGTTGAATGACTAGTTCCAAATCGTAGTGGGTAGCAGATCTGTGGCTCAAACGCTGATCTGTTTGTCTCCACTGCATGCCCCCAATAATACCAAAGAGCTACATAATCATCATCATGCTGTGTCACATCTAATTCATGGATCACTTTAGTCTGCCTTTTTTTCTCCTAGGGGCCACTATTGGTAAAACAGCAAGAAAAGCCATGAACTGGTAATGTCTGAAGATTTCTAAATAATTTAGTTGAATTTCTTAAGGAGACTATATATTGCAAATGATTTCACAAATAGGTAAGAGAAAAAAATCACAGTCCTTTGGAGAGGTACCTGAGATGTCATAATCCCAATTTTTTGCATATATTGAATACTTTGTTACAATATGCTGGACCCTATCCAGGAGCTCCCAGGTCTGGAGACTTTAGCCTTTAAAGGTATGTACAAATGCTTGGCATGGGTCAGGAGACTGAGGTAGGAGGATCTCCAGTTCAAAGCAAGCCTCAGTAACTTAGTGAGGCTCTAAGCAACCCAGCAACCCTGTCTCTAAATAAAACATAAAAAGGGGGCTGGGGATGTAGCTCAGTGTTTTAGTTCCCCTGGGTTCAATCCTTGGCAGCCTAAGGCCAAAAAAGGAAGCTTACAAATACGTAGCTCATTTGGCTAAAACTCACTCATTTTGTGCTTTCTGTGCTCTGGTCCTTCCAATCAGGGCTTTAAATGTCTCTCAAAATGTGGAATTGGTGAGTCCATATCACCCAACCATACATACTTGGGAAGTAAATGTTTACCTCCGAGTTGGAAAGATTGCTTTATTGCCAAAATGGCCCATTGCTGAAAGCCACATGGCACCAGCATAGGACTTAAGAATACATTCACAAACAAGTTATCTGGGGTTGAAGTGTTCAGATAATAGAGAATGTATTTTTTTTTTCTTAGCCTAATAAAGTGACATTGACAAGAATCACGAAGAGGGTAGATAGAAAATGATGCTAGCCCAGTTGATTCTGATTACTATTTTTTGTAGCAATGGCAGTCTCGGGAAGATGAAATTCACTATTCACTAGACACTGTGTGTGAATGGTTAGAATGAGAGGTGTGTGTGTGTGTGTGTGTGTGTGTGTGTGTGTGTGTGTGTATGCGTGCATGAGGCAGGGTGAGGAGGGAGAATCCTTTGTCTACTTTGCTCCACCAATGCTAGGTGAGAGGAGGAGGAACAAGTTGTCAGGGCAACTCTGGGGTGGGATTGGCTTGGGAGTAGGATGGATGATGATGGATCAATGGGAGAATCCACTCAAGCCCTAAAGCTGTGGATGGCTTTGTTGCCTTTGAGAAGAGGACTGTCCCTGCTGAGCAAACTTGCCTCAAATAGAGCCAGAGGTGTGGTAGGTTGCCAGCTCACCAAACCTGGAAGGGAATGGGAGGGTAGAACAGGGATTGCAGGAGATACTATGCCATCACAAAAGCAACTGTTGTGGGGCTTGGTTCAAGAGAAACCACTGGCCAGGTAACAAAGCTAAAAAGCTGTACCAGTTGGTGAAAGAAAGTTGTCAGAGACAAGCTTCTGGAGTAATAATAACAATAATGTGAATTGCTAACTGTTGCTGGTTTCTTAGGATGAAGACTATGCTAATAATATGACATGGGTTATCTCTTTTGATACTAATAACTCTAAAAGACAGGTGTCATAATAATTCTCATTTTATAGATGAAGCAACTGAGTTTTGGAGAGATTGAGTCATTTCCCTAATGGGTTAATACAGGGAAGATCTAAAATTCTTTGTGGAATTCTATAGGACATGGATGATCAGTTATTCCTTTGGGAAAGAAAAAAAAAGTAAGGTTTCAATCACTGATCTGATTGGAAGTTATATTGTATTCCAAGTCAATCAACAGAAGGAGGGAGGTTGGTGGTATAAATCACAGCTTGGTGGTTCAGTTTTGCTTTTCTTTTTAGTATTAAATGCTAAAGTAATCAAGTAGTAATAATTATTTAATTCACACAGCATTTTATAGACTATAATGATCTTAAAGATTTTCATTTGTCTTTGAAGACAGCCCTAAGGGGTGCCCAGGGTAGGCAATGCTATTGGATTTTTTTTTTTTCCAGATGAGAACGCCGTGCCTCAAGGAAGTGAGCTAAGTGACATATACAAGGTCACTACTACATGGTAATATAACTGGCCTCCTGATTTCCAGTACAAGCCTCTTTTCACTGTCTCTCCACATTTTATGTTTCCCGTGTTTGATGCCATTTTAATCAGCAGTCTATATTTCAAAGCCTGCTTTCCACTTTCCTGCTATCCTGCGATATAACTCTTTGCTATCCCTGCTGGTAAAGAAGTATGACATAATGAAATGTGCCATTGGAAGTCATCTTCAGTTAATGAAGGTAATATCATGCTGGACCCAAAGGGAAATTCTTCTCTGACCTGAGTGGCTCAATAATAAAAAAAAAATTAACTTGGTCATGCAAGTATTGCACAAAAGCATCCCACAAGGATCTTACAGAAAAAAATCTGAATGTGCTGCTTTTACTGTTGCCTCACCCTCCCAGCGACATTTCCACAGCTTGTTTAGGTGTTTTACCCTAAGACCCACTGCTACCCTTTTCACAGTTTTGGATCTGTATTTATCTCCCTGTTGAAATACCATCCAGATCTTTATCCTTTTCCTACTTCTCCCTGCAGGCAAACACCTGGTAAAATCACAGCCCCTTCACTCCTCTCTAGACAGGCTATGTTGAAGGGATTAAGACTGCTCAACTACTAAATGGCCACTAACTACAGTAATCAAACTCTGACACCCACTGGCCAGGCCTTAGAGCAAGGCTGACTGTTACCATCTGGATTTCATGCTGCTCAATAGCCCATCCAGAATGGGTGACCAGGAAAGAAAAAAATGCACTAAGGGAGCAAAGGAGGGAGGGGACAAGAGAGAGAGATTGGGTGGGGAATCAATGGTATGATAACTCAATCTGACAGACCTAGAAGTAGGAGACGGAGGAAGAGGAGTAGGAAGAAATAATATTAGCATGTTACATTGGAAGAGTCTTTAGGTGGTAGCAGCAAACACTCACAGACTCGTACATGATGAGAGATGCTCATTTTTCCGCCAATGACTCATAGTATTCCCACTGGTCCTGGAACAATCTCTGAGCCACCATTTTGTTGGCTCTGAGATTGTACCTTTATCAATGTGTGCAGCTCTCTGTTCAAAGTTGCTTGGGAGAAGGCAAAAGTGACTAAGTTTGGAAGAGAAGTGATATCACTTGCAATCTGGGGAATAGGTAGTTTTGAAACACACACACACACACACACACACACACACACACACACACACGGCAAAATTGTCCTGGGGGTGAGTGGAAGGGAACTGCCCTTTAATTGGAAACAGGGCCTTCCAAATAGGGCTTAAGAAAGGGAAGGATCAGGGGAGAGTCCAGTTTGAAACAAGCCCACTAATAGCAACGTGCACACCCCAAAACTGAAGCAGAAATATGGAGACTAGACTCAGCTTTCTCTTTCTTGACCTTTCTACCTCTACATACCTATGATTAAAAAAAATAATGGTCTCATTAGACTGACATCTGATATTCACTCCATTTTTGAAATAACTTCCTACTTTGTACACATTAGTGCTAACACTCACAATACTGCAAGATTGATATTATCTTCCTCATATTACAGATAAGGCACTGAAGCACAGAATGGTCAACTCACTTCTCCAAGATCACACACAGTCCCAAACAGTGATGAATTTGTACTCAAGTCTATCTAAGTCTAAAGCCTAGGCTGATTTCAAGTCATTACCCCATGCATACTATATGCACTGCCTCTCTCTCCTGGGAAGTGAGGGTTGGTTTTAGGTGAAAGAGAGGGATGATAGTTTGAAAAACCATGAGAGATCTGAATGAACCCATGTCACATTTCATAGCAATGTTTGTACATAGATACAGCATGGGCAGCAATATGGCACCTGGGAGAGACCATGGGCTTAAAGGCCTATGAATTCCATGGAGTTTGGTCCTCAGCAGTAATATGCTATACAAGCAAAGCATATTACTTCCCCATGCTGCCATCTCCTTGCTAGGAACTGTGGATAAGGATATTGAGATTTGGCACTTGAGTCATCAAGGGAAGCCAAGATATAACAGGAAAAAAAGAAACTATTAATATCACTCAGGTCTGTTGACATAAAGTAGCTTCCTACTAAATTTCAGACTGCATGGATAGCCTCTGATCCCAGGACTAGAAATTATCTCAAAACTGAGCAGATCCAAAAGGCAAACCTAGGAATAAAATTCTCTTGATAAATCATAATATGCATCATATCTGAGTTATGTTTGACAGGCACAGAATGCCACAATGCCACAACTTACCCACAGTAGGCACTTGATGAATGTTTATAAAGTGAAATCGAGTGAGGAAAAACCACACCCAGGGAAGACAATAAGAAAGGGTGTTATCAAGTGTCCAGGGATCCAGCTCTTATCAATTGGCTCCTAAAAGCTAGTTGCTGTTGCAGGAAACACGTGAAGATTGTTATATATCCAAGCACTTATATTTAGGCAAAACCCAATTTAGCACAGTAAAAAGGAATGTAGATTTTGGACTCAGATAAACCCAGATTTGAAACTCAGCTCCATCACTTACTATATTAGCTGTGTATCCTTGAGTAAGTCATTTAAGTTACAAATCTCAGAATTTTTATCTGTGAAAACACTTATAGGTGATATTCAACTTTAATAAGGATCAAGGCATGAAAGTGCCTGGTGTGAGGTTGAAATAAAATACATATTTCTTCTTTCTTGCTGTGGATATGGTGATCATTTTTTGGACCCCTAAAACATAAGACTTGTCAAGTGTGAGTGTATATGTGGTTACAACAGGGTCTTGAGGCTGCATTTGAAATCAGTGTTTGCCCCAAATTCAGGAGCATAATTTACATGTGAGTAGTCTAAACTCAGGGGGTCATTACCCACTGAGATTGATTTTTTGTTGATTTAGTCCAGGAAAACACAGACTCTCTCCTTCCCATGGGTAACAGAGCATGGATCACTGAGAAAGGAAACAAAGTCTATAAGAAAATCAAATTTGAATCTGTAGAAGAATGTGTGCCTGCTAACCCTGTAAAGATGCTCATTGAATACACCACAGTGAATCTCACCATTGTGTACATCCACAAGACTGGGATCCCAATTAGAATAAGATATATGGTTGTATAAATAGACCAAAATACATTCTATTGTCATATATAACTAAAAATAAGAAATAAAAATAAGAACATTCTTTGTGTTGGGATGTATAGAGTCCTCAGGAAAAACAGAACCTAGAGCATCAGGATTACTGTTGTAGATATGAAGATCTGAAATAAGTTAAGAGAAAGAGTTCTATTTAAGCCTGGAAGAGAAAACAGTGTAAGGATAAGTGGTGATTAGAACAGTTAGTGAATGCAGGTGTTTGGATCTCTTTAAATTTAGTACATAGACATTTTAAATCTGATGTGCTCTAATGTTTGTATGAAGACAGCCAGGCAATTTTCAAAGGCCTAAAAGCCTGACTGAGTTGAAAACATTCTCTTCTGTTGTAGTCCTTTACTCACAGATATGGAAAACATTGCTTCAAGAGCTGCTATAATCTGCCATAACTAAGGTACCACCATTTACCTGGTATAGATTTATTCAACTCATAGTGTATTCTAACTCAAGGCCAGTTACCCAGGAGGCTATCACTAGCTCTTTTTTCTTTAATCCAACTTTTCACACTCAAAACTAGTTAAATGAAATACAGGTAAATGTTAAAAGTGTCATTTTCCCATATAAAAATAAAAACAAAATTAAATTAAATTAAAAAGAGCAGTGTTTTATCTATGACTTTACTGGACAAGATCCAGAAGTCTACAACTATCTTCATAATGGCATATGCCATACACTTATCCTAAAACCAAATCAAATTCTTTTTCATTCACCTTTGTCATTCATGTGCTTTGGGCTCTCAAGGGAAGTCTAAATGTACAGCTCTACAATGAAATCTGTCAAATGCATTTTCTTATGTTATCTGTATGCCTTTGAAAAACTTAAGAGAGTTGAAGTAGACTACATGATCAAAAATCCATCTCCTTGCCAATGGCTATATGGGATGACTATATCCTATATCCTTAAGCTATATCCTTCAGATGGTTGTTCTTTCTGAAGTTTCTGCTCTTCCTTTTACCTTTGATGCAGAAGCGGGAAACATTTATTCTACTTAACTCTTAATTCTGCCAGGAGCAGCCAAAGATTTGTTATGCTAAGGTGAGACCAGTGGAAAACCAAGAACATTTGTGATGCAAAGAATGACTATAAAGCAGGTGGACAATAGCCCATGCTGGCGAACTCTCTAAAGTTAGTACAGACAAATTAGCTCTAAGGGAACTCTGTCTTCCTATAAGCCCCATGGTTTTTCTGAGGATTGGAACTTCTACTTCAGTGTTCGCAATTTGATGGACTTTCCCCCCTTCTCCAGGTCTTTCTTACTCGGAAACATGATAAGACTCTTTTCCAGGCTCATGATTTCTAAACTATCTGTACTCAGAAGTAGCATGTTACAAAATGAAAAATAAAGGAAATGTGAATCAAAACCTCATAAATCTTGAATAAGTATGAAAGGGGCCACTTTCTGACTTCAAAATGTGTGAAGTACATAGATATACTATCTCCTAATTTAAGGAATTGGGTACCATGAGATCCCTTTGGTCTATTTCAATTTCTTAATTGAGTCCCACATATATGTGTCCTTCAAATAGCATGTTCAGAGCTAAGAAGACATACCCATTGATGGCTTGAAACTAGGGTGGGTAGATGAACAGATGAATGAGATAAGGTAGCTCTGGAGGAAACTGATACTAGAATCAAAGAGAGAAGCAATTTTTTAGAGGAAAAGTACTCAGTGAACAGATTTGAAGAAGGCAGACATCAGTGTACAAAACCTTTTACCTTATGGAAAAAGAGTATCAAGTACACATTTGCCATGAAGTTTAAAATGTTTTATACACTACTTGATTCATCCTTTCAACATCCCACAAAGGCAATTGAGGAAGTAGGTCATGATTTTCATAACTTGTTGCCTTAATAGATGCACTTAGAGTGCTTTTCCTTCCCTAAGTTTAAAGTGCACTAAAATGTCATATTTTCTTAATAGCATCTATTTCCAAGAATATCAAAGTGTGTTACAGACTATGTTCATTTTGTATTATCACACTTATATGTTTTTTCAGAATGTGTGTGTAGGTATATATTAGTCTAGGTATGAACCTTTTAGTAAATTTATATAAATTAATAAAAATTTTAAAATGATGCCATTTTCATGGGCTAAATGCTTTCAGGGTCTCATTGATACAGTTCAATGAAGGATCTTGAGAAATTCCATTGATAGCATTCTTTACTTTCTTATTGAGTTCTATATTCTAATGCAACGAATAACTCCCAAAGAGGATTTTCGAATCAGAATGTTAATTCATTCCTCCAGGTAGATGTCACAAGGCCATTGCTTCATATAACAAGCAACCCAGAGCAACTTAGAGCTAACAGATATGCAAAATGTATATTTTTCAAGTTTTAATAGGCATTCTGCTTAAATTGGATACTTGGCCTGTGTATAAGATGTAATGCCATCTATTTTCTGAATGAAATGTGAAGTTACTTGGGCTCATATATCCATATTTAAGTGAAAACGTAAAACATGTTCTAAAAGCCAAATATAAATATATTTTGATCAGTCCTGCTACAGCTAAGAACTGATTATTTCAAAAAACTAAGCAAACCCTATTAGTTTTTCCATTACATTTAAACAATGAGTTGGAAAATTCTGGCCCCAGCCAATTGCAGGTATCCACTTTATTTTTTTAAAAATAGCATTATTTCAGGACATGATCAGCAAGAGAAGTGCAAAACTGCTTGTTTTAATCTCTCTCTGCCTCAAGATGATGAGGCAGGTCATGAGGAGTGGATCTATGTGGATCATGGCTTCAACTCTTAAGTTGGACCCTGAAAGGGACTGCTGCGGGTATTAGGTCTTGCCTGCCAAGTAACTAGTTACCCAAAACTTAGCTTCTTAAAAAAAATCACCTTTTTATTATCTTGCAGTTTCTGTAGGTCAGAAGTCTGGCTGAATCTCAGGGTCTTACCAGATTGTGATTCAGGTATCTGCCAGGGTGGTGGTCTGTCTAATCAGAATCTTGGCAGAGGGAAGATTTGCTTCTAAGATCCCTCATGTTGTTGGCAGAGTTAATTATGTTCCTTGTGCAGGACTAAGGCTTCAGTTTCTTGCTGGAAACCATACTTATTTCCTACCAACAACAGTTCTTTGCTACATGGGCTTCTCCAACATAGCCACTTATTTAAAGGATGATTACTTCTACAAGGGTCAGTGAAGAGAACACTGTCTAGCTTACTTGCTAGTAACACAAAGTTTTATACACACATATACATATTGATATTATCATGGGAATGACATCCTATAACCTTTGCCATATTCTGTTGGTTGGAAGTAAATCATATAGTTACAGGTTCTGCCCACACACAAACAGGAGCAAGTACACAAAGGAGTGATCTCCCAGGAGGCAAGGATCATTGGAGGTAAACTTAGAATCTGTGTGCCACAACATACTGATGATCATACCTCAATAAACTCCATATTAGTGTGTGTGTGTGTGTGTATACACACAAAAAGGCACAGATAGGACCAAAAGAGGAATTATATTATTTTTGGTACTGTGGATTGAATCCAGGGGTGTTTAAACACTAAGCCAGATGCCCAGCCCGTTTTTAAAGTTTTTATTTTGAGACAGGGTCTTGCTACATTGCTTAGGGCCTTGCTAAATTGCTGAGGCTGGCTTTGAACTTGTGAACCTCCTACCTCAGACTCTTGCGCTTCTGGGATTACAGGCATGCAACACCATACCCAGTGGAATGATTTTTAATACACAAACAAATTAATTATGATCTATATGTAAAACGAAATATACAGAATCCAAAAAAGGTTACCACTGGGTTTAAAAAAACATTTCTTAAGATTTTAGAATAATTATGGACTCACAGCAAAGCAATGTGCAAAGTGGTCTTGTGCATCCTTCACCCAGTTTTAAAATCTTGCATAGTACAAAATCAAAAGTAGGATATTGATATTAGCAAAATCCATAGAGCTTGTTCATATTTCATCAGTTACATGTACATTCATTGTGTGTGTGTGTGTGTGTGTGTGTGTGTGTGTGTGTGTGTGTGTCTATGTCATTTTACCACATGTATAGCTTTGGGTAATCATCACTACATCCAGATACTAAACTGTAAACATCACAAAAAGGCTCCCTCATGCTGCCCTCTCGTAGCCATATACATTCCCTCTGTTCCTGCCTATCTCTAACCCCTGGATACCACAAGTCTGTTCTCCATTTTGATAATTTTTTTCACAATTATTACATAAATAGAATCAATGAGTATGTATCTTTTATTTTTTTTAGTTATACATGACAATAGAACATATTTTGGCAAATTATACATACATAGTGTATAATATAATCCATTTTAGGATTCCATTCTTGTGGTTGTATATGATGAGAAGTTACCCTGGTCGTGTATTCAAAAATACAAGGCTAGGGAAGTTATGTCCAATTAAATCTACTGTCCTTCCTATTATCCTCCCCCTCCTTTTCCTTTGTTCCACTTTGTCTAACCCAATGGATTTCTATTCTTCTCCTCCCAACCCTCCCTTGTTTTGGGTTAGCATCCACATATCAGAGAGAACATTTGGCCTTTGTTTTGGGGGGGATTAGCTTGTTTAATTCAGCTTGATATTCTCCAGTTCTATCCATTTACCAGAAAATGCCATTATTTCATTCTTCTTTTTAAAGATTGACTTCTTACAGTATAATTTCTTTTGGGTCCACCAAAGTTGTTATGTTGCTCAGAGTATTCCATAGTACAAATATATCATAATTTGTTTTAAATATTCACCCATTGAAGGACATTGGGTAGTTTTCTGTATTTGGATATTATGACTAAAGCTGCTATGAACATTAGTGTACATGCTTCTCCATGAAAATGAGTTATCATTTCTCTGGAATATATACTCAATATAATTGCTGGGTCATGCGCTGTCCATTTTTAATTTTAAAAGAAACTGCTAAACTGTTTTCCAGAGTGACTGCACCATTCTACATTTCCACCAACAGTATGTATAATACAGTTTATCTATATACTCTCCAGCATTTGATGTTGTCACTGTTTTTTTTCCAGCCATATGTAGAGATATGTAGCCATGTATGTAGAGATATCATACTTTAATCTTAATTTGCATTGCCCTAATTATTATTGATGTTGCACATCTTTTCATGTGCTTATCTGCTATCTGTAAATCCCTTGGATTAAAATGTCTTGTGTCTTTCAACTGCTGTGAAAGTATATACTGAGGTTGGCTTTGAACTCACGATCCTCCTGCCTCAGCCTCCTGAGCTGCTAGGATTATAGGCATGAGTTACCATGCCCAGCATCAACTTTTACTTTTATTAACCATGCATTTGGTTGCATATTGTTTTGTTTTTTAAAAAGTGTTGAGTTTTTAGAATTCTTCATACATTATAGATATGTGATTTGAACATGTTTTCTCCTAGTCTGTAATTTATCATTTCATCCTCTTCACAGGTTCTTTCATAGACCAAAAGTTTTACATTTTTAACAAGGCCCAGTTTACCAATTTTTGTATTGTTGCCTTGGCAGGGGGGCATTACCAGGGATTGAACTCAGGTGCACTTGACCACTGAGCCATACCCCCAGCCTTATTTTGTATTTTAATTAGAGACAGGGTCTCACTGAGTTGCTTGATGCCTCGAGTTTGCTGAAGCTGGCTTTGAACTCACAATCCTTCTGCCTCAGCCTCCTGAGCTGCTGGGATTACAGGCATGAGTCACCGTGCCCAGCATCAATTTTTACTTTTATTGATCATGCATTTGGTAGCATATTGCTATGTGCTGGTTATACAATACCGTTGGAGAAATATTCTCTGTGAATATTTCTGCTGTCTTTCGTGCTTTTGGAGGTTTTTATGTCTGTGTACGCATGTGTGTGTATATGCATATGTACACATGTGTGTGTATACATATGCTGACTAGTCTAACTAGAAGAATTAGAGCTTATTGCTTGTGCAGAACTATTAGGGCATATATACTATGATGAAATTCATAGATCCTTCACTCCTGGAACTGCGTAAGTATTACAAAACATATATCTAGTTAAATTTATTTACCATGTCTGGTGTGAGCAGGAGGGAAATAGCTCATAAAGTTACATTCCCTCTTCAAATTATACTGCTGTCTATGTAGATAAGATAAATAAGGAAGCATGACTAGTGTATGTATATAGACATATATATATTTGTATGTATACAATGTTATATAAATCAGTGAAAATTCTATGTTTTCATACACAGGAAAAAAATCTAAAACTCAAAGTTCTTTGAGGAGAAGCAGTATATACTTTCACAGCAGTTGGGACACTCCCACTTTTTGTTTTGTTTTGGAACTGGGATTGAACCCAGGAGCACTTAAACCCTTTTTTACTTTTTTTTTATTTTGAGACAGGATCTTGCTAAGTTGCTTAGGGCTTTGCTAAATTGCTGAGGCTGGCTTTGAACTTGCCATCCTCCTGCCTCAGCCTCTCAAGCCACTGGGATTACAGGTGTGTGCCACTACACCCAGCCACACACCTACTTTAGTAAGACACTAATGTGGTTTGGCAAACTGGAACTCACTGAAGAACAAAGGATTTAGGTGTTTTATACAAGGATAATCAGATTTCATGAGTTTTTATATTGTCAAGCACAGACCAGTTATCATAATCAGCCCACTCCTAAAGCTCACCTTGGGCTAAAGTAGATTTCTGAGCCTACACCTCTGTACCAATATTTGACCAATTCTTGTTATTTTCACAGTAATTTTTGTGTTCAGGACAGACAGAGAATCCAAGTGACTTGCTTGGATTCTCTCTGAGAAATTCCCTCAGGAATTAGGGACCAGTAGCCCAGCTTTTCTGTGTTCTTTTTAGAAAAATCTTCTAGACATAAATATTGCTTTCTTCCAAAGGAGTGGCTTAAAGATGATCTAAAAATAACTTAAATACTGAACACACTATCCCTACCCCACCCCAGTTCACTGTCAGATAAATATAGTGGGAAGTATATTTGGAACCCTTGAGCAAAAACATCAGCAAAGGTCCTTTGACCTCTTGTTAAATGCAAAATAAATAGATCTCCAGTCACCTGGACAATTTAAATGCAAGAGCTATTTGTATGTTATTTTGAAACATTGAAGGAGAAATCAGGCATCAGCAGGGGGTCTTTTCACTCTTTTACCAAACATCCTTTCTCTCCTTTTTTCCTATCCCATCCCCAAGACCACCATCTTGCAGGTCTGGTCCCAGTACCTTTTCCTAGCTCCCAAATGGCTGATCTGAAATCTGGGCTATTTAATTTTCTGGCAGCTCCCCCAAAGAGTTCTGATTTGAATTGGTCCTTTTTGTAATCAGCCCAGTCTTCTTAGGGACATCTGGAGGTGGGAAGTGCTTTCTAAACAAATTGCTCTATTAATTCTCCTGAGAATGCCCCTCATAGGATTTGACTAAAAAATATAATGCTAAACTCCTACACAGAAACACTAACTCACACTGGTAGGAAGAGAAATACGCATGCATCAGCAGGGACAAATCTATAGAATGTGCGTAAGTATACAAAGAGTAACAGATGGATACAATAGTGCATGGAGGGGGTGATGTAGGGGCTGGTGAGCTTCAAAAATAGGTTCTCTGGTTCTTTTGAGGGTCTGTAAAGTCGATATAACTATCAAGGGTTCACAATGAGCACCGGATGACCAACATCCTTTAATAGGGTGACTCAGAAGATCAGGTGCCTACTATGAGTCACAGTCCAATGTGTTCCAATAGTGAACCAAACTGCATTCAACAAAACCTAAGGTTCCTATCTGCTACCAGACCTGGAACTACCCATGCAGGATTCTCTAGGAATAATGGCTCTTGCTACCCCAGAGGGACCATAGGGACTTGTAAAGTGGGGAGGGTTGGGTAGGTGCCTTTGTATTTATCCTGACAAGATAATTGCCAGGAGATGAGAATGAACTGAATGGCATCTTTACTGAGTAAGTCTTTGGGCCTTTTCTCCTAGAGCAGGTAGAGGGCAAACCAGATGTCAATCTTGTTAGCAACACCCTCAACACCTGGCCTACACCAGCTTGGTTTCTCCCAAAGATATCAATTGCCTTATAGATGCTGCTGCACAGGAAGTCCAAGTTCCAGAATGAGAGTTGCATGCTCAACCACACAGTGACATTAAAACACACACACACACACACACACACACACACACACACACACACACGAACTCTGGGTCCTTTAGGATGACAGATGAGGGAGATGTCAAGAGAGGAAATATGAGAAGTAAGAGCCTTTCAGATATATTACCCACTGGAAGCCTCCTGTCCTCACTCACTCCTCCCCACTTTTCCCCTCCTCAAGAGGGAGCTGGGAAAGGGCCTCCCAAAGGTGATGAAATACTCAAATGCCCCATCAGTAACCTTCCCACAAGGGAAGTATCTGCTGTGGTGGAAGCCTTAACCCAAATAGCCAAGACAGTTCAACAATAATGGGACTAGAAGACAGTGAGCAGAGAGAAGGTTGACTACTTGGATTGTTTATATCTTCCTCTATATGCTCAGAGTTAGAAAGAAACCACACGCCAGAGAACAGAAACCCCATGATGCCTTTGAGCAAAGAATGCAAAGGGTCATGCACTGACCCCAGTTACCAGTTTCCATAGAAAGAAAAGCCAATAATAACATACTCTGACCTCAAGAACTGGGCCACCTCATAACCCACCCTGTGCTGCTATTTATGCAAGAGTGGGTATGATGCCTACTGTTGATCAGGTATACATAGAGCACAGAGGCCCTTATAGCTGAGTAAAGCTGTAGTGGCTGACTTCTCCACTATCTGACTTTAACTTTCTCCTACAAAACTCTCCCTGGCAACCAAGAGTCAGTCTCTAGGATTGACCTTAGCCTAGAAAGGATGATTGGATATATATGGCACTTTTTTCCTTTTCTTTCCCCCGATTCATAGAAGATGTGTACATTGGCCTACTGTAATATGGATTTCAGAAACAAGGCACACATTGCTGTCTTTCATGCTGGAATGTGCTACAAGTTAGAGTGATGTCTGGTCATGTATACACGTGGCTGCAAATAATTACTGAGGGGGGGGGGATCTCTTCCATGCTCTTCACATAAACTCTTTCCTTGAGGCCAACCTTATCCATTACTCATGCCAGGTGTTTTTCATTCCTTTACAACTAAGATCCAGATATGGCTCAATATGTAAAATGATATTGTGTTTCTGAGAGTTCCTGACTAGAATGGCCTGCATATATAGTTTCACTCGTTGCAAGTTGAAGGCCAAGCCATGCCTTCTAAGCCAAGTCTTAGAAGCTTTTCTTCATCATCTAGCCTTCTGATGGCCTAATTTTATCACACACTAGCTGTTTAGTTTCCAGCCACTGTTTATAATCAACACAGTGCCAACTCAGATGGCTGAAGGTGTGATGGGAACTTGAATGTTGCTGCCTTAACATTTTGATATGGCTGGCCTTGTTCCATTGGTGGACTTTAAATGGCAGCTTTCTGCTGTGGGTCAGATGTGGACAGAACTTGATCTTATTGCAGGATGACACATAAGCTGGGTCTGCTTTATGCTTCCCAGCAGTGCAGGGCTCTCTGTATGTCATTTATAATCCCTTGCCTGTCTTCTGAGGTGTGTGCTTACCAAACACAACCATTCAACTACAGCAATGTCTACATGAATATCACTGGGATTCAAATGTCATTTTAAACTACTATGTCTAAGAATACCCTAGGGGAAAAGAGACACACTCTGCCATGAATCTCTTCTATGAAATCTCAAAGCTACTTTGTACTATGAATAAAATACCTAAAATCTTCTCTTCATTTCACCTAGTGATAAAGAGGTGGTTATACAAGATGCCATCAAGTGTGAGGAGCCTCGGGATCTTGGAGACATTGTCAGGCCAGCCAAAATTGATGTCAGAGCTCAGTTCTAATAGTAGCAAATGTTCTATCAGTGCAGAAACAGATTAGCACTGTTTCTCCCACTTCTCATGGTTATCCATCCATGCAACAGAGATTGGGGCTGTAACCTCAAATTACAAGGTGATCCTAGGAAAATATAGTTGCCAATATCCTTTGGTGATAGATTCAGAAGAATTATTTTTAAAAGGAAGTGGCATGGAAAAATACAATGCAAAACAGGTATTTTCCCCCCCAAATGGAAGAATGATAAAAGGAGCTTTGACATTCAGTGGCATCTCTCTAGTCTTCTAACAGAAAAATCTCTAGGTAGATATTGAATTAGTATCTCTTCTATCTGCTTGAAAATTTTCCCTAAGAGGGCCCCCAAGTAAAAGGAGAATCTCCCAGGGCTTAGGTTTCCACGACAATTTCTTCAGAAGTTATCATCAAGTTAACGCTAGAATTCATAAGCTCCCTCCCATTCCTTGGTTGTGGAAGCTCATCATCATCATCTTTGCTGAAGGAAGTTTGTCAGCTGTAATGATGAAAGTCCATGATATCCTTGATGACTGAAGGAAGATTACTCATGTGTTATTGATAAATTATTGCCAAAGGGCAGTTAAATTGGTGCCAATACTATGCACCCTAGAGAATATGCATACATTCATATATAAATATATACATATATTTACATTTGTATATTACATATAATATAAATGATAGTAATTAGAGATAAAGCTAGCTCAGATGTCAGGAGAGATTGAAATAAGTATTGATTAAACCATAGGAAATCCTACAATTATTCATATCAATAAAACATTTCCCCTTCCCCATTAAATTATGGCAAGAGAAGATAATTGGTTTTGAAAGAAGTCAAAAAATGACTCAAAATACTTGTTGAATTGAATTGCACTTCTCTGTCTTTATCTGCTCCTTTAACCAGAAGAAAAGAGCAGTAAGTAAAGGGCATATAGGCTCTGATGTTAAAATTCATGGTTAAGAGACAATGATAGCCACTCTTGTTCCTACTTTTTCATATTCTGTATGGGCACTCCTTTGGAAAGGTAAGGAAAGCAGAGGCAGTGAGCAAGTATAGCATTTGTTTGAAATAAAATCAGTGTCTTTGACAATGTAGCATCTACTCCTACCTAAGATCAACTAGGTACAAGGGATTGAACTAAGCCACCCATATGTCATTTGATCCTTAGAATAATTCAACAAGATGGGAATCATTGGCCCCATATTATAAATGAGGAAAACAAGACTCTGTGACCTTGGTCTTTGCCCAAGTTCACAGAACTAACACGTGACAGATCTGGAATTTTAATTTTAATTAAAAGTATATGATTCTAAAGCTCAGATTCACTTAATTTGAATTAACATATCTGACTCTAAAGCTCACTAATTATACTGCAATTCCTGCATTTAGCTTCGTACTCCATACTTTTAAGATCTGCAGGTAGAAGCAAATCTTTATAACTCTGTTTTATAGACTAAGACATTAAGGCATTGGACAGAGAAATATTATTCAAAAGGGCCTAAAACATTTGGGCTGGGGTTGTGGCTCAGTGATAGAGTGCTCATCTAGCACATGCGAGGCCCTGGGTTCAATCCTCAGCACCACATAAAAATAAATAAATAAAATAAAGGTATTGTGTCCAACTGCAACTAAAAATTAAATATTAACAAAGGGCCTAAAACATCATCCTTTCCATGTGGTCTAATCTTTAAAGGGTGGGAGATGAAATAGAGAATTAGCTTTCTTCAAATTAGGCTTCTACCTTAGAAAAATCCCCACCCAGAGATATCAGTCTTAGTGCCTTTTTACCATCCATGGAGTACCATGCAAGATAATCCATCTTGCTGTGGCAATACTACATTATGGCAGAGATGGAAGCAGAACAGTCCTTAGCTGCATCTATTTAAAACAGTAGTAGGCAGGCAGAAATCTTTGCTTTGACCATGTCTCCATACACTTATTTTGAATGAACAAATTCCATTTTGTATTGATACAGATTCATTTTGAAGCTGTGCAAACTGCTCTACAGAATTTGTAAGGCATTAAAATATTGTTGAGCCTAGAATTAGAATTTTAAAGTGCTTCCTAGATATTCTATGGTGGGAAATATGCTTATTTACAAATGGATAAATAAGATATGAGAGGTTAAAGGATTTACCTCAAATCACAAAGGCACAGCTAGGAATAGAATTAGCCTCTTAAATCTCAATTCTGGGCCCAAACCACTAGACTGGTGTGTTTTTAATCTCTTAAGACTGTAGAACGTTTTGAGAATTCTGATCTCAGGGAGTTTCAAACCATTTAAATGATGAATCATCATTATAAGCATTTTAAAGCAGTTTTTAGCTTTAGAAAGAAAATAATCATTATAACCACCTTAAAACTGTATCTCATCTTAAGTTTGTGAGTTTGGTTAGCTTTAAAGCAGGTAATTAATCCTAAAATGAAGTAGGTTGCCTCCATTATACCACTTTGTTTAGAGGAATCTAGATAATTTCTGGGCTCAGAAAACCTTGTATTAACTAGACTGATATAGATTAGGGATTGGTTTTGTAGTCAGGAGCTTGGGATTTCACTGAAATCATTAGTGCTTAAGTGGCTTTCAGTTTTCTCATATGCACAATGAAGATGAAATTAAACAGTTAATCACACAGGGTGGGGGTGAGAATCCAAGGACATAAGAAATGGGGGATGTGGAAACATTTTGTGAGGCTGTAGTATATGATTTAAAAAATAGCACTACATTTTATGGCTATCTCATGCCTAGGAAGGGTCTCTGAAAGGCTGAGTCTGTGATTTGAATATCACAAGCATATCTAGAAAGCTCATTAGAAGTCATATTTCCTACATGCATGATAGGGCCTTCCAAAGGTATGTCAATAGACATATACAGGCAGCAAAATTGAGACTGAAAGAGCTTCTTGAATGACAAGGACTCAATATAGATGTTGATTTGTGTAGAACCTGTTCATATATGAAATGCATGAGGGAATGGGTCCCCTTCTCAGACCTGGACATCTCTAGATCTGATGCTGTCACATGAAAGAAAGATGGCACACAGAAATGGGAAGTCCAGAAATTTTAAAAAATCATCTCAGATCCCAGAATGGCAATAAGAAAGAATCCAGAGATTGAGGAAATGGTGAATTGCAAAATGGAGAGAAAATGTGAAATTATCACTATCCTATGCTACCTTCTCTGGCCATTTCACATCCTTCCTACTTCCCCCATTTACTGTCCTCACCTTCACCTTCTAGTTCTTCATTTCTTGCTGCATCCCCAAACCTTCACATTATCTGGTCTCTAAACTCCTGTGTTTTCACATTTTACTTCCTTTGCTTATACCATTTTTTGCTTGCCTAGAATTCCCTTCTCATCACTCCACTCATCCCCTCCACCCAAATAATAAATTCTGGAATGTTCTTTTATTCATCTCTGTACCTAAGTCTACTCCATCCAGCTAGGCCCCAAACAATTCCTTTTTTAAAATTTTTATTTATTAATTTATATGTGGTTCTGAGAATGAAACCCAGTGCCTCACACATGCTAGGCAAGCGCTTTACAATTGAGCCACAATATCAGACCCCCCAATCAATTTTTATCTCTTATGAATTTAAGAGTTTCTCATGTCCATTCTCATTTTCTTCTTGGAATTAAAGTTATTCAAACACTTGATTTTTTGTTGTTCTTGTTTTTATCCAGGGATTGAACCCAGGGGTGCTTAACCACTGAGCCACATCCCAAGCCCTTTTTATTTTTATTTTTTAATTTTGAGACAGGTTTTCACTAAGTTGCCTAAGACCTCTCTAAGTTGCTGAGGCTGGCTTTGAGCCTGTGATCCTTCCACCTCAGCCTCCGAGCTGCTGGGATTACAGGCATGTGCCACTGCCACTGTTTGACTTGGTTTTATTTCCTTTACTTGTCTAGAATTACAGATATTGGCACAGTGCCCCACACAGAGTAGGCACTCTACAAATGATTTTTATCATCATTGTTTCCAATAAGCAGGCCACTACATCTTTCACTTGGATTTCTGTAACAACCTAGGTAACCTCCATGCCTCCTCCTATTTTACTGCCCTCCAATCTACCCATTACACTGTACATATACATATAATGGGTAGATTGGAGGGCAGTAAAATATATATGCAGATATACAGTTGGGGGTACAGACATTTTCCACCTTGCCTAATTTTCATTGAAAAATATGTTCCTTTAACCCCTAAGTCCTAGCCTCTCACTGATCACTGTCTTGAACTTCAGCTTCACCAACACCTCAAAGTGTTTGAGAAGCTCTTCCAGTCTCACTTCTCCAAAACTGAACTGATCATCTTACTCTAGCTACTACCTAAGCCTGCTTTTTATCCTGTGTTCTCCATAATTTTTATAACTCCAGGTTAGAAAGTTGAGAATCATCTTCTACTCTTCCCTCTCCCTCAGCCATTCACAATAAATCAACTACAAACTGAATCCTGTCAGCATCTCTTCTATTTCTTTCAGTACCTATTGTCTTAGGGTAAGGCCCTTGATAGCTTTTGTTCCGTTCTCCAGAGTTTTCCTACCTAACATATCCTATATATTGAGGTTATTTTTTCATAAATCTTAACCTAATAATTTTATTCTCAACCAAAAATATTCCAAGATTCTCCATTATTTATGGAATAGAATACATATTCTTTTGCCTGGCATTCTAGGTCTCCTGCAATTTAGTTCCTACCTAACTTTCCCAGCCTTTCTTTCTGATGCACTAAAAGTTCTACCCATGTCAATCTTTGTGGGATTCTCAGAGCACTGCCCTTTCTACCTCTTCCATGGCTATGTTTAAGATATTCCTACTGCCTCATGGGTCTGTTTTTGTATGCCCTTCCATCAAAATCCTACCTAATCTCCAGATATAGTTCAGATAGGTCTTTGCTCCTTCATAAAACCTTCCTTGCAAGACTAAATGGCTTCCATCTATACATAGCACTGTTCTTTGTCACTATTAAAGCCTTAGTAAAAATTTATTAAATTAGACTCACATAAGTGTATGTAAACTATAGGGAACTCACTGCCAGTGGGAGTGAGGCTGGCTGAAAATAGGTTAAAAGGAGAATTGGAAGAGAAGTTGACAACCACAGCAAATAGCCAGAGCTTACTCCTCCTTCATATGCACACCTCTCTCTTCTCTCTCTCTCTCTCTCTCTCTCTCTCTCTCTCTCTCTCTCTCTCTCCCCTCCCTCCCTTCCTCCCTCCCTCTCTCAAATTTATTTTGTGATTCTACAATTAGGCAACATTTTATTCTATAAAATAGAATTAAGTGTTCCCCTCAATCACTATCAGTGTGTATATGCATGTGTAACTATCAGGGTTTTCAGCAATTGGAATATATATACTTGGGTATGTTCTTGGGAGTGAACTTATCAGTGTGTACTGATGTCTGTATGTCTGCCTATGCTTGGGTTCCTTCATTCCTGTTTCAAATCCTTATTACAGTTTTTGGTTTTAAAATGACTCTTGGATTAAATATGATATGGAATTCATTATGTACTTTTGGAGATCAGTTCTGAGCATGTAATTTATTTTCTTCTAGGGGATTGCTAAAGAAATCACTGTATTTAAATGCAAGGAATTAATAGTAGGGTTATCCCACAAGACACCTTTGAGCACATTGGGAAAAGATACCTTTTCCTAAAGATACTTTACCTTCATTTGTCAGAAAATTGACATAATATATTAATTTTGCTAGAACAAGGCACTTCATTGCCAGAGAATTGTTAGAATAAATGTATACATCTGTGAGGCTGTAATATGAAAGCTGTCCCCTTGGACATGGCACTTCATATAGTATTCAACCTGAACAACATTATGTGGTGCTCCTGCCCAGCAAGCTATTCTAGAAAGGGTAAAAGTTTTCTATCTCATTTAACGGAACAATTCTTCCTTCTGATTGGAAACAAGATGGCTGATAGGGATCTCTGCTATCTGAAAAAAGACTCCACATTCCCTTTCCTGACCAGGCCATTTTCTAGCTCAGGGTGCTAATCTGCCCAGATACATTGGTGAAACAAGTTAAGGCTTTTTTTGTAATTAGTGGAAAGCTATTTTGGATACAACTTGGACTACCAAAGGAACATCAAAGCTTAGCTGTTGCTTCTCAGTCCTTCTGAAAAAGGGAAAGCCTGGAGTAGTCCTACTGACACCTAGCTCCAAATTCAAGTGACAGCTATAAGAGAGATTTGACAACAAGGTAATGACACAAGAGCTTTTCAATTAAAATGAAAAGAATACCATAAATAGATTAAATTTTGATTAACAGTTAAGATTAGTAAAAAAGGGTACCAAATGGTATCTGGTTACTTGTTTGAACTTAGTCTTTATATATTAGACTTAAATATAATATTCTTTAGTTTGGCTTTGCTTGAATATTTTCTTACATTTGCATTTTGCTTTTCTTAAGAAATGATTAGATAAAATTTATCAAAATTAACTATATTTATGATTGAAGACTAGGAACTTAAGACCAAATGATCAATACAGGGTTGCTTTAAGTGCATAAATTGCTTCTGTGAGAGTTAGAAAAATCTACTGTTATTTGGGAAGATATGACATAGCCCTGCCAACCATTACCTACTGGCAAAGCACCAGAATTGCTAAGTCCATTTTTGACAGATAAATATATTAAAACTCATCTGCATACCTAAACATAGGAGAAATTACAGCAAATATCTTGGCACATGTACAAATGATACTAAAACAAACTAGCATTTGCATGTTTCTTATTTTTGAAATACGTTCTAATTTCTCTGGTAAAATTCTGTGGTGAAAAAGCTAACTACACTGATCTTATCCTTATACATTGTACACATGTATGAAAATATCAAACTATATTCTATAAATATGTCTAACTATTATAGGTCATTTAATGATGAAAGAATAAAGTCTACTTTTTCATCATCCTTTATCATATTCTTCTAAGGTAGTTCCACCAGCATTTATTAAGTGGCAGATAGTATTCTAGGCCCTAAGGGCCTTGTTGTTACAGTCTAATGTGATACTCAGCTGATGATCTCAGTATATGGCAAATAAGCAGCAGAGGTTTGCATAATGTGTTCAGGAGCCCAGAGAAAGGGTGATCCAGCCTAGATGGGATGCTACTGCAAGCTTTCAAGAGGAGACTTCTGATCTGAGTCATTGGCATATTATTTGCTTCATTTCAGAGACACAAAGGCTAAGCCATGGAAAGATTAAGCAATTTACTCCATATTGGATAACTATCTAAAATGGAATCAAGTTAGACCAAAGAGAAGGGAGTCCCAATTTAAGAATGAGTTCACACTCTTGGGCTTCTGGCTACCAGTTACCATGGAACAAGGGCTTATTTGAGAAAGTTCCATACTGATATGCTTCACAGACACATGCATTAGAATACTGGGAAAATGCAGGCACACCAAAATAACCCAAGCTTGCAGCCTTCTAGGACAGCTAATTAACACCTATACCACAATCCTGGCAACCTTTAGTTCTTCATTTTGTGGTTGCTGCAGCTTGCTACAGAAAGATGTATTGCATAAAAATGAGGCATCGGTTCAGACTTCCTCAGATACAAACTTTAAGAGGGCTGAGTCATTCAAATCATTCCCTAAAGTCCTTCAACCACCCAAAGCAGCAAAACAAAAGTACTGCTAATTAAATGTGTAATTAGGGTTTATTATAACTAGCACATATTAGTTTTAGGTCTCATTCATCACTGCTTTGAGATGGCTTTGTTCTGTTTTTATTTGTTCTTAATTGTCCTATTTTATACACATTTAATTTTGTAAGATACTTCATGTTCTTTCTGGATTCAGGCAGAGTGTAAATTCCAAATAAATAATAAACAATACATTCAATTTGTGTACAATCGCCTCTTTTATGTGCTCCATGTACAGTTTATGGTGTACTGGGGCCACTTAGAAAATCGATGTGTATGGTACATTTATGCCCATTTTATAGGACTTGGAACAATTTTGCTGTCTTAAATGTTTACAGAAGCTTAGAGTTATATTTTAGCTTTTACTAGATATTTTTAGTTATATCTACAGTTTACTAGGTGTGGTGTCCTTGCTCAGGAACAAAATCCCCAATAATAATGTTCCTACAAGCAAAGACAGTGCTGAGACAACCCACTTTATGAGACAGTCGTAACATTCTGGGGCTGGGGGAGGGGAAAGAAAATCTCAAGATGGACCATGTTTCCAAGACAGTATTACCTAGTTTCTGGAATATTATAGGCCACTTTTTAAACTCTGACTTGCTTCTCTTCCCTGTCCAATTTGCTCCTGTATCACCAACTTCCTTGCTAAGGAGCCAATAATAAACAAGGTGTGCAAACTCACTCTCCTATTATCCTAAAATAGACAATTGGGGTGGTAATTCAGTTACAAACTCATTTTAGCATGGAAAAGGACTAATGAAACACAACTTGTTTTGTTAAATATTGGGTTTTCATTTATGATTTCATTGAGGAAAACATAAAATTCTACTTCAAAAATGTTTTTAAAAATACTGGACTAGCTCTTTCCCCAAAGGCCCTTTCCAGTACATTCTATGGTTCTATAATACTGAAGATAAAATTGAATGCCCATCACGGTTTCTTATTTTCACTATAGAAAACACTGGGATATAAAATACAAAAAAAATGATGGAGAAAGTAGACCAGATTTCCAAAAGTGGAATGTGGGTCAAAGAAGGCCTGAAACAGTAGAAAAAGTACACTAGATAATATAATTATTTTCTCCCATTTTTAGCTTTTATAGGTAAAATTGGCATACCAAGATACTGAAAGATAGTTTTAAAATTATATGTCCCATCTGCCCACTCTTCATTTCAGCCATCCTATACTAATCTACAGTCCTCTGATGGTTGTATGTCATCATATGATATCCAAAATTTTACCAGTTGTCTTCGAAGTTTCAGTAGTATTTGCCCCATAAAATTTATTTTCCACAATATTTAAATCTATACCCTATAATTCAATCAAAGTAGTCATATTTATATAACTTTATATACAAGAGCTTCACTACTGTCTCCAAGTCCTAGACTTTTCTGCCCAATTCAGCCATAACCTTGCTTTTACTAATACTTTTATGACACTGATTAATTTAATGCTGGTTTTCTCTATAGGTTTAAGGAGGCTGTGTTGTTCTCACTTACCTCAAATAATGTCTTCATTTCTCCCTCTAAGCTTCTTACATCAAAGTGAATTTGTTATTAGTAAATCCTTCATATTTGAACCTGATACATCTTTGAAAACTTGTTAAATAGTGAATTTTTGAAACTGAGAATCTTCATTCCATTATTCAAGCTGGAAAAACAATAATGCAATCCTATTCCATCTAAAAACCCAAACCAATTTCACCCAAACATTCTCAAATATCCATGTAATGATCCTCCAAATATGTATCATATTATGTAGCATTTAAACCACCAATTGCTTAATTATTGAAAACTCAAAGAACTAATTATCAGATATATTTGCATGAAGTTCATTATTTTTATTTTATTACATTGAACGCAAAGAACTACTACCCTCAGTCTAGAAATGTCTTTCTTTGATTTCCATCATTAAAAGAGAAAAATGCAGGCATTATTTAAAAACTTAGTGCTGATGAGGCGTGCTATAAAGGCAAAGAAAGGCTTTTCCAGGAACTTCTAAAAAGAGGAATCACCAGTGAGAAGCAATATAAGAAACTCATGGGGCTGGGATTGTGGTTCAGCGGTAGAGCACTCGCCTAGCACGGGCAGGACCCGGGTTCGATCCTCAGCACCACATAAAAATAAAGGCATTGTGTTGTGTCCATCCACACCTAAAAAATAAATATTAAAAAAAGAAAAGAAACTCATGATGAGAGCCACTGAGTGCTTTTATCCCATGTGAAATCAAAATGAATCCACCCCGCCCCAACCCCAAAAGGCCTGGAGATCTCATACCATGTTGAGTAAATTAAAGCAGAGGAGACAACAGCAATGTCAAAATTATCATTTTAATTGAAAATTATTAACAGTCAAGCAGAGTAAGTACTTTGTTGCTAGAGGTGAGGGAAAGAAAAGAGAACAAATATCCAAAATTTGGTGTAAGAAAAAATAAGGTTTTACTCAAGCCCATCCGGAATGAAATTGTCAAAGCATACATTAATTGAGGTTAGACTGAAGAGTAGCAACTTGTTAATTTTTTGAAAGCAAGAATCTTGTTCTGTAGGTGCATTGATTTTCCTCTTTACTGTTTATGCTTACCTGTTTTAATAAAGTGACATCACATTTTCTTTTATACTGCAAGGAACATGCATAGTAATATAAGTATACCATGAAATAATATGTGAAGGTATGATAATTAATGCAAATGACACTTATCAAAGGAAAATTAACAATTAAGATCATTATAAAATGGGGCTCAGAGACTACTGTTAGGATTCAAGAAATAGTCCCCTGATACTGATTGAAGCCTGCTTCAGGAGAGGGAGGACTCAACTGACAGAGCCCAAAGCTAAAGGAACTTTCCTGGGGTTTCAAGTCTCTCTATTCATAGCCAAGCAGCTTAACAAATTTTGCTAATCAGGTACTTTTCATATCCTGCCTCAAAGTTGCAAAATCTCAGATGAGAACAGGTAGAGACACTAGTTGCAGGAGAAGGCAAATGAATAAACATCCAAGATTGTGAACATTGTTAGCAATCCCCCCTTCCTATTCCTGGAGGCAGGGTCCAGGCTCACTTCCCAGGCCCACTGTCTCGTGTTTCAGGATAATTATGCAAATTTCTGGGTGGGGGGAGCATCAAGCCTCTCTCTCAGAATCCCACAGTATTGATTAGGAGCCTCCAGTCCCTGGCTCTTTGCTTGAGGGAAATGAGGTGGGAATCCCTCTCCTCAGGGGCTAATATCTCTTTTACATGCTCTTTAAAGCAAGAGGCTTAAACAATAAATGCCTGTAATGCTTTGGAAGATGAAAATCTCTAAGTGCTACAGACAGAGTTGAAGATTCCAATCTTACTCAATAATGCATTATGTTTGCCTTTTAAATTACCGATTCAGCCTTGGTTGGATTGTATACAGTTTATTAACTCTCAATCGTCTACCACACTTGGTTAATGAGAGGTGGATGGATTGAATATTCTATCTCCTTATAATTGTCAATAATGTCCTCACACATGAGTATTTCCCTTTTCAGTCTGAAGTACTTAGCTGAGCACGATACAGAAACTTTGTATTAGAAATAGATCCATCAGTGATATTTTTGCTTATGGTTATAAGTGACCCAAGAGGTCAAGTGTGGTGGTGCATACCTGTAATCTCAGTGGCTCAGGAGGATAAGGCACGAAGACTGCAAGTTCAAAGCCAGCCTCAGCAACTAAGCAATGCCTTCAGCAACTTAGCAAAACCCTGTCTCAAAATTTAAAAGGGGAGAGGGGGCGGCACTGGGAATGTGGCTCAGTAGTTGAGTGCCTCTGGGTTCAATCCCTTGTACTCTCCCCAAAAATGTGACCCAAGAGAGTCTCAGAAATTTACATTTTCCTTTTGTGAACTTAACAGTGGAAAGATGGTGGATTTTGTTCTGGATCCGCTTCTCCAAGGCCAACTCACATAAAGCTACCTGGACAAATGAAATTCGGATATCCAAGAAAGTACAGTAAGTGAAAATAAAATCAAACTGCTATTTTATATGGGAGTATTCACAACAATGTGTCTTCACAGAATGTATTATTAGCGTATTGCTTTGCACCTCAAATACATGCCTGCACAATTACATTTCAAGCACATGTTTATCAATTAGTTCATATAGCAATTTGACTAGATAAATATTAAGCTAAAATTTATAAGTATATCCTAAAAACAACAGAGAACAATGAATATGATCTAATAATTAAGTTTGTGATGGGGGGATATGACTGGAACAGGGGGAAGGCTGAAACACAATTGTCCATTCCCTGACATCTTACTATATAGACTAAATGCATGTAGTCAGAGAAAATAAATGGATAAACATAGCAATATATTTTTACAGTAATTATCTCTCAGTGGTGGGGTGGTAGAAGATTTTTATTTACTTTTTGGAAATTTCCTTGATTTTCTACATTCTCTGAAATTAGCACAACTTCATTTATTACCCTGGGTTTTTGAGAAGAGATGTTGAGACAATCGGCTATTAATAGTGAATACCTCAGCAAAGCATCTGATAAAACAAATAATCACCATTTGTATCTTTGTTTTGGTAATTGGGTCTCTTATTTATCAGTTTTGCTTAAAGTAAGTCTCAACTATGCAATTTTGTTTACCATGGACTCCACTGCTTAGCACAGTGCTAGGCACAAAGCAGAGGGAGCAAGTACTCAATTTAATTTTCATGTGTGTGTGCCCACATATGTGTCTGTGGTAGTGAAGATTGCACCCAGGAACTCTCTACCACAGTGCTACTTCCCCAAGCCTTTAAATTTTTATTTTTTTTTTATTTTTGGGGCAAGATCTCATTAAGTAGCCCAGGCTTGCCTTGAACTTGGGATCCTCCTGCCTCAGCTTCTGGAGTATCTGGGAGTAGAGGTCTGTGCTACCATACCCTGCTCGATTTTGCGGGGTGCTCAACCACTGAGCCACATCCCCAGCCCTTTTTGTATTTTATATAGAGACAGGGTCTCACTGAATTGCTTAGGGCCTTGCTAAGTTGCTGAGGCTGGTTTTGAACTTGCGATCCTCCTACCTCAGCCTCCTGAGCCACTGGGGTTACAGGCATGCACCAATTTAATTTTTTAAAAAATAAATGAATTAAAAAATGTGGAAAACTTTAAGTCTTACTCTCTGTCTATAAATATGACTTGCAGATTTTACGAATTTGTGACAACCAAGTCTTTACCACCCTACAACAATGGAAATTGAAGCCAGCACATCTTGAGACAACCACTGTAAAATGGTATGTCACCCCTGTGACAGAACTGGCTAAGGGTCCTTGCCTGTTAGGAAAAGGGGTGTATCTCATTGGGAATTACTAGCAGAGTGTCACTGCTTTAAAGTTTACTATCTACTCTGTAAAATTAGAAGTTGTATTAGAACAAACAATGATGCAGCTCATCCTGAAATCATCTGTTTGGTTTGGAAAAGAGGTATATGCCTTTTCCCCAGCAGGTTTGCCTTTCCAATTTTTTTTTTCTTTGGACAGGGTTTGCCCTCCTGAGTGCTTACCCTGCCTAGCTATGGGAACGGTAACTGGAAATGGGCTGAGGCAGAGGGAAGCCAACCTGGGATTATATATGCACCTCCCTTTAGCCTTCCATGGTCAAATTAAAACTCACTGGCAGCATTTGAGAGGGATATTTATTACCTTTTCTTTGTGTAATATTTCTGAGTCTGTGGAGGGATTGGGTCAAGAGGGTGCTTTTTTTAGAAGACAGTTTTCTTTTCCACTCTTTGTTTTGAAAAACCTTCTTAGGGCAAGAAAGTTCAATGGTGCTGGTAGCTTACAGCCAACTTGCCTTGGGGTAAGAGGGTCCCCATTATTTAAAAATGTTTGTTTTTTTCTTATTGGGTGTAGACAGAAATAAGACCATTGATTTTGGTGAAGTTGAAGGTATCCCCTGTTGGGATAGAAGGATTTTTCTTTAAAAAAAAAAAAGTCTGGGAGGAAAGAATCTTTGCTTTAGACGGGGTTGAATGAACACCTATTTTTAGGTTTGGAGGATTTCCATTAAAAATAGGTTTGTGAAGAGGTACTACAAGGGCCACCAGTTTTAATGAAGTTGAGGAACCTTCCCTAGGAGGATTTTTCTTTTTCTTTTTTTTAAATAAATAATTTATTTGGAAGATATTAGATTGGGGACATCTCTCTTTCAAAATATTTTTTTTCTTTCCTTTAAAAAATAAACAGTGAGGGTTGTGGCTCAGCAGTAGTGCACTTGCCTGGCATGTGTGAGGCACTGGGTTCGATTCTCAGCACTGCATATAAATAAATAAATAAATAAATAAATAAATAAATAAATAAATAAATAAATAAATAAATATCCATCAACAAATAAAAAAATAAAATAAAATAAACAGTGAAGATTGGAAGATAAAAAGGGTGCCTTGGGTTGGATAAATTCCTGCCCCCACCCTTGAGGAAACTATAGAGGGAGACTCTATAGTGTTTCCTCCTTATTGTAGGGTGGGATGGGTTGATTTTCAGAAATAACATGCATTGTCTTCAAGATGGTGTGGACACATCTTTCCTGAGAATTCCTTCCTTTTAACCTTTAATGAGGTAGCTCTTTATTTATTTACTTTTGCAGTTCTGGGGATGGAAGCCAGGGCCTCTCACTGAAGCCACACCCCGACCCTCTTTATTGTTTTCCTTCTGTCTTTCTCTCCTTCCTTCCCCATCTCCTTCACTATCCCCTCCCCTCTTCTCCCCCCCCCATCATCTGTCACTCTCTCCTTCTTTGTCTTTCCCTGTTTCACCTTCCCTCTCTCTCAACCTCTTTCCTTCTCTCCCCATCTCCTTTCTTCTGTTCTCTCCCTCTCTCCTTCCACCTTGTCTCTCTCCCACCCTCCTCTTCCTCCTTCCCTTCTTCCCCTCGATCCTTCTCTCACTCACTCTCTTTTTTGCTTTAAGAAAAATATCCTAGGACTTTGGTGACTTTCCCTTTAAAAGGGGAGTTTAAAAACCCTCTTCAGCCTGCGTGGTGGTGCAAGTCTGTAATCCCAGCAGCTCAGGAGACTGAGGCAGGAGGATCATGAGTTCAAAGCCAGCCTCAGCAAGGGGAGGGCACTAAGCAACTCAGTGAGACCCTGTCTCTAAATAAAATACAAAATAGGGCTGGGGATGTGGTTCATTGGTTCAGTGCCCCTGAGTTCAATCCCCAGTATCCTTCCCCCAAAAATCCCTATTCACATTCTTCCTTCCCCCCCCCCAGTTCTGAATGTATTTACTTATTTTGAGGGGGAAAAAAGGAAGGCAGTTTTGTTGAGGATGGGGATTCTTTTCCTTAAGTGGATGTTTTTGTTTTTTGTTTCTGTTTCTCCCCTACATTTTTTATTTCTCTTCCAATTAAAAAAAAAAACAGTTTCTGTATTAAAAATAAAGCTTTTGGGGCTGGTATTATAGCTCAGTGATTGAGAGCTTGCCTCACATGCATGAGGCAATGGGTTCGATCCTCAACACCACTTAAAAAAAAATAAAGATATTGTGTCCATCTACAATAAAAAAATTAAAAATAAAGCTTTTGAGTTTGTGTGAATTTGGGTCAACTCTAATTAGAGGATTTCCTTTATTTGTTCTTCTTGAAAAATTCACATTTATTTACATGGTGTTCATGGATGTTTGTGAGGCTGGAGCATTTTATTAATAATATTCCATCCACCAACACACACACTTTTCCATTATTAATTTTCTTTTATATCATAAAAAAAGCGTACATTGAGAATAAGTCTCATGTGCTTTGGTCATCTGAGGATCGTATTTCTTTTCTTTTTTTAATGTTTAATTTTTTTTAGTTGTAGTTGGACGCAATACCTTTATTTATTTATTTATTTGTATGTGGTGCTGAGGATCAAACCCAGGGCCTCACACGTGCTAGACCCGCTGAGACACAACCTCAGCCCTTTCTTTTATTTCTTTATTCCCTTTCTTGGAATTAAAAATTCAGGACATTTGGCAAGATCAGGAACCCTGTCTTTTAATATTTTTATTTTAATTAAAATGCATGTATGGGGCACAATAAGTACATTTCATTGACTGATGATTTTAAGCGAATCTACCCTTAAAACAATTTCCTTGTTTGATTGTTTTCGTCAAAATATTAAAAATTAGGGTAACTTTAGATAAGGCATAGGGGAGGGAGGGGAAGGGAGGGGGCATGCAGGTAGGAAAGACAGTGGAATGAGATGGACATCATTACCCTAAGTACATGAATGAAGACACAAATGGTGTGAATCTACTTTGTGTACAACCAGAGACTTGAAAAATTGTGCTGTATATGTGTAATATGAATTGAATTGCATTCTGCCATAAAATATAACAAATGAGAATAAATACATATTTTTTAAAAATTAGGGTAGTTGTGAATAATAGTTATTTTCTTTGGTGAGGTTGGAGGCACTGTCCTTATGAGGATCTCTTTCTTTTATTTCCTTTTTTATATTCTTTTTTCAATTTCTTTGGTTGTTTGTGGGAATATAATAGATTTATTATCTTGAGGTTAGGGGATAGACTCACTTACTTATCTTTTATTTTATGCAGTTCACATGCCATAAAATTAACCATTTTAATGTGTACAATTCTGTGGGTTTTAGTGTTTAACAAGGCTGTGCAACCATCAGTGTTATCTAATTCTAGAACATTTTAGTATCCCAAAGGAAGACCTGCACCCCTTAGCCATCACCCACCCTTCCCCTTCCATTTTGTCCCAGTCCTTAGCAACCATTCATCCCCTTTCCATCTCTAAGGATTTGCTTAATTTATAATGATTATTTATTTATTTATTTATTGTGGTGATGGAGATTGAACCCAGGGCCTTGTGCATGTGAGGCAAGCACTTTACCAACTGAGCTATATCCCTGACCCAGGATTTGCTTATTTTTGACATCTCATTGAATTGAAAGAAATAATATTAGGGAACTTTGATGAGGTTGTGGGTCTCCCTGTTAGAAGAATTATTTTTGTCCCTATAATTTTCACCAGGGATTAGGCATGGGACATGTAGTGCAAATAAAGTTGAAAATTTCATGAATTTTTTGAAAATTAGAAATACTGTTTAATTTAAGATGTTTATTTCTCTTTTCATAATTTTTATTTAGGGGGATAGAAACTTCATGAGCTTTGGAGGGGGTGAGGGGAAGATGTTCCTTTAGAATTCTTTCCTTCCTTTCTTATATTTCTTTTAAAAATTTTTGGAGGAGAGATAACTTTTATTATCTGCAGTGACTGTCCCTTTCTTTTCCTTATAAAAAATTCATAATATTTTTTTCTATTTTGAGAATAAGGTTTATTTGCTTTGATGAGGGTGTAGCATCTCCATCTAGGAATGACTGCATTCTTTCTTTTTTAAATACTTAAAACATTTTTTTCCACGGAGGGAATTACAGTCAGCAGGCATTGGAAAGATTGAATATCCTATCATTCAGGAGGATTTCTATTTATTTCATTTTCCAAAAAAGGTCTTTTTTGTGTGTGGGTAATAGGTTCAAGGGCTTGTGCTTCTTCTCTTTCCTTGTGAGGCTCCTGTTCTATGCTGGCCCCCTCTGGGAGCCTGGGAAGTGGAGCAGCAATCACTGCTTTGGGAAAAAAATCAGAGCTAATGAAATGTCAGCTAAAAAGACTTTCCTTAGACAAATGAGGATCTTATGTGTCACAGAAAACCTTGTATTGAATATTCCAGAAATATCCACGATACATAAATTAACCATTGTACAGTATTTTCTGTCAACTGTTTTCTTTGCCTGTGCTATCGTGCTACCTTCCTCAGGGGAATAAAAGGGTTAATAATGCAGATGAAATCATTCTGTAAACTGTAAAGTGCCATACTAGCAGAATAGATTAAATAATCCTTATTACAATGTCTCTGAATGGTTTCCTGACTTCTATGGATTTTTACCCTTTCCTGGGAAGCACTTTGGATAAAGGCTCAACCTTTCCTTTTGGGCTACCCATCTGCAGAAATCCAAATCATAGATTTTTATAAACACTTAAGAAAAGTGCTCTTGGAAAGGAAAGACCACTGACCAAATGCCTCATTATCTTTTCTCAAACATCCTGCAGCAAATGCTCAGGAGCTCTCAGAATATACTAAATAAGTCAGATGGTTTCATCAAAGGCTGGCAAAGAAGGGGGAATGAACCTAAGAAAAAAAGAAAATAATTTTGTCCTGACCTTCAACAGGTTAAACATCGAAATTTATATTCCAAAAACTGTTCACAGTCACTGCAGATATTCTGTGCACTTAGGAAAAAATTTATTACTCCTGAAACCAACAACATCACCATTAGTCTGCTACTGCTGGGACTGCATGGGATAAGGACACTTTACAAGCCATTTTTAAAAAGGTGTTATAATAATTTTATTCTTAATTATGGTTCCAATATCCATTATGAAAATGGAAAGATTGACTGCATTTCCTTAAGAGCTATATATTCCAGGCTATTTAAATAAGCATTTACTTCTCACTCTGAAACCAATGAGAATGAATTTTTTTCATTCACAGCAGCAGCATCTACGTCGCTGGAAATGGAATTAATAGGTTTCAAGTTTCAGTAACTAATTATTGAGCAAAAACCTGGTGGGCTGCATGTACCAGGTCTGAGAAAGACAGTACTTACTTCTGGGAAGCTCACAAATAGGTAAGATAATAAAATATTTGGGTAGGAATTGCCAGACATGATATAAATAAATGCTTGCTGTTTTACAAGAAAACATGTGTCCAAAACACCAGTTTTGTGGGCAAAAAAAAATGTTCTGTTCTGATTTTGGAGTAGTACTTTGTAGTCATTAGAAGGGATATACAGACCCCTCCCTCTTCAAATAAAAGATTTTCATTGATTGCTGGTATAGTATGATTGCTGGTATAGTATGATTATAATTTCATAGCTGGTCAAAATCCAGTGAATAAAAATATAAACTGTCTTTCCTCAAGCACAGCTGAGGGGAGAAAAATGTGATCCATTTCATATAAGCCCCCCAAGCCCCCAAGAGAGTATAGCATTGTTAAAGAACCAATTCACACATCCTTACTTACAGTTGCGGCCAACAGGAGGGAGACCATGGCTCATTTCCTGGGAATCAAAACATTTTAGAAAGGAAGGAATAGGCAGGTTTGGTTCACAGACTGCATAACCTTGATAGCTATTTGGAAAGAAAACATGAGCCCCCCTTTCTTAGTCACTATCCACACACTTGGTACAGAATTCCAAACAGCAAGTCCCAAAATCCCGAAAGAAAACAGACGACAGGCTGGAAGATGTTGTATTTTTACTGCAGTACCAGTCGATGAAATTAACTGGAAGAAGTTTGCATTTGTATTCAAACACTTGGCTTTGTTAATTTCATCCTTTGAATTATTATACTAGTTTCATGATAATTAAGTGGATTTTATTGTATGGAATTTTGTTTTGTTCCTTGATTGTGTGTGTGTGTGTGTGTGTGTGTGTGTGTGTGTGTGTGTAGTTGTTTTCCCCCATATTTTCCTCAAGGAGGCAGTGTTTGAGAACAATGCCACTCCAACTAAGATGGCAACCTGTTTACCTTGAATGTTAAGATTCAAGTCAGCTGGTTGCAGTTGCTACTTGATTGAAGAGGATGCCGCAGAGAATGGTCCTATCACTGAAGATCAGATATTCTCAACTGCTCAGAGAGCAATTACAGAGCAACATGGAGGGTATTGGGGAAGGGTTCTGCTCCTAGCAATCTGAGCATATTTAACTAGATCTTTTGCATTCTTCAAAATCCTCCAGAGCCATTGATTAGTTAATCTTCATGGCTTTCTTTTTTTTTTTTTTTCTCTCTCTCTCTTTTTTTTTTTCCTTTTTTTTTTTTTCATGGCTTTCTTGATGGATGGTCAGGCAAAATCAAACCTCTGGGACCCTGGACTCCTTGCAGTGCTGTCAAGTGTCTGTGGGACAGCAGTCCAGCATGTCTGAATGGACATTATATACCTGATGCCCCTTGCCTTGATCCTCCAAGTCAGTCTGGCAACAGGCGTTTTCAGAACATCTCCTACCAGCTTGACAGGAAGATTTTTATTCAGGATTGAAGGTGGGGGAAATTGGAGGGTGGGGAGACTCTGGGCCTCTAATCAGCCTTCCAGAGGCCAAAGAGTATTAGCTGGCCATCTTGGTAATTAAGTCACTAGGTATCAGTTTCCCGGCCAGGTTCCCCAAACTTGACTTAAGATGGCCACTGATCAGGTGATTCCTGCTAGTCTCTCTCCCACCAGCTAAATGTAAAATCTTCCAAACAGACCAGAGCAAGCCTCAGGGTTAGTGTGACCCACCGTGTGGAGCTGCCCCACCCTTCCCTTTATTGAGATCTCAGCAGGGAAAGGGAAGGTATCTGCAGGAAGGGGAAGGATCCACCCCCTTGTGAGAGTGGGAGTATTGAATTAAAAAAAAAAAAGTCTGAGTCCCCTACCAGCCTATTTTATTCATTTATTTTTTAAACCTCTGCACTTTTTGTCTTCAGTGAAACTTTTCCCTTTAGACTTCCTATTTTTCAGTCGTTTATCACTGCAGATATTTTGCAAACTCAAGCTTTCCTACTAATAACTCAGGAAGCAACCAGCGCTTCCATTTCGTGGTGCCAATCTCTGTTCCCGCCTCCACCCCCGCATTCTACATTCTACAAGTGTGCGGTCCTCAGAGGAAAGGTTCTGGAGCCTTGTCCCTTTGCCCTGCCAAACAGCAGGATGGACTGGCATTGTTGGTGTGTTGTTCATTTGCTCGTTTCTCTGTGTTTTCCCAGGGTAAGCTAAATTGAAGTGTACATAAGCATTATCGTGATTTTCACTGTTTTGTGGAACGAAGTTTGGAGGAAAGAAAGAGTAGGGGGAGCACAGCGAAAGCAAAAAAGACTCTCACTGAAAAGCAGGCTGATGAGGTTTCAGAGATCCAGGATAAATACCAAAAACCTCCCTCACTCCTCCCGTTTGGGTGGGTGCCCGAGGACCCTCGACGCATTTTTCACTGGCTAAGTGCAATGGTTTAGAAGGTATCTCTGTAGACTGGTAGAGATGAGGGTTCCCATTCATACCCTCTCAAATCCCAACTCTTATTTTCTTGTGTCTAAACCAGGACTCGTGTACCATTCCAACTGGCCCTGGTGTGGGATGCCAGTTGCGGGCTTGTGACACGGCACATCACTGTATCACTGTTTGCGACTACCTGCTGGGAAATCCTGCAGACAGATGGAATGGTGGCTTCGACACACGCATGCTCTCCCCTTCCTCCTAGCGAACCCTGCCCTTCCCCTGCAGTGCGCGTGGGCGTGGGCGCCGCCCATCCCCTCATCCCCCACCGAGAGTACCAGTACCCGGCAGCCCGCAGAGGCGCCAAGCCCCCCCTCCCTGGACCTTCGCCAGTTGCGACCCAGCCTGGGCGCCCCCTCCTCATGGCAGGGAGAGGGCCAAGTAGGTGGCAGCTCCGCAGCTTGGGCCTCTGCGGCAGTGACCACGACTAAGAAGTGTGTCCCACCGTCCCCATTCAATCCCATCCTCTGTGTACCCGGGACCGGCCCCAAACAGGTCCCTTGCGCTTCCTGAAGGCATCTTCCCCCTCTTTTCCCAGACAGGCGCTCATCGCACTGTCTCTTCTCCACATGGGGAAAACTGCTCCGACTCCCACCCCTTCTGTCACCTCCATTCCTAGCCCCCCAAAACCCACTCTTGCTTCCCACATGTTGCTTCCCGCCTCCTAATCGCTTCCCACTCCTCCTGGCTCCCCTATTCCTGCATCTTTCTGAGCATCTTGGTCAGTGGATGGCAGTCAAATGGGATGCAAGGGATACCAGGAGTCCCCTAAGCTCTATAACCACCTGACTTCGCCTGGCTTCTTTCCTCCACCTCAGGGGTCTTTTTCTTACCTTTATTCTGGACCACGTCACTGGTGTTCGGGGTGACGGCAATGGCGAAGTCTTTAGATCCCTCTCTCGAGGGACCACCGGACACTGCAGTAGACATGGTGCTGGACTCGGTTTCGGACCGGACTCTGGAGCCGGCTCAGGGCAGAACTCTGGGGCAGGTTCTGGGGCCAGCTCTAGGGTCGGCTCTGTGACTGGTTCTGGAGTTGGCTCTGGGGCCGACTTTGGGGCAGGCTCTGGGGCCGACTCTGGGGCCGGCTCTGGGACAGATTCTGGGGTCAGCTCAGTGGCCAGTTCTGGAACTGGCTCTGGGGACGGCTCTGGGGCTGGTTCTAGGGTCGGTTCAGTGTCTAGTTCTGTAGCTGGTTCTGGGGTCGCCTCCGGACAGGGACCTGGAGCAGGTTCTGGACAGGACTCTGGTGCCGGTTCCTGTGAGGGGTCGGGAAGTGGTGGAGGAGCAGGCGGCGGTGGAGCCGGCGGCGGCGGAGCCGGCGGCGGCGGAGCGGGTGGTGGCGGCGGCCAAGGCGGCGGAGGCTCTGGAGACTCCAAGAGCTGCTCTCCATCCTGAGGCGGGGCAGTGCCCTGGGCCGCAGCAGCTTCGCGGTCCATGGCTGCACACCGCTTCAGGTCCAGGCAGTCGGAGCCCTAGATCTTAGAGGGCTAACGAGCTCTCGGGCGCCCCGCCCACTCCTGTCCGACATCCCCTTGCAGGGTGCCAAACTTTCCCCCGCCGTGCTCCATGGCCGGCTCCGCTCTGAGGTCTAACCCAGGGGCGCTCAGTGTCTCCTTGTACTGGAACACGCCCCTCGGTGTGCGCACACCTCTTCGTAAGCAGCCACGGGCCAGATGGGCGGGAAACAGAGGGGCTTGCGAACGCGGACTGGGCAGAGCGCTTGATGACCTCCTAGCGACGCGCACAGAGAGGAGGGGGGAGGCATAAAGGGGAGGGGGAGTGGAGCGGGCTTCGAGGGGAGGATTTGGAGCCCGGCCGCGTTTAACTCTTTAGTGACACAAATGAAGGGGGGGGGGAACAGGCGAAGTTGAGGGTCTTTGTAATCCCCCTAACCACTCAGTCGTGAGCTGCTGCTCATAGCAGCTTCCATCCTGTGGCTGCTCTCTCACCTCAGCAGCAGGTGAGCCTAGTCTGGGACCAACCTCTTGCCCCCATCTTCAAGCCTCGGTGGGCAAGTAATCCTTTTTATCTAACCCGGGAAAAGAAATTAACCTGCACGGGGTTGGGGTTGGTGTGTGGGTGCACGGGGTCAGGGGAACGGGATTCCACCTCCTTTGAATTGAAGTAAAATTTGTCACACACCCCCCCCCCCCCAACCCTGCCTCGGGTTTTGCATTTCTGTGCTTTGCCAGATCCCAGCGGTTTGTCGTTGGGTACAGGGTTTGGGCTGCTTAGGGAAAGGAGTGTGATGAGGGAGAATTGGAGCCCTGGGTTTCCGCAGCCTGCAGCCCTGAGAGCAAAGCGAGAGTGCCCAGGCAGCGGCAGCTGGGCTGCGAGCTTGGGAGCTGAGGGTACCCTGATCTCCGCAGCTAGCAGGGCAAGTCTGGCTGGGCTTTGCCAAAGAAGACTGCCTTTTGCTTTTAGCTGGACTTTGCAAGCATCGGCAGGACTTTTTACCGAACTTGTTAATGTTTGTGAGTGTGTGTCTTGAGCTGGGAAAAATTCACTGCAACACCCACACCTTTTTCACCTCCTGAAGCACTCTGGCATTAGGAATGGGAAATTTTATTGCTACTAGAAGGATGGGTCGCTGCCGCAGCACCCTTCCCACCACATCAGGAGACTTGAGAAGCTCTCTTGGTTAGTCACGTACGCATACATACAAACCATCATTTTAGTCAGACATAGACTTTAGACGCCAATATGCTGCCAATTGCAATTAAAATTTGAGAAGACTTCCCATCAAGCTACTGTTGGGTGGGGGTGGGGTGGGGGAGGAATACCTATAAACCTAATTTGAAATATGACAAGTGAATTTATTTCCCACACACATAATGCTGCAGTTGTGGATGGCAGCCCTCCATCTGCAGTCCCTCCTCTCTCGCTATCTTCTCCCAGACCATATCCCGCACTAGTTCCCTCTTCTTTTGCCAACCGACACTGACCCGCCCAGAATTATCTAGAACCTGCAGCATTTTTCTCTTCCCTACACCACGTCCCAGCAGTAAATAATGCCACAAAACACAGTCTCACCTAACCCCCTCCAAGACCAGAATCTCTGATGAAATCTGCATTTCCCGGATCCTTGCTGCAGCATGGCAACCTAAGCCCACCCTTCCGGAGATGTGTTTCACTGCTTGGCAGCTACTAAGCCTAGTGCAGGGACAATCTCTAACCCTTGGAGATGGAGAAGCCCAGGGGAGGTGAACCCTAGAGTCTCTCAGGTGGCAGGCCTCTCAGTAAATTCACCCTTGTGTCCACCATCTTCACCTTCCTTGGGCTTTTTCTCCTCTCTCCTCCCCAACATTCAAACAACCAAGGTGCCTTTAACCCTGAGAGTTCAGATCTGAAACATACAGGTGCCAGATGTGATCAGCTTGTAAGCCCAGGCTTGGAACTCATTTCTCAGGCTATCACACCTTGGTGAAATCCCTGTCCTTAGAAGGAACCAATATCCTACATTTAAATATTGCTTTTCACGAAACCCTGCCATGTAGTTAAAAGGACTGAAGACTGAACAGCCACAGAGTAAGATGGCCTCTTAGGTTAGAGAGCAATGAGGTGGGGCTTGACATAGACAGTATGTCTGTTGTCAAGCAGGACACAACCAGGGGACAACTTGGAGCTATTGCCTTATGTACATTCGTGGAAACTCCTGTCTATAATTCTATGCTCAATCACAATGAGTCCAACATTATGATGTAAAATCTCAGTGCAAGGTCAGTTGAGATAGTTCGCATGTGGCTTTTGCTCCTCTAGGATGGGTTACTGACAATACATTGCCTGAATTATGATATGGTTATATTTGAGGATTTTAAAAAATTACTTCTCAGCACATCACAAGCTGTCTTATAGCCTCTGCCACAGTAAAAGGTGTTTGTTCTAGTCTCTCTTCAGACGGCATTGAACATAATGCTTTACATTGGGGAAGGGATGGTCAGAATTGTTCATTAGTACCTAATTCGGGAAGTCACCTTTGTTGTAACTAGTATACATCTTCCTTTTCCCTGTAACCTGTTGGTGTCTGTGTAAGTGTGTGTGTGTGTGTGTGTGTGTGTGTTTAACAAAGCTTTACTTAGATTCTTGGGTATTTTCCTCAAAACCTAATCCTGTGCTAAGGCCATAGTAAGCAATTCAGGAAATGTCTGTTTAATGGCTGATTCATTGCAGGTTACTGGTTTGGGTGTCTTTTTGCTGCATTGCTTGTTAGCAGTATTTGATATTTCAGATGATTAATGATCTCCTAAGAGGCTCTTTTCTAATTGAACAATACTGATAAAAGGCCAAGAGCTACAAAAAATTTTCTTCAAGCAGGCATACCAGCGTGATGACCATTTCCACAGTCTTGAATGGCTCCATAGAGACATAATTCTGGATGTCCCAGGGCAGATGTGGTCCCTAACCTGGTACTATTGGGCATGTTGTATAAAAGTAACCTGATTGTGCTGGATGAAGGATTAATCAGTATAGTGGCTCATGTCTGTTGCATGTACAATCTTTTATTTCACCCCTACACCCAGCATTTACTCTGATTCCACCCCAAATAAAGTCCATCCAAGTCATCATCAGCCATGCTAGGAGTTCCGGAGAGGCAAAGTAGAAAAAAAAAAAACTTGAGAAATGTAGCAAAATTAAAAGCTCTTCCTCCTTATTTTCATTTCCTTTTGTTACCAAATGAGAGAGTAACACTGCAGTGCTAGAATAAAAGCCCCATTTCCCTTAACCAATTGTTTCAAATTCCCTAAGCCCTCCGTTTTAGAGAAATTTGGGAAGAAATCAGTGCTTCTCCTGAGGCTTAACAGGTGCTGACCTCTCCCACCCTCACCACCTTGGCCGTGTGCACAGCCCAAACAGCAGCCTTTATAATAATCTGTTAAATAAAATTAAGAGATGGGACCATGAACAGCATTTACAGAGAAAGGAGAGGATTCAGACAAGTAATTGAGATGGGATTAAAATGCAAGCCTGTTATCCTTCACTCACTCTGGTCTCCTAGGATTTAATTGATACAGGATTGTAGAGATAAAAAGTTAATACCTTGCATTCATATAATGCCTTTTGGTTTTTAAAGTACTTTCACATACAATATCTCACTTGAGCCTCACAACAAATGTGTGAGGCAAATAATCTGGATTCCCACAGCACATCTCCACCCTCTAACCTTTTATAGAGAAGAAAACACAAGTCCAGTGAGATTAAGTGCCATGTCTTAGGTCACAGAAATAATTAGTGTTGGAACAGACATTTAGAACTTATGTCACTCAACTCCCAGCTGAGGGAGACCAAAGCACAGTGCTGACCTGGGAGTTGTGAGACAGGGGCTATGTAAATCCTCTGTGGTACAGAATGGGTCGCTGTCTTAATGCCCATTTCCTTCTCAGCCTATAAGAGGAGCTATGACTCTCAGATTTTTATCTCTGTGTTTCTCAGCTCTCTCTCTCTCTCCTAGGGACCCCCAGCCTCCGGACGGTACTTAATGAACGATCTGTAACGAAACTCACTATAGGAGATCCTTGTTTAGAGGAACATTTTTGAATATGTATGTAATACAATAATTCTTCCAGAGTATACTTGTTTTATTGGTTCTGTTCTTATATTTTCTTGAAGCGAAGCACTCTGCAGCTAAGATGCATTTACTGCCAGTCTGAAAGGTGTATGGCTCTGTTAAAGAGCCACTGAAAGTGCTGGGCTTGTAGCTCAGTGTCAGAGCACTTGCCTATCATGTGTGAGGCAATGGGTTCCATCCATAACACCACATAAAAATGAAACAAATAAAATGAAGGCATGCTGTCCATCTACAACTACAAAAAAGTTTTTTTTAAGGAATCATGGAGAAGGAGGAGAGGGAGCAGAAATATGTGTCATGATCTTTCCCATAAGGATCATCAGAACTTGGTTGTTGAGATAAATCAGATGTAGGTGAAAACCAATCCAAACACAGATACTAGTTTATAAACATGATATCACACTTTGTATTTGTTTTTTGGGGGGGCAATTAGTATGGTGGGAATAAAGTTTGACAGAGTGGAAAGAAAAATGCAAAGGGTGGAAGAAATCTGGCAAGGTTCTACCACTATAACCCATAGCATGATCTTATACTAATTAATATCTTTGGGCCTCAAGTTTTCTCATTTGAAAAAAAAATGTATTGGGGGATAAAGTTGAACTTGATTGACTAGCTCTAAACTGTTATAACATGAAATATCGATGTTGCTATGAGTGACTTAGATGTGAGTCTTGAATAATTCAGTTAACGTGGGTCAGCAAGGTGGAAGTGGAAAGGCGCTGCAGGCAAAGAGAAGGGAAAGCATAGAAACCTGGTAGTGAAAGGGCTGAATGTTTTCTCTAATTAGTGGATGCTGATCTATGATGGGGGGGCATGGGAAGAATGGAGAATTTTTAGATTGGGCAAAGTGGAGAGTGGGAGGAGTTATGAGGGTAGGAAAGAAAGATGGTGGAATGAGATGGACATCATTACCCTGGGTACATGTCTGATTGCACGAATGGTGCGTCTGTCTCTACACTGTGTGCAACCAGAGAATTGAAATGTTGCACTCCATTTGATGAGTTGAAATGTATTCTGCTGTCATGTACAACTAAGTAGAACAAATTTAAAAAAGAAAAAGAAACCTGGTAGTGAGAATGAGCCAGGCTGATTGAGGCAGAGGGTCCATACCAAGGACTGATGAGATGAGGTTAGATAAAAGTGAGTTTGTAAAAGGATTTGGATGCCAGATTGAAGAGTTTGAAGATTTGGTTTTAAAAGTAATATGATAGTAGAGAATAGGATAGACAGCAGAATACATCAGACACTAGAATGGCAATATGTAAATCAATGGAAGTGTAACTGATGTGATACAGCAATCTGTATACGGGGTAAAAATGGGAGTTCATAACCCACTTGAATCAAACTGTGAAATATGATATATTAAGAACTATGTAATGTTTTGAACGACCAACAATAAAAAAAGGAGAAAAGGTAAAAAAAAATAAAAGTAATAGGGAGCCAACAAAAGTTGTTTGAGTATAAGGATGACATGGTAAAGCCAGCTAGTGAAATAAATTATCCTTGACACTGCACTTTATTCTGGAAGCATCTACAAAGCTACTTTGTTCCCTTGAGCTGATATTCAGTTAATGTGGGGTCATTTGTGAAATCATGATTCTTTCTTGATTTTTGTTGCAACCTCTAGTTTCGGGTCTGAACTGCCAAGGCTTGGGCCAAGCTGCTGGCTCAACCTGCTTAATCACCTGCCTATATATTTGGATTCATTCCATAATGGGACATTTGGCTTCCATGAACTCAACATGCTAATGGAATTCCTAATTTGAAATTCTAAGTGATGATGAATGACCAAGGGATGAGAGAAAGGTCTTTGTAGTCAGGCTGGAGTGTGATGGTTGTGGATCTGAAAGCAGATTAGGAAATAAAGAACAATTTGAAGGAGGAGAATAAAGAAAATGGATCTTTGCAGAAGCTTAGATATAGGGGAATGAGGATGAGAAATAGCTATTCTGTCCTGAACTACCAAGGATCTAAACTGAGCTTGGATTAAGAAGAGAAAACAGATTGTCCTAATGGCACAGAGAAAAAAGTGGCAAGATTTGGTATGGAGGTTGCAGGTATGTGTGGGGTGGGGTGATGCTAAGAAAAAGAGCATAGAGCTGATAGTATGACTAAGGTGATGTTTAGAAAGAGTGGAAAAAATGTGTTTTAGAACACTCAAGGTGTGATGTCTCTAAATGAAGGAAGGGGAATGCTTGTAATACTCATCCTCAATATTTAAGAAAGAGAGAGAAGGATTTTATTCTAAAAGGAAAAAAGGGCTGTGGAGTTGTGGCTCAGCAGTAGAGTGTTTGCCCAGCACATGTGAGGCACTGGGTTCAATCCTCAGTACCACATAAAAATAAATAAGAAATAAAGATATTAAAGAAGAAGAAGAAGAAGAAAAAAAGCCAGGCATGGTGGTGCATGCCTGTAATCCCAGCAACTCCAGAGCCTGAGGCAGGAGCATTGCAAGTTCAAAGGCAGCATCAGCAATTTAGCAAGGCTCAAAGCAACTGAGTGAGACCCTTTCTCAAAATAAAACATACAAAGAACTTAGGATGTGGCTCAAAAGTTAAGCACTCCTGGGTTCAATCCCCAGTGCAAGAAAAAAAATAAAGAAAGGACTCATTTAGTAAGAATTGTCCTTGCATAGTAAAATTATTTTACTACCCTGCCACTCTCCACAAACATTTCTTTCTGACACCAACCCAAGGGGAGAAAGTGATAGAGGGAGAAAGAGATAGGGACAGGAATTTAATAAAAATGGATTGGCAGGCAGAATGGCTATGAAGAAGTTGGTTTTGTTTCTTCCAAAGAAACATATGCTGTGTTGCTAGATGTCCTTTTATTTTCCCTCATAGTTCTGCCTTACTGAGAGGTAACTCAAAATGTACAATTCATTGGTTCTGTGGTAAGAGGTAATCATAGGGAAAATTCTCTACATATCGAAATGACTTACAAGGACAAGGTGTCACAAAACTCAGTTTTAAAAAAATGGTGGTTAAAGCATTAAACAGTTCCAGGGCCTCCTTGTCTTCATTAACCTTTTAGGTTTAAGTCCCCATTCCCTAGTTATAACCTTTGGGGTCCCTGCAATCTCTTGTAGTGCCTATTCCTTTTAACCACATTCCATATACCACATCTAGGCTGAGTCTTCCCACTTCCCACTTTCTCTCAGTCTCACACATCTCTGTATTAACAAGGACTTTTCACAATTGGTCCTCAGGGCCTTACTTTGGCCCTAGGAGCAAAACCCCAGCTGCCTGATCCCAGAATTCCTTGGGGTTGCTTCATTAATGCATTGTACAAGTAATTACTGAACATGTATTATGTGGTAGGCACTTGTTTAAATGCAGGGAATCCACCAGTAAATAAGACAGACACCAACCTTGTTAAAATAACATATTTGGAATAGGGGCTAAAGCAATACTGACATTAAACAGACAAGTAAATATATCAACAATTTTTTTTTCAGAAAATGATAAATCTGATGAAGAAAACAAAATAGGATAATGTGATAGAAAGCACCTGAAGGGCTGGTCAATATATCTACTTGTTTGCTTCATCCTATAGCACAAACAGTTTGAAATTAACTTTATCAATACTACTACCACCAACAAACACTAAATGAAGTTCAAAAAAATTCTACTAACTTTTAATTTGGAAAAATTTCAACCTTTCTAAAAAGCTGCAAGGATAATACAATGAACACTCATTTATTCTTAACAATCATTAACATGTTACCACATTAACTTGATTTCTGTCTGTTTCTCTCTCTCTCTCTCTCTCTCTCTCTCTCTCTCTCTCTCTCTCTCTCCCTCCCTCCCTCCCTCCCTCCCTCCCTCTCTGTCTCTCTTTGGTGCATGGGTCTGCTTTGGCTGAGCCATGTCATAGTTGCAAATATCAATATAGTCTACCCATCAGTATTACAGTAGGGATCTCATAAAGATCAAGGACATTCTCCTGTCTACACAGCACAATTATCACACTCAGAAAACTTAAAAACAATAAATTAATATCATCTAACATACAATGCATATTTGAAGTTTTGCAATTACCCCAATAGTGCTCTGTATATATTTTTTAAATACATACTCATAGATTGCCTTTAGTTGCTTTGTCTCTGTAGTTTCCTTTCATATAGAATATTCTCCAGTTTTTATTTTTCTTTCATGACAGATTGACATTTTTGAAGAATATAAGCCAATTGACTTACAGGCTGGACTTTGATTTGGGTTTGTCTGATTGAGCGTTTGAGGTTGAAGTTGTTTGAGATTATGTGGTTATGGAAGGCTTCTATGAATAGGCAATTTTCTGATGAGTCCTATAAAGAAAAAAAAAACTATAAAAGAAAGAAAGAAGAATCCAGCTATTAAAAAAGAAATCTGAGGGCTGGGGTTGTGGCTCAGTGGTACAGCATTTGCCTCCCACATGTGGGGCACTGGGTTCAATCCTCAGCACCACCTAAAAATAAAGAAACAAAATAAAGTATTGTGTCCATCTACAACTACAAATTTAAAAAAAACTGGGAAAAATGATTCCAAGCAGAGGGAGAAGCAAATAACAAAGCCCCTGAGATGGCAGCAACCTTGTTGTACTTGAAGAAGAGAAAGTGGGCTGAAGTGGCTGAAATCTGGAGATCAAGGGGAAGAGTGGTAGGAAATGAAGCAAGAGTTAGGCATAAAGAGCCATATAAGTTTGGAAAATTGTTGGGATTTTGTTCTAATTGCAATGGCAAGACACTATGGGTTTTAAGCAATTCAATGACAGTTTGATTTGAATTTTCTTTTAAAAGTAGTTTTGATATTCTAAAAATCATACTTTATATGTAATTTAAAGAAGCAAGTTTTTTGTCACAGCTATGGAAGTGCAAAAGTCCACCCCCATTATCTACTTGCTGAAAGAAACTACTTCGAACTATCCTAGCTAAATAGTATACTTATAAACCTAATTGATAATTTTTCAGATTCATGAATTCTATGGAAGAAGAGAGGGTTTTTTCATCTACCTTTAGCCCTCATGTGTACACAAACACAAACTTCTCATTTCTCTCTTCTCCCAGCACAGTTATGTCATAATTTTGATTAGCTCAATATTTAGTATTCATAGAAATCCTATTCCCAATTCAGTTATGTAGCACACTGCTATGATTATTTTTCCTTGTATTCTTTGGTTTTATTTATTTATTTATTTATTTATTTATTTTTGTACCAGGAATTGAACCCAGGGGGGCTTAACCACTGAGCCACATCCCCATCCTTTTAAAATTGTTTTTCTATTTAGAAACAGGGTCTTGCTAAGTTGCTCAGGGCCTTGCTGAGCTGAAGCTGCCCTGAACTTGTGATACTCCTGCCTCAGCCTCCTGAGCCACTGGGATTACAGATGTGTGCTACTGTGCCTGGCCATCTGCTAATATTTAATGGAGCAGATAATTGTCTTGTTAATTCACTTGCTTGTTTTTCTATATATTTAACATTAGTTTATCCACAACCTGTTATTTAGTTGACTAAATCTTCTCCCATATGTTAAGATGCATTAACCCTTCTATCAATTTCATCTTTTAGGAGATATCCTTTCAAATTGCTCCAATCTGGCTCAATTGCACTTTAAATCTGCAGAACTCCTCATCCTTTCATATTCCTAATAATTTCAAAGGCATTTATTTCCACATTGTCTTCTAGATTCTACCTTTTGAGAAGTCTGAAGCCATTCTCATTCCTTATCCCTTGTAGTATTTTTTCTTTGGAAGCTTTTAGGTTCTTTGTTTTGCCCTTAGTGTACAACATTACATTTATATCCCATGATGCATGTTTATTCTCTTCCCTTGTGCTGAGCATTCCATGGGCCTTTTCAATGATAAAATTGTCAATTCTGGGAAATTTTCTTGAGTTATTTTTTCTCTCCAATTTTCTGACCCTTTTTCCCTCAAATTCATATAATTCTTATGTTGGACTTTCTGCACTGGTCCTATAATTGGCTTACATTTTATCTTCTATTTTCCCCTCTCTTAATTTATTTGTCTTTTTGTTCTATTTCTGGGAGATTTCCTCAGCTTTATCTTAAAACTCTTCTAAAATACTGCAGTGCAATTCTGATTCCAACTACCCAGAGTTAGCACAGACCACACCAGTTCAGGGCACAGTCTCCAACAAGACTGGCCTCATTTCAGAGGCCAGCCACAAATTCTTGGATATCTCTACTGTGCCCACACTTTTGACCAACTGGCTGAAAATTGGGAATTTCATTGAGTCCTTCGGGTTTAATAATTCCCTAGAATAATTCACTGAGCTCAGAAAAGTACTATTTTATAACAATTTTTATAAAGTATAAAAAATAAGGACTAGCCAAATGAAAAGACCTATAAGATGAGGCTTAGGAGGGTCCCTTTGTGGAGTTTCCGTGTCCTTCAGGATGTTATTATCATGGCATATCAATGTATTCACCAACCAGGAAGCTCACCCAAGCCTTGGTGTCCAGAGATATCATTTGAGTCTCATTACATAGGCATGACTAATTGAATCATTTACCATACAATTGAACTTGATTTATAATCCCCCTTTCCCTCTTCAGAGGTCATATTGTACTGATATTATCTGACTCAAATTCCTAACTCTCTAATCACATAGTCGGTCTTTCCAGCATGGCCAGTCCCCATGCTTAAACTATCATGGGGCCCATCATGAATCACCTCATTGGCATCAATTCAGGCATGGTACCAGAGGCATAGTACTAACAACAAAGACACATCTCCCACTCGACAAATTTCAAGGGTTTAGAATCTCTGTTCCAGAAGCCTGGGACAAAGCCTATAATTTTTCATTATATAAAAAATTATAAGAATTTCAAAAGCAGGAATTTTAAGAGCAATTTTTTGTTCTCAGAGTATCTTTTTAAATTTCATCTTGTTCTTGTTTGATAGATACAGTATCTTCTCTTATTTCATTGAAGATAACAATGGTTGTTAATATTCATCTGTTTCTTTTGTTTGGTTTGCTTGCTTGTTTAGGTCCCTAGTATTTGATATGAGAAGCTTTTCTCAGATCTTTCCTCATCCTTGACTATTTGTTCATATTTATGAGTAGTTTTCTAAAAAACGAATTGGAAGGTCAAAATACTTAGTGAGACTTGTGGTTTATGATTGTATTAGTTTTCTATTACACTGTAATGAGTTACCACAAGCAGTGACTTTCAAAAACATACATTTATGATCTCATAACTTCTGTGCATAACTTCTGTGTATTTCAGGCCTGGTACAGCTATATTCTCTGGTATTAGGTCTCCACAGACTGTAATCAAAATATTGGTCAGGATGCAGTCTCATCTGGAGTTCTGAGTGGTGAAGAATTTGCTTTCCAAGATCATTTAGATTGTTCCCAGAATGTATTTCCCTGTGGCCATATGACTGAGGACTTTGTCTTTTTGCTATCTGTTGGCTGGAGGCCACTCTCAGGTCCTAGGGGCCATCCAAAGTCCCTTAGGGCCACTGCCAGTTCTTTACCACATAGGTTTCCCTAGCATAGTCTCTTTTTTTGTCAACTCCACAAGATGAGACCTTATCATGGGTTTGCTAAGGCAGAGCCTTATAAAATGTAACTTAGTGGGCTGGGGCTGGGGCTCAGTGGTAGAGCACTTGCCTAGCACGTGTGAGGCCCTGGGTTCGATCCTCAGCACCACATAAAAGTAAATAAAATAAAGATATTGTGTCCAACTACAACTAAAAAATAAATATTTAAAAAAATGTAACTTAGCACCTTTGCCATATTTTATTAGCTTAGAAGCAAGTCACAGATCCTACCTGCATTGAAGAAGAGAGAATTATACAAAAGTATAAATAACAGAAGGCAGGAATCATTGGAGATTTCTTTTGAATTTGTCTACAGCAATGAGCTTCACTACAAAGTGGCATGGCTGGGTCATTTCACTGGACATCCCCTAAATCTGTATCTTTAGTTTTAAGGAGATTTTTCACTTTCCCAAAGAAGAATCTTCCAACCCCTGCCTAGAATTTATAAACCTAAGAACTAACTGGAGTAAGGGGATAGGAGTCTCAATAATCAATATGTAAACTTATTAACTTTTTCTGTTTTCCATATGAAACCTCTTCCTCAACGGTACTCAATTCCTCCCCTTTTCTACTCTCTCTAGAGAATAAAACTCATATACAGTGGGGCTGTGTGGAGTTGTGGAAGAGATCTTGGAATCTAACTGCATGATTAAAATGTCTCCTTTTCAGCTTCACTATTGTCTCTACTTCCAGACATATTGATACCACCAATTTTTGAGCCTTTCACAGCTTCTTTATTGTGAATTGTGTTGCTCATCAACTTTCTCCATTGACAGTTTTGTATTCAATTTCCCTGGGTCTGCTAAGTCAGTTACTCTTGTATTTCTATTTTCCAGCTTTGAAAATTGCAATGTTATCGCCTCTCCCAAAATTACTGTCATTTTAGTGAGGTTTGGCAATGGAGTGGAGGTAAATGCATGTGTTCAAATTGTTATGGTCAGTTGAATATCCTAATTTACATGTTAAAAAGATTACTCTGACCTTTTTGTGAAGAATAGGCTATGAGGGAGCACTAATCATAGAAGTTGGAAGAATAGTTAGGTAGCCAATCAAGAGATATTTGAGAGGAGAAATAGACCTTGGTAATAGGTTGAGATTAGGGAGAGAGAGAGAGAGAGAGAGAGAGAGAGAGAGAGAGAGAGAGAGAGAGAGAGAGAGAGGAAGATGTCACTGATGAGTCCTAAGTTGTATTGCAAGATAGGTTTCATCTCTTTTTTGATTCTGTGTTTTCATGTTATTTTCTAGGCTTGCTATGAAGATACTTGTCTCCCCTTACTACTCCAATTGATGTCATCACAATACCAAATCAGGACAAATATAACATTGCCAGGAACACAATAACCATGATAAAGAAACCCTAATTTAACCAATAACCACCACAACAATAACAACAATACAATATCAACAATAACTCCCATTTATGTAAAGTTGACTCTAAGACCAGTTCCAGATTAAGCATATTCTATATATTTTTTTCATTTAATTTCCCTACCAGTCCTATGAGGTAGACATACATCTGTAGTTCATGACCATTGAAATCTTCAAATGGATTCTTTCCAAATCAATCAAATTTTGAAGAAGATAGTTTCACTGCAAAATATGTCAGGGGCTCTTGAAGTGACAGCAGGGGATATCGCATCAGCTATTGTCATTCCTATTCCTTTGTTGTCCACTCCACACTTGTGGTAGTATGCACCTGCTTTTCAGTCTCCTGATAACTGATTCCTCTTGTCCTTTCATTAGAATTTTGTTTCCTCTAATCAAAATCCTCTCCTGGGCTTGTATTATTTCCCAAGAAATAATTCTTTATTTCCTAAGAAATGTCCATTTCTCTTACAATTGTAGCTCAGAAATGCAAGTCTTATTCCATGCTACACTTTCTTCATAGGTGAGGAGGCTCAGAGTGGAAATCAGCAGAACTTGGCCCAATCTGCATATTTTCTGTGGAATCTCAGGAAGAAAAGGCATGAGAATGAAAATGTCTTGAATTGTTCATATAACCTGGAAGTGGACAAACAGGAAAAATAAGGAGATTTGACTTCAATGCAATTTGAGACTTTTCCTGACCTTCTTGAGGAATGGAAGGATTGGGGGAATGGAGCAGACAGTATACACTACATTCGTTTCTTATATTGGGTTTTTTTTTTTTTTTATTGGATTGCTACCCCCAGGATTAAACCTTGGAAGGATGTTTTAGTCAATCAGACTGCCATAACAAAAGTCACAGACTGGGTGGGTGGGGGCTTGAATGACAGCTATTTCTGACACTCTTAGAGTTTGACAGTCTGAGATAAGAATGTCAGACTGGTCAGATTCTGGAAAAGGCTCTCTTCCTGGTTTGCGGATGGTCATCTTCTTGCTGTGTGCTCCTGGGGCAGAGAGCCATCTTTCTGGTGTCTTTTCTTGTAAGGTCACTAATTGCATCATGAACACCTCATGCTCATGATCTCATCTAAAGGCCCCATCTCATCTACCATCAATTTGGGGGTTAGGGTTTCAACATATGAATTGTATGTGGGGTGCAATTCAGTACCTATAAAAGATTAAGCTCTACTTTTCCACATCCTCACTGAATATCTCCCGTAATGTTAATTAACAAAATTGGGAACATGGGACGTTAACAACCAAGTCAATCAGCAAATCTAGGTGAGATTTGCATGGACCCTTTTGTTTCCTTTGTGTCATTCTCTATAACAGTGCCTGTAGAGCTGACATTCTTTCCTCGAACCACTTTTGTTCTGCTGACTTCTGGTTGGATTTTCCTTCTCTGTAAATCTCTTCCTTTTGTGTTATATTAAGGTTCATTGAGATGTACTTCTGGTTTGATGATAAAAGATGTGGCTAGATTGACTGACTACATACTAAAATAGCATTGACTTTCCTCCCTTGAGAAAGGTTCTTTTTTTGTGTGTGACTAGTGACAGGGGTGAGGGTAATTCGGAGCATAGAATTTGTAAAAGAGGTTTGACTTCTTAGGAGACAAGAATGACGAGGGAAGATTTTGTAGTCTTGACGACATCAAGCGTGTGCTCTCTCTCCTCCATGGAAACCGAAACGTGTGAATGAGACTGAAGGAGTCAGCTAATTCTCACTCCCTGCTCCACTCCCACCTCCACCGCTAGCCTAAGGGCTAGTATTTTTCTTCTTTAGTGCCAATAATGAACATACTAAAGAATAGAAAGGGATATCACAGTGCTATAAGTAACTAAATAACTTAGTTTCCTGGTTATTGTATTTCTGGTTGCTGCTATAGAGCCTTCTATTATTTCCTGAGGCACATTCACAATAGAGTTTGTGTGGCCATTCACCATAAACCCAGATGGTTGAGTTCCAAATAGTCCATAGGTCTCAATGCATGTGCCTGTTTTTGTTTGTTTGCTTTTTCCTGCATAGGGCAGGTAGCGTCTTTCTAGACAGCCAACCATATTAATCCTTTCATCAAAATTTATTGAGTACTTGCTGTGTGCCAAGCACTCTAGTAGGTATTGGAGTTACAGAGAAACACATAATATACAATTTTCTGCATTTGGTGCACTTACAGGTCCAACACAGATCTCTCTTCAAGACAGAGCTACACACAAATTGCTGAGGTATACTGTAATAAGTGTGATGATTTGGACAAAGTGCTAACTCAGGGAGAACAGCATATCTCTGCTTCATGGAAACCAAGGAAAGGTTCATGAATGAGGTAACATATTTGCTCTTTCAATGATATAAAAGAAAGGAATGGTCATTCTGGGTCTAAAGAATTGCATGTGAAGATAGAAATGTAAAGCAGCACAGAGTGTTCAAGGATCTGCAAGAAATTGTTTGGCTAAATCTGTCAGGTGATTTTGCTAGAAAAGGAAGTTGGAGTGATTAGGAAGGACATTATTGTGCCATGCTAAAGAACTTGGATTTGCATTGAATATTTTGGGGTAGAGGTGTAATATAGTATTATTGAGAATTTATAATTAAGTCCACTCCAGCAACTGCAAGGAAGGCACTTTGAAAGGAAGCAAGAATGGATGCAGAGAGACTGATTAGATGGTTGTTTCAAAACTCCAGGTGGGCAGCTATACAGTTTTCAAACAAAGGCAGTGACAGTTAGAAACAATGAAGAGGGACTATGATTAAGAAGCATTTTGAAAGAAGATAGAATAGGAGTGTGTGGCCAATTGAATGTGGTTACTGAGAGCTGTGTGACTCTAAGATTTCTAATTTAGGTGACTTGCTAGATGACAATGTCATTACTAGAAATCAGTTGGAGAGCTCCAACAGACAGTTCAGTATATGGGTCTCGAGTAGGGGATTAGGTACAGGTTCGAGGTAAAAATTTGCATATCATTATGTGGTAGTTGAAGCCATAGAAGTAGAGATTGCCCTAAATGAGTTTGCAGAATGATATGAAAAGGGTGTTATGAATAAAGCCTTTGGAAACAACAACATTTAATGGGTATGCACAAGAAAAAAAGTCAATGAAAGAGAAGAATGAATACTCAGAAGGGAAACCCTGAGAGAAGGAAGGTCTTATTTACAGTGTCAGTTTCTCCATAGAGGTCAAAAAATGATGACAGGAGCAGGACCCACTTGATTCAGCATGTGGGTTGGTAGTGGTCCTAAAGAGGCATATTCAGTAGACTAGTGCCAGAGGAAGCCCACTCCAAGCAGGAGGAGACAAATGGGAGGGAAGGAAGTGAAGACAGAGAGTACAGACTACTCTTTTTTTCACTTTGAAATATGGATTTGTAAACATTCCAATAACAATTAACCTTGCCCTGAGGTTCCCTCGTACACTGAAAAACACAGATGAAATGATAGTAACAGATGCTTTTTTCTATATCTAATATTTAGCATTTCATTTTGTGTAATGTGCCATGGTTTATATAATACATATGAAGAAATATACACATATGTGAGTGTCTTTTGTTTCTGGTAGGGTAAAAATTTGATCAAGGTTTTGGAGATCCCTTCAGGATAATGATTGGCAGAACAGTTACTTACCCCTTTGGTTCCAGAAATGCTCATGCCTGCTTCAAAGCAGCTTCATCCCCAGTGAAAGGGGGTTGTTACCATGAAAGGCATGAAGAACTTCCTGGAAGCATTTATGATTTTTGTATTTACCTATGCTGGAAACAGTACTCTTCCCATGAACCATTATTGAGCAAGAATGCCAATTTAGGATGAGAGGCACTCCTGAGTCCATCCGGGTTTCTCAAAGCAGTTATAAAGAATGAATTCCAGGGCTGAGGTTGTGGCTCAGTGGTAGCAAACTTGCCTGGCATGTGTGAGGCACTGGGTTCAATTCTCAGCACCACATATAAACAAATAAAATAAAGGTCTATCAACAACTAAAAATAATATTTTTTTTAAAAAAGAATGAGTTCCAAATTCTACAAAGAAACTTTCTTGGGTAGTGATGCTCAACCTGTGCTTTTTACTCTAACACACTTGAGAGTCTATCTTACACTATCAGTAACAGTAATCCATTGATAGTAAACCAGGAGGCAAGGTAATAATGATGACCACTTTTATTAAATAGCCAGATACTGTCCTCAGCATTTTATATCAAATAAAATCACTGTGTGCCCAGCATACAGGTGTGCAAATGAGTCAGAGAAATCAGGCACTATGGTTTGAATTTTAAATGTCCCCCCAAAACTGATATGATAAAAGCTTGGTCCCTAGCTTGGTGCTTTTGAGAGGTGATGGAAAATTTAAAAGGTGGGGCCTAGTAGGATGTCTTCAGGTTGTTGGGGACGTATCTTTGAAGGGAATAATGGATCTCCAGACCTTTCCTCTTTCTGCTCTTTGCTCCCTGGCCATGAGAAGGGTGGTTTTGCTCTGCCACACTCTGGTGATGATGTTCTGTCTTACCACAGGCCCCAAAGCAATGGGTCTAACTGATCATGACTGAAACTTCTAAAACTGTAAATGGAAAAAAACATTTTATCTTTGTAAATTGATAATATGAGGCATTTGTTATACAAATCACATCATGTGATTTACCTTGACAGACTACCCCTTCAAGAGGTGTGATGGCAGCCGGGTGCATTGGTACAAGCCTGTAATTCCAGCAGCTTGGGAGGCTGAAGCAGGAGGATCATGAGTTCAAAGCCAGCTTCAGCAAAAGCGAGGTGTTAAGCAACTCAGTGAGACCTGTCTCTAAATAAAATACAAAATAGGGCTGAGGATGTGGCTTAGTGGTCCTGAGTTCAATCCCCGGTACACTCCTCCCCCCCCACCCCCCCGAAAAAGACATGTGGTGGTGAAGAAATACAGAATGTAAAAGGAACAGGTATGGAGATGGCAGATTGAGTTTGATATTCAGCTGTACTCTTATATAAACCATATTCTTCTCTCTGGAAGATGTAGGATGTGCACCTGACCCTGTGTTGGAGGGGCCATAGGTCAGTGTAGGATGAAGATGGTATATTCCTAACTTTTAAGTACTTATGGACTGTTTGTCTAGGTTTGTTGTTTAAAGAAATAAACATATGGAAAAGTAAAGTATAGATGGTGCTTTTTAAGCCTGAGTTGTAAGGCAGTTGTTTGAAACTCAGGGTTCATTTACTGAGGGGAACTTGCTAAAGATGTACGTTCATAAATCCAATTTGTCCCATGAAATAGCTGAAACACTATATATTTGTTAGGAAAATTTGTATGAAATAACATTGTTGTGGTATTGACAATTAAGCAGATTTAACTATAAAGTTGCATAAGACATGAGTTTTAAATTCTGGTACTTGAAGAGAAGTTGGTTTAATTAGGAGTGGACTAGAATAGATGAATATTTTTATTAAGATTCCCAATAGGACTTTAGACACTTTCAAGGACTTTAGAGGGTGCTGCACCTTTTTTCATCGTGTATTATTGCACTTTAAAGTATATGGCTCTTCATTCTTCAATTTGGTTGCATTAGCACTGCTCTTAGACTCATCAACTGTAATTAGAGCTTTTGGTTGAATCACAAATGGAACAAAGAAGAAAATGTTAAGGCCACCATAGATTTGTGGCTACCTAGGAACACTCAGTCACCTTTTTACCTCCTAAACACTTGGCCTTTAATTTCTACCCAACCTGTTTTCTCAATATAAGATAATCAACAATAACTATTGTAATAAATAATCTTAACGTGTGTCCAGAAGAATAATAGAGTGGCTAGCTGAACATATAGCAGTGTTTTGGCTATGATGAGATTCAACAAATGGCTAAATGAACTATGGATACCTTTTCTGGACAGTGCAATTTAATATTTTGTTGGGTGCAATGGCTGATGTCTGTAATCCCAGTGGCTCACGAGGCTGAGGCAAGTGGATAGTAAGTTCAAATCCAGCCTCAACAACTTGGTGAGGTGCTAAGCAACTCAGTGAGACCCTGTCTCTAAATAAAATAGAAAAAGGGCTAGAGATGTGGCTCAGTGGTTGAGCATCCCTGAGTCCAATTCCCAGTAACAAAAAAAAGTTACTTAATATTTTAAAAATAATGAATGGCCTCTATGTGCATTGGCATGAATATCTGTAGAATATTTGGATGATCAGTTAGAAACAATTTGAGAATGATACCTTATAATATAACACCAATATTCTTATTAGTGCATTATAATTATACATAATATTGGGAGTTTATTTTGACATAATTGTACAAGCATGGGATATAATTTACTCCACTTCAGTCCACAGCACTTCCCCTTTCCCTCCCCTCTTCCCTCCCCATTCCCCTACTTATTCTATTTTTTATTTATTTTTAGGGCTTTTTTTTACAAATAACAAAACAATGCTTTAGTGTACTGATGGAATCTTTTAATTTTTTTATTTATTCTTTTTAGTTATACATGACAGAAGAATATATTTTGAGATATCATACATACATGGAGTATCTTCCTATTCTTGTGGTTGACATGATGTGGAGCTAAACTGGTCATGTATTCATAAATGAACATAGGAAAGTTATGTCTGACTCATTCTACTGTCTTTCCTATTCCCATCCTCCTTCCCTTCTGTCCATTACCCCCTGTCAAATCTGGTGAACCTCCATTCCTCCCTCCCCTCTGCCTATTGTGAGTCAGCATCTGCATAACAGAGAAAACATTAGGCCTTTGGTTTTGGGATTGGCTTATTACATGTAGCATCATATTTTCCATTTTCATCCATTTACTAGCAAATACCATAATTCATTCTTCTTTATGGCTGAGTAGAACTCCATTGTATTATATACCACAATTTCTTAATCCATTCATCTGTTGATGGGCATCTGGGTTGATTCCATAATTTAGCTATTGTGAATGGAGCTGCAATAAACATTGATGTGGCTGTGTCAATGTAGTATGCTGATATTAAATCATTTGGGTATATATTGAGGAGTGGGATAGCTGAGTCAAATGGTGATTCTAGTCCAAGTTTTCTGAGGAATCACCATACTGCTTTCCAGAGTGGATGCACTAATTTGCAGTCCCATCAGCAATGTAGGAGTGTACCTTTTTCCCCACATCCTTGCCAGCATTAATTGTTACTTGTATTCTTGATAATTGCCATTCTGACTACAGTGAGATGAAATTTCAGTGTAGTTTTAATTTACATTTATCTTATTGCTAGTGATATTGAACTTTTTAAAAATATATTTGTTGACCATTCATATTTTTTCTGTGAAGTGTCTGTTAAGTTTCTTTGTCCATTTATTGATTGCGTTACTCTGTGTGTGTGTGTTAAGTTTGTCAAGTTCTTTATATATGGTGATGGAATCTTGATTGTACTCATGGCTATATAATCTACACAATCATATTTAGATTATAAAATAACAGAATCATCTACACACATTGTACCCATGTCAAATTCCTGTTTATGATATTGCATTCTCATTGTCTAAGTTGTAAAAATTGGTGAAAACTGGTAAAGAGTATATGTGAATTTGATACAATTTTGCAACTTCATGTGAATCCATAACTTCTTAAAATTAAGAAGTTAAAAATATCAATGTTAAAACTAAAATAAATGGAAAATTGAATTTAATCAAATAATGCTCCATGTAAGTGCATATTTTGTGTGTGTGTGTGTGTGTGTGTGTGTGTGTGTGTGTATGTCTAGCAAAAGGTCTAAAATGATACCAAAACCTAAAATGTCAACAATAGTTATTTTTGAGTAGAAGATGAGTGGACCTTAACTGTTGATGATATGCAAAGTTGACCTTATATATAACTTCCGAAATTTTTACAAAGAAAATGAATCCATGTGTTATATGTATGATTTAAATTTATACAAAATAAAACTCATTGGAGATGTGCACTTTTTCATTTCCAAAAAGGATTGTAAGGTGTGAGTTTAGTTTTTTGCTTGTTGGATTTAAGGAGTTAATGGAATATCCAGGTTGATCTTGTGGTTGGAGCCCAGGAGGCAGCTAGAAATGTAGGCTTTCAGTTCTGGGGAGAAGCTAAATCTATAGATGTTGATTTGAATGAAATTTCTTTGATTAGGGGTGAATATTGAAGCCAAAATCATGAAAGGACCACAAAGGTGATGCTTTTCAAAGTACCAGGACATAACAAGAGGAAATAATTGTGGCAGAATGTAAATCAATGCACTCTTTCCTTCATTGAGAAACCTTTGTTGTAAAAAATGCAAGCTAAACTAATCTATGAGCTTAGTGATAGGAGTGATTTACATTCTACGCATGCTTATAATCTCATTGTGGACCAATAACCGACAGTTTGCTGATGGGCACCAGTATGTGAACTACAGTTTGAATAGTAATACTCTGTGGAAGGAAGAATGTAGAAAAAGAAGCAATTGCAGAAAGAGATTTCTAGAAGAGAGAAGAGAACCTTAGGATGTGACCATATTTGGAGGGAGTAGTAAGAGAAGAGTTACCAAAAGAGAAAGAAGTCACAAGAGTCTGCACTAGTGTACAATGTCCCCAGTCAGCTGTGAGAAATATTCAGGAATGGAAATAGTCAATAGTATCAAATGCCATGAAGTGATAAAGAATGAGAAAAGAAAAGCCAATGGAATTAAGTGTGTGTGTGTGTGTGTGTGTGTGTGTGTGTGTGTGTGCACCTGTACATATGTGAATGCTTGCTTATGTTTGGGAAGGACTATGATGTTATTGAACACTTATTCTGTGTGAGGAACTGTGTGTGTAATCTACATGTAGTAGCTCATTTCATGTATTTATTGATTAAATAATAGTGTAAGTGAGAGATGGAGATAGAAGCCAGCATGGTGGAGGTAAAGGAAAGGTTGGGTGGGTGGATATGAGCAGTCATCGCAGAGAAGATGGATGATACGAAGAAGGCTATAGAATGTTAGGTAGAAGAGTACGGAGGAGGGAAGTCTGGGGAGCTCACTTCAGATGACATTGATTTCAATAAGGTGGGTGGCAAGATTGACTAGAGGAGGCTTGACTGAGCTGAGCAGGTATGTGACATGCAGTGGGAATGTAATGCAGGAGCCAAAGAAATATGTCTAAAATGATTTAAGAATTATTTCATGACCTGTTCTATCAAGGCTTAGAAGGACAGAAATCACTAATGCAGAAGTACTGTTGACAGAAGGGAAAGGTAGTTGAGAAATTTGTGCTACCAATCACTAAGCTACATTTCCTAATCTTCAATTTAAAATAGCTTGATTTCTATCAGGATCCTATTTCTTTTCTGTGGTTTTCTTTATTGGTGCATATAATTATACAGAATAGCAGGTTTCATTGTAGCACATTCGTACATGCACATAACATAATTTGATCAATTTCAATTCCCCAGTACCTCCCCTCAGACAATTGTGACAGCTAACCCCCCCCCCCCAGATTGGGATGTCATTGATGTGTTGGCAGATAAAGCCTTGGAGGTTTCCAGCTCTGCACTCTTCTCAAGAAATGGGAAAATAAAACCAACTCATGTAAGTAGATCCATGGGATCATCGTTTCTGCCCTTCCTTAAATGGCTTTAATACAGAAAGGATGGCTGGGAGCCTGTCTGACCTGCAAGGAGACAGAAGATTGGGTACGATTCAGTGTGGGGTGACACTATTACATGACACAGCCTAGAGCTAAGGGCAATTGAAGAGATTGTACTGGGGAATGAAGGACCAAACCTGGCTGATTAATAGCAATACAAAGATGACAACCACTGAGCTCAGGGATCATAAAATTCTCAATAGTATTTGCAATATGACTCTCATATCATTTCTGGGTAGATTCTGTCAGACTAGTGTGTATTGGAAATTTCAGACCTTCACAGGTTCTTATCCCCATGTAAGTCCTTGAGTAATTTAAAATCTCCTCGGCCTGTTTTTCCTTTATCTTTTCTTTGTGAGTCCTTTCTTGAATAGATTCTATTGGGTACTTTTAAGTTTGTATGCCACTGATAAAAAGAGCAATTGTGGGCAAGGTTGTGAATAAAGGCAACAAACTGGCTATATCAAAAGTGGATTGGGGCTGGACACAGTGGCTCACACCTGTAATCTCAGAGGCTCTGGAGGCTGAGGCAGGAGGATCACAAGTTCAAAGCCAGCCTCAGCAAAAGTGAGGCACTAAGTAACTCGGTGAGACCCCGTCTCTAAATAAAATACAAAATAGGGATGGAAATGTGGCTCAGTGGTTGAGTGCCTCTGAGTTCAATCCCCAGTACACCTCCCCCCAAAAAAGATTGGACTGGAGAGTCAGGTCTGACATAACTTTGCTGTGTTATCTTGCACAAGTCCTTTTACTCTTAGGCACCACTTCTTTAAGAGGGCATTGACTAGATAGACTAAGAAACAACAGGAAGATACATTTTTGAGAATCTGTATGCCCAGACCCTCTTGTGGGAGCCTCATTAGATGTGGAGTAGGTACCAGGTATCTCTAGTTTTGTAAAGCAACTTAACTGATTTTAATGCATACCTACAATTGAGAAGCAATGGCAATAGATGATAGTTAAGGGATCTCCAGATCTAAGACAATAAGAGAGGAGAGAGAGAGATGAAGATTTTCACCCTCTGGAAAGGAATTTAACTATTGTTTACAAAAGTCAAAATTGGAGACCTGGGACAGTCATGCAAATTGTTCACGTTGTTAACATACAGAGGTGTTTTGGATGACTTAGTAGTAATGCACATGGACACTCAATTGATTTTCCCAAAGAAATAACAAAATAAGAAGATAAATAGTTCAGAATAAAAGCAAGGCCCTCTTAGGAGGACGAATATAGAAATGGACCAGTCATGAGCCCAGCATTCAGGCAGCTTGGATTTTATCCCCTGTATTAGTTTTCTGATACTTGTCAAGGACTCCCAAAATCATTGACACAGGACTCCCAGAATCACTGACACTTGGTATTAAGAATTACTGTGTTTTGAAATGTTATCATGCCAGGGCAGTTTGCATTTTGAGGATCCTAGGCCAAATAATTGCATTTTGAACTACAGTTCACAAGAGAAATTTGGGGAAAGATTTCCTACTTGGAGGTTGAAATATGGTTTTTGAATTCTCATGATGGTGTGGAGGGAACTAGATAATTGAGAGTCTATGGTGGAAATGGTGGCCTGTGATGGCCAATAAGTATAGGGCATGGATCTTCTTTTTTTCTTTTTTGTTACCAGGGATTGAACTCAGGGGCACTGGACCACTGAGACCCATCCCCATCCCTATTTTGTATTTTATTTAGAGACAGGGTCTCACTGAGTTGATTAGCATCTCGCTTTTGCTGAGGCTGGCTTTGAACTCGAAATCTTCCTGCCTCAGCCTCCTGAACCACTGTGATTGCAGGCATGCACCACCACACCCAGTTAGGACATAGATCTTTAAGAAGCAGTAGGGATGGGACTTTGTGGGAACTCTACTGGTACTCTACTCCTGTTGGGAGCTGAACTAGAGATAAGAGTTTAGCAAGGTAAGTGTAGATGTCCCAGGGTGCAGAATTCCTAAGCATGAACTTTGTTTTTTGGGAGAACTGAGAAAGCCCATGTTACTAGGTTCCATTATTTTTTAAATGAATTGTTGGTAAGACAGTATTTCATTGTTGTTCACTCAAAGGAGAAGTCCACGTGAGCCAAGTAGGTTGTAAAATCAAACCTCCAGGCTCCACCATCTCCCACTAACTCCCAAATCCCCAAGGTGTGAACTTGGGCCTGACCCAGCACCAAGAATATGGGTTGGATGTGGCTAGAAAAACCCAAAGCACTCTTCAGGTCTGGCTGCTTGCCATTGTGGCTCTAGTGAGCAGTCAAGAGGAGATTCTCCCCTAGGGCTTTTTCGTGTTGCATAAAGTAGCTGCACAGTCTCAGGATAAAGAGCCAGCCTACAGCTTTTTACAATTAAAAGGACAAGTCCCTTGCTCTAAAAAGCAGTCCTGCTTTGCACCTTTCTGTAGGCAGAGTTGTAGTACCTCACCTTCCCTAATCCCCTATTTAAAATGCAGTTGCTCTGGGAGCATTCACATTTTATTATCATCTAAAATTTCTTGAACTGCTTTTAGATGCTTTTTGAAAGCAAATCTCTGATTTTCAAGGTTTAGTGCATTGGTCTTTAGTATAGTCCTTAGATCAGGAGCAGCAGCAACACTTGGGAATTTGTTATAAATGTAAGTTCTCAGGCCCCATTCAGACCTCAGACTCTAGGGTTGAAACCTGGTAATCTGTGTATCAACAAGTGCTCTAGGTCATTTCTGATGCAGGCTAAGGTTTGAAAATCCCTGGCATAATGAAAGGAATTTGGGTTGTGGAGCCAATAGACCTGGATTTGAATCTGGTCTTCACACTGCATAAGTAACCTTGGCTAATGAAAATAGCTAATATTTATTGAGCAATGTTCTATTTACCAGATAATGTGCTATTTATCATTTAAAATTTTTTTTAGTTGTAGTTAGACACAATGCCTTTATTTTATTTATTTTTTTATGTGGTGCTGAGGATCAAACCCAGTGCCTCACACATGTTAGGTGAGTGCTCTACCCCTGAGCCACAACCCCAGCCCCCTATTTACCAATTTTTAAGGGATTATCATGTATACATTTATGTTTGTGTTATCCCTATAGAATTAGATATCTAAATGTCTAATTTAGAATTTATCCTTGCTTTAGAGATGGGGAAGCTGAGGTTCTATAATGTTAATTGAGTTCCCCAAGATGACAGAGCAGCGAAGCTCTACTCAGATAATCTGGATCCAGAGTCTAAGCTGTTAAACTTCTACTAAACCTGTCTCAGTTTCATCACTTGTAAGATGGGGTTACTATTATACTACTATGGAGATATATAAATAATATATCTTGGGCCCATTCTTTATAGGTACTCCAGAGCTAGTGCCTTTAAAAAGAACCCTTCAGTAGAATCTACAGCACTGGTGACGCTTTTCCTTAAAGATATCACCAGCAGTGTGACTAGGAGAGCAGGAGAGAGGCACTGCTGTAGAAAGAGCCCCAGAGGCGTCATGGAGCCTGAATCTTGCTTTACAAGCTGCAGCATTAATTCATACTAAGCCCCTTCCTCCTCACCATCTCCACCTTTTACCCAAGCCTAATGGAGTTAAGGGAAGCAGCCCTCTCCATGGAAACTCCTCCCACACAATGATTCAGGTAGGCCCCAAGGGACCACCTTACTGAGAAATTGGCACTGTGATGCACTTCTCAATCAGTGTGCTCAGGTGACAATGAGATTGATGGAGAGGCCTCTTTCACAAAGCAGTTTGGAGATCCACACCCAGTTAATTAATGAAAAGGAGACGTGATGTGGGCCTCCTTAAAAAAAAAAAAAAGCCTCTTCCTTTTCTCATCTTCCTTATAACTCCTAAGTGGCTTGGGGAAGAGATGTAAGATAGATTCCTTCCTATGCTTTCTCTTGAATGGTTGTTATGAAGACCAGGCCTGTTCTTTGCCTCTGGCCTATTGGTAGTCAACAAATGGCCTGTGGACTGCTTTTCTTATTACCATGACCCCCTTTCCCAGCAGCTGTTTGTATATCAATATTGCACGCAATAGGCATTTAACTTTTGTTAGTTGAGCATCTACTGTATGCCAGGCATTGGTCCTAGATTCTGAAGATCAGAATATAAAGCAAACAAATAAATGCTTATTGAATTAAATTAAACAAATTGGGTTGAATGGCTTAGCTCTGGGCAAGTTAGAAAACAAACTCAGTACGGCAAAGGATCTCAACTGCTTTTCACAATGACTTATTTCATGAATGAAGCACTATTCTAGCTGCTGTCAACACAGCTGCATTAAAGGCCTTTTCTTTACTACAACTTGGTTTTTTTGAAGAGTAAGACAAACAACAAACAAGTGTATACTGATATTAGATGATGATCATTGCTGTGAAGGTAAATATTTAGAAAGTGACTCATGTTGGGATGTGGGGCTACTTTAAATATGTGGTCATAGAATGGCATTTAACTTGAGATTAGAAAGAAGAGAAGGAATTGGCCATGGCAGAATATAAGAGAAGAGCAATCTAAGCAAGGCAATAGTATTTGCAAGGTCTCTAAGCTGGTATAGCATGGCTGAAAGGAAACCACCAGAACAAGGTAAATAGTTAAAAGAGGTAGATAGGGGTTGAGTCACCCAGGATTTGTTATGCCAAGATAGGGAGTTTAGATTTTATTCTCATGTGATGCAAAGTTATTGAAGAATTAGGAGCAGTGGACACACATGATATGATTTATATTTTGTAAGAACACTCTAGCAGGCTGTGTAGGAAATGGGCTGTGCATGGGGAAGAGTGAAAGCTGGGAAACCAGTGGAGTAGAGATTGCAATGTTCCATTTAATTTTTAAAGTTGTGACCAGACAAGTATGCAATATAAGCAACAAATTGCAAACATTGAATATGCACAACTTGAGCTTAAATTAGTGGCTTGCAAAAGTGTCAGGCTATATTCATTATGCTACCTCACATCTCAGTTAACTGGGATTCTTTCAGGTTACAGCGGAGACCAAAGAAGTCTTTCTAATTTACAACATTTTTTTCCCATGTAGGGATGTGTGTGTGTGTGTGTGTGTGTGTGTGTGTGTGTGTGCGTGCGTGTGTGTTTGCATAAGGTACCTTAGTGTCTTCTCATTTAGTTTTCTAAAATTAATTCTGGCCCACTTAATGCATATATAATCCTACAAGCAAAAAATACGAAAATTGTATAAAGTAATCAAAGAGAGGTGTGTATGCTTGTAGGAAAAAAATATACTTATAAAATCCTAGACATACAAATCAGGTGAACTAGGAGATAGTTATTCATATTACATATTCTTCCCTTTTCTTCTTTCTCTAAATGGTCACAAACATGTTCTTTTAAATAGCAATTTGTCTAGTGCAGTTAAGTTTTTGTTTATAGATCATGAACCAATCATTACTAATCATTAACTGTGGGACAGAGAGGTGAGAGGGCAGAGAAATTCAATTCAATTCAACAAACATTTGTTGAGGTCCACTTTGTTCAAATAAAGAAGAAGGTAATTTCCAGGTAAAATATAAAAATAAATAAGATTAATTCTTTGCTCCCTGGAAGCATGTAACATTGTGAGGGAAGATACCTAGTACACAACTAGTTATCATGTAAGGTAGCCTAGAATAGAGGTCTGTAAAAAAAAAGGTGCCATGAAACATGGAAAGAACAATTTGTTCTTACTGGTAAAGGTGGGGAAGACTTCATATAAGTGGATTTTCTTTCATTTATTCATTTAGCATCTTTCACTGAGCACCTATTATGTGCCAGAACCTATGCTGGGTGTGCCATGGTAAACAAGAACCCAAACAAATTATTATAGTCTGGTTTGATCAGGGTCTTGTGAAAGTGAGTACAGGATGCTGTGGGAGTATAGAGGAAGGGCATCAAGTGAAGACACAGGTTTCTTGGAGATGGCATCATCTAGGTTAAGACAGAAGAGTGCAGATTGGCTGGGTAAGAAATGGGCTGGGAATAAGGGACAGCATTCTAGGCAGAGGAAGTGGCATTTGGCAAGGCTTAAGGGTGTGCACAGAGAGAGGAAGAGAGAGACAGACTAAAAATAAATGAAACATGCCCCCCCCCAGTGATCTACTTCCTCCAGCCATATCTCACCTGACTACAATTACTGCTCAGTAATCCATTGAAATTATTAATCCATTAAATGAATCAATCCACTGATTAGGTTAAATCTCATAATCTACTCATCTCGCCTCTTGCATTACCTCACACATGAGCTTTTGGGGAACCTTTTATTTCCAAAATTATAACATCCTGCCACTGGTCCCCCCAAACTCATATCAATCTCACAATGTAAAATGCATTTAGTCCATCTTCAAGAGTCCCCACAATCTTAACAGTTCCAGCATTTTCCAAAAGTCAAAGTCTGAAGTCTCCTCTGAGACTCAAGGCAAATTCTTAGTTGTGAACCCCTGTAAAACTCAAAAACAAGTTAGACATTTCTGATATATTGCATATTTATATATGCAATATATAGAGGCACAGAGTAAACATTCTCATTCCAAAAGGAAGGAATCAGGGTATAGAAAGAAGGACTTGGACCAAAACAAGATGGAAACCCAGCTGGGTAAGTACGTCTGGAACCTTCTTGTCCAGCATCTAGGGCACGAGGAAGAAAGATGTGATCTCTAAAAGGCTTGGGCAGCTCCATCCTTATGGCCTTGCTGACTGCAGCACATGTGGCCTCTCTTTTAAGTTATCTCTGTCCACACCAGCAGCCTTCCTTGGCTGACATTCCATTTCTCTGGCATCTTATAATTCCAGGGGTTTCCATTCCAGCTTATGCATCACTCTCTTAGAGTCAGCCTGCTGGGACTGCAACTCTGCTACACTTTGCATGGCCTCTCAGGCTTTCCTTTGAAATCTCAGCGGAAGCCTCTGACTAACTTCAGCTATCTGCATTCCTGCAGAGCCAGCACATGTGGACAACAGTAAGGTCTAAAATCAGCTGAAGTAGTAGCTGGGCCTTTTGGAACCATAGCTGCACTGGCCTCTGATCTGAGTGCCTGGGTGACTGAGCATACAAATCCTGGGGAAAACAACTTTCTAAGCAATCCTGTGTGAGCAGAGTGCCCTAGTGTCTCTTTTTAAAGGAATTTTCATTTCTACACACTTTAATCTACAATGGATGTGGTCTTGCTAATTCGTGAGGTGACCTCAAGGCATCTTTCTTATTGTCTCTGTTCAAAGTACTTAACTTCTTTTTAGTTGCTGGTAATCCTTTCAGCAGCTGCATCTTCCTTGACCACAGTTTTATATATGCTTTCTGGCCAAACTGCATTTTTCAAAATCTTTCTTCATTTATTTCTTCTCCAAATGATCCCAGGAAACCTAGCTAAAAGCTTCTAGCAATACTCATGCCACCTCCTGAATCCTGTGCTGTCTTAAAATTTTCTTTGCCAGATTACTGTTCATAACCTTTAAATTCAACTTCACACAAAGTGTCAGGACACAGGCAAAATGTAGACAATTTCTCAGCTAGAATGTAGCATGTGTGATCTGTAGTCCAGTTCCCAATAGAGTTGTCATTTTCATCTGAAACCTCATGAACACAATCTTTAATGTTCTTATTCCTATCAGCATTCTGGTCTTCTGAGATCCCACCAAAATTGCCCATTAATCTCCGCTTGCAACATTCTAAGGCTTCTCCAGCCTGCATTTCCCAATTTTTGCAAATTCTTTCCACAAACCAGTTCCAAACGCTTCTGAAACAATTGGTCACATTAGTCACAGCAAAAACCCTACCTCTTGGTAACAATTTCTATGTTAGTCAGTTTTTCATCACTGTTGTGTGACAAAAATATCCAGCAAGGAGCACTTGGAAGAGGAAAAGTTGATATGAGGCTCATAGTTTTAAAGTCTCAGTCCATGGTGAGGTAGAATATCATGGTGGAAGGAAAATTTCTCGCTCATGTCAGGAAACAGAGGGGGTGGGAAGAGGGTCCTACCATCATTTTAATATTCCCAACCAGTCCTGGGTAGGTTTGGGAAGAGAGGTGAGAGGACCATCACTGGACATTTATTTATTCTTTAGCAGCATTGTGTCTAATTAGTCATTGGGCTTTAGATTGTGTCAATAAAGGACAGCAACACAAACATTTTTTTTTTTCAGAGGTTTTCACCCCCAAACAAATTCTTGTAAATCTGCCAGAGGTGACTATCTTCTTTTGGCAGCCACTTTTATGGGCTTTTAGATGATAATGAAGGGCTTATTGCTTTCTGACAAGTTTCAGAGATGATAAAGACAATCAATTACTTTAACAGAGTGCAAAAGCAGTGCCTTATGATCACTTATTACATTTAAATGCTTCTTACTATCTCAACAAGTACTCAACTCACTTCATCAGTTGAAAACAACCTAACTTTAAAAAATATTTTTATGAAATAAAATGCAGATATAGAAAAATATATGAGACACAAATTTACGGCTTCAAAATTATTTTAAAATAAAGAACTGGCTAACCCCTACCCATGTCTGATACTAGAATATTGACAGTATATTGGAAGTCTTCTGCATTTCTTTTACCAGTCACAGCCCCTCCTTTCACACTAATATAATCAATAGATTATCTTTCATGATAATTATTTCTCTATTTATGTTTTTAAGTTACTACCTAAATATGATTTCTGAATTATACATAGAAGCATACATAATTATACATAATATATTCATTGAATAATTCAGTTATCACTATTTTACAATTGGTATAAATTTTTGTGTTGTACCTTTTGGCTTATTTCACTCAATGTTATGCTTGTGAAAGTTATCAATGTTGTTGCATATAGCTGTAGAGTGTGCCATTGTGGGTGTATACTATAATTTATTTACTCATTCCAATGTTGTTAGGCATTTGAATTATTTCTAGTCCATGACTATTGTGAATGATGGAACTGTGTAGATTTCTGTTCATGTATTGTGATGTGCATGTTCACCCATTGCTCTTGAGTATATACCTTGGAGTGAAAATGCTGACTTACAACATATGTTCAACTTTAATAAATAATATCAGTTTTCCAAAGTGGTTGAACCAATTTTCATTCCTTCCAGCAGTATGTGAAACTTCTTGCTGCTTTACACCCATGCCAGCACTTTGTATTGTCAGTCTCTTTAATTATAGATATTCCAGTATCTATATAATGGTAACTCATTGTAGTTTCAATATGCATTTCCCAATGATTTATATGGTTTAATGTCATTTTGTGTGTTCAGTTGGCCATTTGGATAGCCTATTTTTGCAAAGCTCCTGTTCAGGTTTCTTGTCCACATTTATACTGGAGTAAAGCATCATGACTTCTGAGCATATGTTTTAAGTTGTACAGGCTAAGGATGTAGCTCCCATGCATGAGGCCCTGGATTCCTTCCCTAGTACATCAAGAAGTTGTACAGAATTTTGTTAAGCATTGTTGAAGAACCTGATGTAGCTGGAATAAAAAGTATATGTAGGAAGTCTGTAAAAGTAGAACAGGAGTGCTGAGATTGCTTCAAGAACTGGGAGCCATAAATGGTGAAAGTAGCATGATCAGATTTACATTTTAGTATACTTTCTTTGGATGTAGTATAAAGAATGGATCAGAGGAACTGAGATGAGTGACAGTGAATCCTGTTAGGGGCTCTTTCTGTCATCTCAATAAGAGGATAATAGTGACTGGGCTAGGGTTAGAGTAGCACAAACAAAGAGAAACAGGTAGGTTTCAGATATATCATAAGGTAGAAATAAGGGATCTTATTTCTACCTTATGATATATTGTTGGTATGAAAACTGGGAAGAGAGGGTAAGAAATTATTCCCAATTCTTAGAATGGAGACCACAGATGATAGAATTGAGATGGAAGAAGATAATAAATTTTATTTTCCTAATGTTGATGTTGAGCTGACTATGTGAAATCCAAATTATTTTCTTCAGACAATCCTTCAAATATGGGTTTTGATGGTGTGTGTGTATGCACACATGTGAGCACACATGTACTTTTTAAAAAAAATGCTAGATCACACAGTCTGACAGTGTTGTTACTTGGGAATAAAATATTTGTTCCTAAATGTTTGCGATTTATGGTTGTTTTAAATCAGGGTTTCTCAACTTTAGTGCAATTGACATTTTGGGACCAGATAACTCTTTGTTGTGGGGACCTGTCCTGCACATTGTAATAAGATATTTAGCAGCATCCCTGAACTCTACCCACTATATGCCAGTAACAGAACCTTTCCCAGTTGTGAGAACCAAAAATGTCTCCAGATATTGGTGGATGTCCTCTAGGGGGTAAAAATCACTTCCAGGTCAAGACTATCATTGATTTGGGTATTATCAGTCAATGGGTGACAGGCAAAGGAATGGGAATGGGTGAAAGAATCTATGCATGGCATATAGAGGAAAAAGTTGGCCAAGGACAGAACCTTAGGAATGCCTAAATTTAGGATGTGACTGAGAAGTCAAGAAGGTGAGTCAAGAGGAACAATCAAAGTTGTAGGAGCACAACCAAAGGATGCAGAAGATAAGGAGGAAACTCTATCAACAAGGAGGAGGAAGCTGGTCAATGGTATTAAAAGGTACAGATAAGTAGACTGGGTGAGGTCTGGGAATAGGGGAGACAAGGAAAGCATGCTTATACTCAGGGGAAATTAATAATTTCAGGTACCTAAAGGACAGTGGCAAACACAATGCTAGGTTATGGAAGGTTCATGTTGTCTCCTGAGGGGGGGGAATGCTGCTGCCAAGGGGGTATTTTGAAGGAGCAAATCATTAGAATATTTATTTTATCATATTATAATAATTGACTTATACATCTGACATTCTTCATGAGAGTCTAGAGATAATGCCTTAAATCTTACTTTTTTAAAAAAATGAAATACCTACTGAGTGTGTGCCTTTTAAATAGTTCAATAAATATGGATCAAATAAAGAAATGAAAATATGTTTTTCTTCCATTTTGTTCCTTTAGGGACAGAAAAATAACCAGCAAATATGTTTGGCAAAAGACTCATGAAATTTGAATGGGTAGGCTGGGGTTGTGGCTCAGCAGTAGAGCACTTGCCTACCATGTGTGAGGCACTGGGTTCCGTCCTCAGCACCACATAAAAATGAATAAATAGAGGTATTGTGTCCATCTATAACTAAAAATATTTTTTTTAAAAATTAGAATGGGTAGGGGGCTAGGGTTGTGGCTCAGTGGTAACACACTTGCCTGGTATGTGTGATGCACTGGGTTTGATTCTCAGCACCACATATAAATAAATAAAATAAAGGTCCATCAACAACTAAAAATATATTTTTTTTAAAAAAAGAATGGGTAAAGCAATTGTAGTGAGTTGTTGAATCAAATAAGCCATGCAACTTGAATCAGATCTGGAGACAAGAGGGAAGTTGATAAACTGGGCATGAAAGAAACCATCTACTATCTTTACAAGGGTGGAATGAGAAACAGGTTTTAGTGAGAAAGGAAGCTTTCCAAGAGGTGACAGTTACTGAGCTCCTACTATGTGTCGGCATTCTTCTGGATTTGTCAATTATACCTTAATAATGAACAAATAGATAACATTGACACTCATCTTTATAAATTATCCTCATGATGGTTCATGGAGATGAAATAAGTCTTACAGGGGCTAAATGACTTGTTTGGTTCATTTAGCCAGACCTGACATAAGCCACTTAGCTGGACCCCTCCAAATGGCAGCTTTGGGGAAAGGAGGATAAGCCAGGCTATTGCTCAGAGTTCTCATGGACAAACAGAACAATTCCTTAAGGAAGAAGCTTTAAATCACAGTTATCAGGAAGGCATAGCAAACTGTTCTTGCCAGTATGACCTGGCAACAAGAGATTCTAGGCAGAGTTGGTATTTGCAATATATACAAGTTCACGCCTTGCATCTACTATTTATCAGCAGGTCACTTCAATTCTCCAAACTTCATTTTTAAATCTGTAAAATAGTAGAGTAAATTCTATCTCACAGGGCTGTCCTAAAGATTAAATGTGACAGTGGATATGAGGAATCTTTGCAACTGAATTATGCTATGCAATTGTTAGCTGTCATTATCATCTCCTAGTCCCATTTCTGTTAAAGCACATCTAAGGGCCCTTTTATAGTGTGTGAGATGGAATCTATCCTTGCAAATGGCATTTACATCCTTTAATAGAATGTGAAGCTATATATTTATTTTCTTGAAAAACAAAAATAAAGACAAGAATGCCTTCAAATTGGTTTTTGTCTTCAAATGTGATATCACATTTTTGTATTCAGTAAAAAAGGGGTTTTTTTTGAGTAAGGTAGGCTGATTAGGAACAGAATACTCTGATTCTTGATATGACCTTTGGGGTCAGAATGCTCTCTAGGAGGAGGAAGTGGAGGGAGAGGGAAGCATCCCTGCCTGCCTATTCTCCAAAGCAATAAGCAACTTCCAACCATCATTACTGGGCAGTTGCTGCTCTTCCTTTTTACCTTATGGCAGTTCCTTGCAGAATAAAATGGAGCCATTGTTTATCTACAGAATATTAGATAATATGGTATATATATTTTTAGTTTTTTAATTTTTTTAAAGAGAGAGATTTTTTTAATATTTATTTTTTAGTTCTTGGCGGACACAACATCTTTGTTTGTATGTGGTGCTGAGGATCGAACCCGGGCCGCACGCATGCCAGGTGAGCGCGCTACCACTTGAGCCACATCCCCAGCCCCTATTTTTAGTTTTTTGAAGATACTGTATAGTATTCTCCAAATTAAAAGAAAATTTGTCAATAACTTATTTTGTAAAGTACAAAAAGAACATAGCATTTAAGAAAAGCATACCGGGATTTTCCACTTATTTAATATACTCACTCTATATTTTTTACACACCTATGTGTCTAACTCTGTGCCAGACAGTGCTATGAAAAACTGCTCTCTACTCTCACTGAGTACACAGAAAAGGCAGCAAACCATATAACCCAACTCTTAGAGCAAGATGGATGCCATAAGCAGGGCAGTTGGGGTCCCCAAAAGGGGGCCATTATTGGGATTAATGTAATTTAGAGGGCAAAGCCTTAGCAAAGACAAAGGCAGGAATAAATATGACTAGCTTTTGGGTTTCTCTGTGGAAAATTTTATATTTTAGCCCTCCCCCAACTTTCTAAAGAGATATGCACATGAGTGAGCGCACATGCACACACATCCTGACTCACACAAATACCTTTCTTGAACACTCACGATGTACCAGGCATTGAACTAGGCATTGAAGGCATAATGATGACTAAAGCTGTGTCTCATTTGGCTCTTCACATCAGGCACCTCTTAAGATAGCTGGACCTCAAGTACTTTTTAGCTTCAATTTTCACCAAATGCTTCTCTTTTTCCTGGCCCAGCCTCTTTCGGCCTTCAATTTCTGGTTTTCTTTTTCCTCATTACTTCTTTTTACCATTCCCCCCCCCCCACCACCACTTGCTTGTCCTTTCTATGACAAACCAGTTGAAGAACTAATGAAGAATTCATATCTACAGCTCATCCCTAAAGACATCCCTGAAGTGTCCTTCACTGGCTACAGTCACCACAGACTGCATTCTACCCTGGAGTCCCTTTCACTTCCCTATTCCTACAGCAGACAGCAAGCAACAATGTTGGTTTTCTTTTCCATCTTCACCACTGTTAGCATTAAATGTTCCTAGGTGTCTACAAGATCCTCTCCCACCTTCGTCCTCCTTCCCTCTGCCGTGTTCATTAGTTCATCTCCACCCACCATCTCTTAAGCATACACAATTCTTTTATTTTTCAGTGGCAATGATCTTTCAGGCCATTTCATTCCTGTTCTCTTGTATTTGCCTAATTATCTCATTTCTAGTCTAAACTCATACAGGTATCAAATAGGGTCTACCTCTGTCCAGAATATATACATACATACATATATATGTATATATATATATGGATATATATATACACACACATATATATGTATATAAATGTGTATATATGTACACACAAATATATGTACATACATATATATAGTCTATTTCTATTGCCTAGATTTCATCAAGTTACACGTTTTATGTGCCTTAAAGTGCCTTCAGAGAATTGAGTCCACTCTTCATTATTTACACTATTTGAAGTTATCAGTGGTACTGATAATGTTAGAATGATCTCCTTTTGAGTTAGAGGTATATTTATGAATTTGTTTTACAGTCACCTCAGTTCCTAATTCTGTTTTTCTTGGCCCAATATTAGAATGAGTTTGCATTTCCTGAGCACACATGAATTGCTGGCAAAGGGAAGGGGGAGCCTGATGGCTGAGAGTGGAGGTGTCTGGATGCAGCCTCTGCGGTTGGGGGAGGGGCAAACCAGGGCTCTAAATGACCACAGATAATTCACAAAATAAATGATCCACAGGCTGATAATCAAGCGGTGAATGTGCTTTAAACACTGCAGCAGGCTTCAAGCCATGATGAAGTGTTTTTTGGAGCTGCTCTTTGTCGCAGCTGTGAAGCTGCTTTTCATAATAGAGCAGAGAAGTACTGGAGACACTAGCTAGTATGCAGAGACCAGTCTTTGAGGGGCCACTAAAAGGTCTAATGCATGATATCCAAAGAATGGGACAAGCTCAAGGCTTCTGAAAAAAAAATGGAGACTCAAAAGCCCAATAGGTAGAGGGATCTTTGAAATTGGGTGCTTCTCTGCTAGGGATGTAGTTCAGTGATATAGTACTGTCCTAGCAGGCCCGAAGCCCTGGGTTCAATTCCCAGTATCCCTCCAATAGGTCAGGAGCCTTTGGACAATTAACTTATTTACTCTAGACTCCAGTTGGGGAATAGAAAGGTCAAAGAGATGGCTCCAGCCTCATCCATATAGACTAGGAATTGGAGTAGGGCCCTAGTACCAGAGCAGTCCAATGTTAAGAAGGATGTAGAGTCCGACAGATAGACCCCCTATTGTACAACCTAGATTAAACAGAGAAGTTAGAGGAAATGGGAAAGGAGAAGTGGTATTATGGAAATGTTGTAACTTAGAGGTTATATAAAAGCTTTGTGTTAGCCCTAGCACTGACAATGCATTGCTAGTGAGATTATTTTAAGTTCCTATTTTAGGTGGAGCTAAAGATACAGATATTATTAATTTTTTATCAAATTTAAGATGCATATCTCTCTTTGAAGACAGAATGAATCTTGCAATCAGTGACTTCTTACAATGGCCCTTGGTCATTTTTCATTTTGATATTTGTGTGTAACTTCCATTTGATGTCATGTTAGACTTGAAATGTGCTAAATGTCTTGCCAGAATAAGCTTTTGATGAGGGCAGAGCTGAGCTTGTAATGACTGTAGCTGTGAAGGGTCAAGTTAGTTAGGGTTGCTGTCCTTTTAGAATTTTGACAACTATATTCCACTGATAGCAGGAAAGGGAGTCGGTGTGAAACCACAAATCTACATAGTTCTCATATGAACTGGTGTGAAGACACAACTCTCCACCCTAGTTCTTAAGATCCACAGGTAATCCATTCCATTTATTCCTTTATACTTTATTGTGTTTTATTTAACTCACCATCCCATTCATTTACACAGTCAACTCTTGTGATAGGTGCTGAGATACAAAGACAGCCCCTGACCTCCATGTATTGTGGGGAGAATAGTAAACAACAAGACTGACACACAGATGCTAAGTTAGAACTATGCAGAGTTATGTGGAAGCACATAAAAGAGGTACTAAGTCTAAACTCGGATTTGGGGGGATAAGCCTAGAAAGATAGATTCACTTAGCCTTTTAATAGTTGCTCAATTCCTCATGCCTCATTCTCTGTCATTAAAATGGTGATAATAATAGCACCCACCATGAAATTGCAAGGATGAAATGAAATAATGCAAGTGGAGATTTTAGAACACTTTCTGGGGCATGGTAAGGGTAACATAAGTGTTAAATTAGTCTTCAGCAGCTTAGCTTGAGTGTTTGAGCAGCTTCTTAAAAGATTAGAAGAATTACTTTAAAAGTGAAGGATAAAGCCTTTCAAGAGGTAGGGTTAGAAAGAACATGATACATTTTGAAAATTGTAAGTTTGGAAGAACAGAGCAAAGATTGTATATTGGCAATGATAGGGGAAGAGGTGACAAGGAGGATGTCAACACATGAGACTAAACCTTGTTTGCCATGGTAATAAGTTTGGATCAGACCCTGAAAAAGCAGAGTAGCCTTTGAAGAATTTTATGCCATAGTTATCCACTCTTCAGCTTGTGAGGTAGTTACTTTTTTAAAAATAATTTTTAAATATTTATTTTTTAGTTTTTGGTGGACACGACATCTTTATTTATTTATTTATTTATTTATTTATTTATTTTTATGTGGTGCTGAGGATCGAACTGAGTGCCCCGTGCATGCCAGGCGAGCGCGCTACCATGTGAGCCACATCCCCAGCCCCACTTTTTTTTTTTTTTGGTACTGGGGAGTGAATCCAGGGATGCTTAACCACTGAGCCATGTCTCCAGCCCTTTTTTGTATTTTATTTAGATACAGGGTTTCACTGAGTTGCTTAAAGCCTCGCTGAGTTGCTGAGACTGGCTTTGAACTTGATCCTCCTGCCTAAGTCTCCCGAGCTGCTGGGATTATAGGCATGTGCCACATACCCAGCTACTATCTTGTTTTGTAGAAGAGGAGATGGCTCACTGAAATATTAAATAACTTTCCCATAATTATGTAGTCAGTTAGTAATGAACTGAAGTTGCATTTTAATCTAGGCTCCAGAATTCACATGCTTAACCATTATATCTTCCCAATTTCCCAAGGTTACATATAAAAAAATCAGATTTCAGTAGAAAAATTATAGGACTAGTTTTTGACTTGTTAAGTGTGCAATACATGTTAGAGATACACGTATTTATATCCTGTGGCATTTGGATATGTGCATGGAGAGCTTGACAGAAATATCTGAGTTTAATATTTAGATCTGAGAGTTAATCATTATAAGATATAGAGTGAAAATTTGTAAATCTGATGGAGAAGCTAGAGGACTTCAAAATCTATCAAAGGAATAAGGAGCCCCAAATGTTGACTAAGAATCAACAGCAAGGAAATAAGGAAGAAATGCAGAGAGCGAGGTAACAGTATGAATTTCAAGAAGGAAGCTATAGGCAACAGAATCAAATGTTGCAGGGAGGTCAAATAAATTGAAGATATAAATTATTACTTAGGATTATGGGATTTCTTACAGGAAGTTAGAGTAGACATACTTTTTCCTATTCTATTCATAAATACAGCTCAAAACCCTGGTAATTATACTTTTTTTAAAAAAACAAAATAAGACAACTGAAAGGTGTTGGGAAGGAGGAGACTTGCTAAGGACCTTGGGCCCCAAGGAATGACACAAAGCTAAGTCCCCTGAGTTAACTTTGTACCTCATATATTGAAGATTGAGTACTCAATATGCCAGAAACATAGAAACATCTAAAAGTGCATATATATATATATATATATATATATATATATATATATATATATATTCATTCCAGGAAAGCCTGATTTCTCTAGACAAATGAATGACAAGGAAAGGGGAAAAGTAGCAAGACAAAAAAAATCCCAACCAAACACCTTAGAAAAAAATCTCTGGTCCCTCTCCCACTATTGTCAGCAGAGATCAAGTGGGGGAAGCTAGACTTCCACCTTCACCAGGGCTACAACAAGGTACACCAACCCCATACCATTTCCTGCCATGGTGGTGTTAAAGAATGCTGAGCGATGAGCTGAGATTTTCATCCTCACTTGGATGTAATGATATTCCCTTCCATGATATCACATAGAAACTCCATGGGAAGCTAGGATTTTGAGTAACTCCATCCATTACTTGCTAGGGTGATGTCAGAAGAAAAAATGTGTGAAGATGAGACTCTCGATGATACTCCCCCTGAGGAGCAATGTAGACCTATGGGAAAATTTGAATTTAAGTGTTAGGCAGCAATGAAGCAGCAATGAAGCAGCACATTCCTGCCCCATGCCAGAGCAGTGTCAGAGGAAGCCTGCTAAAACAAGATATTTAAAAGTTACAGAGTCTCATTAAAAAAAATACCTAAGTGTTCAGGATTCAATAGAAAAATAACTCATCATGCCAAGAACTAGGATGATCTCAGAAGCTAAGAGATAATCCACAGATATCAATGACAGGATGACAAGAATTAAAATAAAATGGTAAGAATTAGCCAGGTGTAGTGATACACTCCTATAATCCCAGAAACTCAGAAGGCTGAGGCAGGAGGATCACAAGTTCAAAGGCAGCCTCAGCAACTTATCAAGGCCATAAACAACTTAAAGAGACCCTGTCTTAAGACTGAAAAAAGGTTTGGGGATGTGGCTCACCACCTCTGGGTTCAATACTATGTACAAATAAATAAATAAAATCAGAATTATCTTAAAATAACTCATAAAGCTACTATCATAAAAGTGCTTTAGTGAGCAATTACAAACATTTGAAACAAGTGAAAATGTGGAAAGTTTCATCAAAGAAAAAGAAATTCTCAGAAAAATAATACAAGACATAAAGTAGAACAAAATGGAAAATTTTAAACTGAAAAATACAATAAGAAAATTAAAAACACTGAAGGCATGGGGATCAATAACAGAATGGAGAGAAGACAGAGAAAGCAATCAGTGAACTTGAAAAATGAAACTATAGAAAGTATCCAATGTAAATACTAAACTGAAAAAAAATATAGCACCTGAGGGATTTGTGGGACTATAATAAAAAATCTAACCTCCTTGGCACTGAAGTTACAGGAAAGTGAAAAAAAGATGGGACTGGAAAGTATTTAGAGAAAAATGGCTTACATTTCCCCAGGTGTGACAAAATTTGATTCAGGATGCTACAGATTCAGAATGCTAAGTGATCCCAAAACATAATAAAAGTTTGTGTCAAGTCACATCATAGTCTTGAAAACTAACAAAAAAGAAAAAGAATCTTGAAAGCAGTCGTAGAAATATGATGCATGTTCTATAAAATTTTCCATCAGAGACCATGGTGGCCAGAAGGAAGTGGTATGAGATTTTTTTCAACAGCTGAAAGAAAATAACAACCAAATCAGAATTCTGCATCCAGTTAAAATATCATATAGATATGATGCAGAAATCAGGACATTTTCTGAGGAAAGAAACTCAGAGAATTTGTGGCTCACAGACCTATTTACCTTAAAAAAATGCTAAAGGGATTTCTGACAGCAAAGGAATCTTGGAATATTAGGAAGGAAGGAAGAACAGTAGTGCATACAATAGACTTTATGTGCTGAACTACATCTCCCCAAAATTCACATATTGAAGCTCTAACCTCTAATACCTCAGAATGTGACTATATTTGGATATTGGGCCTTTAAAGAAATAATTAAGATAAAATGATGTCATTTGTGGGCCCTTTTTTCAATATGACTGGCATCCTTATAAAAAGAGGAGATTCCAATATATATTGGTGCTCACACAATGGAAAGATCATGTGAAGAAACAGCCAGAAGGCAGCCATTTATAAGCCAAGGAGAGAGTCATCAGAAGAGACCAAACCTGTCAACAACTTGCTCTTTGACTTCCAGCCTCCAGAATGATAAGAAAATAAATTTCTGTTGTTTAAGACACCCAGGCTGTGGCATTTTGTTACAGCAGCCCCAGATGACTAATACACTTTCCTTTGCCTTGTGATTTTTATAAATTATGTTTAATGGTTGAAGCAAAAATAATAATGCTACAGTTGTTCTCAGTAAACATAAAGGAAATATTTAAGACAATTATATTATAAATTGGAGCTAGCAAAAGGACATAAAGGGAGTTATGGGTCCTCTGTTTTACTCTACATGGAAATATGTTGCCACCAGTAGAATGTGATATATAAATTATATATGTCTATATATGTCTATATATGTGTATGTCTTATATAAGTATTATATAAGTTGTAGAAGTATAGTGGAGTATTAAGGACAGTCACTAAAATGCTATATAAGGAAGTAAACAAAAAAGTGAACTAGCTAATAATGTTCAATTAATCCTCCTGGGAAAAAACTCAATGAACTTAAAACTGAACATAAAAATGGATTTGTTAAAAATAAAACGATAGGGCTGGGATTGTAGCTCAGAGGTAGAGCACTCACCTAGCATGTGTGAGGCACTGGGTTCGATCCTCAGCACCACATAAATATAAAATAAAGACATTGTTTCCACCTATAACTAAAAAAAAAGAAAAAAAGAAAATGATAGATTTGAGCCCTAATGTATCAATACTTATATTCACTGAAAATTATCTAAATACACAAATTCAAAGAGAGATCTGTAGGGTGAAATTTTAAAAAGAGAATGACTTAACTAAATTCTACCTACAAGAAATTCTCTTCAAACATAATGATGTATATAGCTTGAAAGTAAGAGGATGGAAAAAAGATATCCCATACAAACATTAATATATAAGAAAGAAATAAAGTGGAAATGGCTATGATAATGTTAGATAAAGTAGATTTTAGAAGAAAATCACCAGAGACAGAGAGGAATGTTGCATAATGATAAAAGCATAAACTCACCTAGAAGATACAGCAATCCTAAATGTGTTACAACAAACCAATGGAGCCACAAAATCACGAAGCAAAAATTGACTGAACTAGAAAGAGAAATAAATCTAAAATTATAGTTGGAGATCAATATACTTTTGTTGTTCTAATAATTGATAAAAGTACTAGACAAAATATCAGCAAGGATACAGGAAAACTAAACACATCATTGTTTTCATCTGAATGTGTCACCCAAATTCATATGTTGGGACCTGATTTCTACAGCAATAACATTAACAAGTGGAGCCTTTGGGAGCTGATTAGGTCATGAGGGTTCTGTTCTCATAAATGGGATTAGTGCTGTGATAAAAGAGACCCAAGGAAGATTGGTTGCCCCTTCTTCCACATAAGGAAATACCTGGAAGGTACCATCTATGAGACAGAAAGTTAGCCATCCCCAGACACCAAATCTTCTGGTACTTTGGTCATAGACTACCCCAGCCTTCAGAACTGTGAGCAGTACATTTCTGTTGTTTGTAAGTTACCAGATAATGGGTATTTTTAATATTTATTTTTAGTTATAGTTGGACACAATACCTTTACTTTATTTATCTTTTTTTATGTGGTGCTGAGGATCGAACCCAGGGCCTCACACTTGCTAGGTGAGTGCTCTACCTCTGAGTCATAGTCCCAGCCCTAAAAGGTATTTTTTAGTAGTAGTTCAGCCTAGGACAATATCAACCCAAAGGATCTAATGACATTTATAGAGCATTTCACCCAAAAATATCAGAATTCACATTCTTTTCAAGTGCTCAAAGAATATATGCCAAGATAACATATCCTGGGCCATAAAACAAACTTAAACAAATCTAAAAGAAGTGAGATCACATAGAGTGTGTTCTTTGACCACAAAAGAATCACAAATCAAACCAGAAAGGTAAGTGAGGCTTATTCCAGGGATGAAAGACTACTTCAATATTTGAAAATTAATCAATACCATCTACCACCTTAAGAATCTAAAGGGAAAAAATTGCATGATCATATCAATGGATGAGATTTAATAAAATTCAACACCCACTCATGATAAGAACTATCAACAAACTAAGATTAGCAGGAGATATCATGAAGTTGATAAATAAAATATACAGAAACCCTACAGCTAATATCATACTTAATGCTGAAAGACTGAAAGGAGGGAAGAATATCCATTCTCACCACTGCTATTCAACACAGTACTGGAAATTTCAGACAGTTCAAGAGGGAAATAAAAGGCACACAGAAGGGCTGGGGTTGTCATTCAGGGGCACAGCACTTGCCTAGCATGTGTGAGGCACTGGGTTCGATTGTCAGCAATGCATATAAATAAATGAATGAAATAAAGGTTCATCAATGTCTAAAAATATTTTTAAAGGCACACAGATAAGAAAGGGAAATATATAATTATCTCTATTTGCAGATTATCTATGGAAAACATCCCAAAGAAACCACAAAAAAATCCTAGAGGAGCTGTGGTTGTAGCTCAGTGGCAGAGCACTTGCCTAACATGTGCGAGGCACAGAATTTGATCCTCAGCACCACAAAAAAATGAATAAATAAAATCAAGGTTAAAAAATGTTGTATAAAAAATTCCTAGAATGAATGAGTGAATTTATCAAGGTCTCAGGATGTGAGATTAACAACAAAAATAAATTGTTTATATATACTAGCAATGAAGACATAAATACTAAAATTTAAAACACAAGACTGTAATCACTCAAAAAAGAAAATTAAACATAAAAGTATAATTATAACAAAACATATATAAAATTTTATATTGAAAAATATTTAAATAAACTGAAAGACATACTGTGTTCATGAATAGGAAGATTTCAACATAATAAGGGTGATAATCCTGTCTAAAGTGTTATATATGTTTAATGAAATCTTTATCAAAATTACAACAAGATTGTGGTCATAGACAAATTTATTGTGAAATACATGTGGAAAGGCACAGGATCTAGAATAATTAAGGCAATATTTGTTTCTTAAGAGCTCCAAACTGAAAACAACCAAGATTTCACAATAGGTGAAAGGATAAATTGTCACACATTCATACCATAGAATACTATACAGCACTGAAAATTAATTAACTATTGACACTTGTAACAACTTGGATGGACTCAAGGGAATTACACTTAGTGAAAAAGTCAATCTCAAAAGGTCATGTACTGTATTATTCCATTTATATAACATTCTCAAAATCACAAAAACTATAGAGATAGAAAACAGTTTAGTGGTTACCAAGAGTTAGGAATAACAGGGGTGAGGGTGGTGACTGATATTATAAAGGGGTAGCATAAGTGAGGTATTTATGGTGATGTACAGTCTAAGATTTTGATTGTAGTGGTTGTTGCAGGAATTAATGTATCTGATAAATTGACATAAAATTGTCTATGTATATTATGCTAATGTTAATTTCCTGTTTTGATATTGTACTATAATTACATATGACGTAATCATTTGGGTAAAGTGAGCAAAGGACACATGGGACCTGCCTGTACTATCTTTGCAATGTTCTGTGGATTTGTAATTGTTTCAAACTAAAAAAGTTAAACAACATTTGAAAACAATGACTTTGTGTCCAACAAGTCATTGAAGTCCTTTGAAAGGATCATGTCAGTGGAAAGGGAGATGGTGAAGATACAGAGAAAATATAACAGACTAAGGTTCTGGAGGAAACAGAAGGCATGGGATCAAGAGAACAGGTAGAGGGATAAATATTACTTAGAAGGGGCCACCTCTTTTCCTCTGAGGCACGAGGGATCAGGTTAGGGTAGTTGCAGGTACTGATAAGTATAGGAGTACTGTTGGGATAGGTCTTGACCCCACAACATCTGCTTTCTTAGCCTTGAGGAAGGAAGGTCATCTACTGAATATGATGGGAGATATGGTGGGTAGCACACCTGAGGTGCATGGTGAGAGTTTCAAATAGCCAATGATGGGATTAGGGGAGGAGCCTGATTAGGGTTACATGGGATGATAACCTGTCCTGTCGAATGTCTATCAAGTTAAATTTTGAGTTCAAGATTTTTTTTTTTTTGAGAGAGAGAGAGAGAGAGAGAGAGAGAGAGAGAGAATTTTAATATTTAATTTTTGGTTTTCAGCGGACACAACATCTTTGTTTGTATGTGGTGCTGAGGATCGAACCCGGGCTGCAGGCATGCCAGGCAAGCGTGCTACTGCTTGAGCCACATCCCCAGCCCCTTGAGTTCAAGATTTGATAGTAGTCATTATCCACATGCTTATGTGATGTTTCTCCAGTCATACTCAGCCTAGGATACGTGAAGGAAGGCCAGATGGCCAATGTTAGAGTTTGGTTGTGAGGGTGCAGTGGAGGGAAAAATGTAAATACCAGAGACAGGAGAGTGAAGAGGTGAAGTTATTGCTCAGGAGTTCTACACTGGTCAAAAAAAAAAAGCAATTTAAGGTTTCTGTGAGATGGAATAATTGGTATCCTAGGAGGAGGGAGTGAGAGAGTCAGAGGGTAAGAAGGTGTGATCACGCAATAGGATGTTCAAGTTCAAAGTTTCAAAAATGGTACAGTTCCAAGTACCAAAAAAGTCCAGGATGTGGCTACAGTTGAAGCAGAAAAGAGAAAGTCACTGAAATTAAAGAGAGCCAGGGACTATGAGACCAGTGGCTGAATACATTTTTGACCGTTAAGTCCCCCAAGGATGGCAGGAGGCTTGGGTGAGAGAATTAAGGGTAGTTTACATAGATTTAATGAATGTGGAAGAATGACCAAGTGGCTTTGACAGGTACTGGCCATCTGCTGAAGATATGAACTTCCAAAGAAAAGAGTTTTACTTCTACTTCTTTGGAAACAAATATGGAGAACTAGAAGGATATATAATACTACTGTCTCCTGATTATGCCACACCAGAAAGGACTTAAGAAGTAGAGTTCTTAGGTGAGATTTATTAGTCCATTTGTTCATTCAGTCAACAAATAATTATAGATAGGGGACATATGCCCTGATCTGCAAGTTTATGCTTGTTTTGCTGAGATAATTCTTCAGAATGCCTCCATTGCTCTCAAAATCTTCCAGTATGGGTGATAAACTACAGAGCACTTATGACTTGGTTGAGAGAAAAGATCTTTGTGGCTCCTTATTCTGATTTCCATCATATTTGATATTCTGTAATATGAATGTTGGGGATGGTCATTAATCTTGTGGGAGAATCCATCAAATTCTTATCATCCTTGTTAATTTATCCAGTTGTTGAGATAAATGGCAGGAGGCACCTGCCTAGCACTCAAATATTCCCTGTTAATAGTATTTCTATGAGTTACTAATTTCATAAATAGGGCAAATGGAGGAAGACTGCCTTACCTAACACGTGGTGAGCTCTACCTTGTTTCATTTCTTTGCAAAAAAAATATATTTTCAAATAATACATTTAGGAATTTGGACCTAGATTAACATCAAACACATTGGTTAATGGTTTTAAAAATTATTCTTTTCCCATTTTTTTGGAGGTCAAAATTGTATTAGCTAATTTTCAGTGTTTTGGACTTTCTTCCAGTCTTGATCCCAGTTATCCCTCCCCATTAAAAAAAAAAAACAACAACAACAACTTTGTTTTCCTCCTTCTCATCTTGAATGTGTTTAATGTTTGTAACCCACAACATTAATGGCTTCCAAAGTTTGCTCTCTTGCTTTTAGGACTTTGCACATGCTATTCCTTTTGCCAGGAATGACTGACCCAAATTTGTAATTCAAGTTGCTTAAGGTATTGTTCTGCAATTGTGAAAATACAAAGGGGATCATGGAGATGAAGATTTTAAACAGATTGACCTGGAAGATCAAGTCCATTTGGTGGCCAAATTCACTTACAGTGGGGTAGTTTTCCACACTCACACAGAGATCACCTTTGATAGAGAACATTAAACATCATGCCTCCTGTTTTAGTCAGATTTTGCACTGCTGTGACTAAAAGATCTGACCAGAACAATTTTAGGTAAGAAAAATGTGAGGGTTCATGGTTTCAGAGGTCTTAGTTCATAGAAGGCCAGCTCCATCCCTCCGAGCTTGAGGTGAGGCAGGACATCATGGTGGGAGAGGGTGGTGGAGAGAAGCAGCTCACTTGATGATCAGAAAGCAGAGAGAGGTTGCCAGATACAAATATATAACCCAAAGGAACTCCCCAATGAGCCACTTTCTCCAAATACTCTCCACCTGCCTCCAGTTACCACTCAGTTAATCCCATCAGAGACTAATTCTCTGATTAGGTTAAGGCTCTCATAGCCCAGTCATTTCTCTTCAAACATTCTTGCATTGTCTCACACGTGAGATTTTGTGGGACACCCCACATCCAAACAATAACACCTCCCTTCCATTTCTCACTACCTCATATTGATGAAATACACAGAAGCATCTCAAGAAGTACTTTTATAAATAATGTTGGGTTATCATTTTGGTTGCATGTGATTTGATGCTGCATCCATTTAATTAATTCAAATAATGAAAGGAAGAGCCAATTTTCTTTTCATGATGTCCCAAACATTTCCTCTTTTTGTTTATTATGCATTTCAAGATCTCTCCACTTTCTGATTCTTGGAGATGGGATTGGGGGTGGGGGATTGCAATTGGCTCTAGTGTCTCTTTGTCCCAAATTTTCTCAGTTCTGGACCCACACAGATGGCACCTGGGTTTAATGGTTTGGGGATGCATATGGGGTCCTGGCCTAAAAGCATGGGTTGCATAATAATTTACTAGACAAATGGATTTCCTTTTTGAGCTGCAGTGTCTTTATTTGTCAAAGAGGGTTCGATTAGGTGATACTTTAGTTGTAAAATTTATCTGACTCTTTTCTTTGTAGTTTTATTTCTAACCCTACAATATGCAGCTGTCCCTGAGGCCTCCAACTTACATAAAATTCTGTCACGCCTCAGATTTGAATCATAGCAAATAGATCCCTGGGAAGCATCCCAATGTATGAATTATTAATGTTCCCACCACACAGTCTCTGTGTGAATATTTACTTATATCACTGGGTATCTAATCCTGACAACAAATCATCATTTGAATGGTTTACTGATGTTTTCTCTTCCCCTCAGTAATTCTGCATGTGTCTTCCTTTCACCTTGAGGATTGTGTAATTCTGTATTCCCCTGCGAGCCTCTGACACTGAACAGTAAAGAGAATGTCAACATCCGAATACCATCTTTAATATTTTTCCCTATTCTTTTAGAGATTGATGCTTCCCTTCCCCCATTCTATATTCCCTTCCACTCTAGACCACCTTAAGTCATTTCCATATCCAGGAGATTATGATTTGCCCTCCACACTTTGTAGCTCCAGCCACTGTAGCCACTGTGCTGTTCAATTAGGGTATTTTTTCTTTCTTTCTTTTTTTTTTTTTTTTTTTGGTACTGCAGATTGAACCCAGAGGCACTTAACCACTGAGCCATATCTTCAGCCCTTTTTATTTTTTATTTTGAGACAGGGTCCCGCTAAGATGCTGAGGCTGGCTTTGAACTTGCAAACCTCCTGCCTCCAATGAGGTTCTTAATGTGCTCACAGATCTAGTTATTTCCCAGAGGGGGGAAAATACTCTTCAGATGTCTCAGCCCTGTGCTATGGGGCTTGATCAGCAGCTGTTACGTGCTTCACCTTCTCTCTGGTCTTGGTTATCCAGTATTCCACTCATTCTCCCTCTTTCATATGAATCTCTTATTTCCTTTCCTTCCTCCTTCCTTCTCCCTCTCTCATTTCCAGCAACAACTGCAGCAGACTTTGTTGCAACCAACATTTTTCTCTGCCTACAGGTTAGACAAGCCTTTTTTTCCCCTCAGAAATCTTCTGAATTAACTGCCCTTAGCCACTTCCATTGGGGGTAAATGGGTACCACAACATTGATTTAATCAAAGATATAATGAAGTCAAACCACAGAAACACTTTGAATGTTAATTCTGTGGCTTATTATGAATCACTCTCTGGATTGCCTTCCAAATTGGAAACTTGCAGGGGGGTGTCATGTAGATGTTTCATTTTGTATTCATGATAGTATTGGGGATTCCTCTTCAAATGCTATATGCCTTTCTGTAAGCAAGGGTGTCTCAATCATCTTAGTGGGAGTTCTGCCACGATAAATCAATTCTGAATATGTGGGGAAACCTGAGTTGGATGTCACTAAGTGGCATGTCAGTGAGGTACTGCCACATCAGACAGAAGTTCCTTTAGGACATACAATCTGAACCAGATCCGTAATAAAGGCTCTTATCTGTTCCATTACAAGCAACTAACAAGCTGGGTGCATTGGTGCATGCCTGTAATCCCAATGGCTTGGGAGGCTGAGGCAGGAAGATTTCAAGTTCAAAGCCAGTTTCAGCAGTTTAGTAAGGCCCTCAGCAACTTAGTGAGACCCTGTCTCTAAAAAAATAAAAAGGACTGGGGATGCAGCTCAGTGGGTAAGCACCCCTGGGTTTAATCTGTGGTACCAAAAAAAAAAAAGCAACTAACAAACATTACTGAAACACATTCACCAAAGTAATGTTGCAAATATTGATGACATAGCCAGCTACTTAGTTAAAAAAATGAAATGAAGGATGTAAGTTGGATAGTACCACCTAAGAGGAGACACTGATTTTGACAACCCCTATCAGAACAATTCAACAGGTCTGATGCTGGAAGGACTGCGAGTTTTCATGGAATTTGCCTCAGTCCAGAAATAGACAATATTGTGCCTTAATACCCCTAGGCCATGCTCTTCCCCACTAACAAAGAGAAAACTTGGATTTAAATAAGTTCAGACTTCTCTACCCAGGAGTCCTTGTTCATCATGGTTAGTCTGAGACTGATTTTTTCTGAAACTCAACAGCCCACTTCTAACACTTCCACATTGAGAGTAGGCTTGAACTGTATCAGCCCAGGAAATATGGGATGGCTACCAGTCTGTCAATTCCTTCCCATTCTTGCAATGGATATTGGAGAAACATTTTTATATAGTTATCCTTATGTGTGGCTGCAGTTTGACTGTGGGCTTCTGAAAATCACAATTATATCATGGGAATATGAATGATAGCATTAAAGGAGACTCCCTTACCACTTGGTAATTCTCTCCCATTATTTTGTGCCATGTTTGTGGGTGGTAAATAGGACCAACTAAGAAGAAATTTAAGGTTCTAGGACCAGTGCTTACACATTTCTCTATGAGAGAATTGTGGGGTTAGACAGAGTGGTATCTTCTAAAAAGAAAGAAAATTCCCTAGTTTGATCTAGGGACAGAGATTCATGAGTTCTATGTTCCATTAGCTGCACACATCCACCTTTCTGACCTCAGGATAACGCAGGGAAAAAAAGAGGCAGCAAGAAAAGCTGATTTCCTCTGCTGACCCCAGATCTCATTTCCTCTTCTTTATTTCACCTGCCCCAGTCAGTTACCTTCACAGGAAGTTTGTGTTGATGGCCTGGAGGAAGTAGGAATGAAAATATCTCCTTCTAGCTATGTAGGTTTAGCATGGTGGAAGCAGCTTAGAAGACACACTTTAAGACCCATGATTTGTATTTGAATTCTGCTTCTATCATTTGTTTTCCTGTGTGATCTAGGGCAAATAATTTAATTTCCTTGTATCTTATTTTCACTATTTGTAATGAAAATAACAACACCTACCTCATTGGAAGTGTTGAGACGATTAAATAACTTCATAAACCTAATACCCTAAGGAACATACTTGGTACGTAATCGTGTCTATATGAAAGCTTGTTACCAATCATAGAAAGGGCACTGAAACTGAAGTCAAATTGATCTTCATCATTTTTAAGTCACTTCTCATTCTTGTTCTCTATCTTATTACTAAAAAAAAATGGAAAGAAATACTCATCTTGTTCCTTTGGGGTCTAAAATGAAGTAACATACATAAAACATCTGACACTTAACAAACATTCAGTACCTGGGGATGCTTTTTTTACTCCCCTATTTTTTTAAATTTTTATCTATACTTTCAGCCCTGGCAAACTCCATGCCCTTAAGCCTCAAGATCCTGTCTCTAACTTGCTTTGACTAAGAATTCTATAATCAAGTGATCTCTGCCAACTCTATTTCATTTCCATTATTTATTTAAGTAATGGTATTATTACTGCCATTTATTATGCATCCACTTATTGAAATGGTACTGCAGTGGCTGCTGAATGGGGCTATGCTACCTTCTCTGAAAAACCTTCCCTGACACCATCCCCCTGCCCACCCCCCACAGTCAGTTTATTTCTCTATGCTTCCATAGCATGCTATGCACACTTCCACATCTATTATAGTTTGTTGAATGAATGAGTGATGAAAGAAAGACAGAAAGACAAAAAAAAAAGAGAAGCTTATCTCAGGTTCCAGAATATGCAGACATCACCCTGCCACTAATGACTAATGGGATTGATGATCGCTCTGTACTACCTTGACTAATTTCATCCATAAACATGATTCATGTTTGTTTCTGTTTGATTTTCAAGGTGAAATTGTGGATTAAGTTGGAAGCTGATTCTTATTAAATAGATATTTATGATACCTGTTTCTTGCCAAGTCCTATGCTACTAGGTACACTGAAACTATAAAGATAAATAAGACACAGTTGTTCCCCTCAATTAGTTCAGAATCAAACTGGGGAGCTGAGAAAAATGTGTAAATAGATGTCTAAGGACACCAATCAGTAAAGTATCATGGGCCAAGAGTGTGGTCTTGGGGATCATGTGGCCTGGACTGGAACTTTGTCTCTTTCATATATCAGCCATGAACAAAATTACTTAGTTTTGTAAGCCTCAGTTTCCTCATCTACAAAATGAGGCTGACAAAAACATATTTGGAAGAAAAAATGTATTTGGATCTGGGCTTCTTGGGAAAAGTAAATGAGACCAGGCATGTAATTGCATAGCATGCTGCCTAGGTCTACTAGGTAGCAAATAAATGTTAACCACTGGTGGTAGCATCAAGTGTGTGGTATAGACTCTGAAAATTGCAGAGTACAGATGTAGAAATCAGTATGAGCTAAAGAGGAAGTCAGTGGAGCTCCATGGTGAGAGGTGGAATTTTAATTTAAGTTTTTACTCTTAATGAGAGTTGTAAAGAAAGGGGAAAGAGCACTGCAAGAGATATAGTGTATGCAAAGATGTGTTGGAGTAAGGCACATTTGAGGCCCACTGAATACATTACTTTGAAGGAGATAGTTCATGCATGGGGGAACTGGGCATTAAGAGAATGGGAGGCCAGGCATGTTGGCACACCCCTGTAATTCCAGTGTCTGGGGAGACTGAGGCAGGAGGATTGCAAGCTCAAAGCCAGCCTCAGCAACTCAGCAAGGGCCTAAGCAACTCAGGAAGACTCTGTCTCTAAATAGAAAATAAAAAAGGACTGGGAATGTGGTTCAGTGGTTCAGTGCCCCTGGGTTCAATCCCTAGTATTAAAAAAAAAAAAAAGACGAGGAGGAAATTGTAGGAAAAAATACATTATAACTGTGCTCACTGGATCCACAATTGTTAACTGTAAGATTTTAGAGATTACTTAACTTTTTTTTGTATTCTGGTTTCCTCATCCTTAGAAATTATTCCTGGTTTTCTTTAATCTTGCTGCAGTCCCACCCAGCCTTTCCAGAAGGCACTATTTTTAAGGATTTCTTCTGAATTCACCTATTTAATTTTTACAATGACAATATCATGAAGGTGTTCCTAATTTATGTTTTTTTTTCATAAACTGAAAAACTTACATAATAAGTCATATAGCTAGATGAATGTAGCATAGACAGTGATAGAGGCATGATTATTTGGACCCAAGGAGTATTTTTTTTTTTTAAGTTTGAAGCTCGGGGCAAAGCAAGCAAGATGCAATATGTTGAGAAAGAAAAGCTTTAGAATGATGGCTATTTGATCTTAATTTTAGGCATAGTGTATTTGGCTGTTACAACTGATTAATTGTCTTATCCATTAGCTGGATAGTAGTAATAATTACCCTTTATGGGGCATCAGGTTTTATGAGCTGGGCACTGTTTCATGTCCTCTATAAACATATTTTCTTGTCATTGAAATTCCTGGAGGTAGGTACTGTTATTATTCCCATTTTACAGAAGAAAAGAGTGAGGCACAGAATGAATTCATTTTCCCAAGTTTCGTGTGGCAGTACTGAGATTTGAATTGAGTAGCTGAGTTCTAGATACTGCTAATTTAGCCTTAAGACAGGAGAGTTAACCACAGAGTGATTGGACTTTGTGTATAACTTACCTTTAAAAAAACTAAACAAAACCAATCTGAAAGATGACAAAACTGGTCTCTTCTACTGTAGGGTTGCTCTGGTTTTGTGGTCCATTCCCCTTCTCTGATTTATTACATGTCTGACATTTCCTTGTCTATATACTTGGGAGCATTTTAATATGTGCCTCACCTGTCAGAACAGGTTAATAGATGACTAGCATGTGGGAGGGGGTTATCTTTACAGGAGGTTGCATGCTACAAAGAATCAATTCACACTGCCAAGATAGAATCCCTGCCACACACCTTTTCCAAACCCACACATTGGGCCATTGTAAATGGGCCTGATAGATTGAAAGCTTAGAAAGATGTATATTGTCATGTTTGGTTCTTTCCCTATTGTATCTGCCTGTCAGCTCTATAACAGCAGCCTGGTAATACTCAGTTGATGTCTTATCTTTACAAAAATGAAGAAAAGATCCGTGGTTTCTCCTCTTATTGTTGGATAGAATAATTCAGAATAATAGTTGGGGTAGTTTGAAGTTCATATTCACCCATGAATCTCAAGGCCTGGCTATTTGTATTTCATAGTTATTATTCTCATATTCTGTTTAAGAAGCTCAAAAAGGCACACAGCCCATGGAATAGAAAACAAACAAACAAAGGCTTAGATTTGTTAACTAGCAACCTCAGAAAAGCTGAAAACTCTTTTAGTCCATTTTGTATTTGGTCTCTGATGTTTGATCCATACTCAGAGCCCTCAGATCATGACTAAATGAATTCTCGAGGCTCCTCTTTTAACAATGTAAATTATGAACCTTGCTATAAAGCTGTGAATTAGTTTCATCATTTGTTTCCAGAAAATTATTTTAGTTATGAAGTAAATTGCTATTTGGATCCATTCAGCAGAAGCTATAGTTCTTTAACTATATTAGGTAATACATCTCTATTCTATTTCTCTAATAGACTAATTTGTTCATCTGTGGGGAAAAAGCAGTATTCTTAGTCATCTGAGAACACTCAACAATTATTTCTGAAGCACTCATTACAGCTTCATTCCTTTCTTTCCATGACTTCCAATATTTCTGGGAGGAAGGGGGGGGGAAAGATAGGAAAGCACTGATCCCCCGGAAAAATGAAGATGAAGCTTCAAAAGCATTATCCTAAATGGGGCCAAATCTACATGTTTTTAAATTATTTTTTTAGTTGTAGTTGGACACAATACATTTATTTTGTTTATTTATTTTTATGTTGTGCTGAAGATAGAACCTAGGGCCTCTACTGCTGAGCCACAAGCCCAGCCCCCAATCCATATGTTTTGAAAACCATTGTCCCTCTTGGAGACAAAAGGGAAGCAGTACCTTTCCTTGAGTAGTTTACACTCTATAGTAGTTGGAAAGTCAGACTAACCCATATAAGAGCAACTTTTAAGTCAATGTTTGGTAATTCTGGGAGGAAGATGCTATAAGCTGAGACATTTTTCACACCCAAACATGATGGACCCTTGAAAGGACCTCAAGATGTGCTCCCATTAACATATAAACTCAAAAAAACCTCTAATACCTATGTGAGGTGATGGATATGTTAATTAGCTTGATTGTGGTAATCATTTCATAATGTTTATGTAAGTTAAAACACCATGTAATACATCTTCAATATATATGATGTTTTCTATTTTTAAAAAATTAACTGATACACAGAAATCATACATATTTATGGGATACAGTATGATGCTTCAATACATGGATCGCATAATGTTCAAATCAGGGTTTTATAATTTTTATTTGTCAATTATATCTCAATAAAGCTGGAAGAAAAGAATCTCTGAGAACTAGTAAGTCTGCCAACACTTATACCCCATACAAATTGCTCTAGTTATCAGTCCAATAATTCTCCAATGATCATTTTCAGTGGTTTTTCAAATTGTCCTATTACAAAGTATAGACAGTTTTGTTTAGGTGTCTTGAATAATCTATTTATTTCCAACAAGTTTTTTTTAGTAAAATTATCTTCCAAATGCTATTCTAAACATTAGAGATATAGCAGTATATAAAACAGATCAACATCCCTGCTCTCATGAAACATACTCCAAGGGGCTATGTTAATAATCCTCACCATCACTGCATAATAACACTTTTTTTAAAGCTTTTTCCCTCTTGCTAGTTCACATGCTCTTTTTTTAAAAAAATATTTATTTTTTAGTTATCGGCGGACACAACATCTTTGTTGGTATGTGGTGCTGAGGATCGAACCCGGGCCGCACGCATGCCAGGCGAGCGCGCTACCGCTTGAGCCACATCCCCAGCCCCCATAATAACACTTTGTTCAACAGTGCATACCACAAATATGTGCTCAAAGAGGATACATTAAAGCAGACCTGAACAATGTAAGGAAATAAACTGATAGAAGAGTTTTCTAGAAGAAAAGCAAGTACAAAAGTCGCACAGGGAGTGTTCAAGGAGTGGGTTAGTGGAACAGTAAGGAAGCTGGTATATCTGGAAGTGCAAGGGAGCAAGGAGATTGAATTAGTATTTCTATTGAGCACCCATTGTATATTTTTCACTGTCCTAAGCACCAGGGATATACTAGAAAGCAAAATAAATCCAGCCCCTGCCCTCCTGAAGCTTACAGTCTAATAAAGGAGATACATTATTTTAAAAAAATCATGTATGCGTTCTAACTGCCCAAGTCCAAAAGTGCTAGGAAGAAAAACTTGCACATATCATGAAAGAATAATATGAGGTCCTAATTCAGACCAGGAGATCAACGAAGGCTTCTCAGAATAAACTGAATACTATGAAGAATGAGCTAAACAGGTTAAGCAGATTAAAGAAAGAACCTTCCAGACTGAGGGAACACTATGTTCAAAGTTCCCTGTGGCAACAGGAAACACAGAAAGGAGGAAGGTCTGAAATAAAGATAGCATGGCTGAGTGTAGAGAATAGTGTGTGCATGCTTTGAGGTGGGATTGGAAATACAGAGGGAAACAAACTACAAAAGGTCATGTTGAGAGGTTTTGTTTTCTAAAAGCAATGGGAAACCACTGAAGAGTTTCAGGCACATGTAACACAATCCAATTGGCTTTCTGAAAAGGTCATTCTGCTTGTGATGTGGAGTGGGTTGAATGAAGATGGCAAATATTCATGAGAGAATGTTGAGGTATCCAGGTGACAGATGTTGGTGGTTTGGACTATGGAGGTAGCAGTAGAGGCTACTATGCCCAGAGAGGGTGGGTGAATTCAGGATATGTATGTGGGATAGAGCTCACAGGACTTGCTGATGGTTTGTATGTGGGAATGAAAGGAAAGATATCAAGGGAAATTAACCATGTTTTTATCTGGTGCATATGGGTGGATGGTATTATTGTTCACTGAGATTAGGAGTTCAGGAAAAGTATTGACAATAATTTGCAGTGGAAGGTCATGAATTCTGTGTGTGTGTGTGTGTGTGTGTGTGCATGCACATGTGTACGTAAGCTTGTATATTATTCTATGTTTAAGTGGTTGAGAGTGTTGACATGGAAGATTACATAAATTTAGGTATCTTGTATACATCTATTTCTTGTTGTGAATCTTTAGCCCTCACACATCTCTATAATCTGACTATAATAGTAATCTAGTTTCCAGCCAAGCCATTCCCTCTAAATACATCCTAGGAAATTCCTGCTTTAATACCCTTGCTCTTGCTCTTTCTCTTGGTTAGGGTGCTTTATTGTCTTATTTGTAAAAACTCTTTCCGAATCTTTAATCTCTTTCCAGATGAATTCTAATAGCATTTCTTGGCTGCAACATCATCTGACATTTATCAATCATAAATGTCATTGCTAATTTACAAATGGTCTGAGCTGCAAAGTTCATTTGTATGTCAGTTGTCTGAAGTACAGAATTAATTTTCCTATGGAAAATCTTTTACAAATGTTTGTTCGGTCCCAAGGCTAGCCTGTAAAACCATATTAGTCTATAATGTGGCTGAAGTATGGAGACTTAGTGAGGAAAAGGGTAGAAAGTGATACTGTTAAATGAGTAAATGGGAAAACAATAGAATTGAATAAGAAATTATTTTATGCATTTAGGATTGCTAGTGCTTGAAGAAAATCAGGTTTAATTAGAAGATGATGAAGAGGTAGATGGAGAGTTTTGTAGAAATTCTGAAGAGGACTTCTGGAAACTTCAAGGACATAAGAACTTGATGATGCCAGTTCTTTATTACACTTAATTTCACTTCAAAACTTACTCAAAACTTTGCTGGTGCAGGTATACTGTAACACTACACTCATGTGTGCCCACTATGATTAGGTTTCTTTATTTTTCAATGTGATTTTTTTCTTGGCTTACAAAAGCAACAAATGCATAACGGATCTTTTTAAAGGAGTGTTTTAGTCAGCTTTTACTCTGCTGTGACTAAAAGACCCAACAATAACAATTTTAGAGGAGGAAAAGTTTATTTCAGGGCTAACGGCTTCAGAGGTCTCAGTCCATAGACAGCTGACTCCATTCCTCCAGGCTTGCAGTGAGGCAGAACATCATGGAAAAAGAGAGTGGTGGAAAGAAGCTTCTCACATGATGATCAGAAAGCAAAGTGAGACTCCACTTACCAGATACAAAATATATATCCCAAAGGCATGCCCCTAAATGCCCACCTCCTCCAGCCACACACTACTGGCCTTCAGTTACCACTCAGTTACTCCCTATGGGGATTAATTCACTGATTGGGTTAAGGGTCTCACAACCCAATCATTTCTCCTCTGAACCCTCTTGCATTGTCTCACACATGAGCTTTTGGGGGACACCTCACATCCAAACAAAAACAATGAGTTTATAAAATTTCTTTACTCTGGACAGCACCATTATTCATATTCTATCTATGATTCTTTTAATCTTCTCATGGTTATTCTCTGTTTCTCTCTATCTCTTTCTGTCTCTCTGCTTCTGTTTCTCTCTCTTTCTCTCTCTCTCATTCTCTTTCTCCTCTCAGGCAGTATCATTTATTCTTGATTTTATAGTAACACAGCAATATGCCTCTTAGGAGTATGTAGCTAACTAACCAGAGTTAGAATTCAGATCTATTCTCCCATTCTCTGGCCTGCTTGCATATTTGCTAGCTTCTCTCATCTGGCATACCTACAGCTAACAGAATGGGACACTCAAGGCCTTCCTTCAGGTGCAGAGACTGAGCCCCTTATTCCACAAGGTGAAGTCAACATTTACTCCTTAATTATGCTGACTCTCATAGGTCAGACTCTGGGTGATAAAGGATGCTCAGTGAGAAGCTAAAGCAAAAAGGGGAGAATCTTGGGGATGGGAGCAACTCCCTGACATTGATATATATAATGCTCATATGCTCATAAAGGAATTTAAATCCGATGCTCAGGAGTCAGAAAGTCTGTACAAGTGACATCACAGGCATCACTCACAGATTGATCCATTACTTAACTACCATTTAAACATTTTGTTCCAAATGTTCTCTCTGATTTATGGATGCTAACCCAAAATAAGGGATATTGTGGAGGGGAATAGTAGAAATCCATTGGACTAGACAAAGGAAAATGAAGGGAGGGAGGGGGGGAAGGGAGGGAGGGGGGAAGGTAATAGGAGAGACAGTAGAACTAACTGGACATAACTTTCCTAGCCTTGTATTTGTATACACTATCAGAGCAACTCCACATCATGTACAACCACAAGAGTGAAGACCTAAATAGAATGTTACAATTTCTGTATGAATATTTTGCCAAAATACATTCTACTGTCATGTATAAATAAAAATAAAAAAATTGGGGCTGGGGATGTGGCTCAAGCGGTAGCGCGCTCGCCTGGCATGCGTGCGGCCCGGGTTCGATCCTCAGCACCACATAGAAACAAAGATGTTGTGTCCGCCGAGAACTAAAAAATAAAAAAAAATTAAAAAAAAAAAATAAATAAAAAATAAAAAAAAATAAAAAAAAATAAAAATAAAAAAATTAAAATATGAAGAAGAAAAAAGTCATTCACTGCCATTTGCAATTTAGTTGCTAAATGTAGGCTCTAAGGAGAGCAGATACTTTATTTGGCTCACAGCTACATCCCATACCTGTATAGGGCATAACACAGAGTAAGAACTCAAATATATTTAGAATAAATCAAAAGAGGATTACTACTTTTCTATTAAAACCAATGTTTATTTTCTTATAGTTCCTCTGCTGACTCAATAATTAAGGCTCTTTGTGTCCAATTCCTCAGATATTGTCTACAGAATCACCTAAAACCTTTCCCAGTTCTGAACCCCTGAAGTAACTGTGAACTGGCCATGTTTTAAAGTCTTCATCATTGATTTTGGAACTCATATCTTCCCCCAAAGCACTCATCCCTCAGTCACCTCCTTACCAGCCTTTCTACTACAGATCTTGGTCTTCACAAATGGATATTTGCTTGAACCAGAACACAATTACGTATTGATTTCGTTTTTGCAATTCTAGTGTAAGCTAAAAGGGAGACTATTTTCAAATCACAGTTGTTTGGATACAAAATAGAGCACAGAACATTTGCTGTGAAGAGTTTATGCAGAGTCCAAAATCCACACTATCAAGGTATGAGATGGGAACCCAACATTCATATTCCTTTCTGTGTTTCTTTATGTCTTTTATCAATTAGATTTTGACAAAGTTTTTCCAAAACTACAAATTTGACAGTGATGGTCTATCTTGAAATTATTAAAGCATTTTTTCTCTATTTTCCTACTATTTTATATAACTTTGATATTAGTTTGAATGTTGAACTTGGCTTTGATTTTGCTTATTTGTAATTTGTATGTGAGTAATAAATAGTATTTATTTATTGTTAGGACAAATATTTATAATCAAATTGTGGATACCTGTTTATGTTACATTTATGCATACTGAAGAAGAAACCATTATCACATTCCCGGTTGACTGAATTTGAATAAGTTGCTTCACATTTAACCAACAGATTGGATAGGAATGGATTGTTAGTGTCTAATTGAATGAAATAACAGAAGAGGAAAATTTTTAAATTCACTTCTCTTAAAAAAGAAAAAAGAATGGTTGTGGCTCAGTGGTAGAGCACTCACCTCTCACGTGTGAGACCCTGGGTTTGATCCTCAGCACCACATAAAAATAAATAAACAAAATAAAGATATTGTGCCCATGTATAACTAAAAACAATTTTAAAAAAGAAAAAAGAATTTAGTGAAAATATAAGGGAGAATATTATAGTATTATAGTAGAGGAAAGGGATTGGTGGAGGGAGGAGGGGAGGGTAAGAGGAGGTACTGGGGAATGAAAATTATGTCATGTGCATGTATAAATATGTCACAATGAAACCCACTATGCACCAATCAAATTTTAAAAGACCATCACCACAATCAAAGCAGCAAACATATCTCCTTAGCATTAATAATTTTTAATGTTTGGATTTTGAAAACTGTGTTTGAGAGCCATTTTAAGGATGCAAACATCAGGATGGATATTGATTACCAAATAAATATCCTTGTATGGAAGATATGAAACAATATAACAAATTACTTATGAAAACCTCTTGTTATCGAGTCTCTTATTTGAAACCTCTCATTATAGTCTTAATATCCTGCATATTCCTTTAACAGCATTTATCACAATGTAATTATAGTTATTTGTAAAATAAATAAATGACAATGTCAAAATCAACAAATGAATGTATAAAAAAGGGAGGATATATGTACACTGTAATATTAATTAGCCATGAAAAGAATGAAATCCTGTCATTTGTGACAACATAGATGGAACTGAAAGACATTATGTTAAGTGGAATAAGCCAGGAACACAGAGACAAATATGATTTTTTTTTGTTCATTGTGGAAATGAAAAATGTGATTTCTTAAGTTGAGAGTAGTCTGGTGACCACTGGAGACTGGGTAGAGTAGTGGGGAAGGGACATAATGAAAGGTTGGATTATGGTTACCAAAATACAGTTTTAGGAAGACACTGATTGTATAGTGGTGAGCATAGCTGTCCTCCAAAATATACTTTTGTAGGATAAATTAGTTGTAATGTGCTACAGCATAAGAGAATAACCACAGGCTCTGGGTTCAATCCCCAGCACCACACACACACACACACACACACACACACACACACACACACACACAGTCTACAACAATTTGTTAGATATTTCAAATGAACTAGAAGAGAAGGTTCTAAACACATAGAAATACAAAATGTTTGTGGAGATGGAGATAATTACCCTGATTTGATTATTATACATTATCTACATGTATCAAATTATTATACTGCACCCCATAAATACATAAATGTGATGTTAATTAAAATACACAAATCCCCATTGTTGCTGAAAACAATCACCTTTTTTTGTCAAACAAGTAAATCTGAAGAAAGCCCTTTTCTTTCTTTTTAAGGCTGAAGTACCAATTTCCAATTCTTATTGCTTTTGTGACGAGTGACAAGAAAATGAGTTTTTGTGTCCAGTGCCTCTTCTTCATTGTATTGCTGCTATGAAGCATCTGGGTGCCAACTGGGATATCTTCTCACCAAGAGAAGAAGGCATTCTTGTCTGATTAAAAAAAATATCAAGTTGGGCAGCTATCATCTTGATTTGTTTATTTGGGAAATTGAAGTTTGGCTGCTTTACCTGCATACCTCTTGCCAAATAAAGAAATTTAGGAACAGGAAGACAGACAGGCCAGGGTTCTGTTCGATATTTAATTGTCTCTGCATCAGATTTTTCTCCCCCAAACTGTTTGCAGAAATGTCTAGGTATTTCTTGTCCAAGCCCCCACACCTTTTAGTCTCTTTTACTTTTGTGTATTTTTCTATATTATTGAATTTATTCTCATGATTCTCTCCATTCTCCTCCAAATCTCCAAATAATTTAAGGTGCCTTTATTTAACCTCTAACAACAATCTAGACTCATGTGAGTCAGGAAGATACATTACCAATACTGCACTTGTTCAGTAAAAAATATACAGTACTCATTAGAAAGAGTCAGCAAAGAGGTTGTGTGGGCAGTCACCTACCAGGCTTATCACCCAATCCTATACACAGATCACCCCAGGAATGACCCTATTTTTAATTATAAAAATATTTATGTTTTTATAAGAATAAATGTAACTGCTGATCATCCTAGAAGAAAACAGGTTAGGAATTACAAAATAAATAAAACATAAAAAACATAGAAAGGATAATCCATATAGTTTCTTCTTACTTTTGGTCTTTTCTGGATATAATTCCCTGTATCAGCTGCTATGAGACTTAGTGGCTTAAAACAAGAATGGTTTGTTATTTCTCATGATTCTGTGTGTTGATTTGAAAGTTTTGCTTCATGTACTGAGCTAAGGCGCTGGGATGGCTGAAAGATCCAAAATGGTCTCATTCACAGGGCTGGGAGTTTGTGCTGGCCGTTTGCTGGGAGCTTAGCTGGGCCTGTTGGCTAGAAGCTTGGTTTTCCTTCATGTGGGCCTCTTTATGTGGTTTCTTGGGATTCCTCACAGAAACACAGCAAGGTTAAAGAAGGTGTGTATTAAGTAGTGACTTCAGAAAATTAAGATATTTTAAGACCCAACTTAATAAGTTACAAAGCATTATTGCTGCAACTTCTATTGGTGAAAATGAATCACAGGGACAGCCCAAAGTCAATGTGAGAGAGGAATACAAAGATGTGAACTCTGGGAAGTATGGTTCACTAAGAGTCATGTTTGGAGGCTACCTTCCACAGAACCTTACCTCTGATGCCACCAATCTTTGCCCTTCTGTAGCCGTAAATGGGCAGATTTGTCTATGATGGTAGTGGTGTGTGTGTGTGTGTGTGTGTGTGTGTGAGAGAGAGAGAGAGAGAGAGAGAGAGAGAGAGAGAGAGAGAGAGATTGAGGGAATCAGTTGTATATGCAGCTGAGCTCCCCAGTGTTGAATGACTCTTTATTTATGGTTTATGCCCTATTTCTAAGTAACTGACCTTTGAAAAGATTGATGAAAATCTAGATCTGAGCTTAAATATTACTTTCTAAAAGAAGACTTAACTACATACTCTGCCCCTTCCCTAGTTTAAGTTTCCCTAAATTATGATTGATTGTTTTTGTTTTATGATTTATTTTATATATATTCACATAATTATTCGTCTTATGATTTTTTTCACAATTCATCAGCCACATGAAGGCAGAGACCTAGTGTGTATTGTTCAGAGCACCACCTAGCAAAAAGTCTGGAAGAGAATAGGTTCTTACCAAGTACTTGTTGAATTAATACTTTCAGTGACTGAAAGGGAACGGAATGTCTGTCCTCAACACTTTTACACTCACATGTGTGGAACCACAGTAATCTAGTCCTGACTTATAAATAATAAGTTCTTAATAATTATTTTCCCACTTTGTGGGAAATAAGGAGGTGCAGGGGATTTCGATCAAACTCAGTCTTAAATATAATTACTATAGGAGAAGACCATTTCCAGGTTATATATTGGAAACCTCCACTTCACTTTTGAGTTTCATACCTCTATTTCCAATGACTCAAAATCTCCACAGATTTCTCATTTTACATTTTCTGTAACCAGTACTATTTCGGCACTTGAGACATAATCACATTAGTTTTCCATACTTTGCCATCAACACTCTTATGTACCCAGTTATCCCCAATTATCTTTTCCACTTTGCTTAGCCCCCTTTTTCAATACCCAGCCAATCACCAAGACCTATTGTGTCTTCTGTTTGCTATTCCCACAGCTGCTACCATAGGTGAGGTTTCTTATATATGTACAAAGCTGAAAGCTTCATTCATTCATTCTCCAAGTCCAACAAACATTCACTGAGTGCCTACTATATGCCAAACTCTGAAATACAAACATGTTTATGATCCAGTTTCTGTCATTGAAGAATTGATAGTACCATTGGTGCATATAATTATTCTGATATATATATATATATATATATATATATATATATATATATATATATATATATTCTACTAGAGGCACTGTGATAAAATAGACAGTAAAGCAACAAACTGTATCTGGGAGAGTAGGACATAGGGAAGAGGTACTGGTAGAAAGGTTGTAGAGAGGTAGCCCAAGAATGGCAGAACAAGGGAGATTGCATTTGAACTGAATCTTAAAGGAAAAGAAGTTCAACCAGTGACCAAGGTGAAGATTATTTGAAACAGAGGGACCAACACACATGTAAAGGCATAAAGGTATGAGAAAATAAGGCACTTAATATAGGAGGAATCTATGGTGCATAGGAAGGACGAGGTGAAGATGAGACTGAAAGTCTAAAAAAGTATCATAATTCTATATGCACTATGTACTACTACTACTCCATAGTTTTATACTTTAATTAAAATATTTTAAGCAGAACAATAACATGGTCAGATTTGCATTTTAGAAACTTCACTCTTATAACTAGTGAGGAGAATGGACTGGAGATGGCAAGAGTGGAGAATGGAGATTTATCCAGACCAGAGACCATGAGGGCCAGGTATGTTGGCACATGCCTGTAATCCCAGTGGCTCTGGAGGCTGAGGCAGGAGGATCACAAGTTCAAAGCCAGCCTCAGCAACAACAAGGCCCCAAGCAACTCAGTGAGATCTTGTCTCTAAATAAAATACAAAATAGGGCTGGGGATGGGGCTCAGTGGTCGAGTGCCCCTGAGTTCAATCCCTGGAACCTATCCCCCACTGTAAGAGACCATGAGGAAATAAAGTAAATAGTGGTATAGAAGCTGAGTATAGAGGACACAGTGGAAGGGTAACAAGGAGAAGAGCACAGAAAGAGAGACTAGGTAACATGAGGACTAAAATAGGATTTGCCAATTTGGTAACACTATAAAAAGTGATATCATGTAGTGGAGAAATGAATCCAGATTTCAGTGTGGGAGGTGAGGATGTAGAGACAACACAGGCAAATATTTACAGATTCTTGAAATAAAAAAAATATGAGCTAGAATGGCATTTAAGGAGAAAAACATGTTGACTCTTTTGTTGATTTGATGTGGGTTTTTGGTAGATGAGACTTCAGGGTATATATTCCCTGAGAAGAAAAAGTCCATGGAAACAGAAAGGTTGAGTTTACATGGGAAAGACAGGAGATAGTTGCTGAAGAGAGGTGCCAAGGAGGTTGGAGGAGATGGATAGAATGGAGCCCAAGGGAACAGTGGTGCAGACATCCCTCACTCCCAGACTGCATTAGTTTTGAGGGTGATATTGGAATCAAAACACCCTAGGTTCAAATCCCAACTCTGCCACTTACTGTCTAGGAGAACCTGACAAGCACTTAACCACTCCAGACCTCAATTTTCTTACTTACAAATTGAGGATAATGAACCCTTTCTCACAGCATAGTTGTAAGGATTATATGAGACAGTAAGTGCTCAGAATGGTCACTATTATTACTAATGAGAATAAGACAGGACAAACTAGAAATAAATTTGGCAGTAAAGAACCAAGAATTGAAAGCATTCTTACTCGAGTCCTCTGTCTTTCTTGATAAATATCTGCTATTGAAAGTGTCACCATTGGGGGCAGTTAGGGAGCTGGAGAAAAGGATTAAAATGCTTGGAACCTGCTGAGAAGTAGAGAGGGAGGTGCTGAGGAACAAGAAGATTGCTGAGCAGTATTAAGGGCCCTGACTTGACTTCTATACTTCAGTCTCTTGCCCTCAAATCCATCTTGCACAGTGGCACTTGATTAATATTCTCAAAAAGACACATTCATCATGTTGTTCCAATATATGTCTGCTGCACAAAGTTCATGCTTCACTGTTTGGCATTTTAGGCCATCTGTATTCAGATGTCTTCCTACTATGCTGCTTTCTGCAAGTCCACACACCAACTAGAACATTCACTGTTTTCTGTCTCTGAAAATCTGCATCTTTGCTTATACTATTTCTTTTTTTTTAAAAGAGAGAGTGAGAGAGGAGAGAGAGAGAGAGAGAGAGAGAGAGAGAGAGAGAGAGAGAGAGAGAGAGAATTTTTAATATTTATTTTTTTAGTTCTCGGCGGACACAACATCTTTGTTGGTATGTGGTGCTGAGGATCGAACCCGGGCCGCACGCATGCCAGGCGAGCGTGCTACCGCTTGAGCCACATCCCCAGCCCACTATTTCTTATATCCTCAACCTAAGATTCATTTCAGGACTTTATAATGTGCAGGTTTCAGATAGATTCCTAAAGAACTGGTTTCCATTCTGATCTCTGCTACTCACCAGCCATATGTTCTTGGACAACATGATTTGCTTCTCTGTGCCTCTTTTTCCTTATGTATAAAATAGGTTGTCTTAGTCCATTTGGTGCTGCTATCAAGAAATACCTGAGACTAAGTAATTTATAATGAACAGAAATTTATTTCCTAAGAGTTCTGGAGAATGTAAAGTACAAGTTAAAGGCCCTGGTATCTGGCTAGGGCTTTCTTGCCAGATCATCATGTGGCAGAAGAGAGAGAGGCAAAGGGTGAAAACTTGTCATTTTATAAGAAACCCATTCCTATAACAGCTTTGATCTGTTGGGATGCTCTTGGAACATGATACCTTAGGATATGGTCCCTGAGTGTCATTACCTCATAAATGTATCATGTCCCAATAACACCCCAATGGAAGTTAAATTTCAGTGTGAGTTTTGGAGGGGAGAAACTATATTCAAACCGTAGCATTGCATTCCTCGCCCCATGAAACTTATGTCCTTCTTACACACAAAATATGTTCATTCCATCAAATAACCACCCCTCAACAAATCTTAAATTGTTTCAGCATCAACTCCTAAGTCCAAAGTTCAGAATCTCATCTAAATCAAAGCACATGTGGGTGAGGCTGAAGACATGATTCATCCAGAGGCAAACTCCCCTCCAGCTATGAGCCTGTGAAATTAAATAAGTTATTATCAAAATATAATGATGTGGGGGCTGGGATTGTAGCTCAGTGGTAGAGCACTTGCCTAGCATGTGTGAAGCACTGGGTTCAATCCTCAGCACCACATATAAATAAATAAAATAAAGGTCCATCAACAACTAAAAAAATTTCTTTAAAAAATACAATGATGTGGGACTGGGGTTGTAGAGCACTCACCTGGCATGCATGAGGCACTGGGTTCGATCCTCAGCACCATATAAATAAATAAATAAATAAACAAAATAAAGGTATAAAAAATACAATGATGTGGCAGGCAATTTTAAAGGAGTAACATGTTCCAAGTAAGCCTGAAACCCAATAGAGAAGACAATATAAAGTCTTAAAACTAGAGAATATTTTTTGACTCCATGTCCCAGCCTCTGGGAGTACTGGAAGCAGGACAGGGTACACAAGGTAGTACTGCTCTTGGCTTTGTTGGGCTCATTCCATATAGCAGCTTTCACAGGTTGGGGTCTCATGCCTGCTACTCTCCCAGATTGGTACTGAACATCAGTAGCACTACAGTTTGGGAGTCTCTGGGGAGGCCCTGCTCCATGACATTACTAGGCATTTCCCTAGTGGAAAGTCTTTGCAGGGGCTGTGCCCCAGTTGGTAGATTTTTGCCTGGGTTCCCTGACTGTCCAAAACCTTCTCTGAGATCTAGGTGAAGTAGCCACATGTCTTCACAGCTTGAGAACTCTTTACACCAGCAAAATTAGCACTACATGAATGCCACATGGGCTTTCTGCTTTCACCCTCTGGGAGGGGCAGCCTGAGCCATATCTAGGTCAGCTTGAGTCAGGGCAGGGATGCTACATTCAAATATAAGGAGCAGAGTCTCCAGGTGGATCTGGGCTGGGAGCCAATGGAGGACACCCAGGGCTCATCCCCTAAAACCACTCTGTCTTCTAGAACTCTGGGCCTGTGAAGGGAGGAATAACTTAGATGATCTCTGAAATGCTTTGGGGGTCTTTCTCCCATTATCTTGATGGCTTCCTTTTATCCATATTAATCTTATCAAAGTGTTGTTTGACCACACTTTTAGCATTTGATTGAATATACTTTCTATTCTTTATATGGCCAGGTGGGACATGTTCCAAAATTTTATGTTCTGTTTCTCTTTTAATTATAAGTTCCATCTTTAAACCATTTATCTCTTCTATCATTTTGCTGTATATAGCTTTTTTTAAAAAAAGCTATGAAGCTCTTGCAATATTTGCTTAGAAATCCTTCCTTCTGCCAGACATCTTAGTTCATTGATCTTAAATTCTAACTTCCATAAAATCCTTGGGGGTGGACCCAAAATTTAGCATAGTTCTGTGCCACTTCATAATAATGAGGGTCCTTTCTCCAGTCCAGTAAGATAATCCTCATTTTCATCTCAGGCCTTATCAAACAGTCTTTATTGTAGATTTTTCTACTAACAATCTGGTCATGACCACTTAAATAATCTCTAGGAAGCTTCAGACTTTTCCTACAATTCTTTTCTTCTGAACCCTGATTATAATCATTCTTAAAGCTCTGTTAATGGCAATATAGGCCTTTTCTGCCTTTTCCTCCAAACTCTCCCAGCCTCTACCTATTACTCAGTTCCAAAGTTGCTTCCACATTTTTGGATATTCAGTATGACAATGGTGCCATTTCTCAGTACTATTTTTTTTTATTGTAGTCTCTTTTGTGCTACTATAACAGAATGTCTTATTTTGGATAATTCAAAGTGAACATAAATTTATTTCCTAACAGTTCTGGTAGCTGAGAAGTCTAAGATTGAGGGGATGGTATCCAGAAAGGATCTTCTTACTGTGTCATCCTATGCCAGAATCTGGGAAAACAAAAGAAGGTGAAAGAGAGTAAAAATGAGATAAAATGGTGGGCCCTTTTATAAGGAATATATTTCCTTCATAGTGAACACATTCCCACAACAATAACCATAATCCATTCACAATGATGGAGCCCTCATCTTGTAAATGCCCTGCCTCCCAATAACATCACAAGAACAGTTAAATTCCAAGGTGAGTTTTGGATGGGACAACCTATATTCAGGATAATATCAATACATATTGTGCTACTGAGAGGACTGCAATAACAGATTTAAAAAAGAAAGAAAAAAGCAATATAAGAGCACACCATACATAATAGAAATTTAGTGTGAACTTCAGTCATTTGTTTATTAAACATTTATAGAACACCTGTTATATGCTACACATTTGCTAGACCTTATGGATACGGAGATGAACAATATACTTGGAACTTCAGAGGTCTTTTGAAAAAGAAAATGCTTAACAGTACCAGGGATGTCAGAGACGGCCTTGAAAAGGAGTTGGTATCATAAATGAGCCTTGAAAATTTTTCAGATATTGCCAGGCAGTCAAGAGATGTAAGTGGTATACTCTTAACTATTTGAAATGCTTTTGAAAAGATGAGGAAGTAAACAAAAGCCTGAGTTCATTGGCTGAGTAATATAAAGACGTAGAGTATTAGTTGGATGTGTTATTATAAAAAAGGGAAACCTAACCTGAAGCAGAAAAGTTGTTTACTAAAAACATATTGAGTACTTTGGGATACATAATTGGAAGAATGGAGGAGGGCACAAATTTGTAAGAAATGAACCCTGATAAGTATTCAGAGACCAAGTCATAAAGAGATTTATAGGAATAGAAAATTTGAACACTATCCTGTCGGCAATAAGGTATTACAAAGGTAGTGATAATGTCATTTATGAAATATAGGTACATCATTCTGGCTGTTATGGGGAAGATCTGGAAGTGACATGGCTAGAGAGGAACATGGGGACTACTAGGTTAAGGCCAGACACAAAGATTGCTGAATTAAAGCATGGGCAGAAGAATAAAGACAAAAAAAGATAAATTTGAGGGATGTTCAGGGATAAGCTCTTGTTAACTTTATTGGATTTAGCAGAAAATAAGGAAGAGCAAATAAAAATGATTTACAAGTTTTTGTCTGGGGGACTAGGTATTGGTGCAACTCATTGAGACTGAGTATGTAGAAGGAAGAGCAGATTTAGGGATAGGTAGATGATAAGGCCTATTTTGTAGACACTGAATTTGAAGAGCCCAGGAAATATCTGTGTGAGGATTTTTAGCAAACTTTTGGACATACAAAGATCAAGCTCCAGGCAAGATTATATGGATGTCTATTTGGCAAGCACTAAAATGTCAGTAGTACTTGAAACCCAAATAGTGAATTTGATTACCCAGGGAGAATTTATAGAAGAAGAAGCAATAAGGACAGAATTCTGGGAAAAGCCAACATTTAAGGGGAAGGTAGAGAAAGAAAGGTCTAAAAGATAGAATATGAAAGTGTAGTTTGAGAAATAGGATGAGATTCAGAAGATAATTTTCTCAAAGATGTGAAAGAAAGTTTCAAAAGAGGATTGGGGACTTGGGATGTAGCATAGTGATCGAGCCCTTGCCTAGAATGTTCAATTCAGCACATGCCTAGCTGGGTCCAATATCCAGCAGTGCAAAAAAAAAAAAAAAAAGGTGTAGGGGAGGAGATATTTTTTCTACAATGTGAAATTCTGCCAAGTGTTTCTGGTGAAATTAGGACAATAAAGCATCAATTGATTTGGCAGTCAGAAGGTCATCAGGAAAACTACCTGTTGTACATAGTGGAGACAGGAGCCAGAATGCCAGAATGCAGTAGTTGTTTTTTTTTTTGGGGGGGGGTGTACTGGAGATTACACTTAGGGGCACTTTACAACTGAGCCACATACCCAGTACTATTTTGTATTTTATCTATAGACAGAGTCTCACTGAGTTGTTTACGGCCTCACTGTTGCTGAGGCTGGCTTTGAACTTGCAATCCTCCTGCCTCAGCCTTCTGAGTCACTGGGATTACAGGTGTCTGCCACCGCACCTGGCTGGAATGCAATAGTTTGAGGAGAATGAATAGAGAAAGTGAGACACTAAACAATTCATTTTACCAAGGTGGCTATAAAAGGGGAAAGTGGATTTCCCTAATGCCAAAATTACTAAGTAAGGAATTTGAATTAATATATCCCAAGAAAAAAAATCTAGTAAGCTAGTCAAAATGAGTAAACCATCTGAAGATTGACCAAAGAGCTTACAACAAATTTAAGCATCATTTATTTTTTAAATGTATGGAAACTTAATAAGAATAGTGGGATGGGCTGGGCTGGGGATGTGGCTCAAGAGGTAACATGCTTGCCTGGCATGTGCTGGGAGCTGGGTTCGATTCTTAGCACCACATAAAATAAAATAAAGATGTTGTGTCCACTGAAAACTGAAAAATAAATATTTAAAAATTCTCTCTCTCTCTCTCTCTCTCTCTCTCTCTCAAAAAAAAAAAAAAAAAAAGAATAGTGGGATGCTATGGTATTTGAACTGGGAACTAAAGCCATCCCTGGCAGTTCCATAATGCAGAAGAACTGTTTTAGCAGGCTTGGCAGCTAAGTAGCAATTCTTAACTTCCCAGACCCCTGAGGTGGAAGAACTATTTTGTGTACTTTTGGCAACCAATAAACATTGTCAGATCCTATTTTCTACAGCTCTATTCTATGAAAAGCCTATATTGAATGGCAGAAACAGCCAGGGGATACCTTTCCTTCATCTGAACTCCTACTGTGTAGAGAGGATGCAGACAGGGTAACTGATAAAAGAAAATTCTCTCTTTCTTGCATGGCTCTGTGTTATGAGAAGGTTGTTCCATTGCACTTGGCAGTCAGGAGGTAGCTCCCATCTTGCCAAGATATCCAGGGAGGAAACCTATTACTGGTAGAATCAGTGGCCAGTGAAAATTGCAGATCACATCATCCCCACCCTTGAGCTGCAGAAAATCCATACTAAGCACTGTCAGCAGCTGAGGTGGCACTAGTGCTCTTATGCATGTGTGCATGTGCATGCATGTGCGCACACATGCGTGCACACACACACGCACACCACTTGCTCCAGAGGAAGGTTTGGGTGACCATCTAGTGAATAATGACTTCCACATTCCCTATCCTCAACCTCCAGCCTGATCTATAATGCAGAGTTTCTTCACAGAGGTGGATCTGAGCAAGCCTAAGAGGCTGGTGATCTCTGCCAAGGTACTCAACTACAATTGGACCACACTATGGAGTAATTTATGCTGCAGAGAACTTTTGAAAACAATAGATGAATCAGCTAGAATTTAATAGAGGTTAATAGTTGGATATAATACTAACAAAGAAACAGAATACACGTTTAAGAAGAATATCAGGGAGAGACACATTCAAAAAGAATCAGGCTGAAATCACCACCACGTCTGCTGGTTAGGAAAACTGTGTTCATGCCTAAGGCTGTACTACCTTAGGAATGATAGAAGGGCTCCACATTGAGGAGGATTTACACTTTATAGAAATAGTTTTGCTATGCAAAAAACAAATAAGCAATCGAGCAACCAATAAAAACCCCTAAAGGGTATCAGTTATCTAGAGTCATTTCGATAAATTATCTAAAATGTCCATTTTAACAACAATAATGAAATATTCAAAGAAAATAGGAAAAAAAAAACAAGAAAAGAAATGCTTTTGAGGGGGCCCAGATAAACATTAGAAGAACTAATGGAAATTTTGCTTAAGGAATTAAAAGAAAGTATGGTGACAATATCTCATGGAATAGAAAAATCAATAAAGAGACAGAAATTATTTTAAAGAGAACCAAATAGAATTTCAAGAGTTGAAAATTAATAATGAGTCAAATGAAATTCACTGTATAGGTCGACAACAGATTCAAGCTGCCAAAAATGAGAATCAGTGAACTTGAACTTAATAAAGATTATAAAATCTGAACAGATAGAAGAAAGAATGACAAAAAACAATGAACATGGTTTCAAATAAATGTAGCACACATTTCAGCAACCATCCTATACATAATAGAAGTACCAGAAGAAGAGAAAGGGAAAAGAGCAAATGAAAAAGTACCTAAAGAAATAATGGTGGGGCTCAAGCGGTAGTGCGCTCGCCTGGCATGCGTGCGGCCCGGGTTTGATCCTCAGCACCGCATACAAACAAAGATGTCAAAGATGTTGTGTCTGTCCAAAAAAAAAAAAAACTAAAAAATGTAAATATTAAAAAAAATCATTCTCTCTCTCTCTTCTCTCTCTCTAAAAAAAAGAAATAATGGTTGAAATTTTCCTCAATTTGGTGAAAAATATTAATCTACACATGCAAGAAGCTCAAAGAAGTCTGAAAATATAAATTCAAAGAGGGACTCACATAGACACAGCATAGTAAAATGGTAAAGCTAAAGACAATAGAAGATCTTGAAGTTAGCAAGAGAAAAATGACTCATTATGTTCAGGAGAGAAACAATAAGATTAGCAGATGACTTTTAATCAGAAACAAAGGACAACAGAAAACAGTGGCAAACATTTTCAAAGTGTTCAAAAAGCAAGTAAACAAAAAAACCTTTCAAATAAGGATTTCATACTCAATAAAACTATTTTCCAAAAATCAAGAAGACATGAAGATATTCTCAGATGGAAAACCTGAGAAAATTTGTTATGAGCCAACATGATTTACAAAAAATACTGGAGGAAAGAAAAGAAACGAAGGAAGAATAAAAAGAAGAAAGCAAGGATAAACACTGTAGAAAGTTCTTCAGGTTGAAAGCAAGTGGCCCCAGATAGTAATTCAAATCCACAAGAAAAACAAAAAGAATTTGTATGGCTGATTCAAAATACAATAAAAACATGTCTGTTGTTATGGTTTAGATATGATGTGTCCCCAAAAGCTCATATGTGAGACAATGCAAGAAAGTTCAGAGGTTAAGTGATTGGGTTATGAGAGCCTTAACATAATCAGTGCATTAATCCCATGATAAGGATTAATTGGGTAGTAACTGTAGGCACGTAAGGTATGGCTAGAAGAGGTGGATCATTGGTGGTGTGCCTTTGTGACATCCATTTTGTCCTTGTTGAGTGGAGCTCTCTCTTCTTCCTGGTATAAAATCCTAAGGTGCTTTCCTCCTCCATGTCTATCAGCCATGATGTTTGTTTAGTTAGCATTTTTGCTGCTAAAAGATCTGACCAGAACAACTGTAGAGGAAGAAAGATTTATTTGAGGGCTCATGGTTTTAGAGGTCTTCGTCCATAGAAGGCCAGCTCCATTCCAGAGTGCTTGAGCTGAGGGTGAACATCATGGTCGAAGAGTGTGGCAGAGGGAAGCAACTCACCTGGTGATCATGAAGCAGAGAGAGAGATCTCCACTTGCCAGATATAAATGCACACTCCAAAGCCACGCCCCAATTCCCATCTTCTCCAGTCACACCCTACCACTTCAGTTACCACTTTTAATCCCTATCAGGGATTAATTCACCCAATCATTTCTCCTTTAAACTTTCTTGCATTGTCTAACATGTGATCTTTTGGGGGACAGTACATCTAAATTCTAACAATGTTCTGCCTCACCTTGGGCCCAGATTTGGCCATCTGTGCATCATACTTTTGAAACTGTGAGCTCCAAATAAACTTTCCTTCTGTAAAATTATTCTTGTCAGATCTTTTGGTTGCAGCGGTGAAAAAGCTGACTAAAACATTTGTAATTATATTTTGGGCATATAACATATAGAATATAATCTGATAATAGAAGAATGAAGTATATGGGTAGGACAAAAGCCAATTTAGAGGGAAATGTTACTAGGTAGTTACTCGAATGCATAAGAAGAAACAAAAAAATAGTTAATTTAAAAGGCTATTTAGAACATTTTTTAGTTGCAGATGGACATAATACATTTATCTATCTATCTATCTATCTGTCTATCTATTTATCTTTATGTAGTGCTTACCCAATGCCTCCCACATGCTAAGCAAGTGCTCTACCATGGAGCCACAACTGCAGCCCTTAAAAGGCTATTATAATGAACTGTATAATAGGTACAAGCTGTCCTTTATTCTTTCAGTTTCTTTCAAGCATATACATTTATTTAATGTGACAATTATATTAATATAATTAAACAGCAATAATTTTTTACCATATGTGAATGTAACATGTATTAACATGATAGCACAAAACAAGAATAGATTAAACTGTATAGTAATGATATATTTTCGATTTCATACTGAAATTAAGCTAGTATAAATCTAGAGTATATTTAGATAAAACATATATGATAAGCTCTAGAGAAATTGGTTAAGAATATAGCTCCAAAAGTATAGTAAAAAATAATTAAATGAATTAAACTGTTAATTAGGAATACTAGTGCAAAATAAGATCTTAAAGGAGAAACAAATAAACAGAAAAGTACTAAGACAATAAAGAAAAGGTAAAAGAGATGTAAATCCAATCTTTTTTAAAAATAAAAATATTCTTTTATTAGTTCATTATAGTTATACCAATAGCGGGATTCATTTTGACATAGTCATTCATGCATGGAATATAATTCACTCCCTTTCAATTCCTACCTCCTTTCTGCCCTCATTCCTCTTCCTCTATTCTACTGCTCTTCTTTGTATTTAGTTATTTTTATTTTTTTTAGTTTTACTTGTAGGTGAACACAATACCTTTATCTTATTTATTTATTTTATTTTTATGTGGTGCCGAGGATTGAACCCAGTGCCTCACACATGCTAGGCAAGCATGCAATACTGAACTACAACCACAGCCCTAATTATTTTTTATTGGTGCTTTATAGGTATACATAAAGGTAGAATTCATTGTGGCACATGACACAACTTAATGAAATTCATTCTGCATTTGTTCTTTTTTCCCATCCCTCCTGTCTCCCCCTCAATTTTCTTCCTCTACTCCACAGGTCTTCCCCTTAGTTTTATGGAATCAGCCCCCCTTTTCTCCTTACTTTGCTCAAACTTCCACATATGGGAAAAAACATTCAAACTTTGACTTTCTGATTCTGGTTTATTTCACTTATCATGATAGTCTCCAGTTCCATCCATTTACCAGCAAATTCTATAATTTCATTCTTCTTTATGGCTGTATATGTACCACGTTTTCTTAATCCATTCTTCTGTTGATGGGAACCTGGACTGGCTCCACAACGTGACTATTGTGATTTGTGCTGCTATAAACATTGATGTTGATGTATTATTATAATATGCTGACTTTAGTTTTTCTGGATAAATACTAAGAAATGGAATAGCTGGGTCATATGGTGGTTTCATTCCTACTCTTTTGAGAAATATCCACACTGCTATCCAAAGTGGTTGTACTAATTTGCAGCCCCACCAGCAATGTATGAGTGTGCCTTTTCCCACACATTCTTGCCAGCAGTTATTAATATTTGTATTCTTTTTAAAATTGTTTCTTATTTGTATATGGACACAATACCTTTATTTATTTATTTTTAATATGGTGCTGAGGATTGAACCCAGTCACCCACACACACTGGGCAAGTGCTCTACCACTGAGCCACAACCCCAGCCCCAATATTTGTATTCATTATGACTGTTATTATAACCATTATGAGATGAAATTTCAATGAAGTTTTGATTTGCATTTCCATGATTGCAAGGGATGTTGAACATTTCTTCATATATTTGGGCCATTTGTATTTCCTCTTTTGAAAAATGACTGTTTAGTCCTTTTGCCCATTTATTGATTATAAACCCCATCTTTAAATAATAATATTCAGTTTCACTTGGTTTAAACAAATCAATCAAAACAGAGAGATCATGATATTGGAGGAAAAACAAAGGCCCACTAAAAGTTTTAATACCTAATCATAGATTTTAGGATGCAGCTGGGCATGTTGGCACATACCTGTAATCCCAGCAGTTCAGGAGGCTGAGGCAGAAGGATTGTGAGTTCAAAGCCAGCCTCAGCAACTTAGCAAAGCTCTATAAACAATTTAGTGAAGCACTGCCTCAAAATAAAAAAAAAGGGCTGGGGATGTGGCTCAGTGATTAAATGCCCCTGGGTTCAATCCCCTGTACCAAAACAAAAACAAACAAAAAACATTTTAGGGTTTATTATTTTTCTTTACATCTATATAATTTCTTCATAATAGCAATGGATTATAGATGAAACAGTTTCCTAACTCCTTTTAGGAAGAAGTTTCCAGGCAAACATAAAGACATCAGGGAAGACAAAAACACGGATACTAAAGAAAATTGAAGCTTACAACACCTACAACTACAAAAAATATTAAACAGCCTACTTCCTATCCAGATTAAAAAAGAAAACTCACACTAATTGCATATTTATCTCTGTTCCTGTGACCTGATATAGTGCATCAGATTTTCAACAAAAAATTACAAGGAGTGTTAAAACATATGCACTTACAAAAAAATCTAGACTCATATATGACCTTCTGGGAATTTAAAATAACTATGAATAATATGCCAAGAGCTCTAATGGAAAAAGTGGTTATATTGAAGAACAGATACATAATGTAAAAATAGAGATGAAAACTATAAAATAAATTCTAGATGTGAAAAATACTGTAAGAAAAATGAAGAATAACTTTGATCAAGTAGATGGGATGTGTTCAAGGAAATAATCAGCTTAATGTTATGTCAATAGAAACTTCCCAAACTGCAAAACAAAGAGAAGAAAGAATAAAAAAGAGAGAACTTGAGACAATTAGGAAAGGTATAACATATATGTAATGGGAATACCAGAAGGAAAGAAAAGAAAGAATCAGAATAAATATTTAAAGTAATAATAGTTCACTTAGGAAGATGAAAGCCAGACTCTGAAAGTGAAGAATTCAATATTTTCTCACATATGTGAGAGCTAGAAAAAAGTAGGCAAAGAAAGAGGGTGATATTAGTAGACTAGAAGAAGGGAATCAAGAGGGAGGGAAGAAGAATAGGAAAAGGTAGGAACTGCAGAATGAAACTGACAAAATTATGCTATGTATATATATGGATATACCACAGTGGATGCCACCATTATGTATATCTATAAAGCACCAATTTAAAAAAAAACAAACAGTAATAATAATTGAGAATTTGTCAAAATTATTGCCAAACACAAAAGCACAGATCTAGAAACTTCAGAGAACACCAAGGCAAATACCACAATATCTGCATGCAGATGTACCTATTCAAACATTAGAAAATAAGAGAAAAGTGTGAAAGAAGCCAGACAAAAAGAAAGAATCTTACTTATGGAGGAACAGGGATAAGAAATACACAATTCTTCCCTTCACAGACCATTCAAGCAAAAACGGGGTGGAGTAAAACACAGTTTTGTACAATGAAAAATATAAATTTGTTTGATATTCCATTGACTATAGTTCCATGACAGTCATGTTCCACTTCATTGAAGGTAATGTAGATGTAGTCCATAAGATCCTGTGTTCTAGAGAGCATTCTTTATTCAATAAAATTTTAATTTAGCAGAAAGAAGGGAGAGACTGATGTATAGCAAAATCTCTAAGGATATTGCTAAAAATATGAGAGAAGCATAAATGATATGTTAAGAAAGGAGAAAACATACAATCATACAATCTGTTCAATTCAAATCAGAGAAGTCAAAAAGAAGGAATAATTTTTTAAAAAGAATAAATACAACAAATAGAAAAGAGTTCCCAACATGCCAGCCATTAATCTAATCATATCAATATCACACTAAATGTGTATGGTATAACTACGTAAATGACAAGATAGAGTTTGTTAGAGAAGATTCAAAAACAAGACCTGGATATATATTACCTAAAAGAAATCTTTCAATATAAGGATAGATATTGGTTAAAAATAAAGGGATGGGGAAAATATGTCCTGCTAACTATAATCAAGAGAAAGTTAAATTAGCTGTATTACTTTCAGAAAGCAGACTACAGAGCAAAGGAATTTATCAAGAATAAAAAGAGGATGTTATATAATTATAAAGGGATAAATTTTCTAACAGGATATGATATCCTGACAGTGTATGCAAATAAAGACAGAACATCAAAATACATAAGGCAAAAACTGATGGGCCAACAAAGAGAAATAAATGAATTCATTATTTTAGTTTGGAGACTTCACCACCCCTCTATCAGTAATTGACAGATAGAGTTGGCAGAAAATCAGTAAGGATATAGTTAAATTCAACAGCACCATCAATCAACTAAATCTAATTGACATTTATAGAATATTTCATCCAACGATATCAGAATGCACATTATTTTTAAGTTCACATGGAACAACGCTAAGAAGAACCACATTCTTGGCTTCAAGACACATCTCAAATTTAAAAGTGCTTACTTGCTATCAGACTATATTGGAATTAAACTAAAAATCAATAACAGAAAGATAGGTGGAAAATGTAAAAATATTTGGTAAGAAAGCAACACATTTCTAAATAACACTTAGGTCAAAAGAGAAGTCCCAAAGGAAATTTTGAAATATTTTGAACTATATAAAAATGAAAACAAAACTGATCAAAATATGTAGGATGTAGTAAAATGAATTTTTAGAGGGGGCATTTATAGCATTGAATGTATATACAGATGGACCTCAAATCATAATGGCTATACTTATGATTTTTTGATTCGGTGATGGGTTAAAAGTGACACATGTTCAGTAGTAACTGTAATTTGAATTTTGAATGTTCCTGGTCAGTGATATGACACTGTTTCATTATGCAGGGCAACAACAGTGAGCGCAGTTCCTAGTCAGCCATGCAATTGCCCAGGGTAAACCACCAACATTCTACAGTGTACTGTGTTGCTACATTGTGATATTCAGTAGGTTAGGTGTATTACATGCATTTTTGACTTATGGTATTTTCAACTTATAGTGGGTTTATAGAGGTGTAACTTCATAAGTCAAAGGAGCATCTATATTATGAAAGAAAAAAATGTAAAATTAATATCATCATCTACTTTAGGAAACTAAAGAACAGAAGAACAATGTAAGTCTAAAACAAGCAGAAGAAAAATAATAAAAAAGTATATCACAAATAAATGAAATTTTAAACAGGCAATCAATGGTGAAAATTAACAAAATCAAAAGCTGGTTCTTAGAAAATATTAACAAATTTGATGAACAATTATCTAGGCTAACCATAAAAAAATAGGGAAGACATGAACTACTAATATCAGAAATAAATGAAAGGACATCACTACTGATTCCATGGATGTTAAAAGTAAGATAAAGAAATCTTATGAAGAATTCTATGCTGTGAAACTTGATAGCCTATATAAAATGGACCAATGCAAGAAAAACACAAACATTCAAAACTTGCACAATGAGCAATGGATAATCTGAATAGGTCTATGTCCAATACAGAAATGAAGTCAATAAATTAATAACCTTCCAAAACAGAAAGCACTAGGCCCGGATGGTTTTGCTGATTAAGTCTACAAATTTTCAAAATAGAAACAATACCTGTTCTCTACAATCTACAGAAAACAGAAACAGAAGAGACTATAAGACAGGCATTTCCTATAAGACAAGCATTACCCTAATTAACAAAATCATAAAAAGAGGTCATAAGGAAAACTGAAACATCATCTCTTATGAATATCGACGCAAAAATCCTCAACAAAATATTCTAATCTAACAATGTATAAAAATAATTGTATCCCATGACTAAAAGGGGTTTATTCCAGTTAAAGAAAGGCTGGTTCAACATTCAAAAATCAATTGATGGGGCTTGAATATAGCTTAGTGGTAGAGTGCTTGCCCCAGGTTCAATCTCCAGTACTGCAAAAACATAGAGAAAAGTCAATTAATAATGTATTGTATCATATTAGCGGGCAAAAAGTAATAAATTATCATGTCAATAGATGCAGGAAAACCATTTGAAAAAAATCAACACTAATTTGAAATAACAGATCTTACAAAGTAAGAATAGCAGGAAACTCCCTCAACTTGTTAAAAAGGAATTCTACAAGAAGCCTATAGCTTACAAACTCAAAGTCAAGAAACTAGATGATTTCTCCTTAAGACCAAGGTGTCCCTCTCATCTCTTCTTTTTTACTGGAATTTCTTGCTAGTGCAATAAAATATGAAAAGCAAACAAATTATTTGCATATTGGGAAGGAAGAAATAAAAGTCTTTGTTTGAAGATAACATGATTGTTTATGTAGATAATCCCAAAGAATAGACAAAAGAAAATTCTTGGAACTAATAAGCAATTATAAGAAAGTAACAGGGAATAAAGTTAATATACAAAAGTACATTGCTTTACTTTATCACAGCAATAAACAATTGGAAATTGAAATTAAAAAATAATATCATTTACATAATCATCAGAACATGAAATACCTAGACATAAGGCTAACAAAATTATAAATAATCCATGTAAAGGAAAATAAATAAACTCAGATGCTAGAAATCAAAGAGATATAAATTCCTGGAGAGATGCTTGATATTTATGAATAGAATTTTTCAATATTGTGAATGATGTAAATTCTTCCCAGTTTGACCTATAGATTTAACAAAATTTCAACAGAAATCTTGTCAAGTTATTCTTTGTTATTCACAAACTGATTCTCATATTTCTATGGAAAGACCAAATAACCAGAATAGCCAACACAGTACTAAAAAGAAGAACAAAGTCAAAGGAACAACACTACCTTACTGGCTTAACATAAAGACACGCTAATCCAGACATCATGACACTGGTGAATGAATAAATAAACTGACCAATGGAATAGAATAGAGAATCACTATACTAGTACAGTGTGGAAGTAACAAAATAATAGCAATAAAACAGGGAGTCCAGAAATATACCCAAAGAAATATGGTCATATTATTGTTGATAAATGTATACAAATAATTCAGTGAAGAAGGGATAATCTTTTCAACAAATAGTGCAAAATTTTAAGAAGGAATCACAGATGAGAAACTCAGGACCTGGGATTAGGTATAAAGTCCCTACTTGGGCAGGGGATGTAGGTCAGTAGTACAGTACTTGCAAAACTTGTATGAGGCTTTGGGTTTGATACCATGCATGGCAATAAAAATAGACATTATGTTAAAGGTCATTTTGGTAAAATAAAATGTAGATAAATTGGAATGCATTGCTATTCGAACATAATTGACAGACTGAAAAAATATCTTTTAAAAGTAAATATGCAACTAAGAACTTATATCCAGAATATACAAAGAACTCTCAAACTCAACTATATATTCAATAATCTGATTTTTAGCAAACTAATTCAGCCATTCTGGAAAAATTTGGCAGTTTTTCACAAGTTAAACATAGATGTATCACATGGTATAGTAATCCCTTGGGTATTACCCTAGAGAAATGAAACAAAAGCAGATCAAAAATACCCCCCAAAACTATATTCATGTGAAAAATTTACCTATGAATATCATAGGAGCTCAATTCATAATCACCAAAACCTCAAAATAACTCACAAGTGAATAAGATAAACAAAAATCATTATACATCCAAACAATGAAATATTACTGAGTAATAAAAAGGAATTAACTATCAAAAAAGGTGACAACTTGAATTAATCTCAAAGAATTATGCTTTAATAAAAGAAGCCACATTTCATAAGGCTACATAATATATGAGTTCACGTATATGACGTGTTGAAAAGATAAAATCATACTGATGGATAAAAAAATAAAATTATAATGAGGGATAAAGTATTAGTGGTTTACACGGTTTAGAAGTGTTCTTGGGGGGATTGTTTATACAGGAATAGACTGAATACAATTTTTGGTAGTATTAGAATTATTCAGTATCTTGATTATTGTGGTGGTAGGCAGATAAGTTTTTAAAAAGTAAAAGAAGAAAGATGATATCTTGATCTGTTTCTGCTGCTAGAACTGGATAATTTACACAGAATAAAAGTGTAATTAGCTTATGGTTTTAGAAGCTAGGAATTGCAGATTTTCATTATACATCTCCCCTTCTTCTGAGCCCTCACCATAATTACCCTGAATGTTCCATTGCATATTCCACTCATGGCAATATAGACGTTTTCTAGCCTGCTCCTCCAAATTCTTCCAGCCAAAGCTGTTTCCACATTTTCAGCTATTTGTTGTAGCAACAATCCCACATTCCAATACCAAATTTTCTCTCTGATTACATTTTCTGGTGCTATCATAGAGTGCTACAGACTGGATAATTTATAAACAATAGAAGTTCATTTGGCTCACAGTTCTAGAACTGGGAGATTCAAAAGCATAGCACTGACATCTGGTGAGGGCCTTCATTCTGTGTCATAACATGGCAGAAGGGCAAGTGAGCATGCAGGAGACAAAGAAAGAGAGCAAGAGGGGTACTAATCATAACAAACTCACTCTTACAATAACTAACCCATTTCTATGATAAAGGCATTAATCCATCACCAGGGAAGAGCCTTTAAGACCTAATCCCCTCTTAAAGATCCAGCTTCTTAGTATTGTTACAATGACCATTGAATTTCAACAATCCCCAAAACAAAACAATATTCCTTCAGCTGCTATTTGAAGTCTTGAATGTAGAAATCAAGTACAGATATAGGAGAACCAGTCTAAAAATGTTGAAAAGTTATGAAAAGATACACATTATAGAGTTAAGCCCAGATAGTTATTGAAGCAATGCACAGTGGCATTTATTCCATGCCTGAATCATTTGGGCCTCTCAGAAGAGACTTCTTATTAACCTAGCAAGGGAAATAATAGTATCAGCTATACAGCATATTTTATTTAATGTAATTTACTATAGCCATAAACTCACTCATTCATTCATTCAACACGCATTTCAGTAGTGACTACAAAGCATCCAAATGTGAATAGAATAATCTTCATTCAAGAAGCTTGTAAGCCATGTGTAGGCAGTGAGATGAAATCTGAGCATAGTTTTGATCTGCACCTGTAATCCCAGAAAGCTCAGGAGGCTGAGGCAGGAGGATCATCAGTTCAAAGCCAGCCTCAGCAACTTAGCAAGGCCCTAAGCAACTCAGTGAGACCCTGTCTCTAAATAAAATACAAAAAAAAGGGCTAAGGATGTGGATGTGGCTCAGTGGTTAAGCATTCCTGGGTTCAATCCTTGCTACAAAAAAAAAAAAAAACAGCTTGCAACCTAGCACAGAGAATGGTATAAATATACAAATATCTGTAATGGGGAAGAAAAACAGAAATTAAAGAACACTATAAAAGACACAAGGTGATACAATGGAAATCCTAGCTTCCTTACTCATAATTTGCTTGACGAGTTGGTATAGCTCATATTACCATAGTTTCTTGAACTTTAGAATGGTGGATGAAACTACTTAACACACAGGATAACTGGGATGCTTGAATATGGATGTTAATGCCTATCAGAGTGCCCATGATAATGCTGAGGTATGCAGTCAACACAAATAGTTTGCCATGGAGAAATTCCATGGGTAAGATGACATAGAGGTCATGGCATTAGAGCTATTTTGCTGACAGACAATTTGGGGAGGCAGAAATAGAGGTTGTGTCTCCCTTGACATTTAGCCTAGAACAAACTAAACCACGTCATTTGCTTCTGTAAGTACTGAAATACCCCCTCACTTCCTTTTAAAAATTTTATTAGCTTAATGGGAATATAATTTCATGTACCATAAAATCACCCACTGGAAGTTTATAATTCAATGATGTTTAACTTATACAGAGACTTGTAAACTATCATTAAAATTTAAACTGAGACCATTTTTGTCACTCCAAAAGGAAACACTTTGGATTTGTGCTTCTGGAAAGAAGAAGTAGACATACACTTCCCTATTTTCCAACTAAATACAGATTAAAACCACAAACATTCTATATAAAATAAATTTATAAATATTGAAAAGTTGGAACAAATATGGTAGAACAGTTAGTGTCCTTGAAACACAATGATTAACATCATGTCCCCAAACTTCCACCTTATTCAGAAAAAAACAAGTAACAAGCCAAGAACTTGCACTTCTATACCTACCTGAAAGTAATGAAGGGGCACCATCTTTCATATAAAGTCTGAGGGGCTGGGGTTGTGGCTCAGCAATAATAGCACTTGCCTAGAAAGTGTGAGGCACTGGGTTCAATCCTCAGCACCACATATAAATAGATAGATAGATAGATAGATAGATAGATAGATAGATAGATAGATCAATTAATTAATTAAATAAAATAAAGATATTGTGTCCAACCAGAACTAAAAAAAATAAAAATAAAAAAGAGTAGTGTCCTAGGAGGTGTTGTGAAACAGATGATTTAAGTAAGACCCTGATATTTGTACCATAATAATCCAGTGTCCTAACTTCCATAGAAAATCATTGACATAACAAAACAGATTTCCACCTATACAACAAAAAATCAATCAATAGATGCTAAAATCAAGATGACACAGATGTTAGAATTATCTGAAAAGAATTTTAAAGCAACTTTCATAAAAATGCTTCAATGTGCAATCATGATTACCCTTGAAAAACATGAAAAAATAGAAAGTCTTAGCAAAGGAACACAAAACCTCAGCAAGGAAATACATTATAGAGAAAAGAAACAAATGGAAACGTTTTAGCTAAAAAATTCAATAATCACAATTTAGCTATTGTGAATTGTGCTGTTATAAACATTGTAGCGGCTGTATTGCTGTAGCATGTTGGTTTTAGTTCTTTTAGATAAATATGGAGGAGTGGAATAGCTCACTCATATGGTGGTTCTTTTCCTAGTTTTTTTGAAGAATATCCACACTGCTTTCTGGAGTGGGATTGTACTAATTTGCAGTTCCACCAACAATGTATGTGTGTGCTTTTCCCCCTCCCATTTATTATTCATCAATATTTTATTAATAATATTATTTATTTTATGCATTATTTATTATTATTATTCATATTCTTGATAATTGCCATCCTGACTGCAGTGAGATGAAATCTCAGCGTAGTTTTGACCTGCATTTTCCTGATTATTAGAGATGCTGCACATTTTTTCATATGTTTACTGGCCTTTGTTTTTCTTCTTTTGAGAAATTTCTGTTTAGTTTATTTGCCCATTTACTGATTGGTTTACTTTTTTATTGGCATTGAGGTTTTTTGAGTTTTTAAAAATATACTCTGGATATTAATTGCCTTTCAGAGGAGTAGCCGACAAAGATTTTTCTCCCATTCTATAAGCAAAGGGAATTTCTTCTTTATATGTATAAAGAAAATGCCAATAAAAATAAATAAATATAGGAATAAAAGGAAGATCAGTAGAGTAGAAGAGGGAGAAAAGGAGGGAGGAGGTAATAAAAAGGAGGGTAAATGGGGATTATAATTAAATTCTTTATATGTATAATTTTGTCAAAAGGAACCCAAATACTATGTATAATTATAATGCTTGAATAAAAACATGCAATAACCTAATGTAAAATTTCAATGAATGGACTCAACAGCAGAATGGAAAAGACAGAGTACAGAAAAACTTGAATGTAAAACAACTGAAATTATTCAAGTTGAATAACTGAAACACAAAAAAAATGGGGAGGGCTGGGGATGTGGCTCAAGCGGTAGCGCGCTCGCCTGGCGTGCGTGAGGCCCGGGTTCGATCCTCAGCACCACATAACAACAAAGATGTTGTGTCTGCCGAGAACTAAGAAAAAATAAATAAATATTAAAATTCTCTCTCTCTCTGTCCCCCTCTCTCTCACTCTCTCTAAAAAAAAGGGGGGGAGGAAATAATAGTCTCAGAGACTTGTGGGACCATAACAAAAGACCTAAGATTTTTCTCATCTGAGTTCCAAAACAAGAGGGGAAAGAAGAAGAAGGGCCTTAAAACTCTGGTCGCCAGGAAGAAGTGTGTACAATACTTTTGAAGAGCTAAGAGGAAAGAACTCTCATTCTCAAATCATCTATCCAGCAAAAATGTCCTTCAGGTGTGAAGGAAAGATCAATATATTCTTGGAAGGAGAAAAACTAAAATTTTGTCACCAACAGAGCTATGTACCTTAAAAACAAATTAATAGAGGACATTCTTGGAACAGAGAGAAAATAATAAAATAAAATGAAGAAACTTGGAATACCTAGAAGGAAAAAAAAAGAACAATGGAATAATGTAAAATGGGGATAAATACAATAAATTTTGTTCCTCCTCTTGAATTTTCTAAATGGATGAAGCCAAATATAATAAAACTGTCTGATGTTGTTCTCAATGTATACAGAAGAGATATTTAAGACAAATGTAAATGGAAGGAGGGTAAAAGGACAAAAGGAGATAAGTTTTATATGCTCCACTCAAACTAGTAGAATATGAACATTAGAAAACTGTAAAATTAATGTGCATGTATAATACCTACTGGAACCACCAATAGTATATATACACTCAAAACACCATGAATAAAAATAGAATTCTAAAAAATAGTCAAGTAAGCCACAAGAGGGGGAAAAAAGAAAACAGAAGAATAGCAAACAGCAAAACAGAACAGCAAAAAAAAAAAAAAGGAGATTTAAGCCCTAATTTGCTCATAATTAAATTAAATGTAAATAGTTTCTGTACATACAAAAGATTGGGAAAACAGATTTTTTTAAAGAGAGAGAGAATATATATATATATATATATATATATATATATATATTAGTTCTCGGCGGACACAACATCTTTTTTTGTTTGTTTGTTTGTATGTGGTGGTGAGGATCGAACAGGCCGCACACATGCCAGGCGAGCGCACTACCGCTTGAGCCACATCCTCAGCCCCGGCAAAGCAGATTTTTAAAACTGAACAGTGGGCTGGGGCTGGGGCTCAGTGCTAGAGCACTTGCCTGGCATGTGTGAGGCACTGGGTTCAATTCTCAGCACCACATATAAATAAATAAAATAAAGGTCCATCAACAACAAAAATGTATTTAAAAAAAATGAACAGTATATTGTCTTCAAGAAAACCATGGTGATATTTGTCAATGAAAATTAAATCAATGGAAAAATATATACCCTGTAAGCATTAATCAGAAGAAATCAGTAATTTAAGATAAAGTAGAGCCAAGCGCAGTGGTGCACGACTGTAATCCCAGTAGCTCTGGAGGCTGAGACAGGAGGATCACAAGTTTAAAACAGACTCAGCAAAAGCAAGGTGCTAAGCAACTCAGTAAGACCCTGTCTCTAAATAAAATACATAATAGGGCTAGGGATGTGGCTCAGTGGTCAAGTTTCCCTGAGTCCAATCCCTGGTTCAATAAAAAAAAAAAAAAAAGATAAAATAGACCTCAGAGCCAACAAAACAGTGAGGGAGGGGCTGGGGTTATGGCTCAGTGGTAGAGCACTTGCTTAGCACATGTGAGGCACTGGGTTTGATCCTCAGCACCACATAAAAATGAATAAATAAAATAAAGGTATTATGTCCATCTACAATAAAAATGAAAAAAAAAACTTGAGGGACATTACACAATAATAAAAGGGCCAATCAACCAAGAAGACATCACAATCATAAATGTATACGCAAATAGAAAAAGAGAGCTGCAAGATATATAATTCACAAACTGACAGAACTGAAAGAAGAATTAGATAAATACACAATTATAATTGGAGGATTCAGCATCCTTCTCCCAACAAATACTTTGAAATTTAAAAAACATTAAGTATACAGTTACCTTATCCCAGAGAAATGCAGAGAAATGAAGACTTATATCAACAAAGAAACCTGTACATAATTATTTGTACCAGTTTTATGTGTAATGATCAAATAAAATTAGAAATAACACTGTTGTTCAATGGGTGAATAGTTAAACACACTGTTGTACATAAATGGCATGGAATACCCTACAGAAATAAAAAGTAATGAACTATCGTTACATGCAACAGCTTGGATGGATCTCAGGGGCAGAAAGGAAGGAGTAGGTGTTGGAAAGGAGGGAGAGAGGGAGAAGAGTCTTAAAAGATAACATACCATATGATTTCATTTATTTAACATTTTCAAAAAGGCAAAACTGTAGAGAAGGAAAACAGATTAGTGGGGATAAAAATTGAGAGTGGAGGAGGTTGATATATTCATAAAGGCATGAACAAGGAAAAATTTGTAGCAATGGAATAGTTTTTTTTTTAAATCTTGATTGAGGTTGTTTTTAATAGGAATCTATACCTGTAGTAAAATGATGCAGAACCATACATGTACATTGTAGCAATGTTACCTTCTTGGTTGACATTGTACCTTAATCACATAAGGTATACAATTATGGAAAATTGAATGAAAGGAACATGGGACCTCTTTTTACTATCTTTGCAACTTCTTGTGAATCTATAATTTCTTTCATTTTACATTTTAAAAATCTTCATACACATTAGTAGTCATTCCCTACCTGGTAACTTTTTCCCTCCCAGAGTCAGGCAACCACGGGTGTACTTTCTGCCTCCACAGATTATTTGTGATATTTCATATGAATAGAGTCATAAAATATGAATGAGGTCTTTTGTGATTAGCTGCTTTCATATAGTTTAATGTTTTTAAAATATATACATGTTGAAGTACTTCATTCCTTTTCATTGCTAAATATTATTCCATTGTAGGATATACTATTTTCTCCACTCACTAGTTGACAGACATTTTGAATTATGTCCAGTTTTTGACTATTATGAATAATGCTGCTATGAACTTTAATGTACAAGTTTTGTGTGGTTTTAACTTTTCAGTTATTTTAGGTAAATAGGTTAGCTGGGTCATATGGTAACTCTGTGTTTAACATTTTAAGAAACTGCCATGCCATTTTTCAGGTGTCCAAACCATATTACATTCCCACCAGTAATGTATATGGTTTCCTGTTTCTCTACATCCTTGTCAATAGATGCTAATTTTTTGTCCTTTCGATTACAAGCACCTAGTGGATGAGAAATAATATATAGTTTTGCTTCTGATCTACATTTACTCAATGACTAATGATGCTGAGCATCTTTTATGTGCTTTTTTATGTCCTTCATTGGCCATTTGAATAACTTTTTTAGAAAAAAAAAATGTCTCCTCAAGTCTTTCCCCAGTTTTAAAGTGGGTTAGTTTTCTTTTTATTGTTGATTTGTAAGAATTCATCATGTATTCTTAATGTAAGTCTCTCATTATTTCTCCCATACTGTGAATTGTCGATGATAATTCCTTGATGGTATCATTCGAAATATTTATACTATTCACAGTTGAAGAAATTGTTACTATAGTTAAATTAATATCTGCCATGCTTTGAAATCTTTTGTATTTTTGTTGTTCTTTGGTTCTGTTTTTTTTTTGTTTGTTTGTTGTTTTGTTTTGTTTTTGTTATTGTTGATGTGTTTCTGTAGGTTTTTTTTTAATTGACCATGGAAAAAGTTACCCTGACCTAGCACACAAGCTATTTTAGCTTTTGACCTCATTACTACTTTTTGAATTTTTTCATTTAAAGCAAAACAGCATATTTTACCAGATTTTTACTATGAATTCCGTTTTTCTTCACCTATGCTATCTATCTTTCATGCTCCCTCAATACTCTACCCTTTTGGTACCACATACAAAATATGCCCTGTTTCATTTTATCTCTTTATTTAAACGATAACTAATAATGAACAAATTGCCTGTCATATATTTAATATTTACGAGCCCTTAATAATAGCAGATCCCATGTACTGAGTTTCCTACATGCCAGACACTGTGATTAATACTTTACATGCATTATATAATCTCATTCTCAGAGCATCAAATAAAATTAAGACACATTATGACTGAGAGAAATGAGCAGATATGTACAAAGTGCAACAAGCAGACTTGGAACCCAAACCCATTTTCTTAAAAATAATACATATTTTTGAGTGTTTACTATGTGCCTTTTTGCAATTTATTCTTCAGAACAACCTAATGAGGTAATTAATATTTTAAATATTAGGTAAGTGAGACAACTCCAGTCCCTTCTACTCTTCCAGTCTCACCTAAGGCATAAAATGTTGATAAGTAACTGTGAAGGTTATAGCCCAGGAGAAAAGGCCAACTAAAAGACTAATACCTAATCACAGGATTATAGCATATTTCTCTTCCACCCACACCTAACATAATTTATAGCAGTTAACATTCACTGAAAGCATACTAAGTTTTTAATGCCAGAATCTGTACTAGCAGCTACAAGTGTATCATCTCAGTTTAAATCTTTACAAGTACAAAGCAAAGCAGATAATATTGTAAGTCCTATTTTACAGAAGATGAGACTGAGGCTTTTAAGATCATACACAATTATTTGGAAGAATTGGGATTCTAATTCAGGTCTCTCAGATACCAAAAGCCTGTATTCACTCTATTATACCTATCTTAGAAAGAAAGTGACACAATTAGATTATTTCAAAGCTTTACTGACTCCAGAATTGTATTATTTTTAAAACATATTTATTAAACTATAATGTGAGTATAGAGAAACACATGGCCAATAAAGTCAATTATCACAAACTGAACATGTCCCTTTATTGATTAAACAGAATGTTATCTCTTCCTCCATCCTCCCCCAGAGGGTCTCCTGTGTACACCCTTTCCAGAAATTACTACTAACCATGGATAAACAGTAGCCAACTCTGATCAGCACAAATGAATATAGTCCATAAGTGAACTCTATATAAATAAAAAATATATAATATGTACTCTTTTATGTCTTGTAGCTTTTGATCAAGATTTTATTTTTGAGGTCTATAATTTGCTGTATGCAGGCATAGTTCCTTCCTTTAAAAAAGCAATATAATATATACTATAATCACGATATATCACAAGATATACATCCATTCTACTGCTGATAAACATTTAGTAGTTTGGAGCTCTTACAAATACTGCTATGAATATTCTTGTACATGTGTTTTGGTGAACACGATTATAATTTTTCCTTGAGTAATCTTTATTGGATAATTAGAACTGGTGACAGAGCAGAGAGGGATAGAGGTAGGGATAATAGGCAGAAGGCTACTGCACAAGATTAAGCATAAAATGTTGAGGGTAAAGAAGATGGTAGCTATGGTAAGGCTAAAGAGGAAGAGATGGAAAAGACGGAGATAAAGATATTTGGAGCTGGGCATGGTGGCTCACGCCTGTAATCCCAGCATCTTGGAAAGCTGAGACAGGAGGATTGGAAGTTGAAAGCCAGCCTCAGCAAAAATGAGGCTCTAAGCAACTCAGAGAGCCCCTGTCTCTAAATGAAATACAAAATAAAGCTGGGGATGTGGCTGGTTGAATGCCCCTGAGTTCAATTCCTGGTACCAAAAAAAAAAAAATAGTGTTTGGGTATATAGATCAATTGGTTCTAAGGAATCAAGGGAAGTAAAAAATGATGTTAAAACTTTCATCCGCTGAAAGAGGAAAGAAATTTGAGCAAAAATTTGGAATAGGATCAAAGCAAAGAAATGGCAGTGTGAAACAAAGAAGGCATGACCTGAGAGTTGGAAGGATCACCTACATAGGGTCCTGTTATAACAGACTGGAAAGGAGAGAATTTGGGAGAATGCATGTGACAGGGGTGAGTGTGCTGCATTAGATTCAGGAGAGACTAAAGGGGAACAGATCTGAGAAAGAGCCCTTTAATTTGGCAGCAGGGAAGCTTTCATAAGAGCAGTTTCCATAGAGTTCTGGTAGCCTTTTCAGAGTTCTGAAAGGAGCAAGTGGTGAGAAAATGCCTATGGGGGCTACAAAGACTCATTTAAGAGGGGTGGCCATGAATGAATTGACTAAAGAACAGAGTGTCAATAGACAAATGGAAATAGGGAATGAATGGTATGTGTGGCGTCTGAGCCAGATAAGGTAACTGACAGAGAGGGATCTTGGGTAAAATATAATGAGCTAGGGCATGAGGGTAGAGAAAGAGCTGATTCATTCAACAAATATTTACTTAATATGTCTTATTAGCCATGCACTATGATAGGGCTGGGGACATAGGTATTAAGAAAAGTAGTCTCTACCCTCAAATTATTTGTAGTATAGTGGGGAAAACACTTGATTACAGTATAGTGTAATAGGTACCAAGTTGGAGCAGAGGATGCTATAGAACTTTACATAATTTCTACACAGGTTTGACTAAAAAAGATTCTTGGAGATTCAGGCATCTATGTTGACACTTAAAAGTGTCAGAGAAAGAAGATGAGGAAATGATATTCTAAGAGAAAGTAGGACCTTACACAAAAACATAGGATTTTGAGAAGGCCCTTCATAATTAAGGAAGTTTGATGATATCAGCATGGATGAAGGGGAATGTTCCACAGAGTTATGCCAATAAGAAGGTAGGCAGGAGCTAGATTTTGGGAAACCCAGTTCAGCCACTTCATGTGTCTTTGAACTTACATTGTATAGGTGTTTGTGGGCTATTGAGTTGTTATTCTTAACTTTTTAGAATTTTATTAAGATTTAATTCATACATCATACAATTCACTCATTTAAAATATATAGTTTAGTGAGGTTTAATATATTTGCTGATATGTGCAACTAACACCACAGTTAATTTTAGAAGACTTTTTTATCACTTATAAAAGGAACTTTTACACAATTTAGCTATCAGCCTCAGCCTGAAATCCCCCACACACACTCTGAGCCCTAAGCAACAACCAATATATTTCCCACATCTATAGATTTCCATATTCAATACTTTCATATGAATACAGTCATACAATATGTGGTCTTTTGTGACTGACTTCTTTCACATGGTATGATGGTTTCAATATTCATCTGTGTTGTTGCCTGTATCAGTATTTCATTCCTTTTTAAGGTTGAATAATATTCCACTGTATGACCATAGCATTTTTATGTATTCATTCATGGCTGATGGACATTTGGATTATTTCCAAATCTGGCTCATAATAAAAATGCATATTCTGTTGCTGTTGAGTAGAGTGTCATATAGAAGTTTATTAGGGTTGATTGTTTCATAATGTTGTTCAAGTCTTCTCTATTTTCTTACTGATCTTCTGTTTAAGTTGCTTACCAATTATTCAACATGGGGTGTTGAAGTCTCCAAGAATTGTTGGTGAGTTGTCTATTTCTTCCTTCATTTCTTTCAGGTCTTGCTTCATGTACTTTGGTGCTTTTTCATTGGGACATCATGAGGAAAGTAAAAAGACAACCCATAGAATAGGAGAAAGTATTTTCAAACTGAATAATTAATGACAGGGTTATATTTGGCATATGTAAAGAACTCTTACAACTCAATAAGAAGAAGACAGATATAACACAACTAAAAATGGGCAAAGGATCTGGATAGACATTTATCTAAGAAAGATATAAAAATGGCCAATAAACACATGAAAAAGATGTTCCACATCATTAGTCATTAGGGAAAATGCAAGACAAAACCATCATAAAATACCACTGCATATGCACTAGGATGGCTAGAATCAAAAGTAAGAAAATAGCAATTGTCAACAAGGATATGGAGAAATTAGAACCCTGCTGGTTGGAATGTAACATGGTGTTACCATTTTGAAAATCAATACAGCAGCTCTTAAAATGATTAGAGTTATCACATATATCCACAAAAATTCTACATGAATGTTATAGCAGTATTGTTTATAAGAACCAAAGGTGTAAGTGCCTTGAATGTCCATTAGTTGATGATGGAGACACTGGTTAAATATTTATCAGCACACCATTGCGTGGGAGCCATTAACGTTTGGTAGTAATTTAAACTATGTGAATGGATGTGATCACCAATGTATGGTACAAAGTGGGATGAGAACAGGGCCCAAGAATTGGATTAGGTAAAGAAGCCTCAAAACTTCAAATAAGAATTTCCAGTGCCCTCAGTCTAGTAAAAATATTTAAAAGAGCATATACCCAAATGACTTAAAATTAGCATACTATAGTGATGCAGTCACATCAATGTTTATAACAGCTCAATTCACAATAGCTAAGCTATGGAACCAACCTAGGTGCCCTTCAATAGACGAATGGATAAAGAAAATGTGGTATGTATACAGAATGGAACATTATTCAGCCACAAAGAATAAAAATATGCCATTCGCCAGTAAATGGACAGAACTGGAGCTATCATGCTAAGTGAAATAAGCCAATCCCCCCCCCAAAAAAACAAATACTCTTTCTGATATGTGGGTGCTAACACACAATAAGTAGGGGGAGGGAAGAATAAAGTTCACTGGATTAGACAAAAGGGAATGAAAGGAAGGGAGGGGGAATGGGAATAGGAAAGACAGTGGAACGAATTGGTCATGACTTTCCTCTGTTCATATATGAACACATGACCAGTGAAACTCCACATCATATACAACCCCAAGAATGGGAAGTGATACTCCATGTATGAATAATGTGTCAAAATACACTCTACTATCATGTATACTTAAAAATAACAAATAAAAAACTAAATTAAAAAAAGAAAAAAAGAAGAAGAAAGAAATTTAGAAAGTGGGAAAATACCTTATATATAAGGCATCTAGTCAGGCAGTGAAAGTGTTCGTGAATTAGGTTCAACCGCCTCCCAGAGAACAGTGAGAGAGAGAGAGAGAGAGAGAGAGAGAGAGAGAGAGAGAGAGAGAGAGAGAGAGAAATATGAGCAAGTTGCCTGGGCAGAAAATTCCTACCCCCAAATTCAATTCTTGTTCAGCTAAGCTACAGAAGGACAGGAATGCTTGTATTGCCTAATTGAGTGGTGGCTGGGGAAGGGTTGTGGCTGGAAGGAATCTTCACATATGAAAAACAGCTAGCCATAAGACTCCTTTAATCACATATTTGTGCATCTCCATGAACATTTAATGAAAATTCCTAGGTTCCAATCTTAGGCTAGAAACTCTGAACACAGCATAAGTAGGAAATATAGCAACAGCAAGTTTTGAAGAGTTATGGTGGTCAGAGAAATCTTAGAGGAGGTAGGGCTTTGGAAGATTAGCTAAAAAGTACCTGGGTAGAAAGAAGAGGGAGAGAGGCTGGGGTTGTGACTCAGTGGTAGAGTGCTCACCTAGCACATGTAAGGCCCTGGGTTTGATCCTCAGCACCACATAAAAATAAATAAATGAAATAAAGGTATAAGAAAATAAATTTTAAAAAAAGAAAGAAGAGGGAGAGAACCATTTTCTAAATAAAGTATAACAGAAATAGGAATAATAATGCTTTACACTTAAATAATTCTTGCTCTATGCAAAATACCCATTCTAAGAGCTTTAATTATGCTAATTTAATTCTCAAAACGACCCTATGAAATATGTACAATTATTCCATTTTACAGATGAGAAAACTGAGGTTGCATTAGATCATAGGTAAGTGGCAAAAGAAGCATTATGAACCTAAACATTCTGGTTCCAGAGAGTCCCCACCTACCTCCTAGAGCATGCAAGGTATTTTCATGAGAGTTGTGAATATAAGGGCCCAAACTGGATTACAGAGACCATGAAGCCATGAGATAGAAGAGTTGCATAGGAAAGGAGGGAGCCAACCTCAAAAGATCTTCAACTCCAGTGACATTTGCTTTATGTCTTCTAAACCAAACCAAGCAAGCCCAGCATTGAATCCTGAATCTGCCATTGATCAGTGGTGTGACATGGTACAAAGTCAGTGGTGATGTCTCTTTCCTTGTATTTCAGCTGAGTATTAACAAGGGCAATTATGTAAGGTTTCTGGAAGGATTAAATGAATCCAAGTCTATAAATTGTCCAGCACACAGTAGGGCACCTTAAATGGAAACTGTGACTATTATTACTTTAATACTTACAGAGTTCTCAGCACACAGCCTTTGGGACAATTATTTTAGTGTGCTTAGAGATTCCTCAAAGGCCCATCTAAGTGGAATTCCTGGTGAAAACAGTCAGTGTTTTGAGTCATTTCCTCTCCGAGTGGCTCAGTCTACTGGACATTTTATAGCCTTGAGTTGCTGGGGCCTTTCCAGTTGGCAAGCATGACCACAGGTTGGCTTGGGTTAGGGAAGCTGCTCCATATAATGTGTCCACCATTCCTAGGTGGGTAAGAAACCCTTTGAGGTGCTACCATTGGAGTTGGCACAGCTAGAAAGGAAGGAAACCTTATCTCAACCCTTCTTCTTGATGTTGGGCTATATGTTACTGGTACTCTGGAGATGTCTGCATTGCAAGAGTTTACACTGGCTTCCATATCCCTACATGAATTTCTTTTCCTCCTTAGCTCTACAATATCATGTCTTACTACTTCCATCTTACCCTCTGATCACACCAATCCAGTTCTGGGCAAATATCAGTGAATAACTGGGAATGCATGGTGTCAGACGCCCTGCTTGCACTTTGAACTTTCCCATTTTCCTAGGACATCCTCTTTCCTCTTAGATGAAATGTCACATCTCTCCCTTTTTATTTTTTGTATCTGCTAAGGAAACTCCTATCCTGCCTGATATCTTCCTGGAAATGTAATTGTTGGAGGCATATAATTGAAAGCATGACTAGGATTAGCTGCTATTCTCAAGAATCTTGAAACTGTAAATCCTAGTAGACAGGACCCAAAAAGCAGAAGGGGAGGAGTAAAACCTTTTTATTTTTCACATGTCTGCAAATGTCCTAATGTACACCTGTCACCCAAAATAGAACACTGAAGAGTTTTCAGGTTCCAAATAGCTGCTTCAGTATCTGGGGCACTTCTTAAAGGCAACCTGCAAGGGGAGTAGAGTGGATCTCTCAACCTGGAGTTCTATCTGTAGGTGGTAAAAGAGGCCTCTGCTGAGTCTTCAGAAGAGGGCAGGGGAGCCACACTCTTTCCTACTCAGTCTATAATGGCTGCCTCACCCCAAAAGTACATGGGCACATATGATTTCAAATTTCAGAATATTCTCTTTTCTTGAAGTGATCCTGGAACACGTAATCCAGACTGGGATAGGGCCCATCAGCCCAAGTAGTTTCACCTTTAGTATAGTGGCTCCATAACTTTAGATTCATTTCTTTCCCATGATCCCTTTGAGGACAGTAGGCTCCCCAAAACACATAGCCAAACTGATAAATACCCTCACAGTTGGATTGAAGTCAGGACAGGAAGAGAGGATGAGAATTAATGGCAACTGCTTGGTCAAAGAATTTCTTGGGCCCAGTGGAGAGTATGATGGAGGAATCTTAGAAATTCTTGGCTCTTCTCTTTATCTCATGCCTCACAACTATTCTTCTCTCACAACTGGGTCTACCTTCAAAATATATTCAAAATGCAATCACTTTTTCACCCTCTTCACAACTACCACTTTGTTCTAAGCCACCATTCACTCAGCATGAGGTCCTTACTCATCCTGCTGTTTTCACTATTACCCCTGTATAGTTTATTTTTTCCCAACAGCTAGAGGAATACTTTCAGTTCTCAAGTTCAGATCACATCACTTATCTGCTCAAAACCCTTCAATGACTTTCCATCTCATTCAGAGCAAGAGTCAAAGAGTTTACACTGGATTACATATCCTAACATGGTTATTCCCCTCCCTAGCTCTACAATATCATGTCTTACTACTTTTGTTAAGACTCACTCCATGACAACCACACTGGTCTCTTGCCTAGTCCTTGGCTATACCAGGCATGTTTCTGTCACAGGGCCTTTGCACTAGCTATTCTCCTTGCCTGGAGAAAATTCTTCCCCCAAGCACTCAAATGATTCACTTCCTGATCTCCTTAGGATCTTAATTAAAATTATGTACTTTTTCCAGTGAGATCTTTCCTGAGTAACCATATACCTTAAGCCTCATTTCCATTCTATTTTTCTTATGGTATTCATCAACTTCTGATATATTATATTTATTTAATTTAGTTATACATAGTCTGTGTCCTCCTCTATGATATAAACTTCATGAAGACAAAGATTTTGTCTTTTTTTTAAAAAAGTAGAGCCATGTGGTAAATGGATGGAACTGGAGGCTATCATGCTAAGTGAAATGAGCCAATCCCAAAAAAACAAAGGTCAAATGTTTCTCTCTCATATGTGGATGCTAACCCACAATAAGGGGAAGGGAGGGGAAGAATTGAAGTTCAGTGGGGTAGACAAATGGGAATGAAGGGCAGGGAGGGAGTATAGGAATAGGAAAGACAGTGGAATGAATCTGACATCACTTTCCTGTGTACATATATGAATACACCTCAGTGAATCATGTACATTCACAAGAATGGGATCCTAATTAGTATAATAAGATATATTCCATGGTTTAAACATATATCAAAATAGATTCTACTGTCATGTATAACTAAAATGAACAAATAAAAAATATTTCACTAAAAAAACCCAATAGATACTGCCCTAACATTAGTTAATGTTCAATAAGTACGCGTGAAATGAATTTTCTTTAAAAAAGCCCATGGCTCAGGAAAATGTTCCTATCCCTACCAGCTCTCAGTTTCCTCCATTCATAGCATAATGGGGGTTGGACTCGATGATCTCTTAGGTCTCTTGTATCTCTTGGACTAAATTTAGAGATTCTGGTTAAAAATATAGTCTCTAGAGCCAGATTTCTTGGGTTCATTCTATCTGGCACCTTGAGACAGGCTACTTCACCTCTGTAGGTTTCTTGATTTTTTTGTGTGAAAAATGAAAATGATAAAAATAGACCCTGTCTCAAAGGGTTGCTCTGGAGATTAAATAAGATCATCCTTATATAAGCACTTTAACACAGTGCATGGCATTCAATAAACATTAACTATTGCTTTTAGGGTGATCATTAGCAAATAGCTGCATTATCAGCTTTTCTTAGGCTCAAAACCAGCTTCGATTGCTGATGGCATGAAAAAAAAAATAGCAAAACAACCTCCATAACAACAAACTCACCTGAGGTTCATATGCAGCTCATATGCGACTCATATGCATACAGCTGGCCTTCCCCCCTTCCCCCACCCCATTACTAAGACAGAAGAACAGCTTGTTCCCTTGTAACCTGATGTCCCTGGATAAGAGGGAGGGGGAGAGAGGCAACGTGTGATTGCCATGGCCACCCGCTGCATCTCAGATTCCACAGAGAAGCAGGGCAAGGGGGCTTATTCACAGTCACCCACTAACTTGGCATGAATGGTTTCAAGCAGAGTGTGTAGAATACATGTTGTCCCAGTGGCAGGGGCACATCACAGATGTTCTGCTAGGTGAGCAAAAGATGATGTTCAAAGCCATCATCAGCAGACATGATTCAGGCAGCTGGCTAGGTCTTTGGGGCCGGAGATGCGTAGGCTTGCTGGAGTAAGGCAGGCTGTGGAGAGGTTACCAGAATGGAAACTAGAAAAGGTAACCAATGAATAAGCCTAGTAAAATAATCAGCATATTCATGGTAGCTTATACTTCCTGTGTGTTCGTTGTATAGCAGATGCTTTATACATGCTTTCATTTAATTTTCCAATAAACTCCACAGTTCACTTTAGCTATACATTGGAGAACTTGAAAATTATCAGTGCCCAGGCTCCAGTGCCCAGATCAAATCAAAATTGCTGTTAAAATTGCTCTTTTAAAATCTCCCCAGATAATTATAATGTAGAGCTAGCATTGAGGACTATATTATGAAGTGCCTGTGTGTATGTCTCTGTGTGTGTGTGTGTGTGTGTGTGTGTGTGTGTGTGTGTGTGTGTGGTGTGTTCCCACACTTTGGAGATGAGAAAATTGAAGTTCAGAAAATTTTCTTCTGATTATCCAGATAAGATCAGCACTAGAGGGGCTGGGGTTCTGGTTCAGTGGTAGACTGCTCGCCTGGCATGTGTGAGGCACTGGGTTCAATTCTCAGCATCTCATATAAATAAATTAATTAATTAAATAAAGGTCCATTGACAACTAAAAAATATTTTAAAAAAGAATCAGCACTAGACAACACTGTCTCATGTTCAATACTATACATTGTAGGTCACACAAGGAAGGTTTGAACTTGGGATGTGGGACCAAATCCCAATTTTTTGAGAACATTGTGATGGGGCCACTTATGATTTAGATTGGACACCTTGTACTAGTAGTCATCCTGGGGTCAAGTCTGGGATGCTGTAACGTAGTATCAGGGGTAACTGCTATTTTGTGGGGTAACTTCCTACCTCAGTAGAGATAGTCACAGAATTAACCAAATCATTAACTAGCAATAACTATTGAAAATACAGCAAGAGCTGTTGTTGTGGCTCAGTGGTAGAGCACTTGCCTAGCACGTGAGATGCCCTGGGTTTGATCCTGAGCACCACATAAAAATAAATAAATAAAATAAAGATATTGTGTCCAACTACAACTAAAAAAGTATTTTTTTAAAGAAAGAAAATACATCAAGCTGCTATTCATCCTCCCCAGCTTCCTCTGCCAACCAGATTCAGACTTTACACAACAGCAACAGCAGCAGCCACCACCAGCAGCAGCAGCAGTGGCAGTGATATAGGTCATTATTTCTTTAACCATAATATGTGCACTTCTGGAGATACATGTGATAATTTCGGAAGCAAACAGATGGGCTTTTTAAACTTCAACAGTTATGTATTCATCTTGATGTGCATTAGAAATATATCTCTAACACACACAGCCCCTGATTTCACAAATATTATTAAACAAGGCTAAATTGATTTAAAATATTGAAAAGTGACTTGAGTTAAAGAAACATATTAAGTAATTAATCATAATAGATCATAATAGAGGTGATTTGCACAAGAATATGGCTGCAGAATTCAGATGGAATAGATGAATGGCCGAAGAGAAGAAACACTCTCCAGATTCATTCATTTGTTAACTCAATCATTTATTCATTTGACAAGCATTTACCAGATGGCGATTATGTGCCAGGTAGCATGTTAGACACAATAAAGAGATGAATAAAGAACAAGAAATGTTTCCTGCCATTAAAGATCTCACAGAAAAGAAAATATTCAATGGAAGTTCCATATAAATAAGCACAGGTGTGTCAGGGGGCAGGTTATGGAGACAGAGTGAGCGGGGATTTGGAAATATTTCCAAGAAGTGACTTAGCCCTGTACATGGGAGTGGGAGGAGGAGGAGATGTCAAACTAAGGTTTGTAGGTGTAAAGCATGGAAGTGAGAAGCCTTGGAGTGTATATGCTTAATGATTGGTTTGGAGGAGGGATGAGAGAGGGAGAATGCAATTATTAGAACAAAAAATCTAAGGCAAGGAGGAGAGAAGAGAAAAGTCTGGAAAGATCTGCTAGGACTGGATTATCGTACTCTAAGAAGAGGGGTTTGAGTTTTACTCTTTTCACATTCTGGCTTTGTATCTAGGCTAGTGTCCAAGTTCATATCTTGGTTCTACCTTTTCTTTCTTTCTTTTTAAACTGTGTATCAGTGGGCAAGTTATCTAACCTCTCTGGGCTTCAGTAATTTTTTCTTAGCATTAATTATATGGGTTAAATGAGATTTCATTCATAAGTTACTTTTCACAATGCTTGGCATACAAAGTAAGTCCTATTTCTTGTCTGCTCCTCTCTGGCAGAGGAAAAGAACATATCCCTTGTGGTTTTCCTCTCTGGAGATGTCAGCAGAATGTGTTTATCATATGAGACAGTCTGTATTACTCTCTCATTTCATCTCCATATTCAACAAACTATTAAAGAACATCTGCCATGTAGCAGACCTTTTACCTATTTTATTTCACTTAATTTGCACAAGAGCCCTGATGACAGGATGGCTGCTACACTCTCCTGATTTCAACTGGAGCGGCAATACTTTGGTTCCACACACTTAAGGTGCAATGGGTACCACATTTCTCGATTATTTCTTCATAGATGAAAAAATGACAAGAGCTGTTTTCCCAACTCTGGAGGAGAAAAAAGGAGCTGAAAACATGTGGCCAATATGCTGGGTATTTATTTCAGTGATCTCTGCTAGCTCATGAGTCTGGAGACATCATTGGTATCTTCCAGAATTTAGTTGCTTTGTCTTCTCATATTTTATTATGATGATAAAATCCCCACATAATTTAAAATTTATCATCTTAACCATTTTTAAGTATACAATTGAAAAGTGTTCATATATTTGCATTATTGTGAAACATATCTCCATCCTATTTTATTTTTTCTGGGAATTGAACCCCTGGGTTCTTCATCAGTAAAGCTACATCCCCAGCCCTTTTCATTTTTTGTTTCAAGGCAGAGTCTTGCTAAATTGCTGAGGCTGACCTCAAAATTGAGATCCTCCTGCCTTAAACTTCTGAGTCTCTGGGATTATAGGTGTGCACCACTGTGACTAGCTCCATTCTTTATTTTTGAAATCAAAGGTAATATTATATCACTGTTTGTTTTGTGATAATATGATGGTATGTAAATCTAAGATTCATTCACTTCTCTGTGTTTCTGTAATGCTTCAAGAAAAGTCTTTTAAGTGATATCATGAATAAAACACCAGTGACCATTCCTGTTAATTCATTGATGAAAGATCCAGTAAGCTGTAGAAATTAGAGGCAATACTTTCTGATATATAAAGCAAGAACAATATCTTTTATAATTCTCCATACAATTTAGAAGGGGAAGGACATCTTAACCAGCATAAAAGAATGCTTTGGACTCATAAGATGACATACATAGACTTAGTTTGGTTCTCCTTGCTCCTCCCCACTATATTTTAAAATTGTAAAGCCTGGAAATAAACTCCTTTGTTCCTCTGGGCCTCGACACTTCTGTCCCTGCCCAGAGATATTTGGTGCCTAGCATGTCACCTGCAAAAGCAATATCTCCAAAACAAATCTGGAACAAGTCTGGAAGCTTCTTTGTGTCCATGGCATGAGACTCACCCCTACCATGAAAAGAGGCCAAATTGCCTTGGAAAGGATTGGTGTAGGGGAGAATTATGCACAACATGTGGCCAAGTACAGGAAGCCTCCTTCTTCCCAGAGATGCCCTTTCCCTACCTAGAGGCACCACACAGTTTAGCCCCATGGAAGCACCTTCCGCCTCTACAGGCAGAATCAGCAAAGATCAGTGGGAGGCTCAGAGGTACTAGGTAGACCTAGCAGATTAAAGCACAGCAAAGGCTCTGAAAATTATGCTCTTCCTTGAACCACAGCACTTAAGAGTAGTCCAGAACCTGCATGGTAACCCCAAACAAGTAGGTTACATAAAGTAGAGGGTTTACATTGGATTGGAGTTTCCTAACACAAAGCATAAACATGGATTTTTGTAAATATATTAAAGAAAACACCTGTCATGCCATGAACTAGGAAAATGATTTGAATGAGAAAAGACGACTAAGTGACGCCACTATCAAGATGAATCATATGTTGGAATTATCTGACAAAGATTTTAAAGCTGTCATCATAAAAATATCTCAGTGACCCATTATGAATATGGTAGAAACAAATTGTAAAATAGAAAAAATCTCAGCAAAGAAATAGAAGTTATTATAAAAAAGAACCAAATGCAAATTGAAAAAATACATTAATGGAAAAAAGCCTCCAGGTAATTATGCTCAGTGCAAAAAGCTGATCCCAAAAGGTTATTTACTGTATGACTCCATTTATGTGGAAGTTTTGAAATGGAAAAACAAAACAAAAAAACCCCCAAAATATTGAAACAGAATAGTTTGGTATGTTGTCAAGACTTAAAGTTTTGATTCAGGAGAGGGAGGTGGGGGAAAGTGAGAGATCATTGTGGGATGGAACTATTCTATTACCCCGACTACAGTGGTGAATACACAAATCTATACATATATTGAATTATACAGAACTAAACACAAAGTGGGAGGAGACGTGAATATAAGCAATACTGGAGACATCTCAATGAGATCAGTGGATATTATCAGTGTCAACATTACCATGATTGTGATATTGTACAATTTCCCACTTAGGGAAACTGAATGAAGTGAACAAGAACTCTGTATTTTCCTTCTGGGATTGAACCCAGGGCCTTGTCCTTGTTATGCAAACATTCTTCCACTGAGCCACACTCCCAGTCTCTTTACTATTTATTTATTACAACTTTATGTGGATCTATACTGACATCAAATTAAACTTAATTAAAAATTAAGGGGTTAGAGGTATCCCTTAGTGGCACGGCCTGTATTGAGCTGGGTGTGAAGCCATGGGTTCTCCCTGATATCAAAATAAATAAATAAGGTAATATAGGTTTTAAGTGCTTAACTAAAATAAAATTGATTCTCTGATATGCTAAATGGAGGAAATGGCATTGTATTTTGAACTATGATGTTGTTTTGATTTATATAAATGTAGTTTTTTAAGATAAATTTGGAATATGTAAGCTTTGTTAGTATAAGCATAATTTTGAAAATTACCTCCCTAAGTAATTTTGAGGTTCAGAACTTGAAGTTTCATTGCAAAATGTAGTGCAGCTTCTGAATCAGTACATGTGACAGCTAAAATAATGTCAACTTTTAAGTCCAATTATTAGCAAATCCAATTGGCTTATAAATTAACAGAAATAATCTGCTATTCATATTTGTTTTTTCATGTATATCCATTTAAAAGGTGTAATAAAATCTATGTGGATTAAATTAGAAAAAATAAGTTCTATATGAGTTCCCACTCAGTAGAGCTGGCCAAAGGTCCAATATCAGTTGTTTTGTGTAACCCTCTCAACCGCCATTCAATGATATCAGAATTCTAGTGTTTAGGCAGTCTATGGAAAAAGGAGAAGGGCTCTGGGGTATCAGAATATGACAACTAAGATCTCATTGCTACTCTTCCAGGCCAGTGTGGTCTCTGCACAAATGTGAGCTCTGTCATTCTGTGCACTCCTATTATGCTGTGTTCTGCAGTATAGCCCTTCACCAAGGTTCTCTAGGCTGTAGTGCCTAATGCCCAAATCTTCACAGAGCTACCACCATGCCAGGCTCTTCATGAAGAGAGGCAGAACTAGACACTTGTTGGTCTTAGTTCACTCTTTCCCCTTAAGGGAGTTGCACATCTGACAACACTGTCTATCTCAGCAGCTCAGTTCCAACCCCATGAGGAGTTTAGATGAAACTTAAGTGTGTAGCAGAATTTCCTGAGAGCTTTTTCCTTGGTAAAATATGCTACAACCTAGGACCTGCTCCAAACCTCCTGATTCCTTGTTTTGTTTATTAATCCATTTTTACTGAAAAGATAAAGAGCATGGCGTTTTTACACCAAGTCAGTAGAATATCACCCTGCCATGCACATAAAAATTTATTTGAAAGAAAATGTGGTATACCTGTATGATAGAATATTATCCATCCATAAAATGAAATTCTGCCATTTCCAGCAACATAAATAGCATTAGAGGTCATTATGTTAAGCAAAATAAGCCAGAGACAGAAAAAATGAATACTGCATACTCTCCCTCATTTGTGAAAACTAAATAGTTGATCTCATAGAAGAATGAAGTGAATAATGATCACTAGAGGTTGGGAAGGACAGGGGTCAGGGGGGTGGAAAGAAGTTCAATGAGGGGCACCAAAACACAGAGAGGAGGAATTAGTTTGGTTTTCAATGGCACAGGAGGATAACTATCAGTTAAAATAATTTATGATAAGTCTCAAAACTAGTATAAGAGTATGAAGTTCCCAAAACATAAAAAATGATTAATGTTTAAAGAGGTGGAAAGGCTTATTGCCCTGATGTGATTATTACACATTGTATACGTGTGTACAATTATCATGATGTACCACATAAAGATGTACAAATATTCTGTCTCCAAAAAATTATTTTTAAAATTAAAAGGTGGGTAGTGGATCTAATTCCAGAATGAGCTTGGAAATCATCATCCTGAGGATACTAAATGTTCCTTTTGACTATTGTTTATTTTTCCAGTGGACAATTGGTAGTCCATTTTTATGTTTGATCTAAGCTGAGCAATCGGGGGCCCTAGGACCCTGAAACAGAGAGATAAGCTGAAAATGTTATATAACTGAAGAGGGGTTAATTCAGACAATATTTAACAACCAGCCTAGCATGGGCACTAAGCCTTTCAAAGAGCCATTAGTAATAGAGCAGGGGTCTAGAAATTTCTTTGCACTGGAGTATAAAGAGGTCTAGCAGAATCTTAGGGAAGAGCTCAGAATAGGATGGAAGCACTTGAAGAGCTTAAGTAAATCACTATTTACTGGTTGACATTAAAGTATTTCAAAATTTTAACTATTAGCATGGCTGAAATATCGTGTATCGGCTTCATATAAACCCAGGATATAATTATCATTCCCTTACAATCTGCTGTATCCACTTGGTTAAACACACTTTTTATCATTATGAACAATCCTAAGAGGATTTCTCAAAAGCCATTTTCTATCCTGAGGTTGGGGTAGAGTCTGCCTTTCATTTGGGTAAATTTAACCTGGACAGGCTTGCTAGGTGCTAAGGACACAAGATATCTGTTAGCTATTAGATAATTTGTTCATGGTAGTAGTAACTAGCAAAAGGAAATACAGGAAAGGGAAATGCCCTGGAGGCTCAAGGTGGAGAGAATTCGAAAATATTTAATTACTAGTATCATATGTAATAGAAACATCCAAAAAGATGGTACCTGAAACTTGGCCATTGGACAGCACAATCAGGAAGGAGGTCATTTTTTTTAACTTAAAGGGAGGAGGAGGGAATGAGACAAAATATGAAAACCAGATTTCAGTTTGTTGAAGATTGAAATGGACATGGTGTGTGTGTGTGTGTGTGTGTGTGTGTGCATGCGTGTAAATTAATATTTTAAAGTCTGACTATGGAAGGAGGAAGGAAGGGGGAAATGAAAGAAAGAGGTGTGTATACTAGATTATTTTAGCCCATTTATAGGATGAAGAAGTGGAATGAGAGAGGCTAAAGATGTTGGAGAAAGGATAATTGGTGGTGAAGGATTCCAGGGGACAGGAGAAGAGATGCCTTATCCTTGAGGGTAGAAGGTAGCTCAGGGTGGCGAGCTGAGAGAACCTTCATTTTCAAATTTGGAAGATATTTAAATTTGTGAAATGTAAATATACAGAAAGACTCATAGAGCATATATGTACAGCTCAACAAAAAATTACAAACTGAATACACATATGTAACCATTTGTCAAGATGAGAAAACAATGTCAGCACCCAGGAAAGGAGCCCTACTTATGTCCTTTCCACCCCTCCCCACTTGTATGATGTGACTTTTGCAGTAACCACTTCCTAGCATTTCTTTATACCTTTATCACCTAGGGATGCCTCTCTAAATTCTATAGTTAAATTTTATCTGTTTTGAAATTCATAGAACTGCAACAGTATATTGTATTTTCTTTTATACCTGACTTCTTTTGTGCAAGATTTTGGGGCTCATACATGGTGTTTCATGTACCATAATCATTCTTTATTTTCATTGTTCTTTCATGGTTTATTTATGAAAACAGAAAAATTTATCAGTCTACATTGAATAAAATATGAATTATTTCTAGATATATGGGTTCACACATTTTTGTTCTGTTTATTACCCAGGATATACTTGTTGGGTAATAGTATGAATTTATCTTCAAATTGCATCAATAGTGCCACACTCTTACAAAGTGCTTGTACCAATTTACATTCCCACCAATAGTGTAAAAAGGTTATTGTTGATCCACATTCTTTCCTATATTTGCCATTTGTCATACTTTTAAATTTTAGACATAGAGATGGGTGACTTTTATATTTATTGATTATTTGGATATCCTATTTTATGAAGTAACATTTCATGTCTTTTCCTCATTTTTCCATTGGGCTGTCTGTCTGTTATTGATATATAGAACTTGTATTCTGGATACAAGTCCTTTAAGGGTTATATATTTTGCAAATATTTTCACTCCACTCCAAGGTTGTGATAACATGAATGTTATAGGCTTGTTGCTCACTTTAGGTTTATAATGTATCTGGTATAGAAGTGAAATAGTGTTGCAGTTTAATTTTGCTCCTATTATTCTGGCACCATTTATCAAAAAAAATCTTCCTTCATCCACCAATTTGTAGTGTCATTTTGTCATAAATAAGTCTACACATGTGTGAGCAATTGCTTTGGCATGTTCTCCTGTGCATTATTGATTTACTTGTATATCCTTGTATCAATTTCATACTATCTTAATTATAATAGTGCTATAATAATTCTTGGTATCTGGGCAAGCCAGTCTTCCCACCCCATTCTTCTGTTTTTAGAGTGCCTTGGGTACTGTTGTCCCTTTGAATCTTATTTATTTGAATTCTTTTAATTAATTTTTACTGACATAATAATTGTCTAAATATATGGGACACAGTTTTCCAGTAATGTGTCAATCAGTATCTCCATACACATCTATCAAAAATACCTCTGTAATTCTTATTGGGATTGAGCCTATAAATCAACTTGGGGAGACTTCTTTATAGGATCAAGTAGTCACATTCATGAATATGGTGTATAACTTATAACTACCTTTGTTATGCCTCTCAATTAATTTTCACAATTTTCCTTAAAAGCAATTGCACATCTTTTTTTAGATTGGCTCTAGGTCTTTGGTAATTTTTAATGCTATCACAAGGATGTCTTCTAAGAATTTTGGCTTCTAAGCATGGACAGAATACAGAAACAACTGATTTTTAGATTCCATTTTAAATTTGCTCATTTTGTATACAGTTCTATAAATTTTGAAAATTGCAGTGTTTTCTAACCGTCACTGTGGTCAAGATACAGAATAATTCCATCACCCTTCCCCCAAACTGCCCTCTATCCTCTTTTGCATGGTTAAACCTTCCCCACCAGCCCTTAAAATCTGTCACTGATTCATCTGTTCTTCATTCCTATAATTTTGCCTTTTTCAGAATGTCATATACATAGAACCATACATAGGATCTGTTGTCTTTTGAGTCTAGTACCTTTCACTTAATCTGAGATTCATCCAAGTTGTTGTTTATATCAACAGTTTCTCCCTTTTTATTATTTATATATTTATTTTATTTATTTTTATGTGGTACTGAGGATCAAACCCAAGGCCTTGCATATGCTGGGTGAGTGCTCTACCGCTGAGCCACAACCCTAGCTCCTCTCCCTTTTTATTGATGAGTGGTATTCCAATATATGGATGTACTAATGTTTGTTTATCCATTCCTTTTTTGAGGGACACTTAGGTTGTTTCCAGCTTTGAGAAATTATAAATATATCTGCAACAAACATTATTATATAAATTTTTGTGAGAATGTAAGTTTTATTTCACCTAACTAATTGCCAGAATTGGGATTGTGAGATCATGTTTAACTTTAAAAGAAATTGTCAAGCTGTTTTCCAAAGCTATTGCACTTTTGTGTTATTTATTTATTTGTTTATTTATTTATTTATTTATTTATTTATTTATTTATTGTAGTGGAGATTGATCCCAGGGGTGCTTAACCACAGAGCCACATCCCCAGCCCTTTTTTATGTTTTATTTAGAGACAGGGTCTCACTAAGTTGCTTAGGGCCTCACTAAGTTGCTGAGGCTGGCTTTGAACTCGTGATCTTTCTGTCTCAGCCTCCTGAGTCACTGGGATTGCAGGCATGTGCCACCCTGCTCAGCCCTACTGTATCATTTTTCATTCCTACTAAACATGTACAAGAGTTCTAGTAGCTCTGAATCCTTTCCAGGAGGATTAGGAGTATAGTGGCATCTTGTTATGGTTTTAATTTGTATTTCCCTAATGTCTAATGAGAAAGTTCACATTTTGTCAGTTATCTTACTTTTTAAATAAATTTTACTTTTAGAACAGTGTAAGATTTATAGAAAAACTTCATAGATAGCACAGAGATTTCCCATATTCCCCATACCCAATTTCCCCCATTAATATATTTAAGTGTTCTTAATTTATTGGATTTTCTTGGTTTTTACTTAATGAAAAGAGGATTCAGGATCCCACGCAGGATTTCACATTGCATTTAGTCATTATTTCTTTTTAGGCTTCTCTTCACTGTGACTTCTCTCAGACTTTCCTTGTTTTTGATAATCTTGATAATTTTCAGAAGCACTAGTCAGGTGTTTTCATAAAATGTCTCTGTTATGGTTGGGATCTGGAATGTCCCCTTCATGTGTTGTAAAATTGGTCCTCGATACAGTAACGTCCAGAAGTGGGGCTTTTGGGAAGTCACTGGATCATGAGAGCTCTTACCTCATAAGTAGGTGAATCCATTTGAATGATTAATAATTTGAAAGGACCTACTGGGAAGAGGTGGAAACTGTAAGCAGATGGGGCGTGATCAGAGGAAGTAGGTTGCTGGGGGCATGCCTTTGGGGACTGCATCTCGTTTCTGTTCCCCCTGCCCCACTTCCCAGATGCCATGAGCTGAGCAGCTTTCTTCCACCACACCATTCTGCTAGGATATCCTGCCTTATCTCAGTCCCAAAGAAATGAAGTCAGTCAACCATGGACTGAAACCTCTGAAACCAAGAGCCAACATAAACCCTTACTCCTTTAAGTTGTTTATATCAGGTATTTTGGTCACAGTAATGAAAAGATGACTAACACAAACTCTCAACTGGGGTTTGCTTGATGTTTTTCTAACGATTACACTGGAGTTATTGTTTTTTCAGCAAAGACCACAGAGGTAGCCACAGAGATTCTCACAACATCATATAAGGGGCAGATACTGTCAACATGATTTTTCACAGTTGATGTTAACCTTGATTATCTGGCTGAAGTAGTGTTTGTCAAGTTTCTCCACTGTAAATTTAATCTTTTTGATTCCATTTTATACTATACTCTTTGGAAGGAAGTCACTATATAGACTTAAAAAGTGGTGAACTGTGAGCCATCTCCTTGGAGGCAGATTGTCTACAGAAATTATTTTGGAATTCTTCTGTATAGAAGACTTGTTTTCCCCCATTTCTTTATTTATTTGACCATTTATTTATGTTAATATAGTTATATATATAACTTTATATATGTATTATATATATATTTTATGCACAGGGTGAAAATACAATATTTTGTTCCTCAAATTGCTCCGGCTTTGGGTATTGGGAGCTCTTTTGGATTGCCTCCTGTGTTCTTTAAAACATTTCCATTTTGAGCACAGAATTGTTAATCTGTACCCTGTGGGAGGGGGCATTTATAGTAAATCATTTATGTACAGTTCCATTTGTCTTTAGTCTTGCAGTTTCTAGTCCTTTTCAAAATTACTTAAGTCAGCACCTCATTTATCCACAAATTTCAGTGAGGTTCTGTTATACATTGTAATACAGTTAAATTCTTTTATTACAATCTACATTCTATCCTGAGATTCCCCACTTTCCTTATTGACTTTAAAATTTTGCATGCATTAAGGTTTAAACTTTATGTTGTAAAGTTTTGTGAATTTTGTCAAATGAGTACAGTCATATATTTACCAGGGCAATACCATATAGAATAGGGTCATGGCCTTATAACCTTTGTGGTTACCTAGTTAACTTTTGCTTCTCCTTAAACCCTTGACAAACACTCATCTGTTTAATCTCTACAGATATCCCTATTCTAGACTGTTATATAAAGATGTAGTATGTAACTATTTGTTATGATGACATCACCCCTGCTTGGGCCACTAGAGTCAATGAGAATCTCTAAGAGAAGGAAAGAACTCTGGCCTACAAGAATAAAAAGCATTTTCTCTAGCCAGTTGTTATTGGAGCTCATACTCGATCACTATTTCCAGTGTCACTGGGCCCAACCAGAGTTGTTAGCAGGACTTCCAATTGATCTGGAGAAGGCATGAGCCTACTTTATTCACTTTCATCTAATATGTTAGAGTCAGGAGATGCCAGGCCTGGGTTGCCTTCTCTTGCTGACATAAGAATTACAAGATGCTGAACAGCTGTGTTATTCCTCCAATGCTGGAGTCCCTAGCCAGTCTCCCTTCTTTTTCCACCATTCAGGGTCCTCTTATGGTTGTCTCTTGTATTAGCTGTACTTAACAGGAAGAAGCAGGGAGAGATGAATCTGTGCCATGTTGTCTGAATCAAAGTCTCTAGACCATTTGAATTTAATATCTATTATGTGAGGCTTAGGTTTTCTGTTTTGTTTTTTTGTTTGTTTGTTTTGTATTCTGTTTGGACTCTCTGCTTTTGATTTCTCTGTTTTCTTCCCAATTTCTTTTGGGTTGCTTCAACACTTCTTTTTTTAGAATTCCATTTTGATTCATATATATTGTTCTTGAGTGTATCCCTTCAAATAAATTTTTTAATGTTTTGCTGTAGGTATTTTATTATACATGCATAACTTATCAAAGTCTATAGAGGTGTAGGCATTTTATTAGTTTGGATAAGGTATAGAAACTTTATATCCCTTTAAATTCCTGTGCTTTCTCTCATTTATATTTTTTTCAAGTATTTCCTCTAGATATATAAAAGCCACATCATACAACATTATAACTTTTATTTCATCCATCAAACATAATTTAGAAAACTCAAGAGAAGGAAAGTCTATTGAATTGATCCATATTTTACTCTTTCATTGTTCTTTCTTCCCCCTTGATGCTCCCCAGTTTTGTTTTGTTTTATTTTCTCATTTCTTTCACACTTCAGGGACTTACTTAAGCCATAGCACAGGTATACCAATGACAGATTTTCTTATTTTTTCCTTTGTCTGAGAATGTCTCAATTTCTACTTCATTCCTGTAGGATATTTTCACTGGATATAGAGATTGCCCTGCAATACTCCCGTTATTTTTTTTAATTTTGTCTTCATTTTCCTTTGAAGTAGGACTCAAATACTTCACAGAGCTTCATATACTACAACACTAGAGGTATAATTCTCACTGTGTTCTGTGCTGTGTTTTAGGACTGCCTTCCACATATGAGAGGGTGAATACAGAATTATGCAAAAATTCTATTTCTCAGCCCACTGCTGAAAGTGGATTAGAGGGGCTTGAAGATTACCGTTGAGATTTGAATAGACACTGATAGAATGGGAGAGAAAACTAAGAAGCAAAAAGACTATTCAGAGAAAAGAAGCCATCACTTTGTGCTGGCTTCAATCTGACTGTCTTGGTTTAATTTTTTTTTTTTAGAAGAGGGTAATTGGAGACAGTAGTAAAATGATAAGTTTAAAGAAAGTTTTAAAATTTGTTCTTGTCTCTCCTCCTGTTACCTACATAACCTACCCCTTTACTACAGAAATCAGCAGAAATATCCCAAAGCACAATTACCAGTGTCTACATGTATATGAAGTATATCAGCACCACAAAAAAATTCATGCTTGGTTGAGTGGGAGATTTTTTGAAAACAGATGAAGTCTTCCCTGATAATTAGGCATCCACTCCTCCACCCCTTTCAAATCTTCAAAGCTGGTCATTACAACCTGGAGACAATAACTCCTCTCAGTGCTGCTTCTTTCAAAGAGTTTCAAGATGAAACCTTGATCATAGCAGTTGCTTGCAGATTGGCAGCAAATGGGAATGATTGACATTTTCTGTGCTACCTGAGGCTTTCTTTTCTCTGCTTCTCAAACATGTTGAGGCTGACACTAATTAATAGAGATAAGGTAAATCACATATGCACTATCATAGAATTTAAGAAAATCAAACACAAAACTTCTCAAATCTTCCAGATTGAAGAATCAAATCCTCCACAAGGGAAAAAGTTAAATTGATAACAGGCTTCTTACTAACAACACTAAATACAAGATGACAATTATGTGATATTTTTAAAGAATTGGACCTATAATGTTTAATATGAGTTTGAGCCTACAATTTTATATTCACCTATTTTTGTTTAAATCTATCCGAATAATAATAAAAAATTCTGGTGCATGCAAATGTATTAGAATAATAGACCTACAAAGACCCTCCCTGAAGAAAATTTTAAAGGAGGTCATCAAATGAGAAGAGAAAAATACAAGAGATGCTGCAGACATGGGAAGCTGGATTGTGTGTGTGTGTGTGTGTGTGTGTGTGTGTGTGTTTTATCGTCGACTTAAAAAATTTAAAAATGCTTAGCTGAAAAAAAAAGAAAAAGTATACATCCATAGTAATCCAGAATATTTTAATATTTTAAAACATGAGGCTGAGGGTGTAGCTAAGTGGTAGCAATATGTGCTTAGGATGTGCAAGACCCTGGATTCAATTCCCAGCACTACCACCATTAAAAGCAAAAACAAAAAGCAATTTAATGTATTTAAACATGATCAAAATGATGGGAAAGATATGGTAGAACTCAAAGGACACAAGAACATTTGCATGTTATGAGTGCTTGCATTGTTATGAGACAAGTAGAGGTGTTGAAAAATTTAATGGAATAATATGGTTAAATAAACACGGATACTAAGAAAATCACAATAAGAACAAAAATAGAAGGCATCACTTGTAACCTGGAGAAGGTAATTCCATCTATCTGAAAAAATTGGGAAAGAATAGAAAACAAATGAGTCAAAAATGATTTCCAATGTTTATTTCTTCTAAATGTGTCCAAAATATCTAGAGTATGGCCATATAATGTCATCACTGGCTGAAGTGAAGTAGAATTCAGGCATTCAATGGAATTGAGAAGTTAAGGTACTGGGTCACATATCTGGATGGATCCATTGCCGAAAGTGAGAAAAGCTTATCCCCTTTTGACACTTCTGTCTCTGGGTTTCCCTACCCTCATTGTCAAACCCTCTATTTTGAGGGAAATAAGCGAATTAATTGATTTCTTCAGAGAAGACCATATGGGAAGAAGAATCTTCAGGAGATATACCAGATCTCAATTAAGGAAGGACGTGGAGGACACATTCAAGTAAGAGTGCCTACAAGAACTACTACATTTGCATGGTTTGAGCTTGTTTTACTGTACAATAGTGGTATAGGGAGAACCATGGAAAGGCTTAAGAAGAGAGGAATAAGAGTTGGAAGAGAACCGGAGGAATTCATGATTAGAGTATGAGGGTATAAAGAGGGTAGGTGATGGTGTAGGAGGTGTTTGCCTTTGGGTATTGTCTGGATGGATGTAGATGAAAAGCACAGATGGTATTGGTTGCCCATGAACTCCACAACATGGCCTCAGATTCTTTTGTACCCAGAATGAGCTGAATTGTTAGGCAGTAAACAACCTGATACCATTACCTCCAGAACACCACCACTAGTTAACTTTCTGTGGTTCAAAGCAGAGATAGAGCCTCTCTAGCCCCCATTTTTTCTCCCATCTCCCTCTCTTTTCTTCCTCTCATATCCTACTGCTCCCTCGCATCTCCATATCACATCATTACTTACTACCTCTGGACAATTAAGTGGCTAGACCAAATAGACCTACTGTAATCACTGGTCAACTCACAGGACTTTAGACAAAGGTCGCCACCTTGTGGTTGTAGGCCAAAATAACCCAAGATGGGTCTTGGTTAAAAAAATGTGTGACTTGAATTTAGGGTCTCAAATTTGAATGTGCATCAGAATGGCAGGGAGGGCTTGTTAAAACAGTGTACTGGGATACACTTCCTTAGTCTCTGATGTATTAGTTGTGGGCTGAAACTAAAAAAAAACTAGCATTTTTAACATGTTCCCAATTGATGCTTCCATTATTACTTCAAGTGTGTTGAGAACCACTACTTTAGACATCCCTCTTTGAGCATGTGCAGACCTTCATTTGGCCACTTACAAGTGGTAGAATTAGAATTTGAACCTAATAGATCTGTTTGAATTAGGTTCTTGCTACATTTTTACCGGGAAATGCATGTGCTACTGCTTGGGCAACAGTCTTATTTGTTTCTGTGTTCCTGAACTGGATGACCACTTAAATAGAGGAAGGAGTGGCATCCATTTTCCCTGCATGGATTAGATGTACCATGGTATGTTTAACAATTTCCCTACTGTTGGATATTTAGGTGGTTTCCAAATTTTCACAAATTTTAAACATTATAAAGTTAACCCCTTTTTTCATAAGCCCCTCTTTTTCCATTTACTGATTACCTCTGATAGAATAAATTTAATGATGTTTTCTGATACCAAAAGCCTCTTTTCCCATGAGGTATGAGATGGGCAGGAACAACGGGCATAATGGGAGCCCAAACTCCAATTTTAACAAAAAGTACTGCTATTAGCAGAACTAGGTACAGGCTTCTATTCTCCTAGAGATAGCAGGTTAGCACAAGACTTGAATATTCATTGGTTAGTCATACAAATAAATGTAAACCGCTATGCATGAAAAGTCAACAATATGGTAGTCAGTGAGCAATGCTTAGAAATTTCGTTCCCAGATTATGTTAAATTTTCTAAAAATTGGCTACTGAAATTGGATAATCAATTTGTTATGATTAATAATTTTTTGGCTATATACCAGAATTCAATGTATAATGAGGATTTGGGAGTTTGGCTTTAACTTTGGCCAAATATTGATTTTGAAGGCTGTCTAAGCATTCGGCCAAACTATAGATTAGGTGGACCTCTACCACCTAGCTTGTAGCATCATGCCTCCTTGTAGGGCAACCTTTGAAGTGGCTTTTATGACTTCCATGTCTTGGTATTCACACCTCTGTATACCCTTCCCCTTGAGTGTGAGCAGGATCTGTGGCTTCATTCTAACCAATATTATATAGCAAAGGTGGTAGGATGTTGTGTTGGTGCTTATATTAGTCTCTTACTAGCAGACTTTAAATTATCTTTTTCTTTCTACTACTGTTTCAAAGAAGTAACCTGCTATAGGTCCTAAAGCACAAGGGAAGGAACTCTGCTGACTGGTAAAGGTAGCCTTGAAGTGAATACTTCCCCAGTAGAACATTCAGATGAGAGTCTAGCCTTGGCCAAGACCTTGATTGAAGCCTCACCAAGAATCCAGCCCAAGCTGTGTCTGCAGTCTTGACTCACAGAAACTGTGAGATAATAAATGTGTGTGGTTTGGGGGCTGGGATTGTGGCTCAGCAGTAGAGTGCTCGCCTAGCACATGCGAGGACTTGGGTTCAATCCTCAGCACCACATAAAAATAAATAAATAAAATAAAGGTATTGTTTCCAACTACAACTAAAAAATAAATATAAAAAATAAATTTGTGTTGTTTTGATTTTTTATCATTTATTTATATTTGTGGTACTGGAGATTGAATTCAGGGGTGTTCTACCACTGAGCCACATCCTCAGTCTTTTATATATTATTTTGAGACAAGGTCTCATTAAGTAGCTGCAGGCCTTGCTAAGTTGTTGATGCTAGCCTTCAATTTAGGATCCTCCTGCCTCAGCCTCCCAAGTTGCTGGGATTACTGGCCTGTGCCACCACACCCAGCTTGTGTGTGGCTTTAAATAATTAAGTTATGGCAGCATGGTAAATACAAACATATTCCCTTAGCACTTCAATCTCTCTTACTTGTAGTCAGCATTCTTCTTCTTTCATACACCACTCCTTCTACCTGGAATGTTCCTTCCCCTTCTTTGCTCCAATTATGCTTAACTGACTCCTTCAGGTTTTTTTATCACCTGTAGAAAGATTTCCTTAACCTTCATTTTGGAGATTTTTTCTTCCTTGAAAAATTTAAGTGGCAAAATTGACAAGCTAGTTTTAATCCATCCTCATAAAATGTGAAAAAATCCCCAATATATTTTTTCTTGAAATAATAATGGAATTAATTAGCCCAAAATTAAATATGTATTTAAAGGTTATTTTGGTGAGTGTTAGGAATACCACATCTCAGACAAGTCTACTGTTTAGAATTACAATATACTAAACAATTATTTGACTTCTGATTTTTCAACTTTATAATGGTGCCAAAGTGATGTGCATTCAGTAGAAACAAAAATACCTCTAGGGCTGATGTGAGGAATTATTGATTTAGTCCATGTAAAGTACTTAAGACAGTGCCTGGAATAGATTAAACACTCAATGTATTGACCACTATTATACAAACTAAAGTAGGTAATAAATGAGATCTTTGGTAGAGCTGCACATATGGTAGGTCCTCAGTAGCCAAGGATTCCCTTCCTTGCTCACACTGCCCTATGCATCAGGTCAAGAGCTCTTCCAACTTATAAAGTAAGTAGAATTTTCTGGCAGACTTGATACTACCATCTGATGAGCACAATGTAATCTATTAGCTGCCTTAAAGTTGATTGCTTATTCTCCCAAGAACACACCTCAGTTAGAGCACTAGAAAAAGAACTATAAATGTTCCTTATTTATGATGGTTTGACTTAGATTTTTCAACTTTGCAGTGATGCAAAAGTGATAAATGTATTTTTAGTAAAAACCATACTTTGAGCCATGTGTGATGGCACACACCTGTAATCCCAGCAGCTCAGGAGGCTGAGGCAGGAGGCTCTCAAATTCAAAGCCAGCCTCAGCAACTTAGCAAGGCCCTAAGAAACTCAAAGAGACCCTGACTCAAAATAAAATATTTTTAAAAATGCTGGAGGTGTGACTCAGTGGTTAAGCACCCCTGGGTTCAATCCCCAGTACCTAAATAATTAAATAAATAAACAAACCATACTTTGAATTTTACCTCTTTCCTTGGGTTAGCAATATGTTCTATGATCCTCTCTCATGATGCTGGGCTGCCATCAGCCATGTGATCATGAGGGGAAACGACCAACATCGACAGTGTGCTGTGTTGTTAAGCTAGGATGCTGAATAGATTAGGTGTATTGGATGTATTTTAGAATTACAACACTTTCAATTTATGATGAATTTATGCAGACATAATTTTCTTTATTTCCCATCAAAATATGAGGAGCATCTATACTTGGATTTCTATTATTTAAATTTTTAAAAGACTTACTGGTTCAAAATTGATATAATATTGTTTCTGGCAATATAGTGGGTACACTTTTTCAAAATTTACATTACCTCCCAACTATTTGGACATTGTTAAGTTTTGTGGAGATAAAAATGAACAGTTCTTAAAATGGACATTTTTTTTTTGTCTTTTACTCTCGAAAGGAGAGATCTTTATTTTTCAACTGATTGGTAGATTTAAAACATATAGAACATATAAGATTTTTCTCTGCAAATTATTTTAAGAGTACTTATCTAAGTTTGAAAGTGAATATTAAAATATTATCAGTATGACTTCCAGTAGAAGTATTACTTTCATTGTTATGCTCATGAATATGGCACTGATCTAGGTGAGCACATGATCATCGATCACACACATTTTAAAATGCCAGAAGTAATGTGTTTTGTAGAATAAAATGTTATTTTGTTAAAAGTTGTTCATTATTACCCTATTCTATAGGCAGAACATAATTTACTGCCCCATTGTTCTTTGGATTGAGTGGCTCTAATCAATAAAATGTAAATAGATATGATATATAGAATCTAGGATGACTTCCAAGATTCTCATCTCCTGGTGTTCGTGCCCTTGTACAGTTCCCTCCCCTTGAGTGTAGGTGGGACCTGTGACATTCTTCTTACAGATAGAACATTGTGGAGTTGATACATTGTCATTTCCATGATTACATTCTATAAGATCTAACCTTAATAGCAGATTTTCTTTAGAGACTTTCCTTGGCAGCTAGATGAAATAAGCAGTTGTGTTGTTACATTGCGAAGAACCATGGGGAGGCCTCTAGGAATTATAAACAGCATCTAGGAATTTTGGGCCACTGCTAGGTGTTGAGGGTGGACTTTGTGACATGAATCCAGTCTTGATCTGGCATTTGGCAAGTAGTCAGTACCCTCGTTTCTACAACCACAAAGAAAGATCTCTGCCAACAACCTGAGTGACCTTGGAAGTGGATTTTTCCCCAGTAGATCCTCCGTATGAAACTGCACCCTGGATGACACCTTGATTGCAGCCTTGAGAAAGTTTTAAGTAGAGGACCCAGTGAAGCCATGTCCAAATTTGACCCACCAAACCTGTGTGATAAGAAATAGGTGTTTTTCTATAAGAATGGGATCCTAATTAGAATCAGTTATACTCCATGTATGCATAATCTGTCAATACACACTTTGCTGTCATGTATATCTAAAAAGAACAAATAAAAAAGAAAGAAAGAAATATGTGTTGTAAGCCACTAATTTTAAAGTAATTTTCAATGTAGCAATAGACAACTGATAAAGCAATCATGATATATCCCCTACCAGAGCAGAAGTTTTAAATATCCTCTTGTGGTTTGGCTTTGACTCCCAACAAGAGAATAGTGTGTCATTTTGGGAAAGTAATAGTTCTTTCCATTTCAGTCACTGAAGGAGAAGATCTGTAGAGCCACCTGAGCCCAGACAAGTCCAGCAAAAGGTGTAGCTAGCCATTAGCTTCCATGTAAATGTAAAGGTAGTGTTTATGGTTGTAATCCACTGAAATTTCAGGGTTGTTTGTTGCTGCAGCAAAAGCTAAGGAATTTGGTATTCAAGAAGATATTGGTCATTTGGCTCTTAAACATCAAAGCCGATGACATAGCTGAACCTGACAAGCATATTTGGCCAGATAATGAAGCTAAAGCGGAAGTTGTGGTTCATTATACCTAAATGAGCATGCAGAGCCTCATAGAAATGGAAAGGACACTGGAATCTATTAGAGTGACTTAAGTAGGAGAAGGAGTGACATAACCATAGTTGGCTTTTGGTAATATCACCATGGTTATAGAAAGAAGAATAGAGTGTAGAAAGCAAGAAATGACATAGGGAGAATAGATAGCAGGCTAATACTGTAGATCAGAAGATAATAGTTGTGGAAATAAAAGTAAACTGATTTGAGACATATTTAGGAGACAGAATTGGCAGGGCTTTGTGATAGATTCTATATGGGAAGAATGAGAGAGGAGAATGTCCAGGATCACTCTAAGACTTCTGGATTGTAGTTAATTGAACAGATGTATCATTCATGGGAATATGAAGAACACTAGAAGGAATCAGGTTTAAGAAGTGAAGATAAACTGTCCAATTTTGGACACATGGGGTATAATAGTCAGCTTTCCATCCTGTGATAAAATACCTGAGAAAAGCATCTTGTCAGGAGGAAAAGCTTACTTGGCTCATGGTTTCAGAGATTTCAGGTCATGGTTGCTTTGCTCTGTGGTTTTTGGGCCTGTGGCAAGGCAGAACATCATGGTGGAGAGCATGTAATGGAACAAAGCCACTTTAGTAGCTGAGAAGCAAAGGAAGAGAGAAAGGAGAAGGGACCAGGATCCCAATAGCCTTTAAAAAACATGCTCTCAATGACCTAAGTTCCTTCCACTAGACCCTACCTCTTAAAGGTTCCACCAACTTCCAGTAGTGCCACAGGCTGGTAACCAAATCTAGCATATGGGTCTTTGGAGGACATTTCAGATTCAAACTATAACATGAAGTTTGAGGTATCATTGAACCATCCAAACAGATATAAAGTTTTGGAGCTAAAAGAAATATGAACTGGAGAAATAAATTTGAAAATTAGCTTTATACAAAATATAAATTTGAAAATTAGCTTTATAAAATGTACCCATGGGGATGGGGGTATGGATAAATTTTGAGAGAGACAGAGAAGAGAATAATGAGAAGAGGGTCTAGGACCAAGATTTAAGACATTATAACACTTGATAATTGTGTTAAGAAGGATAAGTCAGTGTAAAATTATCTCCAGAACTTTCAACCCATAGCAGAATCTTCATAAAATATTTCTGCCTGTATTTCTGAAGTGACTTACATGCTGGGGGCACTGTTTTAAGTGCTAATGGTATAAATTAGTTTCTCCCTTGAGGAAGTTTTCAGTCTAAAAAGCAAGACAGAAAGTATAAGCAATGATCATACCTGAATATTATATACTGCTATAGTATAATAAAGGAATATTTCTGAAGGGGGTAGGTTCTGAGTTGACACCATAATATAAGCTAGAAATAGCTCAATGGGGAAATCGTTGGGAAATCAGTGAAGGTGGGATGATTCTCAGGCAGAGATCAGCCTTTGAGAAAGTACACAGGGATGAGGCTGCATGACATGTTTGTAGAACCAGCTAGAGCTAAGGGTAAGTGTGAGAAGGTGTCAGGAGTAGTAGCTGGAGAAGTACAGGAGGCAAACCACTAAGGGCCTGCTGGAAAGGGTAGGAACTTCATTCAGTCAACAGCAAGGCTAATTAGAAGGAGCCACACTGGTGTGCCATTTGGGGAGCCAGTTGGAGCATCTTGTATCTCTTGTATCCACAGCTTGGAACCAAGGAGGGTGTTGTTTCACTTTAATTACCACCCAAATATCCTCAAAACAGAACTGATAAAAGAACACCAGGTCACAGAGTGAGAGCAGAGTTGGTTTAAGGGGTTTTGAGTGCCTTTCCAGCAAGGTCCAGAAGACACAGGGTCTTCCTCATTCTGAAATTGTTTCCATACCAGGAAGGATTTAGGTTAGATTTTGTCAAATCAGTATTTGTTCATAAAAGCTTTTATTAACTCTCTAACTCTTATGACAGGCTCACTTGATAAAATAAAATAGCTACCAGCATGTGGGAAAGTGACCAAAATTATGTTCCAAATGCAGTGTTGTTCAATTTATTCACAATCTCATTAGTCTTCTCTGTTTGCCTCTCTTCCCTTTTACTACTGACCATTTTTCTAAAAGATAAGGCTTCCATATCTGTAAAAGGTGCTTAAATATATAGTCATTTATGTGACTTTTAAGCAGTAGCTATTTAAGCTTAGCCCACATAAGAGATTTCTCCCAATTAGAAGTTATCATTTGTTGTCTCCGCTAATGAGTTGAGTCTGCTGCTTCGCCTTTATCAAACTGAAAAATGAGAAACCAACGTACAAATTGTTATATATTGTTTTAGCACTTTGATTTATTCACATTTAACCTAATGCATTTCCAAGTTGGAAAAATTTTTCATTCATGGCCTTTTCCCAAATTATTTCCTCTGCAAAAATTATAATCAACTCAGTACCCAAAGAGGCAATTTCCATTAATTATCCCCTTTAGATAGAAAACCAGTAGCTGGGAAGAAAATGGGAATTCAAAGCCATGCTATTTTACTCAGTTAACAGCAGTGTGCAACTCCAGGATGAAGGCCATATTTAAGAGACTTAAATTAGCAGTTTATAAACAAATTTCAAAATACATGACACAAATCCTATTATTAGAGGTCTTACATTTATGATGTTATGTCCTGAGGTTTACATTGCCCAGTAGGGGAGGAGCTTTTTCAGATCTTTTAGCCATTGGCCATGTTTCATCCATATGCAGGATGGCAGGATGTGATGAAAATTGGTTTCCTGTATCATGAGTGGAATTCAAGCTGTCTAAACTGTCTTCGAGTTGGACTTCTTTAGTGATAGTTTGTCATCCCATAGTTAGACATTTCTTCAAAATCTCAGTATGAATTCCATTGAGTTAGAAAATAAGAATAACTGTGGTGAAATTTTTATTGTATAGATTTGAGGTGTACAACATGATGTTTTTAAAAAATATTTATTTTTTAGTTGTAGGTGGACACAGTATCTTTATTTCATTTTTATGTGGTGCTGAGGTTCAAACCCAGTGCCTCATGTGTGCTAGGTGAGCACTCTACCACTGACACAACTCCATCTTCACAACATGATATTTTGTTACACATATCTATAGTGAAATGATTACTACAGTCATGCAAATTAAATATCCATTTCCTCACATAGCTACCTTTTTTTATGGTACTGGGGATTGCACTTAGGGACACTTGACCACTGAGCCACATCCCCAGCCCTATTTTGTATCTTATTTGAAGAAAGGTTCTCATTAAGTTGCTTAGGGTCTCGCTTTTACTGAAGCTGACTTTGTACTTGTGATCCTCCTACCTCAGCCTCTTGAGCCATTGGGATTACAGGCATGGGCCTGTGCACCTTGCTTATCTTTTTTATTTTGTTGCAAGAGCATCTGAAATCTACCTTCTTAGCACAGTTCCAGCATACAACATAGCATTATTAGTTCTCCTTATTTACATTAGATCTCTGGACTTATTCATCTTATGTAAATGAAACATCCTTTGAATAAGATCCCCCTGTTTTACCCATCTCCTCATCCTGGTACCTACCATTCTACTTTGTTTTGATATATTCAACTTTTTAAGATTTCAGATGTAAGTGAGATCATGCAGAATTTTTCTTTCCATGTCTGACTTATTTTACTCAGCAAAATGGCCTCCAATTGCATCCATATTGTCACAAATGGCAGGCTATTTTCAAAGAGACAAGGAAAAGCCACGCACGGTGGCTCATGCCTGTAACTCTGGTGGCTCAGGAAGCTGAGGCAGAAGGATCCCAAGTTCAAAGCCAGCCTTAACAATTTAGTGAGGCTCTAAGCCACTCAGTGAGACCCTGTCTCTAAATAAAATACAAAAAAGGGCTGGGGATGTGGCTCAGTGGTTAAGCACCCCTGGGTTCAATCTCTCATAGAAAGAAAGAAAGAAAGAAAGAAAGAAAGAAAGAAAGAAAGAAAGAAAGAACGAACAAATGATGTTGGCAATGGTATAAAGAAAAGAGAACCCTTATACACTGTTGGAGAGAATGTAATTCAGTACAGACACTTCAGAAAACAATATGGAGGTTCTTCAATAAATTAAAAGTGGAACTACTGGGGCTAGGGTTGTAGCTCAATGGTAGAGCACTTGCCTAGCATGTGTGAGACACTAGGTTCAATTCTCAGCACCACATACAAATAAATAAAATAAAGGTCCATTGACAATTTAAAAATATTTCTAAAAAATCTACCATATGAACCAGAAATCCCACTTCTGGCTAGATAACTCAAAGGAAGGAAATCAGTATCTTGAGGAGATATCACACATCCATGTTCATTGCAGTATTATTCTCTGGTGAATATTAATGTAAAATATTTCATTAATATAGTAACAAAGAGATTTATGAAGGGATTGAATGTGTAGCTCAGTGGCAAAGCACTTTCCCAGCATCAAAAAGAGAGGTAGGTAGGAGATTCATGAATTTAGTCTGTTCCTAATAGCTGTGGAAATCAAATTTTAAATATTTAACTGCTGTACTGGAGTAAAAATACAGTGAATGTAGTTTTTATATAAAGTGTTATATAATTGCATATTTATGCTTCTCTATCACTTTCATTAGGATGGAAATTCCATGACAGTGGGTCTTTTTCTATCTTGTCCACTTCTGAATATCTGAACCATAAAACAATGCTTGGCAGATGAATGAATGAATGGCATTACACATTTACAATTTCATTACACATTTACAATTTCAATTACAAACAGCAAACATGATGCCATAATTTTAAACTTCTATTTAATAAATTAAAGCATTTAAAAGTCACTGTTGTAAAGATTAAATGGGGGTTTTGTTTAAAAATACCTTTTTCAATAGAGAACAATTGCTGTTTTAAAGATCAAATGAAGATTTTGGTTTAAAAAAATGTATATTTAGACAGAAAAATAGTAGAAGAAAAGATATGTGAAAACACATAACCCAGGGTAGGAAACTCAATAGGACTTAAGTTGACTAGAAATGTGAAGATGAGATTGAGGAGGAAGAGAGAGCTTTCTTGAACTATCCTCAAATTGGGACCCACATATAAAGTAGGTAGTTTTTTTTTTTTTCCCTATCGCTCTGAATGGTGTTTTCTCTGGAGTGTAGGCAGTCATCTTGCAGGCAGCTAACAGTTTGCATTGTTCTCAGATGGGCATATTGATGATGGCAGTATTAAACTGCCAGAAAATTCTTACTATGGGGAACTATGTAGTTTGAAACATTTTATTTGCAAGCTCAAGGAAATCTTGGTTTGGTGTACAGATAAAGGGTGGGAAAGGAAGGGAACTATCATCTGCTGAGGACCTGGGACATGTCCAGCCCTACCAAGGACCTCATTTGATTCCTACTTCACTTTTTAAAAAAATTAGTTATTGATGGATCTTTATTTTATTCATTTTTATGTGGTACTGAGAATTGAACCCAGTGCCTCACACATGCAAGGAAAATGCACTACCACTGAGCTACAACCCTAGCCTCACTACTTCACTTTTATGACAACAGTTAGCATTCATTGAGTACTTTGTGCTAGGTACTGTCCTTGCACAGCCTTTGTCATGGATTAACTCAATAATTCCCCAAAAAATCCAAGGAAGTATTTTTTTTCATCATCAACTGACAAAAAAGGTCACCTGGGTACAGGGAACTGACATAATATGCTCCATGTAATACAACTCATGAGCGTGGATCATGTATGCAAACCTAGGTGGTGCAGGTTGCAGTGTCCAGACTTGGAACTGACTCTATAAGAGAAGGATTGGTATCCTCATTATTACAGAGGATCTAAGGCTCTATAAATAACCTCCAAAGGTCACATTAACAGAATTGTCTGACTTCAAAGGTGAGGATGCTTTACTTTTCCTTAGAGAGGAACCAAGTAACTTACTAAGGTGACATACTTAGTAAGGCAAGTTGGTGGGATCAGGATTCAAACTCTGGCTTATTTGCCTAATAAGCTGAAGTTCTTAACCACTCTACCACAATACCTGACTAGAAAAATCGTCCCTCCTCCCCAATAGGTTCCATACTTCCTATTCCTGCCATAATCATGACAAAGTGCTGAAACTCTTCTTCCTTCTTGTGTTGTTGAGCTTGCTAGGTCTGCAAGGGGAGGGAGATAGTGACAAGCTCACCCCCCAAATTAAAATGCTATTAAAATTGTAGCTTTTGGGCTCAGGAATGAACTACATGTTCCCCATCAATTCAGATTTTTAAAAATAAGAATGAGATTCATAGAAACAAGCAATGCTTTAAAAAAAACATTAAAAGCCAGAAGCAGTGGTGCATGCCTATCATCCTAGCTACTCAGAAGGCTGAGGCTGGAGTTTGAGCCCAGCCTGAATAATACCATAAGACAGTGTCTCGGAAAAAAAAAAAATATTGAGAAACAATTCACACAACATTTAGCATGCCCATTTAAAGTGTGTATTTCGGGCTGGGGTGGTGGCTCAGTGGTAGAGCACTTGCCTAGCATGTGTGAGGCACTAGGTTTGATTCTCAGCACCACATAAAAATAAATAAAATAAAAGTCAATTAGCAACTAAAATTATTTAAAATAAACAATTAAAGTGTGTAATCCAGTGGTTTTTAATACATTCACAGAATTGGGCAACTATGATGACACTCTAATTTTTGAATGTTTTCATCACCTTCAAAAGAGACCCCATGCCCATTAGCAGTTACACCTCATTGTCCTATTCCCCCAGCCCTTGACAACCACTAATCTATTTTCTCTTTATAGATTTTCCTATTTGGGATATTTCATATAAATTGAATCATATAGTATGCAGTGTTTTGTAATTGACTCCTTTTATTTAGAATAATATTTTTCAAGGCTTACCCATATTATACCATGCATTGGTATGGATAAAGATCCATATTTATGGCTGAATAATATTCTACTATATGGACATATCAAAGTGTGTTCATCCATTCCTCAGGTGATGGACTTTGGGTTTGTTCCCACTTTTTGGCTATTATGAATAATGCTGATTTGAACATTCATGAATATTTTTTGAACATTGGTTTTCAATTCTTTTTTTTTAATATTTATTTTTTAGTTATCTGCGGGCACAACATCTTTGTTTTGTATGTGGTGCTGAGGATCGAACCCGGGCCGCACAAATGCCAGGCGAGAGCGCTACCGCTTGAGCCACATCCCCAGCCCCTGGTTTTCAATTCTTTTGGAAATATATCTTGAAGTGGAATTGCTGAGTCATATGGAAACTTAACATTTTGAGAAACTGCCAAACTATTTTCCAATGTGGCTGTAATAATTTACATCCCTATCAACGATGTGTGAGTGCTACAATTTCTCTTTGTCCTCACTGACACTTGTTATTGTCCATGTTTTTAGCCACCTGAGTTTATGTGAAGTGGCATCTCATTTGAATTTCACTATGAACACTTTTCCATGCCTATTACTTTAAAAAGAATGTCTGTGGCCTCCTCAAATTCATATGTTAAAGCCCTAACCCCAAATGTGATATTTAGAGATATGGCCTTTGGGAGGTGAGGTATTTAGGTTAAGATGAGTTACAAGGGTGAGGTCCTTATAATGGGATTAGTGCCCTTATAAGAAGAGGAAATGATTAGAGCCTTCCATTCTCTCTGCTATATGAGGACATAGCAAGAAGGTGGCCATCTGGAAGCAGGATTCAGGTCCTTACCAGACATGAATCTGGTAGCACCTTGATCTTGGACTGCCCAGCCTCCAGAACTTTGAAAAACAAATGTTTGTTGTTTAAGCCACCCAATCTATGGTATGTTATGACAACACAAGCAGACTAAAACATATACATTATTTGCAGAGATGTCTATTGCAACCCATTGCCTTTTTTTTATTTGGTTATTTTCTTTTTTATTATTGAGTTGTAAGAGCTTACAATAGCTTCTGAAAACAACTCCATTATTAGACATATGATATGGATATATTTCCACTATGTGATCTTCTCATTTTCTTAATAGTGTCATTTGAACATGAATATTTTTAATCTGTATGTACTCCAATTTATTATTTGTTTACAAATTTTTTGTTGTTGTTGATGGACCTTTATTTATTTATATGTGGTGCTGAGAATCGAACCCAGTGCCTCACACATGCTAGGCAAGTGCTCTATCACTAAGATACAATCCCAGCCACTCCAATTTATTTATAGCCTTTTGTTACTTATGCAACATTGCTTGACTGAATGTCAGGAAGATTTACTCCTGTATTCTTTTTTAAAATTCTTTAATTTTAACTTTTACATTTAGGTTTATGGATTCATTTTGAGTTTATTTTTGTGTGTGGTATATGGAAAGGACCCAACTTCATTTTTTGCAAGTATATACCCAGTTGTCTCAGCACCATTTGTTCAAAAAGTATTCCTTCCCTGTTTTATTGTTTCAGCACCCTTGTTGAAAATTAACAGACCATAAATGTGAGGGTTTATTTCTGGACTCTCTATTAATTTCCATGTCTTATTCTTGTGCCTATACAACATTGTCTTGATTACTGTAGTTTTGCAGTAAGTTTTGAAATTGAGAATTGTGAGCCCTCCAATTTTGTTCTTTTCAAACCTTGTTTTGGCTATTCTGGGTCTCTTGCAATTTCATATGAGTTTTAGGATGAGCTTGTCAATTTATGCAAAGAAGTATGCTGGTATTCTAATAAAGATTGGATTGAATCTGTAGATCACTTTGGGGTATATTATTATCTTAACAATATTAAGTCTTCTGATCCATGAACATGGGATGTCTTTTCATTATTTAGAACTAATTTAGCAATACTTGTGGTTAGCAGTGTAAAAGTTTTACATTCTTTTAAATTCATTTCTAAGTATTTTTTGATGCTATGGTAAATTGAATTGCTTTCTTTTTAAGCTTTGCATTTTACTTTTATTTTTAATTGACACATAAGAGTTGTACATATTTATGGTACATATACATAAAGTGTGACATATATAATGTGTACAATGTAATGTATCAATGACATACTTTATGGTTTAGGTATGAGGTATCTTCTAAACACTCATATGTGAGAAAATGCAAGAAAGTTTAGAGGGGAAATGATTGAGATTTGAAAGCCTTAGCCTAACCTGAGAATTAATACCCTGATAGGCATTAACTAGGTGGTAACTGTAGGCAGGTAGGATGTGGCTAAACGTGGTAGGTCATTGGTGGCATGCCTTTGGGGTATGTATTTTGTCCACAGTGAGGGAGGCTCTCTCTTTGCTTCCTGGTGCCATGTTCCTAGCTGCTTTCCTCCACCACACTCTTCCACCATGAAGGCCTGCCTTACTTTAGGCCCTGGGGAATGTAGTCAGCCATCTAATGGACTGACACTTCTGAAACCATAAGCCCTGAAATAAACTTTTCCTCCTCTATTTTGATTATAGTAGAAAAAAGGCAACATGTATACAATGTATAATGATCAGATGAAGGTAATTGGTATAGCTATCTCTTCAAATATTTATCATTTCTTTTGTGGTGGGAACATCCAGGGATTTTGTTTTGATTTTGTATACTGCTATGGTTTGATCGTGTCCACCAGAAAGTATGAGTTGGAAGCTTAATCCTCAAGGCAACAGTAATGGAAGGTTGGGACTAGTGGTAGGTGTTTAGATAATGAGGGCCCTACCATCATGAATGAATTAATAGTTATTATAAAAGGGATTGAGGTGGTAAGTTCAATTTCTTGCTTTCTCTAACCCACTCTTTGCTCTTCTGTCATGGCATCACATAGCAAGAAGCCACTCAGCAGATGCTGGCCCCTCAAACTTGAACTTCTCAGCCTCCAGAACCATGAGGTATTTTTCTTCATTATAAATTATCCAGTCTTAGGTATTCTGCTACAGCATCACAAATGGACTAAGACATATATTAACCTTGTGTCCTGCAACTTTGTCTTGAATTTATTTAGGCAGGTAGTTTCAAGCAATATGAGAAAATCAAGAATGTGTCTGGATTAAGCAAAGAAGACTGTGGTAATAGTTACCATGTACTGAATATGCTTGTGATAGGTCAGTGTTTCTCTACCATCAATATGCAAATGAATCTCCTGGGAATTTTGTTAAAATTGAGACTGTTATCACTGAGTTTGGGGTAGGACCAGGGATTCTGCATTTGTAACAACTCCTCAGTAGATAGTAGCTTTTATTATTTTCAAGCTTAAACAACCTTGCTATGCAGATACTAATGTTTCCTTTTTACTGATAAGAAAATTATATTGGAAGCTGAGCAAGTAACCCAGGTTCATAGAATAGGCAGAATAATGATTTGAATATGGTTCCTTCTGATGCTAATGCTGGATTCTTTCCTCTATCACACTGGATAGCTGGAGTATGAGAAGGACAGTTGAGAAATGAACAGAGTGTGGGTTAGGAAAAAAATAAGTTTTTAACATCAGAGCTGCTGCCTAGAATACATTTAGGTCTAAATGTACTTTCAGGTATTCTGGAGAGCTGATCAGATCCTTTGCTCTCCAGGGAGCTCAGGTGAAGTTGTTAGACTAGACAATCAGCTAGAAGTAAGATGATACTAGCAGACAGAACTCAAGATTGGAAGAAGTCTTGAAGGTGGTTTACTTCTGATCAGGCTAGACTCTAGAACTGGAATGTGTATACTGCTGAGGTCTATACTTGAGATTACTGTTATTATTGAATCTTCAATATTGAATACTGAGCGTTAGGTTATATTAATTATAATGGTGTCATTGACTAATGCTATAGTTTGAATATAGTTTCAGTTTGTCCCCTAAGGGTTCATGTGTTTGGAGCTTGGTTCTTAGTATGTGGCAACAGAGGTGGGGCCTAGTTGGAGATCCTTTGGTCATTGGGATCATGCCCTCATAAGGAATTACATTAACTTTTATGGGACACCTGATCATGAGAGCACATTATAAAAACATGAGCCTTATCCAGGCATAGTGGTGCATGCTTGTACTCCTAGTGGCTGGAGAGGCTGAGACAGGAGGACCACAAGTCAAAGACAGCCTCAGCAACTTAGTGAGGCCTGAAGAAATTCAGCGAGACCCTGTCTCTAAATAAAATATCAAAAAGGGCTGGGGATGTGGCTCAGTGGTTAAGCACCCCTGAGTTCAATCCCTAGTACAAAAAAACAAAAACAAAAACAGGAGGCTGACCCCTGATTCACTCTTTGGCATCCTGATGTGATGTGATCTCTCTGTTACATGTGTTCTTACTACTGTGGCACCATCCACCATGAGGTCTTCACCAGAGTTAAACTGATGCAAATATCATGCCTTTGAACCTTCTGAACTGTGACTTGAATAAACCTCTTTAATTTGTAAAGTTACCTATGCTCATGTATGTTGTTATAATAATGGAAAAATGGACCAATATAACTACCCAAAGAGCAAGAAATATATCAGTGAACCAAAGGACAGAGCTTGTGGTCCTGAACTTCTTCTAAGTTGAAAAATGCCTTGCTTCAATCTTGTTGTAACAAGAGAAATTGACCAATGGCATAAACTCTGTGTCTCCTAGTCAAGTTGTTCTTAGAATAGATGTCTAAAAGCTGTTCCTTTTAAAAGGCTATGTCAGATCCTGCAATTTTACTAGGGATAATATATGGTATAGCATCAATATCATCCCTAAGAGCTCAAAGTAGAGGTTTAGGAATGTAGGAGGGCTCTGCTTGTCAAAGCTCTCTATGACAGACAATAAATAGGTGATCAAATTCCTTTGAGATACTTCTCAGCAGAATATTAAGGAATTTCCATAACCTGAGTCAAAACACATGAGACAATTATTTTTTGTCCTTAGCACCTTTTATTAAAATATGACCCTTGATGACAATCTGGCAGGCATATCTATGTCAGCCAAGAAGGGAGTGTTGGAGGACACAAATATAGAGACAGTAAGATTCAAAACAATAAGCTTCACCTGGGATTGATCCCCCCCACAGTTGTACAACAAACACTGATTCTTTATCTATACAAATGGCCCATGACCCACCCACCCCCTAAAGATCTACTAATCTTCAAATAGTACAATATGCTGTTACAGAAATATTATTGGCATAGGCAACTCCTCTGGCCAAGACAGCAGGAGTTGCCAAGCTCCAGATGGGTGGAAGCAGCCAGAAATGTGCCCAGCTTCCTCTGTCTGGGGCCTGCTACTGGCAAAGCAGCACCCTCAGGGAGGCTGGGGTTCAGGATGTGGCTCTGATGACCTGGGGAAGCTTTTTGGCACATGAAGTTAAATGGAAAACAGAATCTGAACCCAGCCTTGAAAGAGCCATTTCATCTTTTCACCCTCTGTCCTTCCTTCCTTCTCCTATTCTCTCCCATGCTAGGGCTTTATTTTCAGTATCTCTGTCTCATTCTCTTGGACTCCACTTTGGCATTTACTTCTAGATCCTGGATGAGTGTCCAGCTGTGAGACAACAGTGGGACTCACTGTGGGAGATTCAACTATCCAGAGCCCTGGGGAGGAGGGAAGTAGAGGGGACAACTGATAGTAACTCTTATACTGGACTCCTTTCTATCAATCCACCATCAGCTTTCCTTTTTCCCCATGGGGGGCAATGTAAATATTTGAAGGGAAAGAGCAGAAGTCAAGACCAATAACTGTCTTTGGGGATACCATCTGGCCTGTCTTCCAAACTGCTACCCCCTCAAAGGCCTTGGAAGAAGGCTGAGCCCCTTACACTGAGAATAGGGGAGAACTATTGCATCTTAGATAATACTGGCAGCTTTGTAGCACTATCTCTCACAAGGGGACTGCCATGGCAGGCAGGTGCTATATGCCAGTGTCTGTTTAGTAGTTCACCTTTATCTACTAAACTTCTACTGCTCAGTAGAGTTTGGGGGTTACTTTTTAAGTACTTTGGGACCTATGGTTCTATGTGAAAATGAGCATCCTTGTGTTCTCATTCCAACTCTAGAAACTAATTTGAGGTGGGATGTGGTACAAAAATAACAGTGTTAAGGTTGGGGTTGTAGCTCAGTGGTAGAGTGCTTACCTAGCATGTGCGAGGCCCTGGGTTTAATTCCCAGCACCACAGAAACAAAACAAACAAACAACAACAACAACAAAAAAAAAAAACAGACTTAATATTTTTGGTATCACAAAATTAAGGTAAAACCAATGTAATGATGGCTAAAAAAAGTAAAACACACACACACACACACACACACACACTCTCTCTCTCTCTCTCTCTCTCTCTCACACACACACACACACACACACACACAAACACACTAGCTATGCCATGGCGACCAGTTAAGTTGATCACTTTTTTTCCCTGGGTACATACTTCAAATATCTATTCCAGATGGGCGTGGTGTCGCACACCTGTAATCCCTGTGACTCCGGAGGCTGAGACAGGAGGATCGCAAGTTCAAAGCCAGCCTCAGCAAAAGCAAGGTGCTAAGCAACTCAGTGAGACCCTGTCTCTAAATAAAATACAAAATAGGGCTGGGGATGTGGCTCAGTGGTAGAGTGCCCCTGAGTTCAATCCCCAGTACCCCTGCCCCAACAAAATATCTATTCCAGCCAAAAAATCTTGTAATGATGGAACATATTGGCATCATCTCCTAATAAAAGACATTTCAACTGGGGTTACTATTTACCTAGGGCTTCTGTTTCATTTTGAAAGGTGGCAATAATGGCCTATATTCAAAGCACTCTCCCAAATTTCTCAAGTTTCACTTGGGTAAATCCAGCCCTTTAAAAGTCATCAACCCTCCTGAATAGAGTAGAATTTTCCACCAGAGGGGAGAATGACAAGGTTGACATTCTAACAGTGGTCTTGGCATTGGCAGCAGTACTAAGAGCATACCCAGGTCCCCACATAAAGGATTACCACCACCCCCAGGATACCCTCCTGGCCAAGATTTTCCTATTGTTTTCAGACACAATATAGAGGAAACGGAAATTAGTAACCAGTATTTGTAGCAGCAGCAAAGTTCCTTGGCAAATTCTTTGGTTGAGTGAGGTACCCCTGCTGCTACAGTTAAGTTGTAAGGGCTCTGAGGAACTCAGCAGTAACAAGATGCCATGGCTCGGCTGGGATGGGATTAGATGGCCTGTGTAATGCCAAGGATTGACCCTAGTTAGCAAGCAATAGGGACAATGAGCTGGGTAATAGGACACAGTTTGGTTATAATTCCCTTTCTGCCATTGCCCAATGACTAACTTTTCCAGGGTAGAAGCTGGCTACAAGTCTCAGGGCCTTGGAAATAGCAGCAACTTCAGTTCTTTGTATAGTAGTCCCCCCTTATCTGCAGTTTTACTTTCTGTGGTCAACCATGGTCTAAAAATATTAAGTGGGAAATTCCAGAAATAAGCAATTCATAAGCTTTCATTTGTGTGTCATTCTGAGCATAATGATGCAATCCTGCTACATCCTACCTGGGACATACCTTTGTCCAACATATCCACACTGTATGGTCTACCCTCCCTTTAATTACTTAGGAGCCATTTCAGTTATCAGATTGACTGTTGCAGTACTGCAGTGTTTCTGTTCAAGTAACCCCCTTTTTATTTAATAATGGTTCCAAAGTGCAAGAGTAGTGAAGCAAAGGAGACACCAGGGCATAAAACAAGGAAGATAGATTAACTCTGGTACTATATGGCAATGCTGTAGGAGGTATAGGAAAAAACAGTACATATAATTTTGGTTACTACCCATAGCTTCAGGCACCCACTGGGGTTCTTGGCACACAGCCTGCAAAGATAAGGATGGATTACCTTTGCCTAAGATCCTGGCTGGATCATAATTTGTTCCCAGCTATCATAGTCTGGGTTCCCTGAGCCAGGTCACAGGCTGAGATAAAAAGTTGTTAGAGGAGTGCCTCCACCCATCCCATGACTTGGAGATGCTAGAGAAATGGGCAATTATTGTTAATTTGGGGAAATTTCTTTGGTTTCAAATATTAGCACAAAAAAAGTTGAACTGTGCTGGGGTATGCTAAGTTCATGGTCATCTAGATTTCAAAGGAAGAACATGGGCAGGCCATGGTAGGGTGGCTAGGAGTTCAAAGGAAGAACTCCATTCTTAGACACTTGTAGCTATGTGGGGAAGAATTCAATGCCTCAGTACTTGCTTACCTAGACTCAGTCTGATCTGCAGAAAATGCTATTCTTCCCCTCTTTTTCTTTCCCCTCTCTAACTTCCCTCTCCTCACCTTATTAGTTCAAAAAATGAAAAAAAAAAACAATCAAAACATGAAAATAAATACAATCAAAAGGTCATTGAAAATATAACAAGAACCCTCTCCCCCAATAATGAAACCTATATCTAGAAGTCAACTGGAGTAGCTACTAAAAGCCCATAGTGTGAAGTCCTGGAATAGGCACCTGGAACTCCCAGTGATACAAGGGCAAGACCAAATATGAGGTGATAGGCCTAAGGTCTGAGGACAGGAAGAAGGCCTCACTAGTCAAGGATGAGAGTAGGCCTCTTCCCCTCAACTAGCTTCTAGGAAAGATAGAAGTGGAGCCAACTGGTTTAAGCCTGGCTTTTTCCTGAGGGCCACCTAAGAATGCCCTACCTTTGCCCATCTTCTGTCAAATACAATCCCTCCTTCTATACCTCCCACTACAAAGCTTGGGTGAGGCTCTGAAAATGGTGGTAGATGAATGCCCTCGAGTCAGGCAGTTCTCTGTGGGAGATGACTGGGCCCTAAGCCCTGGAGCACAATGGAGCTGCACAGATGGGTGGGGAGTTCTTGGTCTTTGGTGTGCGGGTACAGAGAGAATAAAGGCACTTTGGTGATTCTGTGGGCAGTGAATGCTTGCCCACATACACTGTGGGAAGGAGAATGTGGTTGTGTGATCACACCTTGCCGCAGCTCCCTGCAGAAGCTTAATGACCCCCTAGGGTCCCCTCACTGGTTGGGACCACTGCTAGGGAAGAAGCAGTGAGACAGAGCCAGGGTAGAGGGCTGGGATGAATCACTAACTTGTTGCTGTTTACTTGTTAACAAACCACTACTGAAGATCGAAAGCACTTCCCACTGTGGCCAGGCAGGGATGCTGTGGCAGTCTGCTGAGAGAATTAGAAATTGCTGGGCCCCAGGAGTAGGCTCTCCCTGAGACATTTCAGCTGCTCTTCCCCAAGCTTGATCTTCTCTTCCAGCTCTCGCTGTTCAATGATAAGAGCAGATTTCATCTTGACAAAGTGCTGGTAATCTTGGAGCTGATCCTGAGGCAGATAGCGGGAGACCATTCCAAACACCAACTTCTCCCGGCGGTCCACGTGCTCCTTCAGCTCCTTGGCATCTGCTAACTGGCCCGTCAGCTGCTGCTTCTTCTCTATTAGCACCAACTGGGGAAGCAGAGGACCAATTAAGTGCTCTCCTAATTATCAGGCATCTGCCTAGCAGTGCTCACCAGGGAGGCAGCCACCAAGCAGCTACCCGTTCTGCTAATTGATCACTCCTAGATTTCCCAATGTAAAGGCCACCGCCATAGAAATGCCTTTCTCTCCTGTAGCTGGAGGAGCACAGACGTCACAGCCACTGTGGAGAGGGGGATGTGCTAGAACCTCTTTCCTTCTCTAAGGCTGTCTTTAATCTGTGAACTGTCACTGGGTTTGGCGATCGGGGAAGGCTCTAACAGAGCAGCCTCATGAACCATCACTGTGGTAATGCTTTCTCTATGGCGTGTGCCTCCATTTGAGTGGATGTGCACATGTATATGCATCCCTTATTGTGGTGATTTCAAAGCCATTTATATAGAGAAAGGTGCTGCAGTTTGGTTCAGGAATGGACACAGTGTGTGCCAACCTGTGAAACTGACAGTCTCGCCATCTCAACTGCTTGATGAAAACTCCCTTTCCAACTCTAGAGAGAGTGAGGCAAAATTGCGGCTGCTGCTCCTGCCATTACCACCATCACTACTACTGGCAGCTAACACCAACTCGGTATTTACCCTGGATTGCCTCAGTATTTAACATGGATTATCTAACTTCATCTTCACAACAATCCAACATGGCAGGTAGTGTGTTCACCTCATTGTACAAATGAAGAGATTGAGAGAGAGTGAGGTTAAGTACACTGTCCACAGTTACACAGCTAGTAATGGTAGAGTTACAATTGGGGGACACATGAAAGCCAGTGCTCACACTGCTAACATTCTACTCTTCTGCCTCTCATAATAGCCAAACATGAAAGAGAGTCCTAAGGAGAAACACCTGGCATTTCTCTCCATCCACATCCCCAAAGACCCCAATTCTACCTTCTCTTGATTGGCCTCTGAATCAATGCTGTTGAGAGCATTCTCCACCCGGGCCAATCGTCCAGAAAGTGACAGCAACAGGTTGACCACTTTGTCCAGGTCCCCAATAAACAAGCGGTATTTTTCAAACTCATTGGATTTGCAGACGGCTTTTAAGTTAGCCTCCACTTCCTCTCCAAGGGCAGAATTGGCATTCACATCCTCCAGCAGCCCTCGCTGCGCCTCTCGCAGGACAGAAAGTTTTCGACCAATGCTTTCAATAAGCTGTATCTAGGGGAGTTAAACAGGAGAAGACCAATGATAAGCATGGGTACCAACAGAAACTGATCAGAGCCTGTCACTCTTATGTTGGGAACCACATAACGGATGGTAGGCTCTACCCCAGTCATTGGAAACCAAGAAAATCGAAGCAAATGGTGAGTAATTCTGGTGCTCTGGACAGGCATCTGCTGTCCCTGTCTGGTAGGCATCTCCATGTCATCATCAGATTTCTTGGCATTAGACAAGTGCTACCCAAGCAAGGGCTAAGCCTTATTTGCTCAATGCAATTGAACATTTGTTGAGACTGTTTGATAAATAGGAGTGAGGTGAGATGTTTGTGAGATCCTAGGTTGGAAAAGCATGTGTCGTCATTTTTGATCACTTCATTCATTCTCCTTCATTCCACTGAAGTATCTCTCTGTTTATAGCACTGGGCTAGGTCCTTGCCCCCACAGCTTGGCTTTTGTAATGGTTCTGGGAATGGAACAAGGGTCTTGTGTATACTAGGCAATTGCTCTACCACTGAGCTACATTCTCAGTCTAAGATCCTTCTTAGGTTAGTTGGTTATTTATTTATCATGTGCTAGGGACAAAATCCAGGGCCTTGAGAATGCTAGGCAAGTGCTCTGCCACTGAGCTACACGCCCAGCCCTTTAGCTTGGCTTTCGAGGCCTTTGGATAGGAGTGTACATTCTGGAGTCACCATGACTTGGTTTGACTTCTAGTTCTGCCACTTCCTAATTGGAACCTTGGATGAGTTGACGTTTATGAACTTCTCTTTATCTGTAGAAGTTGTGAGGATATTTTCAGCACCCATTTCACTGGGTGGTAATGATTCAGTGAGATAATACATGCAAATGGATTAGCACAGAGTAAGTGCTCAATAAAATCTAGGCTGCTGTTATTAATATTATAATCATTCCATCTTGTCCCCCCCCCCCCATCATTCTAATTTCACTCCTCAAAATCTTTCCGGATTAGCTCCTCACTGTTCTCTATGTTCCCCATATTTACCCCTGTGTTCCTTTGATGCTTCTACAGTTCTACCTGCTCATTCTTCCCTTTGGGTATTATGATTCTTTTTTTTAGGGCCCAGCTTTTCTCCCACCTTCACTATGGAAAGCCCTTCTCTGGGGGCTCTGGAAGGATTCTTTCAATGATCTTCCTCTCTTTCTTATTTTTTATCCAGAACTCTCAAGTTTTCTAGAATTACAACCCTTCAGAATAATTTGAAGTTGTTCCTGTGGTATGTCATGTGTGTGAGTGTGATCCCAGTTCTGGGACCACAGGAAGGCAATATGGAATTTTAGAGTTAGAGACACTTGGATTCCAATTCTACCTCCTCCAACTTTCTGACCTTGAGCAAGATACCTAATCCCACTAAGACTTCTATTTCCACATCTACAAACTGAATAAGTACTCCCTGCACCTGGTTGTTGTGATAGCTGTTGAGATAACAGGTAAAATATTCACTATTGTGTCTGGAACATGAAGTGCTCAATGCATGCTAATTGATGCTGCTGTCACTGCCGCCACCACCACCACCATCAGCAGTAGTAGCATCCCTACTACTATAAGATCCCCTAAACTAAAGGAGACTCACCTAGCTGCAAGCTTCTGACAGGCATGTAGGCAACTCAGGTCACCCGTAGCTTTTTTAGAGAGTATTGCAAGTGGTTAGGAGTATGCACTTGAGTGCCATACTACTTGTGTTTGAACCTCAGCTTTGCCACAAAGTAATGGTTTGAATCTGGAATGAGTTACTCAATCTTTCTGTGCTTCGATTTCCCCATCTAAAAAAATAGACTAACCATAATACTCATCTCATAGAGTGGTTATGAGGATTAAATGATTTAACATGTTACCTGCTTGGAATAGTATCTTGCATGTAGGAAGCATGCTTCAGTGCTTCTTTTTAGTATTATTCCAGCTCAGGTATTCTGGGACCATTGGCTTACAGTTTTCTAGAATGTGTTCCTCACTGGTCATTTATTTAGAGAGGTCCAAGGTGACCAAGACTAAGAGAGTTTCCTCTGGGTTCTAGAGCCTGTTGTTATATTTTAGAAGTGTTCAAAAGGCAGGAGATCATGATTTCGTCAGAAGTGTTATAAGTGTGCATTGGGGGGAAATTCTAAAACCCACCAGGAACTGGGGATTGGTGATGTGAATGAGGCAACATTATGTAGATATCAAAAGATTCCCAGGTATTGTACCATTGTCTGCGCCTCCACACAAAACACAATGCCAGGGACACTTAGAAAATCACCTACCCACCCCTGCTGACAGGCTCTGATGGGTGGAAGAATGAAGTAGAAGAGCCTTTTGTTTCTCAGCACTAGGACTCTGCAGCCTGAACCTCAGCCCTAGGGAAAATGCAGTATGTACAGCTGTGGAGTTATACAGACCCAGCCATAGATGGCTGTTTTTCTCTGTGATATTGCAAATTGGTGACCTTCCTCACCTTTCTTCCTCAGAAACAAAAAAACTGTCCTAGCCCACCCACAGTCACTTCAAATCATTGTCTGTTGTTCTGTGCTTTGCCATTTCTGATCATCGCTATCTTCTCCTGGCTAGACTTTTATTAGGTTTGCCCCTTGACAGGCCAGGCCCTAAGTAAGTGTGGAGCAGCCTTGTCATGGTCAGGGAACATGGAATCAAAGGAGCAATCAAACTTCGATGCCAGCATGCTTCCAATTTTTTCTCTGACATTTTGCTTCAGATGGGAAATTGGAAGGAGGACTTTTGCAAATGGCCCTGTACCTTCCTACAGGTCATGTCCTGAAAGGGAAATATGGGCAGAAGAGCAATTTACATTGAGTTCACATGTCCACAAAATGGTAAATTGGGCTTTTGAGGTTGCCATGGCAACCCTATTTGCTTATGAAATAAAATGGGTAAGTGCAGGGAGGGCAAAGTGATTCCAGGAACTTGATTTAAAAACTAGGCTAGTGGTATTTAGAGGAAGAAAAGGAGGTTTTGGAACAACAACAACATCATCTCCATTTATCTATTTTGTATTTCTAAGAGATAATTGACCATCATTGCAAATAAATACCAAAGTCTGCCAGCCTATAATTTCTCCTTATTTTCCTTAGTCAAGTCTGTTCTCTCTCCCAGAAAGTTACACAGAGAATAAAAATCAATGACACTGCCATTGGCTAGAACTCACTGGCAGAAGCCCTTATGTGCCCTGGGCGTTGAGTTATCTACAAGGCTGACTTAACTCAGAGGGGTAGCTTGGTAGAGCACAAATCCAGAGTCTTGACTTGAAGTCCTGTATCTATCACTTAGAATATAACCCTTGAGAAAATCAATCCCCTAGCTGGTTAAACAACAATAAAAAAAAAAAGATAGCAATTCCTATCTTATATGATGGTCTTAAGGATCGGGGAGACTGATTTGATTACTATGACTGCTACTATTTCTTCAATCAAAAAGAAGCTGGAGTTGGATCCATGAGAAACCCAGAGAAACTGTTTGATTTCCATACTGAAAATACAGGAATGAAAGAGTTTTAGAGGGCATAGAGAAGCTGGTTACCCTCCAGATACAAATGTTAACAATCCCTAGGGCATACTAAGAAACTTTACCTTTTTTTGAGCCAGTTCGTGATCCACTTCCTCCTCTCCCAGGCCAATTTCTGCCATCTCTGGCTGGTCTTTCAACTTGTTCAGCAGCTCTGCTTTGGCCACAGAAATATTGTAATAAGCTGAGTAAGAGGTAGGGATTCCTGAGGTGCCTGGAGGAGGTGAGAAGTGCTGAAACTCTTGTCTGTGGAAACAAAGAGAGACCATTTAAGCATCTCTGTTGAAAAAGACTGCTGATCTTTCTACTTCCTTAATTTACCCATCTGTAAAATGGGACCCTGCTTCAGCAAAGAGTTGTAAAAAAAATGGAATAAAATGCACTGTTCACATGTAAATAGGCCATACAAGGGCTCTCTGGAAGCCAAGTAAAGGCATACTTTAAGAATATTCTTAGAAGGCTATTTCTATAACCATCATTTTAGCAATTAGGAGGACTTTAGAGATAATTTGGTTTGGTCATTAACACCCTACTAAAATCTAGAAAAAAATGGCAGGCCCCAGAAGCTCTGGGCTTCTGATCATGATTCCTATTGGTTTATGGCCCCAGTGGAAGGGAGAGATGGTGGAGAAGTACCTGAGACCTTAGCTATGGGTCGTCCAAGTCTGTTGGCCTCTGTACTACCTATTCATGGATTCCCACCCACTCTGGGGCTCTGTCTAATCGACTTTCTTACAAAGGTGTCCTATGGCTTTCCTGGATACTCTCATCATTTCTCCTTTCCTGATGCCACTCCTGTTTGAAATAGCCCCTCCATTGCAAATCTCCCACAGCAAAGAGGTCACCTATGACCTTGGCAGTGGTCACTATCTTCAAGGCTGGGGTTAACACCCCTGCAAGTGACTTATCATGGCCAACCATATCTCTCATGAGCTCTTCTGAGACTGCCCCATAGAGCAGCCCTTTGGCCTAAAAAGAAACAGTATCTCTCCACTTCTACCATATCCTCAATGGCCCCAGCCTCCTGCATGGCTGTAGAGTGCAATGGGGAGAAAATGGAACCAGTAACACCCAGGAACTTAAGTAGAGGAGCAGACCCTGTTGTTTTAGGTTCACCAACGCCTGCAGGGCTGGGGTGCTGCTTCTCAGAGCCCCAGGCCATGAAAGCAAATTTCTCCTCAGGAAAGAAGTAGCGCTGGTTCCATGCTGGATTAGGTTTCGACTCTTCTGCCATCGAGACTTCTGGTCTGGTGGGAAAAACAAAAGAGAAATGCTACAATGTTGGGTTTCACTGATGGAGCAGTAAATAATTCTGCCTAGGGTTTCTACAAGGGGGAGGCCCACCCTCATCATATATATTCTCTTTGCCTACCAGCCACTCTCTCCCACCACCTGTCTATGTCACTACCCCTTTGCTAACCTCTAGCTGTTTGAAAGGGAAAAATAGGAGAAACTCATTAGTCATTTTTGCAGCTATTTGCAGCTCTTAGATAAAGGTCAAAAATAATGGCTAAAAGGCTCCACAGCTATTTACTGATTCATGCTATGCTGTCTCCTAATTTATTGCACAAAAGAAACTTTGGCATGCCAATATTCCTCATCCTAGGGAAATTCATTTTACATGTAGGTTTCAAGCTTATAACACTGATATAAGAACAATGCTAGCTAATAGTCACACAGTGTTTACCATGCGCCAGAAATGGTCATAAGATAGATACCACATATATGTACACATGTGTGTATGCGTACACACATGCACACACACATTTGCACATATAGATATATAACTGAATGCTCATCATAACCATTTCATAGATGAGAAACATGAGGCACCAAGAGGTAAAGTAATTTTTCTCAAGGTCACCAGCCAGTAAACAGCAGAACTGGGTTTTCCCAGGCAACTTGAATCTAAAATCTGTGCTTTTAGCCATTATACTATACAGGCAAAGGGACATCTTGATATCTTATAAAACCATATATGTAAGGAATTTTCTAATTGGAGTTTATCTTTGTTAACAGAGAAAAGAGAACATTCTGGGAGGAATAATGAAAATATGAACTTAGGGAAGTCCTATCTGTGAAAAAAAAATATTAGGGCATGTGTGAAAGTTCTGAGTCAGAAATTATAAAAGAAAAGAAAGATGCGCTAATTGGGGACACAGTCCCTCAGCAGACACAGCCCTGCATCATATTAGAGTAGATCGTGTTTCACACTGTGCTCTAGGGTAGCGCTCCTCAGCACCTCCACGAATAGGGAAGGAGTTACAGGAGATGTGTGAGAACATATTCAGAATTCGAAAGTGAACATCAAAGCAAAAATCAGAGTCCTTCCACAGAGCCCTGGAAGGAAGTGCAGAGAGTCCCTAAAGCAAGATATACCTACCCTTGACTCAGAGCCATTAGACGTTACCAAAATTTGATAATTCTGCTAATTTGCTTCTATGTGTGTCGCTGATATTTTTAGTTGAATGGTACATGGGTTATAGAGACATAGTGGCTTAGCTTGGCTGAAATGTCCATGTGTTTGTTTGCATTTCAGAATAAAATAGTCTACATCGACTTGCCTTTAACACTATGCTTCCTTACAAAATTGTAAAGCTGCTTCCTTCTGGTTAGCACTCTCTGCCATCCTAGAGTCTGGAACAGAATCTCCTTCAAGAGCCCAGAGATCCTGGGATGAAGAACCCAGGGAGTCTGGTTACCTGTGATCTTGTCATGAAGTTCTATCATTTCCCTGGGCCTCACTTGTCTAATAAATGGAGGAGACTCACTGTCACTATTCCCTAGGATCATTCTGGAGATCAAATCAATCAATATGGTGAGGTTACATCTTGATAAAGTCATGGTACATTAAAAATATCATAAGTTGAAAGTGTCTTGAATACACCTAATCTATGGAACATCAGAGCCTATCCATGCAGTACAGCATAGTCTTGTTTGTTCCCCATGTAATCACGTGGCTGACTGGGAACTGCAGACACTGCTGCTGCCCAGCATTGGAACAGTATTATACTGCATCTTGCTAGCCCGGGAAAAGAAAATCAAAATGCAAAATAGGAAATACAGTTTCTGTTGAATGCATATTTTTATTTGCACCATCATAAAGCCAAATTATCCTAAGTCAAATCATCCTAAGTCAGGGACTATCTGTCCATGAAAGTGCTTAGGATACTGCTGGGCACATAGTAAACAGGCAAAAAATGTTAGCTATGTTGGGAATGACGCTCTTCCTTAAATTTCCATTACTCACAGAATCATCAAGAATTTATTTTTTGCAGCCAAAGCTAGGACTATAAGCAAATATATGTATGTGTGTGTGTGTGTGTGTGTGTATATATATATATATATTTTTTTTTCCCCCTTGTATCCCACAGTCAGTAAAGAAAAGTCTCCAGCCAGGCACAGTGGCACACACCTTACATGCCTGCAGTCCCAGCAGCTCGGGAGGCTGAGGCACGATGATCATGAGTTCAAAGCCAGTCTCAGCAATAGCAAGGCCCTAAGCAACTCAGTGAGACCCTGTCTCTAAATAAAATACAAATGGGGCTGGGTATGGGGCTCAGTGGTCGAGTGCCCCTGAGTTCAATCCCTAGAACACCCCACCCCCAGAATCTCTGGACCAGTTTATAAGACCTGTAGTAACATCTCTGGGTCCAAAGTGCCAAGGTGAATGAAGGTTCATAAAAGAGGATGATGGAGGTCCCACAAGTACTGCTCTACAGGAGGGAAGAGGGTCTCCTGAAGACCTAGATGCCTGGAACAATAAGTTCTCCCTAGAGAGGTTGTTGAAGAAGATAAAATACTCACAGGTTTTAGAATTGCATAGATCTAACTTTGAATCTTTGCTGTATAACACCAAATTAGTTAGTCCCTCATTTGCTAAGCTTTTGTTTTCCTATTTGTCAAATTGGGATAATAATGGCCAATAGAACTATAGGGTGGATTAAATGAAATAATGGACAGAAAATGCCTAGCAGTGTCTAGCACATAGCAAATGCTTAACAAATGGTCAATCATTCATTTAGTCATTCATTTACTCATTTCTTCTGAAATGCTTAACCAGCACCTATTATGTGCTGAGCTACTTTCCCTTCTCCCAGCTCTGATGAGTAACCATTACAGTAACTTTCTGCAAAGTGTTTTCTAGCTGCAATAAGTATGCTGCCCAACTAGACAGACATTTTGAGAAGCAGCCACATTGGGACCTGATAAGGGATTCTCAGTGCCTGGGAGCCAGGCCCTGTACATGCTCTGTGTGTGGCACCTTGGACTGGAAAATTGCTCCAACACCTCCAGATAGCCAAGTGTTATGCTTTAGATATGATGTGTCCCCCAATGGCTTATGTGTGAGTCAATGAAAGAAGGCTTAGAGGTGAAATGATTGGATTATGAGAACCTTAACCCAATCAGTGAATTCATCCCTTGATAGGGATTAACTGAGGGTAACTGAAAGCAGGGAGGGTGTGGCTGGAGGGTGTGTGTCATTGAGGGCGTGCCTTTGGAGTGTGTATTTGGTGAGCTGAGCTTATTTTCTTTCTGCTTCTTGGTGCGCATGTCCAGACCTGCTTTACTCTACCATACCCTCCCGCCATAATGTTCTACCTCACTTTGGGCCCTGAGGAATGGAGTCAGTTACCTATGGGCTAAGACCTCTGAAACCATGAACCCCAAAATAAACTTTTCCTCCTTAAAATTGTTCTTGTCAGGGGCTGCAGTTGTAGCTCAGTAGTAGAGTGCTTGCCTGGCATATGTGAGGCACTGGGTTCAATTCTCAGCACCTCATAAAAATAAATAAAATAAAGGTCCACTGACAACTAAAAATTATTTAACAAAAAAAATTGTTCTTTTCAGGTCCTTTGGTCACAGCAGTGAAAAAGCTGACTAAAACACCAAGTAACAAGATTTGTCTGTCAATCAAAGACACAATAACAAGGTACTTCCAATAACAACATGTCCCTAGCAAGTTCCTGCTATAAAGGATTTAAGGAAAGCACTCAAAAGATATCTACCTCCTGGCACCCACCTCTTGCAAGAGTGCGCATGTCTCCCCTCAGGAGGGCAGGAAGACATGAGAGCCAAAGCACTGAGCAATGGTCGTCCTGGGGTTTTGCTTTGCTGCTAAAAGGACAACCAGGCACTGTGGGGTATGCAAACGAGCAATGTCACAGTGGAGTTAGCAGACACTGGAAGTCCTGCTCTCAGACCACATTCCTACTTTGACCTCCCTGCCCAGTCAACCTAATTACCACCTGTTGCCCACCAGAGCAAATATGAGGAGGCAGGGAAACAGAAAGGGGAGAAAGTAGTACAAAGAATGCACTTATCTGTCATAAGGACAATGTACTTAGCTGACATAAGGGGCTGGGGACAAGTGCCCAGCCCCAGGAATACCTTTGATGATAGGGTTGGGGGAAGAATTTATAGGTGCAGGCTATTTATCCTAAAGTAGAGGCAGGTCAGGTTGCCAGAAGCTGGCCTCTTGTTGTGGAGAGCAAGTGAAAAAAAAAAAAAAAAGACAGAAAAAAAAAAAAAAAAAACCCTGAACCAGATGTCTGAGAAAGGCCTAGTAAAGGCAAAAAGGGTTTCATGGCTTCAGGATCAGGGGCCAGATACTGATGTATATTTTAAAGAAAAACTGAGAAATAAAGCAGTATTTTAATAATGATGTTAGGGATAAGAATATCAACAACTCTCTTTTACTGAGCATCTACTAAGTGCTAAGCATGTATCTGTGTCCTTCACATAAATTATCTTAACATTCACAACAACCACAAGGAGCAGGCATCATCACACCCATTTTCTAGGTAAGAAAACTGAGGCTAGTAATAGTTTCATTTACCTGCCCAGTTGGAAAATGGCAGAGATGGAATTCAAACTAATGCTGCCTACTTCTTCAGGGACCCAATACCTTTCACAAACACTTACTTGGGGGAATCAGTGGCCTCCTGCTCTGATGTCCTCCAAAGTCCACCAACACCATAATAGCAAGGGGGCTGAGCCTGCTCAGGTTGAGAACCTGGGTGGCCTCTTATTGGAGGCAGGAAATTACTGGAATGGAGAGCAAAGGCCTCTTGATCTGGGAGGCTTTGTGAACCCTGCCTTGAAGCCTCCCGGTGACCAAGGGGTTGTGGTTGTTCTAGGACCTCCTCAGGATTGGGAGCACAGGAACCAGTGGTTTCTGAGCTGAAATACTGGGGTGGCAGCTCTTCTTCCTCTTCTTCTCCCTCTTCCTCTTCTTCTTCCTCTTCCTCCTCCTCTTCCTCCTGCTGCTGCTGCTGCTGCTGCTGCTGCTGCTGCTGCTGCTGTTGTTGTTGCTGCTGCTGCAGCTGCTGCTGCTTCTGCTGCTGGGCTGCCCGGAAGAGCCTGTACTTCTCCCAGTTTGGAGGAGGAGGGCGAGGAGGAGGAAAGGCCTTCTTCCTGGCTCCCAGAGGATCTGGCTGAGTCTCATCCCCTTTGCTAAAGAGCTCCCTGCGAGGCTGTCCCCAGGCCCGGGTACTCTGGGGCTCCAAGCTGATGTGACTCTCTGAGAAGGCCCGGCTGCGCAGTGGGCGGGGCATGGCGGCCAGGGAGCTCCCCTCCTCATAAACGGAAGTTTCCTCCGTTTTTTTCAAGGCCTGTTTGAAGTCTCCAAGGAGATCAAGAGAAGAAACTGCTCGATGACTTGATAATTCCAGTGATGGGTTCTCGAGGCAAGGATGGAAGGGGGTTGCCCATGGGAAGCTAGTCTTGGAATGAGCCATTTCCCTGCAAAACAGCAGATGAAGGTTAAGTAACATAAGCATGTGGTGGACAGGTCCACAGTTTGGATGCCATTACTTATGTAAATTTAAAAAAATATTCTTTTAGTTGTCAATAGACCTTTATTTTATTTATTTATATGTAGGGCTGAGGATCCAACCCAGGGCCTCACTTATGCAAGGCAAGTGCTCTACCACTGAGCCACAACCCCAGCCCCTATTTACATTAAATTTTAAATGGCCAAAAAACACTGCAATATGTGTAAGAACTATAATAATCATACTACTAATAACAACTTCTAACATTTACTGTGCATATACTAAGTATCAGGTAATATTTTAAGTGTGTTTCTTATCTTAATTTAATTAACCCTCATGATCAGCCTAGGTGGTAGCTATTATTATCATGATTTTACAGATGGAGAAACTGAGACATGGACAGGTCAAGTCACTTTCCTGGGGCCATAAAGTTAATAAGTGGCAGAGCTAGAATCTGAACTTAAACTGTCTAGCTCCAAAGTCGAGATACACACATACTACCTCAGTTTGTTTATACCACTTAGATTGGATAGGCTGTGTTCTGGGACTTACAAGTCTATTTATCCTGTCTTATCTGTTGTTTTTGTTGATTTTACATTATGAAGATTTCAAATATTTAGAAATGTACAGAGATTGCTATAATAAATAGCCACATTTCCAAGTACCACCCAGAATTAGCACATTTGATATTTTTATGCATGCTTTGTGCATTTTTCTCCACAAACAGAAATAATATGCTTTGTGTCCAGTCCCCTGCCCCTCCAGATGCAACCTATATCATGAATGGGATGTGCATACTTTCCATGTTCTTATATTTGTAACAAAAAACACAAGCAGGTCATTCATACATTTCTGTTCATTCATACGTTTGTGGCTCAGTGGTTAATCATCTCTGAGCTCAATTAGTTTTATAATATATCCTACTGCAGTTCCAATCAGAATTTTCAAAGCAATTTTCTAATATAGAAAATTCTCAACTTCTATTTTTTTTACTTCAACATTTTTGTTAACATTGGGGATTGAACCCAGGGGCATTTTACCACTGAGCTACATCCCCAGCCCTTTTGTTATGTTTTATTTAGAGACAGGGTCTCCATAAGTTACTTAGGGCCTCACTAAGTTGCTGAGGCTAGATTTGAACTTGTGATCTTCCTGCCTCAGGCTCCCAAGTTGCTGGAATTTCAGGTGCACACCATCATGCCCGTCTATTTTTTTTTTAAATATAAACTTGCAAAAAAGGAAAGGATATTAAAGAATGTTCTGCTATAGAAGAAATGGGAAAGGGGATAAGTAAGTTATCAAGCATTTTACAAGACAACAATGATTTAAAGTGTGTTCTTGACAAACAGAACAGTATAGAAAGACCAGAAACAACAAGACCATCTATCAAATCATCATATATGTGTAATCTTCCAAAACAAGGAGCTAAAGGACGACTATTTAATAAATGTCTTTGAGAAAACTGCAGAATGGTGCTATTTGGAGCTAGACCACTTATTAGACACCAAATAAATTCAAGCTCAAGAGTTAAGGATGTGTGGGTTTATATAAATTTAATGTACTACATATCTGATGTGTATATATACATGTATAAATATTATATGCATATATATAATATACTTATAAGGAAAAACTATCAGAAAATTAAAGACTACCCCTTGTGAGGTGAAATAAAATTCTCATAAGTGATAGAAGAAAATCTCTAAGGAAAAAAGTCCAGGTTTATTTGAGTGAGTGTCAAATGCCAAACTTCTTTAAAATAAAGAGTGACCAATGTTTAAAAGACATCTTTTTGACTTCAGGGTATAAAGAGTTAAGCCCTCTAAACTACAGATCGGGTTTCCTGCTTCAGCCTATGAGAAAACAGCCATCATTCTAAGTCCTGCTCAGTGACAGGAAATTCTGTCATCAGACAGAAAATCCATTCAGTGATCACAAAGAAGACTAGGAATATTTTTTTAAAAAAATAATAATACAGCCACATGCAGTGGCACACATCTGTAATCCCAGTGGCTTGGGAGGCTGAGGCAGGAGAATTGCAAGTTTGAGGCCAGCCTCAGCAACTTAGCGAGGCCCTAAGCAACTTAGCAAGATCCTGTCCCAAAATAAAAAAAAAAATAAATAAATAAGGGCTGGGGAGGTGGCTCAGTGGTTAAATGCCCCTGAGCTCAATCCCTGGTACCAAAATAATAATACTAATAATACAAAATAAAAAGATAATACACATAATGAATGATAGCCAAGCTCAGACAGAATAAAAAGTAAAATGGCCTTCATTCCCCTTATCTCCAGCCCCCATCCTGGCTAGGTGTTTGTTCACTTGGATCAGAAATTCATATCCAGACATCCCTACTGTTCTCATTTGGGCATATCTCCCAGAAAAATAAAAACCAAAAGTAGTGAGTAGAAAGTAAATGATGACAAATGAATATCAAGCAGAGAGGCCTTTCTTGATTAGCTGATCTAAAATAGAGATGACTAATCCTTAATCATCCTTATTCTACTTTGTTCTTTCTCAGAGCATTTATCACAGCCTACTGATATTATATTACATACTTATTTTTTCTTTTTTATTTTGGTATTCCACTCTCAAACTGAAATATAAGCCCTATGAGGTCAGAGATCTTGTCTGTCTCATTCATCTGGTCTCTAGTGCCTGGCACATAGTAGGTGTTCAATAAACATTTGTTTAGTAAATTAATTACTGCCAAAACTTTAAAATGCAAGTCATGATATTCATATCATAAAAATTTGAATTAAAGGAAAAAGAAATGAATAAGACAAAGAAGGACACTATAATGTTAATGACTATAACACATGTAATATATGATGAAGATCTAAGTACCCTGAATCTTCTTTTCATTTTCTTTTTTTCTTGTCCTTCTTTCTTTTCCATTATTGTAGTACTGAAAATTGAATAATACGGGGGTGTTCTACCACTGAGTTACATACCAGCTCTTTTTTTGTTTTTAATTTTGATACAGGGTCTCACTAAGTTGCCAAGGCTGACCTTGAACTTGCAATCCTCCTGCCTTCCAAGTTGCTGGGATTATAGGTGTGCACCTCTGTGCATGGCAATATTCTGAATCTTTTAAAAAAAGATTATTTTTCTTTTTAAAGAGAGAAGAAAGACTAAAAATAGCGTCAAAATTCATAAAGCAGGGCTGGAGTGTAGCTCAGTGGTAAAGCACTTGCCTAACATGTGCAAGGCTCTGGGTTCCATCCCCAGCACCTCACAGACAAAAAAAAAATCATAAAGTAAAATCTATATAAAATGCTAAAATATTAAAAAGCAGAAACAAAATGTAAGATGGTTCAATTTAAAACAGACCACAACAGTCAAAAATCAAGATAATGGAAATATCTAAATTTCTTCATATGCTAAAAACAAAGACTATAAGTTTTTTCCAAAGGCCCATGGAATACTTTTAAAATTGATGTATATTGAGTGAGAAGGTGGAAGTAGTACAGGTCATGTTCTCTAATCACAATACAGTAACACTGGAAATTACTAACACGACACATATGAAAGTAAAAAAAATCTCCAACATATAGAAAGTAAACAAGAAAAAAACCTTCCACTTCAATCAAAGAGGAAATGTAATATGAAATTGCAAAATGCTTATAAGGTAACATTAACAAAAATATCTAAAGCTGAAGGATATGGTGAACTAAACGGTAGTCTAAGGAAAATATGTAGCCTTCAATACTTATATTAATACATAATAACAAATTAAAATAAATGAATTAAGTATTCAACAAAAGTAGTTAGGAAAATCTCAAAAATAAAGCTAAATCAAGCAGAAAGATAATAAAACCAATGGCAGAAATAATACACAGCAAAACACATGAACTAATAATGAAAGCCCAAAGCCAGTTCTTCAAAAGAAAATATAAAACAGGAAAAAACTGTTAATCTAATTTTAAGAAACCCAAACACCCAAAATGTAAAATGGAGAAATTACCACAATTATAGAGTAAATGAAAGAATAAGTGAATACTTTATAAAAACTTAGATTGAGTTTCTAGACAAACAAAAATTACCAGTACTGATAGAAGAAAAGAATATCTAAACCCATCAGTTATTGTAGAAAATATTGATAAATTTGACCCCCCCAAAAATAGCACAATCACATAGTCTTTTATTAATTCTACCAATCTCCCCAGAACACACACAATATAAAAATTATATTATATACTTTCTAGACCCTGGAATCTTGAGAACAGAAGAGACAGGTTCCTGCATAATATTCCTGGTTTAACATAGCCAAACCCAACAACTACAAAATATATAAAGGACAACTAGAGACCAATCTCATCTAAGAACATTGATGTAAAATTCTTAAAATACAGCAGAGATTGCAGGAGGATGTTAAGAATATAATGTATCATAACATGTAAAGCTTATCCTAGAAATAAAAGACTGCTTCTGTACTAGAAAACCTATTCATATAAATGACAACATTGATAAATCAAAGGATAAAAGACATAAGACAATCTCCCTAATCCAAAAATATATTTCAGGACAATTCAATACCCTTCCAGATTGAGAAAAAAAAAACCTAATAGGGAAATAAGGCTATTTCCTTAACACCATCATTATCATTATACATTTTTTGTAAATATTTTTTAGTTGTAATTGGACACATTACCACATTACCTTGATTTTATTTATTTATTTTTATATGGTGCTGAGGATTGAACCCAGTGCCTTACATGTGCGAGGAAAGCACTCTACCACTGAGCCAAAACTCCAGCCCCTCTTTATACATTTTTTAAAGACAAAAGTCAACATTGTGCTTAATGGCAAACTACTAGATGCATTCCCATTAAAATGGGAACAAGGCCAAAGTTCCCACTTTTCCCACAAATATTTATATTATTCTGAAAGTACTAGATATGCAATATAAAATAATAAATAAGTAAACATTGGAAGAAAGGCTATGTTATTATTATGTATAAATTATAAGATTGTTTACCTGGAAGTTTCATGAGAAACAATTCCAAAACCAATACCAATAATAAGAAAATTCAGTAAGGTGTCAGTGTATAAAATTAATCTATAGAAATCAACAACTTTCTTATATGTGCAGCAATCAGAAAATATACTAGAGGGAAAGATCACATTTACTACAGCAATTGAAAAGATAAAATGCCTAGTAATAAACCTAAACAAGAAATATGCAGGAACTATATGCAGAAAATTCTACATCTCTGTGGAGGGACGTAAAATAAGATATACATAAATGAAATAACATACCCTTTCCTAGCAATATGATTTGATATTGTAAAGATGTTACCTCTACCTAATAATCTATAAACTTAAGAGAAACCCAATAAAATTGTCAACAGATTACATTTTGGAACATCATTCTAAATTTCATATGGGAAAATAAAGTTGTGAGAACAGCCAGAAACTGTTGAAAAAATAGTGATGGAGAGAACAAGCCCTACCTAAAATACATTCTAAAGTTACAGTGAATAAGGCAGTCTCATAAATAGAAAGATATAGCCATGGAACAACACATAGACCCCAGAACTTGGAAGTAAACCCAGATATATTTGGGAAGTTAGAGAAACTTCCCAATAAAACTTGTGATAAATGAAGCACTTCAAATAGTGGGGGAAAGATGGATTAGGCAATATTATTTTGAAACAACTGGGTAGCCATTGGGACCCAAAATAAGGTGGAATCCTCTTATTACTCTTTACAACAAAATAGAGTTCAGATCATTGAGTCTCAAATGTTAACAACAACAAAAAAAAAAGTCACCATGAAGTTTCTAGAAGAAAAGAAAAACCATGGGAAAACTTTAAAATTATCTTGGCAGGATAAGCTGTGAGACACCAAATAAAGAGGCAATAACGGAAAGTTGATAAATTAGACCTCTTAAAAATTAAAAATTGATGTTCTGAAAAGTATCATGAACAAACTGAAAAGGTGATGATACACTGGGAAAAATATTTATAACATATACAAGAGGAAATGCCCTTACAGTGTGAAACACACTTAACAATCCATAAAAGGAACCAACAACTCAGTAGGGAAATAGTTCATGGAAAAATGAGGACGACTTATCAACATATCAGAGGTATTTAATTTCACTTCAAGAAATACAAATACAAACAATAATGAAACATTTTTATTAAAAAATAAAGAATTGAGGGCTGGGGTTATGGTTCAGCTGTAAAGCGCTTGCCTTGCATGTGTGAGGCTCTGGGTTTGATCCTTAGCACCACATAAAAATAAATAAACAAAATAAAGCTATAAAAAATAAAGAATTGATAAGGAAACAGGTGATCTCCTACATCACCCTTGGGAGTCTAAACTGGTGTAGTCTCTATGAAGCACACTTTGGTAGGCAAAATGTGTGTAACCTTTCAACCAGCAATTCAACCACGAAGGATTTATCCTATAGATGTATTTTAACATGAACACAGAGAGATATTCATAAGGATATTCACTGTAGCTTTCTGTGTGATCACAAGAGACTAGAAACATTCAAAATGCCTTTCTATAAGGTAGGGCTCCATCTGACCTCCCTGATAGAAGGGACACTGGAAGAAAGCCAAGGAAAAGATTAAACCCTTGGTAATCCAGGGCTGCACCATCAGAAAGCTCAGGTGACCACACATCAGGGTGGGGGAATGCCCCGTATGCATTATATTATAGGTGTCCATTGGATTAGACAAAGAGGAATGAAGCGAAGGGAGGGGCAGAGGAATAGGAAGGATAGTAAAGTGAATCAGACAGAATTTTCCTAGCCTTGTATTTGAATACATGACCAGGGTAACTGCATCAGGTACAACCACAAGAATGGGATCCTAGTTAGCATAATTTATACTTCTTGTGTATGTAATATGACAAAATAAACACTACTGTCATGTGTATCTCAAAAGAACAAATAAAAAGAAAAAAGAACTAGTTAAATAATATAGGGAATACCTGAATATGAAATGCTACATAGCTGTTAAAATAAGGCAGTGGATCTATATGTGACTTATGGAACCATCTACAGAACTATCACCAAAATGAAAAAGCAACATGCAGCAGAGATATGTCAAGATCATTGTACTGTCTGGTGTAACTAATTAAAACAAATTTAAAAAATAAAAAAAAAACAAAAAACAAACAAACAAACAAAAAACATGTAGCAGAGAAAACAATGTGTGGTATGAATGTGCAGCTAATTTTAGGAGTGCTGTCCCCAGATGCTACTCTTAGAAAAGAGAATCTGGTGGTAATAGGCATACTGGGCATTCCCCCACCCTGACGTGTGGTCATCTGACCTTTCTGATGGTGCACCCCTGGGTTACCAAGGGTTTAATCTTTTCTTAGCATTCTTCCAATGCCCCTTCTATCAGGAAAATAAAGAGCTTTGGGAAGATGGTTGATGTGGGGACATTTGATGGAGCCATCCATCCATCCATGGGAAAGGCCAATTAATGTGAAAACTAGGACCTAAGAGGCCAAAGATTTCTTCTGGATTTACATAAAAATGAAGACATCTTTCCACCCTACTCCAGCTCTAAATCACCTCTAGCCTTATTTTTCAAATTAGGCCCCAACCACTGTTTTTGTTGTTGTTGTTGTTGTTTGTTTGTTTGGCCAGGTTCTTGATTTTCTAGTCTATAGCAAGTTTTTACAGAATTTTAATAATTACTTTTCTCATATTTCTTGCATTTAAATACATTAGGATGTTTTTACCTATAAGAAATTTATAAATAAACTACCAGCATATGTTGAGGTTCATGTTCAGAAAATTCTGAGATCAGAGCATGTTCCAAAAGTTGGAAACAATTGGTCTGGGTCACCAGTTCCTAATCTAAGTGGCTCCTGATCATTTGCCTGGGGAGATTGTTTAAAATGAAAATAAATGGGCCCCATCCCTTGAAATTGGGATTTTTAAACCTCTGTGGTGGGCCCTGGAATTCTGCATTTTATAGAATTAACACATAGGATTCTAACATAAGTGGTTCAGGGACCATATTCTGGAAATACATGTTGATCTGGCCCAGATGATCTCATTAGGGTCCTTCCCCTTCCTGGAATCCTACTTTCTTCTGCCATCCTGTTCTGCATGTCTCTGCAATGTTGAGGCTAGCCCTACTCAGACAAGTGAAAGGGAGAGCGTTACTTTTAACTTTAGGGTTGACACTGATTATAGTAATTTTCAGGTTGCCTTATTAGAGCCCGGTGTCTCCAAAAACATCACACTGCCATAAATCGGGGTATCAGATGTCCCTAGAAGGGCACATTGTTTTCTTTCAACTGATTTTGAAATGGGTCAGTTTTATGTACCACTGACACAGTGGTAACTACCTAAACAAGACACCTTTGAATCTCTAGCCCAATGGATCTCCACACCATTCTTAAGCTGAAACTTGATTTTTATTATCTCTCTCTTTTTAGTAGGTAAGAAGAGTGAACAAATGAGTCTATGGATAAAATCCTTGCTAATGTGGGCCTCCTGACTAGGCAGAGCTGGAAGCTGAGGTCTCCCAGTTTCTTAAATATTGAGCAAGGTTAAATATTAACCAGGGAGCAGTGCGTTACAACTTCCTTAACAGAAGCAACGAGTGGGCTTGAAGCATAGAGCTGTAAAGATTACAATTTGCACAACCATAGGCCATGGACTTCCCTCTAATAATAAAGATTGTACTGTCATTTATTAGGCACCTTGCTATGTACCCAGCATCATTTCGAGGTCTTTTTATAGAGTTAATCCTCAAGGCAGTTCTGTATTTTACTGAAACAGAAATAAGTACCTTGCTCAAGGTCATGCAGCTTTTGAGTTATGGAACCAGATTTTAAAATTCTACTGGAATTCAAACTCCAGTCATTCTGACACTGTGTCCTTTCTGCAGGACTTTGACCCACAGGCTTCCATTGGCATGCATTAGGTTCAAGCCAAGGGCATCAGCCTATGGAGGTTCCACTTCGAAATGCTAAGGACTCCTAAATACACAAAAATTGACAAATTGACAACACTTTGGAACCGAATAAGGTTATTCTCCCTGGAATGGAAGGCAGAGAGTTTCATTGAAAGGCAGGCACTGTGGTTTCTTCCTTCTTACTATGTGTTGAAACTGTGTTAGACACTTCCATGCATGTATTTCAATTAATCTTTACAACAATCCATTGAAGTAGGTTCCACGATTGGGGTACTCCAGTAGGTGCCATTATTGCCAGTTTGCAGATGAGAATTGTTAGGCTTAGAAAGGGTAAATCATTTTCTCAGTAGGTAAGAAGCAGTAGTTTCCAGACTGGAACTTGCCTTGTCTGGCTCTGAGGGAAAATCCCACTGAAGCAAGGACTCCTGGGGTGGAGCAAAAAGGTACTTGCTCCATTAATCCCCAGGTGTCCATGAAGACTTCAGCTCCTCCCTGAACAAAGGGGAAGAAGGATGAAAGATAAATAGGAGAAAGGGCTTTGTTGACACCAGCAAAGAGTCTACATCTCAAAAACAAAAGCAGATTGCCTGCCAAGGCTTGGGCTGTTCTCTTCCTCTTGGCACAGGCTTCATTTTCTTCTGATGAATAGATTTTCCCCTTCTGTTAAAATATTTTTTTGGCCTAATAGTAATTGAAAACGAAAACCAGTATTTGCAGACCAAAAAAAAATCTCCTCCTGCCTCTTCCTTGCCCCCTTTGAAGTTTTCTTGTTTGGAAATTTTATTTTTAAACCACAATAGCTTGGAATTCCTGGATTTCAGTAGCAAGAGCACAGAGGGCCAGTCCCTCTTGCCTTTCCCTTCTCTCAGCAGTCCAAAGATAAGACTGCTCCAAGAGAAACAGCCACTCCCAGGTTAATGCTGAAGGAAATATTTGTAAGATCCAGGAAGTGAGACACAAGGAGGCTACACAAAGAGGGGAGGAGGACCCCAGAGAGCTTATTGCTGTCATCTCTCTTCGCCCCTGGGTTCACAGAACTTCCAGTAAGGAATGATGAGTCTGGCAACAATAAATACAAGTGGCAGGATTCTCCCTGAGCATTTTCCTGTCTTCAAGAGATTGGTGCAAAGTGCTCTTTAAGAGACCAGAGGTCTTTGCTTTATTGGACGTTTTCCAGGTGAAGATTAGCTCCCCATTCCCCAGTGACCCTCATCACTATTTGTCATCAAAGTATCCATACAGATAAAGTTACTAGGATAGAGAGTAAACATGCTTCTTTGTGAATAATAGTACCAAAAGGCAAACTATCTGCAAACTACTGCTGATGATGGAAGTAAAGAAAAATAGAAAAGTTGAAGAAAGTGATGGTTCTGAGCCAGAGAATAAAATGGTTATTGGCATGTGGGGGTGGAGGGTACCATATCAAAGCGGTGGTGACAAATTTGGAGTTTCACAAAGGTCTAGTGAGGTACCACCTCAGAAATGTCAAAGTTCACGTGGATTTAGATAAGTAGAGGTGCTGATTGATGGGAGAATTCTAGCAAAGTGCACTCTTGCTAGCAGTGAGATCAAGCATGTCTGGTAAGTAACACTGTCTACCATTGGTATGGGGATTTTATTTACAAAGCCCTTAATCTCTAACTTCCCAGGCCTAAATTGAACCAAGGAAGACTGTTCTTCTTCAGATTTTCTTTTTTATTAGGATTCTCAGCTTCTTGACATGTGCCTAAAGAACATCATGTGCATCCCAGGCCAGCTATTTGTATTTTATCAGATTCTTTCCTGAAGCTACTATCAGATTCAACATGTGCTTTAGGATTTAGCTTTTGGGGGGGGGTAAATATGATTACAAATATCTATTTCTGTGTAAGACCCAATATTTGTATAACCACCACTATTAATGGGTCTTCTATCATGATGCTATTAGTGGCATCATGATAGCATATTAGATTGGCAAGCCTTTTCTATGATCAAAAAATGGCACTGCTAAGAACATCTTTAAAGAAATTATTTTTCTCTTTTAATTGATTTCTTTAAGGGTAAAAGTAGGGGAAAAATATTATAACACTTGTTACATGTTTCCAGATCACCCTATAGGAAAGCACAACCTGTTTCCTCACAGCCTTGCCAAGGAAGGGTTTTATAATTTCTATTTATCATTTCTATTAATTGTTGATTGTTTAATGAGAAGGTCATGGTACCTTGAAATTGCTTTGTATTTGCACTATTTTAATTGCTACAGGGGTTGTACTTTTCCATGCGATGATTTTACTGCCTTTATTTCCTCACATGTCATTTGCCTGTTTATTTTCCTTGCCCACTCATGAATCCAAATCTTCAACCCAACCTTCTATATCTATAGTCATTCTTTATGCTTTGGGGACAGGCAATTGTTATCAGTGACATTGATCTCAGACATTTTCCTCATTCTGCTGGTTAGCTTTTTATTTTGTTGTTCAAAGGGTTTTTTTTGAGCTTTTATATATATTTTTATATATTTGAACCCATCCATCTTGTCTCTGATGATATCCTTCATTTAACAGACACAAAGTTAACTTCCATCCACAGCTGGAATAAATAACTATTCCACTGGTAGACCTTCTGGACAGTATGTGCTATGGATCTAACTAAGGCAAGTGCTATTTAAATCATTTATTCTCCATATTGATCTATAAAATTTCCAAAATTTATGAAAGAAAGAGTGATTGCTTTCTCACATTTAGCATTGCATCCACTGTGTTTTATATTCTTAAAATAGCTCAAATCTATTACTAGAATTATCTTTTTATTTTACTATTTGACTTTTTAACCCAGTACAATATGTTTTTTTGACCACTGTCACTTTATGATAGGGTTTAAAACTTGAGATGGTAAGTCTACCATCATTACCTTTGGTATTCTGGCCCACTCCGTCCAGATAAATGGCACTATGAGTTTGACAAATCTATAAAGTATCACATGGTGATTCTAATGTTAGTGCATTACATCTATATATTAATATAGGGAGGATTGTATCATTACTATATTTAGTCTTCCCAAAATGAAGCAAAGTATAGTTATGTGTTTACTTATATTGTTATTTATCCAATTAGATTTTTTTAAAAAAATTATTTTGTAGTTGTAAATGGACAGAATGCTTTCATTTGTTTATTTTTATGTGGTGCTAAGGATGGAACCCAGTGCCTCACACATGCTAGGCAAGCACTCTGCCACTGAGCTACAGCCCCAGCCTGAACATTAGATTTTCATAATTTTCCTTGAATAAGTTTTGTGTGCCCAATGTTATATTAATACCCAAGTATTTAAATTCACTTTGTCATATTTGTGACTTTTTTGTGCTTCTATAGGTTGGTTACCTTCTTCTCAGGTGATAAAGGAATCCTGGGAAGTGTACTCTTCCTAATGAAATTGGATTCAAATCTGAATTATCCATTTTCTTTTAATCAATCAGTAAATAATAAATATGTACTCTATATTCCACACTTGCTCATGATTTAGTATGACAAAAGGGACAAAGAGAACCCTTGACTGAGAATTGAAAAGAAAACTAGGCAGAGTTCTAGTTTTGTCACGTACTTGCTGTATAAACCCAAAAGTAATGGACTGTGGAGTCAGATGCCTGATTGGCCTTGGGAAAGTGATAATTATCTATTTGTGAGTCAGTATTCTCAACTGAAATACTGGATCAATAAACAGTAACTATCTCATGGGGATAAATAATAAATAATTCATATAAAATATATATGACAGTGTCTGACACATAACAAACACTCTATAAATGTTAGCTATTATATTTGTTCTTGTTGTTAATAATATAATAATATCTTTCCCAAGACTGAGTTTCCTCATAAGTACAATGGGAAAAATAAGGCTTAACTTCACAATGCTGTAAGGATTAACTGTGTCCTATGAATATAAAAAACACCCTACACGTTTTAATGTTCTTTGCAAAGTGTGAAAAAAAAGGAAATGGAAAGAATCACAGCAGGCAATCACAGGTAGAGAAAACCAAGAGAAGTAATCCAAAGAATAATGTCTTTTGGCTTTTAAACACATATACTTATATAACTTTTTCTCCCAGTAAATCTACTCACCACTTTTTCCCCTCCTGCTAATATCAAAATGATTTTGCATTCTCTGCACACAAACCAAATAACAGTGGAGAGAGACAACCAAGAGTGTAATACCTAGAATTATCAATTCATTGCAGGCTTCTAGGCAGAGAGAGTGGCTCAAGATTATACATTTGATTTTCCCACCTACACCCATCATTCCAGTTGTGACGGAAATGACATAATAATTGTTAAAATGCATGTGTGTGGTGGGGAGAGAGCGTGAGGGAAAATTCCTTAGATTTTTTTCTCAAAAATGTCATCTCTTGCCTGGACCATTCCAAGTCCATCTTGTCTTGCCTGAGATATTGAACTGTCATCTGCCTCTTCTATGTTAGGTAGCAATACTTTTCCCCTTTCTTTTGATCTTTCCTTTCTGTTTTTAAACTTAATGCAGTTTTGAAGATTCTGATGAAACCTTCTCTTAAACTAGTGCTTCTCAAACTAAGCTTGTATCACAATTGTCTAGAGGGCTTAAGAAAACACAGATTGCTGCTCACATCCCCACTTTCTGATTCAGTAGGTCTGAGCAGGGCCTAAGAGTTTTCATTTTATTTTTCCCTCAAAACAGCTCTTTATTAAAGACTGAGTTATAACTCTTTTTTATTTTTGGTAATATTTATTTATTTATTTATTTTTGCATTACAATTCTTAATTTTTTAACAAGTTCTTGGGTAATATTGAGATCACTGAGCCTGGAACCACATTTTAAAAACCACTAAATTAAACTCACATGTCCCCAGTTTTCCCTTTCTTTCTCTAGTCAACTTCTTTATTTTTAATTTTTTTTAGTTGTAGATGAACACAACACCTTTATTTTGTTTATTTACTTTTATGTGATGCTGAGGATTGAACCCAGTGCATCACCCATGCTAGGCAAGTGCTCTATCACTGAGCTACAGCCCAAGCTCTCTAGTCAATTTCTTTTGAAGCATTGTTAATGTTTAAATTTATTATTATTATTATTATTATTATTATTATTATTATTTGCCAAGGCTCAAATCTAGTGCCTCACACATGCTAGGCAAGTGCTCTACCACTAAGCCACAACCCCAGCCCATAAGTGTCTTTTTAAACATTCTTCATTTTAAACATTTTTAAAAAGTACACAGTATAACATCATATTATTAAAATCAGAGAAAAGAAATGAGGTCCCTCCTACATTGTGGGTGGGAATATAAATGGTACAGCTGCTTTGGAAAACAGTTAGTTCCTCAAAAAGTTAAATGCAAAATTACCATACAGCCCAGAAATTCAACTCCTGAGTGTACACCAAAGAGTTGAAAACATGTCTACACAGATTCCTGTATATGAATACCTGTAACAGTAATATTCACAATAGCCAAAATGTGGAAACAGCCCAGATGTCTCTTAAGGGATGAATGAACGAACAAAAGGCTATCTAACCATGCAATGAAATATTAGTTGGCAATAAAAAAGAATAAAGTACTGAAACATTCTATAACATGGATGACCTGCTACAGCATCATGCCAAATGAAAGACATCAGAAACCAAAACCCACATTTTGTATGATTCCATTTATGGGAACTGTACTGAAATGGCAAATCTATAAAGACAGAAAGCAAATTAGTGATTGCTTGAGGTTAAGGGTTTAAATGGTGAGTGGCTTCAAATGGGTATGAGGGATCTGTTTTACACTGATAGAAATGGTCTAAAATTGGACTGTGCTGATGACTGCATGTCACTGTAAATTTACCAGAAGTCTTTTTATTTTTAATTGATTTATTTTTTAATTGGTGCATTATATTTATATGTAAAAGTGGAATTTACTGTGAGATGTTCATATACGCACATAGTATAGTTTAGTTAATTTCATTCTGCTGTTTCTCCCCTTTCCTATCCCTCTTCTTTCCCCTTTATTCCCTTTCCTCAATGCCACTGTTCTCCCTTGTATTTTCATAAGGTCCCTCCTCCTCTTTTTAAATCATTTTTTTCTCTCTAGTTTCTGCATATGAGAGGAAAACATTTGACCCTTGACTTTCTTTTTTTAGTTGTTTATTATTATTTTTTATTATTAGTTGTTCAAAACATTACAAAGCTCTTGACATATCATATTTCATACATTTGATTCAAGTGGATTATGAACATGGATGTGTAACAGATGTGATTCTGCACTCTGTATATGGGGTAAAAATGGGAGTTCATGACCCTTGACTTTCTGAGTCTGGCTTATTTCACTTAGCGTGATGGTCTCCAGTTCCATCCATTCACCAGCAAATGATATAATTGTACACTGAAAACAGGTGAAATTATGATATGTAGAGCTGTTTGCATTTCTTCTTTATGCTTCCCCCTAATAGACAACTGTGCCATCAGCATTAGCCAATCCCCCAAAATCAAATGCTGAATGATTTCTCTGATTTCAGGATGCTGATCCATAATATGCTGCATAGGGGAGGGGATTAAATGAACTCTAGATAGGGCAAAGGGGAAAAGAGGATGGAGGGGAAGGAAGGGGTCAGAGGGGTAGGAAAGATGGTGGAATGCAATGGTCATCATTACCCTTAGTACATGTATGAAGACACGAAAGATGTGACTCTACTTTGTTTACAACCAGAGATATGAAAAATTGTGCTCTATATGTGTAATATGAATTTTAATGCATCCTGTTGTCATATATAACAAATTAAAATTTAAAAAAATTAAAAGAAAATAACTTGTGATTTCATACTGTCAAAACTATTAATGGTCATCTCTATGTTCTATGATGGTAGTACATTCACAGATTTCTCTTTCTATTACTTCTACTGCTTGACCCTTCAGTTTCCTTGTCTGGCTTGTCTCCCTCATCCTACCTGCTGAGTACCCACCCCCCAAAAAAGAACTCACTTGTATATCTCACTAACTTCAACTACAACACATGCCATTTCTAACTTACTTTCCCCACCAAACTAGCTCCCATTTCTTGATTGCCCCATATATGTTAGCAACTTTCTCTAAGTCACCAGAGATCAGAGTTATTTTGGACTTATCTCCTGTTTCCTCCCAAGCTCTAGTCACCAAGTTTTTCTCTGTTTATCTCTCAAAAGATGTTACACATTTGTGAGCAAGTAATCTGAACAGACAATTCACAGGAAAAGCAATACTAATATTAAACACATGAAAAATGTTCAAAGTAGAATGATCAAAGTAAGTAAATTAAAATAGTAATAGGTACCATTTACACCTATTGCATTACAAAAAGAAAATTTTCAATGATGGCAAAATTTAGGGGAAACTTATCCTCATATATTGCTAATGGCAGTGTAAAAACCCTTCCTGGGGAAAGCAATTTGGTGAAATCTACAAAGTACTATAAGAATGTTCATATTCTTTGAACTAGTAATCCCAACTCCAGATAATTGTTTTTAATGAGATAATTCAAAATGAGAAAAAGGCTATTGCTATTCAAAATGTTTCTGCAGCATTACATTATAATAGCAAGAAATTGGAAACAACCTAATTACCCAACAATTTAGGAATGATTAAGCAAATTAGAACACATTAAGCTGGTGAAATATTATATAGCCACTAATATTGAGGGAGTCTGTATAGCAGCATGAAAAATTGTTTGCCATACTGCATAATGCAGTTTGGTCGGGGAAATCAGGCCACAGGAAAGCACATCTACATAGTTATTATAACCATGCCAAAAATAATCTCCATACCTATAGATGATGCAGGCAGGGAAATGAAAATAATCAGAGTGCTAAGGTGGTAGGAACAAGTCTCCTTATTCTTCTGTTTTTAATTTCCTGTAATATTGTTTTCATCAAAACAAACTTTTTCTCCCCAAATATCTCACATATTTATCTATGTCTTCTGCTCCGTTTCTATTATATCTGTACTTCCCCAGTCTAGGCCATGCCACACTCTTCCATGCCTGTATCACTGCCACAACTGGTCTCACTTCAAGCCATCTAGGTTGCAAATACTGCCAAGTTCCCTAAGGTACCACATTTATGAAGTCACTTACCTGATGGTTGATCTTCTAATTAATTTTAATTCATTAAATTTTTTCTAGTGCTGGGGATCAAACCCAGGGCCCCTTGTGTGATAGGCAAGTGCTCTACCACTGAGCTACAGCCTCAGTCTCTCAATTTATTTTTTAACCTGATACATAAAAACATAAAAGTACATATTAATGTGTGCCATGCAATGTTTGATACACATATGCATTGCATACTGTTGAAATCATGTTAAACGTAGCTATTTCCTCAAACATTTATCAGTTCTTTATAATGAAAACCTTCCAAATCCTTTCTTGTAGCTTCTTGAAATGCACAATTCATTATGTTTATCTGTAATCACCATATGGTGTAATAGTACCCCAGAATTTCTTACTCCTATCTAACTCTACCTTAGCACTATTTGTTGATCGGTGATCTTTAATTGCGCCCATGTTTGTGATCCTATCTAGTTCTGAAGGCCTACCCCTCCTGGTCCAAGGCTTTACTAGTCACCTTTCTTATCTTATTGCTGCTGAAGTTCCTCTTCCTTCTCCTTAGTATCACAACTAAAACTTGCTGAGGGTCTCTAGTGCCAGATTTTGTTCTCAAGAGTTTACATATATAAACTCATTTAAGACTCAACAATCATTTGATTAAAGGTACTCTTACCCCATTTTTCAAATGAGGGGAGAAAGAGATATATAGAGAGAGAGAAGAAGGAGGGAGGGAAGGAGGGAAAAAAGAGACTGGGAGGAAAGGGGAGGCACTTGTCAAGGCCACATGGCTAGTAATTAGAAGAACTTGGATTTGAACTCAGGTAGGACTAACTGAAGGCCAAAACTCAACCAGTGATGTTGATTCTTCCAACATACTCTGCTTTAGTCTTCTCTATGGGCCTTTCATCCTGTAGTTCCTAACCTTCAGTTTCTTGGCCTTACAGTGAATTTACACAAGGCACAATAATACTTATAATGTACTGACCCTTTAACATGTGCCAGGAGCATCTTGTTGAAACCCTGTATTTTACAAGGCTTCATCTTCTGTCAATTGTGTAAGTAAAATCTGGGCTTAAGTATGAGCTTGCCTCTTTCCTGCCTGTGAGACATTGAGTAGATTACTTAGCCTCCCTGAACTTCAGCTTCTTCATCTGAGTTAGTATTTCTCAAAGTGTGATCCCAGGACCAGCTGCATTAGCATCACCCAGAGAGCTTGTTAGAAAAGGAAATATTGAGCCTCATTCCACACCTGCTGAATCAAACTCCCTGAGGGTGATATCCAACTAGCTCCCTGTTTTTCTTTTTAAAAAATATTTTTAGTTGTAGATGGACATAATACCTTATTTATTTCATGTGGTGCTGAGGATCAAACCCAGTGTCTCACATGTGCTAAGCAAGCACTCTACCACTGAGCCACAACCCAGCCCAGCTCCCCATCATCATTCTTCAAACTCCCCAGGTGTTTTCTGTCTCACAGTCTCAAGTCTGGGACTCACTGTCATAGTGTAATAATACCTACCTGGAAGAATTGTAGGGAACATAAAACATTACATAACATGTGTAACTCCATTCATGGCTCATAGGTCGTTTTGCAAGTGGTAATATATTATTATCATTGCTGTTGAACTTTCAGTGGATTGGTCTTCCTTGCTGAAGCTGTGAGCAGGTCCTATGTGTCTTGCTGCTCTTTCACTAGTATTTCCCACCTTGCCTACCAAAATTCAGTATATATGGCAGGTTTTAAATAAAGTCCTCTTACTTCATTTCACTAGGCAGCAAGAGAACCATTTCAGAGAATTACTGTCATGCACTATAGTGTCTCTGAAGCTAGACTGACTGGATCTAGTCAACTTACTAGCTGTGGGACTTACTTTGTTATGTCAAAAGGAGAAACTAATAAGTACCTACCCCATAAGGTCAGAGAGATAAATACTGGTAAAATGCTTTGAATGGTGCCTAGAACAAAGAACTGAATTTAAGAAATGTTAGCATTATTGTCAGACACAGAGAATGTGGCTATGTCCATATCTAAGACATGGTCTTCCCTCTCAAGGGTCTCAGTCTAATATAGGAATCTTGGCAGGCTTGCTAGATTGAAGTGATTTCCACAAGGACATGGTACAAGTCAGCCTAGAGCTGGAGAATCAAGGGTATCCCCCCAAATCCCATAGAATCTCCACCCAAGACCTAGACCTCTGAGAATGATACCAGGGACCTGTTTGAAAGGTTTTCTTAGGGGTCCTAATTGAAGCAGGCAGAATGGGAAAAAGCATGAGTTTCGGGCCATACAAACATTTGTTTGAAATTTAGTTCCATCACTTGCTAGCTCTGTAACCTCAGCTAAGTTATGTGACTTTTCTCCAGATCTCACCTACAAAATGGGCAACAAAAGAAACTATGGTTGTCAAAAGATTCAGTCCAATGCTTTGTGCTTAGTAGATGATCCACATATATTGGGTTCCCCAATTTCCCATTGCCAATCAGAAAACGAACAGGTTTCCCAGTCAAAGAAAAAGCAAAATAATTCCTGACCATGCCATCAAATCACAGGGAATAATACAGACACCTAGAATGAACTCTAGACTCTTCAGGGATCAGAAGCCTTAGATTCTAGTCCTCTCTCTTGGTACCTTCACCTTGGAGAACAGAGCACAGCTTGTACTCTTGTTTATTTTGGAGTTCGAGTTAAGAATCAATACAATTTAAGTGCCCTTTGTATCATTTCAGTTGAGAAAAAACTGGCTGAAAGAATATGTGAGGTTTTTACCTAAAAGAGCTTTAGCCAGGAGATGTCAACTGGCTGTATCTCATAGTGACTTAGGGCAGTCACTTAGAGCACCTCATCTCTAAGGAACATGAGTGCCTGGTGCCATGAGCCCCATGTTACAGTGGTAGACTTTCCACACTGGGCATTTTTTTTCCTTAAGGAAAAGCAGCTCTTTTCTCTTTATCCCAAACCACATGCCCCATTCATAAAAAATATCCCTGTTTTCCTCCAGGAATTATAACCTACAGTCCACATGATCTGGTCCCAGACTTTTAATGAGCAGACCTTAAGTTTTCAATGAGTCTCATTAAAAGAAAGGTGGCAGAACCCAAGAAACAGGTGCCCCAAACAACTCTGGGGCAAAGGCACCACAGTACCTCCCTCCTCTCTGCCTGTTCCAACTGCCCCACGGCCAATGTCAAGGCAGGCACAATTTATGCCTTCACATTTCTTTCAGCAGTTTTATCCCAAATGTCCTTGGACATGGTGAGGGCTGCCTCAGGCCTTTAAGCTAATGGGCATAATGCCTCACAATATACTACCTGACTCCTCTGTATTCCAAAATGTTCTAGCACACAATCGGTTCTGTATCCAGTTATCAGGGGGTTGGGGAGCAGGCTGGATTACATCTCTGGCACCAAGTCCTTGGTGTGGATACCAGACCAGTTTCCTCAAAGGAAACTAAGCACAATGAATGAAGATCTTAGCAATTTCTGTTGAAGCCTCAGAGGCACTAACTCATCCCAAATCCCTGAGAGGTCACTTACCTTCCTGACTGGCTGGTCTTTCTGTTTCCTGTTATTGATTTCCATTTGTCCCCAGGAAAGTCCTGCAAAGCAAAATTCTGATAAGTTAAGGAACTCTGAACAACCAGGTAGCTAGATGGTTTCAAAACAGTGAGGCAGTCAGGACCCTGTCCCTGGCCAGGTCACCGCAGTTGGTATCATCTACAGTCCTAGGCAGGCTACTGAAATATGTACCTGGAAGGCTGCCTTTCTATCAGGAGGCCTGCTGAGCTGCTGCAGGCATGCAGAGACTCAGAGAGCACTCAGGGACCTGGACGCTGTAGTCTAGAAATATTGCATTTCCCTCTTTCTGCACTCCCTCCCAAACCACCTTAAAAACCAGTTTAGCATGTTTGCTGTTTGCTCTGGCTCTTGCCAGCATTGAGGGATGGAGGTCTTTTTGTTTATTCTCCTAGATGAACCTGCTTGCTCCTCCTGCCTCTTCCAATACAGAAAGCATCTTCTTGGAAGCTCTGGCCTTGAGTGGGCTTTGAGGGTGGGAGCTCCTGCTGCACCAACCCTCCCCCAGGGTGGGCAGAGGGAGGCAGGCATGCCAGCACACCCCTGTCCTGCAGGGGCTCTTCTTCCTCTGCTCACCCAATGGCAGGAACTGAGGTTGGCTCATCTGTGGGGAATATAAATGTCAGATGCCATCGTCCCAACTCTACAGGAGTAGTTTCTACACTGGACTTTTTTTTTCTTAAGGGTTATGACCAAGCAGCTATTTTCCTCCCAGGCCAAGTCATAATGAATGTGCCATTCGTTTAAAAAAAATGTCCCTGTTGTCCTATTCTAACTCTAAACAGAATGCAAAATTGCCTTTCAGGCCTGTCCAAATTTTGTATCCAGGACCCAGCGCCTAGACTCAGAGCTTGCTCAATGGGGATGCACAGTTTTCCCTAAACATCACTGATCTTCCAAATTCCTTTTCCCCAACATTATCATTATTAGTCCCATTGAAAATTTTATTACTTTTGCCCAAGTAGGCTTCTCTTTTGGGGTTCAGACGCCTGGTGAAGTAGAGCAAACATAGTTCTTTGGTGTCAGACATATTGGCTAAGGCACTTATTAGCAGTATTATTTGAGGGAAGTTCTGCCACCTCTCTGGAACTCAGTTTCCTATCTGGCAAATAGGGATTCTGCTATCTAGTCTTGCTGGGTTGCCAGAAGTGAGAATTAAATGAGAAGTACAGAGAATACCTAGCACAGTGGTTGGCATGTGGAAGGTTTTGGATGTTAGTAGCCACAGATAAAGGTGAGGTTTGTTTCCTGGTTCTGGCTTTTTAAAAGACCAAAGCAGTCCTTACCCATATCTGGGATATCAGAGAATCTCTAATCACTTGTACCTCAGACTGTGCCTCAACAATCTTGTGAGATGCCCATATATATATACCATATAGATGCCAATAGATACCACAATTTGTTCAGCCACAGTGGGAGGCAGGGCTTCCTGTCCATATCCTGTAATATGTGATCAGATTATGGAGGAGCAGTGTGGCATACTTAGGAACTTGGCCTCTGAAACTACATAACATGGCTTCAGATCCCACACCTGCCCTTCACTAGCCAGGTAACTTCAACTTCTCTCTGCATTTCCCCAGCTATCTAGTAGCAAAAGAGAACCTATTTCTTAAGTGCTTGAGGTCTCAATGAGTTGATACATCCAGGGCACCTGGAATGATATATCTGGTGCCCAGTGGGCTCTCAAATATCACTTACTACTATGTCATTCAAATCCCATCTCTGCCACTTCTGAGATGTGTGACCTCTCTGAGCCTCAGTTTCCTTTCCCATAAAATGAAGATCCTATTATAAATTATCTAATACTAGTATTAAGTGAAATCATCTAACAATGCATGCAAAACTAACTGGCATGAGATATGGGATGTGAATGTGTGCTGTTTGCAGTTCTCCTAATAACACTGAATAAGAGCTTATTAGCACCCTGACCTTCTCCAGGGGCAGAAGGAGCAAGATGTCAGATCTAACTTCAGAGAGCCACCACAACTACCTTTGTCACTAGAGCTGGAGTATCTTAACTCAAGCTGCAAGTTCTCCCCAGGTCCTGCATGGTTGGGGTAGAAGGTTTAGGTGGCAGGGATAGAAATAGGCACAGAGTAACTTCTAGATAGCCAACCATCTGTTTGAAAGGCTAATGTCTAAGCAGACCTGCTTGACCAGTCTAACAGGCACTAGGAACCCAATGTGTCCCTCACCCCCAAGGACAAAAGGAAAAGCATGGTATAGGCACAGGCTCACCTACATTGCTGCTGCCAATTCTGTACCTGCCAATTTCACCTCCTTTCCTTAAAGAGTCACTGGTCTTGAGCTGACATCTCTACAGCCACCATCTCCTCACTTCCTGCTTGTCTTTGCCCCCTTTTCTCTATCATCAACTTTGTGAGTCCTTCTTTTAGCCAAAATCTCTCAGGCTAATCCAAACTCTCTCTTTACCTTAATAGCTGCCTTATAAGTTAATCACTGTCTGGCAGTCACTGTTCTAAATGCCTTACACACATGACATCATTTAATCCTCGCCACCAACTTTTGAAGTAGGTGCTGCTATGGACTCCATTTTGATATGGGAATGTTTAGGCACTGTGGATTCTGGGGAGGGAATTTGAATCCAGGAAATCTGGTTCTAGCTTCAGGACCCTTCTAGTTCCTCTTTTCCTTTTTTCAACATTGTGAATATTTTGAAAAGTTGAAAGGAGTTTATAGTGTATATAAAGCACGCATATACTCATCATTTCGATTTTCCAATTAGCATTTTGCTACAATTGCCTTAATGTATCTGTTTATTCTTCTATCCATCCACCAGTCCATCGTAAATTCTTGATACATTTCAAATAAGTTACAACAATTTCATTCCCCCCAAATTTGAAAACTTAAATGAAATGGACACACTCCTTAAAAGCCACAAACTACCAAAGCACACTGAAGAAGAAATAAATAACCTAATTGATCCTATTCTATCTGTGAAGGAAATTAAATTTGTCACTTAAAACCTTCCCACAAAGACAACACCAGGCCCTGATGGCTTTGATGATGAATTCTACCAGACATTTCTGGAAGAAATAATACCAATTTTATATGAACTCTTTCTGAAAATATAAGGGAAGATAATACTACCCAGCTCATTCTTTAAGGCCAGAATTACTTTGATACAGAGACCAGACAAAGGTTTATCAGTCTAAAATCCCTGATAAACACAGAAAAATCTTTAACAAAATACCTACAAATCAAATCTAGTGACATATAAAAAGGATACTACATCATGACCAAGTGGATTTTATCCTGGCAATGCTACATTAGTTCCTATTTTAAAAACCAATCAACATAATTCACCCATACCAGTATACAAAACGGGAAAAAATATATGGTCATCCCAATAGATAAAGAAAAAGCATTCGAAAAATATCCAACATCTGCTCCTGATAAAGACCCTCTGAAACCAAGAATCAGAGGGTATTTCCTCAACCTGATAAAGGTATCTACAACAAAAGCATATAACTAACATTAACAATGAAAGATTAAGAACAAAGCAACAATGTCTGCCCTAGCCACTTCCTCTAAACACTGCATTGTAGGTCTTGACAGTGCAATAAGGCTCCTTTCTCCCCCATGAAAGGGCACATGCTGGAAAGGACGATATACCATTCTTTCCATTCACAGATAACGTGATTGCTTATGTACAAAATATTTTATAACCTACCAAAAAGCAACTACAATTAATCAGTGACTTTGGCAAGGTTGCAGGACACAAGACCAATAATTGTATTTCTATAGGGTAGTGACAAAGAATTTTCAATTGACATCAATAAAGCAATACTGTTTACAGTAGCATCGAAACCCATGACATCTCAGGGACAGGTATAACAAAATATCTAAGATTTCAAAGCTATAAAAAGACTTGTATATATCACTATACTTCAAAAGCAAGTTTTATAGTCACTTATAATATTTTTTAGGTAAAACTTACTTCCCATGACAGGCACAGATATTAAGTGTACATTTTTTGAGTTTTGGTGAATACACCTGTGTAACTCTAAACTTTATCTAGTTATAGATAGAACATGTTCCCATACCCTTTTCCAGCCCATTGCTGAGCCATATCCCATTTCTAAGCCCTGCTATGAAATTTTCCCCTTAGGAACAGCTATCAGAGAACTTCATATAAAAGAAATTGTAGGGTCTGTACTCTTTTGTATAAGGCTTCTTTCTTTCCTGAAGTTCCTTTCTTCAAATAATACATATTAAGCATTTTCAAACATTAAAAGTCATTTCAAAGGTCTGCTATGAACAACAATTTGACACAGGAATGGACTTCTGGTTTAACAGCCAAAATGTGTCACTAGGGATGTCATGGGGAAGGAATCCGCCAGTGAATGGGTGGGTAAGGACTTAGGAGGTCCTCCCAGAAGAACCCTGGGGGATGGTAAGGCCTTGTGTTAGAGTGATAGGTCATGACCAGGGCAGAACAGCAGCCAGTTTAGACAAGGGTCTCCAATAGACACAGTTTAGACCTGGGTCTCCAATTTTGCAGCATCAAATAATTTTAAAATAGGAAATTAAAGGCAGTTAGTGCTGCTCTGTATCATGCCCTGGGCCTAACACTCTATAAACTGCTCTTGGGTTCTCCTCAAAATGGATCCATGAGGCAGCCATGATTTTCTTTTTCATTGGAGATGAGGTGATAAGATTTTTCTTACTACTGGAAATAAACATTATTTTCCCTTTTAAAAAAATCATGAAACTTAGCCAGGTTCTGTGGTGCACACCTGTAATCCCAGTGGCTCAGAATGCTGAGGCAAGGGGATAGAGGTTTAAGACCAGCCTCAGCAACTTAGTGAGGCTTGAGCAACTTGGCAAGACCCTGTCTCAAAATAAAAAAAAAAAAAAATTAAAAAAGGCTAGGGATGTGACTTAGTGGTTAAGCACCCCTAGGTGTGACCCCAGGAGGAGAAGGAGGAGGAGGAGGAGGAGGAGGAGGAGGAGGAGGAGGAGGAGGAGGAGAGGAGGAGGAGGAGGAGGAGGAGGAAGAAGAAACAGCTTCAAATTGTGGTAGCTGAATGACTCACTTAAGGTCATCCAGATTCCAATTTCACAGGATAGAATCCCAGTCCTGTTCATTTTGTGAACCAAAAGTTACTGTATCTAACTCTCAAGATGCGCAGGTGTGTTAAGATGTTGGTGGCTAAGGGTCTTGCCCAAGGTTACTAAGCAACCATCTGGTGGAAACAACGGCTATCTCATTACTAGGAATTACAACTATCATATTTTCAAAAGGTTCTAGTTTGCTCTTCACACAGACAATAATGAAGTTCACCCACTCTAGAACCAGGTCCTCACCTGCACTGGTGGCTTCCTGGGATTCCAAGCGTTGCCAGGTGCCAAGCTGCTGTCCTCAAGAGTACTGTGCTGAGGATTATGATAGCAGGCGGAACACCGGATACACTGGTGGTGGTGGTACCTGCAGTTGTAGCAGTTGGACATCATATTTCTCTTTAGCAAGGCAGGACAGATTTCCCCAGAACAATAAATGCAAGGGTCATGGACTACAGCTCCCTGAACACTGCAGGAGTAAGAGCAGGTCCTGTGGTAATCAAAATCACCACAGTGCAGTGGCTTACAACACATGGAATTTTCTAGACCTTTGCTTGCAAAGCATTCTGAGTAAGTAGGAGTTTCTGACTGAAGGGGTGACATGGAATGAAATGGTTGGTCTGTGGCATGATACGGTTGTTCTGTGGAGTGATATGACTGGTCCATGGGATGGCGCCTCAATTCCCGATAGCTGGAGCTCATTGACTGAAAGTTGGGGTCTATAGGTTTTGGTCTCTGGCTAAAAGTCTTGTTGCTCTGAGTGGTTAAACCTGGCAAATGAGATGTAGATAAGGATTTGCTGCTCTCTTCAAAGAACCTTCTTCTGTCTGCAAAGGGCAAAAGGATGGCTTCCTCCCCAGCTTGGACAGGAGAAGTCTTCAATTCCTTGTTGTCACCTGGGCTGGAAGGGCCTTCCATGGCTAGTGCCACATGTGGCTGCAGGTTATGCTCTGGAGACCATCTCCAATGACCTCCATGGACTCCATGATGAGCATTTGCTTTCTCAGAGTCTGAGGATGTGTCAGAGGCTTTCCACCAGGAGTTTAGGCCCAAAGAGGACTGGCCAGACCTCCGGCCAGGGCTTTTTTGTTCCTCCAAGCCTATCCTACATTCGTGGCTCTCAGGAGCTTGGCTGAGGCACTCTGAAGACCGAGCCCTGAGTATCATGCTTTTGTTGAAGAGCTTATCTCTGGGGCTAGGGGGTTTTTTATATGAAGATAGAAGAGCTGAGTTAGAGGCAGGGAGTGGAGGACTTTCGGGAGGCTCCTGGGTCTCTTCCATTTGCTCCTTAGTGTCACACAGCTGTGACAAGGGGCCTTTGCTCTTCTGAAGCTGGGCCTTCCTCCTCTGAATTTCATTGCGCAGATTGGTAGCGAAGCGCTCACTTTTCCGCCGATTTTGGATTGAGCGACCCCGGGGACCTCCACTTCGCCTACCGCCCACCCGGCCACATTCTTTGGGCTCACTGTCCCCTTCTTCAGTTGTCTCTTTGCTGCTAGCTACTTTAGCACTTGAAGAACAATCTCTGGTTTGAACGAGAGAGCCAGAGGCAGAGGGCTGCTGGCTGGCCAATTCACTGCCTGCTTTGCTTGCTCTGCTTGGGTCTAAGAAACCTTGTTCTGGAGGGTGTCCATCAGTCTCTCCATGTGTAGAACTGCTTTGGCTCTGATGTCCTGAACCCAAAGGCCTATCTTCCATTGGTCTGGTCTTTCTTTCTTTGCTGGGCTGGTCCTGGGTTCCTCCTGGAGGGGAACATGGAATTTTCTTCCCTTTGTGGCTGTTGTGCAAAGGGGACAAAGTCCACTGGTGTCCATCCTGCCCAGTGGGAAGCTCTGTCCCTTTGCTGTCCCTGGAATCGAGGTGCACATGCTGCAGGTGGGATGCCAGCAGCTGTTCAGGGGCACTGTGGCGATGCCCTGTGGGTCCTGTGAGGTGTGGAAAGCGGCCAAAGGAGGAAGTCTTAGGTAACTCTGCTGAAGCCTCACTGAGTGGGCCAGAAACTCTGGTGGAAGCTTTCTCACAGGCTTTGGGGGAACCAAGAACATTGGCTGAAGCCTCTGTCAGTAGATGTTCAGAGCCCTGCTGGCTGGCTTCGGGAGACTGGCTGAGTTCACAGTTCTGATGGCCCTCCTTTGTCATTTGCTCTTGTCCACTGAGGCAGCAGAACCTGTTAGGGTTCCTGGGAACCATCATTGTCTCTAAATTCACTTTCTCCTTCTGTTGTAAGGAATCCACAGGCTCAGAAGCCCTGCTCTGCTCTCCATTGAGAAGTTGGGCTCTGGAGGCCTGAAGACTGTCCCGCCTCACTGGAGGTTGTGGTGGGCCCCTGACTCCCTTGGCAGACCCTGGGTGGTGGCCTTCCTGTGAGCGAGATGACGTCAAATGGCCCCCGTTGGTGCGCTGGCTACCTCCTGAGGTTTCAGCCACATTAGGCCGGACATTGGGGACCTTACTTGGCCCTGGGCCTTGTGTGATGCAGTCTGTGGAGGTTGGCTCCTCTGGCCTGAGGGAAAGAGCACAGTCAGATGCATTTGAGCTGGCCGAGAAGGAGCTATAGGCTGAGTCACGTTGATTGGGGTACATGTTCTGGTCAATGGGCAAGAGGTGGCCCTCATAGGTGGCTTGGCCTGGTTGCTCCAGGCTCTCCATGCTGCCAATAGAGCTGCTTTTCTCGGTGCTACAGTGCCGGGAGAGGGGACACCACTGCACACACACGTCACTGTAAGACACAGGGTACACTGGTTAGTTAGCCGAGCCACCAGATCCCTTTCCCACCTTGGCCAGCCCTGCCATTAAAGAAGGCAGGCATCCCAGAGCTACCCATGTCACAAATAAAAGGGCAATAAAGCAAAAAAGTGAAATGCAGAAGAAGATGGATAGTGGAGTGCCATATGGACATGGTAAACTGGAGGGACAAAATGACATATAGAAGAAAGATGAGCAAACATCCTTACGACTAAAAGTGGGAGAAAAACATGGGGGCTATGCACTATTTCTTTGCCATGAGTAAGTTTGGAGTTGCTTCTGGGTTGTCCCTGTCCCTGTGGAATCTGTATATGGCACTCTGCCAGGAGACAGACTCATGGAGTATCAGCATTAAAAAAGGGCCCTAAAGGGCTGATTCAATTTCAGTCAGACCATTTCATAAATCAGCAGTTCTCAAACTTGAGTGTGTACCAGCATCACCTGGTGGGTATTATTACCACACCAGCCACTGGGCTTCATCCTTGAGTTTTAGGTCTGGCTGGATTCTGAGCTAAGAATTTCTCAGGTGCTGCTGGTATAAGACCTATGTTTTTGAGAACCACTGATGTCTATAAAGCAAGCCCTGCAAAAGAAAGTACTATTGAGGAGGTGATTTTGCCAGGATCACCTAGCTCTAACTAGTGGAATAGACAGGAAGGAATTAGGCATTCCCTTATTCTATTATTATTATTATTATTATTACTATTACTTTATTAGGTGCTAAGGATGAAATACAAGGCCTAGCACATGCTAGGCAAGTACTCTATCACCAAGCTATAATGACAGCCCTACTCCATTCTTTTCTGAGGACTTACAATATGCCAGGTACTTTACAATAGTCCATTTAAGCCTAATGGAAGAGATTGCTATCCTCTGCTTTACAACTAAGAATGCAGAAGCTTAGAGAGGTTCACTAAGCTCTTAAAGAATCAGATCTGCAATTTGAATCCAGGCCTCTATGAATTCAATGTCTGAGATCTCTGATAATCTCTTTTAGACAGGAATAAGAGTAATATCTATATCAGTGGGTTGCTGTATAGATGAAATAAGATAATAAATAACAGCTCAGGTGCCTAGCAAGGGTTTGCTATAAGGCAGTAGTCACTGCCTCGATTGTTGTTATTATTATCAGCATCCTCTTTACTACCAGTATTGATACCAGGGTGGCCTCTGCCCAAACGTTACTCCCTCATCCCTTACACCAGAGCCAAACCAGGGGGATCAAGGAGCAGACACGATCTTGAATTTTAAGTGCCATTTCCCAAACACATAGCCAAACAGAGCCAAGTCATGCCAGTAACTCCTTTGACTAGAACCCAGGGGTTGCAGGCTGATTTCAGAAATGCTGTTGCCCAGAAAGCCACAGCTGAGCAGCAGCACACGAGAGCCTCCGTCAGTGTCTCTTAATTCTTGCTTTCTGCCTTGCCCCTTAGTCACTCTGCTCACTTGTACTCTGGGCTAGGAATCCATCAATTTCTTGTTGGCAAGAGAACTTGCTGCCCACCGCACCACCCTTCCTGCTGAACAAAACCACACCCCTACTCCAACAGGAGCCAAGCTCAGAATATGTTTCGGTATATTCTAGAACAAACCTGCCTCTGCCCTGAGCCCTTGACTTCCAATGCCCAATAAACTCACTGAGTCGGGGAAAACTGTTAGTTTCTCTGAGCCTCCTCAACAGAAATTCCTTCTTGGAGGGAAGATTTAGTTGCAGAAAGGAAAAAGTAGTTGAAAGCAACACTTTGGCTCTGAGCTGGTCAAAAAGTTGGCTGTGTCCTGAGCAGCTGTTTCAATAACAACAGATAACACTGAGGTGCCTGTATCAAGTGATATTCCAGGCAGGTAGGCCCTGTTATCAGGGAGGTCCCTGTTTTGGAGACTTTGACCCCATGATCAGCTGATGGACTAGGTGGAAGCCCCAGTGCATCATCATAGATAGAGAAGACCGCCAGAACAGAACTGTGGGGTCCTTCTACATTAAGAGAGCAGGGGGATGGAAGGAATCAGAGAGATGGACTGAGAAAGTACAGCTAGTGAAAAGGGTGAGAAGCAGGACAGTGTGGTGTCTCCCAAGCCAAATGAGGCATTTCAAGGAAACACTGTCCAGAAGGAAAGGGACAGCTCAAAGCCACAGAGACTAAGCAGAACACTGGGAAAATAAGCCAGGTATTCTGGACTCCCATGCCATTTCCCATTTTACCGCTCTTAGTTCTAAAACATCCAAGAGGGACCAGGTCAAAGGAGGGGGAGTGGCCAGGCTGTCCACACTCCAGTTCACCTTGAGGGGAGGGCTCTAGACTCACCTTGTGCTGCAACCAGAATGCCAGGACAAGCTGAAGGCTTCAGAAGGGAAATGCATGGTGGTGGCCGCTTCAGGGCATCCCTCCAGCAGCTTGGCCACATGCCATGAGTGCGGCCTACTGACAGGGGCGTTTCTCCTGCAGTGAGAAAGGGACAGGAAGTTGGCTAAGGGAACCAGGGCTGAAATCACTTCCCAGGCAGCTTTCGCCCCACCCTCTCTTTCCCTTCAGCAAGGTAGAACATCTTGCAAGGAGCTGGTGTGGGAATCTGAGTGGCCCGTGTCAGCCCCCAGTACCGAAATCTCCTTTATCCAGTGGGTGACCCCTGGAGAAACAGCATGGCAGCTTCACAGGGCTGTTTTCTTCATAGGAATATCCTAAGTGTTTCTCATAGTGCTGGGCATATAGTAGATGCTCAATAAATACTTGTGGACTAAATGAGAGCCAGTGACCAATGAACAGTGAGCCAAACTCCACTTCTTTTTGAGGGGAAACATCAATCTGGCCAATCTTTCCCTTTTTCTCTGAGAAAGGAAGAGTCAAGTGACTGAGATATCTGAATGGATCAACACTGCGCTGTGGATTCTCCAATTTTTACTCATTCATTTAATAAGCCCTGTTGCATGTTTACTTACTGTGTGGCATGTATGTTGCTCTAAGGGTACAGATATGAACAAAAGTTCTCTTTATCCTAGAGAACTTATAGATTTGTGAGAGACACAGACCTCAGTCAAATAAAACATGGTAAAGACACTGAGAGAGTGAAAGATGAGATGTGCATGGAGCTGAGACACTTGAATTTGTAGGGAAAGTGGTGGCAGAGAATCCCAACTCCTGCCAGGGGATGGAGGACAAAGTGGTGAATAGCACAGTACTAGGCTGGCAGAGGAGGCTGGCTACCCAGCTGTCAGGAGTGAATAAAGGAAAACAGGTCTGAGGCGAAGGCCCCAGGTGCAGCCTGGGGTTTGCCAGGTACCTGAGGCTACAGCCACAAATCTCGCACTGACTGGCTTATTCAGGACCTGTCCCTGTCTCCTGGCATACTTCACATGAATAGATGCCATTCTTGAAAGTGGGGAAGAAAATATGTGGGGTATGGTTAATGCAGAGACAGACAGACAGACAGTCCACAAGAGTAAATGATAGAGCAAGGGTCAGGTAGATACTTCAGATAAGGAGGAGAGAGGAGAAACCAAATGTCAGAAAGGGAGAAAACTCTGAGAAAAGAATGTAGAGGAAATACATAGTTGAGAGAATACTACAAAGAGAACCAGGTAGTATTCTCTCAACTATGTATTTTCTCTACATTCTTTCTCAGGATGATAGATTATTTGATAAGTTATTCACTCATTATTTACTAATTTATTCACATTCACTGTACTGGGCTCCATACAAGGCACTCATGGTACAGATCTAAATAAGATATACATTCCTGTTTTCATCAACTTTGTTATAGAGTGGGATAAATCAGCTCTCTACTTTATAGGGCAGTGGAAGATTGCAACCTAGCTAGAAATGTCCCTCCCCACAGCAGAAAAACAGAAGATCCAAGTAGTGTAAGTCTAAGGCCTGGAGAGGGAGTCCTGGGAGCACGGTCTTACTCGGGGTATATGGATTGAGTGCTAACAGGCCAGACACAGAGAAAGTGGTACACAAGGAAGGGCAGAGAAAGTTGGTTGACAAAGATGAGAGCCACCGGTCAGCAGCAGTGACCTTGACTATCCTATAGTCAGATGGTCAATAAAAATTCATCAAGCATCTCCCAGTAATGTTCCTGTGTACTACTACGTCTCTGGGCTATGCTTCTAGATACTAAGGCTGTAGAGGCCAGGGCACCTATCCCATTTGGGGCCCTTTTTCCACATCCTAGATTCCTGAAATTTCTCTGGGTCCAGGATATGTGGATAGTCAGCCTTGCTACCTCCTTTTCCCTAACTGTCCACCCCTCGTACTGAGTTCTACTGTGTCTTCTTTTATGATGTTTCTCTAATGCCCCTCCCCTCCCCCTCCGTCTCCCTCTCTCCCTCTCCATTCTCACTGTGACCCTTACACAGAATTGCACCACTCTTTCCAGAATCCACCACCACCACATCCTGTTCCAGTTCAGGCCCTTAGGATTTTGTGTTCAAACTACTGCATCCGCTTGCTAGCCAGTCTCTTCGAGTTCCACCTCTGGTCACTGTTTTATGATCATACCACACTGAATACCAACTGAATCAAGGGCATTCTCCTACTCAAGAATCTTCCCTGGCTCCCTATTTCTTAGACTGTCCTGCCTCACATTTAAACTGGACTAGTTTTTCAAAGACTATTTTACTCACCCAGCTCAACCTTTCATGTCTGCTCCAATCACACCACATATCCAGCTCTCTCCCTTTCTGATTCTGTGCCTTTAACGTTAATTTTCTAGTAAAATCTAGTACAGACTCAGGAGTTGGACCACCTTGATTTGAATCCCAACTGATTAGCTTCTGAGGCATTAGGCAAGTTTCTTCACTTCTCAGAATCCTTGTTTACTTGGCAGTAAAGTAGAAATACGAGTATCTACCCGCTGGGGTTGTTGAAAGATCAAGTAAGAAAATGTATGTCAAGTGCTTAGAACTGGGTCTGGCCAGCCCTTCAAACAATAATGGTTATCACTATGACCGTTCCCCTGCTTAGAGTGTCCCCTCCCTTTTGTTAACCTAAATCCTACCTGTTCTTCAAGGTACTGCTCAAGTGCCATGTCTTCCTGGGAGCTTGTCCTGAGACAAAAACAAGTGAGAAGGATCTAGATTCAAATCCTACCTCTAGAATTTGAGATGTGTGATTCTATGGGAATCACTTGAATCATCTGACCTTTAGTTCTCGGATCTAAGAAAGGGAAAAATAATTCTTACCTGGATAGGTGACTGGAGGGATTAGAGAGAGTATTCTCCAAGCAAATGGGAAACAGCCTGGTCCATAGCAAATGGTCAGTAAGTACTAGGTACTATAATAATGGTTATTAGCTCAAACTTGTCCTGATTGGAAGCTCAAGAGAACTCCCACAAAGGGCACCTCGATTTAATCATCTACTAAGTTTTTGCTATGACACTCCCTTGCCACACTTTGAAAGGTAGCTTACAAAAGGAACCTTGGAATTTCTTCAGAAGTAGGAATAGTAGGGGCTTTGGAGATACTAGGAGAAAATGAACCACTCAGAGAAGGAAAATTTTAACAGAGGGAATTGGAGCCTTCTAACCTTAGTTTGGGAGAGGAGAGAAAACTTTGTCAGGTTTTGGCTTATTATTCCTGATTTGACTAGGCTTAGAATTAGTCCATGTTTATATTCAAATCCTAGCTATGTGACCTTGGGCAAGTCATTTATCTGAGGTGCAGATTCTTCTTTTTGAGGGAGGGGATGCTAGGAGTGCAGCCAGGGCCTCATGCATGCTACGCAAACACTTTACCACCAAGTCATATCCTTAACCACTTGAGTGATATTCTTTTTATATATATTTTCAGTTGTCAATGGACCTTTATTTTATTTATTTATATGTGGCGCTGAGAATCAAACCCAGTGCCTCACACATGCCAGGCAAGCACACTACCACTGAACCACAACCCCAGTCCCTGAGTGACAGATTCTTTATCCCTAAAATGGGGAAAGTGACCATATCCTTCTTATGAGTTATGATCTGAATTAATTGCAATCCCAGGTGTGAAATCAGTACCTGACATAGATATTTTATAAACTTAAAAAAACTCACAGAGGCCATTTATTGAACAGTTATGATGTACCAGGCACTAGGAACAACAAAGATATTAGCTGGATTATTCCTCATGCTAGCCTTATATGGTAAGAACTATTATTACCCCATTTAACAGATGAAGAAACAGAGATGCATAAAACTGAAGTAATTTGCCAAGAGTACACAGCTTGTAACCAGATGAGTTGGGATCAAGACTCAGATCCCCTAGCTCCTATTAAGATACCACACAACCCCTCCTCCCCAAAGGGGTCTGACTAAGAAAGCTTGTATGCCCCAAACCATTCCCTCAAGAAGCAGTCAGAAAAGGGACGTCTCAGTACTCCTACACTGGAAACCACCCCCTCCTGGGCAGTGGGGAAGGGGGGGATCATGAGAAATGAGCAGAGAGGTAAGACAATTCCAACCACCCACCATGCAGCCCAGACCTACATGTGGGGGCAATGACCTAGCACTTACTCTTTCCCCTAAGGCTGGCTTAGACACTAGCATTGAACACACACTCTATCATTCATTACACCAAAACACCTTTCTTAAGGAGGCAAAAAGAAAAGAAAAAGGCATTAAAGAAAGAAAGCAGAAGAGAAGAGGGGTGGCGGCCTTGGCAGCCATGGCTATAGGCTGTACCTACCATGAAGTTGCCCAGAGCGGAGAGATGGCTTAGGAGAGAATGAGGTATCCAGCTAGCTCAGACTCTCATCGACAAACCCCGCAGCCGGCATCCCTTCCTTAACTGGGACCCATCTGCCTTCCAGTTAAGACCTCCTGGGATGAGGAGCCATCAGCCCAAGATCCTGAGTGTGGTCCAAGGGGCTCAGACACAGTCAGGTCCCAGTTGCAAGAACAGGAAGGAGTAGCACTGAAGGCAATGTGTGGTCATCGGCCTAGTTGAGCTTCAAAGTGACCACAGCCTTAGGGAACGAAAGGCAGTATGAAGAGCTAGACAGGAGTGAAGACAGTGCTCCAGGAACTAGCCAGGAACCCTGGTGGCAAAGGGAAGGATGAAAGGCAGTTCCAACAGCATAAACAGGCCCCCTGTTCCCGACTCCCACCTCTTCTGAGCCCTGGTCCACCCCCTCCACAGCTCAGAGGCCAATAAGGAAGCTGGGCCCCCAGCCACTGCTAGAACTCAGGAAAGGAGCAAGGAAATGATGTTTGGGAAAGATAAAGCGGGTGTCTAAAAAGAATTTTTAAAAATACACGTAAGTGAGAGAGAAAAATACCCCAGACACATACACTTAAAAGAATTCCTGAGCTTCCTGGACTGAGTTGACCCCACCCAGCCATCTCTGTAGGTCTTCAGGGTCCCAGAAAAGGAAAGCTCAGATCAGCCAAGCTGAGCAGCCTCCAGGTCCAGAGAAATGGCACCACAGCTGATTGTCTAAAGCTGGGAGCAAGTGAATTAAAACCTTTCCAAGGTGAAGGTCTTGCTGAGAAATAAAGCCTTATGACCATTCTGGGTCTTATTTACAGGGTCTGCATTTCTGTATGAACAAACCCCAAACAAAACAAAACAAAACCTCAATTTCACACCAGAGACTCCAAGTCCAGAAAAGGTGCCCATTAGCAATGCTGAAATAGTGGCATTTGGGGTCAGTATTTGTGGACCTGCCATAAATTTACTCTGACCTCTGGCAACTTGCTCCCCCTTCTCTGGGCTTCTGTTTCCTCTCTGAAAAATAAAACATTGAACTTAATCATCACAAATGACCCTTTCAGCTACAGCATACTATGATGCAGTAGTCCTGAGACCCAGCCTGGGGCTCCAAATTATGTTCTCATTGACCAATACACTAGCCACAACTCAGAGTGCTTCACATGGGTTTATTGCACCCTTTAATCCAGGCTAAGGCATCAGAATTTAATTTCTCTTGAGAATTTAGAGTTAGGGTTTTCCCTTCATAATGTTTCTGATCCTACTCCCATTTCCCTTGGCCTCTAGCCCCAATTCCAGTAATTTCTGGCCCCTGAGAGGGCTTACGCAAACTCCCTCAGGACAAAAAGTATGCTAGGCCCTTTCCTCTCTGGGGAAATCACGTCCGGAGGCCCCTTCTACTCTCTTCCCTGTGGACCTCATAGAGAAGTCTAGGTTGACTTTTACCAACTGTATAGGAGTACTGTATGAAGGAAATTTTGAGGTTTTGTGGGGGCATAGGGATCTGGCTTGGTGCCTCATCTCCATCATTCACTAGTTGTTTGGTCTTGGACATGACCCAGAACCTCAATTTCCTCCTGTGTAAAATACACCTGGCATGTGACAGGCATGCAATAAGTGGTATCTGTTATTAATACTACCTTCTACCAAAAATAACAATGGGCAAGATACTGTATTTAGTAAGAAAATGGATATCTTAAATCCAGAGATGGAAAAGAAAGGACTACTTAGGAGAAGGAACTTGTCAAACTTTCATGGGCATGTGGATCACTTGGGTGTCTTGTTAAAAGGCAGATTCTGATTCAGCACTGGAGCTCAAGCTCTGACTTTTTTTTTAACCTCAACCCCTCTTTTCTGCTCTCTCTCTCTCTCTCTCTCTCTCTCTCTCTCTCTCTCTCTGTGTGTGTGTGTGTGTGTGTGTGTGTATGTGCTCGGGATTGAACCCAGGGCACTCTACCACTAACCTACATTCCCAGCTCTTCTTATTTTTTATTTTGAGATAGGATCTCACTAAGTTGCTGAGGCTGGCCTCAAATTGGAATCCCCCTGCCTCAGCTTTCCCAAGTTGCTGGGATTATAGGTGTGCACCACTGGGCTGGGCTTCAGGTTCTTACTTTCTAATGAGCTCCAGGGTGGTGGTGGTACTGCTGCTACCACAGCCATAACCACATTTAGAGTGGCAACATACTAAGTAATAAGCCTTGCCCTCAAGAATCACCAGGCCTGGGTGCCCAGCCTTCCCTAATCTTTTCATTGCCAAATGCCTTCCTCCATCCTTTCAGTAACCTGGCCCATGCAAGTGCATGCTTGATGAGGCTTGCTGAGCCCCATTTCCTAACAAAATAAAGTGCAATGAGTTTGACAGCAGCCTGACCCTGTCAGTAGCAAGGTGAGGCTGAAGAAATAATACCTGGAAACATATGCCTATTGATGGAACTGGCTGAGAAGTTCCTGAGGTGAAAGGTGTCAATAAGAATCCAGCAGATTTAACTGGAAGTTTCTGGGAAGGCAGGGTGGAATATGGGAGATTTGGGCAATCTTCAGATGAGGTGATAGGCAGGTGGGCACAGACAGGATATACTCAAGAAATCCTTGTGTAAGGGAAGAGATCTTGGGCAGCAGTTAGGCCAGTTTAGGATTGGGACAAGAGGCTGGAAGATGGCATGGGGAGAAAAGGAACACTCTGCCACTTAGCAGAACTGAGTTCCAGACATCGTGACCAGGTATAACCTCCTATGATAGGGACAAGGTAAGGATAGCTGCCTCTTTCCTAAGCACTCCAAGGATAAGAACTTGGCATGTGGATGGAGGAGGGTGGATGTATGCCAGCAAAAGTGATGGATCCACCATAATCAACTCCCAGAAGAGTCTTTGTAAAGTTACCTTGAGAGGTTAGGAGAAGAAGGTAGAGCAACTCTGGAAGGAGTCAATCTCCAGCAGCTCCTCTTGGCTGTTTCCCTGATATCCTCTGATGGTACCACTTGTCTCTGAACCTGGCTTTCAGTGGACCTCTCAAGAGACACTTATTGGGGGAGAACAATCAGAAAGAGAACCAGAGCTCTGCACAACCCAGGGCAAGAAGAAAATGTAACCCCTGTTACTTGGGGCTGTGCTAGCAAGAAGTCTGGGCCATAATGGAGTGTGGGCTCTTTCCGCTTTTGAAAGTGTTTGGATAAGGAGAAGCACAAAAGAGTGTCCTTGATTAGCTCTGTTTACTTTGTGTGACTCTTCCAGCCTCCCCCCAAAGAGCACATTCCACCTGCCCCACATGAAGGAGCCTAAGCTCATTCTGGCCCGCCTGGCAGGAAGGGAAGCCTGCAGACAGGCGGAGGGGACAGAACAATGCACAGCTTGTTTATCTGACAGAGGAGGGGAAAAGCTGCTTGGTCACCATGGAGGGACACAGAGCTCTGAAGGCCCACCCCCACTTCACTGTTGGCTGGAAGACCTTGAAGCCTGGTGATGCAGATACCCTTCCTTACTATAGACAAAAACCAAGGGGGAAATTGTGTGTGTGTGTGTGTGTGTGTGTGTGTGTGTGTGTGTGTGTGTGAGAGAGAGAGAGAGAGAGAGAGAGAGAGAGAGAGAGAGAGAGAGAGAGAGAGAGATTTTAAAGAGAACTTTCAGGACAATGGCTGGTATCATTCTGGGAAAGCTATAATCTGGGACATACAAGAGATGAATACATTTTGGAGAAGGGGATTTTGGTACTCAGTTCTACCTTCCCATCCCCTTCCCTCTGAATAGACAGGTCAAGTTCTTCCATGAAAATCTGCTGGATCCTCATCTACACCTTCCACCTCAGGATTCATCTCTGGCTCTAAAGAAACCCAGATAACAATTAAGAATAAGTAGGGAATCTTGTGATGAAAATAAAGACCCTCTGATTGTTAGAGCATTCATAGCAGGAGGGTGTTTTCTGACTTTCCAAGAAGGGAGTGATCACTTCATCTGACTGGGGTCATTGCATTTGACATTCTGTTTCTATTACTCCATTTATAAATGGGAATAAATCTTTATTCCTTCCTTCCTTTCCTTATTTCTTTTTCATTCTTTCTTTCAATACTGAGAATGGAACCCATAGGTACTTTAACACTGAGCCACATCTCCAGTCCTTTTTGTTTTTATTTGTTTATTTTGTTGTGTTTTGAGGCAAAGTTGCTGAGGCTGGCCTTGAACTTGCAATCCTCCTGTCTCAGCCTAAGGAGACCACTTTTTCCAAAGAAGGTTGGAAGGAAGTAACCATACAGATGACTTGGGAGAGCTTTGCAAATTCTGAGAACTAGAAAATGCATAATAGTTTAGAAACAGTTCTTGTAATTCATTTTTCCTGTAGGCTAGTGAGTAATTTGTAGGCTGTTTGTTGTTGTTGTCATATTTTTTTTGGTACTGGTTATTAAATCCAATGATGCTTTATCAATGAGCTACATTCCCAGTCCTTTCATTAAAATGTTGATACAGGGTCTCTTTGTTGCCCAAGGCTGGCTGGGCAATCTTACTGCCTCAGCCTCCCAAGTTGCTGGGATTATAAGGCATGTTCCACTGTGCCTGGCACAAATTTGACATGTAGACAGAGGAGGGTGGGCATGTGCAAGCAGGAGTCATGGATCAACATAAGTTTTTCTAGATATGGTCTGATGAAATATACCCACCATTGACTATTTCTTGTCAATGTCCCTAAAAGCGAAAATATAAATGTTGCAAAACTTTTGCAGCTTCTAGAAGGAAGGGGATCAAATAAAATCTCTGAATAATGAAAAAGGGCTTCCCCTCCCCCACCTCTCCAAAAACTAGGGAGGGTGGGATTGGAGCTCAGTGGTAGAGTGCTCACCTAGCACTGGGTTCAATCTTCAGCACCACATAAAAACAAATAAATAAAATAAAGATATTGTGTCCATCTACAACTAAAAAAATGATACTTTGAAAAGAAAAGCTAAGGATAAAACATGAGAAAGCTGAAAGAGACTTCAGAAGAGCATAATGGAATAAAAGCATCAAGTACACCGAGAACCATCTGATTTAACAGATGACCTTAAAGCTTTTGCCATGATGCCCAATTTCCTAAACCAACTCCCAAAGTGATAAATAAGGTGGAGGCTGTTTGTCCTTCAGCTTGGTTGCTACCAGTTATGTTTATAGCCTCCCTTGGGAAGGAGGCAGCAAGGGATAATACAAACTTTCCTTTCTTCCTCCCTTAGGCCCATTGTTTTCTTCAGCTCACACCCAGTGTTAGACACAATGTTTCTAGCATCTGATGGAATCCACAAAGGTTTCCCCAGAGTCTTTTCTCAAAGTCCTCAGCACTACTTCTGGCCACTCCCGAATCATCTCTGTTACTAAAGACATGGAGCGCTAGAGTAATAGCCAACAATGGCTAGGACCCCAATTGAAATAAAAGAATCTACTTACTCTGCTTTGAGCAAATATGATAATAAGGACAGGCCAACCCTCAGCAGAGCTGGATAACCATGAGCAAGATGGACATCAGGAGAGATGGGATTGGTGAGATACGTAGGCATATCATGGAGTTTTCCAAGACCAATGAAGGCCATCAGTTTGAATTGTTTTCTCAAGGAACTAGGAAGCTGTGGGAGGTTGTTAAACGGGGCTAACACTATTTGTTGAAGATGCTATCCTTCCTCCATTGCATGCTTTTAGCCCCTTTATCAAATATAAGATAGTTGTAACTTTGTGGATTAGTCTCTGTGTCCTCTATTCTATACCATTGGTCCACCCGCCTGTTTTGGTACCAGTACCATGCTGTTTTTGTCACTATTGCTCTGTAATATAGTTTGAAATCTGGTATCGCTATACCGCCTGATTCACACTTCCTGCTTAGAATTGCTTTTGCTATTCTGGGTCTTTTATTTTTCCATATGAATTTCATGATTGCTTTATCTATTTCTACAAGAAATGCCGTTGGAATTTTGATTGGCATTGCATTAAACCTATAGAGAACTTTTGGTAATATCGCCATTTTGATAATGTTAGTTCTGCCTATCCATGAACAGGGTATATTTTTCCATCTTCTAAGATCTTCTTCTACTTCTCTCTTTAGGGTTCTGTAGTTTTCATTGTATAAATCTTTCACCTCTTTTGTTAGGTTGATTCCCAAGTATTTTATTTTTTTTTGAGGATATTGTGAATGGAGTATTTTTCCTCATTTCCATTTCAGAAGTTTTGTTGCTGATATACAGAAATGCCTTTGATTTATGCGTGTTGATTTTATATCCTGCCACTTTGCTGAATCCATATGCAACAAAATGAAACTGAATCCCTTTCTCTCGCCATGCACAAAAGTTAACTCAAAATGGATCAAGGAGCTTGATATCAAATCAGAGACTCTGCGTCTGATAGAAGAAAAAGTTGGCTCCGATCTACATATTGTGGGGTCGGGCTCCAAATTCCTTAATAGGACACCCATAGCACAAGAGTTAATAACAAGAATCAACAAATGGGACTTACTTAAACTAAAAGGTTTTTTCTCAGCAAGAGAAACAATAAGAGAGGTAAATAGGGAACCTACATCCTGGGAACAAATTTTTACTCCTTACACTTCAGATAGAGCCCTAATATCCAGAGTATACAAAGAACTCAAAAAATTAGACAATAAGATAACAAATAACCCAATCAACAAATGGGCCAAGGACCTGAACAGACACTTCTCAGAGGAGGATATACAATCAATCAACAAGTACATGAAAAAATGCTCACCATCTCTAGCAGTCAGAGAAATGCAAATCAAAACCACCCTAAGATACCATCTCACTCCAGTAAGATTAGCAGCCATTATGAAGTCAAACAACAACAAGTGCTGGCGAGGATGTGGAGAAAAGGGTACTCTTGTACATTGCTGGTGGGACTGCAAATTGGTGCGGCCAATTTGGAAAGCAGTTTGGAGATTCCTGGGAAAGATGGGAATGGAACCACCATTTGACCCTGCTATTGCCCTTCTCGGACTATTCCCTGAAGACCTTAAAAGAGCATGCTACAGGGATACTGCCACATCGATGTTCATAGCAGCACAATTCACAATAACTAGACTGTGGAACCAACCCAGATGCCCTTCAATAGATGAATGGATAAAAAAAATGTGGCATCTATACACAATGGAGTACTACGCAGCAATAAAAAATGACAAAATCATAGAATTTGCAGGGAAATGGATGGCACTAGAGCAGATTATGCTTAGTGAAGCTAGCCAATCCCTAAAAAACAAATACCAAATGTCTTCTTTGATATAATGAGAGCAACTATGAACAGAGCAGGGAGGAAGAGCAGGAAGAAAAGATTAACATTAAACAGAGACATGAGATGGGAGGGAAAGGGAGAGAAAAGGGAAATTGCATGGAAATGAAGGGAGACCCTCATTGCTATACAAAATTACATATAAGAGGTTGTGAGGGGAATGGGAAAATAAACAAGGAGAGAAATGAATTACAGTAGATGGGGTAGAGAGAGAAGATGGGAGGGGAGGGGAGGGGGGATAGTAGGGGATAGGAAAGGTAGCAGAATACAACAATTACTAATAGGGCATTATGTAAAATTGTGGATGTGTAACCGACGTGATTCTGCAATCTGCATTTGGGGTAAAATTGCGAGTTCATAACCCACTTCAATCTAATGTATGAAATATGATATGTCAAGAGCTTTGTAATGTTGTGAACAACCAATAAAAAAAAATAAAATTAAAAAAAACGGGGCTAACACAATCTACGTTTTGTAAAGATCTCATTTGGCTGATGGATTTGGTAAAGGTGGGGAGGGATAAGAATAGAAACCAGGCAACAAGTTTAAAAGGTTCATGTAGATAAGAGAGAATGGTGGTTTGTTCAAAAAAGGTAGAAGGAGGCAAAAGGAACAGAGGTTTATTGATATTAGGGATATTTTGAAGAAGTAGTGCCAACAGCATTTATTAATGGGTTGAATGTGGAGAGTGAAGAAAAAAGAATAACTATGACACTAGGGTCATCTGGCATCTGTACCTTCTTAGCACAGTATTCATTCCTGAAACTGAGTCATTAGTAGCTCTTAAAAAAAAAGAAAAGAAAAGAAAAAGAAAAAGAAAGTTGGCAGTTATTGCTGTTTTTTTTTTCTAAGCATTTATGGAGCTTCTATCTACATGTAAGGTGCTTGGAAAGGTATTCGAGAACACATCAAAATGAAGAAGTTATCATGTCTGTGCTCAAGGAATTTATAGCATAAAAGGGGAGAAGAAAAAGACCTAGATAACCACTAAACAGGAAACAAAGTCAGAAGTTCCAGAAAGAAAATGCTAACCAAAGAAGAGTTCAAAGGAGAATGCATAGCTAGCTGAATCAAGGAAGGCTTCACAGAATCTCCAAGCTAATTTTAGAAGACTTAGTACAATTTCAACTAGAGAAGACTAGGAGAGAGATCCTGCCAGGTTTACATGAACAAAAGTGGGAAAGGCAGGAATGCGCTGAAGGAAGAACATACTCTTTCTATAGGGCACATAGGAAGTAAAAATAGAATGACTCAAGAACATGGGGACCTTGAATTATCAGGTTGAAACACTGGCTTTTTATTATCCCATAGGCAAGAGACAGGCATTGCAGGTTCCAGAATAGGAGAGAAACAGAATGAAAAGCAGAATTTCATGCAGGTTTTTTTATATATATATATATACTGGGGATTGAAGCCAGGGGCACTTAATCACTAAGCTACATCCCTAGTCCTTTTTTTTCTTTTAATTCTGAGATAAGGTCTTGGTAAGTTGCTTAAGGCCTCACTAAGTTCCTGAGGCTGGCCTCAAACTTGCAACCTCGTACCTGAGCCTCCCAAGTTGCTGAACTGACAGGAGTGCACCATCATGCCCAGCTAGAGATGTGTTTTAACAAGTTTTTATATGATTCTGATGCACTCTCAAGTTTGATAACCATTACTCTATTATACATTTTAGAACAGATATTCAAATGGCTTCTTCAAAATACTGGCAGAGGCTTTGACGTTGGTGGGTTCTGACCTACTAAGGTAGGCTGGAAGCCTCCCTTCAATTGCCAATACTACATATATAATACAGGACAATATCTTGAAAGGTACATGGGATCCCTCAGGGGAGGGCATGGATCTCTGTATGGTAAAGAAGATTCTACAACCAAGAAGGCAATTCCTGGGTCACAGATACATTTGTCAGGGAGAAGTATTGAGCAGGTAAGCAGGTAAGGTTGCTTTGGATACATTCCCAAAAATGGAGATTGCTGAGTTTAAATTCAATTATTTTTTTGAGTACTGGGAATTGAATCCATAGCTTGTCACATGGTAGAGAAGCTACCATATATGTGTTTCCCCTGTGAGGTATACCCTCATAAAGATTCTCACCTGATTCCACAGCATTTTGCATGAACCTCTGCAAAATGTCCCAGCCTGAGGCATTCACATTCATAAACCTCTAGTTCTTCAAGCTTTTATGTCCTTAGTTTTGTTTCTTTCTTTTTACAGTTTTATTAAAGTCTAGCTAATAAATAAAAATTGCATTTATTTATGCTGTACATGAAGGTTGAATACATGTGTACATCAAAAAATGCTTATCAGGATAATTAGCATATCCATTACCTCTATTGTAGTTTAGATATGAGGTATCCCCCAAAAGCTCATGGGTGAGACAATGCAACAAAGCTTAGAAGTGAAATGATTGGGTTATGAGAGTCATAACCTAATCAGTACATCAACCGACTTGAACAGATGAACTGGGTGATTATAGGGAAAAAGGGTGTGGTTGGAGGAGATGGTTTCCTGGGGCCATAACTTTGGCCTTTATATTTTGTCCCTGGAGAGTGAGAGTTCTCTCTCTGCTTCCTGGTGGCCATGTTCTAAGCTGCTTTCCTCCTCCACACCTTTCCACTGAGATGTTCTGCCTCACCTCAGGCCCAGAGCAACAGAGTCAGCCATCTATGGACTGTGACCGCTGAAATCATGGATGACAAATAAACTTTTCCTCTTCTAAAATGGTCCTTGTCAGGTCTTTTGGTCATAGAGACAAAAAACAACCCCACATAGCTACTGACTAAAACAACACCATATAGCTACTCTTTTTTTTGTGGTGAGATTATTTAAGGATTACTCTTATTAGCAATGTGCAAGAATACAATACATTATTATTAACTATAGGCACCAAGCTGGATATTAAATTTTTAGAAATTAATCATTCTGCATGACCAAAGCTTTATATCCTTTGACAACTACATCCCCATTTCCTGGTCTATCCCACCTTCTGGTACCACAATTTTATTCCTATGAGTTCAACTTTTTTAGATTCCAGGTATAAGAAAGACCATGTAGTATATACCTTTCTGTGCTTATTTCACTTAGCATAATGTTCCTTAATTCTATCCATGTAGTTACAAATGAAATAATTTCCTTCTTTTTAGAGGTTTAACAGTATTTCATTGTGCATATATATCACATTGTCTTTATTTGTTCCTCGGTCAATGGACAACTTAGGTCAATTCCATATCTAGTTATTGTGCATAATGCTGCAATAAACGTAAGAGTGCAGATATCTCTTCATGATACTTACTTCATTTGTTTTGGATACATTCCCAAAAGTGGAGATTGCTGAATTTAAATTCAATTATTTTTTTTTCAGTACTGGGAATTGAATCCAAAGCTTGGCACATGGTAGGGAAGCACCCTGTCACTAAGCTACATCCTCAGTCCTAAATTCTAACTTTTTGAGGAACCTCCATACTGCTTTCCACAGTGGCTATACTAATGGACATTGCCACAAAGGTTTCCTTTTCTCCATATTCTCAGGATCACTTGTGATCATTTTGATAGTATCCTTTTGATAGTAGCCATTCTAACAAGTGTGAGGGGATGTCTAATTGTGGTTTTTATTTGCATTTCCCTAATTATTAGTGACATTGAGCTTTTTTTTCTCCATATTCTTTTTTTTTTATTGGTTGTTACTAGAGCAGATTATGCTTAGTGAAGCTAGCCAATCCCTAAAAAACAAACACCAAATGTCTTCTTTGATATAATGAGAGCAACTAAGAACAGAACAGGGAGGAAGAGCAGGAAGAAAGATTAACATTAAACAGAGTCATGAGGTGGGAGGGAAAGGGAGAAAAAAAGGGAAATCTCCATATTCTTTTAAGAAATGTGTATTCACCTTAGAAAATGGAAAGATCTCCTTTGTTATTGGATTGGCACAATTAATATTGTCAAAATGACCATACTACCAAAAGCACTATACAGATTTAATGCAATTTCAATCAAAATCCCAATGACATTCCTTGTATAAATAGAAAAAAGCAGCCATGAAATTCATTTGGAAAAATAAGAGACTTATAACAGCTAAAGCAATCCTTAGCAAGAAGAGTGAAGCAGGTGGCATCACTATATCAGACCTTAATCTATACTACAGAGCAATAGAACAAAAACAGCATGGTATTGGCTCCAAAATAGACTTGTAGACCAATGGAACAGAATAGAGGACACAGAGATTAAACCACATAATTACAGTATCTTATATTAGACAAAGGTGCTAAAAACCTGTATTGGAGAAAAGATAGCCTCTTCAACAAATGGTGCTGGGAAAACTGGAAATCCATATGCAGCAAAATGAAATTAAACTCCTATCTCTCACCATGCCCATAACTCAACTCAAAGTGGATTAAGGAGCTAAGAATAAAAACAGAGACCCTACATCTAATAGAAGAAAAAGTAGGTCCAAATCTCCATCATGTTGGATTAGGCCCCGACTTCCTTAATAAGACTCCTATAGCATAAGAAATAAAATCAAGAATCAATAAATGGAATGGATTCAAACTAAAAAGCTTCTTCTCAGCAAAAGAAACAATCAGTGAAGTGAATAGAGAGCCTACAGAATGGGAGCAAATTCTTACCACATACACATCAGATAGAGCACTAATCTCTAGTAAAGAACTCAAAAAATCTTAATAACCCAATCAATAAATGGGCCAAGGAACTGAACAGACAGTTCTCAGAAGATGAAATACAATCAATCAACAAATATATGAAAAAGTGTTCAACATCTTTAGTAATTAGAGAAATGCAAATCAAAACTACTCTAAGATTTCATCTCACTCCAGTCAGTGTTGGTGAGGATGTGGGGGAAAAGGCACACTCATACATTGCTGGTGGGACTGCAAATTCATGCAACCAATATGGAAAGCAGTATGAAGATTCCTTGTAAAACTTGGAATGGAACCACCATTGACCCATCTATCCCACTTCTTGTTTTATACCTAAAGGACTTAAAAACAGCATAATACAGGGACACAGCCATATCAGTGTTTAAAGCAGTACAATTCAAAATAGCTAATAACTGTGGAACCAACCTAAATACCCTTTAGTAAATGAATGGATAAAGAAACTGTGGTATACATACACAAAGAAATATTACTCAGCATGAAAAATAATAAAATCATGGCATTTGCAGGTAAATGGATGGAGTTGGAAAATATTATGCTAAGCAAAATAAGCCAATCCCCCAAAATCAAATGCCAAATGTTTTCTCTGATATGTGGATGTTGATCCATAATGGGGGTAGCAGGGAGCACAAGAGGAATTGAGGAACTTTAGATAGGGCAAAGGAGAGGAAGGGGATAGGAGGGGGCATGGGGGTAATAAAGTCAGTGGAATGAGATGGACATCATTACCCTAAGTACATGTATGAAGACACAAATGGTGTGACTCTACTCTATGTACAGCCAGAGACATGAAGAATTGCGTTCTATATGTGTACTATGAATTGACATGCATTCTGTTGTCATGTATAACAAATTAGAATAAGTAAGTAAATTAAAAAAAATAAAAAATAAATGTCTATTCAGTCCTTAAGTTCATTTTTAAAAATCAGGTTATTTATATGCTTGCCATTGAATTGTTTGAGTTTTTTAAAATATATTTTGGATACTAAAGTCTTGTATAGTTTGCAAATATTTTCTCCCATTTCATATGCTGTCTCTTTGTTGATGCTTTCTTTGTGATATTTTTAGTTGGTGATTATCTCATGTGTCTATTTTGTCTACTTTGCTTTTGTTGCCTGTACTTTGGGTGTCATATAAATAAATCTTCACCAAGACCAACGTCAAGTTTTTCCGTAGGCTTTCTTCCAGTAGTTTTAGTTTCTGATCTTAGGTATTACTTTTTAATCCATGCTAAGTCGATTTTTGTATAAGGTATGAAATATGCATACAATTTTATACTTCTGCCTGTGGCTTCCCAATATTCCAAGCTCCATTTATTGAAAAGACTTTCCTTTCCCGGTTCTAAGTTCTTCATAGCATTGTTGAAAACCAGTTGATTGTAAATGTGTGTATTTATTTCTGGGGTCTCTATTCTGATTCATTGATCTACCTACCTGTTTGCTTGCTTTCATTGCAGTAGCAATACTGATACTGGGGATTGAACCCAGGTGTACTTTAGCACTGAGCTATAGCCCCGGACTTTTTTTTGACACGGGATCTCATTAGGTTGCCCAGGGTGACCTTGAACTTGTGATCCTCCTGCCTCAGCTCTCCCTCCATTGTTGGGATTATAGGAATTAGGAAATGAAGGAAAACATTTAAGATACCATGATTCAAGAATAAAGGGGCAGATTTGAGAATTGTCTAGTCTAAGAGGTAGAACCAATAAATCTTGATACCTTCTACGGTCTGAATATTTACATCATCCAAAACTTACATTGAAACTTAATCCCCAATATCTTATGGTAATGATATTTGAAGGTGGGGCCACTGGAAGGCAATCAGAATTAGATGAAAGGATAAAGGTAGGGCCCTCTGATTGCATTAGTGGCTTTATAAGAAGGATACCCAGAGACACAAAATCCATAGACTCTCAAGTCCCTTATGAAAAGTGGTTTTTAATTTGCATACAACACACACACAACCTCCCATATGGTTTAAATCATCTCTACATGGCATATAATACCTAATATAATGTGAACACTATGTATATGATTGCCATACTATATTGTTTAGTGAATAATAACAAGAAAAATGCAAAGAAGAAGAAGAAGAAGAAAGACCTGAGCTCTTTCTTGCCATGTGACACCCTGTGCCAACTCAGGATTTTGCAGAAAGTTTTCACCAGCAGGAAGGCCCTCACCAATGCATCCCCTTGGCATTGGACTTTCCAGCCTCTGAAACCATCAGAAGCAAATTCCTTTTCTGTGTGAATGACCCAGTCTGTGTCATTTAGTCATAGCAATAGAAAATAGATTAAGACGGTGACTGATCTGACTGCTGAAGGGGTAAAGGAGAGAGTCCAGAGGTTCTATCAAATTTCTCTTCTTAGTAAATGACTCAACCCATCACCCTCACTATCAGAAGAAAAGTGGGGAGGAAACTTAGTTCAGTTTTAGACCAACTGATTTTTAAGCATTTCTTTGTTTTAAAAGTCATATCAAGCTATTCAAGCAGTAAAAATACATAAGATGAAAAAGCAGTTCCCCACACTCCAAAGGAACATTTGTTAACCCCTGAGCAGAAGTATGACATAGTATAAAGAACATAAGCAGACTCTCTAAACTTGAACTCACAGTTTCTAGCTGTTTGGCATCTTTGTCTCAGGTACATTATCTTTAAAATGGGAATTATAATAATAGCACACACAAAAAAAGAATATCATAATACTGTTTAGAATCTTGCTATTTGTGCTTAACAATATATTTTAGAGATAACTTCATATCTGCAGATACTTTTTCAAAAAATTCTAATAACTGCATAGTATTTCAGTGTGTAAATTTTTAAGAGTTTATTTAATGTTTACTATCCAAGTAATGAATACTGAGATTGTTTCTAATGTTTTGAAATACAAAAAAAAAAAATGCTTCAAAGAACACCTCTGTACATGTCTTTACAAACATCTCTGATTGTATCATTTAGATAAAGTTCTACAAATAGAACTCTGGCTTAAAAAGTGTATACATGTAGGATAAAATCTACTAAAACCCAGAGAGGTTATGCTAATTTGAATTCCCACAAACAATGCATAAGAGCAGTGCTTTTCAAACTTTCATGGGCATGCAAATCAGCTGCATCTCATTAAGATGCAGATTCTGGTTTATTAGTCTGGGGAGGAGCTGCATTTCTTACAAGTTCTCATTTGCTCACATAATTTGATAAAGCAGATATCATTATTCCCATTTTATTTTATTTTATTTATTTAAAAAATAAATGACAGCAGAATGCATTACAATTCTTATTACACATATACAGCACAAGATAAGGAAACTGGGATGGGGATGTAACTCAGTGATAGAGGGCTTGCTGAGCATGCAAGAGACCCTAGGTTCAATTACCAGTGACACTAAATTAAATAAACAAATAAATAAATAAATAAATAAATAAATCTATGATATATACTCACTATATACCCAATATCAGTATTAGTAACTTGCTGAAAATCATTCAGTAGATAGGTGATTTGACACCAGATCTATTATATACCAGTGGCTGCATGCAATAGAATGATAGCACACTTACTTCTACTCTACTTCACCACGGAAATTTTGCTCATTGGAGAAGAAGAAATAAAGATGCTCCTTAACTATTTTCAATTTGTAGGATGCTCATTCATCTTAGAACCATAAAAAAGCATTGGGGGGCAGGGGCTGGGGCTGTAGCTCAGTGGTAGAGTGCTTGCCTTGCATGTGTGAGGTACTGGGTACAATCATCAGCACCACATAAAAATAAACAAATAAAATAAAGATATTAAAAAATGCATCATGGAAGTGGAAGGATTAGAAGCCAAGCTACAGTGAAAAAATAGGTGGTAAGAAAGTAGAGACAAGTGTGTAAGAGTACTTTTAAAGAGTCTAAGAGGTTTGGAAGAAGAAATGATTGGTTGAAATGATTTGGAAGAAAATGATTGGTTGTTGGAAAAAGATGAAGGGTAAAGGCAGATGACATGGGGGGGGGGAATGCAGTGATTTCCCAAAGATATTTAAGTGGATTTTCAACTAGTTTAGATTATGAATAGCATTCTATGGGTCTAGGGCAACCTCTAGACCTGATCTCTCACCTAAACCCCTGCAACTGCCAGTCACATCTCTATCCCACCAAGTGTCTCAAACTAAAAACAAAACACTGAAACCAAACAATAATGAAGACTTAGCCTACTTTTTCCTTATTTATCATTTTGTTTTATTGTGTATTTGTTCCAAATTTGGATTTGTTCCAAATCCTTAAAGATCTGACTGGCTCAAACCCTGTAGTTATTGTTTATTCCTCTTCTTCTTTAGCCTTTATATTGAATTAATCACAAAGTGGTGGCATTGAAATACCTCCCCCTAATAACCAACTCATTGGAATAGCCTCACTTTTACTACTGCCTACTCTATATAACCAACTGTATCACATTCCCTTCCTCCATTCAATCCAACCCACTCCAATTTTCCACATGTACAAATTTCATTTTTATTCACCAACTTACACTCCTCCAATAGCTTCCCATCAACTGCTATGTGAAGTTTGCTTTTATAAGCCATGTAGAGATTGAACAAATTTATTTCTTATTGATCCCTCTCCATAAACCTTAAGTTGAATGAGCATCCTTACTATTTCTCAAGACTAGATTTCTCTCCACCCTCTCTATATGCCTTCCCACACACCGTTGAAGAATCAGTCCAAGTATCTTGTCTTGTTCTCAAGCACATTGATGTTTTCTTCCTTCAATTTTCAAAATCACTCACTGCTGGTACCACTCATTTCAATAATCCTCTACTTCTTTGCCAAACTATTTTGCCTATATATGTCTTATCTGTCTCAACTAGAGCACTAGATCAGAGTATAATCCTGCTGTGAACCCCAGTACATTGTTTAAAAAACCTGCTATTCACTCAAAATTTATTAAAGCAGTGAAATTGTCTTATGCATTTAAAAAGATCTTTGGTGAATTAATTTTTGGAAAATATCTACTTTCTTTTTAACTTTCAAATACCATATTAAGGATAATGAGGACTGGGGTTGTAGCTCAGTGGTAGAGCACTTCTTCTGTAGCATGTGTGAGGCCCTGGGTTCCATCCTGAGCACCACATAAAAATAAATAAAATAAAGGTATTGTGTCCATCTACAACTAAAGCTATTTTAAAAATAGAACAATGATGCACATTCACTTGATATATACCCAGTATCAGGAACTGTTCTAGGTATTTTCTTATGAAGTACTTATTACTTCCCAGATCCCTGTCAGGTGGGAATTATTGTTCTGAATTGCCATAGAGAGTCTATGAGAAATTTAATGGCTTGTTCAATATGTCTACTACTTGCACTGACTACCCACAGCTTACATTTAAAACCTCCAAGTCCCCCTTTCCATCCTCTATAACAGATTCCCTTCTTTTATTTCTATTTTTTAAACAGGGTCCCATGGTTCTTAGTTGGATTATAAAGATTATTTTTTATAGTTTTGATGTAAAAATTCTGTTTAACAAAATAAGTAATAATTAATATATTCATATCTCGAATATTGTGTCTAATTACAGTTATTATGAATAATTAGAGAAAGTATCTTTGTGTCCCTGAAGTAAACTTGTGCCATAATGCAAAGGGAGATGAGATGCAGCAGGGTGCTGTATTAACATTCATAATTACGCATCTTATGTTCCAAAATGAATTGTTGTTTGCCATCAAGGGTAAATGACAATAGTAAGAATTATGACAAAAGCACATAAGGTTAATCAACATATAATTGACTCTCAATTATGCACATATTAGATGTTTTCTTTCATTGATGTTTTGATCATTTAGAAACACTGTAAACTAATCTACTAAAATATATTTTCCTATTAAAGATTCATGAAATAAACACAAAAACATAAAATGAATTAACTTTTATGACACATAATAGCTATATCACTTAAGGGAAATTTTGTTCCACAAACACAATAACCTACACATAGCAACAGTGACACCTTTTCCAGTGATATTTGTTCTGAAAGACACACACACACACACACACACACACACATACACACACAACACACACATGCTTTGGGGGCAATTGAAACCTATTGGGGAAAAAATACTAGATTAAATACTGTTATTTAGGCTGGGTGCAGTGGCACACACCTGTAATCCCAGCAGCTCAGGAAATTGAGGCAGGAGGATCACGAGTTTAAAACCATCCTCAGCAAAAGCGAAGCGCTAAGCATCTCAGAGAGACCGTGTATCTTTGTGTCCCTGAAGTAAACTTGTGCCATAATGCAAAGGGAGATGAGATGCAGCAGGGTGCTATATTAACATTCATAATTACGCATCTTACGTTCCAAAATAAAATACAAAATAGGGCTGGGATTGTGGCTCAGTGGTTGAGCGCCCCTGAGTTCAACCCCTGGTACCAAAAAAAAAAAAAAAAACTATTATTTAGCTAGGCATGGTGGTGCACACCTGTAATCCCAGCTACTCAGGAGCCTGAGGCAGGAGGATCAGAAATTTGAGGCCAACCTGAGCAATTTCCGAGACTTTGTCTCAAAATAATTAAAAAAAGAGATGGGGATGTAACTCTGTGGTAGAGCACCCCTGAGTTCAGTCCACAGTATTATACACACACACACACACACACACACACACACACACACACACACACAATTCTTTCAGTATCTCCTAACACATACATTATTAAACATAGTACACTCCAAAGAAACAGGAAGGATTCAGAATACAAACAACAATATTTTCCCACTTACTGAGACTGACCCAGCTTTAGGTCAGAAAAAAAAAAAAAAAAAAAGATGCCTTCATCCAACAGATGGCTACTAAATGTGGTTCATGTAAGCATCCAGTGACAATCAGTTGAGTTGTTAAGCAAACCCACACCTTAACCCTCACCTCATCCAAAAGCCAATTAACTTGGTTCATTCTTCTGTGGAGACTGGCAAACATCCCAGGTCAAGGCAAAGCTACAGATAATTGAGAAAGACTCAATTATCCTCACAGACCAATTTACAATTTCTTTTGCTCTAGGCTGTACTAGTGGCCAAGGTTTCTGCTGAGGATAACACTCACAGGGTAAGGCAAGGGAGAAAACATGCATAGCCTATGGATTTTCTTTTTACTCATAAAAGGATTGCTAAAAAAACTCAGCTAAACATTCAATTAAAAACCTCTGAAAATATTACTGAGAACAGAAGTAGGTAGGTAGGCAGAAACCAACTGAGGCATTATAGAGAGACAGCACACTAGATATGAAGTCAGACAGAGTTGGCTGTGAGATAGCAGACAAAATGTCAGTTTCTATATTTCTTTGCACCTCCATGTCCTAATCTGTAAAATGGGGATATGTTCATCCCCATCTCTCACAAGAAAGCTGTGATGATTAAATGGGATGATGCATTTGAGAACTACTAGCACTGAATCAGAGCCATAGTAAGTGTTGTGATCGAGGGATGGAACAAATATTCATAGAGTGTCTATTAAATCTGAAAGTATTCAGGGTTCTGGCTGAGCCCCTTCAGTGTTGTATGGGAAGACATCTTGAAATACTCCTTTATTCTGAATTCAGATCACTAAGGAGAAATTAGTCCATCCTTTACTGGTTTAAACATTTTTAAACCAATAGTTGGATAAAGGCATGATACAGCAGTATTTCAGTGAATCGTAGAACTTATAAGAAAGGGTTCTTTTCATAGTGGAGAATTACTATGGCATATAAGGGCCTTCTAGCAATTCTTCATGTTCTGGAGGATTCATCCTAATAGTGATTCTGAATTACATATAATAGATCTGCCATATTCCCCATAACTTCATGAGCACCCTTCTCTCACTCACCTTTAATAACTTCCCTTTATTAAAAATCTGGTATTTCCCAGAAAGTACTAAGTAGCAAAGAATCTCACATACACACACATAAGCGCTCTCTCTCTCTCTCTCTCTCTCTCTCTCTCTCTCTCTCTCTCTCTCTCTCACACACACACACACACACACACACACAATGAAAGGGTGTACAGGAAGAAAGAGAGAAAAGGAAGGAGTGTACAAGAGAAAAACTTCTTCTCTTATATTTTGAGTTGTAGATAAACACAATAAGTTCATTTTATTCATTCATTTTTATATGGTGCTGAGGATCAAACCCAGTGCTACACACATGTTAGACAAGCAGTCTACCATTGAGCTACAACCCCAGCCCAAGAGAAAAACTTCTTAATCTCATAAATATGCATGCACCAAAATCAGTTTTAAATTTTTGTTCAAAATGTTTCACTCTCTTGGAAGGCCCATGGTTACCTTAAGAAATCTCTGAAGTGCAAGGAGTGACAACTTAAAGTGAGGTGATCTTCAGTGTGTGCAAATTAAAATGAAACCATTTTTATAATGGAGAGAAAGAGAAGGGCAAGTGATTTTCTGCTCTTTTCTCTAGAAAAAAAAACTACCCTATAGAACTTCTGAAAGACCATTCAAAGGCATACATTAACTTTATACTTAACAAAATTGAAGGATATTCTGCACCCTCATCATAGAAAAAAAGGGGAGTAATATATCTTTGCATTAGGAGCCAGAGACATAATCATTTTTAGCTGAACGAGGATGCCAGAATGGCCAACCAATGCTTTCCCTTTGATTAGCTGGAAAGCAATCAGTGCACTCCTGCTAGATTGGAGCTTTCACTCAAAATAGAAACTGGCCTGAAGTCCAGAAAGCTGGCAGTCCAGAGACAAATCCCCAGAAGGGATCTTGACACTGCACTAAGATCCAGAGTTGGCATGCTCATCAGGACCCAAGTTTAAGGCTGAAGCTTATAAAGAAGTTGCTGAATAATAAAGATTCTCAATATCCTTAGGATTCACATGTTTCTTTCATTAGCTAAAAGAAACAACTTAGGCATTTAAAGTTTGCTTCATTTTGCTATTTTAATAAAGATACTCGATTTTTGATAAAGGCATTTATTTAATTTTGAATTATAATAGATAGGGGAAGGTGATATGCATAATTTTTAGGATGGGGCATTAATGAGACTTCTGCTTCTGGGAAAATGGAGGTGAACTTTTCCTTATTCCTTCCACTAATACAACTAAAACCTTTGTACCTTATAAATAAACATCTGGCTTTCTTTAGGAGAAAGTTGTTGCAAACCTCATATTGGACAAAGGACTAGCATTTAGAATATGCAAAGAAATTTCAGAACTCAAAGGTGGAAACAAACAATCTAATTAGAAGGGTCTTAACACACATAAGACTTCTATTACTTTAAGAAGACAGACCAGCCTAGGACCTTGGGTTCCAGAGCATGGCAAAGTGCTAAGTTCTCTAGGTTTTCCTTTTGCTGGAGCTGAGAAACAGATTTCAAGCTGGAAATCTCAGTGGGCGCAGAGCACAAAGGCTCTAACAAAAGCTTGCTCTTCAAAATAAGGGAAAGAAGGAGGGGGTATGGATAGGATATCATAAAGATATAGAGAAGATCATTGGATTAGAAAAGGGAGATGAGAAAGAGGAAAGAGGGACGAAAAGGGGAGGAAATGTGTAATCAATTTAACAAAGCAAAATCACATTAGATGTGTTTATAAATGTCCAAAAGGGAATTTCACCTTTATGTCTATGTAGAAAGCATCAATCAAAAATAAATAAATAAATAAATAAGTAAAAGGAAGATCAGTAGAGGAAGGAGAACAGAGGGAGGGAGAAGAGCAGGGAATGGCTGTGGGGAATGGGTATGGAAATTGAATAAACTGAATTCCATGCATGGATGATTTTTTTACAATGAACCCAATTTCTACATATAATTATAATGATCTAATAAAAAATCATATATATATATATATATACACACACACACACACACACACACACATATATATATATATATATATATATATATATATATATATATATATAAAAGCCTGCTCTGACCCTCCAGAGAACCAGGAGAAGGATAGCCTCACAAAACAGAACACTGTTAGACAATAGCTGTACTCTAGCCAAATGCCAGAGAAAAACTGTGGCTTAATGCCACTCATGACAACAAAGGTTGAGCTGGGAGTGTGTATTTCCACTCCAGCTTGGCTGTAATGATGTGCCCCCAAACCCACCACCACCCCTAGGTATTTACAGAAAAGGCTGAATATAGAGACAGGACATTCATCCATGACAGGTTGTAACAAGCCTTCCCCTACTCTGAGTGTAAATGGAGAGCACATGGGGAACCTGGACATTTACCCTCACCTGGTAGGAACAAGGAGCCTCCTCCCTCTCACTGATGAGGTGGTGCTAGAGGAGGCCATACAGGGAAAAGAAAAGTGGCACTCCTAGCAAGGGAGGAATCAGTAGGAGACTAGAAGGAACAAAGAGCCTCCCTCCTTGGGTGTCAATAGATTTCAAGTGCAAAACTTGAACTTCTACCTCAACCTGGAAGTAATGAGGCAGTGGCCACATCCACTACCAGGGTAGTGTCAGAGGAAGCCAGCTAAAATGGAAAGTTTAGATATGTTTCATAGTCTCATAACATAATAACCCAAAGTCCACATTTCAGTAGAATATCATTCATAATTCTCCAAACCAGGAAGATCTTACACTGAACAACAATTTAGAAAGATAATAAATAGATGCTAACACCAAAATGATAGAAATGCTATAAGTATTCGATAGAGCAGCCATCATAAAAATGCTTCAATGAGTAGTTACAGCTCTGCGTGAAACAAATGAGAAAAGAGAATGTCTCAGCAAAGAACTTGCATGTCTTAGCAAAGAAATAAAGTGCCACCCAATCAAAATTTTAGAACTTAATAAAATATTCAAAATATACTTAATAATTAGTCTCAATAGAAGAATGGAGGGAACAAAGAAAAAAGAAATCAATAAACTTAAGGGCTGGGGATGTGGCTCAAGCAGTAGCGCACTCGCCTGGCATGCCTGCGGCCTGAGTTCGATCCTCAGCACCACATACAAACAAAGATGTTGTGTCCGCCGATAACTAAAAATAAATAAATATTAAAATTCTCAAAAAAAACAATTTAAAAAAATAAACTTAAAGACAGAATAATATAAATTACCTAATATAAACAATGGAAGGGAAATAGATTGGAAAAATGAACACATTCTCAGTATCTTTGGGACTGCAATGAAAGACCAAATATTCATAAATACAAGAGTGCTTGAAGAGGAAAGAGAGCAGGGCTAAAAAATGTACTTGAACAAATGATGCCTGAGAACTCCCCAAATTTGGCAAAAGACATTCTCAGATGAGGAAAACTAACAGAATTCATTACTGGCAGACCTATTCTAAAAGAACAGCTAAAGGAAGTTCTTTAAACAGAAAGGAAATGACAAGGGAATGTTGGAATATCAGGAAGAAACAACATGGCCAACCTCTCCATATAATATATTAATCATATCATATAGTGGGTTTCATTGTAGCATATTTGTGTATACAAAAAAAAACCATAATTTGATCAATGTTACTCCCCAGTACTTTCCCTCCCCTCCCCTTGATCCTTTCTTTTCATCTGCCCTATTGGTCTCCCTCTCTAATTTCATGGAGTCCCTTTGGTTTCCTTTTCTCCACCTAGTTTCCACACATCAAAGAAACATATACTACTTTTCTGAGTCTGATTTATTTTGCTTAACATAATGGTCTCCAGGTCCATTCATTTTTCCGGAAAATTTTTATTTATGACTGAATAAAACTCCATTTTTTTGTGTAAAACAATACTTCTCTTGAGTTTTCTAAAAAAATATGTTTGATGATGGAAACAAAATTTTATAGCACATTTGATGTACCTTTAAATATATGCAAAGGAAATATTTAATAAGATTTTATTATAAGTGGGGGAGCATACAGGGGTGTAAAGGGAGATAAAGTTTCTACACTTCATTCAAATTGGTGAAACGGCATCAATAGAATGATAAATAATATGTATGTTATAATATCTATAATAGTCAATAAAATCTACATGAAGAGATATACCTAAAAACACTATATATACAAAATCACTAGAATTATAATTATTGTTTAAAAAACCCACAGCAAGGTGGGAAAAGAAAATAAAGAAAAAATAGAACAAAGGGAAAACAAAATAAAATGTTAGAATTAAGCTCTAATATATCAATAATTACATTAAATATAAATGGTCTAAATGTACCAGTTAAAAGACAGATTGGAAGAGTACCTTAAAACACAACTATATACTGTCCAAACTATATACTGTAAATAGATATTCACTTAAAATAAAATGTGAAGGTTTAAAATAAAATAATATAAAATATATGATGTAAATTCTAATAAAAAGAAAAAAGAATGGCTATATTAATGGCAGATAAAGTAAGTTTTGGAGTAAGGAAAATTACTAGGGAAAGAGGTAAGTTGCACAATGATAAAAAGGATCAATCCACCCAGAAAGCACAAAAATTCTAAATACCTATCCATTAAACAACTAAAAAGTATGTGAGGAAATCCAGACAAAACTGAAAGTAGAAATAGACAAATCCACAATTACACAGTACTTGGACCTACTTTTTCTTCTATTAGGTGCAGGGTCTCTGCCTAGGTCCTTAATCCACTTTGATTTGAGTTTTGTGCATGATGAGAGATAGGGGCTTAATATTGTTTTGCTAATTATGGATTTCCAGTTTTCCCAGCAGCATTTATTGAAGAGACTACTTTTTGCCAATATGTTTTTGGCACCTTTGTCTAATATAAGATAACTGTATTTATGTAGGTTTTTCTGTGTCATCTATTCTGTACCATTGGTCTTCATGTCTATTTTTGTGCCAATACCATGCTGTTTTGTAACTATAGCTCTGTAGTATATAGTTTAAGGTCTGGCTGGATATAGTGATGCCACCTGCTTCACTCTTCTTGCTAAGGATTGCTTTAGGTGTCCTGGGTCTCTTATTTTTCCAAATGGATTTCATGACTACTTTTTCTATTTCTATGAAGAATGTCACTGGGATTTTCATAGGAATTGCATAAAATATGTATAGTGTTTTTGGTAATATGGCCATTTTGATAATATTAATTCTGCCTAGCCAAGAATATGGGAGATCTTTCCATCTTCTAAGGTCTTCTTCAATTTCCTTCTTTAGTGTTTCTTTTAGTTTTCATTGTAGATGTCTTTTACTTCTTTTATTCAAATGATTCTGAAATATTTTATTTTTTGAGACTATTGTTAATGGGGTAGTTTTCCTAATTTCTCTTTCAGTTGATTCATCACTGACCTATAGGAACACAAGTACTTGGAAATTTCAATGCCTTTCTCTCAACAATGAATAGAATTACTAGACAGAAAATACATAGGAGGTAGAAGAATTCAACACTACCATTTACCAACAAAACTTAAATAACATTTATGAAACATCCCACAAATTAGTAGAATGCACATCATTTTCAAATGCTCATGAAAAATATGCCAAAATAGACTACATCCTGGTCCATAAACAAATCTTAAACAGTTTTAAAATTAATTAAAACATATGCAGTACTTTTTCCTACTACAGTGAAATCAAAATAGAAATGAACATTTGGAAACTAAAGCAACATTTCTCTTTTGGTACTAAGGATTGAACCCAAGGCACTCTACCACTGAGCCACATCCATAGCTCTTTTTCATTTTTTATTTTGAGATAGGGTCTCACTAAGTCACTTAGGCCTTGCTAAAGTTGCTGAGGCTGGCTTCAAACTTGCTATCCTCTTGCCTTAGCCTCCAGAGGTTCTGGGGCTACATGTGTGTGCCACCATGCCTGGTACTAAGCAACATTTCTAAGTAATCTGTGGGTCAAAGAGGAATTCTCTAGAGAAATCACAAATAATATTATATATATACATACATATATATAAATGAAAATGAAAATACAACATATTACAATTTTCAAGACATAGCCAAAGCCGTGCAAAAAGGAAAATTTGTAGCATTGTTACTATATTAGAAAAGAACAAAAGACACAAATAAGTAATCTAGGCTCCCACCTCAAGAAATTAGAGAAAGAAGAGCAAAAGAAACCCAAAGCAAGCACAAGGAAAGAAACAATAAATATGAGAGCAAAAATCAATGAATGAAACTAACACCAAAATTACAGAAAATCAATGAAAAAAAACTGGCTCTTTGAAAAGGTCAATAAAATTGACAAAATTCTAGCAAGACTGACAAAGGAAAAATGAGAGGTATATAAATTATCAATATTAGCAATGAAAAAAGTCTATGACAAAAGACTGTAAAGATATCAAAAAAGACCATAAGGGAGTACTATGCACAATTTTACAGACACAAATATGACAATTTAGATGAAATAGACAATTATGCCCTTGAATAATTAAAACCTAATACACCTTGTTTAATATGAAATAGATCATTTGAATAGGCCTGTAACCATTAAGAAAATTAACCCAGAAAGATAGAATGAATCAGACAGAACTTTCCTAGGTTCATATCTGAATACATGACCAGTGAAACTCCACATCTTGTAAAACTGCAAGAATAAGATCTTGATTAGAAAAAGTTATATTCTATGTATATATAATATGTCAAAGTACACTCTGCTGTCTTACATGTCTAAAAAGAACAAATAAAATAAATTAAAAAAAGAATTTTAAAAAAGGAAATTAACTCAGAAGTTAAAAACTCATACAAGGAATCCTCAGGCCCAGATTGTATCCATGGAAAATTCTATCAAAACATCACACTGTATCCCCCCAAATATGTGCAATTATTATGCACCAATTAAAAACAAAACAAAAAATTATTTTCTCTAGTAATTTTCCTTACTCTGAAAAAAAAGAAAATTGCTAAAAAAATATTAGCACCAATTCTACATATCTTCCAGAAAATCAAAGAGGGGAGAACTCTTCCCAAAATATTTTGTGAAGTATTACCCTGATGTGAAAACCAGACAAAACTGTACCAAAAAAAAAACCTACACATCTCATAAATAATTACATGAAGAATTCTTAAGAATACATTGGGGAGCCAGGGTTGTGGCTCAGTGGAAGAGCACTTGCCTAGCATGTGTGAGGCACTGGATTCAATCCTCAGCACCACATAAAGATAAATAAATAAATAAATGTATTGTGTTCATCTACAACTAAAAAAATATTTTTTAAAAAGAATATATTGGGGGCTTGGGTTGTGGCTCAGTAATAGAGCACTTGCCTAGCATGTGTGAGGCACTGGGTTCAATCCTCAGCATCACATAAAAATAAATAAAATAAAGGTATTGTATCCATCTACAATTAAAAATATTTTAAAAAAGAAAATATTATGGAATAGGATTCCTCAATCCATGAAAAGAATTAAATAATTTGGCCAAGTGGAGGTTATTTCTGTGATGCAAAACAGATTCAACATTTGAAAAACAGTCAATTGTGATATACCTAATCAGCAGGCTGAAGGAAACTTACAGGATTTATCATATTCATACATAACAATCATTTAACAAAATCCAGCATGCATTCATAACAACTCTCATCAAACAGAGAATAAAGAGGAACTTCATCACTTGGTAAAGAACATCTGCAAAAATCCTACTTCCAGCATCACATTTAATGAAACACTGACTGCCACGTGATAGCCACCTTTCCTATTCTTATTCAACATAGTACTCAAATTTACAGCCAGCACAGGAAGATAAGTAGAACCAATGAAAGGCATTCAAATAGGAAAGGAAGAAGTAAAGCTGTCCCTATTTGCAGATGACTTGTGTCCAAAAACCCAAGGAATCCAAAATGAACAAAAACAAATAAAAAAGAAATTCCTAGAACTAATAAGTTCAGCAAGATTGGATTATACAAGATCAAACATAAAAGGCATTTATATTTTATACACGAACAATGGGCATGTAGTAACAAATTAAAAATAATACTATTTGTAATTGCTGCAAAGAAAATAAAATAGGTGTAAATCTAACAGAATATGTATAAGAGACATATTCTGAAAACTACACAATGCTGATGAAGGAAATCAAAGATCTAAATAAATAGACACACTGTGTTCTTGGATTAGAAGACTTGATGTAGTAAAGGTATCAATTCTCAAATTCCCATATATATTTAATGCAATTATAATAAAATTTCACCAATATTTTTGTACATATAAGCACAATTGTTCTAGAAAGGAGTCAGTCTATTCAATTTTAAGAATTATATACCTATAGTGATCAAGACTGGGTGATATTGGTAGGGGGTTATATACATAGGACAATGGATATATACATAGAGAATAGAAAACCCAGAAACAAACCCACATAGATATGCCCAATTTATTTCTGACAAAGTATAAAAGTAATTCAATGGAAAAATATAGTATTTTCATCAAATGGTAGTGTAACAATTAGACAACCACAGGCCTGAAAATGAAACTTGACCCAAGCCTCTCTCTCTCTCTCTCTCTCTCAGACACACACACACACACACACACACACACACACACACACACATCAAAAACAGATCATGGACTTATTGGAAATGTAAAACTATAAATGTTTTTGAAAATATAGGGGAGAATATTTGGTATCTGAGACTTTGTAAATAGCCTTTAGCTGTGATCTCAAAAGCATGATCCATCAAAGGAAAAATTGATAAATTGAATTTTGCATTACATCATTTATTATTTCAGTAATTGTTACTATAGACTATTTTGTGCTAGGTGCTGGGATTTTAAATATAATTAAAATGCATTTCAAGGAATATATAGCCTTCAAGGAACTATTAGTTTTGCAGTGAATGAGATGCCTAAACTCAGAATAAGAATGAGATGTGGTAAGTACATAGAGAACTGTATCTCTGCTGTAGGAATGAGGAACACTTTATAACACATGGAGAGGACCTGTACCAATGAGTAGGGGCTCATGAGGTAAAGGGGAGGTGGGAGACTATTCCAAGCAAGAAAGAACAGTATCTGTAAAGGAAGAGTCATGAAAGAACACTGTATTCAGGGAACAGCTAAGATGTTCATAGAGGCTAAAAGTGTGAGATTTGAAAGAAGACATATTTTAGATAGAATCAATAGAATTCAGTAAATGATTTGATAAAGGTGAAGTGGATATCTGAGAGAAGACTGGGAATCAAGATGCTTGTCAAAGTTTTACTTTAGGAGACTAGGACCACTAAATGTGATGAGGAACAGGAAAGGAAGGGGTTTTTTTTCTGAGTGGGGACAGTAGTAAGACATGTTGAGTTTGAGGTAATTGTTTTTACAAATAAAAATATCCTACAGAGAACTGGTAAAATATGACTGGTATTTATAAAATAGTTCTGGGCTAGAGATGGAAGTGCAAGAGACATCAGTATTCACTTAGCTGAAGCTATGGGAGTAAATTATATTACATACTCAAAGGACAGACAGAAGCTGGGTGTGTGTGTATGTGTGAGAGACAAAAAGAAATTGATAGAGCAAAGTCCAATATTCTTTTTTGACTGCTTGCCATCCAGTCTCCGAAGAGGTAGTTTAGATTCCCCTCTATGCATTAACATTTAGAGAACTCTGGCTTGAATAAGACAAAGAGATGAAAAGGCTATAGTTCATCCATTTCTCAGCCATTGCTGCCAAATTTTTTCTCTTCTGTCTCAGTAAGGCATCTCTGGGGAAGTAACAATCTGCTGAAGTCAGTAAAGAAAATTCCATAGCTTTCATTGGTGAATTATCACTGACTACAGAAAGTGACTTGGAAGTCCTTTAGAAGACCTAGCTAAAATCCCTTCTGTTCCAAATGATGCTATTTCTTCTTGTCTTTAATGAAGGAAAAAATATCAGATACCCTTTTGCGTGTATTACAGAACTGTGTGTTTCTGGTATGGACAGTACGGGAAAGTAGATTTTTCAAGAAAAATAAAGTGGCTGATTGGAGGTCTTAGGGTTGACAGGGAAAAATGGGTGGTTAGAGGAAACTGTGAGACTCAATTCCTGGCATTCAAGAAAAACTGAGGTGGTTTTTTTTTCTACAGGATATTTTTTTAGTGCTTAAATGCAGTTATTAAATCACTTCTTGCCAGGCTTGGTGGCACATGCCTGTAATCCCAGAGACTTGGGAGGCTGAGGCAGGAGAATTACAAGTTTAAGGACAGCCTAGGCAAATTACCTAGATCACATCTCTAAATACATACATACATACAGGCCTGGGGATAGAGGTCAGTGAATAGAACAATTGCCTAGCATGCACAAGCCCCTGGAGTCTATCCCCATTACCACACACACAAAATAAATTTACAAAATTTGTCTTACCAAGCAAATTTATAAAGATGTATAAAGAATCCATCACACAGCTTATTTAATCTTCAATAATTATTCTTCAATAAATAAGCCAATTGATTTAATGTCCAACATTATGAAATGAATTAAGTTGGCATTTTTGCTTTGCTCTGTTTCTGTTTCTGTTTTGTTCTGTCCGTGGCAAGTGGCTATTTCTAAGGGTCTGAAAACTTTATCTCTTCAGGTTAAATAACCTTGATTCTTTTCCAAAGGCTTCATCAGAATGCCTTTTCTATCCATTTGTCATTTTATAGTACTTCCTTGATAGCTCACCAAATTCTCCACACTCATCTTTAGTTGTTATGATAGGATCACCTTAACTCTGTGATGAGAAACTGTGTCTAAGTATTTTTCAAAACATTCTGTTCCGTGAAAGGGATGTGAGCTCTTGAAAAAAACATCTCAGAGTTTAAAAAAAAGTGTCAGGGACTGTTGTGAAAGGAAGTGAGCTGCTCTGGGATATTAATTAAGTCCAGTTATTGTATCCAAATTAAACTGGTGTCTCCTAACTGCAACAACAACAACAAAGCAGCAAAGTGGAAGGAAGAGAAGAAATGCATAAGAGAAAGCTGAAAATATCTCCTTCTTAAGGAAAGAGAGAAAAGGGATTTTCATCCACTTAGTGGTATCATTTCCTTAATGAAGCTATTCTTTTCTTTATAAATTCTGTCTGGTGGGGAAGGACAAAAATAACAGTGGAAGGAAATCTGACAGCATCAAGAGACTGAACAGGTGAATGCAGGGTTTCTACCTGGTTAGCTCCAATGGCCAAGGCTAAGGGAACAGCTTATTTGTGGCCAATACAGTGTGAATGATAGTTAATCACTGACAGAGGCAGACTCAGGTAATTTGGATACTGAGCAAGTTCCAAGGATAAAAGCATGCTTTCAGAGGAGCATTTTGATTTTATTGAATTGAGACCTGGGGTGAGTTGATAAAAGCAAAGTGAAGGAGTATCATACCAGGTAGTGCCTTAGTTGTTTATTATTTTCAAAAATTCCTCTAAAATTGCCTGCAGCTGTTGGTTAATGTCAAGCCAAGCTGTTTTAACATCAATATCTATGATTTTTTTTTAAAGGAAAGGCATAATTTTCTCTCTTTGTGATGTGATAAAACACAAACAGAGAGTTTGACTTGTCTGAAGAGATCCAGTCTGGCAGAGGGGAAAGAGAGCTAATACTTCTTAAGATGCTAAATTCCCAGTATCTTATCTACATGCTTTCATTTCATTCTCAGAAGAAATCACTGGAAAGGAAATGAGAAAACTGACTCAGAGATATTAAGGAACATGTCTAACCTATCTCAACTTATATTGGTGTTCCTAGGTGCTCTCCTCAAGGTGTCATTAATTCATCAGCTATTTATTTATTCATCAAATACTATATTCCAGGCACTGGAGACTTTTACTAGATATTAAGATCTTAACTTTTTGGAGTGTACCTGTCCCTGTTGAATTCATCAACATTTGGGGAATCCTCTCTTTCAATCCATTGGCTTCCTGCTCTACATTCTATTATATGCCTAATCAATGGCCATCCTTTTTGATGCATGCCTGTGGTCAAACCAAGAATGAGTCATTGAACAGGAGGAAAACAAACAAAATGATCAACCAGTCTTTTCCCTGACACAATCAACCAAATTAGTGTAGGAAAAAGCTATTAGGTCACATCCAGTCCATCCCTCTAGAGACAGAGCAAAACCACTCCTTGTATTATGCTACATTATTTCTCAACGACATTGTCCTGTCTAATTCTAAATAATTATAAATGACTCAGCAGCAGGGTTTCCACTATTTCCTCTCAAAGATTAGCCCACAATCCAGTAATTTTCAGTGTCAAGATGGTTTCTCTGATAGTCAGCTTAAACAGTGCTTGTCTTGATTTCATCTAATTATGCTCTGATCTACCCTGTTCCCCATTCTTTACAATTCTTCTTTTGTTGCTGTATTTATACTCTTGAAATATAGCTACATGCCTAATACACCAATTCCCTCCCCTCTCCACCATGGCTCACTGTTAAGTTACCCTCAAGAAAGAAAGCCTCAACCCCACACAACTTCTAGTCACCTAAGTATTTTTCACCTAGGCAGAAAAACACCAACTAATTTCTTATACTTCTGGGGTTAGACCTTTCAGATACCTAACTATAATATTAGGCAGAGAAGCTGATGTCTTGAGGCCACAGATTGTGTTGAACTACCTCTTGTCACCTCCATATTTCTGCTCCTCTAGGGTATAGGAACACTTCTTCCATGTTTTTTTTTCCTACCACATGTTGTGAGAGTAGCAGAAAAGATCTAATTTTATCAAAAGAACATCTTAGGAGATTCTTTCTGGGTACACAAGTCATTCATTCACTAATATTCAACTTTTGCTAGAAACAAGCATTGTCATTCCCTGTAAAAGTCATTATGGTTATACTATGTGCATCTGGCATGTTCTTCTTCCTCAAGGAATTTACAGTGTAATAAAGAAGATATGTATGTTTCTCTCCTCAACTTATCCCCTGCCACTTTTCTTTCTTAAAAAAAGTGTTGGGTCAGGTGCAGGGGTGCATGCCTATAATCCTAATGATTTGGGAGTCCAAAGCAGGAAGAATGCAAGTTCAAGGCCAGCCTCAGCACCTTAGTGAGGACCTGTCTAAAACCAAAATTTTAAAAAGAACTGGGGATGTAGCTCAGTGATATAGCCCCCTATAGCCCCAATATGTCAAACAAAGTGTTGTTGTGGTAGCTCAGTGGTAGAGCAATTGCCTAGCATGTGCAAATCCCTGGGTTCATTCCTCAGCACCCACTCCACAAAATAAAGTTTACATTTACAATTACTCACTTTTATGCATTCTTCATTAAAAGTAAATCTCTGCTCCTAATGTTTTAAGGAAGGCTCACCTGCCAAAGTCAACAGATAACCCCTGAATTAGCACACTCAATAGTCTCTTTTCAATATTACCTGGCATGACTGCAGTAATATTTAACACTATTGATTGATGGAGTGCTCTTTCTTCAAATCCTCTCTCTGCCCTTGCTTTCCACAATACTACTCTCCCATGTCTCTTTTCTCATCTGTGATTGCCCTTTCTTTTTCCTTTTGCATCTCCTTTCTTTCCTCACTCTCAGCTGATGGCCTCCCCTTATATTTGAACATAAAAGAGAAGCATAGAGAGGAGAATTTCCTCCTCTTTCCATCACCGTTTCACCAACTTACTCAGCCTTCCATCTTCACAATGTGGATGAATTGTCCTCATTCTTAGCAAAGTTCAATTGGCCACTTGCACTCTAATCTTCCCAAGGACCTTGCTGTGCAATTATTCCTTCCTTTTTATCCCATCAATTTCTCCCTCACTCCTGAATTATTTCCATCAGCAATCAGATATTTAATATTTGTGATTTAAAAGAAAATTTCCTGGGGCTGGGGTTGCAGCTCAGTGGTAGACCACTCATCTTGCACATGTGAGGCCCTGGGTTCAATCCTCAGCACCACATAAAAATAATTAAATAAATAAAAAAAAGGTATTGTGTCGAACTACAACTAAAAAATAAATATTAAAAAAAGAAAATTTCCCTTTTTTAAAAAAATGAAACAAATTTAATCTTTGACAAATAAAAGTGTAGATATTCCCTCCAGTTGACCCTCCATCTAATACTCTATTTTTCTATACTTTTTCACAATGAAACTCATAGGAAACTCATACTGTCTTTACTTCTTCATTCCTGCCACCATTCTTTCAAGAAACTATCTTTTCAGGCTTTTGTCTCCAACATTCCAATGTCAAGATTACCAATGACCTCTGTGCTGTCAAAACCAATAGTCAGTTCTCAGAATCAATCTCTCACTAACTTTTCACACTGATGACGACTCCCTCTTTCTTGAATCAGTTTCTTCACTTGAATTGTGGGACACACCGCTCTCTTTCGCTTTTCCTAGCACTGAACTGGTCATTTCTTAGCTTGTTCTTCTGGTTGCTCTTTATCTGCCCTCTCTAAATATTAGTATGCCCCATGTCTGAGTCCAAGGAACTCTACTCTTTACTGTTTACGCTTAACCTATTAGTGATCTCACCTAATCTCAAAGCTTTGAGGATTAGAAGTTCACTCCAAAAATGTGTGTGTGTGTGTGTATTTAACCTTAACCTATTTCATGAAATCTAGATTCCTTTAATTTATTACTTAACATTGGCATAGATAGACATTTTCAATTTAACATGTACAAAACCAAACAATTTGTTCCTAACATCAGTCAAACTTGTTCTTCCTCTTTTCTTTCCCACCTTAGTAACTGATACCATCCAGTTATTCGATCCAAAATTAAGGAATCTTTTAATTCCTTGCCTACTCCTGCTCTATCACAAACCTGGCTAACTCACACCTTATCCATGAACAAATCCTCCAAATCAAATTCAAAATCCAACTACTATTCACCATCACTATTACTAAAATTGAAGTCCAAAAGGCTTCAGAAGGATCATGGCCCCAAGTGACACCTTGATTTCAGACTTCTCGCTTCTGCAATTGTGAAAGAACTTGCATTGTTTTAAGGCATCCTGTTTGTGGAACTTTGGTATGGCAGCCCTAGGAAACTAATACAGAGGTGACATAAAATAAGAACTGAATGGAGTCCTCTGCTTTAAACAATTAACAGGTCACTGGTAATGTTGAACAATTCCTTGAGGAACACAATGGGGGATCATGTTAGATTGTCACAGGTTGTGTGAATGGGAGATTACAGAGTAGAACCAGTGAATGAAGACAGCTTCTCAAAGTAGTTTAGCTGGGGCTGGGGCTGGGGCTCAGCAGCATCACACTTGCCTGGCATGTGAGAGGCACTGGATTCAATTTTCAGCACCACATATAAATAAATAAAATAAAGGTCTGTCAGAGTAGTTTAGCTGTGAAAGAAGAGAAGAAAGGGCAATAACTAAAAATGAACATAGGTCCAGGGAAAGTTTTCAAAATTGGAGCAAGTTTGTAGACTTAAGGAAAAAACATAGGGCAAATGGGATAACAGGCTGATAATATCTGAATAAAGGAGTAATAGCAATTAAAGGAGAATACTTTCTTTTTTAAGCTGTATTTTCTTGGTGCATTATAATTACGCATAATAGTAGGATTCATTATGCCATTTTTGTACATGCATATAACATAATTCAATCAATCTCATTTCCCAGTATCTTCCCTTTCCATTCCCTCCCCCCCCCCATGATTCACTACTATACTCTATTGATATTAAAGGAGAAATATTTCTTAAGGAAGTGAGGGGGAATGAGTTCCAGGACATAGAAGAATAGTGTATATCCAAATGACACAATTAACTCTTTTAAGATATAGCCCTTTGGGTTCCAGGAATATAAGGATAGAAAAGAAGTCACTTAGAACAATCTATATGGGGTAATAAATGCTTGGATGAAGTATTTGGACTTATTTCTGGAGGCAATTGGGGCTTTTTTGGAGAAAAGGAATGACATGACCCAAGCTAAGCACAATAGAGATCTCACAACTCATGAGGTTTACCCGAAGCACAATTATTGCTGATTGAAATAAATACTGAGATGTACTTTAGGAAGATTAATTTGGCAGAAGTGCAAAGAATGGGTTGGAGGGCATCCAGACAAGAGGTAATGAGTCCCTGGCAGTAGCAGGAAGAAGGCAAAGGAGATTGATGGGATGGATATTAGAAACGCTGCAGAGGGAGCTCAGAAAGGACTCAGGGATTGTTGGAGATAAAAAGAGGGAACTGAAGAGAACCCTACAATTGTAAGCTTGACTTATAGGGACGGGAATGATGCCACATACAAAAAATACAAATATCAGGACATTGGTGGGTAAGAAGTATTGCACACTTGGGAAGTATGGAGCTTAGGAAGAAGAAAATGGGGAGAGATCTGGTAGTTTCCTATATCCAGGGGAGAGGTGAAATATTTAGAAGTAAATCAATCAATAAAAGAAGGGTTGGCCAAAGTAAAAGTTAAGGTAAAGAATAGAATCACAAGTCTACTTTAGGTAAAGAAAGGAGACGTTTTCCTCAAATGCAGGAAAGCTTCCTAGAGGAGGTAAAACATTTGACACATCCTAGAAGTGGTGGAAAGCAAGCTGGACCTGTGCAAATCAGATGCTGCTGGTTCTAGTGCTACCTCTGTCATTTCCAAGCTGTGTGGACTTAAGAAAATCCTTCCTCATTCTAGGCCTTAGTTTTATCACCTATAAAACGGAGTCACTAAGTACGGTGTTTACAGAGACCTCTTTTAGTTCTAATAATACATTTGCCTTTGATTGGAGCTTTGACTTTGGTGTATAGCTGGTCATTGATTGGCAGAGTAGAAGAAAACATTCTAGGTCAAAGAAAAACATAGAAAAGGCAAAGAAAAGATCTTGGGGTGTCACTCAGTGATAGGTCACTTGCTTGGCATGCATAAGGCCATAGGTTCCATCTCCAGTGCATATGCACAGAGGGAGGAAGAGGAGGAGGAGGAGGAGGAATAAAAAAGGCAAAAAGGTACATTTGACTTATTTCACTTAGCATGATAGTCTCCAGATCCATCTATTTACTGGAAAATGTCATAAAGTCATTCTTCTTTATGGCTGAGTAATATTCCATTCTCTCTCTCTCTCTCTCTCTCTCTCTCTCTCTCTCAAACACACACACACACACACACACACACACACACACACACACACACACCCCTCACATTTCCTTTCTTAAAAAAACAAAGGTTGAATGTTCTCTTTGATATGTGGAAGCTAACACACAAAAAGGGAGGAAGGGAAGAATAGAAGTTCAGCGGATTAGACAAAGGGAAATAAAAGGAAGGGATGGGAATTGGAATAAAAAAGGCAGTGGAATTCATTGGACCTAACTTTCTTATGTACATATATGACTACACCACAGTGAATCTCGCCACCATGAGATCAACAAGACTTGGAGCCTAATTAGTATAAAATATGTTCCATGTTTGTATAAATATGTCAAAATAGACTCTGCTTGGGCTGGGTTTGTAGCTCAGCAGTAGAGCGCTTGCCTAGCATGTGTGAGGCACTGGGTTTGATCCTCAGCACCACATAAAAATGAATTAATAAAATAAAGGTTCATCAACAACTAAAAAAATAAAAATAGACATTACTGTCATGTTTAACTAAAAAGAACAAATAAATTTTAAAATGTTATAAAAGAGAAGTAAATTATTTTGGAACTAGTTTTTTTCACAACTGGAGCTATCTAACCTAATTATTATTCTTACTGACAATTATTAAAGTACTATGGGGTTGACAAAAAGAACTGGTCTATGTTGTCAAAAGTGCTGGCCATTAAAAATCAATGCATACAGGTGAAGTATCATACTCCCCCTAAAATCAGTCCTGAAGGATAAGCACTGCCTTCCTTTTATTTACTCAGGACAAAAGAAAACAAAAGGTATGAAATGGCTACTCTGTTTCAGGTAATTTCTTTTTTTTTTTTTTTAAAGAGAGTGAGAGAGGAGAGAGTGAGAGAGAGAGAGAATTTTTTTTAATATTTATTTTTTTTTTAGTTCTCGGCGGACACAACATCTTTGTTGGTATGTGGTGCTGAGGATCGAACCCAGGCCGCACGCATGCCAGGCGAGCACGCTACCGCTTGAGCCACATCCCCAGCCCTCAGGTAATTTCATATATTTACCTACAAGTAATTTCCCACGAGGGCAAGATTTGCTTTTAAATCTGTTGCATTAATTGCTGTATCACTAATACCTGAAATAGCACTCAGTACCTAGTTGGCACTCAATAAAAGTTTTTCAAATTACTTGAAAAAATATATGAATATAATCTCATTTACTCTTTATAATAAACTGGCAAAAGAGGCAATAGTATTCTCATAATACAAATGGGAAAAAATGAGTACAAGTGCTTATGTAAATTTGGTTGAAATCACACAACTAGTAGGGGTCTTGCTGGGAACAATACAACAGATAGTGATCTACACGTGACAGGAAAGCATCTGTCTTTTTCTCCTTGGTATCTCAACAGCTAACTCAGAGATTCCAGTAAGATTCAAAAAATACCTTGTGAATAGAAACAAACAAGAAAGCAAGCAAGCAAATGCATGCTTGTGTGAACCCAAATAATATCCATTTTTTTTCTACACCAACCACATCATGATCCAAATTTAAAAGAGTACTTGAAACACGAGAACTCATCAATTTGCTTACCATGCTTTTTAGCTGAAATACTCTGTGATTTTTTAATTCTTTCTTACTTGTAGACCAAGATGGCTCTTTCAGGCTTTTAAACTTTTAGATAGAGTCACAAGATCTCTTTGGAGAATGTTTTACACCAAGGGGCCAGAAAACTTATGCGGTAAAGGGCAAGGTAATAAATATTTTAGGCTTCAAAGGCCATATGGTATCTGTTGCAAGTACTCAACTGCCACTGTAGGGTAAAAACAGTCACAGACAACTCATAGATGGATGAGTATTCCCATGTTCTAATAAAATTTTATTTGCAAAAACAGATGGCAGGCCAGAACTAGCCACAGGCCATAGTTTACCTATCCCTGCTTTTTAAAATTACTTTGATTTTTCTACCCCTTTTCTTTCCAGTCCTTGTCTAACATTGTATCAACCCTAAAGCTCCCCCTACCCCATGACAGAACAACTTCACTCGTAATAAGCTTTAATCATTTCAGCCTTTCTGTTTAATTGTAGATAGCAGGACTATTATGACAACAACTGACAGAAGATAGCATGGGAGGTTGGCAGTTGGCCTGGACATGGCTCTAAGATATGGCAATTCCTTTTCATAATCTTCATGCTGGTCAAAACCTGCTCATCAGGTACACACGATGAAAGCTGTATTCTTGCTTTTTGTTCAGTGCACCCAGAATTGATTAGACACTTAAAAACAATCTCACAAGGGGCTGGGGATATAGCTCAGTTGGTAGAGTGCTTGCCTCGAATGCAAAAGGCTCAGGGTTCAATCCCCAGCACAACAACAAAAAAAAAAAAAAAAAGAAAAAGAAAAGAAAGAAAAAAAGAAAACAAAATCTTACAAATAACAATACTTGTAAGAGAATGAATACAATGCTAAATGCCAATTTAGATGACTGAAAAATAGAGTCATCAAGTGAACCAGTTACTCATAGTTCCTACATCCCTATATGAGGATACAGGCAGAAAAGTCCTGAATCTTTCCTACTTCCCTATCAGGATGTATAAAATAATAATTTCTGAGTCCTTCCTGTGGGCCATACAATGCACTGCATCCTGGGGACATGACAGGGAATAAGGAGCAGTCCTTCCCCTCATGGTTCTTCTAATCCAAGTGTCAGAAATATTTTTCTGTAAAAAGCCAAATAATTAAGATTTTTAAGCTTTTCAAGCCACGCAATCTCTGTCACAACTACTCAACCTTGCCGTTTTAATGCAAAAGCAGCATAGGTAGTAAATACATGAACAGATGTGATTCTTTTTCAGTAAAACCTTATTTATGGGCACTGAAAATTTAATTTTACATAATTTCACATATGACAAAATACTAACCATTCATTTATTTTTCCCAATCATTTAAAAATATATTTAAACTTAAACAACAATTTTATAGCAGGCCATATAAAATCAGGATGTAGGCTGGCTTAGCCCATGACTATAGTTTGCCAAAATTTGGTCTAATGTAGTGGGGAAAATAAATTTAGAAAAAAAAAAAAAAAAACTTTGGTGCTATGTGATAAAGGCTAGAGGTAGACAAAGGTCACCTACATCAACCAAAGGTGTCAAAGAAGATATCCTAGAAATGACCACCCAAGGCTGAGTCTGTAAACATGTGAATGTTAAACCAGGCATGGTGGCGCACGCCACCGTGTGCAGAATCCCAGCAGCTCAGGAGACTGAGGCAGGAGGATTGCGAGTTCAAAGCCAGCCTCAGCAAAAGTGAGGCCCTAAGTAACTCAGTGAGACCCTGTCTCTAAATAAAATACAGAATAGGGCTGGGGATGTGGCTTGAGTGCCCCTGAGTTCAATCCCCTGTACCAAAAGAAGAGAAAAAGAAAATGGATGCTCTAGGTAGAAAGGAGAGAATGAACAATAACAGAGATGATAAACAGTGTGATATTCTTAGAGAATGGTTATTACTCCAGCATAAAAACAAGATGTGCCAGATGAAGTTGCAGGCGTGGGTAGGAAGGAGGACATAAAATGACATATATTGTGTCTCTGGGCAGTGAAGGCCACTGACAAGTTTTCAGCAGGGGATTGATATAATTGAATCTGTGTTTTGGATTCATCTCTGTGGCAAAACCTTGGCAGACAGATCTGAAGCAGCTGAGAGGTGACTGAAATAGTTCAGGGGAGAGATGATGAGGGCCTGAACCAGGGCAGTAACAGTAGAAATGGAGAGAAAAGGATGGATTCTAGAAATGTCTGAAAGATAAAATCATCATGGTTCAGTGAGGGAGAGCAAGGAGTCAGAATGACTCATAGGTTTCTCATTTGGATGGCTGGGAGGAGGAGGGTAGCAGTAACTACAATGGGTGAGGGAGAGAGTTTGAGAGGATATATAACAAATTCAGATTTATATACATTGCATTTCTATTTTCGGTGGGTTTTCCTATCTACCTGCTGAAAATATGAATCTGAATTTGGACAGATTGGAGGAGATTGGAATGAGAGATATGGCCATTATCACAGAAGTGATAGTTAAAATTATAAAGTACATGGGGTACCTTACATTAAATGAGTAGAGTCAGGAGAGTCATGGGCCGTAATGGTCAAAAGGAAGATTATAGGAGGAAAAATATTTGAGACCTTGATGATATAGAAGAGTAAGTATAAAGAGAATGAGGTATGAGAAAGCTAGATGAGGAAAGGTTGTTATCAGAGAATCGAAGTTAATTTTTCTCAATTGATTCCTGAAAATTAAGACCTATTACCTCAAGGCAGTACTTCTCAAATGGTCAGTGTTTTGCTAGAAAGCTTATTAAAGACAGTGTGAAAGCTGGCCCCATGGCACATGCCTCTAATCCCAGCTACTTGGGAGGCTGAGGCAGGAGGATTCTAAGTTTGAGGCCAGCCTCAGCAATTTAGCAAGGCCCTGTCTCATAATAAAAACTGAAAAATACAAGGCATGTATTGGCAGAGCACCCCTGGGTTCAATCCCCAGTACCACAAAAATGAAACAAAAAAATCTAAAACCTACAATGTCAGAAATCACCCCCAGAGTTTTAACTCAGTGTGTCTGTGAGTCTGTGCTGTTGCCCAATAATTTGCATTTCTAGCAAGTTCCTAAGTGATACTCAACAGTGTGTTTCACTTAGCAACTTGCTAGGGAAACTTACCAGGGCTCTAAAATGCCACTTCTCTCTTATGCAGCTAAAATGCTCCAGTTACATATCATCCTTTGGAAAAGTGAAATGATAGTCACAAATTATTTTCTGTACTCTGATGCAGATGAAGAACACTGATTGAGAAAGACGGGAGGTGTCAGGGGTCCATGAAAGCAGGGACCATAACTACATAGTTCATGATTGAATTACCAGACTCCAACATAGGTCTGACATTCAATAAATATTTCTTGACTCAAATATTGGCAGAGACCATGACACAGTCAGGGGAGTGAGCTGCTGACATAGGTTTGCTCACTGAAGTTAAGATCAGGCCTCCATAAGACTATAAAGTTTGGAACTCTCTACAGGACACTGAAATCTTTCAGTATGACAGCTGAAATTGCATTAGAGAAGATGACATTGAAGCAGGTGCCAAAGTATAAAATGGGAAAATGACCCAGAGCTGATAGGTGACATGACAAAGATAAAGCCTGCTCCTTTGAATTTCAAAAGTGAAAGGAGAGCTGCAGGTGGTAGAATACTTGCCTAGCATGTGTGAAGGCCTGGGTTCCTTCCCTTGCACTGCAATAAATAAATAGATAATAGTGAATGGATCTTACATGAAGGTAGAGCAATGATTATTTGGAAGTTGTCTATGAAGAGCATGACTAAACCAGGGAATGTGACTATATTTTTCATTATATATGTCTTGCTCTTTTTAAAAATAATATAACACAGTGCCATAAGACTGTCTACACATCAAAAATTACTCATATACATGTTTTTCTGTGTGGTTTTGTAATTTCCTCCATAGACATCCTCTTTTTGTCATGCATATTTCTTCTTCTTTTTTTCTTTTTTTAAACAAGGGATTGAAACCAGGGGCACTTAAGCACTGAAGCTCATCCCTAACCCCATTTTATATTTTATTTAGAGACAGGGTCTCACTAAGTTGCTCAGGCCTCACTAAATTACTGAGGCTGGCTTTGAACTAAAGATCCTACTGCATCAGCCTTTACAGCTGCTGAGATTACAGGTGTGCACCACCATGTCCTGCACATATTTCTTCTTAAGGACATTCCCCCATATGTTATGTGTTTGGTTGCTATTGTGAATGGGGGGTATTTCTTCATACAGCTTCCAAACTGGTTATTGTGTTCTATTGTTGACTTTAAATTTGTGCTTCTTTGACTTCTCCTTTGAACTGCTTATAACATCTTGCAGTTTCCTCATTAGAGTTTAAGAAAATCTTTAATATATGTTCATTTTTATATCTGTATGAGTCAAAGTTTTACCCATTTTAAAAATATTTTAATACTTTCCCTGGATTGTTATTGTGCTATATAATTGAAATAGATTTGATAGGATATCATTTATAGACTTTGCATGTAAATTCAACAAATTAAATATAATATTCTCTTTTGGAGCAGTCTGTTGGGTTTTGGAGTCAAAGTAATGCTTGCTTCACAAATATAAGTTTGCTGGACTAGTAAGAGGGGATTGAGGGGGAGAGAGGAGGGATAGAATAAGGGAAGAACAGAGGAATGAATCAGATCTAACTTTCCTATGTACATATATGAATAAATCACAGTGAATCTCACCATCATGCATATCTACAAGACACTAACTAAAAAACAACAAAAAAACACTAAAAGTAAATAGCAGAAAGATCAATAAGAGTAGATGGAAGGAAATGGTGAGGGGAAAGGGAAGTACTGGTGACTGAATTAGAACAAATTATATTCCATGCCTCTATAATTATGTCAAAATGAATCCCAATGTTATGTATAACTAAAAAATAAAAATAAAAAGGAAAACGAAGACAACTACCAAAATATGTAAATAACTCAGGCACATTTTCAAATCTATAGCATTTTTACAGAATTGCATTTAGGTATTCATAGAAAATTTTAAGGAAGGCATGAATAAAAAATATCTGGGCCTAATGTATTTTTCAAAAATTGTCTTCAATTATTATTATCAATGTTTCTAGTTTTCAATGTCAATAGTTTTTATTAGATATTTTTTAAATTTCCTGAGATTTTCAAATTTACTAAGGTACAGTTATAGTGTCTCTTTAAATTCAAAAATGTTCTTTGTTGTTTTATTGCATTTATCATTTAATTTTATTTATAATTCATCTTTGTTTTCTTGATTAAATTTGCTGGAAGCTTATCTATTTAATTCATTCTCTCCAAAAAGAATTTAGCCCTTGGCTTCATACTATATTGAATTCTTATTCATGTAATTTTATTCTTCGTTTTTAATAAAATATTTAAGGATATGAATTTACTTCTGAATACTGATCTCAAAGTTTTGATATGTCATGATCTCATTTTCATCATTTGTATTAGACTGCTAATGTTTATTTGAGCTATTACTAGCATTTAAATGTGTTCTGAAATATTCAAGGAACCGATGATTTTTGTTTAAATTTGTAAACATTGTATATTATTATCAAGGCCAATGTGCTTTCTATTTTGAAGAGTCTGCAAAAGTCTTTGTGGCATATGTGGTCATTTTTTAAGAAACTGTTTTCTTAACATTTTAAAAGAGTTCTGTATGCACGTTTTTTGAAACTTATTAGATTGAATGAATTATGTCTTTCAAATGTTCTACATATTTATTTTCAGTCCACGTTGTCATAGTTAAATCATGTTAAAGTCTCCTAGACATTTCCATATTTTTTCTTTTTTGCACTGCAATGCTTCTAAATATTCTTTACATATATAGATGCCATATTTTGCAAAAAAAATAGTTCATGAATACAATATCTTCAAAAATGGCTTGTATCTTCTATCAATATAAAATGAATCTCCTGAGAATAACATGATCATATGATTATTATTCCTGATATATTTCTTTTCACATAGAGAAGTGACATGCTCAGATGCCTATTTGGAGAATGGATTGATTGGAAGGAGGTGAGACTGAATGCTGAGAAGCCAGTGGGAAGGCTCTGAAAATAGTTCAGGTGAGAAATCGTGAGTGATTGAATTAAGACGAAGGCAACAGAGAGGATTTTCAGAAGATTAAAAACATCAAGATTTGAAGTTACTTGGACTGCAGGGGGTGAGGAGAGAGAAGAGTTGAGGTTACACCTAGACTTCTAACTTGACCATTATCGAAAAGGCAATATAGGAGGAAGAGCTGGGTTGGCTTTTCAGAATGGACAATTTTCTGAATTTCATTCTCTTTATGTTCATTCTCAAAGGACTCAAGCCCAGACCTAAGGCTCAGTTTTGGGTCTTGTCAGTTGATTGCTTACTCAAAGCAAAGTCCCTCTACCTTTGTACAAAACACTAGGATGAAATTCATAAATTACAGGGAAATCGCACTTGTTTAATATGCTAACAGCTCTTTCATAAATTTGAGGGGGAAAAAAAAAACCAGACTAAACGAGAAGGAATTAATTTCCTATGCCATGCCCAGGGTAGTCCATATGTGAAGGTTAAGTTTTCCACAAGAGGGCAGCATCACCTCATAAATTATGCATTGAACGCCTCCACCAATAAGGGCTGAGGTGGGGAGCAGAAAGGGTAGACAATGTAGATTCAGGGAGCCATAGGGCCTGCTACACTATGAATAATCAAAGCCCTGTTATCTCCAAGGCCGTAATTATCACCACTCCTAGGCGACTGGCAGTGGCAGATGTTGCTACCTCAGGGGGAAAGAAGACATGGAGCTTGCCAAAGGAGGATGGGTGGGTGAAACAAGGAAATCCTCACACTCCTGTGACTGGCTCAGAAGCTATTCTGGATGGTGCCCATACTCCCTCCAAGTGTATCTCTACAGCCAGCATCTCACAGGGGCCTGTATGTCTTGTTTAGATCTTTACTGCCCCTAATGGTTTCCTAGCAAATTACACTCTCAATAGGTTAGGTTGCAAAGCATACTATGGTTCTGCTATTTGATCCATTTAACAATGTTTGGTTACTCCAGTTATGCTCCTTTATACCCTAGGGAAAGGAATGGAACTGAAATTCCCAGAGAAACCATTATGTAAAAGGCATTTTGTAAAAATTGTCTCATTTAATCATCATGATAATACCATTAAACTACCACTTACTATTTCCCATGTGACTGAAACAGGAAGTTGCATACATGAGTCTATGGAACTCCAAAACAAAAACTCTTATTAAGCTTCCCCTCTAAGTTCCTCAAAAAACTCAACACATAACCACCAACTGACCCATCTATACCACTTTCTGATATTTATCCAAAACATTAGTCAGAATACTATAGCAATACATTCATACCCATATTTATAGCAGCATAATTTATAATAAGTAAATTATAGAACCAGCATAGATATTGTCCAGAGACAATGGATGAAGAAAATGTTTCTCAGTCTCTCTCATTCTTTCTCTCTCACTCTCTCTCTCTCTATATATATATATAGAGAGAGAGATAGATAGATAGATAGATATAAACATGTGGCTGTGGGGGGGGGGGCAATGGACTTTTATTGAGCCATATAAATGATATTATGCCATTTGCAAGAAAATAGATGAAACTGGAGAAAATCATGTTAAGTAAAATAAATCAGACTCAGAAAGTCAAAGGTCATATAGTTTTCTTTGTTATGTGGAAGGAGAGGAAAAAGGAAAAAATGGATCTCATAAAAATAGAAAGGAGAACAATAGAGCAGAGGATGGAGATCAGAGGGAGGGAAGAGGGGAGGGTAAGAGTCTGAAGTTGATCAAGTTATGAGTATGTATGAATATGTCACAATTAATTCCACTGTTATATACAATTATGCATCAATAATTTTTTTCAAGATCTACCTCTTCAGGGTGGGATTGTGGCTCAGTGGTAGAGCACTCACCTGGCATGCGTGAGGTACTGGGTTTGATCCTCAGCACCACATAAAAATAAAAGTATTGTGTCCATGTACAAGTATATATATACTACCTTTACAATAAATCTCATTTATAATTTAAACCATGACTAATCCAAGACTAAATCCATGATAATGTTATTGCACAGTATAAAATGTTATTCAGGTACACACATGTATAGGCATAGCTTAATTTTACATACTAGAAGGCAATACAATCAATAGGATGCTATATAACCTCTCCTTCTTAACCTCAAACCATTTCCCCCTAAGTATTCTCTCTTTAGGATAAATAATTTGGATATAGGAACATGAGATCAATGGAATAATTGAAGAAAGTTCTGCTTTTCTAGTTTGGTTGGCTCAGGGATTTATGGCCCTGGTTATTGAGATAAGCTTGGATAGATAAGATAATGTGTTAATTTTGAGCATGCTGTGTTTGAAAGCCTTTGGAGACACCTAATTATAAATGTCCAGTTGGAAGTAGCTTACGTCATTTGAGACACAAGAGAGATAGTCATCCACAAATAGATACAAATTAAAGCTAGAGGATGGGGTGAGACTTTCCACAGTAAATTAATGAAGTTAGAAAGGGTGGAACTGGGGAAAACAGCAGCATTTAAGGGACAGTCAGGGGAATAGCACGTAGTAAGAGCCTGGTTAAGAAATGGACAAAGAGGTAGGAAAAGAACAAAGCATCAGGGTATCTGGAAAGTAAGAATTTCCTAAAGGAGGACACAATCTTGGAATTGATTATATCAAATGGCATGCAGAAATCATAGTTGATGAAGATTGAAAATAATCCATTGTCTTTGACAACTAGGAGATGATTTGTATATTTTGACAGAGTTGTTTCAGTGAAGTTCTGAGGATGGGAAGCTAGATGGCAGGTGAAGAGGTGGAGACAGTGAATATAGACTGAGTTTGAGGCTAAGTTTGAACCAAAGGAGAAAGATGGGGCAGTAGCAGCTAGAACGAGAAGTAGGATCATAGGAAGATGCTTTTAAATTTTTTCTCCAATAAAAATAATTAAGATAAAGGACTTAGGCATATCTATCTCGAATAAAGGAAACCATCCACTACAAAGGGAAAAGCCTGGGCTGGGGTTGTGGCTCAGAGGTAGAGCACTTGCCTGGCATGAGTGAGGCCCTGGGTTCGATCCTCAGCACTGCATAAAAATAAATAAATAAAATAAAGGTATTATGTCCATCTACAATTTAAAAAATATGAATAAAACAAAACAATAGGAGAAGTCAGAGTGCCAGTAATACAACGTAGAGATGCAGCAGCAAAATGAAAAGCCATGGGACTAGGGATGTGGCTTGGTGGTCAAGTGCTTGGATAGCATGTGCAAGGCCCCAGGTTTAATGCTTAGTACTGAAAAAAAAAACAGTCACATAGACTAAGCATAATGACTGTATCCAACAAAGTGCTTCCCTTCCTTCTGCTTATGTCTCTGCACTTACCTGGAGTGTCTCCCTTTCTGATGGTTTCTTATTCAGATTCTGCCTGCCCTTTAGCTCAAAGTTCACGTCCTTTCTAGACTCTTACCCTATCAATCTAGTCTGAAGTGATCTCATTTTCTTCTTAACAGCAATTTCTATCTGAACAATCCATTTAATGATCACACGCCACCCTGCAAAACCTCCTTTATTGCTTTCTTTAAAAAAAAAAAAAAAGTATTGCTAATCAGTTGCTCATATATGTGTCTTTTCTCCAGTTTTAGACTGTACAGTCCTCAAGGGCAAGGTTTCTATCTTAGAGTTTGCCACAGCCCCCAGAGTGCCTACCTTGAGTGGCAATGTGGTCTCTTTAACATTCTGTGTATGTCAAAATGAACCCCATGATTATGTATAGTATAATGCACTTAAAAAAACCTCTATTGATAATGTAGTGGAACAGTGGCAGCCTGTTATGAAGGACATGGAAAAATGCTGTCTGAGGTAGGCCTTAAGTGCTTACTGAGCAATTTAGTCCTCTGGTAGTAAATAGGGAAACTGAGTCTTGCAGAGGCACAATAAAGTTTCTGACATGATATGGCTGGTATGTGGCACTGCCAGGATTTGCACCAAAGGTCCTTTTTCTTATGCCAGTCTGCTTTAGTTGTCCACAAAAGTCTGTCCATGTGATACACCTTTCTCTTTGATGATAACAACAAAGATGTGACTCTATTGAGACTTTCATACCAACCAAGTATTTCAGTGACCTCTGCACCTGTACCTTACCTCCTGACAATCAGCTTGAGGATCCGGAAGGAGCCTTTGATGAGGATGAGAGCTTCTTGGCGGGAGCCATACAATGGAGTGCCATTGATATTCACCAGCTCATCACCAGTCCTCATCTTCTGGGACAAGGCTGCCTTGCCTCCATCTTCAATCTGTGTTGCAGAGAACAAAATAGAAAGCAGGTGGTGAGGGGACTTCCTCCCCATAATTCTACTTCTTGGTTCCTCCCAATCTTGGAACTACAGGTAGGATAGGGAATGGCTCCAGGAAGCTTCTGGGAGCAGCTAAGTTGATCATAGGCAATTATTTACTGAAGGAAACGCTTGGGCAAACCTTTAAAGAAGGAGTCAACTCAGAAATAATGCAATCCCTGCCTGGAGGAATGAACAGTCCATCTGGAAAAACAAACACTTCTAAGCCAGGTGCGGAGTGCACATGTGTAATCCTAGCAGCTTGGGAGGCTGAGGCAGGAGGATTGTGAGTTCAAAGCCAGCCTTAGCAATTTAGCAAGGCCCTAAGCAACTCAAAGAGACCCTGTCTCTAAATAAAATATAAAAACAGCTGGGGATATGGCTCAGTGGTTAAGCACCCCTGGGTTCAATCCCCAGTACAAAACAAAACAAAAATAAACCCTGCTTCTAAAACAGAAAATGACATTTGGAAAGAACCCCAGAGTATGGCTAAAGTAGAAACATGGCACTGAAAAATGCACACAAAATTAGAACCAGATGAGATAGGCTTCAATGAAATTTGGCAAGTCCTTTCCTATCTTTGGGAAGGCTCTGAAGTCTGATAAACTTGACTTTGAATTCTGACCCTACAACTTTATAGCTGTGTGATACTAAGCAAGTTACCTAACACCTCTGTGTTTCAATTGCCTCATGTGTGACGTGTAGATAATAAGAATACCTACCTCACAGGGTGGTTAGTATTGGAAGTGTCTGAGAGCATTAAGTCTTTACAAAATATGATCTCAGATTATTATAATAAATGGGTTGACTAAAGCCCTTGAAGGTGGCTCCCAGCTCAACATTCTGCAAATGCACTTGCAAATTCAAAAGATATGACGTAGGTATGAACAATGCAGCTGCTCATTTATCTACATCTATTCAAATGTCTAGCATAGTGCTTCCAAACCTGGCACATGTAGGCATTCAGTAAAAACTGGGAATATGGGTATTTATTGTTCTACCATAGCCCACAGATTTCCATGGACCAATCTCAATGAAAAGGTTGTCAAGCCAGGGCCACTGAAAGCAAAGCCAGAAGTAATAGTTATTGGGGTAGGCAAAAGCAAAGTAGGATGTCCCCCAAGTTTTCTTGCTATGGCTAATTTTATATGTAACATTCCTTTTAACACAAAGATGACTTCTGCCTATTACAGTATCAATTCCATTCATGGTGAAAGCAGACATATATCTATTAACTCATCCCTCAAGTATTTAGTGAATTTTTATTATGCATAGAACAACATACAAAGTGCTAGAGATACAGAAATAAACTCTTAGCCTCAGAATTACTGTCTAAAGTTTATGGAGATGGTCGGGTAAAATAAAATCCAAAAAGGAGCTAAAGATGATTAAGTCATACAGCCCTTAGGGGAAAGTTTATTTTAAAGGGGGCAACTAGGGCTCATCTTCACTGAAGGTGGTATTACACTTACTTCTACTCTTGTTCTAACTTTCCTGTCAGTCTTCTGTAGCATGTCCCCAGTCTATCCCCATACCCTGGAAGTTAGAATATTGCTGAGTTTTAGGTTGGCCAGCTCATGTGTAATTTGGCAGATAAGATCTGAGTGTAGAGAAAAATGCTAATTCAGGATTTTTAAACCCCCATCAAATAAATTGAACTTCTGGGTTAAATCACAGACTTGTTCAATGTATTACTGCTAACCCAACATTTTAAAAAAATTAACCTTTGTCTGAAAAATCATAGGTTGACTATGTGACATTAAAGACCTATTTGAAGACACATATGTATGGCCCAGTTTCCAGTACAAAGATATATATATATATATATATATATATATATATATATATATATATATATATATCTTTATATAGAGAGAGAGATATGTGTACATACATATATGGAGATATACACACACACACACACACACACCTGGGCCTGGGCTATATATATATATATATATATATATATATATATATATATATATATATACATATACATATACACATATATATGTATATGTATATATGTATATATATACATATATATTATGTATAGCTTTGTGTGTATATATACATAAATATATCTATATATACACATACATTATGTATACATATATATATCACACATCTGGGAGAGATATATATATATTATATACACATACATGCATATATGTATATATGTGTATATGTTTGTATGTATACAACACGTATTGTTGTTCTGGCACCTGGGCCACCAAAACAAAAGCAAGCCAATATTGGTAAATGGGAAACAACTCTCAGCAAATTAATTAGGATTATACTCTTACTTCCATTGCCACTATCAGTGTTACTTCACAGACACTGCTGCCTGCTGGGAGAAAAAAAATAAAGGGTAAAGGAAAGCAAAGTGCGGTACTTGAATTTCATAAGTTCTATTTGAATGACTCATTACTTTGGCATCCACAGAAGGCCCTCAGCATCAGGCAGAACTTTCAACATGGATCAGCCATTTGAAAGGGCTTCCTGAGGCTAACAAAGAACCATAAACAGAAGTCTAACTAATGAATGCTAATAGATTTTCCCTGTTGATGTACATTAGCCTTAATTCACTCTTACCCATATTTTTTATTCATAAAACTCAATTATCCATATTACTGTTACTCATAACAAGTCTTTCCTTCAATATGTATTGATATTAAGTACCGCCTTTGGTTAATTAAGCACTAGGTTACATCAGCAAGATCTCTGTTTATTCTCGGCCAGAAAATGAAAGAGGGAAACCTTTTAAACTAAAATGCTTAATTATTGCTGCAGTGAAAGCTCAGACAGTTGCTTTCCCTACTGCCACTTTAGCTGCCACTACCTGAGATCTTGCAGAGATTCATTCTTGAATTATAGCCACAGGTGGGCAGTGCCCCTTTTTCTGCTCCATGGCCCTTCTCAGTCACCAGCAGCATCTTCCTCAGGATGGATATGTTGAGTGTACTCATGCTTCTCTAGTACAAGCATGAGCCAGCAAATTTGGGGTACCCAGCACAATCCCAGAGTCCAGAGGATCCAGACAGGAATGAGACTCCATTTGGTGGGAGATCCCTAGGAACTATATACCCCAAGCTAGCCCTTTTCCACATTAGGGTATTTATTGAGCTGTACAAATGACTCTGTACTCCTCCAGGCTTTTGAATCCACTTTTATTGCTCACTAGTCTCTCCACTCCCCCCCCTTCCTGTTACTGTTTGGCCTTCTGACAACTAGTTCTTCAGGTCAGTGGCTCAACCACACACTTGTTTATATGGAAAACAAAGCAGATGTTCATGTTTCTAGCAAGGAAAAAAGAAAGGAAAGAAAGAACAAATAGCAGGGGAAGAGGGAGGGAAAGAAGATATATAAATATAGATATGGATACAGAAACTGATATAGATATTTCTATAAAAGGTTTTATTTTTCCCTTCGCACCACTCTCTAACTCTGGCTGGGGCCCAGGAAAGGTGTGAATCAACTCACTTGTTGAAATTAACATACCCTGCTTGTAGGGCTGTGTAATATCATATGATGCTGTCAGTTCAGTGAGGCTGGTCAATTTTCCAGCCCTTCCTGAATCAAACCTTCAGGGTGGCTATCCTGTTTCATTTGAAGTGCTGTGACTTCTCAGATTAGACGCAGATGCACTAGATTGTCAGTATAAACACATAGCACAAAGCTCAATGTAAACGATGGTTAACTTTTGCGTCATTTTGGATTATCCAAGTGATCACTGGGCTAGCAGTGAGTGACCCAAGTAAATGAAAATTGATTGCATTGAGGGCACAGAACCAAAAGCCAGATGGTGACTGGAAAGCTGGAAAGAGATGACTGACCTTGGACAAGTCCCTTTCCACTCTCAAAGCCTCTCTTACCCTTACTGGTAAAACACAGGGGCCTGACTAGATGATCTCTTGGGGGCACTGACAGCTCTATGCCTTTGCAGTTCTGACATTCAGTGACCTGTGAACAGTTAGCAAAGTCATGCATTATCCTGCTGCTGACACAGATAATCCAGGATTTTCTCCCCATTGTACTTTGCTTTTACCCGTGTTTCACTCCTTCAAAACTGACTAATTAACATCCATCTCTCAACTCCCCTAGGTCTTTATCCATTGTTTCAGAGTGGTCCACCAAGGTTGGAACACTTAATAAGGCATGTTTGGGACAATGAGAGAAAAAGATTCTTGAAGCTCCATTTTGTGCTAATGAGCTGGTGATTTGGAAATTTTTGATGGGTCTTCAACGAAGCATGAAGTACTCTGACTGCTGTCAACAAAGTGATAAGTTGGCCCCTTGAGAGTAAAGGCAAAGAAAAATGGGCTTAGCAGCATTTACTGGCTTCTTAGTAGCTTTTATTTTATCAGATACAAGCAGATACTTGCCTGGTCTTTAGAATAACCTTGGAAGATATGCAAAAGGAAAGGAAAGAAATATCAGATCAGGTTTAAATTTTTAAAATGCTTTTAGTACAAGGAACACCAGTTGCAATAATAACCAACAGGTATTTAATAGTTATTACACCAGTGTAAGGGTAGCATTAAAAATCAATGACATGATTGTGATACTTCTGCTTCCTACTCGAAATTTGTTAGAAAAAGTAAGAATCAACTGAAACTTTCTTTGTCAGTTTTCAGAGGCTCTGGCCAAATTACCAGCCCATACACCTACCTCTACAAGCTTGTTTTTCATGTAAAAAGGCAAATAGCATAATTGTTAATTGATGTAGAAAAAGTTCACCCAGAGTATTACAGATCTATTGCTTAAAAACTGTGAGTAGGTGTGTGCATGTGTGTCCTCTGAGTGCCTTTTTAGCATTTTTGAAAGACTTTCAAGTTTTTAATACTACTCTAAAAACATGTTCAACAATTTAGCCTTTTCTTGGAAATCAATAAAGAGAAAATGTAGAGATAGGGATAAGATGGTTTGGGGAAGTTTAACTGTTAGAAGTAGGATCATGAAAGAATGGATAAAGACCTTTCTCTTTCAGAAATTTAATGGAAAATCTTGAGTGAACCACAGACAGGGTGTGGGGAGTGGGGGGTCATCTGTTTCTGATCTGTCCCGTCTCGTCTGTTGGTATATCTTAGAATCTCTTCATGCTAGCAGAGATTAATTGGGGTGCCCTGAAAAGGGGAGATACGGGCTTTTAAACCCCTGCAATCTCCTTGCTATGGTTTTCAACACTTTGATTCCAGGTTATAGACACTGGCTGCCCTAACTTGTCTCTGTAAGCAACTCCCTCCCTTTAAAAAAAAAATCCCTCTCAAATTTCCCTTTAAAGCACTCTAGGTTAAAAAAAAAAAAAAGACAAGAAGCTCTGTTGCTCCTAATCTTCCCTACTTTATTCTAGCTTCCCAAAAGGCAAAACAGAAAACAAAAATGACCTCTTAAATAAACAAGAATTCAAAAACAATAGCTAATGAAAAAGATGTGAGTAGGCTTAGATTAAAGCAGTAATCCTGCATGTAGATAGAGTGAGGAGAGAGTATGTAGATGGATACAGAAGGAGAAGCCATTCTTTCCTCTACCAGCTAAGAAGAAGATGTCCACATCCTACAAGGAGATGCCCCAGAGTGTAAAACTCTGGGGATCAGACCCAAGAACTCCTTTGCCCTTGAGCCACTGGAACTTTCATTGGCCCACAGCATGACCTACCCACAGACAGCACCTTCCTCTCCAGCTGCTTAATCACCATCTAGTTTACTAATCCTCACAACAAAGGCCCTCAAAGCTCTGAATCATTAAATTTCCCTGGGGATTAACCCAAGTCAAATTCTAAGCATCTTTGCCAAAAACTCAGTCAGCCCAGAGCCAAGCTCAACTCTAGGAATTTGGTGATGAGGGAAAAGGAGTCAAAAGCACTGTCCCTAAGTCAGCAACCAAAGGCAAGTTTGTCTTTGCTCCTACCAAATCACATAGTCCTGTGGTCTCCATAAGCCAGGCAAGGGGACACAAAAGTAAATGCAGGGCTTCTTCTATGGTTCACAGTAGTGTTCATTGGAGTCCTGTTTATATTTTGTCAACTCTAGCCATTTGTTTACCCTAAAGCCTTCTGCTGATATTAATGTTGTCAGTGTTTGTCACAAATATCAGTCTTTGGTGGTTTAGGACAATAGTATCCAAAGTAGGGTATATATATTACAGGCTGTGTACATGATCTATTGGCACCATGATCCATTGGAACTTCCATTTATCTAAAAATGTTTAAATTAAACTTTATTAATATTTGCTATCATTAGAATAAAATTCTCCATAAATAATAAACAGACATATATACATATATATGGAATACATGTTCATGTTCAAAACATTTTTACTGACATAAACTTTTACTAAAAAATTGGCCAGATCATAGACCAAAATGAGAGGGCTAAAATCATGATGCTTTCATTTTAACTCTCATTCATTTTTGGCACTGGGGATTGAGTTCAAGGGTGCTTTACCACTGAGCTACACCCCCTGGCCCTTTTTATTTGTTTATTTTATGTTTGACACAGGGTCTTGCTAAGTTGCTGAGGGCCTCACTAAGTTGCTGAGGCTGGCCTGGAACTTTCAGTCCTCCTGCCTCAGCCTCCTGAATTGCTGTGGGATATAGGTGCAAGCTACCACACATGGCCCCAATAATACTTTTAGAGGAAAACATAGCAGCATATCTTTGTGACCTAGCTGTTGGACAGAGATTTCTTGGGCCAGATGCAAAAGATAGTAACCATAAAAGATATATTGGCTCATCTAACCAAAAAATACCTAATTAAGATTGTCACTAAACAAAAGAATGAAAAGATAGTTTTTGTCTATTATAAATAAAGTTGCTATGGACAAGCAAATCTTTTTTAGACTCAGGCACTTCTTTCTCTTGGGTATCCCTAAGTGTGGAATTGCTGCATCCTGGAGGAATGGTACACACAGTGGTACATGTCTGTAATCCCAGCTACTTGGGAGGCTGAGCAAGATGATTGTAGGTTCATGCCAGCCTAGGCATCTTAGTGAGACCCTGTCATATTTTTTTTTGTATCAGAGATTGAAATCAGGGGTCATTAACCACTGAAACATATCCGCAACCCTTTTTATTGTTTTTGTTTTAATTTTGAGATGGAATCTCACTGAGTTGCTGAGGCTGGCTTTGAACTTGAGATACTCCTGCCTCAGTCTTCCAAGCCACTGGGATTATAGACATGTGCCACCATGCCCAGCCTCCATGAAAATTTTTAAAAAATTATAAAGGGTTGGTGCTGGGACTCAGTGGTAGAGTGCTTGTCTAGCATGTGTGAGGCACTGCATTCTATTCTCAGCACCACATAAAAATAAATAAATAAATAAATAAATAAATAAATAAATAAATAAATGGCTCCTCATCAACTAATAAAATATTTTTTTTAAAAAAGTGAAAAGTCAAACCAAAGAGTGGAAAAATATTTGTAATAAATATATCTCACAAAGGACTTATACTCAGAATATGAAAAGAGCTACAAATCAATAAGAGAAAGACCAATAGCCAATTAACAGTTGGCAGAAGATTTGAATAAGCACTCCATAAAGAAGGTAGCCAAATGCTCAATAAGCATATGAAAAGGTGCCCAATATAATTTTTCATCAAGGAAATGCAATTTTAAATCATAGTAAAATATCATTACCTATCCACCAGAATGCCTAAAATTACAAAGATTATTGGCAAGAATGTAAAGCAATTTGAACTCTACATTGCTGGCAGGAGTATAAAATGATACAACAACTCTGGACTGTATACTTCCTCCAGGATGCAGCAATTCCACACTTAGGGATACCCAAGAGAAAGAAGCGCCTGAGTCTAAAAAAGATTTGCTTGTCCATAGCAACTTTATTTATAATAGACAAAAACTAGGAATAACCCACATGTCCATCAAAACATACATGTACACAAAGTGGCATACATACTATACAGCAATTAAAAAAAAACAAAATAATATGCATGCAACAAAATGCAAGACTCTCTAAAATATGTTGCTGGGCATGGTGGCACATGTCTGTGATTCCAGCAGCTCAGGAGGCTGAGGCAAGTGGATCACTAGTTTAAGGCCAGCCTCAGCAAATGAGTGAGGCTCTAAGCAACTTAGTGGGACCCTGTCTCAAAGTACAAAATAAAAAGGGCTGAGGATGTGGCTCAGTGGTTAAGTGCCTGTGGGTTCAATCCCAAGTACCAAAAATTAATAATTAAAAATAAATAAATAAAAGATTATGTTGACTTAAAAAAGACAAGACTGTAGTATGATTCCATAGTTTAGGAATATCAAGAACAGAAAAAAAATTGATGTTGAAAAAGCTAAGAAGTAGTCAACTATGACCAGGGTAGACTGATTGTAGAGGTCCATGAGGAATTTTTATGGGAGCACTGGTTACATGGGAATTTACACTAAAACTTCATTGAGATCTGTGCATTTTACTGTCTATAACTAATTTCTGAATTGAAGAAAAAAATTTAAACAACAAAGACCTCTATACTATGTAGATTATATTTCTGCAAGGCAAAGCATTTCCCTTCAAGATAAACGTCCACAATAGGACTCTCACCATTCCTCTCTGCTTTGAGACAGTATTCACCCCACCCCTCCCCACAAGGTGGAAGCTTTCAGTGAGAAGCAAAAATGAAGATCAGCACTTCATTTGCTTTACCTGCCAACCGATAAAGGTCAAAAGTTTTGTTTTGTTTTGTTTTGAATCTCCAACCACTCTCTATCTTGACACAGCCTAAACACAGAATCAGTCCTCTCCCAATGTTGGAGCCATGTACTGCGGCTCCTCCTGTCTATCCCAGATATGGCTCTTTCAGAGTTCCTGACACCCAATCCTACAAGCTGAACTTCATCAGGCCATTGTCACACAAGCAACTAGCTCTATCCCGGGCATCCTTACTGTCCCCTTAGTGCCTGTGCTTCTTGGCTGTCAAATAAGATTGGACCTTTAGTGCTACAAGTGATCAAAGAATCTTACAAAGCTGATAGTGGGGGTTCAGGGTGACTGCAGTGGATGAAAGCCAAGGAGAGGTTAGGCAGAATGCTAGGGTCTTTGCTCCTGACTTCCAGAGGCAGCTGTCGGCAACAGAGTTCACTATAAGCAACCATGATATGCTCCTTCGCATAGGGTTAAAACAGTCTAGGGCAAACCAGAAAGCCCATAATGCCCTCTAGCATGAGCACAGCACTGGATGTTGACATAGTGGGTGAGCCTAAGAGGCTGAAAGAGCAACAGTCTCTTACAAACCATCCAATATAACAACCCTGTCAGCTGGGAATGTAGCTCATTCTTGACGAGCCTGTGCAAAGCCCTGGGTTTCATCCCCCACATGCACACGATGTGTACTTGTGCGCGCACGCGCGCACACACACACACACACACACACACACACACACACACACACCAGAAAAAAAAATCCTATAAAGAGGACATATCAATTCACTGGCGTTTTTGAACTGTGCATAATGCCCAAATTAAAACAAGAATGCGTGTTAAATCCCACTGGATTACTAGAGAGAGATGCAAGTAATACTGCTTGGATTAATATAATCTTTATTTCTCCAGTATCAACCCATTGTTGATTTGAAAACTATCCTTCAAGTTGATCAAAACCGTCGTTTTAATTTGCCAGTTGGCTGTGAATGAGTTAGATACAGCCTTCCAGCCCAAGAGGATGTGATTAACTATCTGGAATCTGAACTATCCCAAAGCTAGGTTCACTGAATAACTCATTACTGGTTCCCTGAAGCCATTTATTTATAACCCATTATGCAAAAAGCCAAAGACAGTTTCTAAAGAGTGCACATATCCAACATTAGTCACTTCTGACTGGAAAAGGACCAATGCACTGAACACCCTTCAGGGGAGGGGGGATAAAAAGGCTGCCTGTGGAAATTACTAGCCTGCTCTGTTGCCTGGAAACTGCTTGTCCACCTTCCTAGGTACCCGTGTCCCTCCACCAGATATGGATGAAGGGAGATTAGGCTTGATTTCTATTTCCCAGAGATAGGCGCCCACGTTCCAGTCCCAGAACATTGTTTGCCCCTGCCCAGGCCCTTTTACCACAGTAATGATTTGAATCTCTGGTCTTCACTTTGCTCCTGATCAGTGGAAAATGAAAAAAGAAAAGAGGCTTTTAACTTCCTCCCATCCTTCAGAATGACTAATACCAAAGCAAACAGCTCCCACAGAAATAACCTACCAAGGCAAAGACAATAACAGTGATGTCCTTTACTGACCCCAGGACAGATCCACCTTGAAATTAAGTGCCCACAGTAGGCTTGGGCTGTAGCTCAGTGGTAGAGCGCTTACCTAGCATGCGTGATGCACTGGGTTCGATTTTCAGCACTGCATAAAAATAAATTAAATAAAGGTCCATCAATAACTCAAAAATATTCTAAAAAAGAAAGAAATGGCCACTGTTTCTGCTGCTTTCACATCGTGCTGCAGATCTGGGAATAAGTGAGCCATTCCCCTGTCTGTTCCAAGCATCCTGTTTACATGGTGACAGAAAAATGGAGCACAATCTCTTTCCCGCTTAGCAAAACCCTTAGCAAGACGTGTCAAATAACAAAATAAAACTGAGCTTCCACAAATGGAGAGAGAGAGAGAGAGAGAGAGAGAGAGAGAGAGAGAGAGAGAGAGAGAGATGGAGGAGGAGGAGGGAAGATGCACTCAGTTGTTTATATGTTAATGGGGAGGGGGGGTAGGGACTTTTCTAGTAGAGATCATTTTCCCCTTCCAATGCCAGGATTAGCTTGAGAAACAAATGAAGGAGGGGTGATGTGCATGTGAATTCAAGACCTGGGTGAGCAGCGCAGAAGCCATTCAGAAAGGTATCAGACTTGCTGTTTTAGACTACACCTGGGTGAAAAGTGAGAACTTGATTTTTAACTCCTATCCCCACTCACTCCCACTTCCCTAACCTCAAACACAAGAGTAGAGCCCTGCCCCTTGTCCTAGGATGGTGGACTCCCTCTGACATCAGGCTGCACAAATGTTGGCACTGAGGGTCTTCTTCACAGCAACATCAGTCTGCTGCTTTTCCTCCTGCACCAAACAAATCTTCTCCAGCCCTCTTTAATCACCACACCTCTGTATGTGTTTTCTCCTCCACGTGTGCCTCTCTTCTGAGCTTGCCTATTTTTCTATGCTGGGATGGAACCCAGGACCTTGTGCAACCTAGGCAAGCACTCTACTACTGAGCTACACCCCCAGCCCTATGCTTGCCTTCTCTACCTCTTCCTACTCCCCCACATGCCTCTGTCCTCTCCCCTGCCTCCAGTCCTTCTCCCTAAGTCTCCTTTGGGCAGGCTTCAACCTCCCCTCTCATTAAGATCTGGCACTCACGTTCACTAATTAAATCAGACAGGCCGAGGAATGATTCTTGCAATGTCAAAAGCAGCAGGTCAGAAGCTCTACATGATCTGGCCATGCATGCCTTATTGACCTCCTTTTCCTCAATCCTCCACCCCTACACCTCCACCCTCCACACACTGTAGTCAGATTGAAATTTCTGTTCTTCAGAAAGATCAAGCCCATCTCCATTTCAGGACCTTTTCACTTGCTGTTCTCAGAGCTGAGAATATTCTTCTTCTAGATTCTTATGTAGTTCAGTTTATCATTCATGTCTCAGCTCAAATTTGCCTTACCTAACTTTCTCTCTTTCCCCCATCCTGGTCTCCATCACTCTCTATCACATTACCTCCATCATAAAAATGTATCACCATTTTGTATGATCTTGTTTATTTCTACATGTTTCCTTCTCTCAGGATACTTCAATTGTAATGGGGGACATAGTCATCATAGCTCTATCACTGGCATCCAGGGAAAAATATCTGTAGTTGCTCAATAAATATTTGTTGAAATTAGAATTAGAAGGGATCCCAGAATATTATCCTATCTGCTTGCCTGATTCTGGACAAGTAACACGTTTTTCACTTTGTTGATAAAATAAATGAGGTTCAGAAATGTTACACAACTTGCCCAAGATAGAATAATTATTAGGTCTATGCAGCCATGACAAAGACTTTCACTTTCCCATGGGTATATGGCTCTTCATGATCCTTGATCAGCAATGCAAAGAAGTTCTTGCAGAAGAATTACCTGAATATTTTTTAAAAGCATTGTTATTATTGGCTCAGAATATTCTAGAATAATTATCCTTAAGCTAAATATTCTCTGCTTGTCAGAAGGTGCCCAGAGGTAAGGAATGAAGCCTTTAAGGAACCTTAGGTGCATGGCAATAATACCTTGTGCCCAGATATGATTCTCCTTAGTTTTTAACATTCCGAGTCTTAGGAAGTTAATTTAAAACACACACAAGCCCTTACAAACAGACCATGAACACTGGGAGATTTAACTACTCCCAGCAGCTGGGAATTCAAAGTAACATATACTCCACCTTCCTGTGTACAGACATTACAACAGGCCCTTTCAGTCTACCATCCCTGAAAACTTTAAGAGCAAATCCAGATGATGGGCATAAACCAGATTCAAAACTGATTGCTTGGCCAGTTTCCTCAGATGCCTAAAAACGTGTGTGGCTGTGTGGGTGTCAAAGGGGACCCTCCGTGGTGTTTGAACAAGAGTTTGCCTTGACCTTACTTCTTGGAACTACAATTCCCTTCTTAAAGGCTATTGATTCACTGGATTTAGAGTTTATACCTTCGTGATTTAATGTTTATACCTTTGTGAGGCTTTCCATATAAACAAATTCACAAGTCAGAAAAAAAAATCCTTTGTCATGCCAGGTTTCCTGATTTGGGGTTTGGAAAATATGGCCACCACAGCACAGCTGAAACAAAAATAGTCTAAATATCTGTAGTGTGCATTCAGCACTAATGGACAATAAGTGATAGTGAAGTTTTGTCAGGTCTGATTCAGATTACCTGTGGCTGCTGTGAATTATATGGAATTACACCGAGTTTAATGGTTCTCTGGCAATTTGCCTTGGTCCAGAGCCAAGGCAGCTAATGCTTCAATCAAACTGCTCTCTACCCCCACCCCAAGAGTTTCTGTTCCTAAGTCTGTGATGAAGCCTTCAATGACACTGTCATACAAAGGCCAAAGCACCCCCCACAACCCCCAGAGGTCTCTTTCTCTTCTTTCTCTATGGTGTGGTGTGTTAACTGCTCCTGTAGCTTTGCTGAGACAAACTACCTGGCTAGCCATTATGAAGAGAAGAGTTTTTTTTTAAAGGTTTGATTAAAACAGAAGAGCCAAAAGTGAAAAGATGAGAACAAGACAAATATCTGTTGGCCCTATCCTTTTCATCTGTAGTACCACCAGCTAAACCAACTCATCTTGATCCGCAGGAGCCCTGGAACTACCCTGCAGCTCAACAGAGGTAAGACAGCAGCCCTCCTGAGAAGGACTGCATTCCCCACTAAGGGCAGGGAAAACTGACTGACAAGGACAATCCCATTGCATGTCGAGTTACACCCCTCACCCTGTTTTAGGAACCCAACTAGCCCTGAGGCTGGGATTCTGCCTCAGCTTGCTGGCATCGCTTACACAGGGTTAGGACAGTGGAAAAAGGCCAAGTGCACAAACAAAGGCCAGAAAAGTCCTCAGCAAACTTGCAAAAGAGGCATGTGCAACTGTGAGATGCGATCAATTCTGGGCCAACACACACACACACACACACACACACACACACACACACACGTGTTCTCTCTCTCTCTCTCTCTCTCTCTTTCTCTCTCTCTCTCTCTCTCTCTCTCTCTCTCTCTCTCTCATCAGTCCGTGTTCATCCCCGTCCCCCACAATCTCTCCTAAAATCTCCAGAGGCGTCTCAGCACTAGCACCTCCTGCTCTTTGACTAAGGTGACTCTTAACTGATTCCAAAGTCCCATTTACTGGCTCTACTAGGGAGAAAACTCATTTTAAGAGACTAGCTGCCATCGAACCAGCGGGAGGGAAGGGCAGAAACCACAGGATTCCTACTCTGCACTGATTGCCACTAACTCATTTCAGCTGCTAAGGGGAGGCCCTGTTGGGGGAGCCGGGAGAGGAAATGGGTTCCATGTACAGTCCACTTTAAATTGCTCACAATTGCATGCTCGAAAATAGTCTCCACTAAACATTTAGCATGCCCATTAGCGCCAGCCATAAAGCTTTAGGCTTTGCTACACTGTTCGCCCAGATTGCCTGAGCCGCTTCCCTATGGCAAAGATGATTAAACGGCTGGCAAGTCAGATCCACGCAGGAAGGATAAAGGAGCCACAAGGATGGTTAAACCTGGACCCAGGAAGGATGGTTAATATGACTTTTAAGCACATAAAGGACTTAGAGGGTAAGAACCAGCTGTTCTCAATTTTGATTGAAAACAGAGCAAAGGCAAAGAAATTGAAATTGCAATGAGAGAGGCTGATGTTAGTAAGAAGGAAGAACTTCCTGCCAAGGACAGTAGGTAAATATTCGACCGAGTGGTAGGTCAATGAAGGCTATGGTATTTCTTTCTTTGGAGTGGCTCTTCTGTTGGGCTATGTCTGTGTGGTCCTCCCAGAGCATGGGGGAAGGAAGAAAGAGCAGAAGTTACAGGTCCAATTCAGGCTCTTTCAGCAGCCAGAATCTCTTCTTTGTAACATTCCAGAGTCTGTAAAAAGGATCAGTGAGACACAAAGAAAGAAGAAACAAGCAGCCTGCTGCTGATCTCACAAGTTGAGATTCACCCCACCTCCCTAGCCTTCTCTATGACACAAGTTTTTGCCATGGTCCCCGCAATCTCAAGAAAGAAAGTAAAGACTTGCTTTTGGCTCCCTGGGGTCCCTAAGCCATGCATATGGGAACAATATTTTCTGAACCCAAAAGCAGGGCATGATCTAACAATTATATTTATGGGGACAAGAAGATAGAATATGTGAAATCAGAGCTGTCCTGGGAAATCTGGGACGTATGGTATTCATAGCCACATATTATCTTTTTCTGAGGGGTCCCAACACAGGAGGGAGTTAATTAAAACTGTGCCATGTGGTTTGGGGCCTGGGTTCTTTCCTTGTCTGCAGCAGATCAGTCAGGACTGTGGAAAGCTAGGGCTGTAATAAGCCCAATGCAAACTGAAATTCCTTTTTGCACAAGTTGGAGAAAGAGGTAGTTGATGTATCCTTCCTAGCATTCCCCCACTCTAAAATGTAGCGAGAGGGCTGGGGCTGGGGCTCAGTGGTAGAGCGCTCGCCTAGCATGCATGAGGCACTGGGTTTGATTCTCAGTATCACATAAAAATAAAAGATATTGTGTCCACCTAAAACTAAAATATTAATATTAAAATAAGAAAATATAGCAAGAGCTAAGGGGCATGTTTGTTCTCTCTTACCACAAATATTGCCATAGGTTATAGAGGGACAATATATAATTGGATTCAAGGGATTCCATTCATTCACTCTTTTCTTAAGGCAGTGGTTCTCAAAGTACAGGACTTGGACTGGCAGCATTAGCATTTCCAGGAATTTTTTTTAGAAATGTAAATTATCAGGACCTCCTTTAGGCCTACTAAATCACAAATTCTGGTGGAGGGGTCAGCCATCTGTGTTTTAATCCTTCCAGGTGATTCTACTGATTGCCAAGTGTTAAAATCCTTGGATTACATGTCCACCTGGTAATGTTCACATTGCCAACCAGCAATGCCACTAACTGAAAGATCAGAATCACAGGTATATTTGGTAAGGGCAGGCATTCGCCCATGATTCTCTCTGTCAACTCAGCCTACAATCTCTCTTAACATCCCTGGATCATGGAATCATCTGACTTTTACTGCATTCCAAATTATAGTTGGCCCTCCATAGCCATAGGTTCCATATCAGTGAATTCAACCATCTGTGGATCCAAACTAATTTGGGGAGGGCTGGGGATGTGGCCCAGTGGTAGAGTACTTGCGGAGCATGCATGAAATCCTGAGTTCAACCCCCAGCACTGCAAATAATAATGGGGGGGGGTTGTATTCATCATGTACAGACTTTCACTTTGTCATTATTACCTAAACAATATGGTATAACAACTATTTACACAGCATTTACAGTGCACTAGGTATTATAAGTAATCTAGAGATGATTTATAGTACATAGGAGGATATGCATAGGTTACATATAAATACTACTCCATTTTATATATAAAAAATGAGCATCTGTGGCTTTTAATATCTGTTGGGTGGGGGGTGGTTTTGGACCCAGACCTTCATGGATACCAATGTACAAAAGACCTTTCAGGTTCCTCATCTAAATGCTATTAAGTCACATACATTCCTTTGAGTGTTCTCTTAATCTTAACATGATGACTACATCTCACTCTGAAAACCAATCCAGGAATATTTAATGTATGGCATCATTTTTAGGTGGTGCTGGGGATTGAACCCAGGGCCTTGTGCATGCTAGGAAAGCACTCTACCAATGAGGTATATTCCCAGCCCACCAGCAGCATTATTTTTAACCTTTAAACACACAGAGCTGAAAGGCATGTGCTTTCCCAGCTGAAAAGAACAGCCACTTAATGCTAGCCCTTATGCCTTACTAACATTAAATCACAATGAAATAAAACAATTATTCACTGTTTCACTTCTGTTTAAAGTGATAAAGTTAATTACTATAATCAACAGGTAACCTTTCACAAATGTCTGCTTAAAAGGAAGCAGGAAACACTTCCAGGTGAGATTTATCAAAGTGAAGGGCACTGAGGAGCAAATCTTGTTATATGCCACCTGGTTCTCTCTGAGAGCACCAATCAAGGAAGGAAAAGAGATCTCATTACATACAGTCCCTATGTTAGAATTGCTGACGTCTGAATGCCACTCCAGCTTCTGGCTCAGTTAGGGAAGTCACACATCATGGGTAAAATCAACACAGGAAGGAAATGTCTGGGGTGATGGCAATGTTCTATATATTGATAGAGATTTGGGACACACTGATGCATGCTGTGTCAAAACTCACCCAATGGGCTGGTCGAGGTGGCGCACACCTGTAATTCCAGTAACTCGGAAGGCTGAGGCAGAAGGATTACAAGTATGAGGCCAACCTCATCAACTTAGCAAGTCCTTAGCTTAGGCAACTTAGTGAGACCCTGTCTCAAAATAAAAAGACAATAAAATAAAAAGAATTGGGGATGTGGCTCATGAGTTAAGCATTTCTGGGTTCAACAATCCCTGGTACCAAAAAGAAAAAGAAAAACCTCATCATTCACTTAATACTTGTATATTTCATTATCTGTAAATTTTGCTTCAAAAAAACTGAACACTTTTTTTTTTGTAGTGGGGATTTAACCCAGGGCTGCTTTACCACTGAGTCATATCCCCAGCTGTTTTTATTTTTTTATTTTGAGACAGGGTCTTGCTAAATTGCTGAGGCTGGCCTTGAACTTTCGATCCTCCTGCCTCAGCCCCCAGAGTCACTGGGATTACAGGCCTGAACCACCATGCCCAGCAAAACTGAACTTTAGTGATAAACATGCTGAAATTTTTATGAGGACCTGAACTGCTGTTTTCAATTTACTTAGAAATGTGTCAGAAAACAATAGGCACTGATGGATGGAGAAAGGAAATCAATAGATGAAGAGATCTGTGATAAAGCAAATAATAGTGAAATGTTAACAGAATCTAGGGGCTGAGTATATGAGTATTTAACATAAAATTCTTTCAGTATTTCTATATATTTGAAATATTTTATTATAAAGTTTCAGAAGCATAAACAAGAAAAGCAACCAGTTGGTTTAATAAGACAGAACTTTCATTAATTTATTCATTTCTCAAACAATATGTATGGACTAGTTCAAATACTGACTATACTATTGAATAGCAGCATGATCTTGGGTGAGTTACTTCATCTGTGCAGCACCTGTTTATCTGCTAAATGGGGAGAATAAGGCCTATCCTACAAGGTGGCCATTGTTGGAATTACATTTAAATTGTTGAGCATTTAGTGAAAGCTATCTTGAGTAGGGAACTCTCAATAAAGTGCTCTCATTCATGTCCTGTTGGAATACACAGGTCTGAGCCATGGAAATCCTTTTGTGTGAGCTTCAGCTTAATTGCTGAGTACTTTTTTTTTTTATTGGAAATTGTTTCCAGCTTGGCCAAGACCTTGGCCTATGGTGTATGTACAGCATTCAAATGTTTCTACTGACTCCCTGACATTCAATGAAAGCACTCAAGTTTGGTTTGCAAAATTCCCTTCACAAACAAACATAAAACCAGAAGGAAATTTTTTGAAAGAAATGTAAAGCAAAATTGAAGAAAAAGAGTGAAGCTGGATTGTGGTCTAAGGTAGCTCTCTCTACATTCAACATTCATTGGAATCCGCGGTCAGAATGCTTGATCCTCAGTTCATTCTCTCTCTCTCTCTCTCTCTCTCTCTCTCTCTCTCTCTCTCTCTCTCTCTCCACACACACACACACACACACACACACACACACACTTTCTCCCATAGCTCTGGCATCTTCTGCATTTTTGAAATGATTCCCAACAACAAAAAAAGGGGAGCCTACAATTTGGAAAACATGCTCATTCCCTTGTGGGTTTCCTTTTCAGTTCATTTCCTAAAATCTGTATTTTTCCCCTTAATGTGGATCTCATCATTCATTAACTGGTGTGAGAGACGTGAAGCATTCCCTTTTTTAAAAATCAGGATGATGCTCCTCTGTCAGTAGTCACGTTTAGCTTTGATAAGTCCCCTAGCTGGTTAAGGGTAACAGAGAAACTGGCTGTGTCTTCCAGAAAAGTACTATCAAAGTTTGGGCCCAAGGAAGCAACTTAAGGGCAGGCAGGTGGGTACCTGCTTCAGGTATCTGGGTAAAGCCCAGAAACTGCCAAAGAGCAGAAACTCCCCAAATGGGCTCAGGACAGCTAAGCTCTGTGTAGCACACACAGGAAGACATGCCCCCAAAGAACAGCCAACTTTTTCATGATCAAATCAAATCAGGATGTAATTAAGGCATTATAGGGGGCAGAGAACCTGGAGAAGCAAAGATGTCTTACATGAAAGCAATATTAAGCCAAGTTTTGTCACTTGGCCTCAACACCTACTATTGAGGTTGGCTTCACAGATTAGAGGCTACAGACTCTCTCCCCTACCCTCACTATTCAGGCCCTGTGCAGCTTAGAGAACTCATAGGGTTAATGAAAATAGCACTTGAGAATACTAAAGTATTGCTTTCTATTTAAAGAATATTTGCTATTTTAAAAAATACAATTTAACCCTTTATAACTTGAACTTTAATTGACAATGTTAGATGGCAACACCAGACAGGGGATTGCAACTTTCAATATAATAGGATATGAGAGACTCCATTGCTAAATAACGTTTTCTGAAAAAGTTAGTACATGTGCCTTAAACCAATATTTAGAGTCCTGGTCTTCTGCAATTTCCAGATGATATGCTACAAAAGATCATGAAGCAACTTCAGATGATCCTGTTCTGCCAGTGAGGGTCAGTGATCAGTGAGATTTTGAATCCCTGTTCAATGGAGAGGCTTAATTTCCCATTGCTGATTAGAAGCTCTAGGGAGCCTGTGTGCGTTTACCACAACAGATGGTGGGGATGAAGAAAATAATAGCAGTGTGCTATATACCTGACAATCACTGAGAGTGGATTTTAAGGGTTCTACCACAAAATTAATAAGTATGTGAGGCAATGTGTATATTAAATAGCCCTATTTAGCCCTTCCACATGTATACAGATTTGTAAACATACTGTTATACCATAAGGACACATAATTTTTGTCCATTACAAATAATTGATTTATGCCTGTAATCCCAGCAATGAGGGAGGCTAATACAGGAGGACTGAATGTTCAAGGCCAGCCTCAGCAAATAAGCAAGGCCCTGTCTCAAAATAAAATTAAAAAAAAAAGGACTGGGGATGTAGCTCAGTGGTAAAATGCCCCTGGATTCAATCCCCAGTACCAATAATTTAATTAATTAATTATGACCCCTGATGTGGCTTTTCGCATTTTCTTTCAGGATCCCTACCACCAGCCTGCTAGGAAGCAAATCAGATATGATAACAATTTCCATCTAAGATTCTCTCTCTCTCTGTCTCTCTCTCTCTCTCTCTCTCTCTCTCTCTCTCTCTCTCTCTCTCTTCAAAGAAAAGACATAAGGGAACTGGTTCAGAGCAGCTGACTTTCTCAAGTCCACACACCTAACCTGATCTCAGTAGATGTTCTGAATCTACTCATTTGTTCTCCAGTGCCCATGAAAATTTTGATGCCTAGGAGGTTTTGTGGACTTGCTAGGTAGGTTCCTGTCTCCAGCCAGACAAAAGCAAGGCAATGATTTGCCCTAACACTCACTGACAACCATTGTGAACAGCAGCATCAATCAATCAATCTTAAAGGCCGCCCTTAGGGACAAGTGTTCATGCCCGGAAGGCCCTGAATGCCAAACCCCGCAAAACCATAATACATATTGAGGCCTGCCCTTTCCTTGGATTTCCTGTTATGTGAGATAATAAATTTCCTAATTTTTTAAGCAAGTTACAGTTTGGGTTTTCATTCTTGCAGTCTAAGTCATACCTAATGTCTTAGGTCTGCTTCCCTAGGCAAACAATTTTTTGAAAATAAGACTCAGCCCTCCTCCCAGTCTGGCCTTTTAACAGTACTCACAGCTTGGCTTGCTACTGTGGACTCTACTCATGGGGTTGGGAAGATGGATCTCAGAGAAAGGATGTCACAGTGGTTCCTGAAACAAATGTTAAGTTGTGGCTGAAGGGACCACCAGTTATGAAGTCATGTTAATTGGTTGCAGAAGAAGCTGGCAACCAAATCAGCAAAGACAATCTAGTCTCCACCTCAGCCCCATAAGGTGACATCTCTCCTGGTAGTGCTGGGGGGAAAAAGGGGCAAGAACATTGACATCACTACCAACAGATAGTTCGAGGGCCTCCTTACACTGCAAGCTGACACTTCTCCAGAAGACAGCAGTCTTCAATTACTCACATTAGGGCAGCAGTTTTCACCCTCAAATCCCAAAGGCCTTTTCAGCTCTGTGGGTAAGGAAAAGTTCCAGAGAGATGACTTTATGTCTCAGTTCTATTAAACATTCATTGTGGGGTTGAGACACACTCTTGGAATATTTCCATTTCCTCAGTAATAGAATGGAATAGCACTTGTTCTTTCCCTGTCTTCCAAGGACACTGGTCATGTGAAAAAGATTCATGAGATATGTATGAAGACCAAGAAAGTACTTTGTACCATCTTCAGGTCTGAACCTTGTAGGTGTTCACAGGATCACAGAAAGGATGGTCTCAACTTGCAAGCATTCTCCATGGTAAGCAACAAATATATATCGAGTGCACTATATATTGGGTCCTAAGCTGGGCTTTGGGACTACATTGATGTTCCTAGTCTCAAGGAGTTTCTGATTCAGTCAGAGATCCAGGTATATAAACCCAGACATAGCATATGAAAATTTCAATGTTGTCAACAATGTGGAGAAAATTAGTAGGAGATGAAGCTTGAAAGATGGCCTAGGATAACATGAAGCAGGAATGCAGAGGTAAACCTCAAAATATCTAAAAACCAGCCACAGCAGGAGCACCAACCAAGCATAATGGGTTCACATCAAATGTGGAGCATTGTTTTCCAGGCCCCCTGCTGTGATGGCTGTAACCCTTTAGTGGCTAGGTCCAGAGGTGGGGAGGAGGACAGCTGGGGTAACCTGAGAGGTCTCCTCCAGGAGGCTCAGAGAAACAGCTGTTACCAAAGCATCCCACCGTTTAATAAGAATTATGGTCTTATCAGTGCATATCAGTTGCATATAGTCCTACTTTAATGCCCTGTGAATGAGCATGACTATTATCTTGTGGGCATCCAGGAGCCCAGAATGTCATGTAGGTTGGAAAGAGCACTGTAGGAGCAGTCTGCAGGATGGATTGGATTACAGCCGCATAAAGTCAAGGGAACAAGTAGCAAGATGGATGATGGCCTGAATTGCTGCAGGGACAACAGGGCATGCATTTCTTTAAGCAGATCCAAAAATGCTTGCACAAATCCCCATCAATAAGACTCTTTTTGCTGTAATGCCTCCAGTTTCCTAGCCCTTTACAAACTTACACATTTACACACGCACAAGTGCGCGCGCACGCGCGCACACACACACACACACATACACACAGGTATGTGCTTCTGTGACAGATCCTGCTTCAGTATGCATATTCATCTAGTAGTTGGCAAGCTGTAATTATGGCAGGCAACAGGGCTGCCAAGAAAAATTCATTCAATACTGAGGTCATCCTATTCCCAGTTGCAGGAGAATGGCTACAGTATAAACACCTGCCTTCATAATCCCAGCCTATATTTTGGATAGCCCACTTTACATTTTAAAGCACAGCCACACAATTTATCTTATTTGTTCTCTGAACAATGGCCCTAGGAGGTTGAAAAGGCTGGTACTATATTGCTCCAATGTATAAGTGGGAAAACTGAAGTTCAGAGAAGGGACTACTTGCCTAAGGTCACTCATAATAAGTCAATAGTGACATGAGGACCAAATGCATTCTGCCTCTTGGTTCCATGTTCCCTTCAACATTCTAAAGGGCTTCTTTCAGATACAACTTTACATCATTCTTATTCCCATATCCTGTAAATTAATACACATTCTATCCATTCTAATTGTTTTATTTTTAAATGTTTTAAATCTTTATTGGTGCATTATAATTACACATAATAGTGAGATTCATTGTGACATATGCATTCATGCACACAAAAGAACAATATAATTTGGTCAATTTCTAATAGTTATTTCTAAGAGAATGCTTAGATGTACTCACCCCAAAGGCCATACTCAGGTCTCACCATCTCCTCTAGGAAGTTTTCCCCAGGAACTCCAGTTCCATAACCTCAATGTTTCCTCCTTTAAACATTTACTCCTTCACATTAGTGCTTTATTCTCTCGTTTCTATTTTGAATACTCCATCTGTATCTTCTAGTCCTTTGGCTTCTCCTTCTCTTCTGTCTGCCTAGCAAAAGGCTGGACACACAGGGGAACACTCACCAAAGTGTTAATGGATGGCTTGATCCATCAAAGGCTGCAATCCCCAGAATGCCTGCAATTCCCATTTCACAACAAAGCACTCTGAATATGTTTGTGTGTATGTGGAGCGGGGGTGCATGCATGTGCACGTGTATACATCCAGTGACCCTCAGGGTAACTAACTCAATATTGTCAAAATGCAGCATCAGCACATAGTTATTTTACACTCCAGTAGGAATTGAAGCAAGGAAACTTTTTGCCCTAATTTTTTAAAATAAATAGTGCTCTGTTTCCAAGTGATATATTTTTGACATGTTGTGTACATTTCTGAAATAGAGTCCAGATGAGAAACCAGCTCGTGTGTATGTCCATTCCAATTTAAGAATGGTAGGTTCCTACTCATGGACAATTTCATTTCTGAAATCCTAATTGGAAAGAAAGAAAGAAAGAAAGAAAGAAAGAAAGAAAGAAAGAAAGAAAGAAAGAAAGAAAGAAAGAAAGAAAGAGAGAGAAGAAAAAGAGAAAATGTAGGTTACAGGCAGAAGTAAGGCCAACACAGGAGTGATTGTTAGACAATTTCTTCGAGGCATGGGGGGGCATGACTTGGGAATGGGGAAGAAAAGTAGAAGGTACTAAAATTTCCTGTCTCCTCTCATACAATTTCACACAAACTTCTTTCTTCTCTTCTTTTTTCTTCCTTCCTTCTCTTTTTTCCCTCCTTTCTTTCCTTTCTGTGTGTGGTACTGGGGATTAAATCCAGGGGCACTCTACCACTGACCTACATCTCTAGTCCTTTTCATTTTTAAATTTTGACACACGGTCTAGCTAAGTTGTTGAAATTGGCTTCAAACTTGCAATCCTGCCTCAGCCTCTCAGGACACTGGGATAAAAGGTGTGTGCCACCCCATCTGGTCCCACATATATTTTGAAGGGACATGAAAGGAAGGCAGCTGATGTCTGCTCTGAAGAAGGCAGGACAATTGCAGAACACCCTAGACATGAGAGTGGCCAAAGGCAAGTAAACCCCAGAAGACTATTAAGTACAGGTCCCAGAGAACACCATGCACTTGGTTGTTTGGTGAGAAACTCCTTCTTAGGTGTCTTAACTAAGGGTGTTTTTCTATTTCTTTAATAATATGCAGCATTTTCCAATCGCCTACCATGTATCAGGTACTGCACTTGACGCTTATCAGTGTTAACCATTTTGCCCTGTTGGGATTCCTATTCCCATTTTACAGATGAAGAAACTGAGATGTTAAGTCATTAACCCATTATCACCCAGTCTGACTTCATAATATAGGCTCTTCCCATTGCATCACTCTGCCTTCCTGATGTATGTTCAGTGAGTTCTGACCAGAAGAAAGTTGAAAACCCTTTCCTAGAAAGTCACAGGATTCACAGAGACTCCTGATCTTAAATAATGAGTGTTATATACTCTCATGGAGTAAAAAGACAGAAAGGACATTAATTCTTGGCTGAAGGAGTAGCAGATGCAAAGGCACTAATGTGAGAAAGAAAAAAAATAGGAAAATGACAAATAGTTTTGTAGGGTTACCTGAGGGTAATAAAATAAAACACCAAGGCAGAGCAGGTGAGGGTACATTAGAAAGGGTCTCATATATCATGTTAAGGAACATAGATTTTCTCTTGGAGATAACATAGACTGGAAGAGAGGAAATCATCAGATCAGATCTCTCGTTTGGAAAGAGCACAGCGGCACCCACATGGCAGATAGTTTGGAAGAGGCACTGATTGGCTGCAGGGACAGCAGGCCTGGAAAGTATGGCATTCATCAAGGTGAAGGTCAGGGTAGACAAGCAGATGGAGGCTGGGCTCAGAAAATGCTGCCTTCAGAAGTGTCCCTGCAAATCAGCCTCAGCCTTTAGCCTCAATGTTGAGATTGCAGGCTTTGTAGCATCTAAAGGCTGCGTGTGATGCTTTGGCCTGAAAATTAGTAACAAGTTTTGTTTTGTCCTTTGGGGCCTCCTCATTTGTCTCCATTTTCTAAGCTGGCGGCTTTGTGGCTCCCCTGGGCCCAGCCTAGCCCAGCTGGCTGAGGAGAGTAGAGAGAAGTCAGGTAGGCTCCAAACAGAAAGGGCCCTGATTAGCGCATGTTTCACATTCCCAAAGTTGCATGGCAATTCACAACCAAACCCTACAGAATTGTTTTCTGAAAGATTTGAGATGCATTCAAGACTTCTTCTCTTTCTTTTTTTTTCTTCTTTTTTTTTTAAAGTGGATTTCTGGACTGCAGCTATTTTCTCTGTCCTTGACTTAAGTAATAGCAGAGAGGGAGAGAAAATGAGAGTTTATAGAATGCAGAAAAGATATTTCGAGAGAGGTCCAGGGGAAGGGGAAACTCCAGTGTGGGGGCCCACAGCAATGTTCAGGGACAGCCAAGGAATGTGGCTGCTGGGGGTGGAGACTGGGTTGCAGAAGTCAGGCAAAAGCCTGTGTAAGCAAAGGGGCATCCCTGATACTCAGGCCAGCTCCAGCCCTTGGCTTGTTTGCCATCAGCACTCAGAGGGAATTTTTCTCTGTTCATAAGCACCTGCCCTGGACCCCAGTATAACCCTAAGGTGTGGATTCTCCCCATTAATCAAGAAAATTAAAGCATTAAAATAAACCAAATGCATTTCATGGGTTAAGGCAGCCAGAAATGCAGTCATGGGAAGTTAACCCTCCCAAAGAACAGGAGGGTCTTACAAAAACCTCCCAGGCTTCCATCTATTTCATTTCCAGTTGAGAAACTTGCTCATGTGTATGTCCATCCCAGTCTGAGGATAGCAGATTCCTACTGATGAGCAATTTCATTTCTGAAATCCCAACTGCATACAGAAGACTAGGAGAGCAGGTTCTATTTTATTCTTTTTTCCTCTCTCTCCCTTTAAGTCATCTCTCTTAAGATAATGTGTGCATGTCTGTGTTTTTTTTGTGTGTATATATATATATATATATATATATATATATATTTGTGTGTATATGTACAATTGATATATAGACATATATATACAAATCAATTGAAGTCTTCTGTCAATATGTAGCATGGAGGGAAACTTGGATCATCTTTCAATGAAATAGCTTTATTGGGGTATAATTTACATACCATGATATTACCACACCACAAAATGTATCCATTTAAAATGCAATTCAATATTTTATCTATTTACACAGTTGTACAACTATCACCACAATCTAATTTTAGAATATTACCATGACCCCCCCAAAAAATTCTTGAGATGATATACAGTCAGTCCGTGTTCCCACACCCAACCCTGAGAAACCATAAATCACTTTCTGTCTCTACAAATTTGCTTATTGCTATAAACGGAATCATAAAGTATGTGGTATTTTGTGTCTGATTTCTTTTACTTAGCATGTTTTCAAGGTTGTCGAGTTGTGGCAACCTTGAAATTGTCCGTATTTCAATTCTGTTTATTGCCCAAAATACCACATTTTATCTACCCATTTGGCACATAATGGACATTTAGGATACTTCCACGTTTTGGTTATTATGAAGAATGCTGCTACAAACATTCATGCACAACTTTCTATGTGGACAAGTGTTTTCATTTCTTCTGGGTAGATACTCAGAAGTGCTAGATCATAGAGCAATTTTTGGTAAAATGCTGAGGAACTGCCAAAACTGTTTTCAAAATTATCTGTATCATTTTATACTCCTACCAACAATCATTAAGGTACCAAATTTTTCACATCCTCACTTGTTAACATCTGTCTTATTATAACCATTCTAATAGATAAATGGTATGTCATTCTAAATTTTGATTTTATTTCTCTAATAAATAATTATGCTGATCAGCTTTTCCTGTGCTTACTGGTCATTTGAACATTTTCTGGAGAGAGATGTTGAATTATTCAAAGTTTTTGCTCATTTTTAATGGTTTCCCTTTTTATTATTGAGTTGTAAAAATTATATATATTCTGGATGCAAGTTCTTTCTTAGATGTTTTGCAAACATTTTCTCCTGGCATATCAGTCATTGTGAGAGGCAGGATAACAGCATCCATAGACTCTCATGTTCTAATCCCTGGAATTTGTGAATATGTTACTTTCCATGGCAAAAGGGACTTGGTAAATGTGATTTTGTTAAAGGTCTTGAAAACAGGAGATCTAATCACATAAATCCTTAAAAACGTTGGACCTATCCTGGCTGTGATCAGAGGGAGATGTTTTTACAAAAGAAGGATCAAAAAAGATGCGATTTTACTGGCTTTAAAGATGAAAGACAAGAGCCAGGAGCCAAGGAATGTTGGTGACCTCTAGAAGCTAGAAAAGGCAAGGAAACAAATGCCCTCTAGAGTCTCCAGAAAGGAGTGTAGCCCTGTTTGACACCTTATGTTTAGCCTGAGACTTGCTCTGGTTTTGAATGTTCCCATCAAAACTCATATTAAAATGTAATCCTCATAGTGATAAATTGAGAGGTGGCACTAATAGGACCTTTAAGAGGTGATTAGGTCATATGGGCTGTCTCATGAGTGGATTAATCCATTCATGGACTACTAGGTTAATGGTTTATCTTAAGAATGGATCTCTATAGAGAATCTCTGCCAGCAAGAAGGATATCACCAGATATGACCCTTTGACCTTGAACCTCCCATGCTCCAGAACCATGAGGTGAATAAACTTTTATTCTTTATATATTACCCAGTGTGTTATGTTTAGTTACAGCAACAAAAAATGGATTAAGACAATACCCACATCATATTTCTAATCCATGGAACTGTAAAATGAAAATGCTATTTTTTAATCTACTAAGTTTCTAGTAACTTATTATAGCATCAATAGAAAACTAAGTTGTCCTTTCAGTTTTTATTTCAAAACACAGACGTTTCAGATTTTATTAAACCCAGTATTTATCTCTTATTTTCATCACTTATGCCTTTGGTGGTATCTCCAAGAAAATCATTGCTTAGTAGAACTTCCAAAATGCAGACTTAGAGAACTTGATGAATCCTTTACTCCAGAGAAATAAGCATTTGGCTAGTGAAAATTATATTTAAAAAACCCAATCATTTAAAATCTCTGGAGGGCTGGGATTGTGGCTTAGTGGTAGACCTCTTGCCTAGCATGTGTGAGGCACTGGGTTCAATTCTCAGCACCACATATCAATACATAAAAATAAAGGTCCATTGACAACGAAAACATATTTTTAAAAAAAGTCTCTGGAAATTGTCCTAATGGCATATGAAAAGTAAAGAAATGTTGATTCAAATAAAACGATTGAATTCTGATAGAACATTAGGAGTCAGTGACATTTGAGACATGACTTGTTCCTATCCCACCTCTAAGTGTTCTGAAAGCTCTACTCCAGAAAGGCATGGCTATGTGAAGGAGGGGATTCCCTTTATCCTGAACTCTTAATCAGGGCTTAAACCCAGACTAAGGTGAGTGTAGGGATTCACTCCAGGAAGGGCAGGCTGCCAGCATCTCTTACCCTCTCCAGCCCTTTATTATGGAAGTGCAGTTCCAGGCAGGTGCAGCTGAAAGGCCTGGAGCTCTTTTTCCCCCTCTTTTCTCCCACTCATAATATGAGCATTTCGCTCTAGGCAAGGAAGGATGACACTATGAGTTGACATAGCGCACATATCTCATGCTGGAAAGTGCAAGCAGAAGATATCAGGAGCTACTGTCCACCTCTCAGGACTTGTGCCAATGGTGTCACTCCAGAAGAAGCAGGCTACTATTGTTTCCCTCAGCTCCAGTGCAGGGATGGAGAAGTTCTGCTCAGGGAGAAAGGCAAATCATAAAGACAGAAGGCAGCAGCAACTCTGCCTCAGGGGACTGACTTTATTTGGAACAGAATATGGAGAAGTTTATGTCTAAGGGTGTTTTCCATCAAAACATTTCCATTGTTTTCCATCAAAAAAAAAAAAAAAAAACAACAGAAGCCTGCTCATAGAGCACACCTGTAACCCAGCACCTTGGGAGGCTGAAGCAAAAGGATCTCAAGTTCAAAACCAGCCTTAGCAAATTATGTACTAAGCAACTCAGTGAGACCCTGTCTCTAAATAAAATACAAAAAAAAAGGGTTGGGGATGTGGCTCAGTGGTTAAGTGCCCCTGAGTTTAATCCCTGGTACCAGAAAAAAAAGGTGATCTGGTAAGCAAGTAAGAGTGAGCTGGCAGCTCCATGATACTAATGAAATGGCAAAGTGGCCAGAAGTTTAACAGTGATAATCAGAGAAAGAGACAGTTAAATCTGCAGAGCTGCTCCTGGGTCACCAGCCTGGAAGTGTGTGGGTGCATATACTAGGCTGCATTCACTCAGGCAATCTGTTTGGGAAGGGAGGCAGACTTGAAAGTACTCTCCAAGCCACACACAAATCTATCAGATCAAGGGACTTAAACACAGCCCCTGATAAAACACTGGCTGAACAATAAGCTATTCTGACCAAGGGGCTGCTCCTAGGAATCCAGGCTTTTAAAAAAAATCACATTCATCCTTAGTGGTCTGGAACACTGTGTGCATGCCTGAGGCTGCACCCTCACAGAAAAGACCAGAGAGAACATCTGGCTAAATGCAGGAAAAATCATAAACACCCTGAACTGTGAAAACAAACTCCAAACTACATGCACATTCAAAAGTAAGAAGTCAAAGTCTAACTGGCTAAGGGGAGTGAGCACAGTCTTTGACTGGAGACCTAAGGGTGACCCCCTAGGAAGCTAGGCTAAAAGACAAAAACAAAGGAAAAAAAAACCTGAGCATGGATATCAGAGGCTGCACACTGTAGAGGAAACAAACTTCACAGAATCAGTCCAAATGAGTCATCAAAAAATAAATAAATAAATAAATAAATAAACAGATGACCAAACAAATAACAACAAGTTCTAGGAGCGTGCATGGTCAATATTTCAAACTGCTACACAAACTCAGTGGTATAACATGTGCTTAGCATGCACAAGGCCATGGGTTTAAACCCCAGCACTCCCCCAAATAAATGGTGGGAAAAATCTACTATGTGAATTAGAGATGTGGGAGAGAGTTCACATATTACTTAAAATGTCCAGTTTTCAAAAAAAATCACAAAAAATTCTTGTTTCTTGAAAGAAACAAGAAAGAATTATCCACATATAAGAAAAGAAGCAGAAAACAGAAAATGCTTTTAAAAAGAAACAAAATTTTGGACATACCAAAGTTTACAAACAGTGTGTGTGTGTGTGTGTGTGTGTGTGTGTGTGTGTGTGTGTGTGGTGCTGGGGTTCCAACCAGGGCCTTGGTCATGTTAAGCAAGTTCTCTTCCATTGAGCCTCACCCCATCACAGCAGGTATTGTTGATATGTTAAAATAACTAGAAGAAAACATACCTAAAGAATGAAAGGAAGATATAATAACAAAAACTCATGGAGTAGAGAATACCAATATGGAGACAAATTATAAAGAAAACTATATAGAATTCTAGATTGAAAAGTACAACTACACAAATGAAATATTCAGTAGAGGGGCTTGAGGGTAGATTTGAGCCAGCAGAAGAAAGAATTGGTGAACTTGGAGACAGATGAATAAAGATTATATAAAATGAAAAGCAGAACAAATAATGGAGAAAAATGAACAAAGCCTTAGAGAAATGTGGGACACCATTAAGCACACCAACATATATGCATACTGGGATATGAAAAGAGAAAGACACTCAAGAACATATTAGAAGAATAATGACTAAAACCTCAAACTTATTGAACAAGGCTAATTTTTAAATTCAACTAGCTCAACAAACACAGAGCTGGGGATGTAGCTCAGAGGCAGGGCACCCCTGGGTTTACTCCTTAGTATTGCAAAAATACACACAACACACACACACACACACACAGAGATACACACACATACATATTACTATAAACATATAGTTTATATACACTTTTGCAAAAATGTTATTTATATATTAATATATAGAGATATAGTTTTGTACTATAAAAGACATCACCAAGAAAGTGAAAAGAAACCCATGGACTGGAAAAAAATTTTTTTGTGTGATGCTGGGGAATGAACCCAGAGCCTAGTACGTGATAAATATTCACTCTACCACTGAGTCACACCCCTAGTTTCAATATGGTTTTAATTTCCCTAATGATTAGTGATGCTGAGCCTGTCTTCATGTATGTTTTGGCCATTTGTATGTCTTCTTTTGACAAATATCTATCCAAGTTGTTTACACATTTTGTAAAAACAGTTTGTTCTCTTGCTATTGAGTTATTTGAGTTCCTTATATATATTAGTCATTAAACCCTTATCAGATGTCCAGCTTGCAAATATTTTCTCCCACTTGTGTCGGTTGTTTCTTTATTTTGTTGATTGTTTGCTTTGCTATGCAGAAACATTTTAGTTTGATGCCATCCCATTCACCTATTTTTGCTTTTGTCATCTGTATTTTCAGGGTCAGACCCCCCAAAATTATTGCTCAGTTCAATGTCCTACAGCTTTTCCCTTGTGTTTTCTTCTAGTAGTTTTACAGACACAGGTCTCTCATATATCAAACGAATCAGTGTTGTTAAGATAGCAACCATCTCCAATCTGATTTACAAATTCAAACAATATCAAAATCCTAACCTTTCAAAATATTTTTAAGGGATGATCCCAAAATTAATATTGAAATAAAAGGATACAATGTAGTGAAGATAATCTTTTTGTGTGTGTATATGGTGCTGGGGATTGAACCCAGGGCCTTGTGCATGCCAGGCAAGCACTTTAACAAAAGAGCTATATCCCCAGCCCTGTGAAGATAATCTTGATAAAGAAATTCAAGTTGGAGGATTTAAACTTCCTGATTTAAAAACTTACTACAAAACTACAATAATCAAGACATTGGGTACTGGCATGTATAGATATTGAGATCAATAGAATTGATCTCAGATTCCTAAAAGAAACCCTTAAATTTATGGTGAGCTTTTTTTTTTTTAACCATATGGTGCATGAGGGTATAAATGAAGGAAGAAAATGACACAACTCAGTTGATGCAGAAAGATAATTTGAGAAAATCTAACAAACTTTCAAGATAAGACACTCCACAAACTTAGAATAAATGGATACTTTTTGTGGTACTGGGGATTGAACCCCACAGGAACTCTACCACTGAGGTATGGTCACAGCTCTTTTTATTTGTTTGATACAGAGTCTCCCTAAGTTGCTGAGGCTGGCCTCAAATATGAGATTTTCCTGCCTCAGCCTCCTGAGTCACTGGAATTACAGGCCTGCTCCACTGTGCTTGATGTAAACTTCTTGTTCTTTTTATTTTCTTCTTTTTTTTCTGATGGGAACATCTTAAACTTGATAATAGACATCTATAAAAAATTCACAACTAACATCATACATAATGGTAAAAGACAAAGTTTTCCCTTATTCAGGAACAAAACAAGAATATCCACTCTTGCCACTTCTATTCAAGTTTGTTCTAAAAGTTCTAGACAAGGTAGTTAGGCAAGAAAGAGAAGGCATCTATTCACAGATGAGATGATCAAATACTTTCAAAATCCCAAGGAATAAACAAAACTATTGGAGATAGCAAAAGGAATCAGCAAATTTGCAGGATAAAAAATCACCATTTAAAAAATCTTCATGACCTTAGATTTAGCAGTTGATTATTAGAGGTGACACTAAAAGCACATGAAACAAAGGGAAAATAGATAAATTGGATTTATGTTTCCATTTATTTAGGTTGTTTTAATTTTATTACAAAATTTTATACTTTTTAATGCATGCCTTATACTTTTGTTAAATTTCTTTAAAAATATTTTTTTTTTAGGTGTAGATGGACACAACACAATACCTTTATTTTTATGTGGTGCTAAGGATCGAACCTGGGTCCTGCCCGTGCTAGGCAAGCACTCTACTGCTGAGCCACAATCCCAGCCCCTGCTTTTGTTAAATTTAATTCCTAAGGTGTTTTGTTTTGTTTTGTTTGTGTGTGTGTGTGTGTGTGTGTGTGTGTGTGTGTATGTGTGCGCGCATGCTGGGTATTGAAGCCAGGAACTCATACATGCTAAGAAGGTGCTCTACCACTGAGTTATACCCCCACTCCAATTCAAAAGATTTAAGCTATTCTTGGTAATGCTACTGTAAGTAGAATTGTTTTCTTAATTTTATTTTCAGATTGTTCATTGCTAAAGCTGCAATCAACAACACCTTTCTGCATGATTCCTTCATGCTTATTCTAAAGTCATCCCCTATAGACTATAAGACTATTTTAGAGCCTGGTGAAGATAGAGTAAATAGGGACCCTTCTGCTGGAGTGACAGTGCTCCCCTATAAGTCCCTGAAGTATCTGAGAAACATCAATCTTGTTTCTGGACCTGAGAATAGGGAAATGGGACTACCCACTTAGTCTCCTACAACTGCCACTCACAGTTGGCTGTATTAGTTTAGGGTACGATCCCCATCTTAGGAGTGGGAGCTGGGCAGGAGAAAGGAGCTCCCAGTCTTGTGGATCATATTCAAAAGAATAAATCTTCAACACTTTTCATAGAACTAGAAGGAGTGGAATGAGAGTCATGAGCACTTTGTTCATCCTGACACCAGGAGCTGGTGAGAAATACAGCCCCTATCTTCTTGGCTTCTAAATATTCTTCAATATAAAGCTGGGGGAAAGAATGGGAGCAGGTCTTGGCTCAAATGTCTCAGATACCAATTGTTATTACCTATATTCCACAGACTTTTCTAAATGATCCTCAATTTGTTGTATGACCTTAAGCCAATTTATAGACACTTCAAATGGTCATTTTTGATCAATTTTTATTACCAATCTAATGTTATTTTTACCAGTAAGAGAGTCTGCTGAGTTCTGTACACAAGAATTTAGTTTGTCACAATTATTTATGTTAATTCAACATATATTTAGCATGTACTTTTTATGTACCATGTGTTATATGCACTGGGTTGGTTTTAAGGAATATTTATTAAGATATAGCTTATATACATTCAACTGCACATATTTTAAATGTACAATTCAATGAGCTAAGATTATATATATATATATATATATATATATATATATATATATATATATATATATACCACCACCATCAAGATGGCAAACATATCTATTGACCCCCAAAGATGTAAACTCTTTGTATTGCCCCCCAAAGTTCTTTCTACCCCTCTCCAAGCAAACATTGATCAGCTTTCAGTCCTTAGATTGGTTTTTGTACAGTTTTTAATTTCTAAAGCTGGTTGGTGATAAAGTTTATTTTTTTATCAAGGATCCCACCCCAACCACATTTCTCTTTTCTCATGAAAAAAATTAGGAATTTTCTATTTGCCTCCAGGTCAAGATTTCTCAAGGGAAAACAAAGACTCCAACCACCTCCTTCCCCACAAAATGACTAGCTCACCAGAATTTTGAAAATATATTTCAGGACATCCAAAAGTGGTAGCAGCATTTCTCTCCTATTTCTCTCAAGTCTTTGCATTTAAGGATTTATGAGTCAGAGCATAAGAGGAACCATGAGGGTTCTTCCCTTACAGTTGCAAAGTCCCCAAGGTTGTTTTTACTGACTTATCATAAGTACCACCAAGGGATTTAAGCAACCCAGTGTTTTCCTGCTGCACTGTCCTTTGCATGAATGATCAGCAGAGTCTAAGGGACTCAGGGTGGCTCAGTTCCTACAGAGACTTAGGTATTGAACCCCCCAAACTATGCACATGCCATATTTCCTTTCACTTTTTATTAGAGAAATTATAACTGTAGCTCCAAAGGGCTTAGCTGCTTTAAACTGGGACTGATCCTAAGGACATGATTTATTAACTGCCTACCATGTATCAAGTACTGGGCGAGGTGGTACAGAATTGTTAACCTTGCTTAAAATACAAAGAGTCCATAAAAATGGCGTCATTATTTCTCAATTTACAGAGGAGAAAGCTGAAGTAAAGTGAAGTCCAAGGACTTATTCTAGATCACACATCCAATGAATGGCAGAGGAGGAATTGAAACTGAGATCTGACTCTGAAACTACCCTACATCCGTTCTACCATAATATCAGATTGCCAAGCTTACGGATTTCCCTCCACATCCCACACCCCTCTTATAGAAGAGAATTCCCACAGCATCACCTTTCATGAGTGTCACACTGAGTTCCACCTGGGTCCTTGTATTTTTGTTGCTTTTATGCAAACCTACCTCACCTTGTCAGAGAAATTAAAAGCTCCAATTCATATAAATGCCCCTACCCCCGCCAGAAAGAATATAGGAAACATCCAGAAAACCCATGAACAAATTCACATTCAATCTGTGATTTTTGACTGTTTACATGTCAGTGAATCATAAAAAGTGGTTTATATTCAAAACACCCATGACTGGTATCTTGTGATATCAAAATAAAGGTTCTCACACCTAGTTATCTACAGGACTCTAATTCAGTTATGTGGTATCAGAAATTGGTGAAAATTCCAACTGAAATATTTTTAGAATTTTACAAAATTGAGGCCATTCTAGCATCTTCCAGTTTGTGCTATAGCTCATGCAGGACTGCCATTATCTAAAGGGATTAAACAGGCTACTTGGCACAAGCCAGAAAGAATTCAAATTCAAAGTAGTTACTGACTCTCCTCAGTAGAGGGCAGCGGTGGGCAGGGCAAGACTGACAGGAAGAGAGGACATTAACTTCTTTGGTGTACCCACTAAGTGCTTAGATAAAATGCTTAATGCTTTATAAAATGTATCTCATGGATCCTGACAATGACCCTTGAAGGAAGTCTTATTAAAAGAATTTTTCCCCAAAGAAGTTAAATGAACTGAATACAGATCTGGTGTCCTCCAATTCAACTATACCATGCTGCTTCCTGAGAAGCAGTAATTCCACAGTCCCATAACTGGGAGCTTATCCTGATGAACTAAAAGAGAAAGCACACCTAGAATAAAGTAGGTCCCACATGTGGTGGGATTTTCAAATATCTGGGCTGTTTGGACAATGGGAAACATTTAACAAAGGTAACATGTGACAGTTATAAACTTTGGAGCCAGAGACAAGATGGAAATTATCTAGAAAAATTGGTTCAGAGGATTGGAACTCTGATATGTGGGAAAACAGTTGAAGGACCCGGAGAAAATTAGAGCAGATTGCCTGGCACTGGGAAAGGTGCTCGTAGATGTTGAAAAAACTAAATTTAAAAAATGTCATTAGGGGGCTAGGATTGTAGCTTACTGGTAGAATGCTTGCCTCGCATGCATGAAGCCCTGGGTTTGATCCTCAGCACCACATAAAAAAATAAATAAATAAAAATAAAGATAGTGTGTCTACCTACAACTAAAAAAAGTATTTTTTTAAAAAAAATGTCATTAGGAACCTAACATTGTCTTTAAGTATTTAAAGGGCAATTATTAAGAAGGTATAGGCTGTTTTGTGTGGTTCCAAAGACTAGAATTGAGGTCAGTTAGAGATAGATTTTAACTCCTTAAAATGAGTAATCCTCTAAAAGACAAATAACTCTAAAAGAGAGAGCAACTCAAAGCCGGCATGATTGCTTTGTGATATTTAATTGTAAAGACAACCTCCAGGAACCTTTCCTAACTCTAGGAAGCTTGGATTTTGAATTGATCAGGACTCTTCACTCTTGTCATGTGAAGGTCTTAAAGCTTCTCGAGGAACAACTGGCTGGTTGTCAACACTTAAGAGCCAATACATTCAGACCATTAGAACAACTCTCCTGAGAGGAATTTGTCCACAGTCTCCTAAGAGATGATAGGAGAAATTCTGAGACTGTCTCACCAGAGGGAGCCAGTGCTGTTCCATTGGAATCAGTGCATCAGACCAATTTGTTTGAAGCCCACAAATATACCTTTTACCCAAAGAAACACTATCAAAAATGTAATCATTTTATTAAATAAGAGATACATGGGCTAGGGATGCAGCTCAGTAGTAGAGCATATATTTAATATGTATGGGGCTCTGCCTACTACAGGAGGAAGATGAGGACAAGGACAAGGAGGAGGAAGAGAAAGAAGAGGAAGAAGAATCACCATGAAATACACACTTATAGGGTATGATACCAAATAAAGCCTTATGATGATGGAATTCAAGAGTACACAATAGTAGCTATATCTGAATAAATAATTCAACCACTCAAACAGCATTTGTCTGGCTCAATATAATGTATGACAACCTCTGTTCTGGCCAATGGAGATAACAGAGAACATGATTCCCACCTTTAAAAAGGTCACAATTTACTTAAAAACAGAATACTACAGGGACACAACCACATCAAAGTTTATAGTAGCATAATTCACAATAGCTAAATTGTGGAACAAACCTAGATGCCCTTCAGTAGATGAATGGATTAAAAAATGTGGCATATATACATAATGGAATATTATTCAGCAATAAAATCATGGCATCTGCAGGTAAATGGATGGCGTTGGAGAAGATAATGCTAAGTAAAGCTAGCCAATCCCCCCAAAACAAAATGCTGAATGTTTTCTCTGATATAAGGAGGCTGACTCATAGTGGGGTAGGGAGGGGGAGCATGGGAGGAATAGATGAACTCTAGATAGGGCAGAGGGGTGGGAGGGGAAGGAAGGGGACAGGAGGTTAGCAAGGATGGTGGAATGTGATAGACATCGTTATCCAAAGTACATGTATGAAGACACGAATTGGTGTGAACATATTTTATATACAACCAGAGATATGAAAAATTGTGCTCTATATGTGTAAATATGAATTGTAATACATTCCACTGTTATAAATAAATACACAAATACACAAATAATATCACAGTTTAGTAGGGAGATAACCTTATAGATAATTTATGCCTAATAGGAGCAAATACTAGAAGAGAGATCTATACAATAGGCTGTGGGACAACAGAAAGTAGAGATGTAATGAGAGAAAGGTTATATGGAGAATACATTCTTTGAGCTGGACCTCTGAAGAATGGGTGAGAGTTTATCATGTAGAAAATGGAAGGGGGCATATCTACCAAAGGGTACAACATGTACAAAGACAGAGGTGGGAAGATCTTGGCATACTTAGTTTAGTTGGTTAGGGCACATGGTGTATGAGTACATGGGTAATCAACTGCTTGGTGTTCTTGCTATGGGGAATATTCTCCCTAAAACTAAACTTTGAGCGAGCTAGTCAATTGTTGTTACTCCCCACTGGCTTCCACTGCCTTTGCCACTAGAAATCTGGTTGTTTGAAGACCTCCAACATCTCTCTGTCTCTTGAGGGCTGTCAGACTCACAGTGAACTGAAATTGAGCAACAGGAAAGCTTGTTGAAGACTTCAAATTGCCCATAACCCACAACACAAGAGGACAGACATCTCATTTTCTTGGCCTCCACCAGGCAGTAATTCCAGAAGTAGAATGATTGGTATGGAAGTCTTTGCTAGAATCTATGGCTAGTTCTGCCTGCCATCAGATCTTAACACTGACAGACCAGAAAGAAGTGTCACCTATGCCACCCCACCTGACCAACATCATCAACAAAGGGCCTATGCTTTTATTTCTAATGGAAAGTGTCCAAAAGACTTCAGAAATATGTCCTGACTGCTGGTATTACAGATCTTCCTCAAGGGATAAACTTCTGAATTTGAGAGTAGCAACCTTAAAATGGTTCAAAGCCATAAAGAAAAAAAAATGATGTCATTTGCAGGAAAATAAATGGAACTTGAGAACATCATGTTAAGTGAAAAAAGCCAAACTCAGAAGGTCAATGGTTCTATGTTTTCTCTCATATGTAGAAACTACAAAGGAAAAAGGAAAAAAAATGTGGTGGGGGATCACATGAAAATTAAAGGAAGATCAGCAGAGAAAAGGGACCAGGGAAAGAGAATATTATTGGTCAAATTATATTGTGATATTGCGTGCATGTGTGAATATGTGACAACAAATCCCACCATTATTTACAACTATAATGCACCAATGAAAATAAGGGGAAAAAGACTGGTTCCAAGAGCTCCTATCTGTACTGATATGTCTCTTCTGAAGCACATAAGACTGAATTATTTCTAAGAGTGAATCTGCATTGACCTCAGCTGATTTTAAGAGCTGTAAGGGAAAAAATATTATCTATAGTATTCACCATTCCTTCATCATCCTCAAGCAAATGATCAGGTTGGAAAATAGTAGACAGTAGTGAAATGCTAGGCATTTAATAAAAGCTCTCTAATCACAGCATGATTAAGCTTGTCCTGAAATGGGCTTCTAGATGATGTGACCATTAAGACTTGTCAAGCCATTGTTATGTCACTCCATATTCAACAATAGGAGTCTGTCTTACTCAGTGAAAATGGGAGAAAAATTCAAGATTTGCCTTCACTATCTTCACCTATGTTTCATAAATACATACATATTGAAAAATGCATTTTTAGTGTTAAGTTATACCTATCTTTATTCATTTTTTATCAAGACAGTTGGTTTTGTCAAGGCCTAAAGAGACAATGATCAAATTTTGCCACTTTAATTGAACTTATGAAGTCTATGCTGAACACAGTCCAGAACATGGATTGATCCACATGGTACCACTACTTTGATCAACTGTGAAATTGTTATTCAAGGGTACTGTGACAATAAAGCAACAGAACAATGAAACCTTTATCTTCTAGAACTATCAGGCATTGAATCCTCAACTGCATCTCCTGGGGAAACAATAGAAGACTAGTATTTTTCCACCTACCAGTAGAACTCAGAACTAGTTTGCAAAAGGTTGTCTCTGTATCACTGTGACAAGGAAATGTTAGCTAAAGAGCTAATGATATTCTGTACATCAGGAAGAGCCATGGTTTATTGTCAGATTTTGGTCCAGATTTGTTTCTACAGTGATTTGGAGGAAAGGAAGACTTTTCTTTAACAACAGTGGGCTGTATTGTTGATAGCTCCCTGTCTAATTTTCCTGCTACCAACATGCAATTAATCAACACCATCAGGGAAATATCAAGGCTGTCCTGACCATGCCAAATATATGTTGATTGACAGTAATATTTAAGAGAAGAGAATAGAGCAGTGAGAAAAATGGGCTTTGGAATAGCATATCCAGGTTTTAATCTCCCTACCCCTCTCTAAGCCAAATAAGTCCTATGAGTCTTAGTCCCCAAAAATATAAAATGAAGAAGATGCTATCTGCCCCACAGCATAGTCCTAAGAATATGTAAAGGGCTTGGCACATTTCTGTAAATGAATGTCACCTCCCCCTTTCCTTACTACTATCCCTACATCTGGTAAAAACACAGGATGTTCTGATCAGGTGTTTACTAAATCTTAACTAAAAATAGAGGGAAAACATTTTGTTCCATGCTTTTGGTGCCCAATATTAGAAGGATTCCCAGTGTTGATCTCCCTCCAGCTTTAAAGCCAGTTTTAGTTACTCCTGACTACACATGGTTCTTCAAGACAGATTAAGGCCTTTGGGAAAGGTGGTCTATAAGCACTTCCTATTTTGACAGAGCACATAGGGTAAATCTCACCCATACCTTAATCCTAAGGAATGTGCCATTTTTCTTCCTTCCTTCCTTCCTTCCTTCCTTCCTTCCTTCCTTCCTTCCTTCCTTCCTTCCTTTTTGTTTGTTTTTTTTTTGGACATACTAGCTTAGAGCCACATCTTCTCTCTGGGGAAAGCAGACAACAGATAACTTGGCATTGTGTCTGTTTCAAAGCAGCAAGATGGCCACCTGCCTTACATTTCTGATGATTAACCACATTAGCCAGATTACCATTATGATCAGGCCAAGGGGCTTCTGGGAAGTAGCCCTCCTAAAAAGAATCTACTCTTCCATCTCTCCTTGCCTTTGTACTCTGAAAGTTTAAGAAAAGGAAATGTGCCTTCCCCAAGGGCCCTCTTTAAAAGCAGATTTCTAAGTCTTCAATCAAGAAAGACTACCTAAAGCCTATGACAACTTTGATAAGACCTTTATGTGAGAAAATGAATTTAACATATTGTCTTCCAGGGGCTGGGGATGTGGCTCAAGCGGTAGCGCGCTCGCCTGGCATGTGTGTGGCCCAGGTTCGATCCTCAGCACCACATACAGACAAAGATGTTGTGCCCGCCTAAAAATAAATAAATAAATATTAAAAATTCTCTCTCACTCTCTCTCTCTCTCTGTCTCTCACTCTCTCTTTTAAAAAAATATTGTCTTCCAAAGGAGAAAAAACTCTAATGGCTTTTTGAATCCTCCCCTTTGCCAGACAGTCCTTGCAACCTCAGGGAGAGTCTCCATGGAAATTGTCAGGTCAGCTTAGAGTCTAAATTCTAGCTCCATTAATTTATGTGTCTTTCTTCTGAGAGGATAAGAAGTAGGAAGAATCTTGTTACTTGATTATGCCAAGATATACTTCTGGGCTATAAACTCACCCTCCATCCCTTATATAGCTGACCCAAAATAGCACATACATAGTCCCCCACATAGTCCCACACCCTCACAAACATACTTACACATTTCCTAGACTATAGAGGACAGACAGGGAACCCTGGAGAGATGGAATGTTCTAGAAGAAGAGACAGCATGATGGAGGAGAGCAAAGGATAGGGAAAAAAGAAATCATTTCCAGGCTAGTAGCTAGTTTATTGGTCTTTTCTCTGGATTACTAAAGGACTTGGATGGTAGGTGCCTCTTCTTTTCATACTGCTGAAATCCCTATCCTTAAATTACTTCCTGCTCAGTTCACACCCACTCTGCAGAGGTCTGACCTTACTGCCTCAGAGAATGTTTGCAGAATCAAAATGATGCCCTACTTAAATAAGTTGCCATCCCCAAATCAGTGGAAGAGACTTTGAAGGAGCTTAAAAGACTATTAATGTTACGCTAGGTTTTAACCTTGTGATTGAAGCATATATAGAGACTAATTGAAAGAACAGCCTTTGCAAAACAACTGGAATGAGCTCATTCCAGTTGATGGACCTTTCTTCATAACTTCACAGAAAAGTATCAAATACAGTTCAGTAACCCTTGGAACAAGGGCTAAGAACTGAGCTATCCATTACAGTAGCCACCCATGAGTCACATGTGACCACAGAGCACTTAAATGTGACTAGTCCAAATTGAAACATGATAGTAAATTTAATAAACACACCAGACATCAAAAAATGAGAAAAGAATGTAAAATATCTCATCAACAATTTTATATTGATTATATGTTCAAATGTTATTGATACATTGAGTTAAATAAATTATTAATATTTACTTCCCTGTTTCTTTCCTTTTTTTTTTAAATGTAACTACTTGCAACGTTAAAATGGCATATATGTTGTACTAATTATATTCCTATTGGTCAGTGCTGGCCTAGCCTCTTTCCTATCACACAGTTGATACTCTGTAAGTAGTCATTGAAAGAATAACAGAACAAAAGAGGCAGGACCCTTAACAGAAATATCAAAGAATGGTTGGTTCAGCCTTTGGTTAAATCCAACACCCTTCCACCTCCTCAGTTTCCAAGCCCAAAAGGGGGAACATGTACTGCCCACACTTTTAATATGACCCTTCCAAGTCCCTTTTACTAATAACAAGCAGATTTTGCTCTACTGTTTTTTTGTTGCATTGATAGGGATCAAACTCAGAGCATCACACATGCTAGGCAAACACTCTGCCTCTGAACTATACCTCCAGACAAGATTTGATTATTTATTTATTTATTATTTGTGATGGGGTCTTGCTATGTTGCTTAGGCTGGTCCTGAACTCCTAGGCTTAAGTAATCCTCCTGCTTCAGCCTTCCGAGTAGCTGGAATTACATATGCATACCATCACACCTGGCAGATTTTGCATTTTTAAAAGATTACACACACATATGGATACCAGGGATTGAATCTAGGGGCCCTTAACCAATGAGTCACATCCCCATCCCTTTTTATTTTTTATTTTGAGATAGGGTCTTGCTAAATTGCTGAGGTTGGCTTTGACCTTGAGAGTCTCTTGCCTCAGCCTCCCAAACCACTGGGGTTACAAGCACCACACCTGGCTTAAAAGAGTACTTTTAAAGGAAAAGGCTATATCCACATGGTCCTGACTCATCTCATAGAAAGTAAGCATTTTCCTGAGATCATCTCAAATATTGAAAACAAAAAGAAAAGACCAGTGTTTAGAATATCATTTGTCTTCTGGGATTAAATAAAATAATTCCCACTCTATTTGGATTCAGTGAAACATTTGGGAAAGGGAGCAGGTGAAGTATTATCAGCCTATTATGGTTATTGGGAATGGTGGGAAGTAGTATAAGAAAATGTTAAGTGTTGTTCACTTGACATTTCCAGAGAGCATGATTCCCCTTTCCCTCAAGAAGGTGTAAGTGTCTGACATATAATTGAGCTTGGGACTTAACAAACACTCCCTGAATCAATGAATAAATAATAACACAAAAAAGATGCAGTGTAGTATAGTGGAACAAGCACAGGATTTATGGTTGGGGAAAACTGGATTTAATTACTTGCTTTTCTTTATACTAGCTGTGTAGCCCAGACCAACCTAGTTAACTCCTCTAGCCAAAAGGGCCTATTTCCAGCAGTTCATTATGAGGATTTAATAGATTAATGTATATAAATCACTTATAACTATACCTGGCTTATAGTAAATGTGCAATAATTAGTAGCTATTATACCCAAAGACACTGAAGAGGGCTTCCCAAAGCAGTGTTACACATCTCATCATCCAAGTGACAACATTTGTCCTTACATAATTGCTAATGAGACCCTTAGTTGGGGGAAAAAAAAACATAAGTCTCAGTGTTGTTCCCTCATGGATCTCTGAGAAGAGGTTTGCTTTTATGCAAACAAGCCAAAGAATCCATCCATCCATCCATCCATCCATCCATCCAATAGTTATTTATTGAGCATCAAAGATTGTTCTAGGTAATGGGGATGCAAAAATAAACCAAACAAGAAAAGGATTCCGCCGTTATGGAGTTTTCTTTCTAGTAAAAATAAATCCTAGCCTTGTTTGCAGATGATTGCTCCAGTCATTTATATTCCCTGATTTAATTTGAAAACAATTATATTCAGAGATAGCATTGACTTCTCAATATGGACAATTCTAGGCCTAATCTGAAGCATATAAGGAATGTAATACTCTGTCAATCTCTGTCACCCTTTCAGAATAATCAAAAACTTCTGGTCAATTCAGGTAGTTCCTATTTGGGGCTCAAATGTATTAAAGGTTTGGGATTCCCTCCTCACACCATGCATGCATCTTCATTGTCTTTCTGCCTGCTACTCACAGAGATGGTCCAAGTATTGTCCAGGATGCCAGACACGCTATGAGTGAGATATCCAGAACTTGACCACTAGAAAAGTATATTCTCTCACTATCTCCACTGCTAGTTTTGCCCTGGGAGGTACCACAGTGCAAAGAAAATAGCATGGACTTTGGTATCAAAATCACAAGGATTAAACTCCTAGCTGTGCTGTATCCTATAACTTTAGTAAGACCATTTTAATTCTTTAAACCTCCATCTCCTTCCTATAAAATAGGCATCTCCCTCACACAGTTATGGGAAGGAGTAACCAAAGGGCACGGTGCCTGGCACAGAGTTGGTATCCCAGAAGCATTATTTCTCTTCTTCCAAATTCTTTCCAACCAACTTGGGTGATATTTCAGACAGTGTGGAAACTTGTTGGTAGGATTAGAGCAAAGCAATTGGCTGAGTAAAGGGCTCACATTGGTTAGTTTACCAACTTTGGATTCAGTATTATCATGCTAGTAACTTGAAACTGGCTATGGTCAGAGTATATTCACTAAAGAACCACAAATTAGGTTTTGTTTATTATTTTCTTGGAGAGCTGGTTTACCATCACACCACAGCTTTAAACCCCAAGACACATGGAAAACTCAGAGACAAAGAAAAGGCAATTATGCACTTGTCATTTTGAAATAAAGACCTTTCTATGAGCTGAGCACAAACTGCTGTGAAATATAGCAACCCAGTATTTCGTCACAGAATTTTTTTGTGGCATGTTAAAATTTCTTATTGCTCTCACTGGGCACAGTGGTGCATTCCTGTAATCCCAACAACTTGGAAGGCTGAGGCAGTAGGATCACAAGTTCAAGGCCAGCCTTGGCAATGTAGCAAGACCCTGTCTCAAAACAAAATAAATAAAAATAGAAAGGGCTGGGGATGCAGCCCTGGGTTCCATCTCCAGTGCTTAAGAAGTTCCTATTGCTCTGTAAACGTAAAGATTAGCATCATAAGACCTCCAAAGCATCATCACAGGGTCAAGTACACAGGAGAAGCTCAGTAAACATCTGTTAGTTGTTCAGATGAGCCCAGGAGAAATTTTTTGCCACTCTACATCAAAGAAACAGAAGCAGAAATTTGAGAAAAACATTCAGGGTTTGGAAATGAAATAAGCTTTAGGAGAAAAGGGCTTTTGGAGAGAAGTGAGAGCCTAAGTCAGAATTCTGTGGAAGAAAGAAGTTCTGGAAGGGTTATCAGGCTCAAAGGCAAGGGAAAGGAGGAGCACAGAATCCAAAGGAAGAGGTCCAGGGGAGGGTATAAGAAGGGTACATGGAAGAAACTGACAAATAGAAAAAGGTCCTGAAACGGTAACAGGAATAGGAATTTTGGAGTTACACTTCAACTGGGAAAGAATTTTATAATTTATTTTGTTTTGCTGGCATTATTCTTCAAAAATCATCATGATTATTATTTTCTTAAACCACCAAATTTTAACAGCCTTATTAGCATATAATTCACATATGATAAAATTCACCCATTTATACTATAAAATTTAATGAATTTTAGTCTTTTTCCAGAGTTGGACGAGTATCACCACAATCTAATTTTAGAACCTATTCTTCATCCTAGAAAGAAATCTTGTGCCATTCCTAACACCCATTCCTAACACCTAGCCCCAGGCAATCACTAATCACTTTCTGCCTTTGTAGACTTGTCCTATTTGCATATTAAATATAAATGGAATCATATAATATGTGGTCTTATGTATGTTCTGGAGGTTCATCCATACAGTAGCATACAACAATACTTTCTTTCTTTTCATTCCATTATATGGACATACCATATTTTATTTATTCATCCATTGGTTGATGGATGCTTGGAATGTTCTACTTATTTGACTAATGGGAATTCTGATGCTATAAACATTAATGTACAGGGTTTTGTTTGGACATACATTTTCTATCTCTTGGATATACACCTAGGGATGGAACTGCTGAGTCATATGGTAACCCTGTGTTAAACATTTCAAGGAAATGCCAAACTGTTTTCCAAAGAAATGTACCATTTTGCATTCCCACCAGCAAAGTATGAGAGAATTCTAGTATTCAACTTCCTCAACAACATTTGCAGTCTGTCCTTTTTATTATAGTCATTCTAGTGAGAAATAAGTGTTGTGTCATGATGGTTTTGATTTTCATTCCCCTAATGACTAATGAGTTATTTATTCATGGGTTTATTGGACATTTGTATATATTCCTTGGAGAAATGTCTACTCAAATTCTTACCCTGCTTTCAAAAGTGTGGTTTGTCTTTTTATTATTGACTTGTCAGGATTTTATATTTTCTGAATACAAATATGAGATATATGATTTCTAGTTATAGTCTCCTAATCTTTAGAGTGACATTTCACTTTACTGAGTATATTTTTATTTATTTATTTAGTAATAGGGATTGTTCCCGGGAGAGCTATATCACTGAGCTATATCCCCAGCCTTTTTTCATTTTTTTTTTTTTAAGACGAGGCCTTGCTAAATTGCCAAGGCTGGTCTTGAATTTGTGATCCTCCTGCCTGAGCCTCCTGAGTTGTTGGGATTTCAGGCATGTGACACTAACCCAAATTTTAAGTCCAGGTTATTATTCCCTTCCTTTTATCATTCATGCTTTTGTTGTGTCTAAGAAATATTGGTGTAACCTAAGATAACAAAGATTACTCCTATATTTTCTAAGAGTTTTTTTAAAACTTAAAAAATTTTAGTTGTTGACAGATCTTTATTTTATTCATTTATTTATATGTGGTTCTGAGAATTGAACCCAGTGCCTCACAAATGCAAGTCAAGTGCTCTACCACTGAGCCACAACCCCAGCACCTCTTCTAAGAGTTTTATAGAATAGTTCTTACATTTAAACTCATTATACATTTTGAGGTTTTGTTTTGTTTTGTTTTGTTATGTATGGTGTGAACTTGAGCATCAGATTCATTGTTTTGCATGGATAGCCTATTGGCCAAACATCATTTGTTGAAAAGACTATTTCTTTCCCTTTGAAATTTCTGACAATTTTGTCAAAACTCAGTTTACCAGTTTATCATAAAAGGGCTTATGTACTAAGATAGATATGTCTGAGATCTCAAATGATTTCCTTTATTTATGTCTTTCCTTATACTATTGGAACACTGACTTGACTGCTACAGATTTGTTAAAAGTTTTGAAATTATGAAGTATAGGTCCTACAACATTTGTCCTTTTAAACACTGCTTTGGCTCTTCTAGAGCCGTTAAATTTCCATGTGAATTTTAGGATCAGCCTTTTTTTTCCAAAACAAAAAAAAAAATGTCCTCTAGGGTTTTGATAGTGGTCATGTTGAAGCAGTAAACCCATTTGGAGATTACCACCATTTTAATTTTAATAATATTGAGTATTCTTATTCATAAACATGAATGTCTTTTTATTTATTTAGGTCTTCTTTCAATTCTTTTACTGATGTTTTGTACTTTTCAGTGTACAAGCTTTTGCTATTTTGTTATATATGTATTCTAAATTATTACATTTTGATGCTATTGTAAAATGTTTTAATTTCATTTTCAGATTGCTCATTATTACTTTAAAGAAATAAACCTGATTTTAAATGCTTTTATTAGTGGATTATGGTTATACATAATAATGAAGTTCTTTTGGCATAATCATACATGCATAGAATAATTTGCTCCATTTCAGTTCCCAGTACTTTCTCTTTTCCTCTCCTCTTCCCTACTCCTACTCCCTTTCTTTGACTCTTTGGATCCTTCTCTATTTATATTTTTTAATTGGTGCTTTATAAATATACATAAAGGTAGATACAATTGATTTTTGTGTTGATGTTGTATCCTACAAACATGATGAACTTATTAGTCACTGTAGTTTTTTAGTGGATTTCTTGATTTTCTATTTACAAGATCATGTCATCAATGAATAAAGACAAATTAACTATTTTACTTATTTAATTGTCCTGGTTATAACTTTCAATACAATGTTAAATAAAATAAACTGGTAAGAGAAGACATTCTTGCCAGGATCCCATCTTTAATGGGAAATATTTTAATCTTTCTCTATTAAGTATGACACTCACTGTAGGATTTTTGTACATCCCTTTAGGAACTCAAGGACATTCCCTTCTATTTTCAATTAATTGAGAGTTTTTTATGAATGGATGTCAGGTTCCACTAAATACTTTTTTATGCATCTATGGAGTTCATCATCCTGTTTTAGTACTTTATACTAATAATGCAATATTTACACTGTTCGTTTTTGGATGTTAAATAAGCTTTGCATTCCTAAGGTAACTCTCACTGGGTCAGAATATGTAATCCCTTTTATTTGTTGTTGGATTCAGTTTGTAAGTATTTCGTTCTGGCATTTTGCATTTACATTCACAAGAGATACTGGTTTATAGTTTTCTTGTGATATCCTTGGTATTGGCATCAAGACAATACCTTTATAATGAGTTGAAACTTGTTTCCTTCTCTATTTTCTTGGTTGCTATTAATTCTCCTTTTAATATTTGGTAGAATTAAATAGTGGAACTGCCTGGGCCTGACTTTCCTTTGTGAGAAGATTTTAGACTATTAATTCAATCTCTATACCCAGTATGATGCTATTACGATTTTTTTTATTTCCTTAAAAGGGATAAAAATAGGAAAGGAAGAAGTCAAACTTAGTAGATCCAAAAAGATCCACCAAAAGACTTCTAGAGCTAATGAACAAACTCAACAAAGCTTCAGGTTATAAAATCAACATACAAAAATCAATTAGCTTTCCTATATACCAATAATGAATCTGCTGAGAAATAAACCAGGAAAAAAGTCTTATTCTTAATAGCATCAAAAAAGTAACATACATAGGAATACATTTAACCAAGGATGTAAAAGACCTCTACAATGAAAAACTATAGAATATTGAAGAAATTTATTGAAGAAGACAAGAAGATGGAAATACCTCCCTTGTTCATGCACAGGCAGAATTAATATTGTTTAAATGTCCATACTACCAAAAGCAGTAATACAAATATAATTCAATCCCCATCAAAATACAAATAACATTCTTCATAGAACCAGAATTTAAAAGTCCTAAAATTCATTTGGAATAATAAAAGACCCAGAATAGCCAAAGTAATTCTAAGCTTAAAAAGCCATGCTGGAGATAGCACAATACCTGACTTCAAATTATGCTATAGAACTATAGTAACAAAAATTCCATGGGACTGGCATAAAAACACAGAGACCAATGTACAGAAGACACAGTGACAAACCCACACATCTATAATCATCTGATCCATGAAAAAGGAGCCAAAAATACACATTGGAGAAAAGACAGCCTTTTTAACAAATGGTACTGGGAAAACTGTTTATCCATATGTCAAAGAATAAAACTGGACTCTTATGTCTCACGCTGCACAAAAATCAACTCAAATGCATCAAAGACCTAGGAATAAGATCAAAAACTATGCAAGTCCTAAAAGTAAACATAGAATCAACATTCCAATGTACAGGCACAGGCAACAACTTTCTCAATAGGACCACTAAAGCTCAGGAATTAATGCCAAAAGTTAATAAACAGGATGCATCAAATTAAAAAGCATCTGTACAGCAAAGGAAACAATTAGGAATGTGAAGAGAGAACCTACAGAATGGGAGAAACTCTTTGCTAGCCCCTCTTGGAACAGGAGTGACTAAATATCTAGAATAAATTCCAATATCTAGAATGTTTAAAGAACTCAAAAAATTAACACCAAAGCCAAATAACCCAATTAATATATGGGTAAATTAACTAAACAGATATTTCTCAAAAGAAGAAATACAAATGGCTAAAACATATGAAAAAAAGTTCAACATCATTAAAAATTAGAGAAATGCAAATCAAAACTACAGAGATTTCATCTCACTCCAGAACTGTTGATGATTATAAATTAGTACAACCACTATGGAAATCAGTATGGAGGTTTTTCAAAAGAATAGGAATTAGTGGGGGGGCTGGGGTTGTGGCTCAGTGGTAGAGTGCTCACCTAGCATGCATGAGGCACTGGGTTCAATCCTCAGCACCACATAAAATAAAACAAAAAATAAAGATATTGTGTCCCCCTAAAAGTAAAAAAATAAATATTAAAAAAAGAATAGGAATGGAACCACCATATGACCCAGCTATTCCACTCCTTTGTAATTATCCTAAAGAATTAAAGTCATCATACTACAGTGATAAATGCATACCCATGTAACAGCAGCATGATTCACAATAGCCAAACTATTAAAACAGCCTAGATGTCCATTAATGGAGAGATGAATAAAGAAAATATGGTACATATGCCATATTTACAATGGAGTTTTACTCATCCATAAAGAAAAATGAAGTGTTGTCATTTTCAGGAAAATGGATGGAACTTGAGATCATTATATTAAGCAAAATAAGACAAATTTATAAGATCAAGGGTAGTATGTTTTCTTTCATATGTGAAAGCTAGAAAGGAAAATAAAGGGAGGAGGATCTCATGAAAATTGAAGGGAGATCAGTAGAGAAGGGAGACCAAGGAGAGAGAGGAGAAGAGGAAAGGGGAAATAACAGGGAGTAATATTGGCCCAATTATATTATTATATTGTTTGAATATACAAGTATGTAACAACAAATCCCACCATTATGTATAACTATAATGCATCAATAAGAATATGGGAGAAAGATGTCATGCTTCTTCTTGTACAGTTTTGGTAATTTGTATTTATCCAGGAATTTGTCAAATTCATCTATGGTATCTAATTTGTTGGCACATAATTTTTCATAATATTTTTTTATAATCCTTTATTTTTTCTGCAAGTTCAGAAATGGTGTTCCCTCGTGGTTCTCTTTATCCATAATTTGAGTCTTCTTTTTCTTTATCGGTATATTTAAAGGTTTGTGAATTGTCATGGACTGAATTGTGTCCACACAAAAGTTTTATGTTGAAACCCTAACTCCTAATACTTCAGAATGTGAACTATCTGGAAATAAGGCCTTTAAAGAGATAATTTAAGTGAAAATGAGGGTAGGTTGTAATTCAATCTGACTGGTATCCTTATAAAAAAGAGGAAATTTGCACACATACATACCAGACACATGCAAAGGCACTGTGCAAAAACCAGGTGAAGACATAGAGAAAATGCAGTCACTTACAAGTCAAAGAGTGGCTTCAACAGAAACCAAACCTGCTGACACCTTGTTCTGTTACTTCCAGCCTCCAAAAATGTGAGGAAGTAAAATTCTATTGTTCAAATAACACAGTGTCTGGTGGTTTGTTATGGCAGCCTGTTTTAGTCAATTTTGTGTAGCTATCACAAAATATCTGAGAGTGGACACTTTATAAAGAGAAGAGGCATATTTTAAGCACTCAGATTTGGAAGGCCGCCACATGTGGCAATAGGCCTTATGCTCTATCATAACATATGGCCAATGGCAATATATGGTAAGAGTGCACAATGATAGTGAGTGGCACTTGCAGAACAAAGAGTGAGGGGAGATGCCAGGCTCACTTATAACAGCCCACTCTCTTGAGTACTAATCCAGTTCCATGTGAGCTAGAATTCCCATAAAACACATTAATGCATGCTAGAGCTGGTAACCCCACTGATCTAATCACATCCCACTAGGACCCACCTCTTAAAGGTTCTACCACCTCTCAAAATCACCATACTGGGGACCAAGCTTTCAGCTCATGAATCTTGGGGAGACAAATCACATTAAAACCATAGCACAGCCATAGCAAACTTTTTACAACAATTTTGTTGATATTTTTAAAGAACCAATTTCCAAGGGGAGGCTTTGTACCTGCCTGTAATTCCAGTGGCTCAAGAGGCAGAGGCAGGAGGCTGAAGCAAAAGGATCACAAGTTCAAAGTCAGCCTCAGCAATTTAGTGAGGCCCTAAGTAACTTAGTGAGACCCTGTCTCTAAATAAAAAAAAAAAAATGAACAGGGCTGGGGATATGGCTCAGTGGTTAAGAGCCCATGGGTTCAATTCCTAGTACCAGAAAAGAAAAAAAAAACTAATAACTTCCAATCTCGTTGATTTTCTATGCCGTTTTTCAGCTTCCAATTTCATTTATTTCAACTCGAATCTTTATTATTTTTTCCTTCTGCTTTTTTGCACTTAACTTTGATTTGAATTTCCTAGATTCTTAAGGCAGAAGATTAGATTATTAATTTGATATTTTAACAGGCATTTATAGGACTAAATTTCCACATAAGCATTGTTTTTGCTGTATCCTGTAAGATTTGCTATTTTATATTTTTATTTCATTCATCTTTATGTATTTTCTAATTTATCCTGTGATTCATTCTTTGACCTATTAGATATTTAGAAGTGTGTTATTTAATTTCTCCATATTTGTGAATTCCCCAATTTCCATCTGTTGTTGATGTCTAATTTAATTCCATTGTGATCTAAAATTTATTTCATATGGTTTCTACTCTTTTAAGTTTGTTGAGACTTGTTTTATGGCCTAGCATATGGTCTATCTTGGAGAATGTTCCATACACACTTAAGAAGAATGTGTATTCTGCTGTTGTTGGCTGGAGTGGTCTACAGATGCCTATTAGGTCTGCTTGGTTTATTGTGTTGTTCAAGTCCTCTATTTTCTTGTTCAGCTTCTGATTTTTTAACCATTACTGAAACTGAGAATTGAAGTCCCCAAATATTCTTGTTTTTATAGTTTTATTTTGTTTTTATTGACACATAATAATTGTGCACATTTATTGGGTATAATGTGATATTTTGATATATGTGTACTATGTGTAACAATAAATTTAGGACAATTATCAGGTCCATCACCTTAAAATTTACCATTTCTTCAGCTGAGAACATTCAAATCCTCTCTTCTGGGTATTTTGAAATATTCATGATTATTAACTATAATTACCTATTTTGTAATAGAGCATGGAAACTTATTCCTCTTATCTAACTGTTACACTCTATCTGCATTATTGTTGAATTGTCTTTTTCTCTTTTTCATTGTGTTAGTTTTTCTATCATGTATTTTAGGCCTTGTTATTTAGTACATATGTATTTAATATAGATTATAAATTTCCTGATTAACTGACACTTTATCATTATAAAATGTCCCTTTTCATCTCTAGTAACATTTTAATCTTAATATCTATTTTGGCTGACATTACTATAGCTACTCCAGCTAACTTACAATTGCAGTTTCCATGGTATATTTTTCCATCATTTTAATATTAACCTATTTGAATCTCTTTTTTTCAATGCTAGGGATTGAATTCAGATCTTTTATATGCTAGGCATGTGCTCTGCCACTGACGTATGCCCCGGACACCCCATTTATAACTTTGAATTTAAAGCATGTCTCTTTTAGACAGCATATAGATCTCAGTTTCCAATCTGATCATACCTTTCTTTTCATTATAATATTTAGTTCATTCACATTTATCATCATTATTAATATGGTTGAATTCATATCTGCCATTTGCTATTTGTTTTCCATGTGTCACATTTGTCCCTCCTTTACTGTCTTACTTTATATGAAATGGATATTTTCCAATGTTCCATTCAAATTCCTTTATTTAATTTTAAACTGTACTTTTAAGGTTATTTTTTATTTGTTGCCTTAGGGATTAAAATACATAGTTTGATTTACAGTAATTCAGTTTTATACTAATTCTAGTAAGATATAAAAAGTTTGAATCCATCCCATTTATTGATTCTTGATTTTATTTCTTGCACTATAAGACTTCTATTAAGGAAGTTGGGGCCTAATCCAACATGATGGAGATTTGGGCCTACTTTTTCTTCTATTAGGTGCAGGGTCTCTGGTTGAATTCCTAGGCCCTTAATCCACTTCCAGTTGAGTTTTGTGCATGGTGAGAGATAGGAGCTTAATTTCATTTTGCTGCATATGGATTTCCAGTTTTCCCAACACCATTTGTTGAACAGGCTACCTTTTCTCCAATATATGTTTTTGGCATCTTTGTCTAATATGAGATGACTGTATTTATGCTGGTTTATCTCTGTGTCCTCTATTCTGTACCATTGGCCTACAAGTCTATTTTGGTGCCAATACCATATTGTTTTTGTTACTCTTGCTCTGTAGTATAGAGCACTAATCTCTAGGATATATAAAGAACTCAAAAACCTTAACACCAAAATAAATAAATAATCCAATCAATAAATAGGCCAAGGAACTGAAAAGACACTTCTCAGAAGATGACATACAGTCAATAAACAAATATATGAAAAAATGTTCAACATCTCTAGCAATTAGAGAAATGCAAATCAAAACTACTCTGATTTCATCTCACTCCAGTCAGAATGGCACCTACTAAGAATACAAACAGTAATAAGTGTTGGCGAGGATGTGAGGGACTGCAAATTGCTGCAACCAATATGGAAAGCAGTATGGAGATTTCTTGGAAAACTTAGAATGGAATCACCATTTGACCCAACTATCCTACACCTCGGTTTATATGCAAAGAACTTAAAAATAGCATACTATAGGGACACAGCCACATCAATGTTTATAGCAGCACAATTCACAATAGCTAAATTGTGGACCCAACCTAGATGCCCTTCAGTAGATGAATGGATAAAGAAATTGTGGTATCTATATACAATGTAATATTACTCAGCATTAAAAGAGAATAAAATTATGGCATTTGCAGGTAAATGGATGGAGTTGGAGAATATTGGTTGATTTCCTTTTCATTTAAGTACTTTGAGCATGTCATCCCTTTTCCTTCTTATCTCCATTACTTTTTTCAGATGAGGAAACAGCTATTGATCTTATTGTGGCTCACTTGTATGTGATGAATCTTCTATTTTTCTTGCTTCACCCATGATTTTTTTTTGTGTTTGACTTTGGCCTCAAACATTTTATCTATAATATATCTAGGTGTAGATCTTTATGCCTTTGTCCTTCTTGGAGTTCTTAATGTTTGAGGGTTTTATTTGTTTATGCTATTTTTTCCAGTACTGTACTGAACTTGAACTCAGAGCTTTGTTCATGCTGGTCAATCTTTGAGGTTTTTTCATGCATACATTAATATGTTTTGTTGTGTTTGGGACATTTTCAGCCATTATGTCTTTAATTTTTTTCCTGCCCTGCCCATTTACTCTCTCCTCTCCTCTCCTCTAGGACTCCACCATGTGTATGTTGGAGCATTTAATGTTGTACCATAGGTTTCTGGGGCTCTATTCATCTTCTTTTTTTGTTCCTCAGGTTGTATAATGTCTAATTACCCATCTTCAAATTCACTAATTCTTTTTCTTCCTGCCTAATTTGCATGCAGAGGCCCTCTAGTGAAATTTTTCTTACTTCAGTGGTACTTTCCAACTTCAGAATTTTCATTTGTTTTTTCCCCATAATTTCTATCTCTATTGATATTTCTTCTTTGATATAATATTCTCTCATTATCATATCTCTTTATTTTATTTTTTAAAGAGAGAGAGAGAGAATTTTAATATTTATTTTTCAGTTTTCAGCGGGCTCAACATCTTTGTTTGTATGTGGTGCTGAGGATTGAACCTGGGCCGCACGCATGCCAGGCGAGCGCGCTACCGCTTGAGCCACATCCCCAGCCCCATATCTCTTTCTTTTAAATAAAATCATTTAATAGCTTGGGAGGTTGAGGCATGAGGATATCGAGTTCAAAGCCAGCCTCAGCAATTTAGTGAGGCCCTAAGCAACTCAGCAAGACCCTGTCTCTAAATAAAATATAACAAAGAAATGGGGATATGGCTCAGTGGTTAAGCATCCCTGGGTTCAATTCCTGGTACCAAATTTCTTTTTTTTTTCTTTTTCTTTTCTTTTTTTTTTCTTTGTGGCTCCTTTCCCTTTTTTTGTAGTTAATTTTTTTTTGGTGTTGCTCCTTTATTTCTTTGAAAATATTTATAGTGGCTCCTTGAGAGTGTTTCTGTTTGTCTGATAGGTGTATCATTTGTACCTTCCCTTCCAATGTTGTTTCTATTTCTTGTTTTTATTAACTATAATGGTCACATTGTTCTGATACTTTGCATGTGTTACACTTTTTGTTTAGACGATATATTGTAGAAACTCTAGATTCTCATTGGCCCCATCAGTCCCACCACAGTGCTTGCCTGGATAAAGTTTATAAACTCTAATTCCTTTGCATTGTGTAATCATTAACATTACTGCTCAGTTTTTACACCTTGGTTGGTTTTATTTTGTGTTGTTGTTGTTCCATTTTTTTGTTTATTTACTTTTCCTACCTCAGAGTAGCTCTTCGGTCAGCATAATTGAATGTTCAACTAGTGATTAATTAGAGGTTATTCATATGCCTCCTAAACTCTAAGGCTTCAGAATTTGATGATGGGTCTCTGTGGCTAACGCAATGCTTTTAAATTATTTTCATATTCAAGTAGTGACTAGTAGCTCTCAGGGACCCTCCATGGTTGCTTTTGAGTCAATGCAATGTGGCACATGTGCACACCTTCCTAACCCCAGGGATAAGTATGATCTTAACAGGGCTCTCTCCAGGGCTCCTCTTGCTAAACCTCTGGCTGGTATGCCCCTTCATTTTGTTGTTGTTGTTGTTCCAAGTTTCATGGAACTATTAGTTTCCTATTAGTTACTCAACATGAAGATCTCTGTTATTTTTGACAATGCCTTCAGGAATGAGTTCTATGCTGTCCCAAATAATGTCAGCTAGAAGGTAAAGAGGGTAGCTCCATCTTCTTGATATGCCCCTCCAAGTATGGAGCTTCTACCCTCCAAGTGATGTCTGCAGAGTGGAGGGACCTTGAAAATGCCAGCCCCAAATAGAGGTCCCATAACATGAAGCTGAAAGTGTGAAAAGAAAGATCTTGGCTGCCTGTCCCTCCCAGGGTGAAACTGTGGTCCTATGACTGGGAGCTGGGGGTAAAGCAAGCCCCATCTTCTTGGCTATACCTACCCAGAGTAAAGCTTCCACAATACAGAGGTGGGGAAAGGAAGAGGTGATGACAGCTACTTAGATTCCTATCATCTTTATTGAAATTTAGTAGATTTTCTTGAGTACATTTTTTCTCAATATATTCAATACTTCAGATATATTCCATAGACTTTAAATGGTTGCTTTCAATAATTTTTTACCAGTTAAGTTGCTTCACAGGGAAGAGGGTACATAAAGCTTTCCACACAGCAATTCTGGCTCCTAAAGCACTGGTTTTTAAGCTTTTTTTTTTTTTTTTTTTGATACCAGGAAATAAACTCAGAGACACTTAATCACTGAACCACATCCCCAGCCATTTTTATATTTTACTTTGAGACAGACTGAATTGCTTAGGACCTTGCTAAGTAGTAGAGGCTGGCTTTGAACTCCCTATCCTCCTGCTTCAGCCTCCCAAGCCACTGGGATTACAGGTGTGTACCACCATGTTCTGCTTTAAGCTTCTTATTAAGCTTTTCTGGTCATCTGAAAATCAATCCATATTAAACTTTGCAGATAGCCTGGTTCTACTTACCAAAGATTTAATTTCTACACTATAGGCTTCATATATGTAGACTAACATACACAATGCCCACAATAATAAGAAAACTTCACCAAATAATCCAGTGAATGTTTATGTGAATGGCCACAATCAACTGTGTGTCTTATGCATACTGCCCCTTTACTTTTCCAGCAGAAAGTGAGGCTGAGTTGTTTTTCCGTAGGTGTCTCCTCTAGCTACATGAACTTTATTCCTTCAAACATCAGACACTTCATTTCAGTTATCTTGATGGACTCACTCTAAAATGTCTCCTAAGTAATGAACACAAAAGGCAGATGATTCTAACTATTTGAAAGGGAGAGTAGAGGGTTGCTAAAAAGGGACCAGCTGCAATATATTAAAAAAATCACAAACTTTGTCAATTATAGAGAGGGACCAGACATTTTAATACACTTTATAAAGGGTAGAAATGATATTTCCAAGGATTCCACATCTACCTAACTACTACACACATCTACCTAACTCCCTCTTCAGAAAACATTCTGCAGAACAGATAACAGCTCTCCCAGTAAATTAGACTGCCTACTCTGATCAAGGATGTGTCATATAAGCCTTCTCTATACCAAAGCAAAGGAAGAATAAATGCTTCCTCTTGACATCTAAAGCCCACTTGAAACTGGCCCAACCTTTGTTTCCAATCTTAATCTTAACTGTCTGCAAGCTTGTAACTTTCTCCAACCACATCCATTTCCCTTTCTACTTCATTTCCCCTAGTGTGTTCTCTTATTATTCTGAGAGTTGAGGACAAGGACTATGTTTTGTCCAACTCTATCACCAGCACCCAAAGCAAGGCCTGGCAGAATATTCACTACATGCTTTTTGAATGAATGAAATCCTGACATCTGAAGACCTTTCTTGTCTCAGCTGGGAATACTCTCACAATCCTATAAATTCCTACAGCTTTCTTTCTCTCTCTCTCTCTCTCTCTCTCTCTCTCTCTCTCTCTCTCTCTCTCTCTCTCTCTCTCTCTCCCCCCCTCCCTCCCTCCCTCCCTCCCCCTCCCTCTCTCTCCCCCTCCCTCCTCTCTCTCCCCCCCTTCCCTCCCTCTCTCTCCCCCTCTCTCCCCCTCCAGTACTGGGAATCAAACTCTCAGGGCCTCAATGCATACCAGGCAAGTGCTCTACCACCTAACTACACACCAAGCCCCTGCTCCTGACATTCTAGTGATACCTACTTAGCCTTCCTGTGCTTTGTTATAATTGCTTAAATATCTACCTTATTATTGCCACTACCATCCTTCCCCTTTTCAGAGAAAGAGGGAGAGGGAGATACAGAATGACAGACAAATGCACACACATACACACAGAGAATCACAGATTTGGAGAGCATGGATTTTGTCCCATTAAAAAAAGAAAACTTTCTTGTAGTACTTAGCACAATGTTTAGCACATAGGAGGAGCTTAAGAAATATTTGCCAAATTGAATTGCTAAAACATTTGGATATCAGTATGGAGATTTTACTTTAGATCCATACCTCATACCATACACTTCAATAAATTCCAGATGGGCCCAAGAATTAAACACAAAAAAGAAAAAACACCCTGGGGGAGTAGGGAAGACAGAATCACATATTTGTCCCAGCTGTGGAGGAGTGGTAAATTTCTGAATATTGAAAAATGAAAGAAACATCAGAGACAGGATGGATGGATTTGAATACATAAATGTAAAAAAGAACACTTTTGCATAGTGAAATATGATAAAGGGCACATAAAATAAAAGCAATAAAATTGGAAAAATATGTGACAAATATAAATGATAAAACTGACTATCCAAAATAGAAAGAATGGCTGAAAATATACAAGGTCAATGCCTACATTTTATTTGAGAAGTGGTAAAAGAAAATGAACAAGGAAACAGCAAATTATGACACTAAAAAATGGAAAGCCTCATTAAATAAATAATGAAACAAAGGGGGGAATATACTCACATACCTATTAAACTAGCAAAAATGTAAAAAAATGATAACATTCAGTGTTGCAGGGCTCTGTGAAAATACACACACTTACGCAGTTTAATCTTCTGGGAATACAATCTGGCAACACATGATAGGATCTATAAAACAGCTCGTACCTTTTGGCCTGGTTATTATACTTTTGGTAAGATACCAGAAAGCAATAATTCTAAACAGAAGAAATGCAATTTGTACAGAAACCATTCACAGCATCACATTTTATAAGAGTGAAAATTTTAGAATAACTTAAATCCCCAATAATAATAAAACAGCTAAGCAAAATCTGGCATATTCATACCACAATCTTAAATTTTAATGTAGAATGCTCTCTACCTATTCCTTATTGCCAGGTCTTTGCTTTTGTGGTTTCTCCATCCTGCTTGTCAAGTACCCATCTGTCACACTGCCAATTTCTGGAATAAACTACCTTCTCAAACCCACCCTATCAGCCTCTCCCAATTCTAATTTTTTGCTGTTATTTTGTTATAACTGATGAAATAGCTGCCCCCCATTAAATTAAGGACCAGTGCCAGGTAAAGTGGCACATACATATAGTACCAGCTACTGGGGAAACTGAGGGAGGAAGATAGTCTGAGCTCAGAAGTTCAAAGCCAGCCTGGGCAATATAGCAGGACATTGTCTTGAAAGAGATGGAGAGAGAAAAAAAGAGAGAGTGGGGGAGGAAGAGAAGAGGGAAGGGAAGGAAAGAGAGAGAGATAAAGGATCAGTGAGTCTCTCTAAAGTCAAGAGATAAAAGCTCCTTCTTGTACCATGGGCTTTTTGGCAGCTGTTTCAAAATCACAGAGCCTTTTATTTTTCATTATTAACGTAATCACTGGGGTCCAAACTGTGTTCTGAGTTTCAGGACATGCAGGCATTACTGAAAATGATTTTGTCTTAATCATAAGCTCTTAGTAAAGCTGTTTGCATTTCACAAACACGGCATTTGAACAAAACTCTTCTAGTTCAAACTAGAAATATGTCCATAAGGAAACAGCTCTGATCAGAAAAGATAGCATTAAACTTTATAAATTATAAGTTTTGAGAATAGATGGGGCCATGTTATGATGAAAGAGAAGCTCAGAGATAAGTAGTAACAAATTCATGTATTAGAGGCATGCTTGTTATGCCTATTATCAACAAAAATGCATTTATTTAAACTGAGGTCTCCTTAGTTTATTAGAGCTTATTACAGTTTCAAAACAATAATGGGATTGAATTCATGAAAAAATTATAAGACAGTGAAAATTACACTGTCTTATAATTCTCATCAAGGGCCCAATCTCAAAATCATTTTTTTTTTTGTAAACTGTCATGAATCAGAGGCCATACATGATTAGCCTTCAAAACTGATATCAAAGCAGGGCCCAGATGCAGACCCTCCCATGCACATGTTAAAGCCTCTTTTTTTTTGTAAAAGACCTGGACACCAGCCCTACCAAAGAAATCAGTGTACACATTAAAGGCAACTGAAAACACATAGAAAGGAGAACATTCTTTCTTGGTGGGAAAAGTGATCGCTGGCAATGTAAAAGAATGATATGTTCACTTTGAGCAGAATAACCAACAAAACAAAACACTCAGAGGAAACTTAAGCTGTGAAAACTTGGCCGTGATGACAAGAAGATTTAAAAATAGTGAAGAATTTCCCACCTTGGGTCTGCTCCCTAGATGGGTTGGGGGTGTTATGTCTGCTAGTGTGATGTTGAAAACAATCATCCTAAGAATTCTGAAAAAAAAATGCTGAATGACAGCCATTCTTTGAATTTGGTCATCCTGTAGATGGCTTTATTTCATATATGTGCAAACAGCATCCATGAATCTAGAGATCTTTTTTTTTTTTTTTGGTATCTTAATGCTTTGGTCAGCAACAAATAGTGTATACACTATTAATTCAACTTTAATGGTTTCAATGATTCCCATATGCTGAGCATCTGAAATAAACATGCAGTGCAGGTTGATGGGTAGGAAAAGGAAAGAACTCATGGAACCTCAGAGGCGAAACCCATTTTCAGAATCCAGATCTGCTGAGGTCTGGCACCAACAGTCTGGTAAACATTTATATGAATTAGGTTGGCAGATTGATAGATTTCTCATTATAGAGTTGGTTTTCTTGAACTCTCCGGAAACTGGAAGAGAACATTTGGATAACCATCATACCAACAGCAGTCCAGGAGGGTGAGACCTGAAGGAGATGTTGGCTGAGCCATTTCCTGAGCAGATCAGAAGGGAATGATTTCAATTATTGTCACACAATGGGCCAGATGCTCCCTCTTGCCCTAACCTAACTATTCTCCCAAAACAAAGAAGAAAGGAGGGAGGGAGAGAGGGAGAGAAGGAGAGAGGAGAAGAGGGGAGGAAAGGGGAGCTGAGAGAAGGAAGACGGGAGAGAGGCAGGAAGAAGGAAAGAAGGGGGAGAGGCGTTATAATTAAGTCAAAGCAAGGATTAAGAACTGTAATAAATATAAAGGTTACTTTTGCATAAAATGAAAATAGAAAAGGTCGGTTCAGGAAATGTTAACACACTAGCTCAGTTACTCTCAGCTCATAGGCCTGAGTCATTAGGCTTAGCAGGCCCATGGAATAGTCCCATAGCTTTGTGGCTTGTGCTTTTATGAGGCATATCTGTCCTGGTGGCAGCTAGCAGACTGGCAGGGCTACAAACTGGCATGCCCCTAGGTCATAAACTAATTATGGCACAATCATTCACTTGTTCTAGCCATTCTGCCAATTACTTCATGAGTGGAGAGGGCGGGACCCTTGTCTAAGGCCAGCTCTGGAAATAAGACCTCCCGGGCCTAAGGCTTCCTTCCTGTGGAGTTATAGGCGAGTCTGCAGAGTCATCATGGGTCTCAATGAGACTAGCAGTCTATCCTCCCACCTTAATAATCCACACAGCAATCACTATGGGTCTATGATATACAAGGCCCGGGGAGGAAATGTGACAATAAGGAAAAAAGGGACTTAGACTCCAGTGGACTTGGGAAAGATGGGAACCATTCAAAAGTTTCGCTTTCCTTAAAGCCTACCTGCACATCTCAAATCCCCAAATTTCCTCAATATTAGGGCTCTTCCTGAATCTAGAAACTAAAGTAGTCTTCTGAGTACATCCCACTTATTCTGGGACAGAGGACTGAAGATGTTTCCTTTCAGGATCAGTGTAATCTTCCATCTTTTCCTTGATGATGTGGGATGAGTTTCCCTGTTCTCCAGAGCCACAGTTCAATTAAGGGCTTACCAAAGCCTGCCTGTCACTGTCCTCCAGCACCCCTCCCCTTCCCCCCAGGTCTGCCCCACTGCACTAACATTCAAGGTTCCTGACAAAGGACACACAGATGAGACATGGCCCTTGACACTCCCATAATCACACAGCCGCAGACTCACAAATAGCCTCAGGAGCCAAGCATGTATATGCAGATATTCATGTAAACACAAGAAAAGGTATGCACATGGGTTTGCTTACAAACAGAGTCAGAAGAGAAAGTAAACAGACTGAGGAGGGTGGTGAAATTTCACAGCTCAGTGAGCTGGAGACCTGGCTAGAGAGGAGGATGAATGAATAAGTCTGAAATCTCCACAGGGCACTGTTTTTCAAAGCAGGAAGCATACACACAGTGAACAGCAAGAAGTGATCTGCTGGGAGCAGGGAGGATGGATTTGTAGAGAGAACCTGGGAAACAATTTGAGGATCAATAGGCCCCATCAGTGTAGTGTGCCAGTGATTTAACAGTATTATAGTCAAGGTCCCAGAGTAAATCATTTCCATGCTCATTACTGCTTATGGCAAACATCACCCAAGTCAGACACTGGAGGTTCAAACAGCCCCAGCTCCCTGACACACATCAGTGAAAACATTCCTGCCAGGAGCACCCTTGGTAAGATGGAGCCTGGCCAAACACACAGGCATCTGTTCCCCCTCCATGGTCACATACTCTCCCTCTGCCTTTTCCCTTCCTCCAGGCCCCCACAGTCTGTTTGCATTCCCACACCTGGCCCCACCTTCCAGCAGAGGCCAAGAGCATCATTCCTGGACCAGTGCCCAGTCTTTGAAGTCAGAAAGAATGCAGCCTGTTAGATGAGGAGATCCAGATTCAAGACTTCTCAACATACACTTCCCCTCCTCAACAATGCTAACAATAAAGTTACACTCAAGAGGCACTCTGGCTGCTAGAAAAACAGGAAGCCAGAGGAGTGGGTGGATGAGTCTGTCTCTCTAGGCTAGCCTGAGCCGGGTGGAATGGTAGGCTCCCCTGGAAGGTTGAGGCCCTTCACTGAAGGTGTGACCAAAGTAGCCTTCAAGTGGGTACTGACCCACCAGCCTTTCCTTCAAAACGGCTTTCTCCCAAATCCTTCCCCCTCCCCCATCCAGCACTGCCACACACAAAGAAAGTAGCCAGGCCCTCAGGCTGGGTTCTCTATAAAGTGCAAGCAGAACAACTCACTCACAAGCAGCTCTGAAGACTTCCTTGTGCTACTGGATTCAAGTGCTTTCCTAGAATCTGAGGTTGGCAAAGAATGGGTCTGAACATTGCTTGGAAGCAGTTATCCTCATTTTTTTTTTAATTTTTAAAATTTACTTATTTATTTTTTGTGGTGCTGGAGTTGCATCTAAGGCCTTGAACTTGCTAGGCAAGCATTCTAACACTGAGCTACACACATCATCAGTCCTGGAAGCAGTCATCTTTAAAAGCAATTGTTTCCCTTCAAGGTTTAATAAGAGTCTTTTTTTTTTTTTTTTTTTTTTTTTTAATCTCGGGACTTTGGGGGAAGGAGTGGAGATGTAGATCCGTTTAGAAAAAAAAAACAGTAACTACTCATTCATGCATGAATGTTTATGTAGGTATATTTTACAGGAATCAGGGAAAAATCAAGTCTTCTGCCCTCTTTCAGCCCTTAAGGTAACCAATGTGCCACACCTCTAGCACTGAATGTTTCAATGCAATAACTCCTACTTAATAGCACTTGACCATTTAAAAAGCATCCTCCCATTCATTATCTTATTTAATAAAGATTAACATAGTATGTTCTGTAATTCATGAAGGGGAGTTAAAGTGTAGTCTCTTTCATTTAGTAATTCTGCTTTTTCTATTAATAAATCTTAGTAGAATAATCTGATGTGTGTGAAGATGTATACACACAAATGGACACTATTATGCTGATTGTAATAGGAAAACATTGGAAGAAAAATGTCAACAAACATCATTGCTTTTATTTTTTTTAATTTTATTTTTTTATTGGTTGTTCACAACATTACAAAGCTCTTGACATATCATATTTCATACATTAGATTGAAGTGGGTTATAAGCCCCCAATTTTACCCCAAATGCAGATTGCAGAATCACGTCGGTTACACATCCACAATTTTACATAATGCCCTATTAGTAATTGTTGTATTCTGCTACCTTTCCTATCCCCTACTATCCCCCCTCCCCTCCCCTCCCATCTTCTCTCTCTACCCCATCTACTGTAATTCATTTCTCTCCTTGTTTATTTTCCCATTCCCCTCACAATCTCTTATATGTAATTTTGTATAGCAATGAGGGTCTCCCTTCATTTCCATGCAATTTCCCTTTTCTCTCCCTTTCCCTCCCATCTCATGTCTCTGTTTAATGTTAATCTTTTCTTCCTGCTCTTCCTCCCTGCTCTGTTCATAGTTGCTCTCATTATATCAAAGAAGACATTTGGTATTTGTTTTTTAGGGATCGGCTAGCTTCACTAAGCATAATCTGCTCTAGTGCCATCCATTTCCCTGAAAATTCTATGATTTTGTCATTTTTTATTGCTGCATAGTACTCCATTGTGTATAGATGCCACATTTTTTTTATCCATTCATCTATTGAAGGGCATCTGGGTTGGTTCCACAGTCTAGCTATTGTGAATTGTGCTGCTATGAACATCGATGTAGCAGTGTCCCTGTAGCATGCTCTTTTAAGGTCTTCAGGGAATAGTCCGAGAAGGGCAATAGCAGGGTCAAATGGTGGTTCCATTCCCATCTTTCCCAGGAATCTCCAAACTGCTTTCCAAATTGGCCGCACCAATTTGCAGTCCCACCAGCAATGTACAAGAGTACCCTTTTCTCCACATCCTCGCCAGCACTTGTTGTTGTTTGACTTCATAATGGCTGCCAATCTTACTGGAGTGAGATGGTATCTTAGGGTGGTTTTGATTTGCATTTCTCTGACTGCTAGCGATGGTGAGCATTTTTTCATGTACTTGTTGATTGATTGTATATCCTCCTCTGAGAAGTGTCTGTTCAGGTCCTTGGCCCATTTGTTGATTGGGTTATTTGTTATCTTATTGTCTAATTTTTTGAGTTCTTTGTATACTCTGGATATTAGGGCTCTATCTGAAGTGGGAGGAGTAAAAATCTGTTCCCAGGATGTAGGCTCCCTATTTACCTCTCTTATTGTTTCTCTTGCTGAGAAAAAAACTTTTTAGTTTAAGTAAGTCCCATTTGTTGATTCTTGTTATTAACTCTTGTGCTATGGGTGTCCTATTAAGGAATTTGGAGCCCGACCCCACAATATGTAGATCGGAGCCAACTTTTTCTTCTATCAGACGCAGAGTCTCTGATTTGATATCAAGCTCCTTGATCCATTTTGAGTTAACTTTTGTGCATGGCGAGAGAAAGGGATTCAGTTTCATTTTGTTGCATATGGATTTCCAATTTTCCCAACACCATTTGTTGAAGATGCTATCCTTCCTCCATTGCATGCTTTTAGCCCCTTTATCAAATATAAGATAGTTGTAACTTTGTGGATTAGTCTCTGTGTCCTCTATTCTATACCATTGGTCCACCCGCCTGTTTTGGTACCAGTGCCATGCTGTTTTTGTCACTATTGCTCTGTAATATAGTTTGAAATCTGGTATCGCTATACCGCCTGATTCACACTTCCTGCTTAGAATTCCTTTTGCTATTCTGGGTCTTTTATTTTTCCATATGAATTTCATGATTGCTTTCTCTATTTCTACAAGAAATGCCATTGGGATTTTGATTGGCATTGCATTAAACCTATAGAGAACTTTTGGTAATATCGCCATTTTGATGATGTTAGTTCTGCCTATCCATGAACAGGGTATATTTTTCCATCTTCTAAGATCTTCTACTTCTCTCTTTAGGGTTCTGTAGTTTTCATTGTATAAATCTTTCACCTCTTTTGTTAGGTTGATTCCCAAGTATTTTATTTTTTTTGAGGATATTGTGAATGGAGTGTTTTTCCTCATTTCCATTTCAGAAGTTTTGTCGCTGATATACAGAAATGCCTTTGATTTATGTGTGTTGATTTTATATCCTGCCACTTTGCTGAATTCATTTATTAGTTCTAGTAGTTTCTTTGTAGACCCTTTTGGGTCTTCTAGGTATAGAATCATGTCATCTGCAAATAGTGATAATTTAAGTTCTTCTTTTCCTATTTTTATGCCTTTAATTTCTTTCGTCTGTCTAATTACTCTGGCCAGTGTTTCGAGAACTATATTGAATAGAAGTGGTGATAGAGGGCATCCCTGTCTTGTTCCAGATTTTAGAGGGAATGCCTTTAACTTTTGTCCTTTCAGAATGATGCTAGCCTGAGGCTTAGCATAGATAGCTTTTACAATGTCAAGGTAAGTTCCTGTTATCCCTAGTTTTTCTAATGTTTTGAACATAAAGGGATGCTGTACTTTGTCGAATGCTTTCTCCGCGTCTATCGAGATGATCATATGGTTCTTATCTTTAAGTCTATTGATGTGGTGAATAACATTTATTGATTTCCGTATATTGAACCATCCTTGCATCCCAGGGATGAATCCTACTTGATCATGGTGCACAATTTTTTTGATGTGTTTTTGTATTCGATTCGCCAGAATTTTATTGAGGATTTTTGCATCTAGGTTCATTAGAGATATTGGTCTGTAGTTTTCTTTCTTTGAGGTGTCTTTGTCTGGTTTCGGAATCAGGGCGATGTTGGCCTCATAGAATGAATTTGGAAGAGCTCCCTCTTTTTCTATTTCCTGAAATAACTTGAAAAGTATTGGTATTAATTCTTCTTTAAAGGTTTTGTAAAACTCCGCTGTATACCCATCCGGTCCTGGGCTTTTCTTGGTTGGTAGTCTTTTGATGGCTTCTTCAATTTCATCCATTGATATTGGTCTGTTCAAATTGTGTGTATCCTCCTGACTCAGTCTGGGCAAATCATATGACTTAAGAAATTTATCGATGTCTTCACTATCTTCTATTTTATTGGAATATAGGTTTTCAAAATAATTTCTAATTGTCTTCTGTATTTCTGTAGCATCTGTTGTGATATTGCCTTTTTCATCCCGTATGTTAGTAATTTGAGTTCTCTCTCTTCTTCTCTTCGTTAGCATGGCTAACGGTCTGTTGATCTTATTTATTTTTTCGAAGAACCAACTTTTAGTTTTGTTAATTTTTTCAATAGTTTCTTTTGTTTCAATTTCAATGATTTCCGCTCTGATTTTAATTATTTCTTGCCTTCTGCTACATTTGCTGTTGTTTTGCTCTTCCTTTTCTAGGGCTTTGAGATGAAGTGTGAGCTCATTTATTTGTTGGTTTTTTCTTTTTTTGAGGAATGACCACCAGGCGATGAATTTTCCTCTTAAAACTGCTTTCATTGTGTCCCATATATTCCGATATGTTGTGTCTGTATTTTCATTTATCTCTAAGAATTTTTTGATTTCCTCCTTTATGTCTTTTGTAACCCATTGATCATTCAGTAACATATTGTTCATTTTCCATGTGATGTAGGATTTTTCCTTCCTTCTTTTATCATTGATTTCCAGTTTCATTCCATTATGATCAGATAAAATGCAAGGTATTATCGCCACCCCTTTATATTTACTGAGGGTTGCCCTATGGCATAGTATATGGTCTATTTTTGAGAAGGATCCATGTGCTGCTGAGAAAAAAGTATATCCATTTGATGATGGTTGATATATTCTATATATGTCAGTTAAGTCTAGGTTATTGATTGTGATATTGAGGTCAATAGTTTCTTTATTCAACTTTTGTTTGGAGGATCTGTCCAATGGTGAGAGAGGTGTGTTGAAGTCACCCATAATTATTGTGTTGTGGTCTATTTGATTCTTGAACTTGAGGAGAATTTGTTTTATGAATGTCGCAGCACCATTATTTGGTGCATAAATATTGATAATTGTTATGTCTTGTTGGTGAATGGTTCCTTTTAACAGTATATAATGTCCTTCTTTATCCCTTTTGATTAACTTAGTCTTGAAGTCGATTTTATTCGATATGAGGATGGCCACCCCTGCTTGCTTACAAGGACCGTGTGCGTGGTATATTTTTTCCCATCCTTTCACCTTCAGCCTGTGTATGTCTTTTCCAATCAGATGTGTCTCCTGGAGGCAGCATATTGTTGGATTTGTTTTTTTAATCCATGATACCAGCCTATGTCGCTTTATTGGAGAGTTTAAGCCATTAACATTCAGAGTTACTATTGATATATGGTTTCTACTTCCATCCATGTTTGATTATTTATCCTTTTTTAAAAAAAATTAGTTTGTTTCTCCATGATTATCTTTCCCCTCGCCCTCTGTCTTTACCGAGGCACTTCCCACTGATGGTTTTGGTTATTGTTTTCCATTTCTTCCTCGTGTAGTGTTTTGCTCAAAATGCTTTGCAGTGCTGGTTTTCTGGCTGCAAATTCTTTTAACTTTTGTTTATCATGAAAGATTTTTATTTTGTTGTCATACCTTACGCTTAATTTTGCTGGATACAGAATTCTTGGTTGGCATCCATTGTCTTTCAGTGTTTGAAATACATTGTTCCATGACCTTCTTGCTTTCAGTGTCTGTGATGAAAAATCCGTTGTTAACCTTATTGGTTTACCCCTGAATGTAATCTCTCTCCTTTCTCTTGTAGCTTTTAATATTTTCTCTTTGTTCTGTATATTGGATATCTTCATAACAATGTGTCTTGGTGTTGGTCTACTGTGATTTTGTGTGCTCAGTGTCCTGTATGCATCTTCAATTTGTATATCTGTTTCCTTTTTTATTTCTGGAAAGTTTTCTGTAATTATTTCATTCAGCAGGTTACTCATTCCCTTGGTTTGAATCTCTGCACCTTCTTCTATCCTGATGACTCGTAAGTTTGGTTTTTTTAAGTTATCCCAAATCTCTTGGATGTTTTTCTCGTGATTTTTTACCAGCCTTTCTGAGTTGGCTAGACTCTTTTCAAGATGATATATCTTGTCTTCATTATCTGAAGTTCTGGCTTCTACTTGCTCCACTCTGATAGTGATACTCTCAATTGAGTTTTTAATTTGGTTTATCGTTTCCTTCATTTCTAGAATTATTGCTTGATTATTTTTTATAATCTCTATCTCCTGATAAAGATGCTTAACTTCTTCTTTTATCTGTTTATGTAATTCATTCTCAATGTGTTCTTTCGCTGCTTGAATTTGCTGTCTTGTATCCTCTTTAAGGTTCCATTCCATCTGTCTAAGGTGTTCCTTGAGGTCTTTATATGACCATTTTTCTGATGACTCTAGGTCCTCCTGAATATTTAGGCTGTCCTGCATTGTTTGTACTCCTTTTCTTCCTTGCTTTTTGAAGCTGCTCATGTTACTTCTTGTTCTGTTTGACTGCTGAGTTACTGTTTACTCCTATAAATTTATTTGATGCTTGGGAGGAAAGGTATTAGAAGGGAAGGGAAGAAGTCACTGTAGCCGCAGGTTTCAATGAAGTTATCTCCTCCGCCGCAGTCTGATGACGTCAGTTCTCTGCCATGGTGGTATCTCTTGCAAATGGCGACAGTTCGTTTCCCTTTGCTTGCGACCAATGCAACGGGTGGGTCCTTACTGTCTCTCCCAAGCCCCGTTTCAAACCTGTGGCCACTACCTATGAAGGCTCGGTAGGCATTTACCTCCGTAGGATCAGAAGGGCTGACCAGTTGTTTCAGCCGGATGGATTAGTGCTGAGTCATAGCTGTTTGTCTGCGGGAAGCAGGCGAACGGGAGCTTGAATTCAGCCGATCCGGGCTCAGTGTGTGTTCTGAGAGGCCCAGACTGTTCGCCCCAGATCCACGTCAGCTCAGCATTGCCTAGTGATCCTGAGCAAACAGATTTAGGTTGTTTACGACTCCCTATGCCTGCACAGCTGAAGAGGTCAGAGACTTGATCTCTCTGCGCCCGCCACCATGTTGGAATCCAATCATTGCTTTTAATGACATGGGAAATGGTAAAGCTAGGAGAGGAGATAAAGTATATGACAACAACAATAATTGTAGCCAATGTTTATTTATTATACCATGGGTTTTATGTATACTTACATTTAATCTCATACCAACACTGTAAAATTGTCCCAATTTTACAGACCAGGAGAATAAACCAAGGCTTAGAGAATTTAAGGGACTTCCCAAGGACACATAGCTAAAAAGTGACAAAATCAGGGTTTGAACTAAGGTTTCTGTTCATTCTATAGTCTGTGCTTTTATGTGCTGCTTTAGCACCTCCCTCCTCTTAAAGTGCTCAAAGCAATGGAGCAAAGTCAGCTCTTACACTTGTGAGTACTTAGGCCAGAGACACCTGATTCACATTACAACTGTTTCTTGCTTAAAATAAGATTTCAAGCAATATGCAGAACCATCAAAGCCTGATGTCAAAAGCATTAAAACAGCAACAGACACACTGAATGTCCCTTAAATCACAAAGATAAAGAGAGCCCTTGTTTGATCAAACTTTTTCTTCCTCTATCCATCCACTGTTTTGTTGAGTACCTGTCATATGCCGGGAACTGTGGGGTTACAGAGGTGAATATGAGCAACTTTCTGCCTTCTGACAGAGCACACTCTGGTCTCCATTGGGATAACATTGCAGGCCTCCTCACTGGAAAGGTTTACTTAAGAAACAAACTCCAGGTTGAAATGTGACCAGTGAACAAAGGACCGCAGCAGGAAACTTGGCAAGACAGGAAAAAGGCAAATTCTTCTTCTTCTTCTTTTCTATTTTGTACTGTGAATTTAATAGTACCAGGGACACTCAACCACTGAGCCACATCCCCAATCCTTTTTGAGACAGGCTCTCACTATGCTGCTGAGGCTGGCCTCAAATTGGTGATCCTCCTGTCTCAGCCTCCTGAGTTGCTGAGATTACAGGAGTGAGATACCATGCCTAGCTTAAATCCTTCTTGACTACACTTTAGAAAAACAGTTTTTATATGGCTCCAATTAATCAAAACCAGCAAATATTACTGAGCAATGACTCAGTTCTACTGCTGCTACAAAAAAAAAATAGCAGCTAACATTTTATTAAACCCTTACTAGTTATGACAGAAACCAGGCTAAGTGCTCTACATACAATATAAATTTTCACAGCCACAAATCTATTAAAATGGATTAAGGTTGAGGCTTAATATGAAAACAAAATAGAACAACTGCAACACAAAGCCTCTAGAATTCTCTATGGTTCCCCTATTCACCATGAGGAATTTGATGGTCATCTTAGAGACAGAATGGTTTGAATACCTAGACACCTATAAAAACACCTTTCATTTGATCCTTTCTTTAGTCCATCTTACAACTTAATGAACTTCTATAAAGGGTTCTCTCTCTCTCTCTCTCTCTCTCTCTCTCTCTCTCTCTATATATATATATATATATATATATATATATATATATATATATATATGTAGTACTCTCTTGTAATTCAATGGCTTCTCTGGGGCAATTTCATTTATTCATGCTTTTTGTCTTGTGTGTTAATTTTAGTGCCTGACTTAAAGGGTGAAGCAGATCATCCTGCTGCTATAAATAATATATGCCAAATAAATGATAGAGGTTGCCTTAATATACTAAGCTTCATAATAACCCTATCATGGAGGTGCCCATTTTATAGGTGAGGAAACAGCATTCAGAGAGGTTTATTTCAGTGTGATAAGGCCAAAGTTTAAACCCATGTCTGACTGGTAACAAAAGCTATGCTCCTTATACCAGCTTCATGAGAGGTGCAAATGGATTATATCTTTGCTAAAAGCAATAATCAGGGCACAGTGAGCAAGAAGGACATGGGGGATGATCATGAAGGCAGAGCCAAAGGAAAGTAGTAAACAGGAAAGTGATATTATCAGAGTTGAGCTTTAGGAAAATTAACCTGATGGTGGTGTGATAGTTTGCATCTGGAATATCCCCCCAAGTCTCGTATGTTAAAGGCTTGATCCCCAATCCTGAAATGTTTAGAGGTGGGTCTTTTAGGAAGTGATTGGATCATGAAACTCTAAATTCATCAGTGAATTAATCCATTTGATGGATTATTGACTTGAATGGACTACTGGGATGTGGTGGTAACTATAGGCAGGTGGGCATGATTGAAGGAAGAAGGTCACTGGGGGCATACCCTTGAGTCCTGTATCTTGTCCCTGGCCCCTTCCTTCCTGCCTCTTCTCTGCTTCATGGCTGCCATGAGCTGAGCAGCTTTCCTCTGCAATGCCCTTCCACCATAATATTTTTTTTAAAAAAAAATTTATTAGTTATTGATGAACCTTTATTTATTTGTTTGTTTATATGTGGTGCTAAGAATTGAACCCAGTGCCTCACACATGCTAGGCAAGTGCTCTACCACTCAGCCACCACCCCAGCCCCCCACCATAATATTTTTGCCTTGGACTTGGCCAACCATGGTCTGAAGCATCACGCCCAAAAAAATCTTTCCTCCTCTAAATTGTTCTTGTTGTGTATTTTAGACACAGTAACAAAAAAAGTGAGTAACAAAAGTGGTGACACCTGTATAAACACAGTATCATCTCTCTTTTGAGGTTGAATATAGGAAAGGAAGCCTGGCCTATAGAACAAGCCTGTTTTGCTGGTGGACATCTCCAAGGTAAGAGATATCCAACTGTACATCACTTATCTCTTTTAATTCTCAATCTGAGGTTTGACAACTACATTCATGGAGGTGATACAGGGAGCTAGAACCCAGGTTCCATGTCACTGTATAACTAAATGTGCTGGCTACAAAGTTTATATGGAAGAAGATGCCCAGCCTCCCTAGGGTCTCAGAATGGTGTCAAGTAGCAACTGCACTTGTGTTGATATGTTCAGAATGTGCTATTTTCCCCCAGAAACACCTGCATCTAATCTCAGAAAGACATGAAAACAGGGCTCCTGAAAATCAAAATGCCAGGGACCATATACAGTTCCCTCTTCACCTAACCTAAGCCAACCTTGTGGAGGTACTTTTCCACACAAGATCTGGTATCCTGTCCAAGGAAGACTGAGGAGTTTCTCTCATGCCTACTTTCCAGGATGCTCAAAGCTCAAGCATGACAACCTTCACCTACCCAGTAGCCCCTTATAACAAAAAGGATTTGAAGTACCTTGAAAAGATTTTAATGAGCTGGGCACAGTGGTACACACCTGTAATCCCAGCAGCTCAGGAGGCTGAGGCAGGAGGATTATGAGTTCAAAGCCAGCCTCGGCAACTTAGCAAGGCCCTAAGCAACTCAGGAAGACCCTATCTCTAAATAAAATATAAAAAAAGGTTGGGGGGCTGGGGATATAGTTCAGTTGGTAGAGTGCTTTCCTTGCATGCACAAGGCCCTGGGTTTGATCCCTAGTACCAAAAAACAAAACAAACAAACAAAAAAGGTTGGAAATGTTGCTCAATGGTTAGCACCCCAGGGTTCAATCCCAGTTTAAAAAAAAATTAATGAAAGTTCTGAGCTGGGGGGCATTGCTCATAGTTAGAGCACATGCTTGCACAAAAATCCTGGGTTGGATCCCCAGAATCCAAAAAAAAAAAAAATCAAAGTTCTGATGTTAAGAGAATCACAAAATTAAAAGAAATGTTTAGCAGAACCAGGAGAAGATGTTTTTACTTAAAAATCAAAAACTAAAAAGTATTTTATTAATACATGCTTTGGTGGAATATTCAAACTTGCCTTGAGCTTCCTAGAGCTAAGGCACAAAGGCAAACACTATAGATGTCAACATTTTGATATGATAAAAGGAAATAAGCTAATTTGTCAGGAGGCAAAATGTTGGGGTCACTGAATTATACACACAAATTAGATCATTTTTTTAAGCGCAAAGGCTGATCTGTTAAACTTCATTTGGGGAAATATATTTTTGACATAGAATCATTCCTTTAATTTACCATAATGTCTTTACTCATCTTGCCCTTGTGAATAATCCTTCTCTTTTTGCTCAGTTGCTTCCCAGTGCTCCTACTGAGGTGCCTACAAGCAAGCAATGTCAAAACACCTCTGATGCTGCAGTTTGGGATCTGTTCCAAGTTCATGGATGCTTGATTGGGACTTCAAAAATGTTGTATCTAGGGCTGCATGTAGAGTTCAGTGGTAGAGCATTTGTCTACCTCGTGCATCACCCTTGGTTTGATCCCAAGAATAGCAAATACCAAGAATAATTTTCTTAAAACTGGATCTAGATAGCAGAAAAGATGACAATTTGGGCCATGGATATTTTAGGACTACGGTGGTATCAACTGCCTTAATTCCTTGCTCTTTAGTAATGGCTAATTATGGGCTCTGGATAGGAAAGCCAATGGTTTCTAAGGGGCTTTTTCATATGTCTGATGGGTCAGAGGTACAAAGGTAATCGACAGCAAGAAAGGCAGGCCCAGTTTGGATCAAAGATCATGCTCAGGCTGGAGATATAGCAAAGTGGTAGAGTGTTTGCACAGCATGTATGAGGTTCTAGATTCCATACCTAGTCCCAATTTTTTAAAAAAATATATATACTCAAAAGAAGAGGGTTAATCACTAAATAGTCCAGCTTTCAGGAACAGTGTTGGAACAAAGACTCCAAAGCATAGAGGAAATTTTGATTTGATTTGGAAAGCCCCCAAACCCTTCAGTTGACCAAGAAGCAAAGCGATACTGAGGCAACTAGAGAGAAAGAAAAGACCTTGGAAAAGGGAGTTTGGGGGAACAGAGTTCTGGGAAGCAACATTCTAAATAGCCTGGTGAAAAGGACATTTTTACTTATTCCTGTTAAGATCCCAACATCTGCCTCAGGAGACAAATAAAATGGAGATATTGTTAGGAAGCAAAGTCTTACCAAGATGTGAAATGATAGGGATTTCTGATACTGAGCAGAAATCCCAGTCAGAAAAGAAAAAGAAAATAACCATGGACCAACTAGTCATATTAATATGATTTTTTTACCTAACCCTGTGACCTAAATATAATGGTCATTTGACAAGTGAGGAACCTGAGGTAAAGGGAGTTACTTAAGAAATTGCTCAGGGGTACCTGGCTAGGAAAGAGAACTTCCTGCCTTTGAACCCATATGTTTGTGGCTCCAAATTAGAATCTTTCAACTCAATGGCTACTGAACAGAGCCAGTCCAGCACAGCAAAGGAACCAGCCCCCCTAACACTGATGGGAGGGTGCATGTGAGTGCCAAAGTGCCTTTGCTTTACAGCCTAGTGCCAGATAAGAGCTTCCTCCCTAAAGTAGGGTTTATCAGCATTGGATTTCTAGGCTTCCCTAAATTCCTATCAACTTTATTCTCAATATAGTTCTTTCCATATGTATGTGATAATATATATATTCATTAAGTATATTTTAACTTTTTTGTCTTTTCTTTTTTTGGAACTGAGGGTCAAACCTGGGGCTTCATGCATGTGAAGCAAGCATTTTTCCACTGAGCTACATCCCAGTGCCCCCCCCCACCCCCTATTTGGTATGAGGGATTGTACGTAGGGGCATTCAACAACTGAGCCATATCTCTATCCCTTTTCATTTTATTTTTCTCTTTTATTTTGAGACAGGATCTTGCTAAGTTGCTTAGGAACTTGCTAATTTGTTGAGGCTGGCTTTGAATTGTGATCCTTCTGCCTCAGCTTCCCAAGCTGCTGGGAATAGTTTGACCTTTTATTTAAATAATACCTAATAATATTCATCATAATACTAGGTAGTACTTATTAAGCACGACTTTGTGCTAGGCATAGCATTAAGGATGTAATGGCTCATGCCACTTTTTCACATCAGAAAATCTCCATATAAATTATACTATCCAGGGGCTGGGGTTTCGGCTCAGTGGTAGAGCACCTGCCTGGCGCATGCAAGGCACTGGGTTCAATCTCAGCAACACATAAAAATAAATAAATATAGATATTAAAAATTATACTATCCACAATTCACAGATGAAGAATTAGACTCAAAGAGGTTGAATAACTTTATCCAGGTATGTTAGTGGTGGAGAATCATATCTAGCACTATTAAGGATAATTATAGTGCCTATGCATTCAACAGATATTTGTAGAATAAATGTTTAGTTGAAAACTATCCAAATAAAGAAGTTGAATAATTTGCCTAAATAATAGAATAAATAAATGACAGAATTCCAGTTTAAGTCTCCCTGCCTACAGATTCATATTATACTTTCTATCTCTTTGATATAGAAAAACCACAGAAAATATAGATTAGTAAAAAGAAAACAAAAATCATCATTAATACATCTGCTTTCCTCCACAGATTTTCAAGCTACATAAGCTGGTGTTTTGATTTGACCTGTTTCTTCATTATCCCACATATCTATAGCCTCTTTTCCCAAAGAGCCAATAAGCTCCTTGCAGGCAGACCTAAGCCTTCCATATTGTTTTTCCTCCCTGCTTTACCTGCACCTTAGTTTAGAGCCCATTCAGTAGACATATCTGTTGCTGATGAACCAAAGTGAAGAGACCTAAGATCAATGGTGACATCAGAATGCAGCAGAATTTTCCAAGACATGAATTCCTGAACCTGGAGGCCCGTTGAGAGTTCACTGCATAACATGAGACAATGAAGAAGCTTTGGTAACTTCAATAAACCCTTAACTGACCTCATCCTTTATTAAAGCATTAAATCAACCAGTTGTAAAACAGTAAGACTTTTAAAAGAGTTGATAAGGCTTGAAAGAAATTATTAGATGCTTGGACAAGGATGTGTGTACAAAGATGATTGCCATAGTATTATTTATAATAGCAAAAAAATTATAAAAAGAGAGTAACCTAAATGGTTAATTTCAAGAAACTGGTAAATGACAATGTACCCATAAAATGGGTAATTATTATGCAGTAATTTTTTTTTTTAAAGAGAGAGTGAGAGAGAAGGGGACAGAGAGAGAGAGAGAATTTTTAATATTTATTTTATTTTTTAGTTCTCGGCGGACACAACATCTTTGTTGGTATGTGGTGCTGAGGATCGAACCCGGGCCGCACGCATGCCAGGCGAGCGCGCTACCGCTTGAGCCACATCCCCAGCCCATTATGCAGTAATTTAAAAATAACTTCTCAAAAACAATTCTAATGACAAGGGGAAAAAGCCATAATGAATTAAGCAGGAGAATTAGAAGGAAGGATACAGACAATATGACCAGGTAGCATAATCTCAATTATAAATTACTTTTATAATCAAAATACATTACTCTAATAATGAGAAATCAACTTTGTAAAAATCGCAGTGAATAGTTGCAATCCTTTTCACCATGTCTTTTCTCTTGTAAATAGGTTTGCCTTTTTTTCAGACATGTTTTAAGTTGTGGTAACAGTGTCTCACTGTCATTTGAAAATGGGGGTGAAAGAAACTACTAATCTCCCATAGTTAGTGGATTGATGAAATGAAATAATGGATGTGGAAGTGATTTTTTCAAACATTAGAGAGTGCTTCAATTGGAGCTATATTGAAGAGATCCTAAGTGTGCTGAATGAAGTTTTGGTGTTTTGCAATAATCAATCTCCCTTGGATACAGGCCTTCCTGCCCGTTTTCACTGTCAAAGTCATACTCTAGGCCTTTATCTCTTGTCACATGAATTTCCACACCATTTTTATCTGGATCTCCTCATCTCTGCCTTCTTTACCTACTCTCCACAACGTATCAAGAATCATTTCTCTGACCATATGAATCCTTTGCTCAGGCTCCCACAGAGACTCCTATGTACCCTTCACAGATTTTAGCCAATTCTTCTATGACATTCTCCATCAACCATTCCAGTCCACATACAACCTGCTCAAAAGCCTTCAATATGCCCATGCTTAACTAGAAATGGCCACATTACATAGTAGAACTTGGTGCATGGTATCTATTGGTAAGTGGCAGTATGATATCTTCCTACTCAAAGTATGGTCTCATCAGTCTCACCTGGGAATTTGTTAGACTCTGGCTCCAGTCAGATCATTGAGTCAAAGTCTGCATTTAAGAGAACCCTATAGGTAATTTGTATGCACAAAGTCTGAGAAGCACTAAAAATTGGCAGGTGAAGCAAAGTATTGGCAGCTATAATCAATCTTCAGATTTATTTATTCTTTCCAAGTTGTCCTTATGTCTCTCTTATGTGTGTTTGTCCATCTCCTGAGACAGTGAGATCATTAAAAATTCAGGATTAGTGGTGGACACCCATAATCTCAGTGACTCTGGAAACTAAGGCAGGAGGATCTCAAGTTGGAGGCCAGCCTCAACAACTTAGGGAGTCCCTGTCTCAAAATAAAAGATAAAAGTAAAAAAGGATGGGGAGGTGGCTCAGTGGTAGAACACCTCTGGGTTCAAGCCCCAGTACTGCCCCACACACAAGAGTAATGCTATGGTTTGAATATGAGGTGTCTCCAAAAAGCTCCTGTGTTAATGTGGGAATGTTCTCGGGGGAAGTGATTGGATTGTGAGTGCTGTCACCTAGTCAGTCCATCCTAGTTTGAAAGGACTGACTGGGTGGTAACTGTAGGCAAGTGGGGTATGGCTAGAGGAGGTGCATCACTAGAGGTATGCCCTGTAAGGGTGCATCTTCCCTGTGGCCCCTCCCCCTCCCTGTTGTATTCTTCACTACAACCTTCTACTAGGATGTTCTGCTTCATCTTGGGCCAAAAGTAATGGAATTGACCCACCATGGAGTAAATCTCTGAGCCAAAATAAACTTTCCCTCTTCTAAGTTGTTCTTGTCAGACATTTTGGTCATAGAGAGGAAAAGTTGACTAATATAGATAGTAAGATAATTCTCTCTTGTCCCATCTTTGCCTCCAACCATTCAGGAGGCCCTCAGTAAGTGCTCATCAACAAAAAGGTAGTGTGAAAGACCATATTTAAAAGTAACCATAATAGAACTGACTTAAGATAGCATAGTCAATAAGGATATGGAATCTGGAGCCTATCATCCTGAGATTAAAAATCACTTTCCAACACTTTCCAGCTGTCTGACTTTGTGCACATAACTTAAATATGTGCCTCAATTTCCTCATCTGTGAAATGGGTTTATTAATAATACCCATCTTTAAAACCTGTTGTGAGAGTTAAATGAGTAAAGAGATGGGAAGCCCTTAAAACAGCATCTAGCACAGTTATCATTATTTAAGTTTCAAGTGTTATAAATATTTCCTTAGAAGATTAATTATAGGAAATATTTCTCAAAATTTAGACCCTTAATAATGATGACTATGGAATTGCTTCCATGAAAGACTGTGTGATGAAAATTTAAGTAGTAGTCTTACTGAATTCTCATAGCTTCTTGAAGAGACTGATGGTAGTCTGGTTTACTTATGTTGTGGTGATGGGGATGGAACCCAAGCATCACACATGCTAGGCAAGTGTTCTACCACTAAGCTATGCCCTTAGCCTAGTTTTATTTTTACAGAAGGTGAAGTAGACAGCTAGAGTTGAATTCAGGTCTAAAGAGCTCCAGTGTCCATGTTCTCTAATGGATATAAGAAAAGGGCATTACAGGCCACAGAGAAAAGAAAGAGTTGGTGATTTTAAGACATAATACAGAATCAGGTAAAAGTTGATGATTTGACTATTTGGGGTGTCCAGAGTTTAGAAATGCAGGATGTGTCTTTGTAAGAGCTCATAAGCTGATACAATTATTAAAGTGGCATTGTGAATATTGCATTCTACAACCTAAACATGAAGTGAAAAGTTAATGAAGAGCAAGACAAGGATAATCATCTGGGCTTCTGGGACTTTCTCCTTCAGTACTCCAGGTCAAGAAATGGTTAATGGAAACTTCATCCCCAGCTATCTAGGCAGCCTCAGGACAGGAAATAGGCACAGATATTGCTATGCTGGGATCAGGAATGCTGGAACACACAGGAAGAAGGAGGAGAGTTCCACAATGTGCCTCCAACTTTCCTCTCCTGTGTATTCATTGCTATCTCTGGTCCTTCCTTCCTACCAAGGGATTCACCCAGTCACCAGCATCACCACCACCAGTTAAGGCAAACCACACTCTGCTCTTAAGAGAAATCAGAATGGAATATTTCTTGGATTCAGGGCCAGAGCTAGGAAAACAGTTTAATGTCTCTTCTGCCATTCAAAAGACTGGGATAAGGATGGGGAATGGCAGAAGAGACATATCTGGATTTCTCAGCATGTTGTTTGGCACATGATTGGGGACCTCCTCATATGTGTGTTAATTAATAAATCAGTTGGGTAAACAAGTAGCAAAAGAGTCTTAGCCCCATGTATGAAACCAAGGGCAGGGAAACGGGTTCAATTCTCTGTAGATACAAGTGAGAGATTTTAACCACCGAAATGAATATGATAATTTTTAGAAGTCAGCAAAAAATAGGTAGAGATCAGAAGACCTAGAATCACTAATATTAGAATCAAGGAAAGGGCAAGAAAGTAAGAAAGGGGAAACAAAGTTTGCATTGCAACCTCAAAGAATGCAGCTGAAAATGAATTGGTGATGGCAGTGATAAGATTCCACTTGAAAATTTGAATTTAAAGAGTTAGAGAAACAAAATTGAGGTCTATCATTCAGATAGACATCATGAAAAATTCTATAAGGGAAATCACATAGCATCTAAACACTGCATTTAGTCTCCAGGCTGATTAAATAAGAACCTGAGCTCCACCTGCCAAGCCTCATGTTTCACACAGTGCTGCATCCATCTGAAGAAAGCATAGTCTTGTAATTGGCATAAAAACACCATATGAGTTAGTGGCTGCTCATAGTCTGTGTCCTCAGAGAGTCCCATATTTTAAAAAAAACAAGACTATGGAAATAAATATTAAATTGTTTACCTCAAATAGATCCAAATATTTCATCTCTAACTCACTGGATCTTTTTTTCAAGAACATGCAGCTGAATATTATAAGAGTTTTATGTCATTACCTAAAAATCCTAAGCCCTTGCAGAGTTAAAATCTTTGGGTAGTCAAAGTTCTCCAGAGAAATGATTCAAATAGGATGGAGATAGATTCATAGATAGATAGATAGATAGATAGATAGATAGATAGATAGATTATGAGGGCTTGGCCTGTGTGATCATAGAGGCTAAGAATACCCATGTTCTACCATCTGCAAGATGGAGGCCTGGGAAAGCCAGCGGTATGGTTCCAGACCAAGCCTCAAGGCCTGAGAACCAAAGGAGCTAATGGCACAAGACAGTCTGAGTCTAAAGTCCCAAGAAATAGAAGCAACTATGTCAAAGGCAGGAGAAGATGGATGCCCCAGATTAAGAAAAGAGTGAGAGAACTCATCCTGCCCTCACCTTTCTGTTCTGTTTGGGTGGGCTGCATATGGATTGGATGATGCTTACCCACATTGAATGAGGGTGGAACTGCTTTTTTCAGCCTAAGGATTCAAATGCTAATCTCTTCCAGAAAAGCTTATATAGACAGACCCAGAAATGATGTTTTACCAGCTATCTGGGCATCCCTTAGTCTAGTCAAGTTGCATAAAACTGAACATTACAACCACCATCCAACATATTTATTAGGCCCCATATGACATTCAGAAAAGGAAAACAAATATCAGTATTAGATTTCCTAAGGGTCAATTCAAAACTCTTCACTCTGCAGATGGAGGAAATGAGACTTAGAGAATTATAGTAACTTTACCAAGGATAACAGACCGTGGACTAACAATCTCAACTGTAGACTATAGGGTGTTTTATTTTATGTGAGTTAAAAACTGATGGGGAAGGGCTAGAGCAGGGTGAAGTTCCCTGAAGTTGGAAATGATGTATCTTTTCCAATTCTGTTTGATAGAAGTGAATTATCATCCACATAGTCACTTTGCCAAGGCAAAAAAAAAAAAAAAAAAAAAAAGAGGTAGAGAATGAAATACCCTGTTTCAGAAATGGGACCTTTATGTATACCAGATGCCCAACATTGCTTACTGAATGCATATATAGTTTGGGGAAAATTGGGAGATAAACAGGGGCTTATTCTCTGTGTGCAGAAGCACTGGGGGCAATTTATTTTATTTTATTTTTTTTATTTTTTAGTGCTGGGAATTGAACCCAGAGCTGCTTTACCACTGAGCCACATCCTCAGCCCTTTCTAATTTTTGAGATGGGGTCTCACTAAGCTGCTGAGGGCCTTGCTAGGTTGCTGACGCTGGCCTCAAACTTGCCATCTTCCAGCCTCCATCTCCAGAGTCACTGGGAATAACGGTACGCACAGCTGCCCTTGAGCTAGGAGCAATTTAATAGTGAAGCTATTGGGATTCCTCTTGTCCTCCCACACTTAAATCTTAATTAGACTTCTCTAGTATGGGCACAAGCCTCTTTCCCTTATCTTTATCCCGTTAACTCTCCAGTTACCACAGTTAATTCGAGATCAACTGGGAATATTATTTTCCTTAGCAGAAGCATCATAGAATCCTTCACTCTATACCAATTAAGCTATATCTAAGATACAGTAGGATGATAAGAAGAAGAAGACCAGATTGGCATACACATCATATTTCTATTTTTTGAAACAATGCTATTCTTTTGCTCCACACTTGCTGTGTTTCAAATGTTTTCCCCCAATTTTCATGAGTTAGAAATTTAATCCCCTAATTTATATGGTACTAGCACTTGGAGGTAGGGTCATTGGGAGGTAATTAGGGTTAGATAAGATCATGAGGGTGGGGTGACCATGATGGGGTTAGTGGCTTTATAAGAGAGACCTGAGCTTCTACTGATGCCATCCACCATGTTATGACACAAGAAGACCCTTACCAAATATGGACCCTTGATCTTGGGCTTCCCAGCCTCTAAGAGAAATATATCTCTTTTCTTCATAAACAACTCAGTCTCAGATAAACTGTTGTATCAACACAGAATAAGATAACATTCATCACATAAATAGAGCTGAAGCCCATTGCAGGTTGTGGGTGGGCAGGCAGGATTGGCAGGCAGCTGTATAAATATGTGTATATTTCCAGTGAGTGCTCTGGTTAAGAGGACCATAGATGGGAGTACAAGGAGCAGGGGTGGTTGGACTCTTCAGGAAGGCTCTTGTGTGACTGCTGTTACTTATGATTTTATACTGAGAGACCAAAAGGCTTCCCAGATTCTTTAGATACAGCCTCAGGGGCTTAGCAGGCACGAACATAAGGTAATTAATGTATTTATTTTAGAATGGGATGGGGGAGGATTGTTCCCCTGGAAACAGGGACTCCAAGTTATCTGTTCTAAACAGGAAAGGGATTTGGAAGTCACTGTAGACTGTTTCCTGAAGACACCAGCCCAATTTGCTATTTCAGCAAAAGCAATTATTGCTCTAGTGAGTTCAGGAACAGAAATAAAGAGAGAAGATGCTCTCTTCCCTCATTCCCTCACTATACCCTGCCCTCAATTCCTTCTGAGCAGTTTGCTCTCACCTGGAATAGCATGTACAGGTCTAGTTACTACATCTCAGGGATGATGACATCAAGATGGAGAAGCTCAAAGAAAAGGCTTCAAATGATAAGTTTATAATAAATAAAATAAATCTTATATAATTAGTAAACCTAAAGAACACAGCACACCAAAGGCTTAGAACAGCCTGACTATATAAATCTTGTTTTAATGTTTGAATGAATTTATTGATGACAGAAACCAAATAGGAAATTAATGTCAGTGGGACATTCCTCATTATGGATATTGTCTTTTTGAAATAGGAGGAGGGCCCAAAAGATGAATGGTTAGGGGATATAGATTCTGCCAGGTCCTTTACTGAGAATATCATCCACCTTATCTCATTTAATCCTTATAATAACTGTATGGTATATACTATTATGATCCCCGTATAACTTATAAGGAAAGAAAGGTTTAAGAGAAGTTACACAGTAGAAACAATTTCAGTGTCCCTCATCAGATAAATGGATAAAATGTGATTATTTTATGAACACACAATGAATAGAATAGTATTCAGCCTTTAAACAGAAGAAAATCATGCAATGACAATGTGGAAGGACATTAGGGACATTATGCCTAATGAAATGTTAGTCACAGCAGGACAAATACTGTATGACTTTGCTTACTTGAAGTATTTAAAATAGTCAAACTAATAGAAGAAAAGAATAGAATGGTGGCTCTCAGGGCTTGGAAGGAGGGGAAAATAGGGAGTTGCTAATTAATAGGTATAACATTTTAGTTTTGCAAGATAAATAAGTTCTAGAGATCTTCTGTACATCAATGTGTCCATAGATAACAATACTGTACTGTATATACTTAAAAATCTGTTAAATGCATAGATCTCATAAGTGATCTTACCATACTACAAATTAATTAAAATAAAATACAATGTGATGTTTCAGAACATAAAATTATGCACTGCTAGTGCAAATCAGGATGGAGTATAGATTAGAAATGAAGTGAAATCATCTTCATTTGTAGATGATATATGATCAGTTAGGTAGAAAACTCTAAGCAATCTACAAACAATTTACTAGAATTAATAAGTGAAATTAGCAAGGCTGCAGGACATAAAATCAGTGTACTTAAATTGAACATATTTTATATAGCAGAAATAAATAATCAAAAAGTAAAATTTAAAAATATAGACCATTTATAATAGACCATTTCATAAATATGAAAGTATTTAAGAATTAATCTTGCAAAAGATGCCCAAGACCAGTAAAGTAAAATTACAAAACATGGCTGAGATAAACTAAAGAAGATTTTAAAAAATAGAAATATAGACCTTGTTCTTTGATTATTAATTCTCTCCCAAATTAATCTATTGATATAGCTCCACCTAATCATAATGCCAACAGTCTTTCAAAATGGTAATTGACAAGTTGATTCTGCTTGTAGATTTAATTAAGAAAAACAAAAGACTATGTTCACACACAGACTTCTCTATGAATATTCATAACAGCTTTATTCACAATAGACAAAAACTATTTGTAATAGCCAGAAACAATACAAACATTCAACAACAAGTGAATGGATAAACACACTATGATAGATGGAATTTTACTCAGCAATAAAAGGGAACAAACCCTTTTATTGATATACACATATAACACGAACAGATATAATTATGCTGAGTGAAAGAAGGTCGACAAGAATATACTATCTTATTCTATAAATATAAAATTCTTGAAAATGCAAAGTAGTATAGTGATAGAAAGCAGGTTTGTAGTTGCCTGCAGCTGTGGGGACTTGATTAGAAAGCGGCACAAGGAAATTTTAGGGTATGATAGATATGTTTCTTGTCTTACTTATGATAATGGTTTCACAGACATTGTCAAAACTCATCAAATTTTATACGTACATGTGTATGTAGTGTACATCTTTATTTTTATTGTACATCAATTACAACTCATTACAGATGAAAAATTAAGTCAACTTTACCTTAATAGCATAGTGAATATAGTTGTCAAATACAATAGATTTCCCAATCAAATAAAATCAGTATCCTGAGTGTTGTCAACAAGATGGCAGAATAGGTACTCTTCTACCTCAATGAAAACACCAATTCAACAGCAAAATATCAACTAATTTCCTTTGTAAAAAATATTATGATAAAATACGTTTTACCATTTCAACAATTTTTAAATGTATAATTAACATGTTATACAACCGTCACTATTGCCCATTTCCAGATTATATTTCATCTTGTAAACTTGAGACTCTACATCATTATATAATACTTCCTAATTTTCTCTTCCTCCTAGCCCCTAGCAGCCACTACTCTACTTTATGTCTCCATGAACTTGACTATTCTAAGTAATTCATATAATGAAATCTTGAATTATTTGTCTTCTTGTAATTGGCTTATTTCACATTGTATAATGTACTCAAAGTTCATCCATGTTATAACATCAGAATTTCCTTCTTTATTAATTAAGGCTGATTAATATTCCATTATATATATATACCACAGTTTGTTTATCCATGCAGCTGATGATGAAAATTTGGCTTGCTTCTACCTTTTGAGTATCGTGAATGATAATATTATGAACATTTGTTTGTAAATATCTCTTCAAGATTAGGCTTTCAATGTTTTTGGTACATACACAGAAGTACAATTGCAGGAATATCTTAGTAATTCTATTTTTCACTTTTTGAGGAACTGCTATAATATTTTCCATAGTAGCCACAGTATTTTATATTCCCGCCAACACTGTGCAAGGGTTCCAATTTCTCCACATCATTGCCACTATTTATTTTTATAGTAACCACTCCAATGAATGTTAGGTGCTATCTTATTATATTTAGTGATGTTGAACAATTTTTCATATGATTATTGGACATTTGTATATTTTCATTGAACATATGTCTATCAAGTCCTTCAACAGTTTTTAAATTGAGGGTTTTGGGGGGGAATGAGTGAAGACATACTTTGGGCATTTCTTATCATGATTTTAAAATATATACTTCCACTCAATAGTTTATCTTGTCACTTTTTTGATAGTTTTATTTGAAGCACAAAAGTTTTACATATTTTAAAATTTTTATATTTTATTTTGTTTGTTTATTTTCATGTGTTGCTGAGAGTCGAACCCAGTGCCTTACACATGCTAGGCAAGTGCTCTACCACTGAGCTAAAGACCCAGCCCAAGTTTTACATTTTATGAAGCCAAATGATCCATTTTTTGTTGCTCATGAATTAAGTATTATAGTCAACAAATCATTGCATCTGGCCCCCAAAGAAATCAGAAATTAAAGGGGGCCGAGGATGTGGCTCAAGCGGTAGCGCGCTCGCCTGGCGTGCCTGCGGCCCGGGTTCGATCCTCAGCACCACATACCAACAAAGATGTTGTGTCCGCCGAGAACTAAAAAATAAATATTAAAATTCTCTCTCTCTCTCTCTCTCTCTCTCTCTCTCTCTCTCTCTCTCTCTCTCTCCCCCTCTCTCACTCTCTCTTTAAAAAAAAAAATTAAAAAAAAAAGAAATTAAAGGAAAGACTATAGGTGAGTTTGAGACCAGTCACTGGTAGAGAAATTTGAAACACCCTCTCACCATAATCCATACCTACTGCACAATGTAATATGATTGGTAGAAAACCCCCCAGATTGCAGCTTCTACCAAGGAAGTGAAAGAGTTGGACCACATATCATCACTCTGACTTTCCCAGGGGCTGTCCAGACCCCCAGAGTGCGTCTGTCTTGTTTGTCTTGGAGTGCTGATGGGACTGAGCATATTCCAGCCACCTCAGGAACAGTGAGATCAGACAGAGTAGTTTAGCCTGGCAGTCACTGTAGACTCTCCCCCCAGCTTAGCTCAGAGCCAACAGATGAAAACCTCTAGCTCCTAGCTTCTCCCTAGGGAGTGAGAGTGGGACTACATATCCAATGTCCCAAACTTTTGGGGGGATAAACAAAGGACTGGATTCTGTCTTGTCTGTCTTGAAGGGCTGACAGGACCTGGCAAACTAACAGCCTTAAGACTAATGTGATCACAGATGGCAATTTATGCTGGCAGTTACCCTAGCCCCACCAATAGTCTCGGTACACAGTAAATGGGCAAAAAGCCTCAGATTCTGGCTTCTCTTTGGGGAGGGAAAGAGTTGGACAATATCTAATGATCCAACTTTTTAGAGGCTGCCCAAGGGATTGGCATCAGTCTCATTAACTCTGAGCGCTAATCAGACTTGGCATACATTTGATACCTAAAGGCCTCTAGGGGCAAAGAATGCAGGTTGGACTAGCATAAACATTTGAAAGGCCACTAAAAATCTCTAGCTGAGCTGATTGATGAGGGTCTTTTCTGTACTAGGAGAGGTATCTGTTTGTCTAATGAGCAGACACTAACAGAAAGAGTCAAGGAAAGTAAAGAAACTGCAAAATAAATCTCAAGCAAAGAGACAAAATAAATCTCCTGAAACCATCCATAATGAAATGGATGATTTACCTGACAGAATCAAAATAACCATCATAAGTATTCTCAATGTGGTCAGGAAAACAATGCATTGCAAAGTGGAAATTCCCACAAAGAGACAAATATAAAAAAAATTACAGAAATAATGGGTCTAAAGAATATAATAACTGAAGTAAAAATTCACTAGAGGAGTCCAACTGCAGGCCAGATCAAGCAGAAAAAGGATCATCAAACTCAAAAATGAATGGAAATTATCCAGTAAGCAGAACAAAAATAAAAAGAGAATGAAATAGAATAAAGATGAAGAGATTTATGTTACACTATCAAAGGGACCAATATATACATCAGGAGAGTTCAAGAAGGAGGAGAAAGTATTCCAGAAAATTTATTCAAAGAAATAATGGCCCCCAAATCCCCAAATCTAGGAAAAGAAATAGACGTCTAGAAGTAGGAGCCTCAATGAATGCCAAATAAGATAAATTTTAAAAATCCACACTGAAACACATTATAACTAAACTTTCTAAAAGCAAAGACAAAAGAGAGATTTTTTAAAAAAATAGCAAAATAAAACAACATCTTGTATACCAGACAACTTCAATAACATTATCAGTATATTTTTCAGTTGAAATCTTGCCAGCCAGAAGGTAGTCAGACATATATTCAAAGTGCCAATGAAGAATACTATACCTATTAAAACTGTCCTTCAAAAATAAAGAACAGCCAGGTGAAGTGGCACACACCTGTAATCCCAATTGATTTGGGAGGATAACAAGTTCAAAGCCAGCCAGGGCAACTTACTGAGACCTTTCTTGAAAATAAAAAAAAATAAAAATAAAAACTGGTGGGGATTTAGTTCAGTTGTAAAGCACCTCTAGGTTCAATCCCCAGTAGGTAGGTAGGTAGGTAGGTAGATAGATAGATAGATAGATAGATAGACAGACAGACAGACAGAAAGCTGAGACAGTTCATCACCACCAGACTTGCCTTAAAATAAATGTTAAAAGGAGCTCTTTGAGTTGAAATGAGAAAACATTAAATATAAATATAAAACATATGGAAGTATAAATGAATCAAATAATATCAATACAAAAAATCAACAAACACAAAGGGAGACATAAAAAGAAACAACAGGACAAAGAAATATAAGATAGAAAATAATGAACAAAAATGGCAATACTAACTCTTTTTCTAGCAATAATTACTTTATATGTAGATGTTTTAACTCTCAAAAAGATATTGAGAGATTAGATATGGATTTAAAAACAAAACAAAATTTAACTACAGATATCCCTTGATTTCCACAGGGGATTGGTTCCTGAACCCCCATGCATACCAAAATCTGCAGATGCTCAAGTATGTTATATAGAACAGCACACAATTTTTACATAACGTATGTACATCCTCCCACTTAAAATCAGCTCTAGATTACTTATAATACCTAACATTATGTAAATACCATGCAATTCATTGTTATAATATTTAAGGAACAATGATAAGAAATAAAATCTGCTCATGTTCAGCACATATGATTTTTTTTCTGTTTGCAATACATGCTTGGGTTAATTTGTGAATGCAGAACCCATGGTTCTGGAGAACTAGCTGTAAATGCTGTGTACAGAGACTTGCTTTAAGTTTAAGAACATACATAGTCTGAAAATCAAAGGGATGGAAAAAGATTCTATGCAAATGGTAAGCAGAAAACAGCAGGTGTAGTTATACTTTTATCAGACAAAATAGGCTTTAGATCAAAATCATCACAAGAGATAGACATGAAAATGACATAATAAAAAATGGTTAATTCAACAGGATATACAACAATATTAAATATACATGCACATAACAAGAGCCCACCTAGGGCTGGGGCTGTAGCTCAATGGTAGAGTGCTTGCCTTCCATGTGTGAGGCACTGGGTTCAATCCTCAGTACCACATAAAAATAGATAAATAAAATAAAGGTACTGGGGCTGGGATTCTGGCTCAGTGGTAGAGTGCTCACCTAGCACATGTGAGACACTGGGTTTGATCCTCAGCACCACATAAAAATAAATAAATGAAAATAAAGGCATGTGTCCACCTACAACTAAAAAATATTTTAAAATAAATAAAGGTATTATGTCCATGTACAATTAATTTTTTTTAAAAAAAGCCTACATAACTATATAAGCATTGCCAGAATTAAAGGGAGAAATAGTAAGAAGCTTCTATATCCCACTTTCAATCTTGCATGGGATATTCAGATAGATAATCAAGAAGGAAAGAATGAACTTTCAACAGCTCTATAGACTGAATGGACATAATAGATATACAGAATATTGTACCTACCATGGCAGAATATACATGCTTCTCAAGTGCACATTCTCCAGGATAAATGGGTTTGGTTACAAAATAACTATTAACAGTGAAGAAGGCTGAAATTATATCAAGTGTCTTTTTTAACCCAAATGAAATGAAATTAGAAATAAGCAGCAAAATAAACATGAAAAATTCATACATATGTATGTGGAAATTAAACATATTCTTGAACATCTAATGGGTCAAAGAAAAAATAAAGAAAGAAATTAGAAAATATATTAAGACAAAATAAAAATAAAACAGAATATAACAAAACTAGAGGATGCAGCAAAAACAGTAGTAAGAAGGAAGTTTATGGGCTGGGGATATAGCTCAGTTGGTAGAGTGCTTGCCTTGCATGCACCAGGACCTGGGTTCAATCCCCAGCACCACAAAAAGGAGAAGGAAGTTTATAGTAATAAATGCCTATGTTAAAATGACTTTAAATAAATTACCCAACTTTATATTTCAAGGACTACAACAATATGAAAACAGCTAAACCCAAAGTTACTAGTGGGAAGGAAAGAAAATGGTCACAGAATAACAGACTAGAGACTACAGAAACAATAGAAAATATTAACAAAAATAAGAGTTTGTATTTTGAAGAGATAAAATTGATAATTCTTTAGCTAGAATTAAAAAAAAAGGCAAAGGCTGAAAAAAAAAAAAGCCTGAAAGATTGGCATTAATTCTTCTTTAAACATTTGGTGGAATTCACTAGTAAAATTATCTTATCTTGGAGTTTTCTTGTGAGGTACTTTTTAGAGGAGAGAGGGAGAGTGATTCTATAGACTGCCTTGCTCCCCATTTTGTTCATTTTTTTGTGGTGGTGGGGGTGGTGGTAACAGGGATTGAACCCAGGGATGCTTAAGAACTGAGCCACAGCCCCAGTCCTTTGTTATGTTTGATTTTTGAGACAGGGGTCTCACTGAGATGCTTAGGGCCTCACTAAGCTGGAGGAGGAAACATTTCCAAACTCACTTTATGAAGCCAGAATTATTCTAATACCAACCAGACAATGATAATACAAACAAACAACAGCAAGAAAAAGCTACAGGCCAATTTTCCCAATTAAAAGTGATAAAAACCCTTAACAAAACATTACCAAACTGAAATCAACAGCATATTAAAATGATGCTACACTATGACCAGTGTGATGTATCATGGGATGCAAGGATGGTTCAACATATGTCAATAAATTTGATACACACTTTAACAGAATGAAGGATAAAAAAAAGTGATCATCTCAATAGATGCAAAATATTTGACAAAATTCAACAGTCTTTCATGAGAAATGCTCTCACTCAACAAGCTTAGAAGGAAATTAAGAAAACAATTCTATTTTTGATATCATTAAACAAAAATAAAATATTTAGGAGTAAACATAACTAAGGAGGTGGAAAACATGTACACCGAACACCAGAATCCATTGAAAAAATAAGATAAATAAATGACAAGACATCTCATGTTTTCAGATGAAGAACTTAATGCTTTTCAAATGTCCATATTACCCAAAGCAATCTTGTAATCCCTGTCATAATACTAAAAATTCAAAATGACACTTTTTCATGAAATTGAAAAAAAAAAATCTGTAGAATTCATAGGGATTTAAAATCACCCTGAAGAGCCAAAAATCTTGAGGAAGGAAAACAAAGATGAAAGCATCACAAACCCTGATTTCAAATTATACTACGAAGCTATAGTAATCATACAGCATGGTACTGGCATAAATTCAGACATATAAATCAATGGACCAGGATAGAAAGCCCAGAAATAAAACCACCCATGTGGAGGCCACCAGTGATTTTTGACAGGGTACTAACGCTATACAATAGGAAAAGGATAGTCTTTTCAACAAATGGTACTTGGAAAACTGGATATCCACGTGCAAAAGAATTAAATTGGAACGCTTTCTTACACCATACATAAAAATCAACTCAATATGTATTAAAAAGTTAAACATGAGACTCACAACTGCAAAACTCCTAGAGGAAAGCTCCTTAACATTGATCTGGACAATTATTTTTTGAATGTGACATGGAAAGCACAGACAACAAAAACAAATAAATAAACAAACAAATGAATAAGACTACATCAAACTTAAAAGCTATATAACAAAAGAACAATTAGGGCTGGGATTGTGGCTCAGCGGTAGAGCGCTTACGTGCGAGGCCCTGGGTTCAATCTTCAGCACCACAAAAGAATAAATAAACAAAATAAAGGTATTCTGTACAACTAAAAAAAATAAATATTAAAAAAAGAAAGAAACAATTAACAGTGAAAAAATTGCTTTTGGAGTAAAATGTTTGCAAACCATTTATCCCTAAGGGGATAATACCTGAAATATAAAAAGGAACTTATACAATTCAATAGTAAATAAAGAAAATATTCTGATTAAAAATGGGCAAAGGCCATGAGTAGATGCTTCTCCAAAGAAGACATACAGCTCTATGAAAAAATGCTCAATGTCATTAATCATTAAGGGAATGTAAGTCAAACCAGAATATGGTATTACCTCACACCTGTTATGATAGCTATTATTTAAAAAGTAAGTTAGATGTTGGTGAGGATGTAGAAAAATTAGAGAAATACATTCCCACTGTTGATAAGAACAGAGTAGCAATTATGTAAAACAGTATAGAAGTTCCTTACAATATTAGACTAAAACTACATATGATCCAGAAATCCCACTTCTGGATATTTATCTAAAAGAACTGAAATCAGGATATTATTTTTTTTCAGTTATAGATGGACACAATACCTTTATTTTTTATTTTTGTGGGGTACTGAGGATTGAATCCAGTGCTTCACACATGCTGAGCGACATCCCTAGCCCCTGAAATCAGGATTTTGAAGAGATATTTCCCCTTCCATGTTCACGGGAGCATTATTCACAATAACCAAGATGCAGAAACAACATAAATCTTCCTCAATGGATGGATGGATGAAGACAATTTGATATAATACACAATAGAATGTTATTCAGGAAGAAATCTTGCAATATAGATAAATCTGGAAGACCTCAGGCTAAGTGAAATAAACCAGTCACTTAAGGAGAAATAGTGCAGGATTCCACTTACAGGAGATATATAACATAGTCAAATTCGTAGAAGCAGAGAGTGGAATGGTGGTTGCCAGAGGGTGAAGAGAAAAGAAAAATAGAGAGTTGGGGCTGGGGTTGTGGCTTAGCGGTAGAGTGCTCGCCTACCATGTGGGAGGCCCTGGGTTCAATCTTCAGCACCACATAAAAATAAATGAACAAAATAAAGGTATTGTATAAAACTAAAAAAAATAAAATAAAAAAGAAAAATAGGGAGTTATTCTTTTTTTAATTAATTAATTTATTTTTTTTATACAAGACAGTCTGTTTTTCATTGGTTGTTCACAACATTACAAAGCTCTTGACATATCATATTTCATACATTAGATTGAAGTGGGTTATGAACTCCCAATTTTTACCCCAAATGCAGATTGCAGAATCACGTCGGTTACACATCCACAATTTTACATAATGCCCTATTAGTGACTGTTGTATTCTGCTACCTTTCCTATCCCCTACTATCCCCCCTCCCCTCCCCTCCC